>NW_024429191.1:76289044-77749877 GCF_017639785.1 Mesocricetus auratus | reverse complement strand
GGAGTCTGGATCAGTCCCCTGTTGGCCTCTCAGCCATTAGTCTGGGGTTCAAGAGCTCCCCCTTATCCAGGCAGCTGTCTTTGTGGGTTTCACCAGCACGGTCTTGACCTCTTTGGTCATCACTCCTCTATCTCTGTCACTGGGTTCCTGCAGGTCAGTTCAGTGTTTAGCTGTATCTGTCTCTGCTTCTATCAGTCACTGGATAAAGGTTCTAGGATGTCATATAAGGTATCATCAACCTTATCATCAGGTAGTGGCTATTAATGTAGTCTCTCTGCTATTACTTAGTTTTCCAGTTGGTGTTATCCTTGAAGATCTCTGGAAATCTTACTAGTGTCAGCACTCTCCTCAAAGCTATAATGACTCCTACTATTATGGTATCTCTCATCCTGCTCTCCTCTATTCTTACCCCGACTCAACCTTCCTGCTCCCCCATGTCTTCTTCTACCCTCCTCTTATCCCCCTCACTTTTTCCTGACTCTTCCCTGCCATGTTCCCAATCTGCTCAGGAGATCTTGCCTCTTTCCACTTCTCTGGGGTATAATGCATATCTCTTGGGAAACTCCCTATTTCCCAGACTCACTGGCTCTGGGAATGTCGGCTAACACTCCCCTGATCCATGTCTAAAATCCATATATGAGTGAGTACATACCATGTTTGTCTTTTTGTGACTGGGTTACCTCACTCAGGATGGTTTCTTGTAGTGCTGTCCTTTTGCCTGCAAATTTCAAGATTCCATTGGTTTTTTCCCACTGAGTAGTACTCCATTGTGTAAATGTACCACATTTTCTCTATCCACTCTTCAGTTGAGGGGCATCTAGGTTGCTTCCAGGATCTAGCTATTACAAACAATGCTGCTATGAACATAGTGGAACAGACATCCTTGTTGTATGAATGGGCATCTTTTGGATATATGCCTAAGAGTGGAATTGCTGGGTCATGTGGTAGACTGATTCTCATTTTCCTAAGGAATCTCCATATTGATTTTCAAAGTGGCCGTACAAGTTTGCACTCCCACCAGCAATGGATGAGTGTTCCCCTTTCTCCACATCCTCTCCAGCATAAGCTGTCATTGGTGTTTTTGATTTTAAACATTCTGACCCTATTTTAGTTTTAAAATTAGCTCACAAGGCATCAGCGTCCTTATGGACTGTATCTATATAAGTAGGTGTGCATTATCACAAGGCATCAGCGTCCTTATGGAATGTATCTATATAAGTAGGTGTGCATTATCACAAGGCATCAGCGTCCTTATGGAATGTATCTATATAAGTATGTGTGCATTATCACAAGGCATCAGCGTCCTTATGGAGTGTATCTATATAAGCAGGTGTGCATTATCACAAGGCATCAGCATCCTTATGGAGTGTATCTATATAAGTATGTGTGCATTATCACAAGGCATCAGCGTCCTTATGGAATGTATCTATATAAGTAGGTGTGCATTAGCTTTGCTTGCCCTTCCCCCATCTCTCTGCTCTCCATCCTCACTTAACCTTTCTAGCCCACTCTCCCTTCCCATATTCACATCGCATGTCCTATTACCTCCTTCATCTCCCCCTTAAAGTCTTTTTTATGAGTTCCTTTCTAGATGTCCAGCCTCTACACACTCTCCTACACATATGTAAAAACTAGAATTGTGGGTTCATATATAACAGAGAACATGTAGGGCTTGTCTTTCTCAACCTGAGTTCCCTCACTCAACACAATACTTTCCAGTTCCATGTATTTTCCTGCAAATTCCATGCTTTTAATTTTCTTTATGGCTGGATAATGTTCCATTATGTATCCTTTACTCCCTTTTCATTGCTCTGGTGGCCTCGGGAATAGATGAACAGCTGTGGGAGTATGGTGATAGATGGACAGATTGGGTTCCTCGGTGGAAGACAGTAGGGAGGACAGAAACCAAATGTCACATGCAAGGCCACTCCCAGTTTATGAGATCTGGGGCAAGGACTCTTTGAAGAGGTAATAAAATTTAGCTTGCTAGGAAATGACGATGGTTGAGAGTCCTGACTTAGCAAACCCAATTGAGCATTTTTTTTCTCCTTTTACAAGGAAAGACATTCTGATGGATAGCAAAAATGACATTCTAATGAGATAGGCTTTCTGGGATTGGAAAGGGCTTTCCCAAGAGCTAAAGGCCTGGAACGCACCAACACCCCATGGAGAGTGTATATAAGCACTGTAGGGAAGCCTGGAGAGTCCACAACCTGAGCTCCTGCCTAAGCTGCAACCTCCTTCGCCAGCATCATGGCCACCCAGATCTGCACTCCGACCTTCTCCACTGGGTCTGCCAAGGGCCTCTGTGGCACCGGAGGCAGCTTCTCTCGGATGTCTTCCACCCACTCCATGGGCTCCTACAGGGCCCCCAGTTTGGTTGGCACCGTGGGGTCCATGCCCTCCTTCAGGACAGGCTTCTCTGGCCTTGGGGGCTGCTTGCCTGGCTCCTACCTGTCCTCTGGGTGCCACTCTTCTGGCTTTGCAGGGAGTGGGGGATGGTTCTGTGAGGGCTCCTTCAATGGCAACGAGAAGGCGACCATGCAGGTCCTGAATGACCGCCTGGCCAACTACCTGGAGAAGGTGCGGCAGCTGGAGCAGGACAATGCACAGCTGGAGTGCCGCATCCGAGAATGGTACGAGTGTCAGGTGCCATACATCTGCCCGGACTACCAGTCCTACTTTAAGACCGCCGAGGACTTGCAGCAGAAGGTAATGGGCCAGATCCTCTTTCAGCTGGCCAGGCAGCTCCTAGAAGCCTCCCATTCCAAGACTCAGCTACTCTCTGAAGCTCACAGGGTACCCTTCTGGAAAGAGAGAGCTCTGCTCTCTGGAACTTGGGTCCCTGGAGACCCAGACTTCTCTGCTGGTCTGCATACCAGCTCTTCTTCTTCTTCTTCTCTCATTGTCTTAGCTTAGGGAGGGAAGGACCATGATGTTAGCCCCCACTTGGCCTAGTACTGTACCTGACACCTTATTTGTTCTTCATCCAGGATGGAGATAGGGGTGTTGATATGCCCATCTAACAGATAAGGAGGTTGAATGTTGAGAGGCTCAGCAACTTTCCCAAGGTTATACAACTTGAATGTGGGATCCAGAATCAGAACCCAGTTCTGATATATGAGAACCTCACGCTGGTGTATCCTATTGCACCGCCCTGGAGGCTACGGAAGTCAGGACCAATGGGACAGTGATGTGGTGTCCCTCGTGGGGCCTGTTCTCCTTCTATGTCTGGATATTAGAAGATGTTGCCTGTATTTCCAGGCATCTATTAGGGGTTCCCAACCCCACTGTCCTCACATTGCTGGGCTTTCTCCAGTTCATGGAAAACCATTTGTTTTTCAGATCCTGCTGACCAAATCCGAGAATGCCAGGCTTATCTTACAAATTGATAATGCCAAGCTGGCTGCTGACGACTTCCGCACCAAGTGAGTGGCCCAACCAGGGGATCTTTGCCCTGCGTCAGATTCTGTCCCCAGCTTTTGGGAACTGATGAGGTGGGAGTAAAGCCAGATACAGCTGTAAACAGAAAGACATGGCGGAGGCCCTGGATCCCTCCCGGGACAAGGGAAAGCACCACTGTGTTTCTGACTCCAAGTTAGCCATGGCAGTTTGGCCCAGGGCTTCCCTTGCTGCAGACTTAGCAGGGTTCTGTGTGCACAGGTACGAGACGGAGCTGTCCCTCCGGCAGCTGGTAGAAGCCGACATTAATGGCTTGCGCCGGATCTTGGACGAGCTGACCCTGTGTAAGGCCGATCTGGAGGCACAGGTGGAGTCCCTGAAGGAGGAGCTGCTGTGTCTCAAGAGGAACCATGAGGAGGTGAGGCTGATGCTACTTGACCCCCAAGGTTCCCATGCAGCTGAAGAATCCCTGCTGGCCCCTGGGCTTACTGTATGACAGGAAACTCATGAAGCACCTTATGTTTTATTTAATCCTTACTGTAACCCCAAGAGTTAGATACCACTGTAAGCTCCACTTTATGGCTGAGAGGATGGTCATAAAGATATGATGTCATTTGCCCACAGTCACATAGAGACTGCACTCTCACCCATGGCACTACAGCTCCATTTGGATTATGGTGTCTGATAATAATTCTATTTGCTTGGTGTGTCATCCTTCAAATCCTCAGGAGGGGTTAGGCATAGATAGACCAACGAGGAGATCCATGTTCAAAGAGGCCAGCTCTCCTGTCTCACGGTACTTAAGGGAGGAAGGAGAATTGAACCCGGGTCACCAACCCTACCAAGCCAGCAAATTTTTCACAGCCTTATGCCATCTTGCTTTGTCATGGCAGGAAGTCAATGCACTCCGTTCCCAGCTTGGAGACAGACTGAACGTGGAGGTAGATGCTGCCCCTCCCGTGGATCTCAACAAGATACTGGATAACATGAGATGCCAGTATGAGACCCTGGTGGAGAATAACCGCAGAGACGTGGAGGCCTGGTTCAACACTCAGGTGGGGCTGGCAATCGAGGACTGTGGGCTGTGGGGTCGGGTCACCGTGTGAAGGGGAGACACCAGGTCTCATCCTGTTCTTCATTCTCTCCTTCGAAGACCGAGGAGCTGAACCAGCAGGTGCTGTCCAGCTCAGAGCAGCTGCAGTCCTGCCAGACGGAGATCATCGAGCTGAGGCGCACAGTCAACGCCCTGGAGATCGAGCTGCAGGCCCAGCACAGCATGGTGGGTAGTCTCTGACCAGCGGACTGGCCACGGTTCATTGAAGGCTCTCTTTCTTACCAATGTGCTGGCCATCATGCCATCACAAGGCCTAATCACTGCTGTGCGTGGATACTAGGACAGTGGGTATTTAGGGTGGAATGCTTTCTCCTCAATAACTGTTCTTCCCCACTGTAGCGGAATTCTCTGGAATCTACCCTAGCTGAGACAGAGGCCCGCTATGGGTCCCAGCTGGGTCAGATGCAGTGTCTGATCACCAATGTGGAGTCCCAGTTGACTGAGATTCGCTGTGATCTGGAGCGGCAGAACCACGAGTATCAAGTGTTGTTGGATGTCAAGGCCCGGCTAGAGACAGAGATTGCCACCTACCGTCATTTGCTGGAGGGCGAGGACTGCAAGTGAGTGATCCTAGGGCTCCTAGAGCTGGGCTAAGAGAAGGGCTTGACACACTTTCAGAGCTGTGTGGTTCTCATAAAGATGAAGGTAACTGAGCTAAAGCCACTGAAGATTCCTTCTGGTCCAGGGCTTTGAAGGGGACAAGCTAAGCCAAGGCACAAGTCCACCTTTGACCATCTTTTTGGTGGACGTTCCTGGTCTTCTGTCCTGCAGGCCCAGCTCCTTCCTTGGAGTTTCAGAGTCACTGAGATGTTCTGATGTCATTCATTGTCGTTACCACTGTCCGGTATGATCCCTTAAATCTGTCTAACGCTCTAATGCTAAGAGCATAACATTGCGATTTTATTTCTTCAGGCTTCCTGCCCACCCTTGTTCCACGGAGTGCAAGCCTGCTGTAAGAGTTCCTTACATCCCCTCTACACCCTGCACCCCGGCTGGACCCTGCACCCCAGCTTCCCAAGTCAGCACCCAGATTCGTACTATCACCGAGGAGATCAGAGATGGAAGAGTTGTCTCTGCCAGGGAGCACGTGGTGCCCCGTGCACTGTGACCAGCTACCAGTGAGGCCTAGGCCACAGGAAGGAGGACACCTTGTGGCTCTTGGCAGCTAAATGATTTTTCACTTCCCTAGGGCCTTCCTTGCTTAGCAGGTTTTTCTACTAAAATTCATCTGTTGTTTCTGGTCTTAACTGTGCTTTTTACGCCATGCAAAACCAGGTTCCCCTGGAAACATACCCAATAAAATGTTCTCTTGGCATAGCAAACCTGATCCTGGCTGACTGTTGATTCTCCCGTGGTTTTAGTGTGCAGGGGTGTTTGGGCATGGGATGCTGTAAAGTCGTTGAGTGATCAAAAATATTTAATATTGGAGATGCTTCAAATTCTGGTCAACAGACACTGATCCCCCACCTCAGTCTTGGAGGGTGCTGGTCATTGTTCCCAGATTGGCTTTGCTTGTAGGCAACTACCCCAAGATAGCCAGAGAAAATGCAAAGACTCCAATCTTCTTTAACAGTCCTGATGGGATTAGTGGTCATCTCTCATTCCTTCCTACCTTCTAACCCTTGACTAGCTCCCATCTCCCGGCTTTCCTGCGTGGATCAGCTCAATAGAGATGATTCCCAGTGCCAACCAGTCTCAGATAGCCCAGCTTGAGCCAACTACACCATGGAGGGGTGTTGGGGTTAACTGGAAGGTGAAGACTGATTGTCGGGCAAATCCATGTTCCTAACTGGGGAATATGGGAGTGATAGAGGACCCTAGAGGGACAGATAGGGGCACCTTTACATTCTGTATTATAAAGACACATTTGCACTGCATATTGTAAAGGAGTGTGCATACATAGACGTTAGGAGCTTAGCATGTATGCCCTGTACTAATAACCCCCACCCACAGCTCAGATGTCCTGGGAGGAGCACAAGGTTGTTGGTGGCAGATGCTCACTAGACTTAGAACTGCAGGAAGGCCCCGAGCACAGACATCCACAGAACGAAGGAGTACCGAGTTGATGCAGGCACCGACATCACAAGTCTCAGGAACGCATCTGACGGCCTGACTAGAGAGGTGAGCCTGAGCTCCAGGGGGATCCACAGCTTTTATTCTCTCTCCCAGCCCCATGCCTTATGAAGTTGCTGGCAGGAGATGAGATGAGAGACAGATTTTTTTTTACGAGACAGGGTTTCTCTGTATTGTTTTGGAGGCTATTGGTCCAGCCCGGCCTCGAACTCACAGAGATCCGCCTGCCTCTGCCTCCTGAGTGCTAGGATTAAAGGCATGCGCCACCACCGCTCGGCTCAGAATTTTTTTTTTGAGTGGTGTAAATCCACTACTTTTTCCACCATCTCTCCTAATAAAGTACAACATAGATTCAATTCCCATTTCTGTTCACTGGCTTTTGTCATAACAAGCAGCACAGACTCCCATATTGTGGTCACAAGAAGTATAGGGTGGCGGAGACAGTGCAGGGCAGGGGACTGCTATGTGAAGTCAGGGTGTGTGGTTCTCCCAGCTGAGCTGTGCTGACCTGTGCATGGAGCTTAATTGGGCTGGGATCTGGACACCCTACTCATCACAGAAGTGGGGTCTATGAGAAGTCCTCTGCTGGCCTCTCTGCCTTTTGACTCATTCATCAGTTCAGAACACAGACCCAGAACTGGGAGTGACATACACCAGACTACACAGCAGTGAGGGGCTGAGTCCTGGCCATCACCCAGCTCTTCTGCCGATGCCTCTGGGCTCTTACTTGAGGCCAAGACAGTGCTGCCAACGCTACCATATATTTGTTGACTAAGCGAAACAGGAGGAATCCAGAGGTTCAGCAGAGGCACTCCAGGTGGGTCCTAGGAGAAGATGTTCACAGGTAGAATGGAAGGGCCTTGGCTGGGGCTGCTCTGTTGCTCTACAGCGGGTGCCCAGACATGCCCAGGGACTCCTTTTGTCCCAACAGTCCATCTGTGAGCTGGGGCTTCTGGGAGTCCTGATGGGAGAAAGTGTGCCAGCACTCAAAACGTGTTGCTTACCAGAGTTGGCCTGAACAAAAACAGTCTTTGGGCTACACTCAAACTATTCTGTATGAGTGTGTGAGCATTTGGTTTGTTTATGTGTCATTGATTCTGTTCTTACTAAATCCTTCAGCGAGCTTGCATTATGAAGGAAGTCCCCCTATGCTCCACTTCACCCATGAAGCCTTAACTGGAGCCATTGATGAGCAAACTGGAACACCACACAACAATCGGAAGTCCTAGGACTCCTTGGTTCTTTAGACACCTATTCCATTGAGAGAGATGAGATGATACAGGACACTTACTTTCAAGGTGATCAATTTATTCTCTACTTTCTAGATATACTATCTGGCCCTCATTCACAGACACTGATGCTTCAGTGAATAAATTAGAAGGCAATGCATGAGGACCTCCCTACCCCATCCAGCAAATCCTGTGCTAATGCCCACCAGGGCTCATCCAGGGAGGAGCAGGGACACGGAATTAGCTGCATCAGCTGTGGATGATAGGCATGGCTCCCGTGAAGCAATCATCCAATTGCAGACCTCCTTCTCTCCCTCCCAGGATTAGCTCAGGGGTAGCAAGAGCCAGGGCAGGGCAGAGTCTTGAGCTGTGAGCATGGGGACAGATTGTTGAGCATCGGGGTGATTAGGGAAGGGTTCCAGAAGGATTTGGATTTTGTGGGAACCTTCAAGGATGGGCAGAAGAAGGAGACAAGAAGGTAGAAGGCATTTTATGGAATGACTGAGTCCACATCATGCTCTGCAGACAGCAGGGAGCAGAAATGGATAGAGGACAGAGATCTTGAGGGGGTGGTTACCAGGAAGCTTCTAAACAATGTTAGTTCCTGCTGATGTAGGGTTCTAGGCAATTATTTTAGTTTAGTTTTTTAAATTCTAAGGAGGGGGGAAGGAAACGGAGCAGCACAAATTATAGGCTATTTCACAGCACCGAGAACATTAATTACCTGTTTTTTAAAAAATCCTATTATCTAAAAACATCTTATCAGGATTTTTCAGCCATACCTTTGAGTTGCTTCACCTGGCCTGTCTCCCTTGAGCAGATGGCTTTTGTTCTCTGCTAGGGGACCTGGCTTGTTGGGGCAGGTCCTGTCTTGGAGTTTCGGCCTCCTTATCTCTGAGAGTGAGATTCGCAGGAGGATGCCTTTCCATTGTCTCTTATTCATCCATTCTTTGTTTCCTTCTTCCTTTTCTCCCCTCTGTGCTTTCTCCTCCCCAAACCTGTTACGTTTTTATCCGACACAATCCACGCATTCACTCACGTGTGTCTCACCCATGCGCCCACACTCCCTCACATTCACGCATGCACCCTGAGACGCCTACAAGTGCAGCACTAGTTTTGACACTGCAGGGGTGTTTCAAAAGAAGTCTGAGGTCAGCCCCCAGGGAAGCCCCTTGGGAAGATGGGGCTGAAACACAAGACAGAGGACAACAGTTCATAGAGGACAAAGGATCCTCCCCCAGTCACCTCCATGGCTTCTAAGTATTGGGTGGAGAGGGTTATGAGCTCCGAGGAGAAAGTTGGGCTGGGACTGAGCCCCCAGAGGCAGTGGGACAGGTCTGAGGACTGGAGTCACTGCAGGAGCAGGGCTATGATCTCCTGGCAGAGCCTGTGTGGACCTTGCATAAACTACTCATTGCCCCACCATTGGGATTTCTGTGGGATTTGGCACTCTTCTATCTATGCAGGGTGTAGGTAGTGGTGGGGTTTAATTTAAGGGAATTGCACACATTGAACAAGAGCCATTTTTTGCCACCTCTGCTATTCCTTGGCTGGCTTCTAAATCACCACAAGTATTCATCTATTCAGTAGGGCTAATGATAAATCCAGTCTCATGTCTCATGAGGATGTTGTGAGTGCTGAGTGGGAGAATGTTTAGAAGGGCTGAGCACACATCTTGGTACGTACTGAGTGCTCAGTGGGTGATGGAAGTCCCCGCTACTGTTGTCATTAATAGGGTGGTTTGGAGGAGGATTAGAAGCTGCCGCTAGCACTTGTCCCTATCTAGGCAGCTCAAGTGAAAAGCCCCACCAAGGAAGTCATGTGACCCATGGGATTGAGTAGATAATACACAATTCTCAGGCCTTCTTGCTGTGACTTCTCTGGGCCACATGGCTTCAAAGCTGCCCCAGTGAGCCAAGAGCACATCCCCAGGAGATGGGGATGGGTGAGAAATGCAAACACTCCAGGAGGCTCAACCAGGCTCTCAGCTCAGCTCCATCTTTGCACTGAGCCATGACGTTCCCTGGAGGAGAGGCTGAGGCAGCCAATGGGACCCTAGGATTATGCTGGGTGGGTACCAATCACACCGGATCCCAGGGTGTGGGAAGGGTGCAGTGACTCATGGGAGTTTTATGTCTGAGGGTTCCAAACCTATGCACCTGGCTCACGCGATAGTGGACTGTGTGCTTGGAGTCTGTCCCAACTCCCTAATGACAGCTGCTCAGCATTACCAAGTTCCAGTTCAACAAGACTGCACTTGTGAAGGGATTGACTGCTGCCACTAGGAGCCCTGGCCACGAGCAGGTGCTGTCTGAGCTTCTTCAAGCTCAGTTAATGCTTAAGTTGAACCAGGGTACAGACATTAATATTAGTTCTCACTACAGAAGAAGAAACAGGGAGACCCTGAGAGGTGGAGTCAGGTGGTTCATGGTGGGGCCCACACCTTCTGATGTCACTACCAGGTCAGATTGTTTTTCTGGGGACCTCAAAGTGTGAATCATGTCCTTGTGAGTCCTCTAACTCTGTCCTTTCTGTCTTCCATAGACTCTATCGCTCAAGTAGCCTGGGACATAATCCCAGGTTTTGCCAGCCACAATCTGGAGGTGCTAAGCAAGTTCCTATTATATCATAGCTTTGATATCTTCAGCACCAGGATGGGGACCACAAGCTCAGGTCTGTAGAGAACACATGGGGAAAGGTGCTGAACACCATACCTGGCATACTGCTGGTCTCACCTCATGGTTGTTTCCTAATAGGAAGATAGTAGGTGTTCTTAGAAGAGTGAGCAGAACCCCAAACCACAGATAGCTCAGGACACAGGTGCCATAGGCTCTCACCTGTAGCATGCCACCCCCAATGCCATCTCTCCTTATCCTGGTTCCAGGGTCACTTGTGCACACACTGGACTGGCCAGATGTCTCATCAACCTTTCTAGGCATCAAGTCAGCCAGTTTCTAGAGAACAGATGAGCCTGGGAGGCTCAGGTTCCTTGTACCTGCTGAGGACACATGCGAATCAAATACTCACCTATCCCTCCATCAATTTGGACATCTAGAAGGAAAGCCTCCGTTTCTACCTGGGTTAGAAAAGACATGTTGTCCTAAACATGGCTCAAGCTGTCACCAGGGTCAGGAACTGACTTCGAGTTATTTTGGCTAGAGTTGAGGCTATGTAATGAGAACAGAGCTCCTGACAATGAAGTAGGGGAGTGTCTGCCAAGGGTCTGTTGGGTTGAGGGTTTCTAACTGTCCCATTTTGTCCAGGAGGAAAAGTTCCCTGTGTCACATTAAAACCACAACAGTCCAGAGGAACCTGGGACAGCTGGTCCCCATGGCCCTATCTTCCAGGCCTATTCAAGAGTCTATTATGTTCACCCAAACTTTAAGACCCATCCATGCCTTCTAGCCCCTTGCAGGCTTGCTTCCCCCTCCCCCAGACTGTCCATCAAAAGAGGCAAGACAGAAAAGGCAAGATGGTGACTGGACTCCCACGCCTGCTTAGCAAGGAGGCTGAGGTCTGAGTTCTGATGACAGGCCCCTTTGAAGAGCTGATGCAGACTGGGTCTTCCCAGGGTGTAGGGCTGTGGGGGTGAGTGCCCACATACCCACTTGTCCAACGGGGCTTCTGTTTTACGAGGCCAGGGTATGTTCACGGGAAGCTAAATAACAGGCTAATGAGAGGTTTTGATAGAAAGTGGAATTAACTTTAATGAGGAGAAAACACTTTGTAAGGGCCAACCAACGCCCACTGGGGCAGAGGTATAAAGTCAGGCTAAGGAACTGCTTCTCTGTGTTGCGGTGTCTGTTCTCAGAGATCTACTGCTTACCAGGCTGCTGTGGCCATGGCTTCCAAATGCCTCAAGGCCAGCTTCTCCTCCGGATCCCTCAAGAGCCCAGGTAAAGCTGGAGGGGGCTCCACCCGAACGTCCACGATGTACTCCAGTAGCTCGTGCAAGCTGCCGAGTCTTTCCAGGGGAGCCCGGAGTTTCTCCGTGTGTTCCGCCGGTCTGGGTAAAAACAATTACAGGATTTCCAGCTGCCTCCCTGCTCTCTGCCTCCCCTCGGGAGGCTTTGCCACCAGCTACAGCACCGGTGGAGGTTGGTTTGGGGAGGGCATCCTCACTGGCAATGAGAAGGAGACCATGCAGGTCCTGAATGACCGCCTAGCCAGCTATCTGGAGAAGGTGCGCCAGCTGGAACAGGAGAACGCCAGCCTGGAGAGCCGCATTCGAGAGTGGTGTGAGCAGCAGGTGCCCTATATGTGCCCTGATTACCAGTCTTACTTCCGGACCATGGAGGAGCTCCAGAAGAAGGTGAGTGGTTTGGAGTGGGTCTAGAAGCTAGAACATGTATTATAGCAGCCTGGATCCCATGGGGCACTTTTGGAGGGAACAAAGCATATTCATATCTGTGCCTCTTCTATTCTCCCCAATAATCTTAGCCCAATCTATCAGATGAGAACACTCAAAGCCAGGCTGGTTAAGTGACAATTGGTATCCTCAGAACTTGAATACGGGCTGTATTAACTAACTGGCTGTGCGACCTTTGATATCACTATCCATCCCTCTGAATTTTAATGCCCCCCTTCTTTTTTCCTGAGACAGGATTCTCTGTGTGGCTTTGGAGCCTGTCCTGGAACTCACTCTGTAGAACAGGCTGTTCTCGAACTCATGGAGGTCTGCCTGCCTCTGCCTCCCGAGTGCTGGGATTAAAGGTGTGCGTCACCACCACCTGGCTTAATGTCCTTGTTTTAAAAAAAGCAAATGGCTTGGATTTGGCGTAGTTAGTGAAGTTTCGTTTTCCCATCTGAAAAGCAGAGAAGATTCCTTTTCTATAAGTCCTCATTCCCGAAGGGCTCAGCTATATACCCAGAGAGCATCTGTGACCAGAAAACTAGAGTGTGGCTGTTAGCAGCGACCTGCCTTGGGCCCATAGCAGGCCTGGGGGACAGGAAGGCAGAAGGTGGCTTCATTCCCTCATGCTGTGGTATTTCCTGTATTTCCTTTGCCTTCTCTCTAGCCCTTGGCTACACATCATAGGCACACCACACTGCAAGGGATCTTGAGAGTCTACTGTCTGACACCAGCTCTTGTCTCTCATGGAGTCTCACACTGTTGAGATCCCAAGATGGGAATGTGCCTCCTTCCATGGGCAACTCTACCCCTTCCATGGGCAACTCCTCTACCTCCTTCCATGGGCAACTCTACCCCTTCCATGGGCAACTCTACCCCTTCCATGGGCAACTCCTCTACCTCCTTCCATGGGCAACTCTACCCCTTCCATGGGCAACTCTACCCCTTCCATGGGCAACTCCTCTACCCCCTTCCATGGACAGCTCTTGCCAGACTCAGGAGGAAGCTCCCACTAACCTTTCTTACATAAAATCCCTTCTTCCTGTCCCAGACCCTTTGCAGCAAGGCAGAGAATGCCAGGCTGGTGGTACAGATCGACAACGCTAAGCTGGCTGCTGATGACTTCAGGACCAAGTGAGTGGTCCTGCTGGTTCCTGGGCTGGGGCTGGTATAGTTGGATGCTGGTGATGGTTGGTCTCAGGGTTTCAGCTGCACTCAGTCCCTGACGCATGAGGGCAGAGTTACATTACAGCACCGGGCCAGTCTGGGGTGAGGCTTGACTTCTATACAAATGGGGTCACAGGTTTGGGTGCCCTGCTCTTTGTCTTCAGGTATGAGACCGAGGTTTCCCTGAGGCAGCTGGTGGAGGCTGACATCAATGGCCTGCGCAGGATCCTGGATGACCTGACTCTGTGCAAGGCTGACCTGGAAGCACAGGTGGAGTCCCTGAAGGAGGAATTGCTCTGCCTCAAGAAGAACCATGAGGAGGTGAGCATGGGGGAGGGGGTGAGCATGGGGAGGAGGTGAGCATGGGGGAGGGGGTGAGCATGGGGGAGGGGGTGAGCATGGGGGAGGGGGTGAGCATGGGGGAGGGGGTGAGCATGGGGGAGGGGGTGAGCATGAGGGGAGGAGGTGAGCATGGAGGACCAAGTGAGGCTAGGCAAGAGTGAGGTCAGCTTGTGGAGCAGATGAGAACGGGGGAGGAGGTATCCATGTAGGACCAGGTGAAGATGGGGAAGAGGTGAGCATGGAGGATCAAATGACACTGGGGAGAGGGGAGCAGAAGAGCGGGTGAGAATGGGAAGAAGGGGTAAGGGGTAAGTATGAGGAATATGTGAACATGGGGGACCAGGAGCATGGGAGAGATGAACAAGGGGGAGGAGGCGAATGTAAGGAGAGAAGGTGAGTATGGGAAGAAAGAGGTGAGTACGGCAGCCCCTTAGAACCTGACCCTCATCTGTGTCATAGGAAGTGAACTCACTGCGCTGCCAGCTTGGTGATCGACTCAATGTAGAGGTGGACGCTGCTCCGCCGGTTGATCTCAACCGTGTTCTGGATGAAATGAGGTGCCAGTATGAGACCTTGGTGGAGAATAACCGGAGGGATGCAGAAGACTGGTATGACACCCAGGTAGGTACCTGGAAAGCAGTCAGTGCAGCAGAAGTGAAGTCATCTAGAAGTGTTCCTGGGGCTCTGAACCCGAAGTCAGAGATGGAGGGCTTGGCCTCTGTTTCAACTCCATCTTGTAACCATGCAGTCTCCCCAGCAAGCATGACATGAATAGGTTGGAGTGGGTAATCTGGAAGAAAGTGATCTCTGTAACCTTTGAAGCCGAGACCTCAGAGTTCCTGATCAGATCCCGTGTGTATACGTTTCAGACGGAGGAATTGAATCAGCAGGTGGTGTCCAGTTCAGAGCAGCTGCAGTCTTGCCAGGCGGAGATCATTGAGCTGAGACGCACAGTCAACTCCCTAGAGATCGAGTTGCAGGCCCAGCAGAGCATGGTGAGCACTGGGGTTGGGTAGCACTGCTGCTGACCCGAGCTTGGAAACACACAACCCTCAGATTCCACACATTGGCCATACAAACTGATTCCAAGAGTTCAGATTCTTAGCTCAGGGCTTCCCTGTGTAGAGAAGAGGGTATGAAGGCCAGACACACGTCACAACTGGCCTGTGATGAAAGACAAGAGGGTCTGTAGTACTTGACATGTCCGGGAAGTGACTCCTCTATTTACATAAGACCCTGTGTAATTATCAGCTGTCCAGAGGTACCACCAGAAAGGAGATGCTGTCTAGATCAAGGGGTTACAGGAGCGGGGCTAACTCACCTTCAATGGTGTTTGACTGGGGTTTCTCCCAGCTTAGTGACTCCCTAAGCTTCCATTCATGTGTTCTGAAGTCCCACTGAGACCCAGGTAGATCTCCCTCGCTAGTTCTCTGGCCTCTAACCTCTTCCTCTTCCCACAACCTTTGCCCTCCTAGAGAGATGCTTTGGACTCCACCCTGGCCGAGACGGAAGCCCGCTATGGCTCCCAGCTGGCACAGATGCAGTGCATGATCGGCAACGTGGAGTCCCAGCTTGGTGAGATCCGGGCTGACCTGGAGCGTCAGAACCAGGAGTACCAGGTGCTGCTGGATGTCCGGGCTCGGCTGGAGTGTGAGATCAACACGTACCGGGGTCTGCTGGAGAGCGAGGACAGCAAGTGAGTATGGTTGCCTGCTCTCACCTCTCCAAAGTTATGGGGAGACCGCATGGTGCCCAGGAAGAGCATATCTTGATTCAGGAACCTTGGGGCTTAGCTCTGGTATTGGGGCAAACTCATTCATATGCTCTGGCTGTTTCTGTTTTCCTCTCTGAGTTCCTGCTTCCCCTTGAGTTAAACAAGGAGACAGGATTTAAAAGGTACCATCCTGTTTGTATATGCTAGGATCTGTTCGGTGTTATAGAAAACAGCAACTGGAGTATGATAGTAACCCGACTCTCTTTGTCTCCCAGGCTTCCGGGCAACCCATGTGCCCCTGACTACTCACCCTCCAAGTCATGCCTCCCCTGCCTTCCTGCGGTCTCCTGTAGCACCGGAGCAGCTCGTGCAAACTGCAGTCCCCGCCCAGTCTATGTTCCCTGCTCAGGGGGCAGGTTCTGAGAGGGACAGATCCAGAGGGTCAAGGCCATTGCCTTCAGAGTTCTGACATGGTGTCTAGTCAACCCTAACTTTTATAGCCCAAATCTCTCCATTCATGCTGGGCCCAGGTCCGGGCCTTGAGAGAACTCCCTGCAAATATATGTCCTAAAGTTTCTTAGACCCTGTCAACTAAGGCTGGTTGCCCTACAGGCCTTGACTCCCCATCATTTCAGTGGGCTCCAGGGTCCCTGTTCTGGGCCCATCATTTGGTCAGTCTTTCTTTCTGAGAGTTTTTTCATAGGTTCTGAAATTTAATACAGTGTATCTGAGGGTGGGACAATAAAGCCGTTTGCTCTGCCTCTCAGTGGTGGACTCACATTATTCTGTGTTGGCTTGTGTCCATGTCGGGTTCAGATTGACTGCTGGGATGCATGGGGTATGCTTGATCAGGTGTGATCCTGGAAATAACAGGGTCCCCGTGTTCCTCATTGGGGGGTTGTTAGAGGATTGCAATGAAGCTTTATTTTTTTAATATTTTTTTTATCCTGTGCATGTTTGGGACAGCCTTGGGTGTTATTCTTCAGGTTCCATCCACTTTTTCCCACTTTGAGACAAGATCTCTCATTGCCTGGAAACTTGCCAAGTAGGCTGGACTGGCTGACCAGGGAGCTCCAGGGATCTACCTGTCTCTGCCTCCCAAGCACAGACATCATAAGCATGTGCTACCATGCCCGGCTCTTTGTTTTCTTAAATGTTTGAACTCAGGTTGTTGTGTTTGCCAGGCAAGCGCTTTGCCAACTGAAGGCCTTGCTGTGAGGCTTGGCTTCCCTGATGAAGACATTTCTGTTAGGTCCTGGTGTGGTGATAACTGTTACCTACTTTCCCTCTGGAAAAAATAGCAACCCTTGGGGTCCCAGAATAGGTCTGAAAAGATAAGTGTAAGAGAGAGCTTTGGGGCCACTTTGTCAGCCCATGCATGCTCCTCATAGAGCAATGGCATGCCCCTACACTCCGGTTTTAGGGTTCATTCATGCTAACTCCCTTCTCCCCTTGCAGCCCTTTCCCAAAACTCTTGCAGTTCAGGAAATCTCATAATTCCTAAGTTCACAATTCTATTACACACAGGCAACAGAGATTGAGCCTGAGTTGGGACATCTACTTGAAACTCAAAGGCCTCTGTGTGCTCTTGGCATCAAGTGAGGGGTGAGGCTCACTAGCATCCTCTCCAAGCATACCCCCATTCTCACAGTCTGTCATTTGTGCTCAGAATGCCTTCCCTTAAAAGACCAAGCAAAGCACCAAGTTCTTCCAATCAGGACGGGAAAGGGACAAAGGCGATGGCACACTTTCTAAGCTACATAAGAAGGCAGATTGTCTCCAGAGGGACTCGTGCTCTTCAAAGATGACAAAGGTACCTGCTAAGGAAGGAACCTGGGTGATGTTAAGAGGATGATCATGGTTCCAAGGTGAAGCTCAGGATGGTGGATCTCAGGTACTGGGCTGAGATATGTCCCTTCAGGGCACCTGAGCAGCTCCCTCTGATTCTGAGGCAGAATCTTCTCCTTTAAGCTCCCTGGCAGGAGGGCCCAGGCCTTCGGTATCTGCCAGCCTGTACTACTGTCTTCTTGGAACACAATGGTTGAATTTGCAGAGGCTCAGGCATCTGCCTCATTCCCTTTGTTCAATAAACCTACACTGAGCATTGATTTGCATCAGGTAGGATGCTAGGTACCATGGGCAGGGTACATGGGGGGGATGTCTTGGTATAGGACAGGGAAGACACCCACTTCTATTTACAATTCTATCTGTCTGTCTATCTGTCTATTCATCCATCCATTTATCCATTCATCCATCTACCTACTCATCTATCTACCTACCTATCTACTATCTATCTGTCTACCTGTCTGTCCATACATCCATGCATCCATCCATGCATTCATCCATGCATCCATCCATGCATCCATATACCACCTATCTATATGTCTGCCTATCTATCTATCTATCTATCTATCTATCTATCTATCTATCTATCTATCATCTATCGTCTGTCTGTCTATCTAATCTATCTATCATCATCTGCTTTAGTGATGGGAGAAGGCTGTGCCATTCATGTAAGGAATGCAGAACCAGAATATGGAGTCAGAGGGACGTGGAACTCCAGGTCCACTGTGGTATACCAGCCTCACCACTCACTGTGGGAGAGTACTGGCAGGCTGTAGTCCCCTTCTGAGTCTCAGTCTTCTCCTGGGGGAAACAGAGTAGGTGACACTTACTATGCTGTAATGTCCCTTTAGTGAGCATTCAGCTGGCACCTGGAAACTGGCCAACACTGACTCGTTCTTCTAGTTGAATGCTCTGAGGGTGGGCATCTCCTTTCTCTGCTGGAATTTCATTTTTGAGGTAGCATTTCCAGGCAGCCAAAGTATGTAAGAAGTTATGGGGCTGAAGAGATGGCTCGGCAGTAAAGAGTGTTTATTGTTCTTACAGAGGACTGGAGTTTCATTTCGGTTCCCAGCATCCATGTCAGTCAGCTCACAGTCCTGTAACTCCAGTTCCAGGGGGTCCAGTGCCCTCTGGCCTTCATGGGAATCTCATTCATATGTATACTATCCCATTACACATATGTTTAAAAAATCTAGAAAAACCAAAGACAAACCAAGAAGTTACATTTGTTAGTATCAGTTTTAACCTTGACAGTCGTGGTCAGCAGGATAACTTGCTCTCTTAAGTTACATGTGTGTGTTATCAGTTTCAACTCTGACATTCCTAGTCAGCAGCACAATTTGCTGTTTTGAGGACAGACTCTAGTGAAATCTGTTTTGTGTAAGTCACACTCTTCTCATGGGTGTCCTCAGCATCAAAAGCCCCTTCCAAGCCATCCCTAACTCCCTCCCAGATGGCGTTCACCAGATCCCATGGAATAACCTCCCCCTTTACTTATCTCATTCGCATTTGCTTTTAAATTACAATCCTGTCTCTATGCAGTCAGATGTTTTCGCCTTTGTCTGCACACCGCATTAACCCAGAGAACTTAAAAATAAAAACCCGACAAACCAAAACCACAACACAACAAAATAAAAAACAGAAAATAACTCTTGGCTGCTCTGATCCCCAGAAATCCTGATTTAGTTGGCCTGAGATTTGGTCTCATACTGGGTTGTCTGAAAGCTGTTTGGTTGATGTTGTCACAGAGCCTGGGCTGCGTACCTGTGCATTAGTTGGCAGACTATAACTAGGGAGCTCAAAGCAGCTTTATCTGCTTCCTAACTGCAGATGCAATGCTACCAGCTGCCTCAAGTTCCTACTGCGGTAACTTGCCTGTCATAATGGGCTATCACCTCAAATTGTGAATCAAAGTCGATTCTTCCCTAAGTTGCTTTCATCATGGTACCTCATCACAGCAAAAAGAAGAGAAATGAGAACAGGGACTGTTGTGGAATATTATTTTAAGATATGTCATATTTGTTTATGCTGTGGAACATTTGTTTAATGATATAAAGATATGTTGCATTCTTTCATGTTGCATTTGTTTGATTATATGAAACTGTGTTACTTTGCCTGTCTAAAACACCTGATTAGTCTAGTAAAGAGCTGAATGCTCAATAGCAAAGCAAATAGAAAGGCTAGGCAGGATTGTCAGGCAGAGAGAATAACTAGAAGGAGAAATCTGGGAAAAAGGAGATGGAGGAGCAGAGAAGGAGAAGGACAGGAGGACACCAGGGACCAGTCACCCAGCTATACAACCAGCAATAGAGTAAGAAAGAAAGAAATACAGAAACAGAGAAAGTAAAAACCCAGAGGCAAAAGGTAGATAGGATAATTTAAGAAAAGCTGGCTAGAAATAAGCCAAGCTAAGGCCTGGCATTCATAAGAAAGAATAAGACTCTGTGTGTGTTTATGTGGGAGCTGGGTATTGGGTTCCCCAAAAAGTAAAGAGTGAAAATCAACAACCAAACACAAGGGACAAAGTAAGTAAACTAATGCCAAGTACCAGGTACTGTGCCTGGCACATAAATATCTCCAGTGTCTGCTGGTTATGATGCTGAAGGGCAGCTGAGCTGTCTTATCTCAGGTAGCTGGTGTTGCTCTCATCCCTCCTTCTGTCTGACATCACCAGCCCCTCTAAACTGTCCATTGAGACAAAGCTACTGGAATTATGGTTGTTCCAGGGGATCAAACTGGAAGATCCTTTCTCTTGAGGGGGAGAGGAGGATCATGAGAGTGGAGTGGGACCCATGCTCTCACCCATGCTAGGCTTGCACTGGAGCACCGAGCTGTATCCCCACGTCTTGAGAAATCATTTAAGTCCGATTTTGTGAAGAAACTCAGATGCAGGGAGACAAGATGACTTTTAAAGATCACAGCACTCACCAGAAGGCAGGATTTCTATTTTGAGTTCTGAAACAGTGAGAGGGTTGGGTGGCATTTTCCATTTCCTGTCCTCTTGCCAACACTTTTGCAGGAAGTAATTGGAAAGGCAGGACAAGGTCTTACTTATATCCCAACATTATACTGAGAAGAGAGTGTGATGGCCAGTCTCTAGTGACAACCTGATGGGAGTTAGAATCACCTAGGAGACTCACCTCTGGGGCGTGTCTCCAAGGGTGTTTCTAGATTTCTGAGTGTGTTGAGAAGACCCGCTTTGAACATGCACAGCACCATCCCATGGTATAGGGTTCTGAACAGAACAAGAAGAAAGCCAGCTGAGAATCAGCACTCATTGCTCTCTGTTTCTTGACTGGCCGCAACATGACCAGCTGCCTCAAGCTCCCGTTGCCACACTTTCCTTGCCATGATGAACTGTAGTCCCTCCTACTGTAAGCCTCCCTTCTCTGGGTTGTGTTTTCCAGGTATGTTGCTACAGCAACAAGAAAAGTAGCTAATGCAGGAGTGAATACAAAAATGGTGTTAGAAAACATGTGGTATGTCAGCTCACAGCTTTCACAGCTGGGACAGAAAAGCATGAGCTCATCATGCTGTTTTAAGGCAGTGGTTCTCAACATGTGGGTTGTGACCTCCTTGGGGAGTTAAACGGCTCCTTCATAGGGGTCGAATATCAGATATTTACATTATGATTCATAGCAGTAGCAAAATTACCGTTATGAAGCAGCAATGGAAAATGATATTATGGTTGGGGGTTACTGCAGCATGAGTAACTGTAGTAAAAGGTCCCAGCATTAGGAAAGCTGAGAACCACCACTTTAAGGGAATGCTCAAGGCTGTAACCAGGGACAGCTTCTCCCTGTTTCTTGGCTTAGCACAAAGCATCCCTCTTCAAGACCTGATTTACAGGGCTTGCACTCACTGGGATCCCAAACTGAGCCTTCCCTGTGCACCACTACAGAGAGTAAAAGGAGAGCCACTCTTCAAGACCTGATTTACAGGGACAGAGAGTAAAAGGAGAGCCAGTTCTAGCTTTTTCAACCTCAGTCTTAACAGACGATAGCTGAACGTTGCACCGTGGCAGTGATCTTCAAGTGGAGGGTCCGGAGAGTCGAGACAGACACTCTGCCTCCTGGAGGCGCTCATGAGGTTGAACTGCTTTTCCGAGAAGGGCCTCACCTTTCCATTTCTCATTTGCATCTAACTATAAAGGCGTCTTAGATGCTTAGGTGTTTGTGCCTTCATTTCTTCTCCTGCCCTGTGATATGTCCTTTCCACAGGTGGGAGGATGAGCCGTACTCTGAAGCCTCTGCTCTCTTTCCTGTCTCTCCAGATTTATACCACTGTATTGAGGTCGCTTCTGTCACCTACACATTTCCTTGTGAAGGGGCCAGGTCTCTTCCCACATGGAATGCTTTCATTAAAGGGGCATCTACTCTTCTGCAGGCTTGCAGCCTTCCCTAGGGCAGGTGCAGGTGGGGGCCCGGTGGGCAAGGTCCATGGCAACACAGGACAAGCTGTGGCAGTACCTGCTGCCACACCCTGGTAATGAGGGCCCAGGTATTGGGACTGATCCTTTGAAGATGTGCCTTAATGCTCTCCTGTGAGGTGACCAATGACAAGGACCCAGAGTCCTGCTTTAGCCAAATGACAAGTTTGGCCTCTTTTACGAGGAAGGGAACTCCTTATTGGAAACCAAATTACAAATTAATTACCAGTTTCCTCTGGGACTGAGTGTAAACATCAACACTCCTACTCCTCTGATGACTTTAGTGTGAGCCCCTTCACTCTAAGAGTATAAAAAGGCCTGGGCAGGATGGAGTCTGTAGATACCCAGGGAGCTGCTAGGGGGCAAGGACCTCCCTAGCATGACATCCAGCTGCTGTGTCACCTTACCAGCCTCTCTCAAGCTCTTCAAGACCTTCCTCCATCTGTTCCAGTAACATGGGCAGCAGGCCGGAGCTGTGCCTGGGTTATGTCTGCCAGCCCCTACAGTGCATGCCCTCTATATGCATGCCTACCACCTACAGGTCAGCCAGCTGCCTCTCCAAGACCTACCTGTCCAGCTCCTGCCAACCCAGCAATCGCCGGCCAACCAGTTGCGTCTCCAGCTCCATGGGTACCTATGGCCTGTTCTATGAGGGTGCCTTCAATGGCAATGAGAAGGAGACCATGCAGGTCCTGAATGACCGTCTGGCCAGCTACCTGGAGAAGGTGCGGCAGCTGGAAAGGGATAACGCAGAGCTGGAGGGCAAGATCCAAGATGTCTACCAGGCACAGGTGCTGACCATGTGTCCTGACTACCAATCCTATTTCCAGACCATTGAAGAGCTCCAGCAGAAGGTAAGGGTGGGTTGGGGACAGACTAGCTGGGGAGAGGCATCCAGAAAAGCCAGTACTCTAGAAGTGAATCTGATTAATGTATCCAGCTATGCTTAGGGAAAAGAGACCTCCCCAGGGCATAGGATTATTTCCTAACTTGGACACTTAGAGTTCTTAATGCAGGAAGAGCACTGTTACCAGGTTTGTCATCGACATACTGCATAGTCTGGGGAGGCCCTTTCCATTTTCCAGACACCAGTTTCTTCATCTGTAGAATGGGGAGACTAATGGTCCTTATCTAAATGGGGTGCTTAAGAGAATTCAATAGACAATGGATGCCAAGTGATTGGCACAGCCTCTATATCTGTTGAATTTTCAGTAAATGTCAAGGACTTGTCTGTCAGATAGAATCAGGTTTTTTCCTTCCGTAATGGGGCATTTGGAGGATCTCAATTAGCTTAAGACAATCCTGTACAGACAGGCCCACAGACTAACCCAATGTAGACAAGACCTCACCGAAGCTCTCGTGCTAGGTGATGTTAAGTTGTGTTAATAGATGCGGGAAGACACAGTCTATTGTGGGTGGCACCATTCCCTAAGCAGGGGTTACTGAACTGTATGAGAGTAGAGCAAGCAAGCTGAGAGCAAGCAAGCAAGCAAAGCACACACCTCTGCATTTATTTCTCTCTGCTCTTGACTTTGGAAGCGATGTAACTAGTTGTTTAAACTTCCCTTCAATGATGGACTGTAACTGGAATCGTAAGCCAAATAAATCCTTCTTCTCTTATGCTGCTTTTGCCAGGGTATTTTATCACAGCAACAGAAATAAAACCAGGAAGTTTTCACTGTGTTCCTTTCTCTCTTTTCATCCAACACTGACCAACTCTGTGTGCCTTGGTTGACAGGTTCTGTGCACCAAGGCAGAGAATGCCAGGATGATCGTGCACATTGACAACGCCAAGCTGGCTGCAGATGACTTCAGGACCAAGTGAGTCTGGCAGGGGCCTTGGAGGTAGGGAGTCTTTTCCTCATATACTCTTGGGCTCGCTCTCTACTGGTTTCATACAGGGTTGGACAGAGCCAACATTTCGAATCCTTCCTTGAGTTCTGTATACAGTTAGCTCTACCCCTTGGTTGCTGATGCTGACCTTTTTGTAGGTATGAGACAGAGCTGGCCATGAGGCAGCTGGTAGAAGCTGACACCAATGGCCTGCGCAGGATCCTGGATGAGCTGACCCTGAATAAAGCTGACCTGGAAGCTCAGGTAGAGTCCCTGAAGGAGGAGCTCCTGTGCCTTAAGAGGAACCATGAAGAGGTGAGATGGGAAGTAAAGAGAAGCAGTTGTAGGTCTGGGATGTGGCATGGGAGCAACGTAGGCTTTGGAGTTGGATAGATGTGGGTTGAAACTGCCAGGTGGACCACATATTGTTTCTGCGACTTTACGTGATTAATGTATGCTTTCTGATACCCATCACTCATGAAATAGGATTAACTACCATGCAGAGTTATTGGGAGGATTTAATGATACTGCATGGATCCTGGCTACGACCCAGGCCTTGGGCATAAAACACCTACCTCTTGGTAGGTGTTCAGAAACTCACCTCTTTCTTCTGAAATTCCTGGACCAGGATGACTGCCAAGTTTCTTTAGCAAGGATTGCATTTGTCTTTCTGGTGAGGGCCTCATCCCAGAGGGAGAGTCATGCAGTGGGGCCTGGGATGGTTATGTTCCAGAACATACACAGAGACTGTCTCTGCCAGGCTGCCTCCTGGGTGAGATCCTCCTCTTCTGAGGGTTGGACTTTGTGTTTTCCATCTCTGATCCATCACCATCCTTGCCCAACTCTTGGATCTTTTTTCTGTGTATAAGATACACAAGCTTAAGTCACAGAAAGTTTTCTTTCCCCTTTTCTCAAAAATGCTGCGAGGACCACGGAGCTTTGGTCTTCCTTCTCCGGGTTGACTCTCACACCTTTCACTCGGGATTTGAATGAACAAGTGTCTCTGGATTCTGGCTAGGCTTCCTCAGGCTTAAATGTAAAATAACAATCAGTCACCATGCACTCACTGAATGCCCTAGGGCACCTGACTCATCCCACTTAAACCAGAGAGTTGGGAACTGCACCAAGAAGTCACTAATGAGGCATTATCACACACTTGGGCATTCTCAGTGACAACTTTCTCTGACTGGCAGGCAAGCCTGGGGAGGGGCCTGTTCTCATTTGGACCTCAAACCGAGTAAAGTCAGGCTCTGTGGCCCTTCTTCCTTGATGAATAGGACTGGTAGCATGATGAGAAAATGGCAAGGGGGGATGAGGGTTTCCCCTCTTAGTCCAAATGGACCAAACCGATTGCCCCTGAACTTCTGTCCAAGTGACAGGAACTGTCACCGGGGATGTTCAACCCCTGAGGCTCCCCAGTGCTGAGCTCTTCAGCATCTCTTGTTATATTTTACATATTTTTCACACTTGCCTGGGGTCTTGTGTATTCTCAGGAAGTTGGTGTCCTTCGACAACAGCTTGGCGACCGCCTTAACATCGAGGTAGATGCTGCACCCCCTGTGGATCTGACCAGGATGCTGGAGGAGATGAGATGTCAGTATGAGACCATGGTGGAAACCAATCACAGGGATGTGGAGGATTGGTTCAACATGCAGGTGGGTGCATCTCTCTCAGGAGGTTGGTCTTTTTGGGGTCCTAAGGAAAGGACTTTCAGACATCTCCTTTTCATCACTGCAGATGGAAGAGCTTAACAAGCAGGTGGCCACAAGTTCTGAGCAGCTTCAGAGCTACCAGTCAGATATCATTGATTTGAGACGAACGGTCAATACCCTGGAGATCGAATTGCAGGCTCAACACAGCCTGGTGAGTGGTGCTGGCAGGTATCTCTTAGCTCTGGATCTGGGAAAGCCTGGGGTATGGGTTATAGGCCTATTAGGAGGGGTAGGAGGACAACCTGATTCAGCCACCATGGATATACCCCCAGATGACTTTCTTGGAGGGAGGTTTCTCTCAGGAACTAGCTCAGAGATAGAGGGACATGTTCTATATTGCATGTCAAAATGATCCCTCTAACATGTATGTTACCTTCTTAGCATGTCCTTCTAACTCCTTGTTCTCAGTGTCACCTATAGAGATTAAACATTCCTCATACCTAAGAAAATCCCAGGAGTCTAGAGAAAATTCTAAGTGTCAGGATTATTGGTCTAGAGTTTAGACCAATGAAACAAGAGTCTTTGGAGGCATCCCTTGGGACCGGGTATTTTTAAGGACTCTCATGTGAAAACCATCAGAAAGATATGATGCCATATTAGAATACTTGATTAACTCAATTTTGAATTGTGTAGAAGGAATCAGGGATATAGGAGCAGACTCAAGACTTGAGTTCAAACTCTGGTCCTACCAGATGCCTGATGTTTAGCCTGGAACAGATGACTTGACCTGTTTCTGGACTTTGGTTTCTACACTGGCTTAGAGGAGAGGGGCTTTCACAACACCAAAGCTCTTCACATGTCTTTCTGAACTAGGCCATGGAAAGCAGCTACCTCTTCACAACTGTATCTTTCCTTTGCCTTAGAGAGACTCTTTGGAAAACACCTTGGGGGAGACAGAGGGTCGCTTCACCTCCCAGCTATCCCAGATGCAATGCATGATCACCAACGTGGAGTCCCAGCTGGCCAACATCCGTTGTGACCTGGAGAGACAGAACCAAGAGTACAAGGTGTTGCTGGATGTCAAGGCGCGGCTGGAGTGTGAGATCGACACGTACAGGGGCCTGTTGGAGAGCGAGGACAGCAAGTGAGTTTTGGGGGAGAGGCTCTGTAGGGTGCCCACGAGGACTGGGTGGGGCCTAGGAAGCAAGTCCGGCTACCTGTACTCAAGGGACATGAGCTTAGGGTCTGTCAAGATTAAGGAACCACCAGAAAGCTGGCATGCTAAACCTGGCCCAGAGGAGGCCATTCTTCACTTTGATCTGACGAACTCTGTTTAAGAGCCTACCGTGTGTCAGGCATCACGAAGGATACTGAGATAAACGCTGGGAAAGAATCTGCCTTCAGATTGTTGCATCTGTCAGGACACAGTCAGAGACCACTGGAGGTTGCTCTGGGGGGAGGATTCCTGGGGCTGTTGGAAAGTCAGCAGGTAGCTTAATGTGATTGACTCTGGTGGACAGCAGGGCAGGAATGGTCAGCTGGAGCTCATCCATGGATAACTACCAAGAACACACTGGCACATCAGAGGCCTTTGTTTCAGGGAATGGTAGAACCTGTGTAATTACTCACCTCCCCACTGGATGGTAAACATCTGGAATGCATTTGGTTCCCTGGAATCAGTTTATGGCAGATGCCTGATACATGTTTCTTATCTGAGCCAAAGAAAACTCAAAGGACCTATTGGGAAGATTATCCTGAGAGATGCAAGATGACTGAGTGGGAGGGGAACCAGGCAGGGACAGTGTTCAGGAGCGATGGGGAGATCATTGGAGGTATCTCTTCCCACTGTCATGTAAGCAGGATCAGCAGGACCTGGTGGCTGTCTGGATATAGGGTGTGTGGTCATCACGTATGCTAACAGCTGTTGGAGCAATATTCCAGCCCCCCAAATCCCTGTATGTATGTGTACATATGCACATATCTGTATATATGAATGTGGATGTGCATGTGTTACAGCATTTGTATGCTGTGTGTGTGTGTGTGTGTGTGTGTGTGTGTGTGTGTGTGTGTGTGTGTAGGCCAGAGGATGACCTCTGGTTTCCCATTAGTTTGAGATAAGGTCTCTTGCTCGCCATGACATATACCAGTTTGGCTGGCCCACAAACTTCTGGGGATGGTTTTACTTCTGCTTCCCCTCTCACCACAGGAACACCAGAACTCCAGACATGTGCTACTGGGTCTGATCTTACATAGGTTCTAGGGATCCAGCTCAGGTCTTAACACTTGTATGCTAAAGCCTTCACTCACTGAGACATCTCCCCAGCCCTTGTAACAATTTCTTGTCCAGCATTTAGTCTTGTTTTTCTATCACTCTGAATCTTACTCCACTGATGCAAGTGTTGTAAACCCCCATGTTTGCAAGGACCAGGCTGTTAACATCCACACCTGATGTGGGATCTGTGGGGACCGTGGCAGCCATGGAGCTTGTGATGTGCTCAAGGACGGCAGTGCTGTCCTTGTGACCGTTTCCATCACATAGGATGGAGATCCCGGGATGCTAGTCTTCCGGCTGTTCAAAGAAACACGGGATTCATATTTTTTCCAAGCATTGAAAGTTTCCAAATTTAAAATATATTTAACACATTTAAAAAGGGTGCCAGCTACATTAAATACATGTGAATGTGGCCCCCAAGTACACATTGGGTCTCTGAGCTGTGTCCAGTGTTCCGTCTTTTGTTCCCCAGCCTGTCAGTCTCCGAGATCACACTGTTTCCTTTTGCCATGTAACTCATTCCACATCAATTTAAAATTTCCTCTTATTCGACACTTGCTTATGAAGTGCCTGGTCTATGTCAGGTACACAGAGAGCACACACAACTGTTTGGTAGAGGAGACAGACCATAGTGGAATAATTAGCTGTCATTATGTAAGAAACTATATGGCGCCACTGCAGTATTTAATGCTGAGATAGGGGAGGGTTCAGGGGTGAGGTGACAGTTAGTTGAGCTTCTAAAGAAGAGAAGGGGTTGACTAAATGGGTGGTCATGGAAGAGAGTTGTAGAAAGTGACATGCTTCCCACAGCCTGAGCTGGATAGCTCGTGGAGGGACTGGCAGAAGGCTAGAGCTCAGACATCAGAACTGTGACGGGAGGTGGGGGCAGGACACACACACCTGTTAAAGCGGACAGTGCTTGTCTCCAGCACCAGTGGGAGGCACTGAAAGTCTAAGGTAGGGGAGGGGCATGATTAAATTGCTGTCTGCTGGAGATCCCTCTGGACATCCATCTTCCAGGGGTTAGAAGGAGGGCAAGAGCAGAGTTGGGGGTAGGGATCAGCTGGGAGGCCACAGAGGTAGCACAGGCAAAGACTAGGGCAGCTGAGATGAGGAAAGCCGGGTGGAGGAGGTGCACAGCGGGGCCTTAGAGGTGTCTGAGGGTAGAATCATCAAGGTCGGCTCTGAGTTGGGTACCTCCACTAATTCTTCCCCACTGTGACTTTTCCTCCCAGGCTGCCCTGCAACCCTTGCTCCGCTGCTGCCTGCCAGCCTTGTGCACCCTCCCCTGGGGTGTCCCGCCCAGTCTGTGTGCCCCACACTGTCTGTGTGCCTTGCTCACCCTGCCTTCAGAGCCGCTATTGAAGCTGCTAAGCATCCCTTGGAGTGTGGATCCTGGAGAGGCCTGAGTTCGGCGCCCCCCCCTCCCATGCCTCTTCATACCAAGTCTGATCACAATTCTGAGACCATGAAAAAGAGTGGGGCCAGCTTAGACAGCCCTGAACAGAACTAGGAAGTGACACCAGCAATGTGTTCTGATACTCCTGGGGGTACCCTTGCCTTCATTGCTTCAGTGCCGCCTTCTCTATGTCCATGGGCAGAAGGTTCTCTTTGGTGATGTTTCTGGTTTTCTATGCTTTTCTTGGAGTGCACATGTTTTCAGTTTAACTGCAAATAAAGGTTAACTCAATGGCCCTGTAAATGTGTATTTCTTTGCCTCTCACGATGGTGTATTCATGAGCCAGCTTTATTCATTTGGGTTCAAGAAGTTTTTCATTCTTATGCCTCTTCTTTTAAAAATATCAGTTACTTTTAAATGAGCATTTTGCCCATCTTGCATGTATACCACATGTATGCCCAGTGCCCGTGGAAGCCAGAAAGGATATTTGGATCCCCATGGAACTAGAGTTACAGATGGTTATGAGCCACCACTGAACCACCTCTCCAGGGCTCTTACGGCCCTTCTTGTTTCCACAGACTCAAGGGATATTCACTAAAAAAGGCTTGTATGCCATAATTCTGTTTAAACCAGGAAACCACTCCAGAGCCAAGCAATAAAAGAATAAAGAGAGAAGGGAGGTAAATGGCCATGCCAGAAACCAAGGCCAAACAACTGCAGTTGAAAATAATGCCCCAATAAACTCACTTCCTTGTTCCACCTAGCTGGCATGATGTGATCGGATACCCATAGGTCTTCATGGAGTGCTCCTGGGTGTGCAGTCTGAGTTAGAGGCTGGCTAATCAAACAATGCCCTCTGGACACTGCTAGTTTTGCCTCACTTAATCTTGCAAAGAACCCCCATAAACAAGGCACCATTATTTCATCCATTTTTTAAATGGAGAATCAAGGGTCAGAGGGGTTAAAGGATTCGCCCAAAGTCACACATCCATTGAAAGATGCTTGATTAATTCACAATCATAGTCTTCAGTGTTTGCAAACTACAGTTGGGCCTGGAGGGAAAAAATGCAAGCGCTCCTCGAAGTCTGGACATTTCTAATTAGAGGGGGGAGCTAAGAGCAGAGACTGTGAAGCTCCACTCTGTCAGCAAGGATCAAGCCATCGCAGTTAACAGCAGCACTGATTGCTATCTCGCTTCCTTTCTGGCTCTACTGGCAATTGCTTATAGGGTTTCATGCATTTAGGCAAGTGCTCCATTGAGTAGCTACATGCACCTCCAGCTCTCCCTTAAAAAAACATTCTTAGCAAAGTCTCACTAAAGTGCTCAGTCTGGCTTTGAACTTGCCGCCCTCCTACTTCAATCTCCTCAGTAGCCGAGATTATAGGCCTGCACTGGCTTCACCAGGATTGATGTTACTTCTTATGGGACACTTAGTATGCATTTATACGTCCTGATTTTCTGAGACATCATGAAAATGAACACATGCAGTAGTTCCTCTGACAACCTCATAAGGTATTGCTATTGTGTTCATTATAGACACAGGAAATCAGGGCACAGAGAAGGATTAGATCCATTGCCCAGGATTACATGCAAGGAAAAGCTTTGAACCCAAGCCTAGCTATATGACATCATTGTTTCAAATACCATGCAAATTCCTACCCAGAAGGAATAAACACTGGCAGAGATTGGGAGGAAGTAGATTGGGGGTACCAAAAGGCTTCTTGTAGCCAATGATATTTGAGATGGAATGGGGAGTTGAATAGGGTCTACAGAGCAGAGGTATGAATGTGGGTCTTCAGGGAGGCAGTGGTCACATCTGGGAGCCCTGACAGATGGAGCAGCAGGCTCCTAGGTGAACAGTTACTAGAAACAGAACTCAAAGGGATGAAGACATTGGGCTGTGGGGGGCCTTGGGTGTCCATAGAGAACCTGACGTCTCTCCCAAAGACAATGGGAGGTCTGCTGCAGGATTTGAGGCCAAGAATGACATGACCAGAGCGGTATTTTAGAGCATTTCACCAAAGGGCATAGGCAGAATGGCTGAAAGGCAGGGCCACACACCAACAGTCTAAGGAGGAATTAACGGGGTCTTCAGCAAGGCAATCAAGGCAACCCTGGAAAGAAGGCAGGGCTCAGTGTGAGAGACTCTGTGAGGGATTGACCTTGGCAATGAACTGGCCATGGCAGGTAATGAAGGAAAGAGTTGAGATCTCACTCTCGGAACATACAGCTCTTCCTTAATGAGCCAAGTGAGGTTTTTATTAAGCATTTGTTCTCTGGCCTTGCCAAGAAATCATGAAATTGGACTGGCTCCCATAGCAGCCTGGGGGCTTTCCAGACATGATCCTGCATGCTTGCCTCGCAGACAAGGCCATTAGCCCCACAGCAGAGACACAAACCCACTGCTGGGCTGGCTGTGGGTCCCAGTTAGTAAGTGGATGAAGTCTCAGTGTGCTGTAATGCTGAGGGAGAGGGGCGCCTGTAGAGCTGGTTTCTTCATAACTGCAGACAAACCAGGAATCTTTTCTCTGTCAAACTTTCTTACATAGCCCTTGGCTTGAGACACTTATATAGAATATACCAAAGCTTTGGTGCTAGAATCCTGACCTGTTTTGTCCAATTTGTTTGCCATACATGCTTATTTAATTTTTAATTAAGCAAAATTAAATGGGGGGGAGAAACCAGTCCCTCTCTTGCAGTGACCCCATGTGGCTGTGTGCGCCTTGTCCCAAATGCTACTACTGATCAGAACAGTGCAGAAGTTGAATGCTCTCACAACCACAGAAAGTGTTTTTGCTCTGAGCTGCCCCAGACTGCCAGACCAGGAGGAGCCTTCCAGACAGACCATGGGGCCCAGTCTTTCCCATTTTACAGACAAGCAGTCTAAGACCCAGAGGGAAGGAAAGATATGTTCACAGACACATAACCAGCAGGACAAAATGAAAGCCAAGCCATTGTAGGCCACGCCCAACACGTCTCCAAGTTCTTTGTGATTTCTCTAAGCACTAGAGGCTTATTATTATTTCAGGGCAATAAATATTTCTCCTTTGCTTTCCTTTGGTTCCCTAGGAATAGAGATATTCTCTCCAAGATGCTGAAACTTCCCTGAATGTATAACTTCCTTAAAAGAAGAAAGACAAAACAAAACACAACAAAAAACAGAGGCTGCCCCCTTCAGATCCTTGCACATTTGTCTCAGAGTGAGTACATTCCTTAGGCTGCAGGTGAAAACTGAGCAGGAACAATTATGTAGGAGCCCCAGGTAGGACGTGAGTCCCAGGCGTCTAGACTATTCGGGGACTTCTGCAGGGGCTTCCCCCAACACAGATTGGCTAATCCAACCAGGTCTTCACTCCTGTGTCAGTGCAACTCGCCAAGACTTGTCTGACCACCCAGATGCCTATTAAAGTTTTAAAAGTACAAAACCAATCCCCACAGACCAGGGACTGGAATGTGCTTCCTGCTGTAAACCAGTGGCCAGCACTCTCCATGGCTGGGTGGTACCTCCAAGATGACTGTGATCTTGCCTATCCTGTTTCTCTTATTAATGGGTCAAGAAGCCATGGGCATGGGCTTTGGGAAATATTGATGCCCCACTAGCGCTCGGACCTTCTGGCATATTCCTCACACGGGTTTCCAGAGGAACTTTGTTCTCATAGCAAAGCCTTTGAGTTTCATCATTCCTGGTTTAGAGGGAATGCAGGCAGGGACTGAGTAAAGTAATGAAACCCGCTCATGTATGGGAGAAATTCCCACAGATGGCTGGGGTCCTCCTGGAGTAGGGTTAGAGGAAGAAAAGATGTGGTTTTCCAAAGATATACTATTCCCCAAAGTCATTAGGCTGGGCCTGGCCCTGGCATTCACTGTCCTAGAGAAAAGTCCCTCTTCTAGGGGTGAGGGCCTGCTGGCAGCATTGACTATCTGGTCCAAGGGTGACACTTCATGAAAGATCAGGAGTTGGACACAATGTCTTAGAGATGGTTTGTGGACCCTAAATTATACTGAGTAAAATTTTCTCTTTCTTCTATATCAGGACATTTTATAATATGATAAAACTATACATTCCCATATTATAACTGGGAAATTTTTACTAATAAAATAATTCTCTTGCTGGACATGGTGGCATAGACCTACAGTACCAGAACTTGAGAGACAGGTTGGAGGATTATGAGTTGAAGGCTAGACTGTCTCAAAACAACAAAATTCTCCTAGGGAGTTAAGTAAATTTCAACCGGCTAACTAGAAAGTTCTTTACATCATTTGATGCCTGTTTTTTTAAACAATTGGTTAAGATAACTGTATCTTTTCTTAGCCATAATGAGGAAGCACATTACAATAGACATCTTGGCACAATGGAGAAGATCAGTAGCTTTGGTTTGAGAAACACTGGGCTAGAATATCAGTCTTACTACTCAAAAGCTATGTGGATTTGGTAAATCTCCTAGATTCTTGCATCTCAGTCTCTAGGATAACCATATCTACTTTGTAGAGTGGTTGGAATATAAATCCTATGGCGATACTTATGCTTAATGAGATGGTTAAAGATAATCTACTTTGGCAGCCAATCTCCCCCCAATGACAATGACAGCTGGTTCACCTTTTGGAGCTACTTTGAAGCCACAGCTTCAAGAGCATCAAGATGGGCAGCCTTGCATCACTTCAGAACACCCAGATGTTTTTCCAGTCTTGTCTCAGTGTCTGAGTGGAGTGGAGAACCCAGTGTTCCAGCTTAGGGTCCAGTTCTGGAGTCTGTGAGTGATGACCGAGTTTCCAGGAGCTTCCTGGACCCTCTGCTACCACATTAGACTGAAGGTCTCCCACATTCTCTGAGAGACCTGATTTTTCACCCTTATTAATTGTGCTGTGTAGAGCAAGGGGTTACAAAAGACAGCGGGTTCTCAAAGGCCGCTGATGAGGTTCTGGGTAATGAAATTTTCTGGGAACAGAGCCACAGCCTCCAATTCCATATTGCCAGTGCCAGCTCTGTGCCTGGATGGTGGAATTGAGTTGCTGCAGTGCCGAGACTGTATGGCGTGCTACCTGGATCTTTAACAGGAAATATTGGTTCATTATAGTATTGTAGAAACAATACGCTGGAGTCAGGAGCCCAGAGAGGATCCCTGGCTCTGTCACTAACTTTCTCCATGCCCTTGAGGAATTTATAGCTCCTTCTTGGGCTTTGAAGCAGCGTGAGTGGATGGAATGGTTAATCTTGATTATCAGTCTGACAGGATTCAGAATCACCTAGGAGACACATTCCCAGGGGCATCTGTGAGTGGGTTTCAATAGGGGGTTAATTAAGACCCATACTGAATTTGGACAGCCCTATACCATTGGCTGGAGTCCCAGACTGAGCAAAAAGGAGAAAATGAACCAAGCAGCCTCATTCACATTCATCTCTCAGTGCTTCCTCCCTACCCATGTGATGTGACTAGTCATCTACCCATTCGATGTGACTAATCATCTCACAATCTTGCTGCTGTGCCTTCCCTGTCACGATGACCTGCACTCTTGAAATGTGAGCCAAAGTACATCTTTCTTTCTAGAAGTTGTTCTTGTCTGGTGTTTGTTTACAGTAATGAGGAAAATACTGTTGCAGTGGCTTAATGGGCTCTCTAACCTTATAACCCTTGTTATTGTGCAGACTCTTTAGGGGTTCTTTCCCTGAGGCCAGGGGCTCCTCCCTGTGTTTGGGAGTGTCTTGCTATATCTGAGGGAATGCCACTGGACCCTAGAAGTGACTCAAGGGACACAGCTGACACAGCTGAACTTCTTCAATAAGAATTATCTTTAATTGGGCAGTGGTGGCACCCACCTTTAATCCTAGCATTTGAGAGGCAGAGGCAGGCGGATCTGGGAGTTCGAGGCCAGCTTGGTTTACAGAGCAAATTCCAGAATAGCCAGGGTTATACAGAGAAACCCTATATCAATAGGAAAACAAAGAAACAAACAAAAAATAAAAGAGAAAAAGGGTTATCTTCAAGGAGAAAATATGGCAGATTTAGCAAGAGAGGGCAGTGACAGAAAATTCAAATGTAGGTGCCTTCTCTTTTATGAACTAGGGGGCTGTAGCTCTAAATATGCAGTGCTGAGTGTGTGGCTTTCTTACTGACTCTGTTGACACAGCAGGTGAGAAAAAGCTTTGAGATGTCATAGCTGGACATCTGCTCTTGTAATCCACCTGCAAATCATTTTCCCAGGATCATGGCTCTAGATGTCATAGGAATCCCTCCTCTGTGAATAATTCTTTGAAGGATCTCCATTCCAGGTAGCCTTGGATAAGCAGTAAGCCCAGAACTCAATGCATTGGTTGTCTAGCCTTCAGCAGGGGTCTCTGAGGGAGTGACTCTGTGCTTAGAAAGAACTGTGAGAAGGGGTAGGCTGGAAAATGGCAGAAACCTCTTGAGGTTGACCAGAAAGAGCAACAGGCCTTTGGTGTGTGCTTGAGCATGGTCCTTAACCAGGCAGGGCCTTTTAACCATCGGCTGGTCTTGTCTCTACTCCCAGATAAAGACCTCGGAAAAGCAGTGCTAGTGAAGGCTACCCAGGTCCCTAGGCCAGTTCTGCTTCCCATCGTGTTAAGTTAGGTGGATAAGAGACTAAGGGAGGTGGGTTAACTGCCCTCTGCCAAGTGCTGCTCGGGGCCCCATGGCTCCTTCCCCCTTGTCATAGGTGCCCAGCTGTAGCACTGAAGATATTGCTCCCTAGAGAGTGCCCTTTGCTCTTCCTATGTCTTCTTTTTGGTTTTCCTTTCAGCCAATGACTCAGAAGAGGAACAGGGTAAGGGGCGAGCTGGTATACAGGTGCCTGGAACATCTGTGATGTGTTGGGCTTGTGGCATTCCCTTGTTGATTCGTCACGCTATAAGGCTTACCTTAATTAAAAAGAAATTTCTCTGTGTGTATTTGTTCGACAGAGAGAAGGGAGAGAGAGAGAGAGAGACATACATACACAGAGAGAGACAGGGAGACATTGAAGTGAAACTGAATGGAGAGAAGCATTTTCAACTGAAATTCAGATCTCAACATGCATGTATGAATATGTGTGTGTATTTGTGTATATGTTCTGGTTTCAATATGCAATATATGATTCTTATTTGAGCTGTGTTCATAGGAGTTGATGTACACAGTCTATTCTGGAGTTTGCCTTTTCAAATGGAGACCCAGGGTGTCTACTTTTGGGTTATATGCCTAGTGAGTGATAGTACTAATGGCAGAACATTTACACTGTTGCCTCCTTTAACAGCACAAATTCCCAACTTAGTCTGTTCAGCAACCCAGAATTGGATGCTTTAGGACCAGAGAAGGAAAAAATCCATTCCTTCTGGCCTGGCTACCAGGCCTTGGGAACTGTACAAATTTCTAGGACCACATCTAGGGAGCCCCTATCATGTAATATTGGTCAAGAGTGATAGAGAACCCCAGGTCTCCTGTCCCTGTGTGGAGGGTGGTGCTTCAGGGGGTACTTAGTGAGAACCAGCAAAAGGCGTTCAAAGCTTGTGAGTCTGATTGAGGTGGCTCCCGGAAAGCTTGTGAGTTCCTCAGACCTAACCTATATCTTGGTTCTAGGAGGACTTGATCTTGTCTGAGAACTTCTCTTCCCAGATCCCACTCTTGTATGAATGCAGGATGTCATATTCACCCTGCAAGGCTAAGGAGGTCCAACCTTGATGCTAGCTTCTCTGATGCCTGTGCCAAAGAAGAGTTAAGGTGAGATGTACTTCCCCTCTCTCTGAGAATGTCTGTTCTCTGCAGATGATTGACACACAAGATGAGTCTCTCTACGTACCACAGGTGTGGGCCCTACCCACCTAGATCGCAATCATTCATCCAAATCAACACTCTAAATCCTGGCATTCATGTAGAAGATATCCACCCCACAGCAAGGGGGGGCAGTTCTTTGCTTAGCTCCAATGTCTGGGCTCTAGTCCAGATTTCTCAAGGGTGTGGGGAAGACCTTGTAAGCAAACACATTACTAATTCTTCCTCAGTGTATTGCTATTTATACCAGTGGGATAAATAGGCACTGTTCAAAGACAAATGAGTAATGGGAAAAAAGCCTTTTGTTGTTCATAGACAAGCAGTTCCATTAGCAAATCTCACTGTGTGAGATGTGAATTCTCCCCAGTATCTCCCAAAGCAGATTTTATAATCCTCATTTGCCCCAAGAGGAAAGGAGAGTTCTGTGGCTTAAATAAAATCTCCGAGGAGGGCTGAATCTGCACGTCTAGTCTTCACATCATTGCTCTCTACTCTAGGTCTTTTCTCATCCTCCTTTCTCAGGCTTCCAAGTCAATGCATGTTGGCTTCCACAGGAATCCGAGCCCTCTGGAAAGCTGACATCTGGATTTTACTTGCGAGGATACTGAAGCCGTTGGCCTTAATGTGACTGGGATCAGTCTTCTTAGAAGTTGCCCAGCGTAGTCTCATGCACTCCCAAGCTTGGAAGTGGTTTGCATCGCATTTTATCAGAGAGACAGGATGTTCTGTTCTTGATGTTTCCCACACCTGCATGCAGGTCTGTTCCCTGTGTTCATCAGAGAAGTGGCTGTCACATCTCATCACTAACTAGAAGTTCCTTGGACACTTGTGCAAACCTCATCTGTTAGTCTCGACCTCCTACAGTAGGTCCAGCCTGGGAATGGAGAATGTGTATTGATGTATTGATGCTAATGGCTAGAAAACGGTGTTGAGAACACTGTGCTGGAGGATGACAAAGCCTGCTTAGAGGAGTGTCCAGACACAGGCCTTTTCCACCAGCTTGCAAAACCAAACCTACATCTGTATTGTGTTCCTAGACTAAATTGACCTTGTCCTTGTAACACTTGCTAGTGGCCTCACATGGATCCATATCTTTCTGGGGTCAGTGACAGTGTCAGAAATGGTAGGGGTGGCTCAGGAGGCAAGTGTACATCACTGGAAGAGAAGGGCTGTTTCCAGTGATGCGCAAACTAAGGAGCTGTTTCCACCCTTTCCAGGTCCTTCCTGATTTCCCTAGATCCACAGTCCACCTTGGACCTGGGGGCTCTAAGAGAGCATCACAAGTGGGGTGATGAAGCTGCACAGGGCTGTACCATGGCCACACTTCTCTCTTAATTAAAAAGGGATCTTTCTGTGTGTAGGGGGCAAGGCGAGGAGAGGAGGAGGAGAGAGAAGAGGAGAGGAGAGGAGAGGAGGAGAGAGAAGAGAAGAGGAGAGGAGAGGAAAAGAGAGGAGAGGAGAGGAGAGGTGAGGAGAGGAGAGGAGAGAAGAGGAGAGGAGAGGAGAGGAGAGGAGAAGAGAGGAGAGGAGAGGAGAGGGGAGGAGAGGGGAGGAGATATTTGCCTGGGAATCCAGGGAGGGCTTTGTTGGAAAATGTGAAAACCTGACAGCTCACAGAGCTCATCTTTCTGTAAATACCATAAGGCTCCAGACTCAGGATATTTAATTGCCATGGGTTTGTAATGAGCAAAGTAAAGCACAGTTTCCAAAATTGTCACATTTCCCATCATGAAGATCCTTGGATTATGCTGAACTCTCTTTTCATTCATGCTGAACTAGGATTTTATATTCCTCCACCTTTTTAGAGTCTTAAATGATCTTTCCAGCTTTCCCATCCCATCTCCTGAGAGCTCTTCTGACCATCTCCCCTCAGAGTGAAATGAGTTTCACAGAGCTTCTTCCCAATGGATGGGTTGTAGATTAGCCAAGGATGCCACTGAAAGCATCTCTGAGGCTCACAACATTCTTCTGTGGGTTCTGGGGCTCCCGTAACTGAGTATAGGATTGAAAGCTCACGACTGCCTTGATTTACATCTTGCTAAGAAAACACGATGGGACCTGTTTTCTCCTACTCTTGCCAGCACTGTGTACGGTTATCCCACTTTAAAAATCAGATAAAGAGAAAACAATATCTCTTTATTTGTTTAGCTTGTATTTCTTAACTATAAATAAGCATAATCAAAATACAGATGACATCTTCTTTTACTTGAGCAGAAAGGGTGGTGTTTCCATTCAGCATAGCCTAAAGAGTTGGCTGCTTTGAGTCGATTTGCTCAGGCTGGTCTGTTAGGTCTTAATTGCTTCCTTGACCTATGATTTTCTAGGGTAATATTTCCTAACACCTAGGACAAGGTTCTAGAAGTTCTTTTAAGTGTTTCCATCTTCTGCAATGCATGATGGGTGGTGTTCTCCATAGGACACAATACCCTGTGTTTTTCAGCAGTAGGAGCCATGTAAAAAATGTAGGCTGTAATGTAGCCATCCTGTCCAGGAAGCAGTTTGCAACTCCATACTTTTCTCTCCTACTGGTTGAGATTAGTTATATGATTGGATACCATGTTTTGTTTTATTTAGGTAGGGTATTACTCATTAACCTAGGTTGTCCTTGAACTCACTATGCAGTCCTACTGGCTTTGAACTTGTAGCTTTCTTCCTGCCTCAGCCTCACTATACCTAGTTGCAGCACAGTCTTTGAAAATAGCATTCCAAGGTTCTAGGTCCCCACAGTAGTCTTCAGCAGACATGTGCCTGTGGTGCATGGTGTTGATTGTCAATGTGACAGGATCTGCACTCAACAGGACACTTGCCAGGGATTATCCTGATTATGTCAGCCTCTGGGCATGCCTGTGGGAGAGCATCAAGATTAGGTTATCTGAGGGAGGATGACCCACCTTCAAAGTGAGTAGAACCATTCCCTGGGCTTAGATCCTAAACTAAATTAAGAGAGAGAGAGAGAGAGAGAGAGAGAGAGAGAGAGAGAGAGAGAGAGAGAGAGAGAGAGATTGCTAACCAGCACAGAGATTCCTTGTTCTTTGTTTTCCAACCTCAGATGCACCTGTTCCTCAGGCTCCTGTCTCAGCACTTCTTCATCATGGTGGACTGTATCCTTGAACTGTGAGCCTAAATAAATCCCCTGCCCAGTGAGTTGCCCCATGATTTTTTTAAACACAGAAACAGGAAAAGTACCAGAAACACTGCCTCCCAAGACTGGCTTGTCTAGAGTCAGGCCCAGCACGTGAAGCTTGGTGGACACAGGTCTGAGGAGGAGCTTCGGGCTCCCTTCTCTAATGCCCCCCCTTCATTCCTCTTACCATATTTGGTCACTGGGCTCACAAAGGGATTATTATTTTGTTGTTATTGCTGTGCTCCAGTCTGAAAGCATCTGTCAGGGTCCCATCTCTCTCCTATCGGCTGCAATTTTGCCTGCTGGAGATCGTGGGATTGAGACTTCTGCTGAGTGCTCTGGAGTGGAGCACCAAGCCCAGCCATGCTGGCTTGCAGCCTTCACCCTCGCCTCACATGCCTTGGTACATGCCACTGCCAGGCAGTAACATCTGCTAGAAGTCTCACTAATGGGTTCCTTTAAAAATTAAGCCAGCTAGTTGTCTGGGGTTGAGCCCTTATGAACTTTCCATTTCCATGCTAGGAAGCCTATTGACATTGTCCTTGTTCAGGTCATGTCCTGGCAGCCATGCTAGCAAGACTTCATGGGTCTAGCTTCTCTGATGCTTCTAGGAGACAACCTTGTGCCTTTGTCTCCTAGAATTTTTTGGTCCCTTTCCCAAAATGATCCTTGAGCCTCAGGTGCAACTAAAGAATGCTGAGAGAGGGAGAAGTAGTCTTCCCCAGGGAAGAACATTCCAATTGGTTATCCAATACCAAATGGTCTGCTCTGAAAAGGTATACAAGTAACAGCATAGGGACCAAGAAGAATGTATTTATAAATTTAGGAACACCACACACACACACACACACACACACACACACAATTGTAGAATAAGAGACCAAGAATTTGAAAGGGAACAAGAGGGTACATGGGAAGGGTTGAATGGAGAAAAGGAAAAGGGAAATGATGCAATTGTATTGTAATCTAAAAAAGAATAAAAAATTACATGCAAAACCTTAAACCAACTCTCAGGATCTGGTTGTGTCTCTGAGATGGAGAGGTCTTCCTCTCAAGTCAGTTTGGCCCAGGGCAGAGTTCCCAACAAAAAACAATTCTCCTTCCTTTCGAATGAAGTGCGAGATTTAAACTATTGAGTCAACACAATTTTTTCTGGATTATACTTTTGGTCAAGTATTGGGACACATGGATGAAAAGGGCAAAGTTTTTTGTTAGAATTTTTTTTGTGAGAGCTTTATGGAATTGGTGTCGGTGACTTCAGACCTCTAGAGATGTCCTGCAAGCCCTTAGAATTTGAGAGTTTTGCTATGATCTTCACAGCTGAATTTGGTGGTACCTAGTTTTCTTACTTTATTACTTTCTATTACAGAAACACGTATAGAATTTTAATTAAAAACTTAAATTTATTTATTTCATGTATATGAATGATTTGCCAGGAGAGAGTGTTGGATTCCCTGAAACTGGAATTACAGACAGATGGGAACCATCCTGTGGGAGTTGGATGTTGAACCTGGGTCCTTGTCAACACGTGCTCTTAATTGCTTAGTCATCTCTCCAGCTCCTAGTGTGCAGACCTGCTGTCTGAAGGTGAGGTAGCTATGGCCCTGAATGGTGGAGAACCTCAGCAATATGGAGGTCTGAGCTCATCTGGAGTCAGAGAACTAGGGATACTGGATGATACTGGGCACCAGGACCCACTTGTGGAGTATGATCAATGTGTACTAGAGCTGACTGGAGAGTGTGTACTGCACGTATGTCATTTAGGCGAAACCTGGCCAGATCACGTACATTCCTGACTGTCAGGTGATCCCTCAGAGATAACTGAAGTGTTTGCAGACCTTAGCACAGGGAACACGCCTTCATGTGTATCTTTGCTAAGTGACTCATGCACTCCTATGCTGACAGAATGTTACATAAGTGATAGCCATGTCCCCTCGTGGCCCCATCCCCAGCCTCCTGGATGCTGAGAGACACAGATGCAGTGAAGCAGTTCGTATAGCTTCATTCCTTTGGTTTGAGTGCTTGGTTGAGAGCTCACTTGCTCTTTGGCCCTTTGGGTCCTGTCTCGTCTGTCTACCACTGAAGCATCTTTCTTTGTGTAGATCTTATTTTTTCCTCTCTCCCTGCAGCCTTCCCCGCCATCCCGTGGTCATCTGCTTCCTTTGCCTTTCCCTCAGTCTGTGTCCTATCAGCCACAGGCCTCACTTCCACAGTGGTGTTGGGAGATGATGCTGAAGTTAGAGTTCCAATGCAGCGTATGATGGTGGTGGCACTAGGGTCAAGGGGCACCCACCTGCTCATTTCTTAAGCTTCATTCAAAAAGACCAGACTGCCCTGGAGACATTTCTACTAAAAAGCAAGTAGCAGATACTTCCCAACAACCTTCTGTTGTCCCTTAAGCTTTATGTATATATTTTTAATTATTGTGGCAAGAATGCAGTTATCTTTCATTAAAGCTCATGTTCCCAGTGTCTCTTCTGGGATTTGGATTCTAGTCCATTGTTTCAGAGATTTTTTTAAAGATGAAGCTGTATGCTTGTACCGCATGGCAAACCACCCTGCATAACAGTTGCTGTCATTTTGGTGCTGCTATTCACGCGGTGGTCCTCAGTTGCCAGGTCCTCTTGATCTTGACATGCCATTGCAGCTGGGGTACTGCGGTCTTACTCTTTCCTGACTCTGGATGTGCAATTTGTCTGTAGTTCTTTATAGACTGGTGGAAGGAAACGATGCCTGTTGCCAGGCTTGAATTCCTTCAGAATAGCTCAGAACTAACATGTCCCTACCATGCTTTTGGCATCTTTGGCCTCTTGATATTTCATCCAAGAGCAAACTCACCCACTTAGAGTTCCCATTTAGTTAGAAGGAGGCTGGTCATGTTGAGAATTGCTTTGGTCAAGTTGCCAAGTTTTATATCTCACTCAAATTGGCCATTTTCACAGAGGCATGGGATTCTTTAGGCCTGGAAGCCCAGCATGGGTACTGGGGACAATTGTCCTGGTTCTGGCTTGCTTCTCAGATGTACTTTTCTTTAGAGAGACACTGTCACAGATACATTGATTCTCTGTTGTTGCTGCCCCACAAGTTCTGTCTTTGAGGTTTGTAGTTGCTGCTAGAGCTATCTAAGTTTCTATGGCCTCCTAACAGGGTTCTGGTAAAGACCAAAGTGGTCCTCAGGGGGCCATGGTTGAATGGCAGGTGGAGAAGCAGTCCTGAGGGGCTATGCTGCCTTCTACACTGTGCCAGCCACTCCAGGGTTTGGCAGACACAGAGTATATCCACAAGAACAAAACCTCAAACCCTAGCTTACCTATGTACCTGGGTGCCAAGATCAAAGCAAAATTAGTCTTCCTTTGTGGCATGGTCATATGAAAGAAAGAGAACATTTGCTAGAGTCTTGCAGATCTGATTTCAGATCCTGCCCTGGTGATGCTAGCTTGAGTCAGTACAGTGATCACCTCTGCTGTATCTTTCCATTAGGTTGAGGGAGAACTCATACAATGTCCCTGGCAGGTGGAAGGTACCCAGTAGAGACTGCATATGGAGAACAAGTGGGGGCTGTCTTTCTCCAGCAGAAAAGAGCCAAGGGGTACATTCCCAGGGTCAGCTTGAGGAGCCCTAGCTGTAAGTTGGTTGCCTTGAAGCTTAACCATAGCTCTTGATTAAACAACCACAGTTGATATTGGAACTTTTTTTTGTCATTTTGAGTGGTCCTCCTGACACTAGGAAAATAAGTTTTTGTGTTGTCACAAGTCAAGAATGTCTTGGAGGTGGGGAGAGTAATGTACCCATCAAATTGCCTTACAAGTAAAGTAACTGTGTTTATTCCCAGAGATTGGTGCTCCTGTCAATTTTGGTTAGAGAAGTTTCTTTGTTGCAGTGGGTAGTGATAACTGCAGAGAGTCATACTTGGTCAACATGCTGGGACTAAGTGACTACTGAATACTCAGCCCTAAACAGGGCATCTGTAACCCTAAGGCTCAGGGAACATTGCAGAAGATGGGGTGAGGAGAATGTGAGAGCTGGAGGAAGGGGTGGGGTGTCGTGTAAAGTCTCTTTTGACATGACATAGCCATGGCATCCTCATACCCACAGCTGCTGTGACTGCCTACTTAGGTCTGTGCTCATTAGCATCCTGTCATGGAGAGGGGAGGAACTCATAAGATCCTGTCTCTTCCTGAAGATCTATAGGCCATTGATGGCTTCTGGGGAGGGGGAAACTCTTTATTCAGTGGCCAGGTATCCATGCACCTATAAAACCCCCAGTAAGCAACTCTAATGCAATTCACTGTGTCATCAAAATAAAAAGATGCAAAAGTAGAAGAGGAATGAGTTGGGAAGAGGAGGGGGATCAATAAGGGTGGGGAAGGGGACAAGAAAGGATAATGGAGGGTGAAACTGATCAAAATGCATGGGTTACAATGAAACCTATTATTATGCATAACACATGACAATGAACACTTTAAAAAATGTTCTGGGGCTCTTGGTGGGCTTCTTTGCCACAAATAATCTAGGACTGTCATATTTTAAGGCACAAACATGGCCCTTCCATGTGATGGACCTTGAGAATTAAGGGATATCCTTGGTACTAAATCCCAAACCCCTCTCTTCTTACAGGCTGACTGTCCCATCTGTACATGTGCCCATCTCTCTGGCCTTCCTGTATCATTACACACTCAGAGGCTGCATCTTCCTGTCTTAGGTGTGGCAGCGGGTATTGCTTTGGCTACAATGTTTGCAGCCTGTTGTTTTCAGGTGGCTCTTATATTTCTTCTCTGAGGCTTTTGCTCCCTTGGTTTAGGATAAGATCCCCTTTGGGGTCATCTCGGGTTAGGCCCATCAGGTCACCAGTGATCACCATGCTTTAGGTCATTGCCTCTGCTGCCAGAATGATGAGTTATCACGTGCCTTGCCGTCTCTTTCTAGGTTTTGCGTGATAACACTTGTTGAGCCTCCCAAAGTGTTAGGTTCTTGAGTCTAAACATTGTTACCCACAAAGTCCAGTGAAGCAGAAAGGGTGGCACTGTAGGCCCTAAGAGTGGACATTTTAATTACTTAGAGAACTCTGGGTAGGAAACCACTTCTGCTCCCACTGAAAAGCCAAGAATACTGACATATCTGGACTAGGGGAATTTTCTAATGTGTTTTTTTCCTCCCCACCCACCTGTCTCTTTATCTCCTCTCTCTCTCCCTCTCTTCCTCCCCTCTCTCCTCTTGTGTTTGTGTGTTCTATGATGTTTCTGCCTAAGGCAGTTGTATGTAACCCTTCACATGTCTCAGCTTCCTCCTTTCCTATTTCTGGCCAGAACACAATCAAATCTGTTCCCTCATGGGCCTTTACAGTAAGCTTCAGGGGCACAGCTCGGTGAATCATCTTTTAATCTTCCTTTTTTCCTCACTCAATTCAGTGCTTCTCAACTATGCCTTTCCATTCGATAAATATATATAAAAACCCCTAATCTTGCTTAACGCTATTTTAACTTTAAACAGCACAGATGCCAAACTCCCATCAAGGCTAGAAGACAGCTTAGTTAGAATACAGGTTATGCTTGTTTTTAAGAGACACTCCCTCTAACTGAACATTACCTCCCCTTTTGGGAGAATCATAGTTGCTCTTCAGATGTGAGCCCCTGGGCTGTCTACCTGCCAGGGGAAGATTGTAGCAGGAAAGAGAGGAACATTTCTCGTGGGTCCTGATCTCCCCTAGGCACCTGTCTGGCCCCAGGCAGTCTTCATCTCTGATCCCTGAATGCACATTTCCCTTCCAACTGGCTTTCCCTTGACCTCCTACTTCTCTTTAAGCACTCGAATGTACTCCAAGAGGGGCTCTGGTCCCACTTGGATTACTCTCCCTCCTGTGACCTCCTATACTCAGTTTGCTCAGCTCCAGGACACCTCTGGTCTCTGCCCTTCCTCCTGGCAGCACTGCCAGGGTCTTTCTCTGCAGCCTTGGTTGACCTGGCATTTTCTCTGTAGATGAGGCTGGACTCCAGCTCACACTGATTCTCCACCCTTGAGTTTCCAAGTGCCAGGGTTGCAGGTGAATTCCGCCACTTGCCACCCTCTTCAGTTCCTGGTGGTGGCTCCTGCTCTCATTCTGTCATTTTGGTGCCATGTCCACCTCGTGCACAAGACTGCTGTTCTTTTGTGTCCTGCTTCAGGAGTGCAGATTTGTGGGAGATGCCTTGTCATGGACTCAAGAGCCTACAAAGTAGAGATTCAGTGTTTCTATCCTGGGAACATCCAAACTATGGGTACCAGAAGGCTTGTCCCAAACTGCCCCTTTGATGAGCTCTCTCATCTGCTCTAGGGACTCTATTCTAGCCTGGCTGTAATTCTGGCTTACCAAGGGAGAGACCCAAAGCAGAAACTTGGTGTCTATTTACTGAATGAACTGAGTGGGTGGCTCTGGATGGCTGATACCTTACCTGGCTTGGTGTTCAGTCCAGACTTGGTCCCTTCAGGCTGTCTGGGAGATCAAAAAGAACGTGGGCTTGAGAGTCAGGCAGACCTGGGCTGGCATTTCAAGGTCTGTGCCTTTCTTCAAGCTCAGGGAGCTCAGGCAAGTTACTCAACTACTTTGAGCATTTTTCTTTTTCTGTAGTAATAATAATACATTTTAAATGTGTATGAATTTTTTTCTGAGTTTATGTGGGCATTCCATTTGTGTTCTTGATGCTCTTGAAGTCCAAGAAGAGGGTTTCAGATTCCCTGGGAGTTACAGATGTGGGTGCTAGTAATCAGACTGGGGGTTCTCTGGAAGAGCAACCAGTGCTCTTAACCACTGAGTTGTAGCTCCATAGTCTATACAGGGATATTTGTACAACACTGTAGCAGGAGTGTAAGGCATGAAATATGTGTACAGAGAGAACATCTGGTACCAAACGTGGTGCAACTTTAGAGATAGTCAACATTTTTATAGTAGTATATGCCAACCTTGAGTATATAGGTAGGTGTGATGTGTGTGTGTGTGTGTGTGTGTGTGTGTGTGACAGACAGATGACAGACAGACACACACACAGATTCAGAGAAATACTGTGCTAAGTTCCAGATCTGATTCCCAGCACATATAGAAGTGCCTCACTTCACCTTCATATTTTCTCTACATCTTGCTCTTTCTAGCACCTGACCTCCTCCCCTCAGGCTTAACAAACAAGACATGCAGGGTTCTTCTGATCTCTTCCTTATTCTTCTTCCATCATAGAAGTTCTCATAAAGCAAACATTGGTCATGGGACATGAACTAGAGAAATAATAAACAGATCTTGTTTATTATCTTGAAGACAGTGCACACACAGATTTCTTTTATTTTTATGGTGCTTCGGATGGAACCAGATGTATATGTTAGGCAAATTGTCACTCATGAAGCCACATCCCCAGCTCCTGAACTGATGTGTAAAGGTCACAATTCAATTATTGGTTCCTCTTGGTCCCGTCAGATGGCTGCTTGTTGTTTCATTTAAGAGTTACTACAGAGAGGGCCTTGTTGCCATAGAGCAGTGGTCACGCCCTCTAACTGTGGTCCTATGTCCTGCAACATCAGTGTCAGGGGCCTTGCTGGAGACTCTCAGGCCTGACCTCAAATGCAGTGTGTGAGAAACTCCAGCCTGGCAACCTGCAGTGCTGAAAGTCTTGGCTGTTCTGACATAGATGAAGTTCCAGGGTCGCCAGCAGAGAAGCTGCAAAAATGGAAGCAGCCTATATCGCTAGCACAGCTGGACACAAATTTCAGTTTTAGAGGACTTGAAAACACATACTACTTCTACTCTTCTTGTATATATTTTTGGGCCACTTGAACCTCTTTCTTTGATGGTCTGATGATTGGGGTAGGCCTATTGCTGGCTGCAAACTTGCATTCTTGAGTACTCATTTTTTTCCTACAGTTTTTTTTAAATAAAGAAAACCCTCCCTGTCCCTTTCTGTCTGTACAAGTTGTCCTTATCTTCAAGTTCCAGGTAGTTCCTTTGATGTTTTTTCAATGTTTCCCAAGCACAGTGATCTTATGGGGTCCCATGGGTAGAACTAGGAAATAGACAGCTAAAGGAACCCTCCCTGATTTCTCTGCTGACATATCACCAGCCTCCGGCCCAAACACCTGCCTGGCGAGCGTAGGCACTAATTAAGTATCTGTTGAATGAGTGAATGAAAGGACAAAGGAGAGTAACAGGCAGATGAAGCAAGGAGGGAGTTTTGTGTCTGCATGGAGGACTTATAATCCATTTTTGTTGTCGAGATGAAAATTAAAACGACTTTGAGAGATACCACCAAGAAAAATAAATGGCAGCAAATACTGGTGTGAATGAACACTGTTACGGCCACTATGGAAAACAGTCTCAGGCTGTGAGCCAGCTTTATTACTCCTGGTCATTCACCCAAAGGACCCCACGTCCGATTAGGGATACTACACTTGCATATCCAGGTTACCACTGCCCTTTTCACACCGGGAAACGGGAGCAGTAGAGACGTCCATCAACAGTTAAATGGGCAGTGAAGATGTGCTTCATGCACTCAACAGACTCTTACTCACTCACTATAAGGAAAAATTAGGAAATTCTCAGGAACATGGATGGAACCGGAAAACATTATATTTAGCAAGGATTCCCGGGTTCAGAAAGAAAGATACTGCATGTGCTCTCTCATAGGCAGATCCTAGCTTTTAACTGAGAAATATATGTATCTAGGTGGGAGTAGATGTGAAGCAGCTAGGTAAGAGCCCTCAGACGGGGCGAAAACGCTTCAAGGGAGAGACATGGGAAGAATACAACGCATGAGATGTGGAAAGATGGCGGAATAGTCCAGAGGGGGAAACTGGCGGAAAGGGAGGTAAAGGGAGGGAAATAACCAAAATAAAGCTTGCATCAAATGTTGAGGACAATTGCTACTTTGTAAGCTAATTACAAACAGTAAAAATATGGCTGGAGAGATGGTTCAATAGATAAAAGCCCCGATTGCTCTTTCAGAGGACCAGAGTTCCATGCCCACTGCCCACAAGGAGGCTTACAAATGACTGTGACTTCAGCCCCAGGGGACCTGACACCCTGTTCTGGTCTCTATGGACACTACATGTGTGTGGTGCACATACATGCATCCAGACAAAATACCCTATAAACATTAAAAAGAAATGCTCTCAAGTTTCCCAAATAATGAGCAAATTATTTAGGTGTACTTCACAGAAATACAAGGCCATTTCAAAAGAGACGAAAGGTCAAAGTCTCTGAATGTTTATCATCTATAAGCAGGGTGAGGAGGGATTTGATGTAGTGAGAGGGTCAGGTGAAGCGACTGAGACCCCAAGAACGACATCGTAAAGCGCTAATCATTGCCTATTAATTAGCATATAGCACTAAGTAATTAGTCACAGTAGACAGAACCAGAATTTAAAAAAAATTAACTTAAAAGTTCTGAGTTCATACATGGTACTATATTTGCATCATTTTCACCCCTCCCTCTTCCTCTGCAACTTCTTCTGTGTACCCCAATTCCTCAAATTTAAAACGTCTCATTCTTTAATTTTTGTTTCATACACATGCACATAAAAAGCGTATATGTATATAAGCATGGCCCGTGGAGTCCATTTTGTGCTGCTCATATGTGTATTTGTTTAGGGCTGACCACTTGAGATTAGATAATTTATCAGGAGGCTCGCTCTATCCTGGAAAAGACCAATTCTCCTTCTCTCTTGGCTCTCACCGTAAGAGATGTCTGTAGACCACAGCGCTGGAGGCTGCTGGGAGGGGCAGACACCGCTTCTTCACAGAGCCCAGAGAAGCGACCGAGGAACACAGTGAGTGGGAGCTGAGGCTTTGAGTGGAGGGCAATGAGAACCCCCAAGGATGTCGTCCTCCTCCTGAGCCTGTATGAAGTGCAGTTCCTGAGTGTCTGCTGGGGGGACATGCTCTGAATTTAGCTGAACACCGAATCTACTGTGAATCTGAGCAGGCTGCTGGTGTCTGAGTGGGACTCTGGTGGACATCAGCCACTAGGAGGTGCAGTGGTGGCTCTCAACCCAGGCCAGGGGTGCGTTGCAGAGCAGGCAGGGCCCCTGGCTCTGTTCTGAGTCACTGTGACCCACGCCATGTTTCAGTTGAAGGCAACGCTGCCTATTGTTAACCCTGGAGTTGAGATTTATGACAAATCCCCAAACCTGTGCAGTTCTGGGTCAAGCACATGAAGAAGACTTGGTTCACCCCACATGCTGAACGAACAGTTCCCTGGGCTCAGGGTACAGGCTTCACAAAAACCGAGACACAGTACAACCTTTGAGCAACTGTTCTCCTGGATGGAGTAAGAGGAGCTCTGAAGACTGACGAGGGCAATATCATTGAAGTTCATGCAACTGGAGACTGCTGCTGGGTGCTGACTTGTTCTCTGGGCCAGGAAATGTCTTAGGGTGTCATGGCTTATTGAAGAGGTTGGGGGCATAGGTAGACAATTCTTAACCGGTTTCCCTATCTCCTGTGTCAGAGCACCTATGTGAGGCAGAGGCCCTGGTGACCTTGTGCTGACCCAGATGCCAAGTCTCATCAGGCCCATCTAGGGCAGAAGCTGGAGTATCAGGTGTTGCCACCATTAAGGTTCAGCCTCAGGGCAAGTTCAGCATATATCAGAAACTTAGATAGTGAGAACTGCCAGTACACACCCTGACACTGTGTCAATACCAAGTACGACAGCAGAGAGCTCTTGGGAGAGACTTCAAAGGAGCCCTGGGCACCACAGCAACTGCAAGGAGAGAGAGGCTGTTGTTCTTCTTAGTGGCCGAGTCAAGACTTGAACTCTGGTCTCTTTGAAGGAGGTCCAAAATCCATCTCTTGGAAGCTTTGAAGGGAAAAATTACACAGAAGCTTTCGGGCTGCACCAGCATCAACAAGGACTGGTTGGGTGTGCACAGTTTTGAGCCTTTCCCCAAACTTTCTGAACCAGAAGTCATTTTTATCAAGTCTTTCAGGTGACTCTGATGCATTCATAAGTTTAGGAGCCCCTAGGCTAGGAGTACGTTTAGGGTAGGCTCCTGTTTGACTAGACACTGTAGAAAGGTTTGGTCTCCCTTTCCCAATGCACCCCATCGGTGAGGAGTCAATTGTGCCATGGAGACAGTGTCTCTTGTGCATTTAGAAACCATGAAAATGGGAAATGATGCCAACTGCTGAGTTCTCATGTTCTATCAGTTTGGAAAGATCCAGACATACTGATCCACTCAAGCTCCACGTGAAGTTCCACTAGCGAGTGCTTCTGGCAGATACCTTGGCTTAGAATCCACAGATAACTTAATCTGGAATGTCTGCATGAGGCAGCCATGGCTAAGAACAGATAGGTCTCCAGAACTCAGCACCATAGCTGACCAAAGACGAGAAACATCCCTGGAGATATTTAAAAAGAAGTTTTACAACCACTAACGAGGGCATCTGGGCATTTGGCGGGGCTGGGTGTGGTGGTGACAGTCAGTCTTCTGGCTCCTCCAACCTTCTGACTCCTACTTTCTAGTTCGTAATCACCAGTAAAACCAAAGGCACTTGAGCAGGCTCTGCTTCCCACCCTCTGCTTTGTAAACTACAAATTACAGTAGCTGGCCGAGAAACATACAAAGGACAGCTGCTGGTGGTTTAATCCAGCCCCCATCACGGTAGGGAGCTCGGGTGCAGAAGCGGCTATAGTCTCACGCTCTAATGGCAGAGGGAATGAGATTAAGTTAGAATGTGGCTGGTCTGCCTCTAGTTATTCTCGTGCTAAGACTCCTGTCCATGTGGACATTGATTCACTTGTGAGAACTTGGGAGTTTTACCATGGGATGCTGAGGAAAGGCCAGAGACTGTCACGCCCTCCTCTTCGCTGCAACTCTGTTCTTTTCTCTAAGTGGTGGAGTGTGGTGCAGGCAACTGAAGCCTGAGGCTCCGACCAACAACAGTCTCAATGAGAAAGTGCGGTCTTCATTACTCTTACTGTAGCAAGCATCTGGCCCAACCGCCTTACTCCTCCTTTGTGCTTAAATAGCGTCTTTCATCCAGCAAGTTCAAAGATGTCTAACAAAATAAACAATCCTATTCTTGTATCATGACATCATCAGTAAGCATCGTTCTGCCCATATAAGGAAGAAAGAGGGAGAGTGAGTCACTCAGTGGTTGAGGGATTCTTCTGGTAGCATGAAGTGAGTCAGTGGGGCCTCAGGGGCATTGACCTGTGTTTATTAAGTTCATATCCAATGACTTGACTGTCGTTTATAATGAGATGAGTCGGTGTAAAGAGGCTGTATGGGAAATGGTTTGGTGTCATGGGAAGAAATGCTGGGCTCAGGAATTATTATACTTGGTGTGTGTGTGTGTGTGTGTGTGTGTGAAGAAATTCCCTGGAAATGTAGCATCCATCATTACCAGCACTGGAATCATGGTGATGATGATGAATTCTCCTCCTCCTCCTCCTCATCATCATCATCAGAGGATACATGTATTGAACACTTACTGTGAACTAAACACCAGTCTAAATTGTAGATACATCTATATACATGAGCCCACTTAATCCTCACAGTAATCTCACGAAATCAATATTGTTTTCCACTATGAAGATGAGCTGCCAAGGCTCCGAGAGGATAAACAGCACATTAAAGGCCCCATGGTCACTGAATGAAGAATACAAGATTCAGACCCATGACAGTCTGCCTTCTCAACTGCGCTTTAATCACTGTGCTTTCAGAAGCTGAGCCTCAGATTTTGTCAGTAGGATAAACAGAACCACAATTATGCCATTGCTTTGGTTCCCTTCCTTTGAGAAGTGGTTCTCAAGCTTCCTAACGTTGTAGACCCTTTAATATTCTTATTCTGGACCCCCAACCATAAAATTATTTTTGTTGCTACTTCTTTTTTCTTTTGTTTTTTTTTGAGACAGGGTTTCTCAAAAACCTGTATTGCTTTGGAGCCTGTCCTGGAACTCACTCTGTAGACCAGGCTGGCCTCGAACTCACAGAGATCCACCTGCCTCTGCCTCCGGAGTGCTGGGATTAAAGGTGTGCACTAACAACGCCCAGCTCTGTTGCTACTTCTTAACCGTAATTTTGCAACTGTTTTACATCATAATATAAATATCTGTATTTTCTGATGGTCTTAGGTGACTCCTATGACAGGGTCATTTGACCCCAATGGGATCGCAGCCCTCAGGTTGAGAATCACTGCCTTAGAGGAAGGGAGGATGCTACTGTTACAGGAATCATTTTGAGTTGAGGACACCAAGGTGGGAGGAATGAAAATTCCATAGCATCTCCAAGTAGCTTGAAACTTGAGTACAATTTGGATGAGTAGGATTCAACAAAGAAGCTTAATCCATGTGCCACCCCCTCAATACCATAACCCAAAATTACACATATCAAGGAAGAAGAAATACTGTCTGAAACCCTCATTTATGTCCACTACTTTTACCCTTCACAAAGAATATCATTTATCCCGTTTGAACTTCAAACAACCTTGAGAGAGGCAGAGTAGGCATCATCATCCTCGTTGTGCAAGGGGGGATTCCTCAGGCCTAAAGAGTCAGGGTGTCTCCTCTCAGGCTCACAGACAAGGGGGTAAAACGGGCACTCAAGACTAAGTTCGATTCTGGCCCATTGCTCTGTCTCTGCACGCAGCCATAAATGGCTTTGGTGAAGATACATGCAGTGGAACCTTCACACCCTGATTATTCTTAAATACTAGGACAGACTTCATGGGGAAAGGCATTCATTCCAGGGCCCAGGGTCCCCCAAAAGATCACACTACTAGGGCCCCTCACATCCTACATCTTCTCCACACAAACTCAACATTTCAGGTCAATAGTCTGGCATTGGTCAGAACTATTGACCTTCCTCAGCCAAGGACTATCCTTTTTGTTGGTTATTATACCCAAGATACACAAGCATCTCTTTCCCTTGGTTCTTAGACTCCTCTGTGTTGGTTGCTCACATTGGCTTCCAAGGTTGCCCACACCTATGCGACCTTTGGTCTAGAGAGGGCAGTGTGGCGTGTGCCCATCAGTAGGCTCGAGTGCTGCCTCCCACTTCATTCCATGACTCTGATTCCCTTTTTGGATTTCCTCTTTAAATGGATAAAACTCACATGATGTCTTCTTTCACACCACTGTCCCACTCCCCTGAAACCATTTCGCGCATTGCACATGCCAAAAGCCTCTTTCCCTTCTTAAAAACACACCCCTGGGGAGTCCATGGGGCTGATGTATCGCCATCAACAACCCCCTACCCCCCCACCCCGTGGATGCCAAAGCAACAAGACCCTACTAGAAAAGTAACTAATTACCAGAAAAAGATTCTTAAGGGCATTAGAATTCTAATGAAATCAATTCCTTCAAGTCCTGCCTACAAATTACCTGCAAAGCAGAGTACAAATGGACCTTTGAAAAACTGGCAGCTAGGCCCTGGAGATGGTGAGGTGGGTAGTTGTGCGAGCATGGGGACCCAAGTTCAAATCCCTGTGAATTCCCCTAAAAAGCTGAGTTTGATCACGTATGTCTGCAGTGGCGGAGGCAGTGACAGGAGGGTCCACCCTGGGGTTGAGAAGCAGGAACTGGGATTGAAATGGTCCAATTGGAATATGAGGCGAGTGACAGGGTGGGGGAGAAGTGGTGGTGTGTAAAGGAAGGATATTTTATCGCCTTGTCCAATTACACGGCGTTATGCAAGTCTGAGAGCTCCAAGAGGGGCAAGAACACATCATAGTTTATATCCACCAAGACCCTGCCCTTAGGACTGTGCTAGACACACAGTGGAGAGTCAGCAAATGTCGCTGCTCTTAACATCATACATGCAATCTTAAAACTATATTAAATACAAACACATTTCCAAATGTCACCTTATACCTTTAAAATACCTCATCTCTTTCCTTTTGCCTATTTCTTGTTTAATTTTTGGGCCCAAATTGAATTATCCATAAACAGCTATGATTCTTTGGCTTTAATTTGGTTCTGTTCTCAGCATAGAAAATGTGCCTAGCAAATGTATTTTGAATTAAATTGAACCAGATAAAGAAAGGCAGGTTTGAGGGTCCATGGAGAGCTCAGTTTCTCTTAGAAGGTTTAAAACATTTCAATTAGTAAATCAGGAAAACACTTAAATCTACTGCTAGCCTGAGTGAGGTTCTGGGAACCTTTAAGCCTGGAGGGGGGGTCTCATTTCTATTATTAGCTCAAGAGGGAAATAAAACACTGCAAGGGATGCCTGTCTTTTGCTTACTTACCAGCCAGTCTGCCTGAGGTCTCCATGCTGAGTCGCTCCACATCACCTTCTGCAGGGCAGTCAGCAGGGAAACCAGGAGTAGGTTGCAGGCAACAGGGGTAACCTGTACTTCCTGCATCTTCAATGTGACTGATGTTTGTCCAACACCCGAAGCCAGTGCATGTCTGACTGTCCCCTTTCATGCCCCCATATTCCATGCTCGCAGGGCACAGACGGCATTGCTGCTCTTGGAGTTTGCATCGCCAGGATGCAAACAACTGTGCATTTCAGCTACAAACAAATCTGGATGTTGGAGATGATGCTCTGCTCTGGATACTCTGGGTCAAGGTTGATTGTTCAGAGGCCTTAGAAGCCATAGTCCTGTGCCTGCAGGTCTTGCAGGGCCTGTCTCCATTTACCCCTCACAGGACGCTCAGCAGGATAGGTTGTTTTCCTGACCATCAGTTTTGTACATCCTGGCTACTTCTCAGCTTTGCTCTCTAGCTGGTTAGCTCATTCGAAAGTGGGCTGGCTCTGTCCGGTTTATGTGGCTCTGCACAGTTCTGAGGTTCCCGCTGCTTTCTTCTGAATGTTCTTGTCTTTTATTTTTTACAGGACAGTCCCCTCCTTGTCTCCATTTGGCTCCATTTCTTTGATATCTCTGCATTGGTGGGATTCTATTATTGCCCTTCCGGATGACCAAATCCGCAAATCTTCTCCTATATATAAGCACCTGAACATTTTCTTTGGTGGAGGCCTCTAGGGGGCTATACCGGGAAGCCCATAGATAAGACCAAAGGGACTGGAGGATGCTGCAGGTATTCCATTGGTGCTCTGGGCAAGGCTTCCCTGGATGGGGAAGAAGGCAGGTTGAGAAACAGCTCTTTTCTGGAAATCCCATGCTTTGGGGCAGGTGGACAAGTCATGGGTTCTCATCTTTGGATGCAGTCATCTTGCCAACCATCCCAAGCCCAGATGGAAAGTGATGGAAGCTCTCTGCCGACTTCCAGCACTGGCCTGGTGTCCTTCTGATGGAAAGCCTGGGTGGTACCTGTCTCTAGACCCGCCTATTTCTCCCACTTTAATAGCCTTGGGAAAAAACAAAGAAAGTTTGACTTTATTGCAAGCCCAAGGCTGCTTTGTAGTGTTCTGGGCCTTTAAAATCTGAATGTTTTTTAATAATAAGCGGGGGCTAATGGTCTTGGAGAGTGCAGACACTGGATCTTTTATCGGAGACTCCAGCCACATGAAGACTACCATGAAAGCTGACAGGGAGCAGGACTCCAATAAGTTGTCAGTCAAACAGAAGCTCTGGCTGCCAGCCAAAGCCATAGGAGCTTGGGATGATGCTCTGGAGATTCAGGCAGTAGTCTGCAGTGCCTATAATTACATAAATTTTATACATTCCCAATTGGGCCATCTCATCTTCAGATCTTCTGGTCCTGTTCACCACTACCCATTTCTAGCTTGCACCCCTCCCCCATCTCACTCCCCACCACCAGGCTTATAGGGTCCTCCAGTATTATCTTTCGTAGCATCTAAGCCCTTGGATTCAATGACATAATGTAGCCTTCCTTTCCTACTTTTGAACCCTTGGTCCTAAGAACATCTGTATGCAGATCAGTAGTGCTGGAGCCTGGATGCCTAGAACAGAACATTGTATATACATACATTGAACTTAGAGAGTTGGGTAGAATGTTAGAAAGTTAAACTGGAAATTTAAAAGTGATTTTTAGTGTTAAAGCTGACATGGATATGTTACATACTATAGAGTCAATGGGCTCAAGTTTAAGATAACGTGATTTCTTGCCCAGGGAGACCCCTTTGGACTTTCTCTTTACCTTGCCAGGGATTGGACCTGGGACACTGCATATAGTAGGCAAGTGCTCTACCTACCACAGACCTAAACTCCCAACCCCTTTGGATTATCTCTTGACTTTCTTAAATGAGCCCATTCATTGTTTTGATTGATGTCCCATTTGATGACCATTTCCTCTTCCCTTCCACATTTCTTTTCTTAGGCAGTTTAAATGAATTTATACTGACTCATCAGCTAATATTTTTGGGATCTCTTTCAGAACTGTCTCTTCTTCCAGAAACTTCTCTGTCCTCAAGGTGATTATTAAAATCTCTATCATTCTCATAAGTGATAACAGAGGCCATTACATGGTCCTGTAAACCACAGGCAGATCTCCAACCTTCATAGCCGAGGCTCAGATCAGCCCAAAATCACCACCACAGTCATTCATCCTTGGCCTGAAATATGGCAACATTCAGAGAGTTGTCTCTCATCACAAGGAACAAGAGTTGATGACTGTAACTGAATGTAATGTCTTCAAGCAATCTGTCTCTCTCTCTCTCTCTCTGGAAATGCCAGATTTGCTAGGACACACAGTTGACTATGGGCCTTCAGGATCTTGTAACACAAAAGAATGTCACTGGATGAACCAACACCCAACTGACCAGGGCTGGACCATGTGGTTCCTTTGAAGGTCTACAACAGAACTCTGATTTCATGGGTGTAATGGCTGAAGAAGAGTCCTGACGTAGCAAAAAGCTCAAGTAAAGAATTTTATGGGATCAGGGACTCTTCTGAGGGAGGCAAATGACAGAGTGAAGGACAGGGCGTCTGAAAACTAGCGAAGAAGTACAAAGACAAAAGATTTTACATACTGTGTCCACACCCTCTGTAGAAGGGTTATAAATGCTCACCAGAGGAAGGACACCCAGAGTTCTGAGGCTTGGAGAATCCTCTCTGTGTCTTCAGCCAGGCGCCCCACTCCCCACAGCACCATGCCATACAGTTGCTGCCTGCCCGCCCTGAGCTGCCGCACCAGCTGCTCCTCCAGGCCCTGCGTGCCCCCCAGCTGCCATGGCTGCACCCTGCCTGGGGCCTGCAACATCCCTGCCAATGTGGGCAACTGCAATTGGTTCTGTGAGGGCTCCTTCAACGGCAACGAGAAGGAGACCATGCAGTTCCTGAATGACCGCCTGGCCAGCTACCTGGAGAAGGTGAGGCAGCTGGAGAGAGATAATGCAGAGCTGGAAGCTCGGATCCAGGAGAGGAACCAGCAGCAGGACCCTCTGGTGTGCCCCGCCTACCAGGCCTACTTCAGGACCATTGAGGAGCTGCAGCAGAAGGTGAGAGGGCAGACTATCTAAGAACCCAGCAGCAGCTGCCTTTTGTTGAATGGGGAGACATGCTCAAGTTCAAGTGGATCTCACAACAGAACTTTTGTTTCAGATTCTGTGTGCTAAGTCTGAGAATACTAGGATGATCGTGAAGATTGACAATGCCAAGCTGGCAGCCGATGACTTCAGGACCAAGTGAGTTGTTTGGCATCCACACTAGCATCCTTTTCTTTTGCTGAACCGCCAGTTTAAAAAAGGGATTTCCATAGCTTTTCCTAACAGCAGGCAATCTGCTAGTTGTGAACGATTCTGACAAAGATGTTGGGGGCAGAACCAAGCAAAAGGAATCACAAAAATGGAAAAGGACAATGTTGGGTTTTGATGGAGCATCCAGAACTTTCTGTCCACTGGGTCTATTTATTTCAGGAAGTAGGAAGGCAAGGCAAATGGCATCTGGCATGGATTAATGTTTGGAGTCTTGAAGATCTACCAGTTGCTGCTCTGACCCTGTCCTTTTTCAGGTATGAGACTGAGTTGTCCCTGAGGCAGTTGGTGGAGTCTGATATCAACGGCCTGCGCAGGATCCTGGATGAGCTGACCCTGTGCAAGTCTGACCTGGAGGTGCAGGTGGAGTCCCTGAAGGAGGAGCTGCTGTGTCTCAAGAGGAACCATGAAGAGGTGAGACTCGATGAAGGACCTAACTCAGTCTCAGGCTTTGGGGTTGGGAGAAGCAGAACTAAGGATATAAATATGAATCTCAGGATAGTTTTATGAGTCCACTTGAATGCCACCAAGACCCAATGAAAGAAAACTACAGATGAACTTGTGCATGTTCTCAGACAGGACATGCCTCACATTAAAAACGCATGTGTTGTTTCTCAGACATCTTCACTGGTTGGTAACTGGCCACTAAGCTGTAGAGTGCCAGACTTGCTATTTTAGTGATCTGATTCTTCTCTTGCTAAGATCAATGAGTCAAGGTAGATGAATGTTGCTTCCACTCTTCCAATGTCTTGGTGAGGAATGAGTGGGTTCTCCTGGGAGGTGCTACGACATGATTTTGCCTCTTTTTTGGTAGCAACATTTGATGTACAATCTGAACTGGTGTAGCCATCTTTTTGCATTCGAGGGTCTCACCGTTTCCAATCAGGGAAACTTGTTTGTTAGCCTGTTCTTCAGCAGCAGCTCAGTAAACCCTGGGGATTTTCTTTCAAAGCCAAGTGTCAAGTCAGGGTAATGGCGAGGAGGGAGTTGAGCCCATGGAGATTATTGGCCTTGAACTGATATAACAGACTGCTCCATTCCAAGGTTCTTCTAGGAGGAAATAGACTTAGGAGGGCTTCAACAGGCAGGGTTATATCTGAGACTCATTGAGGATAGTAACTCTGAATTTACATATCTTTAGGAAGTCAACACCCTGCGCTGCCAGCTTGGAGACCGCCTCAACGTGGAGGTGGACGCTGCTCCCACTGTGGACCTGAACCGTGTGCTCAATGAGACCAGGTGTCAGTACGAGTCCCTGGTGGAAACCAACCGCAGAGAAGTGGAGGAATGGTTCACCACACAGGTGGGCACCTGAGCTCATGGTCACCTGGGAACTGAGGCCCCCAGGACCCTAAGGTAGGGTCTGATCCTGTCTCTGCCCTTGCCTGTTGTAGACCGAGGAGCTGAACAAGCAGGTGGTGTCCAGCTCAGAGCAGCTGCAGTCCTGCCAGGCAGAGATCATCGAGCTGAGACGCACAGTCAACGCCCTGGAGATCGAGCTGCAGGCCCAGCACAACCTGGTGTGTAGTGTCCAGACCTGGGACCACTCCCTCCATGTCTTTCCCTCTTGAAGCCTGTGACTTGGGAGGCCATGCAGGAACCCTTAGAGGGAACATCCCTGTGACAGCCTGTCTTCTCCCCCACAGAGGAACTCTCTGGAAAACACACTGACAGAGAGCGAGGCTCGCTACAGCTCCCAGCTGTCCCAGGTGCAGTGCCTGATCACCAACGTGGAGTCCCAGCTTGGTGAGATCCGGGCTGACCTGGAGCGTCAGAACCAGGAATACCAGGTGCTGCTGGACATCCGGGCCCGGCTGGAGTGTGAGATCAACACGTACAGGGGCCTGCTGGAGAGCGAGGACTGCAAGTGAGTACATAGATGGATTTGATGAGACCTCACAAGGGAGTATAGGATTCACTTGGAGCCCTCAGAGATTTTCTACCTTGGGAAAGAAAATCAGGCCTTCCCACTTGACGTGTTCAAACAGAACTGACAAAACACCATGACCATCATAAAAACATCAAGTGGCTTGTTAGCACAGTTGTTTGTGTGCAAACTGAAATTGTGCAGCTATCTTTGTATTCTTCTGTGCTAACATGTAGGGTCATGTGAGCTGTCTTTTTTACAATACTTCATTGTATAGACAGCTTAAGATAGGTACTATTTTATCTGGTTGTATAACTAGCCTGGGGTAGGCTGGTGCAGTGCTCTTCCAGTTCTCTGTGTAAGGAAGCTTGGGCATGGAGAAGGCAGGAACTCACTCAAGGTGTGCATTGATTTGGGGTGTCTGTGTAGTACTTGTGGCTCTTAGTGTTAGTGATTTAAAGGCTTTGTAGTTTGTAGTAGAGGGGAACTGGGCATTCTTTGTTCTAGGCCAGGACAAGTCCTGACAGGATTTCTACTCTTGGGGACTCTCTGATACATGGCCTCACCTCACCTTTCGGTTCTATTTATTTTTCTAGACTACCTTGCAATCCCTGTGCCACAAGCAACGCGTGCGGCAAGCCCATCGGGCCCTGTGTCTCCAACCCCTGTGCCCCGTGCCCACCCCCTGCCCCTTGCACACCTTGTGTCCCACGTCCCCGCTGTGGGCCTTGCAACTCCTTTGTACGCTAGAACCCGGGGGATGCCAAAGGGACAAGGACACAGGGCTTAGTGCTCCAGAGCTCTGGCCTGGTTCTGGTATATTCCACAAAGCAGGCATAGAACACAAAATGAATAATCAGCACAGCCCTGGGATGATGGCTCCAGAAACTGTATCTTCAGCTACCGCACCTTTCTCCAGACTATTCCCTGCCTGCCTTTTCCTTCAGAAGGACCTGACTCTTCCTTGGCTTGCCCAGAGGACTCTGAAGTGCCATCGGTCCTCCCTGCTAATCTCACAATAAACATTTTCCTGTCTAAAGAAGATGCCTTTCTTATTGGTATTCATTTGTTGCTATCTGCTCACCAATTGAAAATCCACTTGAAAGTCAGGCTGTGTAATGGCTTGAGTCTTGATGGGCAGTTGGCTGGCCGGACACCTTGGATCCATGGATGAGGTAGAGCAGCCGTCAGAAAAGAGGGTGAGGCTGCTGCAGTGCTGGGCTGCTGTCTCCCTTTCATCATCTCTGTATTTCTCTTATGACGCGGGTTCTCCCAGAGCTTCCATATCCAAGCCTGAACTAGGAGTGATGAGCTAGGGATTGCTAAGAGGTTCTGGAAGAGTCATTTTTTCCTCAATAAAATCCTTGTATCAGGTGCTCTATGATTCTGGGTAATTGCGGTCCAGGCAACCTCAGGGGTACCCTGTGAAGGACGCCCCTGGCTTTCCCTGCCCTACCCAGCATGTCTTCCTCTCTTTTATGCAGGCTTGCATCATTAGCTCGGGCTTCCAGTCACTGACTGAAAAGATCCGTCAGTTCTTCATGCGATATTTATCTTTTCTCATGTCAATCTAACCAGTTCCTGATGAATTCTTACTCTGTAGATGCTGGGTGGTCAGCAGGGAGAGACACTTACATGCAGCTCCCAACCACAAGTTACTCACAATTCGTTAAGAGGCATAAAGTTAGGCCCGCAAAGAGTGCTATCACCCTAAGACACAGAACCCTGGCGCCTGGACAACCGAGTTGGCTGGAAACAAATATCTGACTATTGAAAGAGGCAAGCTGTGGGGATAGGGGACAGCAGTATTTCTCACAAAAGGGCAACTTCCTTTAACTGTAAGGAAAATCCACAGAAATGATGAGCGTTGACTGCATAAAACCCCAGAGGATGCTTAGAATGTTTTGAACCACAGTCTGGTGAACTGACATGGTCGAGACACCATATGTTTGCCACAGTGTACGCACCATTTGAAATTCTCACCAGAAGAGCACAGGTTCCCAGTTATTCATATGCTTGCCAACGCTTCCTATTTTCTGTTTGAAGCAATAGTCATCAGAATGGGCGTGAAGTGGTACCTTATTGTGCTCTCCGTTTGCATGTGCCTGGTGACTAAGGATGCTGAGCATCTTTTAAAATGGCCATTTGTGTATCTTCTTTGGAGAATTGTCACTTGAAGTCTTTTATCCATTTTTAAGTTGTCTTCTCTTGTTTTTTGGTTATAGGAGTTCATAGTAAATTCTGGGCCTTATTTCCCACTAGATACATGATCTGTAGATATTTTCTCTCAGTTTGTGAACTTCTTGACTTGTTCACCCCACCCCTTTTCTGGCGCTTGGACTCTGAGCTCAGGGTCTTACACATATTCAGCAAGTACTTGATCACCAAGTTACAGTTCCAGACCATGTTTCTTTTCTCTATTTTCTAAAAGTTATTTTACGTGTGAGAGCATTTGTCTTCATATATGCAAGTGTATCAGGTATGTGCCATGTCCATGGAGGCCAGAAGAAGGCATTGAATTCCCTGGAACTGGAATTACAGAGGACTCTGAGCTACTACTATAAGGGTAACAGGGACTCTGCAAGAGCTGTAAGCACTCTTGATTGGCTAGGAAGGCATCTCTCCAGCCCCTTGATTGAGTTTCTGATGCATAGGAGTTTTACTTTGGAGGAAGTTTATTCAATTTTTTTCTCTTGGTTGCTCGAACTTTTGATTTCAAATCTAGGTTCACAAAGATGTTCTTTTATAGGTTTTATAGTTTTACTTCTGATGTTTGAGACCTTGATCCTTTAAGACATTAAAAATAAATTTATTTACATATTTTGTGTATATGTGTGTGTTAAGAGAGTGGTCCTGTGCCAAGCACATATGCAGAAGTTAGAGGACAATCTATAGGATCCATTCTCTCCTTCTATCATGAGTTCCTGGGATTGAACTCATTGTCTGGCTTGGTAGCGAGTGTCTTTACCCATGAATCTTTTCACCAGTCACCTTTGGATTTTTCATGGTTGGTGTGTAGAAATGTTTCCTAATCTATTGATATTAGCACAGTATATGTGATCTAAGACCAGTTTTGGACTTCTAACTTACGGAATTTTAAGGAATAAATTTGAGTTGTTTTAAGTCTTTAACTTTGTAGTAATTCATGACAGCAGCAACAAGAAACCAATATAACTTTTAACTAATGAGAGTCCACCATGAGTTAGGCAAAATAGTAGGATGTTATCACAATGAATGTTTATAACAGTGTTAGAATTAAACCCATTTTACAGATGAGGACACTAAGGTACGGACACTTGCTTAAAACCGCATATTTGGTTATTAGAACCAGGTTCTGCCTGTTGTTATACACAAGACTCTACCACAGAGTTCGAAGAATGGAATGTCTACATCCAGGTCAATGTCATTCCTCAAAGTTGTCCCCTATGCACAAGCTCTTCACATGAATGCATTCCAAACTAATTTTTTTTGTCAAGCCGCTCTAAAGACAATAATGGATCATAATTGATATAATTATAGTTTGTTTGCTTTTAATTATCTAACTTGTCTACCTTATTCCCAGTTCCTCTTTGAATAGCTTCACAACAGTCAAGCTGATCCTGAAGCAGAAAGGTTTGTTGTTCACAAACTGAGTACTGAAGAAGTGCAGCCCTTCACCAGACAGAAAGCTCTGCACACGACTAAAGTAGATATAGCATCTACAATGGATGGGTACAGTGATTATGAACAAAACTTATAGGACCCACGAGTCATGGCGTGTTTTTCAGACACATCTTCATATTGTAAACAAAAGTGCTCCACAGTTCCCCCAAACCTTCCAAATGGCTTTGAAAAACCTTTTTCCTGGCGTTTCATTGCCATCAACAGACACATGACACAACAGCAGTTCTCAGTCTTGGGGTGCTTGGAAAAACGTGAGGGGGCACACTTAAAAACATGAGAGTGCAGTCTTCTCTTAAGCTGATTTAATCAGCTCAAGAAACAAACGTCAGCTTGGCCCCATGGGGACTTGTAGAATCGCGACAGTTCAGGCGTTTCCACCGGCTCTGATGAAACCCGCTCCCCAGCACCTGGATGCTAGTCAGAAGCATGGGCCTGACATTCTTGGACAGGACTTGTGACTTTCCTGACCTTTAGTTTCCCCAGAGGTAGTGAAGGGACAACTAGCTCATCTCCACCTAATTAACAAACTTGTCAAGAAAAGCTTTGAATGTCATGTTCATGGAAACAGTGTAAAATGGATATTTTCATTAAGGATTATTAATAATTTCGATTATTATTGACCCAACACATGACTTGACTTCCTAAGTATAGATAAGTACAGCGGTGTGTGTGTGTGTGTGTGTGTGTGTGTGTGTGTGTGTGTATTTCCTCAATGTCAGAGAACCCACCCAAAGAGGCTCCACCTCTTAGAGGTCCCGCTGTAAACCAAGAGTGCAGCTCCATGCTCTATACAGACAGTGGTCTATAGTTGGCCACGTCTCCTTTTAGAACAATCCCCATCTGTCTGGCTGTCTGTCCCATCCATCCATCCATCCATCCATCCATCCATCCATCCATCCTCCATCCTTCCATCTTTCATTTTGTATTCTCAATTCCCAAGCCCCATCACACAACTGTTTCTAGTCTGTCTATCTGCACATTTCCCAAGGCACAGACAGTATCCAAACATCAGCCTCCTTGCAGCTAGTCCAGGCCAAGTTTCTTCCATAAGGATGATTTCCCTGAATGCTGGAATGTGTGTAGATTTGAGAGGAGAGGGCAATGGAAGGATGCTTACCCACAGTGCTTTTGCTATGGTTATGTCAGCAGAACCTCCCAGGAAAGGACTCTGACTGCCAAGCAACCCCACCTCACGTCCCTGGCTATCCTTCCCTCTGAGTAATGGGGTGAGCCTCTCAGTACGGTGATGAATCGGCCTCCTTTGAAGCCATCTGATGAAACTCTGATTTCATCAACCACTTGTACTCAGGAAGAGGCTGCTGTGACATAATCTGAATGGAATAATTTTATAGGGTGAGGGGGGACTCTTTGAAAACAATCTAAGTAGCATATTTTGAAGAAAAATCAGCCGAAGCATTAGGAAAGGAAATTATGCTATTTTCCAAGCCCCCACCCACTATTAAGGGTATAAAAGGACCGTGAAGGAAGGAGAGACTCAAACCTCACCCACATCTACCTCCAGCAGCTCACTGCTCTCCCATCACCTCTCCCAACACCATGTCCTGTGAATCTTGCCTGCCCGCCCTGAGCTGCCGCACCAGCTGTTCCTCCAGGCCCTGTATACCCAACAGCTGCCATGGCTGCACCCTGCCTGGGGCCTGCAACATCTCTGCCAATGTGGGCAACTGCAATTGGTTCTGTGAGGGCTCCTTCAACGGCAACGAGAAGGAGACCATGCAGTTCCTGAATGACCGCCTGGCCAGCTACCTGGAGAAGGTGAGGCAGCTGGAGAGAGATAATGCAGAGCTGGAAGCTCGGATCCAGGAGAGGAACCAGCAGCAGGACCCTCTGGTGTGCCCTGCCTACCAGGCCTACTTCAGGACCATTGAGGAGCTGCAGCAGAAGGTGAGAGGGCAAACTATCTAAGAACCCAGCAGCAGCTGCCTTTTCTTGAATGGGGAGACATGCTCAAGTTCAAGTGGATCTCACAACAGAACTTTTGTTTCAGATTCTGTGTGCTAAGTCTGAGAATAATAGGATAATCGTGAAGACTGACAATGCCAAGCTGGCCTCTGATGATTTCAGGACCAAGTATGTTGAACCTTTTGAATTGGATGACTTCCAAATCCTTGTGGCTATCTCCTGGCTTGTTCATGGCTCTGCGGGTCTAATGTTGCCTGGAAGGGCATGTGTAAGGGATGAGAAAGACATTTCTTCCCTTTTCATGTCTTCTAGTCTAGTTATAAAAAATAAGCTTCACACAGGCATTCAGACTCTAGCCCTTCAGTTAATATGGGTTGACTATAATTTATCAGAAGTGCTTGGGACCAGAAGTGGTTTTTGGGTTTTGGCTTTTCTTTCGAGTTGTGGAATATTTGAACACTCCCAATGAGTTGTCTCGGGGATGGGACCCGAGTCTAAACACAAACTCATTTGTTAAGGTGTTTATACACTTCCAACACAGCCTGGGTGTCATTTTCCACACTGTCTTTAGCACACCTGCATGTGAACTCTGCTCTGTCAACGCTGTCAGTGAGACAATTTTCACTGTGGTGTTGTGTCCCTCAAAGACTTCTAGATTGCTAAGGACTTCAGGTTTTGGATTTTCTAGTCAGTGATGCTCAGCCTATATCAGTGTTTCTAGAAAGTACTTTTTAAGAAAACCCCCTAAATCCAGAGATGGAAATGGATTGATTTGGTGTTATAGTAACCAATTACACCAAAAACAGTGTGAGAACTCCACCTTAGGGGTGTCTTTGAGCCCTTTGTGGTGTTAAGGGAGTCAAGACCTCTCCAAGCTGATCCACATCTATCAGGGTGGAAACAGGAGGGAAACAGACAACTGTATACGTCCATGGAGCTTGACCCCATCCCATCCTAACAAGATCCTCCACTCTGTGAGTGCAGGTACCAGAAGGAGCTGTCCCTGCGGCAGCTGGTGGAGTCAGACATCAACAGCCTGCGCAGGATCCTGGACGAGCTGACCCTGTGCAAGTCTGACCTGGAGGCGCAGGTGGAGTCCCTGCGGGAGGAGCTGCTGTGTCTCAAGAAGAACCATGAGGAGGTATGAAAACGCATTGAAAAAGCAGGCCTCACAGCCTTAGAGTGAAGCCCTTGGCACTAGTAGAGTGTCCCTGGAGTCAGGAGGGCTATCTGTCAGGCTCCTGGATGTGGGACCGTCCTAGGAGGACGGCGCTGTATCTTTACCAAGGAGCAGTCAGCTGTGGATGCTTAAGCACACAGCTGAGTGTGGGCAGGCGCTAGAGATAGAGGATGGATGTCCATCCACTGATCTCTGACCTCTGCTGGTTACTACTGTTAGGTCCTGGAACTGATGGTGGAGACAGAGGGTAAAAAAAAATAACCCATGTCTCCTCTCTTTAAGAACTCACAGTCTTATAGTATGGAGGGACAACTACGGAGCCCCAGTTATATAATGCAAGGCAGATTGAATTAAGTGCTGTGTGGTGTGTGCATAGCAGGAGGAAGCCAGTCTTACAGAGAGGAGCTGGGGAGTACTTCTCAGGGGCAAGAGGGGATTATTTAAGAACTGTCATTTGAGAGGAGAGGCTGTGTAAAGAAGTATTCAAGTGTGGCTAAGCATGTAGCACCGGAAGGGGACAGGAGGTTTTGCCTGTGCAAAGGACTCAGCTTCAGAAGGCTGCAGAGCTGCTTCAGCTGTTGTCTGAGGAACACAATCATGTGCTTCCTGTTGAAGTTCTGTTGCGATGCCTGCATCTTTGGAATGATCAGGATATTGTTTTAGCCCATCCCCTTGTAGGCAGGAAGAAAGCAGGTCTGTTTTCACAGGGTCATTCTTTCCCCTTCTTCCACCAGGAAGTCAACACCCTGCGCTGCCAGCTTGGAGACCGCCTCAACGTGGAGGTGGACGCTGCTCCCACTGTGGACCTGAACCGTGTGCTCAATGAGACCAGGTGTCAGTACGAGGCCCTGGTGGAAACCAACCGCAGAGAAGTGGAGGAATGGTTCACCACACAGGTGGGCACCTGAGCTCATGGTCACACGGGAACTGAGGCCCCCAGGACCCTAAGGCAGGGTCTGATCCTGTCTCTGCCCTTGCCTGTTGCAGACCGAGGAGCTGAACAAGCAGGTGGTGTCCAGCTCAGAGCAGCTGCAGTCCTGCCAGGCAGAGATCATCGAGCTGAGACGCACAGTCAACGCCCTGGAGATCGAGCTGCAGGCCCAGCACAACCTGGTGTGTAGTGTCCAGACCTGGGACCACTCCCTCCATGTCTTTCCCTCTTGAAGCCTGTGACTTGGGAGGCCATGCAGGAACCCTTAGAGGGAACATCCCTGTGACAGCCTGTCTTCTCCCCCACAGAGAAACTCTCTGGAAAACACACTGACAGAGAGCGAGGCTCGCTACAGCTCCCAGCTGTCCCAGGTGCAGTGCCTGATCACCAACGTGGAGTCCCAGCTTGGTGAGATCCGGGCTGACCTGGAGCGTCAGAACCAGGAATACCAGGTGCTGCTGGACATCCGTTCCCGGCTGGAGTGTGAGATTAACACATACAGGGGCCTGCTGGAGAGTGAGGACTGCAAGTGAGTACAGAATGGATTTCTGGGATTGTACACATGGTGGATGTATGAGATAGGAGAAACATACATGGCGACCGTGTTTCAAACTACTCAAAAAGTCCATTGAATGCCTACAGTGGACACAGTGATTGCTTTAGTCAAGTAGATGTGGGTGAGCAAAGGTGAAGGGAATAGCTCCTGCCTTTGACAGCTATCAATAGAGAGGAGAGGGGCAACTGGGGAGATTGCCAGTCACAGCCCTACATGTTGGGTAAGGCAGATCTCGTTATGCTCCATGAGAGTGCAAGAGTGTGAGACAACACTATTTTTTAAAAGCACACGTTTCCAGTTCTGCCCAAGATATTGTGGGTAAGGGAGGAGGGCTTGATAACAGTCACGATTCTAATCCCAACCACTGATAATTCACAGGTTGTTCCTGTAAGTATAAGATACTGAGTGTGACTTAGGGTTCTCTGACTTCTCCTGTCCAATGCATTGTTTCCTTCTGTGTCTCCCCAGCCTCCCCTGCAACCCATGTGCCACCACCAACGCTAGTGGTAGCTCCTGTGGACCTTGTGGTGGCTGTCAGAAGCGTTGCTGATAACTGAACGACTTGGATCCCCTTTGAAGATGTCAGTGAAGCCATTTAGTTAAAACCCAGGAACAGTCTCCAGGCCCCCCCTTGGCCAGGACTTCTGAGGCCATTAAGGAACAGCATCATGACAACTGTGATTGCCAGAACCAACTAGCAAAGACATCTGTCATCAAGTCCCTGACAAGCTCCTTCAGTTGAAGCTTGAATCTCTTTGCTGCTGAAGGTGTTAGACCTCTGTATTCTGAGCTCTGGGGTTTACCATGGAGGGTGTTTCCTGTACATGCCTCTATTTTCTGCTTTCCTTTCTTCTCAGGTATTCTATGGAATGTAAGGAGGCAGCTTCGTTTACTTCCCAATAAACTTTATTTCTCTGGCATAGTAAAGGTGTTTCTCATTCACATTTATACTTTGCAAAATATTCATGACTGTCCCATAAAAATACCTCTCACTAGCTGGGTGACTAAATGGATCAAATGACTGACCTAGGTATTACACTCAAAGGGAAGCCTTGAAGGGCAGGGAGAGGTGTTCTCTGGATGAGTGGATTCTGGCCAAGGGCGGGCCATACGGAGAGCTTGGCTATGAACACCAAGCCCATTTTTCTGTGGTTGCAGGGCCCTTGGCTATTCTGAGAATCTCCCAACTCTGCAAATTTCTCAAATTGTCACCCACATCAGGCCTCTTTTTCCTCTTAAACTACCTTACAACCAGCAGTCTCCTCTTCTCACTTCCCTGGAGGCCCTGCCTTACCTGCACAGACAGGAAATGGCCCTTCTGTGATTTCCACAGCCTATCACCCCTTCCCACACAGCTCTACTCACCTATGCTCTGGCATCTATCTTATCCCCATTTATGCCCCTGTTCCTGGACAATTGGCTTTCAATTCGATTCCATTGGTCTACCTGTCTATTTTTGAGCCAATACCAAGCTGTTTTCAGGACTATAGCTCTATAATAGAGTTTGGAGTCAGGGATGGTGATGCCTCCGGACATTGCCTTGCTGATCGGGGTTGTTTTGGCTATCCTGGGTCTTTTGTCTTTCCATATAAAGTTGAGAATTGTTCTTTCAACGTCTGTGAATAATTGTCCTGGGATTTCAATGGGGATTGCATTGAATCTGTAGATTGCTTTTGGCAAGATGGCCACTTTTACTACCTTGATCCTACCTATCCAAAAGCATGGGGAATCTCTCCATTTTCTGGTGTCTTCTTTAATTTCTTTCTTTAAAGACTCAAAGTTCTTTCGATACAGTTCTTTCACTTGTTTAGTTAGGGTTACCCCAAGATATTTTATGTTTTTTGTGGCAATTGTAAAGGGTGATGTTTCTCTGATTTCTTTCTCAGCCCTTTTATTGTCTGTATATAGTAGGGCTACTGATTTTCTTGAGTTGATCTTGTGCCTGCCACGTTGCTGAAGGTATTTATCAGCTGTAGGAGTTCCCTGGTAGAGTTTTTCGGGTCACTTATGTAAACTATCATATCATCTGCAAATAGTGAAAGTTTGACCTCTTCCTTTCTAAATTGAATTCCCTTGATCTCCTTTTGTTGTCTTATTGCTCTGGCTAGAACTTCAAGTATAATATTTAAGAGGTATGGAGAGAGTGGACAGCCTTGTCTTGTTCCTGATTTTAGAGGAATTGCTTTGAGTTTCTCTCCATTTAGTTTTATGTTGGCTAATGGTTTGCTGTATATAGCTTTTATTATGTTTAGGCATGTTCCTGTTATCCCCGATCTCTCCAAGACTTTTACCATGAAGGGGTGTTGGATTTTGTCAAAGGCTTTTTCAGCATCTAGTGTGATTATCATGTGATTTTTCTCAGCTTGCTTATATGGTGGATTACATTGATGGATTTTTGTATGTTGAACCATTCCTGCATCCCTGGGATGAAACCTACTTGATCATGGTGGATGAGTTTTCTCATGTGCTCTTGGACCCGATTGCCAGTATTTTATTGAGTATTTTTGCATCAATGTTCATGAGTATTGATCTGAAGTTCTCTTTCTTAGTGTGCCTTTGTGTGGCTTAGGTGCCAAGGTTATTGAAGCATCGTAAAAGGAGTTTGGCAAAGACCCTTCTGCTTCTATTGCATTGAATACTTTGAGGAGAACTGGTATAAGCTGATCTTTGAATTTCTGGTAGAATTCTGTACTGAGGCCATCTGGACCTGGGCTTTTTTTGGTTGGGAGACTTTTGATGACTGCTTCTATTTCCTTAGGAATTATAGGCCTATTTAAATTGTTTATCTGTTCTTGATTTAATTTTGGTAGGTGATATCTATCCAGAAAGTTGTCCATTTCCTTTAAAGTTTCGAATTTTGTGGAGTACAGGTTTTCAAAGTATGAACTGATAATCCTCTGCATTTCCTCAGTGTCTGTTGATATGTCCCCCTTTTCATTTCTGGTTTTGTTAATTTGCATGTTCACATTCTGCGGTTTGGTGAGTTTGGATAAAGGTTTGTCTAGCTTGTTGATTTTCTCAAAGAACCAATTCTTCTTTACATTGATTCTTTGTATCGTTTTCCTAGTTTCTACTTTATTGAGTTCAGCCCTCAATTTGATTATTTCCTAGTGTCTACTCCAGGGTGAGTTTGCTTCTTTTAGTACTAGAGCTTTCAGTTGTGCTGTTAATTCTCTACTGTGATTATTCTCCACGTAGTGCTATGAACTTTCCTCTTAGCACTGCTTTCAAAGTGTCCCATAAGTTCGGGTATGTTGTGTCTTCATTCTCATTGAATTCTAGGAAGTCTTTATTCTTTTTTATTTCTTCTTTGACCCAGGAGTGGTGCAATTGTGCATTATTCAATTTCCATGAGTTTGTAGGTTTTCTGCAATTTGTGTTGTTATTGAACTCTAACTTTAAAGCACGGTGGTTTGATAAGATACATGGAGTTATTCCAATTTTTTTTGTACCTATTGAGGTTTGCTATGTTGCCAAGTATGTGGTTGATTTTGGAGAAGGTTCCATGTGGCACTGAGAAGATATATTCCTTTGTGTTTAGATGGAATGTTCTATAGATGTCTGTCAAACCCAATTGAGTCATAACTTCTATTAGTTCCTTTGTTTCTTTGTTAAGTTTCTGTCTGGTAGTCCTGTGTTGTAGTGACAGTGGGGTGTGGAAGTCTCCCACTATAAGTGTGTGAGGTTTTATGTGTGGCTTGAGTTTTAGTAATGTTTCTTTTATGAATATGGATGCATTTTTTGTTTGGGGCATATATGTTCAGAATCGAGACTTCATCTTGGTGGATTTCTCCTGTGATGAATATGAAATTATCGCCTTCATCTCTTTTGATTGATTTCAGTTTAAAATCTAGTTTGTTAGATATTAGGATTGCTACCCCTGCTTGTTTCTTGGTTCCATTTGATTGGAATTTTTCCCCAACAGGTAACATCTGTCTTTGAAGCTGAGTTGTGTTTCTTATATGCAGCAGAAGGATGGATTCTGTCTTTGAATCCATTCTTTTAGCCTGTGCCTTTTTTGGGCGAGTTAAGACCATTAATATTGAGGGATATTCATTCTTGTTTGTTTTGGAATGGTTGTTGTTGGAATTGTATGTGGATTTCCCTCCTTTTATCTTTTGGCTGTTGGTAAAGTGGGATTATCTATTGCTTATGTTTTTCTGGTTGTAGTTAACTTCCTTGGATTGGAGTTTTCCTTCTAGAGCTGTAGGGCTGGGTTAGTGGATATGTATTGTTTAAATCTGGTTTTGTCATGGAATATCTTGTTTTCTCCATCTCTGTTGATTGAAAGATTTGCTGGGTATAGTAGTCTGGTCTGGCATCCGTGGTCTCTTAGAGTGTTGGTAGAATATCTATCCAGGACCTTCTTGCTTTCAGAGTTTCCATGGAGAAGTCAGGTATAATTCTGATAGGTTTGCCTTTATATGTTATTTGACCTTTTTCCTTAGCTGCTCTTAATATTCTTTCTTTATTTTGTATATTTTGGGTCTTGATTATTATGTGGCATGGGGACTTTTTTGTGGTCCACTCTATTTGGTGTTCTGTAAGCTTCTTGTACCTTCATTGGCATGTCTTTCTTTAGGTTGTGAAAGTTTTCTTCTATGATTTTGTCGAATATGTTTTCTTCTCCTTTGAGTTGGGTTTCTTCACCTTCTTCTATACCTATTATTCTTGTTTGTTCTTTTCACGGTGTCCCATATTTCCTGGATATTTTGTGTTAGAGATTTGTCGGACTTAAGATTTTCTTTGGTCGGTGAATCTATTCCTCCTAGTGTGTCTTCAACACCTGAGATTCTCTCTTCCATCTCTTGTATTCTGTTGGTTATTCTTGCATCTGTAGTACCTGACTGTTTCCTCAGTTTTTCTATTTCTAGTATTCGTTCTGACTGTGTTTTTTATTATCTCTATGTCAGCTTTCAACCCTTGCACTGTTTGAATTGTTTCTTGTAATTTTTGCTTTGTGTTTTCCTCCCTTTATTGCATTTGTTGGATTTTTTGGTTTGTTTCTTCTCCCATTTCTTTAAGGGATTTTCTCGTATCCTCTTTGAGGGCCTCTATCATTTTCATGAAGGTGTTTTTAGGATCATTCCCTTCTGCTTCATCTGCATTGGGGTGTTCAGGTCTTGCTGGTACAGAATCTTTAGACTCTGGTGGTGTCATATTTGTTTTTCTGTTGCTGAGTGTGTTCTTATATTGCCTCTTTCCCATCACTTCTTCCAGTGGGTGTAGAAAGAGCCTCTTCCTCTCCTGGTGGGTATGTGACCAGGGTTCTCTTTCGGTGGATGCAAGCAAATCCAATACTCTTTGGCCTCTGCTCTCTTTTTCTACCCTCTGTCCTGAGTGTGGGCAGGAGTAGACTGGCTCTCTCTGCAGGCTCCTGGTTGTTCCGGTTGTCCATCCGGGGGCGAGTTGAACTGGATGCGGTCCCCAGGCCAGGAGATCCGAGAGAATGATTTTTGAAACTTTAAAAAACTTGATTCTTTGTGTCTTTCATGTCATGCATATCAATCCCATTCTTTCTCTGTCCTTATGTATCTGCCCTCTGTCTTTGCGTCTGCCCCCCCAAAATAAAATAAAATAAAATTTAAGAGAAAAAAATCAGTCTCATTATGGAAGCTGTAGTGTGACACTATGAGTCACGGATTAAACCCTTTTGTCCATACATCTTTATATACAAGTGTTCATTGCAAAGATTCATTGGTTTGGTTCTAGGTGTGGTTTCTGCTACCCTATGAATGCTGGACCCTCACTGGAATTCCTCTTGGATATCCTGTTGTTGCCTTGTGTTGCAGTTTGGTGTCTGCAGGCCTAGCCCCTTCACATGCTCCAGCAGATCACAGATGGGGTGGATATTGGGATGGGTCAACTCATAACCCTGGTTCTGGGCCTGGGTAGTTGTAGGGCTCATCAGCCCACCAGCTCTCCCCTGTTCTCACCACCAGGGTGAGCTCTCCAATATTGGCCTGGCTGGTTCATCCCTTGCAGCAGATGAACAAGGGGGCAGGGCCAGTTCTGCTTCCACACCCTCAGGGTCACTCTCTCACGCCTACACCATCAGAACCCCATGCTACGGTGTTGCTCAGGTGAGGTACAGGGGTCACTCTTCTGAGTGCTGCAGAGTGAGGGGCAGGGACAGCTCTTCCATTCATATGACCTCAAGGCCAGCTGTCCCATATGCTACAGGTGGCAAGGGGAAGCATCTCTCCCTGGAATGCACCACCATAAGACAGATGAGGGGTGGGACTGGACCTCCCATGCTCATGCTCTCAGGTCTAGTTCACCAGCACCCCTGTCAGAGCTCTACTGTACTGCCCAGATGAGGGGCAGGGTCCACTTTCCCAAGTGCTACAGCTGGTAAGGGGGAGGGTCAGCTCCCTGGTCTGTCACAGATGGCGGGTAGCAAGGGGTAAAGGGTGCATCTCTCCTCGACTCCTGCCTCCGTGTGACAGATGAGAAGTGGGGATAGCTCTCCCATGCTCACAGCTTCAAAGCTGGCTCACCCATACTGTGCTGCCCAGGTGAGGTGCAGGGCCTGCTCTCCTGACTGCTGCAGGTTATGTGGGGACACGGGAGCTCTCCAGCTCTTACAGCTTTGGGTCCAGCTCTTTCACCTGCCTCAGGCATAGAGTGGTGGTGGTGGCGGGGTGGGGGTCATCTTTTTCACTGCCCGTGCCACACATGTGGCAGATGGTTTTGAAGCCAGATTTCTCAAGCTCATATTCTTGGGCCATCTCACCCCCACCCCTATCAACAGGGTCAGCTCTGCTATGCTACCCGGATGAGGTAGCCCACTTTTCGGAGTGTTGCAGCTGGCAAAGGGGAGGGTTAACTCTCTCACCAGCTGGAGGCAGTAGCAGGGAGGGCATCTTTTCCTTGCCCCCATCATTACCTACTTGTTATGCCTAAGAAATTGCCTTTTTAAATTTTAAATTGTTGTTTATTTGCTCAAAGTTAAATGAAAAGATTTTAATTTCCTAAGAATATGTATTTGAAAGACTTAAATAAAAATTTGCTAGAGGAGAATTACACTAAAAAAATCACCACCCTAAATAAAAACAACAAAAATCATCACTCATTTATTTCTCAGATTATTCCACTTATGTCAGTGTATAATTAATTAAACCAACAAATGGTATTATTATCCACTATATTTATATCTAACATTGCTCTATGACATTGAATGCAAATTCCCTTTTATTCTTTACTTCTCTCTTCAAGACAATTTTATTCTCTGAACCTTTCTCAAGTCTACAATTAAAAAATTATTTTTATTTTAATTGTATGAGTATTTATTTGGTCTACATGAATGTCTGTGTACCACATGTATGTCTACTGGTGGCCACAGAAGCCAGAAGATTTCAGATCTCCTGTGTTACGCTGCTGCTAGGAACAGAACCCAGCTCCTCTGTAAAAGCAGCAAGTGCTCTTGACTACAGAGCCATCTCTCCAGTCCCAATAATTTCTTTTAAAAATTCACACCTTAAAGGGGATTTACCTGCACTCGGGAGGCAGAGGCAGGTGGATCTCTGTGAGTGCGAGGCCAGGCTGGACCGATAGCCTCCAAAACAATACAGAGAAACCCTGTCTCGTAAAAAAAAAAAAAAGGGATTTACCTGAGACACACTTAAATGTGTGATCAACTTCATAGGTTGTCACACAAAACAGTCAATGGTAACATGCATATTTTGGTAATATAAATACCAACAACTGTTACATGGATATAGCAGTGATGAACAGGTGAACTATATACATAAATGTAGGTCAAATAATGAGGGCATAAACAGATACCACTATGGTTGTTAATTTGTATGCCCAACTTTAAAACAGAAATAATTTTATTCCACAAACTTTTTTTAAAGACAGGGTTTCACTATGTAGCTCTGGCTGCCTGGTTGATATGTGGAGCGTGCTGGCCTCAACCTCAAAGAGATCTGGCTGCTTTTGCTTCTCTAGTACCAGACTATAGGCATGCATTACCACATTCATCATCTCTCACGAACTCTTTGCATTCTATGGCCCACATTCCTAAGAAAGACAGTGTTTGCCAAGTCTTTCTTAATAAACAGTTCTCATGTCTTCATCCATTTGCCTCATCTTTGAATTTTTAAAGCTGTCAACTCTATAAGGCACAATCACAATTATGCATTCAGTTAATTTTCTCTGACTGGCACAAATACAATCAATCATCTACTGTTGTATGCCAAACACTAAAATGCTGGGAAAGGAGAAACACCAATAAACAAAGTCCATTCCTGGCTTATAGCAATATTAACTGCCCAGAGTGAATAAGACAAAGAGACAGTCATCACTGGTAAAGAACAAGGGAGATATAAATGAAGAATTATAAATTTCAGAAGCATGAGAGAATGGTTAAGAGAAGACACAGAGGACAAGCCAGCCCCATCAGTACCCTGTGAGCCTTGCCTTTAACAGTTAAGCCTGCTCTCCAGTCCTTGATCAGCACTTTGCAAATTATTCATTTCATATAAAATTTGTCTGCCTGTCTTGTTGACAGCAGGCTCTTCAACTGCAGTAGAATCATCTCCCAATTCTAGTCCTAGTGCAAACCAATGGATACTGTGAGTGAAATGAATAGGGAAGAGTAAGATTAATCAGGATTCTTGATAAGGCTATTAAAGCTTTATATACCTCCCATAGTTCCAACTTCAATCAATGCTGCTGTATGATATTAGCATGATTCTGAAATAAAATTTGATGGCACGTGTTTGGATAGATGAGCGTGCAGGTACAAGAAGAGGGAAAGTTTTTCTAAGCATCACATTTGTTGGGTAAGGAAATGAGGAATGGGAGGTGTATTTGTGTTGGGGGAAGTCCTGTGCATTTGTCAATAAAGTACTGTTGAGCCTATAGGAAACCTAGATAGGAGGGACTAGGAGTCCAGGAGAATTCTGGGAAGGGGAAACACAAGAGAGTCAACATGTGACGCCATAGGGGTAAGAAGCCGGGAACTATTCTCCGGTAAGAAACATACTTAGATTAACAATTATGGGGTAATTACTTAAGGCAGAGCTAGCCAGTAAGGGACAAGCAAGGCCAACAGTTTCATAATTAATACAGCGTCTTGTGTGTTTATTTGGGGACTGCAATGAGGCAGAGCCTAGGCGGCTGGCGGGGAATAAACCAAAGCGGCTAGCAAAGAAAAACCTTCTCGTAACATATTTGTAATCTGATTGTTCACTTTCTAACTTAGAACATTAGAGAAATGTGGCAGTGGAATGAACTGAATGATAGTTTGGTAGATTGTATCTGAAAGCACTTTGAGTGGTTATGAGACTTCCATGCATGGAAACTTGTCGGGTGACACATCTGTCAGCTGTGGATAGCCTGGCTTGTAATGGGACCTGGAAGCTTTTAGAGTTATGTGGAATAGAATGAAGACTTCTAGAAAGCTGCTGAGAGAAAGCATGAATAGATATGGGTGGGTTGGGGAGAGGATCAGTAGAGTTTGGAGGCATCCTCCAGCATGTGGAAGCTGATTAGAGACAAAGAGCAGTGATGAAAATGGAAAGAAATTATACTGGTTGAACAATGTATTAGTCAGGATTTTCTAGATAAGTCAACCAATAGGTATCTATCTGTCTGTCTGTCTATCTATCTATCTATCTATCTATCTATCTATCTATCTATCCGTCTACATATGTATAAATCTATCTTCTGTTTAAGACACAGACAGATGTATATAAAAATTATTATGCAGTATTGGCTCATATCATTAAGGGTATTGAGAAATTCTTCCATCTTGAAGTTGATGGCTCAGGAAAGGCAATTGTGTAGCTCAATTCTAAGCCCAAAGGCCTGAAAACCAGGAGAGCTAATGGAAGTCAAAGTTTTAAGGTATAAATATTTGAGACCAAGATTACACTGGCATCCTAGGTCAAGAAAGAAGCATCCTTGCACACCTATTTTCATTTGTTGGGCCTTCAGGAATTTAGATGAAGCCCATCTAGACCGATAAAAATGATCTTCAATTTTTTTCCAGAAACACTCTATAAATTCATTCAGAGGTAGACTTAATCAGCCATCTTACTGAAGTCAAATTAACACATAAAATCAATCATTACAAACACCTACTATGGGTATAAAGTATTTTTCTCTTTTAAAAACTGATTATTTTATTTTAATGTGTCTGAAATTTTAGCCTACACGTATGTATTTGTAATATGTGTGTACCTGGTATCCATGGTGGTGAGAAGATGGCACTGAATGTCCTGGAACTTCAGTTATGGAGGAGTTGTCATGTGCATGCTGGGAAAAAGTTCTGGATCCTCTTCAGAAGCAACAAGTGCTCTTAACTAGGGAGCCAACTTTCCAGACCCCTGGGTCTGAAATTTTTGAGCCTCCTGAAATGAAACAATGGTGGTATAGCAAGCTTGAAAAAAACAGCTGGGTTTGGTAGAGAGTTATATAAATAAAGGTGTTAGCTAGAGCTGTAAGAGTTAATGTAACAAATTTTTCTCTATTCCACTAGCCAGATCCCAAATAATGACACGAGGGCTTATTAATTATGAAAGCTTGGCCTATAACTTAGGCTTGTTCTTAAATAGCTCTTGTAACTTAAATTAACCCATTTATATTAATCTATATCCTATCACACGGCATTATCTCTCTTCTGACTTGTGCCTCTTGTTTCTTCTCTGGTGTCTTCTGGCTTGGCTTCTCCCTTTTTCTTCTTCCCAGAGTCCTCTCTGTTTCCAGAAATCCCACCTAATCTCTTCCTGTCTAGCTATTGACCGTTTAGCTCTTTATTAAATCAATCAGAAGGCACCTTGGCAAAGTGAACAAATCTTCTGCAACATGTGAAGACCACTGAGGGGAAGATGGTAGAGTACAAAAGAGCCTTGTGGACCACTGACAGAAATGACAGAGCTGATAGTGTGCTTCAAAATTCCCAACGTGATGTTCACAGCTCATTTTTCCAGGTTTCTGAGGACACCTGGGTACAGCATTTGGAGAAGAAAACAGAGGGGCATCTAAAGTGACATAGAAGGCAAAAGAAGCCAAGAGCTTCGCTGAAGGGGTGGGCAACAGAATACAGATAAAAGAGAGGAGAATCAGATTGGATATAAAAACAGGGAGTTCACTGGTGACTATCCAGAGGTATGGTCTGTAGGATTCTGGGGAAGAAGCTGTAGCTTTATAGCTCCTTCATGTTCACCTCAAATTATCAAGTTGGCAGTGAATGTAATGTTTACCACACAGTCACACTAAGCAGCAACTTACTTTATCGTTTGTGTTTTGAGAAACTACTAACATTTGTTCTTTCGCTTGACCTGTAGAGCACTCTACACATCAGATTTTAATCCCCTCTCCAATGATTCCTTAATCTAGCCATCCTATGAAGAATAAAATCATTGTTAGGGTTGATGAGGTAGATGGTTCAGCCAGTGAAGTGATCACCACACAAGCCTGATTAGGTGATATCCATGCAGAGGTAGAAGGAGAGAAATGGCTACTGAAAATTGTTGTCTGACCTCCGCACACACACAAGTGTGTGTGTGTGTGTGTGCCTACACTCGTACATACACACATGATAACAATAAATAGGTAAAATCATTAAGTTATATTGTTTTGGATTGTTTCACATTCTTCTACTCTAGAGTTAAAACCATAGCATGGATGAACTTAAAACTTCTTGACTTAAATTGGACCACTCTTTGATATAAGAAATCTTCTTTCTTGCCCATTGTTACCATTCATGACCTCTCATTGCCATTTATATACACAAACATGTAATAAATAGATCTGTGACGAGCCCAATATATCTTTTTACATTTCCAAAAGAACACATCTTACATATGATATGTCCTGATGAGAATTTCAAACCATAAATTCTCACCATCATGGACATTCCTTTGGGAAAGAAGGGAGGTTTCCCTATGGCTTTAAAGACAGGAAGGGTGGCTCCAACAGAAGACTTGCCCTGACTTCACTCCATGGTTAAATACTACTGCTGAGTTTGTGTGTGATCTCTGACATGGAAATAGTCTTGGCTTCTATAATGAATAGTGTCCTTAAAGCCTTTGGCTCACATCTTGAAACCAGAAGCCTCAGCCTCAGCGTCTGACACAATGATATAGGTAACTATAAAACCTTTCTGGTTGTTAGGATTTCATCTGCCCATCATGTTTATTGAAGGGTCATTGTCAGAGACAATATCATCATTTATGTAAAGTTGAGAACACACAGTATATAGTAAATGGAATAAATGAGAAGCTCTTACTTCTAAGAATTTCTAGGAAACAAACTGAAACTTGTTTCTTTTCTTAACAGATCTATGTTTTTTCATCCATTCATTATACAATAGCCATGTCACTAGGCAGCGAACACAGTCACCTCCACTTAGAACGTGTGTCTTTCTCTAAAACTACCATGCGTTTTTGAAAATACACTAATCTTTTCCATATATTATTCCACTCCAGCTGAAGCAGAAATTATAGACATAATCATACAATCTCCATGGACACATTTTCTAGTTTACAACACGCCATTCCTTTCTGAGTTTTTAAAAAAAATTGTATTGTCCAGGATTTTCTCTGTTGAGGCTGGTCACATAGAAAAAGAGAAGAATAGGATATAATTTTTAAAAATTAATGGTTTCACATATCTTCTTGGTTGTGTGAGCTCATCCATTTTGACTTTGACCAACTTGGTACTGATTCTAGATCAACACACCTGATCCATACGACATGGTAGAACAATTTACAAGTAGAGTTAGTTGGGAGAGCAAAGACTATGAACACAAGGAAGGGACATCCCTAAGAGAACACATATTTGCTTAAAGCTTGCTTTTTTGTCTAAAAGCATGCTTCCTTGGAAATGACTCTCCAAATCGCCCAAGAAAATGCACATTATTGTTTTATAGTCACAACTTGTGTCTGACTCATTAAAGAAATGACTCAGTTTGGAACTAAACCCTTACTCAATAGGTTTAGTTCCAAATAACATCTGGCTGACTCCAAAAATAGATACAGTTTAAAAATATGTAGATTTGACTTCCATGAAAATAATGAAAAGAGTAGGGTCAGGTTTGAAGGATGATCTGAGCAATAGCTATGTCATAGGAATTAGTTTAGAGTTTCCAAGAAGAAAAGCTTTAAGAATGCCTTTTGTATTTGGGACACTGGTAGACTAGACATACAATCCATGCAGTTTAAAAATCCATCTAGAATAGCATGAAGGCAGAAGATGTGCTTGTCAGAATGTGCTGGTAGTCTTGAGATGTCACCTTAGCATGTGAAAAGGTTTTGGCATTGAGGGATCACACTCCTTGGAGGACTAAGCTCAGGTATTTCCACATCAGATTGACTAGGGGTTTACTTCTTTTCAGTGTCTAGTGGAAACAATGGGGTCTTGCTAAGTAGGCTTTTATTTTAACAGAAATGACTTGGGTTCCTAAAAGAACAGACTTGTTTCTTGGCTCATTATGATTGGGGTTGGGAGTGGGGAGAAACACCACCCAGAAATGGCTGAGTTTGACCGAATTATTCCATCTTGTAGTAAAGTTATTGGAATGGAGAGAGTACCATGCAGTCATGAGACTATGGACACTGGAATTAGGAAAATCTGCGTTTGACCTTGGTTTCACCATGGTGGACCTCTAGGATCTTGGGGGAAACCCTGAAGCCGCCTGACAAACTCTCCCAAAGCTTTGCCGTTGCTGAAGGAGTTAATGCATATGAGGTACCTAGCTAGTCCAGTGTTTGGTGCAAAGTGGACATTCGAGCAATCGAGAGTCAATTATAGCCACACTATGTGCAAGCAAATACTGTAATACTTCATACTCGATAGATCCCCCCAAAGCATTAGTTTTCTAAGTATTAATATGAGGACACAACAACACGAGTAGACCCTAGGAGACTTCTGCAGCCACATAGGATGAGGCTAGTGTTGTCTTGCACGGTATTGCAGCACTGAGCCGGGTTGCATTTTCTGATGTTAGCTTTTGAGATTCCCTACTAACCAGTTTGGTTTCCAAAGAGATTCTTGGATGATTTTCCCCCCACAGACTCCTCACTGGGGATGAGCTGGACAAGACACAACCCTTTCCTAAGCTTAGGAGAAAGAGATGAGAAGTGTCCCCAAATCTGAGTGCCAGAAGCCACGTAAGTTACTGCACAGTAAACAAGCGCTGTTGTTGGCTAAGTTGGTTACTTTGAAGCCAAACCATGAAGCTCATTTTGAACTAACCAGCATGATTGGCAAGGAGTCCTGACATAGCAGGAAGCCAAAGTAAAACATTTTATGAGCTAAAGGACTCCTGCGAGGTGGCTAAGTAACAGATGGAACATTGGTAATGAGAGCAAAAGGGAGGTAAGTGTTTTACGTGGTCACCACACCTACCACTGACAGGATATAAAGCTCTGGGGAGAACCAGGCCTTATACCAAAGACAGAACATCAGGTGTAGAAGCCAACTCTCATTGCTCTACTGTCCCCAGCACCATGCCATACAGTTGCTGCCTGCCCGCCCTGAGCTGCCGCACCAGCTGCTCCTCCAGGCCCTGCGTGCCCCCCAGCTGCCATGGCTGCACCCTGCCCGGGGCCTGCAACATCCCTGCCAATGTGGGCAACTGCAATTGGTTCTGTGAGGGCTCCTTCAACGGCAACGAGAAGGAGACCATGCAGTTCCTGAATGACCGCCTGGCCAGCTACCTGGAGAAGGTGAGGCAGCTGGAGAGAGAGAATGCAGAGCTGGAAGCTCGGATCCAGGAGAGGAACCAGCAGCAGGACCCTCTGGTGTGCCCCGCCTACCAGGCCTACTTCAGGACCATTGAGGAGCTGCAGCAGAAGGTGAGAGGGCAGACTATCTAAGAACCCAGCAGCAGCTGCCTTTTGTTGAATGGGGAGACATGCTCAAGTTCAAGTGGATCTCACAACAGAACTTTTGTTTCAGATTCTGTGTGCTAAGTCTGAGAATACTAGGATGATCGTGAAGATTGACAATGCCAAGCTGGCAGCCGATGACTTCAGGACCAAGTAAGACATTTGTAGTGACTAGAACAGCCTAGGGAGAGGTTGAGTTGCAAAATGGTATCCCCTTGTTTCAGGATTGTGCCAGACACAGCTTCTAAGAGCCATTGTGACTTGGTTTAGAGTTAGGTAAAAAGCCAAGGTCCCTTTACTGAGAGCTGAGGGTCTATGTTTTAAGTGTATTATCAGTGTATCCCAAAGGTGTTATTAAGCCATAAAAGGAGGAAAAAAGCCAATCTTTCAGCAAATTAGTATGTTCAGGTAAGATTGGAATCATAATAATCTTTTGAATCTTCTATGGAACCTTATATAAATCTCATAAAAACCCATAGGATTTATAGCAGGGTGTTACATTTCTTCATCTTCAGTCCCTAACAATGAAGTGTTAGTTTTGTCTTCATTTTACAAACAAGGTTCAGAGAGATGAAAGAATCCACCTCCAGCCATTTAACGACAAGGCTGGATCTAAGTGACTGTGGATTTCAGCATCTTCAGGCTAGTTGGGAAGGGAGGCCCATAGGTTGTAGTAGACTTAGGAAGTGAAGCAACCCAGGAGGATAGAGATCGTAGACTTCCTTGATAGCAACTTGTGACTGGGTTCTTAGAATAGATGTAGTAAATGATGGAGGAAATCACATAGTGTCTTCCCATTGGGTCCTGGAAGGAGACAGGTCACCTCACTCACCACAGTGATGCTTCTCTTTTAGAACATTTCAAGTGGAACGACCTCAAAGTAGGATGAGTTTGACAGGGTTATCCAAACAGAAACACTCCCTCCTTGATGTCTTCTGACTTTTGACTATGTGTGCAGGTACCAGACTGAGCTGTCGCTGAGGCAGTTGGTGGAGTCAGATATCAACGGCCTGCGCAGGATCCTGGACGAGCTGACCCTGTGCAAGTCTGACCTGGAGGCGCAGGTGGAGTCCCTGAAGGAGGAGCTGCTGTGTCTCAAGCAGAACCACGAGGAGGTGAGAAAGTCCCAGTCACTAACACCTTAGTGCTGAGGGTCCCTCTGAGCATGGGAAGGTAGGTCTTGGTTTGCTAGGTTAGTGCAACATTTTTGCTAGTTGTTCAAAGGATAGCTGAGAGGCTATTGGATAATGAGACCAAAGGATAGTGAGGGGTGATTGGGCAACAAGGCCCAGGCTGATCTCTTTTACAGGAAGAGGTGTGCTCAGCCACATGTGTGGTCTAAGACCCACATGAATTCTGCTATTTTCTGAGTAGTAATGAAATCAATGATGAAGTTTAGAAAGAGACGGAGAAGGCATTTGTCCTTTGTAAAATCTAGACAAATGGATCCCATGCTAGTAGATGTCCGGGTGGGTAGGTAGATAGATGGACGGATCGGAATATGGGAGAAATGAAGAAACTTAAGTAATGGTTGCTTCAGACCTCACAGTTGAATGAGATCTGAGGAAATCAGCTGCATGTCTCAAACATCAGATACTTTCCCAAGGGGGAAACAAGTTCTAGCAGGCAGGATATGACCGGAGGAGACACTGAATTGACAACATTAAACCGGCTTTCTCTGTCTTTAATTAGCAACAATTATAAATCACTTGTCACTCTGGGATTATCACACAATGAATACAAAATCCGAAGGGAATGGCAAAATCTAGGAGTTCCAAGAAATATTATTAATGACGTACCCAAGAATCTCCATGCAGAGATGAGGGAGGGATCCAAACAGTCACCAGAGGTGACTGACCAACTGTACTCAGGTTTTCTAACTTCAATGCAATGCTTCTTCTCCCACATTTCTTGATACTCTCATAATATTTACACTAAACCATCCTTTCATCTAAAGAGTGTTTATCATAAACTTACCCCTGTCAGACATCCATCTTTCTAAAGACTTCTGCATTCATCTTAGAAAATGATCACTCTGAGTGTGCTTCCTTTTTGGCAGGGGGTTTGGTTTTTTTTTTTTTTTTTTTTGAGACAGGGTTTCTCTATGTAATAGTCCTAGTTGTCCTGGAACTAGCTTTGTAGACCAGGCTGGCCTCAAATGCACAGAAATTCGACTGTCTCTGCCTCCCGAGTGCTGGGATTAAAGTCATGAACCTCCATGACCCGAATCAAATGTGCCTCTTAAAGTCTGAAGCACCCCTTATTCTTTGCCTTCCCCCCACCAGGAAGTCAACACCCTGCGCTGCCAGCTTGGAGACCGCCTCAACGTGGAGGTGGACGCTGCTCCCACTGTGGACCTGAACCGTGTGCTCAATGAGACCAGGTGTCAGTACGAGGCCCTGGTGGAAACCAACCGCAGAGAAGTGGAGGAATGGTTCACCACACAGGTGGGCACCTGAGCTCATGGCCACACGGGAACTGAGGCCCCCAGGACCCTAAGGCAGGGTCTGATCCTGTCTCTGCCCTTGTCTGTTGCAGACCGAGGAGCTGAACAAGCAGGTGGTGTCCAGCTCAGAGCAGCTGCAGTCCTGCCAGGCAGAGATCATCGAGCTGAGGCGCACAGTCAACGCCCTGGAGATCGAGCTGCAGGCCCAGCACAACCTGGTGTGTAGTGTCCAGACCTGGGACCACTCCCTCCATCTCTTTCCCTCTTGAAGCCTGTGACTTGGGAGGCCATGCAGGAACCCTTAGAGGGAACATCCCTGTGACAGCCTGTCTTCTCCCCCACAGAGGAACTCTCTGGAAAACACACTGACAGAGAGCGAGGCTCGCTACAGCTCCCAGCTGTCCCAGGTGCAGTGCCTGATCACCAACGTGGAGTCCCAGCTTGGTGAGATCCGGGCTGACCTGGAGCGTCAGAACCAGGAGTACCAGGTGCTGCTGGACATCCGGGCCCGGCTGGAGTGTGAGATCAACACGTACAGGGGCCTGCTGGAGAGCGAGGACTGCAAGTGAGTAGTTGGAGGGTGTAGCCACCACTGTAAGGCACACACAGAGTACCTTAAAAATAATAAAGGGACTTTGAGGATAAAGGTCATATACCAGTCCATCTCTAGGGACCAGTGTGAAGTATTTGTTGTCAGTATGACCATGACCAAAGATATTTTGTGTCCTGAAAGATACACAAGGCTTGTGGTTATTTGGCTGATGGGTAAAAATCTTTATATCTTCATGAATGGTTGCTGACATGGAAAGGAAATAGAAAACTCAAGCAATCATCGCTTTGTTTAAACCAAAATTTTAGGTCCACTGTTTCTTTGAATCCTTGTTAGAATCATTTGAGGGTAGGAATTCTATTCAATATAATCATTGTCTTGTGTTTGAGCATCTCCAAGGAAGATGACTTAATAGTAAGTAGAGCAGGCCAAATGGTAGCTCAGGTAGGTTATTTAGAAACCGTTCTTTTCCAAAGTTCGTATCTGTGAGGTGTTATGACCAATTCCATTTTCTGGGTTTGAAACAGAGGCTTAGAGGTTGAAGTGACTTCCCTGTGTGCCCAGGGTTATGCAGAACCCTCTGTTGCCAGTGTTCTGTACTCTCTTCTATCTCTGTTTCTGAACTCTGTAAGGAGTGATCTGAACAAGTCTTGCTCTCTTTAAGTCAGGGAATGGGCTCCTTGCTTTTTAGCCAACCCTGCTTTTTAAAAACTTCCTTTCTCATACTGACTCTAATGATCCTGTGTCCCAGGCTGCCCTGCAACCCCTGCGCCACCACCAACGCCTGTGACAAGCCTATTGGACCTTGTGTCACAAATCCTTGTGTTACTCGCTCCCGATGTGGACCCTGCAATACCTTTGGCTGCTAAACACCCCAGGGCCAGCAGGAGGACTGCATGAAGACAGGAAGACCATCGAAGGATTGGATAAGCTCAACCTTTCTGACCCCACATGCAGCACCACACAAGTCATAGTCTTGAAGGAGAGCAAGGTCTGGCGCTATGGTTTGGCTCTGGGTCCAGGCCTAGTGGACCATCTTCATGCAGGGCCTCTTTGTGACCCTCTGCTTGTGTTCTGGTGGTTGAGAGATCTGAGCTGTGAAGGGGCCACACCCTTCAGGTATTTTATGGTTCTCTCTGTTTCTTCTACCTTTTGTGTAGTCCCCTAAACCTAATAAATTTTCCTCTTGCAAACAGATATGAGTTTCACTTGTATCCATCCTTTCATAGTGTTTCTTCTATGTGTGATTTTTGTGAAGCAACTTGAGAGCAGAAGGGGACTTTGTTTTAGCCCTGTCCTGTCCTGTCATTCATCAGACACAATGAATGCCAGCATCCAAGCAGGTTGGCATTAAACAGGTAGAACAGTTGGGCAAAAAGCCTCATGTGAATGTGATAAATACATCCATTATGGGCTGATATTTTCATGTTCTCGTTAGTTTCTTTTCTAATTCACAACAAGATGGTGACAGGAGCTTGCATCTACTTAACTACTAATAGATACTAGGAACTCATACACAATGGGCCTAAGAAATTGGAATTCTCCAGGAGGGAATCTCATGCCTGGAAAAGGGAGAGCTTAAAGGAGAGGAGAAACTTTTTTCCTCAGGAAGAGATTTGCAACTTGTCAAAGAGTCTTGCAGAAGAGAGGAGTCAAAACAATGATGGGCCAATGATAGGCAGGGCCATGCTTTGACCCAGACTTCCTAGATACACATAATTCCAGTCCTCTACTTAAACTTGGACTTCAGAACCCTGAAGAAGTCCTTGGGGTGCATTACTGGACTCCTTGACCCTCTTCCCAGTATTGTCACATTGGATGAATCTCCATTTGTTTTTTGCTAACAAAATGGCTGATTTAATTGCGTTTACTGAAGACGGGTGGTTGAAACCCACTCGTTGGATCACTGGGTGTGACCCTGAGACTGGCTAACAATATGAGTAGAATCATAGGATATGTGATATTCTGTGCTTGGCTTCTTTTGCATAATCTAGTGTCTTTAGAGTCACTCTCCAAAATATAACATGTGCTATGAACATTGTATTTTGGGATTGTTTTCAACTTTGGGTTATTTGGATAACGTTGCTTTAAATTTTTGTGTTCCAGTTTGAGTGTGGACACGTGTTTTTTTCTTTCCTGCCTCCCTCCCTCTCTATGTTTCTTTATGTGTATAATGTATGTTTGTGTGTGCTTGTGGTGCAAATGTGAACAACACTTTCTGCTTTGGGATCAGCTTGACTGCTGTGAAGCTATTCAGAGAGTAGCTGGATGCCCATACATGCACTTGTAGCACCCAGAGGTCAATGCTGACTGTTTTTCTCTTTTGTTTTCCATTTTACTTTTTAAGATGAGGTCTCTTGTTGAACCTAGAGCTCACTGATTTGGTAGACTGGCCAGTGGAACTCTGGAACCCTTCTGTTTACATTTTCTAGTGCTGGGATTATAGGCATGAGTCACCCTCCAGCTGTTTTATGTCGGTGCTGGGGATCTGAACATGGATTCTCACTTAGCAAGCTCTCTACCATGTGGGTCACCTCCTCATCCCCATTTTGTTATTTTGGGACAGTCTTATTCCACAACCTAGGCTAGTTCGGCATTTATTGTGTAGCTTAGGGATAGCCTTAAACTTGTGGCCATCTTTTTGCCTTGAACTTCGAAGTCCTGGGCTTCACATGTGAGTCATCACACCTTACTTGGGCATATATTTTCAATTATTCTGGACATAGATACACAAGAATGAGATTGCTGGGTTATGTTAATTGTATGCTTTCAAAAACCGAGTAACTGCTAGATCCATCTCTGTGCCAGGTGGCATTTTCACCAACTGAATATGAGAGCTCCATCTGCACAATTCTTAGGAACACCTGTGTTTTTCCATGTTCAAAACAATAACAGTGCAGGTCATCCCAGTGCACGTGAAGTAGCATTCGTTGCGGTTTTGATTTGCATTTCCTTGATGACTCATGGAGTCATACTTCTTTTCATGTGTGTGTAGGCTGTTTATAGATGGTTGGGGAAGTGTTTACTCAGATCCATTGCCTGAGTTTTAAAGACCAGCTCACTTGTCTTTCAAGTTGTAGGTGAAGTTTTAATGCTCTGGACACAGGCTTCCTATCCAGCAGATGATTTACGAATGTTGTTTTCTCTCTTAAGAAGTTCACATCTCACTTTCTTGATGAAAATAAAGTATGTTTTGCTATAGAAGAGTTTTAAATTTTGAAATCCAATCTAATTTTGCTTTAGAAATTTAAATTATTTTTAATCATGTATGTGTGTGTGTGCAAATGCTTGCATGCATGTGTGCATGAAAGTAGTTCATGGGAGCTAGAAGAGGCTGTCAGATCATGCAGAGCTGGAATTGGTTATGAGCCTCCCAAGGTAGGAGCTGGGAACTGAACCCAGGTTCTCTGGAAGAGCAGGAAGTGCTCTTAACCACTGAGCCACTTCTCCAGCCCCTAATTTTACTTTTATCATTTGTGATTTTGGTGTCAGGTGTAAAAAGCAATTTCTTTCTGTTTTTCAGGTTTATTTATTTATTTATTTTTGAGACAGTCTCATTATGTAGCTCTGGCTATTCTGGAACTTAGTATGTAGACCAGGCTGGCCTTGAACTCATAGAGATCCACTTGCCTCTGTTTTCTGAGTGCTGGGATTAAAGGTGTGCACCACCATACCCAGCAAGAAACTATTTCTTAACCTGAGATCTAGAAGACTTACTCCTATCTTTCCTCCCCCCCCAAATTTTCTAGCTCGAGTTCTTATTGTTAGCCTCCAAGACAGGATCATTCTGTATATCCTAGACAGGACACAAGCTCACTATCCTCTCCCTTCTCCCTTCATTAGCAGGGGGATTATAGGACTGCATAGGCGTAGTAGGCTCTCTGCTCCATTATGGTGTAAGCAAAGGCCAGACTGGATGCCCAGTTACTTAGACATCACTCATTTGAAAGCACTGTTCTTTCCTCTATCAGCTGTGTTGGTACTCATGTTGAACATAGCTTTGTTGTCAGTTTTAAAGTCAGGAAATGTGACTCCTCTGGTACTTTGTTCTTTTTTATTTAAATTAGAAACAAGCTTGTTTTACATGTCTGAGTTCCCTCTCCCTCCCCTCTTCCCTGTGTCCCCCACCAATCCCCTATCCCATCCCCCTTCTGCTCCCCAAGGAGGGTGAGGCCTTCCATGAGGGATCTTCAAAGTCTGTCATATCATTTGGAGCAGGGCCTACTCCGTGTGTCTAGGCTGAGAGAGTATCTCTCTATGTGGAGTGAGCTCCCAAAGTCCATTAGTGTACTAGGAATACTGATTCACTACCAGAAGCCCCATAGATTGCCCAGACTTCCAAACTGACATCCACATTCAGGGGGTCTGGAGCAGCCCTATGCTGGTTTCCTAGCTATCAGTCTGGGGTCCATGAGCTCCCCTTTGTTCAGGTCAGCTGTTTCTGTGGTTTTCTCCAGCCTGGTCTTGACCCCTTTGCTCATCACTCCTCCCTCTCTGCAACTGGATTCCAGGAGTTCAGGTCAGTGTTTAACTGCTTCTGCTTTGATCAGCTTCTGGATGAAGGCTCTAGAATGGCATATAAGGTAGTCATCAATCTCTTTATTGGAGAAGGTAGCCTCTCGTCTATTGCTTAGATTGTCAGTTGGGGTCAACCTTGTAGATCTCTGGACATTTCCCTCATTGCCAGATCTCCTTAAACCTGTAATGACTTTCCTCTATTCTACCCCTGACTTAATCTTCCTGTTCTCTCATGTCCTCCTCTCCCCTCCTCTTCTCCCCTTCCCTTCCCCCAACTCTGTCCTTTTTAAAGACATTTTGGCCATTTGACTGCATTCCCACACGGATTTTAGAATCAGTTTGTCCATTTCTATGAAAGAGGGATATGGGGCTTTGTTTGGCCTAGTGTTAGAAATTCAAGTCAGTTACAGGAATATGGTCTTCTGTATTGTTCCTTGTGCAACTTGCTGTGACAAAATATCTTATGAAAGTAATTTAGGGGAGGGGTAGTTTCAGCTCACAGCTCCAGGGATACAGTTCATCATGGCAGGAAAGGGATGTGGCAGGAGCAGGAGGTGACTGGCCACCTTGTTTTCCCAGTGAGGAGGCAGGAAGTGACGCACAGTTGTATTATACTCACTGAATCCTTTGTATCCACCCGATGGCCCCTTGCACACAATTGTGTCACTCACGTTTAAGGTAGGTCTTCTCACCACACTTAACTTAATCTAGAGAATTCTTCACTGACATGCCCGGAGATTTGTTTCTATGCTGATTTAAAATCCCATCAAGATGACAAGATTAACTTTCACATCATCTTATCTGTTGAATCCACAGGGGTGTCTTATCTACCACCTTGAGGTGTTAGAGGTGTCAGGACCATTCACTAGCCATCCTACATGGGTCCTTCCAATGCATAGGAAACTGGTGGTGGGTTGTGAAAGGGTCAGGTTGTGAAAAATAGGGTTGCTGATGTATATTGGCTGCTAAGATGGATTGGGACTGCCACTCAGCTGTCAGACCACGACGATTATGGAAAACAGGGCTGTGAAGAATGGGTACATCTCTTGTTTGGACACTGGAATCTCCTGGTGCTCTTACGACATTTCTCTTGTGTTTTGGTTGTGAGCCTAGCCTTTAACGGCTGAGCTATCCCTCCAGCCCACTTACGACATTTCTATGAGCATTTTGAATCCATGCATCTCCGTATTGTTGTAAGCCTTCTTTATAAATTTCTAGAGACATTGGTTGTCTTTACCAATTTTGAACGGCTTAACAGATGTCTTCCAGAAGGAGAACGACTATCCTTGAGTTCTTCAGCTATCACTTCCGGATTTCTTTAAGCAGAACTTGGATCTTCATAGCTTGTCTCTCATTTCCTTTGTAATGTTTTCTGTTTTTGAACCTGTCTGTGGTCTATACTGACAATTTCTGTCTCACTTATTTTTTTATCTTTATCTAATCTATCTATTCATTCTATCAGTTGGGTTTTAAAATTAAGTGTTAGATCTTAGAAAACAAGAACATTTTATTAATTTTAAATTAGATTTGGCTTTAATAAATATATGAATATATATGTATGTGTGAATATATATGTATGCATGTGAATATATATATGTATGTGTGAATATATGTATGCTTGTAGGTGCACAGGCCATCATGCACATGTGGAGGTCAGAGGACAACTTAAAGGAGTCAGCTCTCTCCTTCCACCTTGTGGGTCCCACGGATGGGGCTCGGGTGGGCAGCAAACCTTTACCTTTACCTGCTGAACCACCTCACTGACCCCCATAAATGCAATTTTAACAATTAATATTTAATCATTAAGTCTAATAATACTTAGATACATAAAATAATGACCAAACACATAGAAACAAGAAAGGAGAATGGTGGTGTGGAAATGTATATTCTACACCTTAATAGAAGGCTGCATGGAGTCCTCCACATCCCCCCAAATATTCAGAGAGTCGTTTAAATTAAAAAAGTGAGTTTGTCCTCTGGTGAAAAAAGAAAACCCAAACTAACACCCAATGTATAGACTCCTAAAATGCTATGCAGGTCTGCAGAGCAAATCTTAATAAAACTATGTTTATAAAACACAGCTGACAAATGATTGCTGTGTTTTTACCCACTGAGGCATCTTATTGGCCCACCAGCTATAATTTTTAAGGTAATACACATTAAAATTTTGTCATGGCTACCTTTGTGTACCTTTTTGGTGGAGGGAGTTAAGTGTATTGCTATGGAGTAGGGTCTCATTGTTTAACCAATTACCATTCTAAGAACTCCAAGCCAATTAGATATAGTTCTATACCCAGTAGGATATTGTGGCATGTAAACTTCTGGGGTATGATTATATTACCAATTTAGAATGAACATTTTAAATTAAAGGAATACCAAGGAAACCTGGTATTTCTAGATTCTATCATTGCATCCATGTACATCTTTAATTCATCAACAGATCAGAGAACGGATAAACCATGAATAAATCATGGCCTTTGTTGTCCCCCTGCCACTGCATTTGATTTCTGGTTCCAGGTTATGTCAGACCAGATTGTGAAGTTATCCATCATTTCTGTAGTGTGCTCATGGGCCTGGGGAGGCAGTGAGGAGCAGTGTTCCAATGACAGGATAGTCTGTGGCTCAGTTTCCCCACTATCCAAATGAGGGCAACATACACAAGAAGATCATAAGACCCTGGCACCCTCTTGTTCTAAGATCTCCATTCTCTCTTTGGACCATCTTGGCATTCAGGCTCTACATGAGGAGGCAGAAAAGAAGTCAGTTGATTTTGAGGTGCAGCTGTAGCTGGATAGCTTGGATCTGCCGGGGGAGGGGGCGGGGTCATATCCCTCTGAGCTCTGAGTATCAAATAACTCTCTTCTTAACAGAGTAGAAGTGGTGTCTTCTGCACAGGCAGTTTACACTGACGTGCTTCTTGGATCACAACCTGTTATGAATCATGGAGTTCAAACAAGCTCAGCATCTCTGAACTGTTTCAAGTGCAATTATCTTCCAAGGTCCAGATACTGTATAAAATCTAATCCTTGAGACGGAAGCGCACTTTATAATCAAGTGTACAGATGGAATGTGGCGGAAGTTCTCTAAGGAATAGACATCTTCATTCTGCATGTTTGAAAACTCAGTTTACTAAAGTTCAGTGTGTGTGTGTTACTCTAGGAACATAGGTGCTATAAACAGTAGGCATACCTGTGCGACACTAGGAGGGTTTTGGGAACTTTTTGGTTCACTCAGCACCCTCTCTGTGATTCTCTAATTGTGCATGATCTTGTGGATGCAGTCTCTCTGTCTCTGTCTCTGTCTCTCTCTCTGTCTCTGTCTCTCTCTCTGTGAGTGTGTGGGGGGGCAGAAGTTGATAGTGGGTATCTTCCTCATTTGTTCGCCCCGTCAATTTTTGACAGAGTGTTTCATTGAAACTTGAGCTTACTGACTGGCTAGGCCAGACATCTAGAGAGCATCAGAGATCGTCTGTGTTCCTCTTACCAGTGTTGTGATTACAGCCGTGGGTCTGGCTTCAAACACCGGTGCTGGGGATCTGAACTCATGTCTTCATGCTTGTGTTACTCGCATCTATCTCTTCAGCCTGCATGGCCTAATCTTTGATACACTTTCCTCCCTGCTCATCTGTGATGCTGTAAACTCATTCCCTCCATTGATTCTCACCCTTTCTCCATTTCTCTGGAATTTCCAAAGTTTGACCCTCAGCTATTGCTTCTCTCTCTCTCCCCTCTCCACTCTTTACTCTTTCCCTTTGCTCACTTCTGTAACTTTCACACTTGCACCCCAATCATGTCCACATTTGTCATTATTATCCCTACCGCCAACTCTATCCTTCAACTCCTTTTATCCCCTTATTCCCACTTGCCTGGACTGCTATACTAATCTCCTTGACTGCTATAGTAACATCCTTGCTGGTCTGTCTACTTCTAGCCTTTTCTTTCTCTTTGTAAAACTGCTAAACATTTGATGAAATGGTCATACCACAAGGAGCTGATACCAGGATTGGTCCAAGTCCCTTAGCTCTTACACAGAAGACTGGTAGCATATGACTGTATCATCCACACACAGCTTTATTTTCTACCATTTCCCTTCACTGATACCCAGACTTGCTCAAGGTCTGTGACCATGCTAGATTCCCCTGTTGCGTTATTGTGCAAGCACCAAATCCCACCCAGATGTCCCTCTTTTTCTCTGTTTCTTAGATGCCGTACCATGGTCCATCCCAGCACAGATCCATGTCTGTGAACCTCTCATCCTGATGACAAGCTTCTCATTGGCTAGTTCTGTCTTAATTATTAACCCATTTCTATTAATCTATGTATTTCTACGTGGTCTTGGCTTACTGGAGAATGCCCGGACTGGTCACTCTTTTGTGGTCTACATGGTGTCCTTTGTGGTCTCTGTTTGTTCTACCCAATGTGCAAACCTCATATGTCACTCGTCACTTCCTGCCTTGGCTTATTACTTCCTATTTCTATCTTCATCTATTTGACCTCCACTCACTCCCATGTTCATTGTGTAGCGAGGTCCTAGAACTGGGGCTCAAAGATGAGCTGAGACTTGTACCTTCCCTCAGGAGCTCAGACAGAGAGAGATAGAGAGATGAACACAAAGGTCAGGGAGGAGGTAAGACCTGACCAAAGAGGTAAGAAAGAGAGGTGGGCTCTCATGTGGCAGCGGTGTAAAATGATGAAGCGAATAGAAACTCATGTTAGACTCATAGCTGCGTACCTTTACCTCCTTCCTACCATCTATACTTTGGTTTGCCATGTGCAAAATGGGAATGGGATCATTTGCCTTGAAGACCTGTGTTGAGGATGCTAAGATCCAAGATTTGTGAGAAATGCCGACACGGGAACTGTGCAGGCTTCCAACAAGCATGAGTTCCCTTTGCCAGTATCACTTACCCACCTTCCACTCCTCGGTGCCTAGTACCCTGCCTGGGTCAACCCATGATCCTACGGCTACCTGTGATTTCATTGGCAGATGTGTCTAGAAGCAGTGTCACAAGAAGCTGGGCTGTTTTTGCACCTGGTCCTCTCTTTGAGAACTGTGAATTTGACATTTGGACATTGCTTCTCTGTTTCACCAGAGCCAGAAGTTCACCAAAGTGTCAGGGCCCTCATGGAATGGCAACACTGTCCCTTGACCTGCCACACCAAAGTGTCAGGGCCCTCATGGAGTGACAACCCTGTCCCTTGACCCACCACACCTTACTAATGAAGGCTGGGCCTTTCATGAGTCCTGTTCTTTGAAGTCATACCACGAAGCTCTTACCTCATGATGCGCAGCATGGCAGAGGAGTTCTGACTGAGGGAGAAGCCCAAGTAAAGTCTTTTATGAGGTGAGGGAATCTTCTGAGGAAGCGTAACAAATGCATGGGGAAGCCTTTGACCATCACTAAATGAGCAAAGCCAAAAGAAAAAGAAAGGACTGCCCTGTATGTCCACACCCTCTTTGGAGTGAGTATAAATGCTCACCAGAGGAAGGACACACATAGCTCTGAGGCTTGGAGAATCCTCTCTGTGTCTTCAGTCAGGCGCCTCACTCCCCACAGCACCATGCCGTACAGTTGCTGCCTGCCCGCCCTGAGCTGCCGCACCAGCTGCTCCTCCAGGCCCTGCGTGCCCCCCAGCTGCCATGGCTGCACCCTGCCCGGGGCCTGCAACATCCCTGCCAATGTGGGCAACTGCAATTGGTTCTGTGAGGGCTCCTTCAATGGCAACGAGAAGGAGACCATGCAGTTCCTGAATGACCGCCTGGCCAGCTACCTGGAGAAGGTGAGGCAGCTGGAGAGAGAGAATGCAGAGCTGGAAGCTCGGATCCAGGAGAGGAACCAGCAGCAGGACCCTCTGGTGTGCCCCGCCTACCAGGCCTACTTCAGGACCATTGAGGAGCTGCAGCAGAAGGTGAGGGGATGGGCATTCAGCATCATTATCTGGAAGTTGTCAGCAGACTATTTGAGACACAGGAATGACATGAGTTCTTGGTATGGTGGAAAAGTTTGATACCCATATTTACAGTTTCTTAAACATTTTTTCTTGAGACCTCATTTATTTTCGGACTGGAAACTGTTATTTTTGAATCTTGGCATAAATTGGATTAGGTGGAGGTATGGGAGTTTAGATAACTCCAGACTTTTTTTTTTTTTTTTGGTTTTTACGAGACAGGGTTTCTCTGTATTGTTTTGGAGGCTGTCAGTCCAGCCCAGCCTCGAACTCACAAAGATCTGCCTGCCTCTGCCTCCCGAGTGCTGGGATTAAATGCGTGCGCCACCACCACCGGGCTAACTCCAGACTATTATTAAGAGTGGCCTCTGGAGGTTTCTGAGCTTTGAAAGCACTCCCTTGCGGTAAGACTAAGTCAGAGAGGAAGCCACGAAGTAGGAAGGACCATTTTCCCCCTCCCTTAACTGGGTGTGTGGATGCTCTGACCTTTGGGTGCCCTCCTCTTCTGGACATTTTGTCACCCTGACCCCATTGTCTTGACCTGGACGCCCCCGGGGTTCCCTTGGTGCACAGTGTCCAGTGGAGGACTAGAGCATTTGACTAAACCCAGGAAGACTGGACACGAGATAGAAATGGCACCACGCCACCCAGCATGTCTAGGAGAATGGAACTACCTCCCTTGCCAGGCCCTGCACCTGCGCCTTTGTGTGTTTATCTTGCTCATTTGATGTAAAGTTTCTTAATGGTGGGATCTTTTTTAGATCTTAAAATTATGCCAACCAAATAGCAGTTGTTTGAAACAATACAGATAGTTTCTTTATTAGTTTCTCAATATTATTTATTAAGAAAGGGGAAGAAGTAAGACTGTTTGCTAATGATTCTTGTTGTATTTGCATGCCTGTCTTCAGATTTAGTTCCTCAGAAAAATTTTGAGCATCTGTTGTACGTGGGTAGCTTTTCATGCATACAGGGTATACTGTGTTTTTTCCAATTCTGATGTTTCTATATAAACAAATTAACAGGATTTCTGTTGATGAAAAGAACCAAGCCCCTGCTCATTATATAACATTTTGTGATTTCTAGATCTTGTGTGGCAAATCTGAGAACGCCAGGCTGGTAGTACAAATCGACAATGCCAAGCTGGCCTCTGATGACTTCAGGACCAAGTGAGTGGGTGGACCAGAGGGGCACTGTTGCTTGTTTCTTCATCTCCTTTTAATCCTTCCCCTTAGTCTACACAGGCAAATATTGACCAAGATTCCCCTTAGGTAGTTCCCCAAGATGCATGCTCCGTTGCCTGCCTTCTTCTCCTTTGTAGAGTGGCATTTCCAACCCAAACCTCAATTCCACCAGACTGTATGTCTGTGGATAGCATGGTCTCCCGCTGTGCACAGAACTCACTTGTGAACATGTGGGAAGTGCATTCATCCTGGAAACCTTGGATTTTATAAGCTCTTATTTCCTTAGATTCATTGGCTTTGTGAAAGCAATTACCATGCATTTCCTGCTGGGTCTTGACAATTTAAGTGGAAGGAGATGGTTGTAAAAACTAGCATCCTTAATTCCTAGTTATCCAAAAAACCAAACCAAAGCAAAGTTCTACGAAGTCTATCTTTGATTCTCCCATGCTTGCAGGTATGAGACGGAGCTGTCCCTGCGGCAGCTGGTGGAGTCAGATATCAACGGCCTGCGCAGGATCCTGGACGAGCTGACCCTGTGCAAGTCTGACCTGGAGGCGCAGGTTGAGTCCCTGAAGGAGGAGCTGCTGTGTCTCAAGCAGAACCACGAGCAGGTGAGGTTTCCCAAAGTGAAGCTCACGGTTGGACTGGCCAGGACATGTTTCCAACTGCCACAGGCTTTGGGAGAGGCTGTGGGTTGAGCCTCAGTTAGCTCAGAAAGCTGTTTTCCAAACAGAAAAGGATTTGTAGAGAATGAGTAATCTAAAAAAAATTGTGATAGGAGATTAGGATTTTCTGCTAGAGGAAGGAACAAGAATAAAAAAAAAATTGCCTGTCTCAGTCAGGAATGAGGAAAGGTCAGAGCCAAGGTAACTGCTGTAGCCTCCGTCACTCCCAGATGAGAGCATATGTGGAAGCCATTAAGGTTCTCTGCTTTGTAAGTTAGGGCCACCCAACAAGAGGCCTGAGTTAGGCTCAGACTATAACTCTTCATTCCCAGACAAAATTCTTTCTGCTATTCGTGTTGCTTGGAAGAAACATGGAGTAAAGTGCTCCCCAGTAAACAGGAGTTACTGGCACCCAGAAAACAGATATGTGCAGGCTATAAATCCCAGAACCTTGTATGTGGTGATAGCTAACACTAATCAAGAGCTTACTACACATCAACTTGTGCTAAGTACTTAAGCTTTCTCTTTCTCTCTCTCTTTTTTTTAAATGAACAGTTTGAAGATTCTAGAACACTGGTTCTCAACCTGTGGATCATGATTCCTTTGGGGGGGCGTTGAAAGATGCTTTCATAGAGGTAGCCTAAGACCATTTGCATATCATATTTATATTATGATTCATAACAGTAGTAAAAATTACATTTATGAAATAGCAACAAAAATATCTTATGGGGTCACCACAACATGAGGAACTGGATTAAAGGGCCACAGCACCAAGAAGGTTGAGAACCACTGTTCTAGAAGCTTCTAGAAGTTATATGGGAGTGGTAAAATGAGATATGATTTAAGTCTGTCTGATGGCTATGTAAGCCCAGGACCAAGTTCTGTTGGCTCCATGAAGAGTAGTAAAATGTATAGTTGTTCACCTCCTTCAGCAAAATCCACACTGGCAGAACCAACACATCACCTGTTAAGGCTCTCTTATCCAAGGATGACAGGGTTTGAAGCAAATATTCTGTATTTTCTTTGTAGTCAGACTTTATCTATGGTTAAGGATTAAACAGTAAGGCTATGGTGAGATACTCTAGCAAGATCCGTGAACTGGATTTTCTGGGAGAAGAATTTAAAAGGTTGTCCAATGTGTCTCAGCTCAGATTCTGAGACACCACATCCCTCTAGATAAGAAGTGTTATGTTGAATATGAAGGACAGAAAAAGAATCAGCCAGTCATTGGCCATAGGGAAAAGGATGCTGGGAAGGATGGGATTGGAGATTGTTTCACTGGTCATAGGGAAAAGGAAAGGAATGAAAATTGTAGAATGATTAAATACACCAGAGGTCCAACTGTGCTCTCTTGAGGAGAGCATCAAGACCCTTTGTGATATTATGAATTTCCCTCTTTCCCCCACCAGGAAGTCAACACCCTGCGCTGCCAGCTTGGAGACCGCCTCAACGTGGAGGTGGACGCTGCTCCCACTGTGGACCTGAACCGTGTGCTCAATGAGACCAGGTGTCAGTACGAGGCCCTGGTGGAAACCAACCGCAGAGAAGTGGAGGAATGGTTCACCACACAGGTGGGCACCTGAGCTCATGGCCACACGGGAACTGAGGCCCCCAGGACCCTAAGGCAGGGTCTGATCCTGTCTCTGCCCTTGCCTGTTGCAGACCGAGGAGCTGAACAAGCAGGTGGTGTCCAGCTCAGAGCAGCTGCAGTCCTGCCAGGCAGAGATCATCGAGCTGAGGCGCACAGTCAACGCCCTGGAGATCGAGCTGCAGGCCCAGCACAACCTGGTGTGTAGTGTCCAGACCTGGGACCACTCCCTCCATCTCTTTCCCTCTTGAAGCCTGTGACTTGGGAGGCCATGCAGGAACCCTTAGAGGGAACATCCCTGTGACAGCCTGTCTTCTCCCCCACAGAGGAACTCTCTGGAAAACACACTGACAGAGAGCGAGGCTCGCTACAGCTCCCAGCTGTCCCAGGTGCAGTGCCTGATCACCAACGTGGAGTCCCAGCTTGGTGAGATCCGGGCTGACCTGGAGCGTCAGAACCAGGAGTACCAGGTGCTGCTGGACATCCGGGCCCGGCTGGAGTGTGAGATCAACACGTACAGGGGCCTGCTGGAGAGCGAGGACTGCAAGTGAGTATGGGCTGAATGACTGCTCCTTGGGGTGACTTGTTTTCTTGGTTAAAGTTAATGTTTCCCTTAAAACTTCTGTTTGGATACATTCAAAGAAATATCTGGAGACTCCTCTGACTGTTTCCAGTGTGTTTAACTCACTTTGTCCTAACTCGATCCAATGATTTCCTGTCTCCAGGCTTCCTTGCAATCCCTGTGCCACAACCAACGCATGTGACAAGCCCATTGGGCCCTGCGTCTCTAACCCCTGTGTCACAAGACCTCGGTGTGGGCCTTGCAATACTTTTGTGCGTTAAGAGATATCGTTGCCAGAGGGGGACGAAGGACACCAATCACACTTTAACTCCAGTTCATCCCAAGACCTTAAAAATGACCACACTGGACAAAGACAGTGCTCCCAGCTGCAGATTGCAGAGCATTTCCTGGCTTGATCCTTGAGCACAGGAGATGCTAAGTCTGTCTTGTGAGGAGCCTACAATAGGATCGAGGACTCTACCAGCACAAGGCTGTGTTTTCATACCCATGTTATGATTTAATAAAACTTACCTGAATGTGATTTGAAAATAATTCCATTGAGTGTGGGGAAACTGGTTGGCATGCTTGTGAAACAGAACATAAGTAGACTTAATCTTTTTTTGTCACACTTTTTGTCTTTGTAGATGCAATACAAATCCTTTGTTTGTCCTCCCAATAAACTCTTATTCTGGCATGGAAATCCTAGTTGTATGCTTTGTTCAACATTAACCTGTGTTTTTCCATCAGATGAGAAGTTCATTCACCACTCTTTGTAGCCTGTGATTTCCTTCAAGGAAAATGGATCTTTCATATGTCATCCATTGGCCAGAATCAGCACCAAGAGAGTAGAAAAACAAGGAGGATCCAGGTCCGGGTAGTGTTAGTGACTGGTCCAGATTGCTTTTGCTGGTAGGTACCATTTGTGTTGAGACCTAAAAATAGAGAGGGGACATCCAGAGGGAAAGAACATTCCAGGAAGAGGCATCAGCAAGTTGAGAGAGAAGGAAACTGGAGAATGAGGGTAAACAGTGTGCCAGCCATGATGAGCAGCAGTGGGGCAGAGGAAAAGTGGCTGGGGTGGGCGGGCTCACTGGTTCTGGGGAGGAACTGACTCTGTCTGTCTATTTGTCTGTCTGTCTGTCTGTCTATCATCTATCTACTATCTATCATGTATGTATGTGTGTATGTATATATGTATATATGTATGTATCTAACATCTATCTAACATCTTTCTATCTAACATCTATTATCTATTATCTATCTATTATATATCTACTATCTATCATCTATGTATGTATGTAATTATGTATGTATATATATGTATGTATGTATCTATTTTTGTGTGTTGTGTATGTGGTATGTGCGTTTATGTGAATGTACGCACAATTATGTGGAAACCAGAAGCTGACACTGGACAGACATCTTCCTCTGTCACTGTCCACCTTGTTTGAGACAGAGTCTATCACTAAACCTAGGGTTCACCAATTGACTAGACAAGTGGACCAGAAACTCCCACAGATCTCCTGCCCCCCCCCCACCTGCCCCACTCCTGGGCTTACAGACATGCACCACTGCATCCAGCTTTGTGGTTGGGTGCCAGCAACTCTAATTCAGGCCCAGCAAGCACTTGGCAGGTTGAGCTGTCTTCTCATCCCTGGTTTTATTTCAAGTAAGAGCAAAGCCTCAGGAGTGCTAAAAGGATGGGTTAACTGTCATTACCATAAAAAGACTGTTTTGGTGATTGAACAGGAAATAGGTTTCCAGAACATTCAGATGGAAAACTTTGCGATAGCAATGGTAACTACAGGTCAAGTTGTTTTGATTCTAAAAGGAATCACTGATATTGAACAACTACTCACATTCCCACCAGTAAACGGAACGTAAGATAAGAGGTGCTAGAAATCACATGAATTGCACAAACTATGAGAAGATAGGATCATGATGTGGCATGCCCCTGATCGTTATGTAACTCACATTGACACCTTGACAATGTCATATGCCAGGCAGATGGGCGAGGCTCATCTGGTTCCTATCTGAGCCCAGGGCAGGTGTATGGGTGGAGGTACCAATCTCTCTCACTTTTTTTTCAACATACAAGGATAAACACCCATCTGAAATGTAAACTAAAGAGACTTACAGGGTCCTCACAGACACGTGTACTAGAAATTCAATCTTGTGCCTCGCAGTGGTCGGAACATATTGTACGGACACAAACAGCTTTGAGTGACAGATCAGTAAGGTTGTTGGGGCCACCATGTGCTGCTATTAAAAGTTTGGGGTATGACAAATTGGAATATAAATGTTTGAAACTTGAAAAGAGTCTTAAAGGATATAAGCCAAACTCTTGTGAATTTTGTGTTTGAAAATGATGTTTTAGTTTTTGTTGTTTTTATCTATGCTGTTCTATTTACCAATAAAGACTTGGGAATCAGATATTGGGGTGAAAGCCTAATAGATCAGAGGAGCTGATAAGCAACCAGATGATCTTCCTTTTGGGCCGGGTACCAGCAAAAGAGCATCTCTCCACATGTCCCCAGACCAAAAAGCCCTTCCCTACTCCTTCCTGTGTGTCTCCCCAGGTCCTTTGCATTCTCTGTGGCTAATTCTCTGTTGCTGGCCCTGCCCTCTGATCTGAAGTTAGTTTTGTTAACGCAGCCTTGGAATTTCACAGTGCAATTAAATATCCCACAACAAGTTTTAGTCTTTAGTTGTATCTCTGACTTGATAGCTCTGTTCCTGGTATGTTGCACAGTCTTTCTGAGACTCAGTTCTATAGGTTGTAAAAGAAAGGATCATAACCACCTTACTGTCTAAGTTTTCTTCCCACTCCCCACTCCTTGCCACTCTGCATGCATGTGCTCTCTGTGTGTGCTCTGTGCATGTGCTCCTGTGTGTGTGTGTGTGTGTGTGTGTGTGTGTGTGTGCCATGAGCTTGTGTACATGGAGACTGGTTGATGTCAGGTTTCTCCCTCAATCATTTTCTACCTTGCATTTTGAAGCAGGTTTCTCAGTGAACTGGGATTCACTGATTATGCTAGGTCGGCTGACCAGGAAATTCCAGGAGTCCTTGTATCCCTTTTCCCAGTGTTGGGGTCACGGGTGTGAGCTCAGCTTTTTACATGAGTTCTTGGGACCCATGTTTACTCAGCAAGCACTACTCAGCAAGCTTTCTCCCTAGTTCCACACAATTAACACACACACACACACACACACACACACACACACACACATATTACTGGTGAAGGCTAACCAGATGTCTGTTGCACAGAAGCTACCATATAAATGAAATTCACAATTACATCTTCCAGGACTCTGGGGAAATTACTGAAGGCAGGGAATAATGAGTTCACTAGACTCAAGATAAGTAATAAATGGGTCTTTCATTTCTTTCATTGGGGAAAAAAAATCACACAGATAATAAAGAACCGTCACAACCTTTCTCTGTCCTTCTGACCTGATCCACAACCCAAGAGAGAGTGAGAGAGAGAGAGAGAGAGAGAGAGAGAGAGAGTGAGAGAGGGGGAGGAGAGAGAGAGAGAGAGTGAGAGAGAGGGGGGAGAGAGAGAGAGAGAGTGAGAGAGAGGGGAGAGAGAGAGAGAGAGAGAGAGAGAGAGAGAGAGAGAGAGAGAGAGAGAGAGAGAGAGAGAGAGAGAGAGAGAGAGAGAGCCTATTTCATACTTCCCTTTTCCCGGTTTTGTCTGCACCTAAAGCTGTGCCCAAAAGGGTGTGTCCACTAACACAAATTCACTGGCAAGGCTAGATGCCACTACAAATTGTACATCTTGTTTTAATTTCCTTTCCCACTGCTTAAGACAAGGAATATATAGTCTTGAGATTCAAAGATTTGCTGGCTCCTACCCTTTGGTACCTAGGTGGGAACCTGGTTCTCAAATTCCCCTTAGTTGATGACTGTGGAAAAACTTAAGTATCCCACTAGGATGAGAAATCTGAGATCCGGGGTTAAGAATCTAAGAGAAATGACTTTAGATATGAGTGTACATGCTCCCATATACAAACGAATGTGTGTGTGTGTGTGTGTGTGTGTGTGTGGTGTTGTGTTAGGAGGACTGTTTTATGATCAGTGGATGTGATATTTTCACCAGTGACAATGATCAGAATTTCCCTAGAGGGGGACAGAAGCAAAGCACGGGTCTATCAATGTCAACATCAAGGTATTTCCACTCCTGGGAGCTATGTTCCCCCATGCCTCTTTTCCACTCAAGAATTCAACAGCTAAGTTCATCACTGAAGACCTGGTAAAACTGTAATATGTTTGTGTCTAATTTTCACATCTTCCCATACTGACTTCATTGTTGGTTGGTTGTAGAGAATGACTGGCTGCTAATGGCAGAGAAAAATGCAGAAGGGCTGAGAAGATGGCTCAGTAGGCTGGGAAAACTGCTCAGTGGTTAACATACATGCCTCAAAGGCAATAGGGCAAGAGTTTGGATCTCTAGAACCCCATAACGGCTGGATCGGCATGGCTGCACACCTGTAGTTCTGGCAGCAGAAAAAGAGGGATGGGACCACCAGAGCAAGCTGGCCCGTGTGATGAGCACTGTGTTAGTGAGCTCTGGGTTTGATTAAGAAGCCCTGCCTCAAAAGAATTAAGTGGAAAAAGGATTACAGAAGATTCCTGAGACATCAACCTTGGGTATTCACATGCATGCACATAACACATAAGCATGTGTACCCCCATATGTTCACATGTGAACACACATGCACCCACAAACACATGAAAAAAAGAATAAGGAAAGAGTGTGACAAGTGAAAAACAGACACAGTGGTGAAGAGATGTGTGTGGCCTGTGGATAAAAAAAAACAGGTGGAGAGGAGGCCAGAGGTCCCACTGGGGATGGCTTCTGAGGGTTGTGTGACAAGCAGTAGAGCATCCCTACTCAGAGTGAACTCTTTCTGAGAAAGGCATACTATGGGGGCGAGGGAGGTGATAAAGATGAAAGCTTCAAGGCTGCTCTTGGACATAGTCCATGTCCAATTAGCTCTAACCTCGAGGCAGTGTATCTTGAGCTGCAATGCCGAGACACAGGTGGTGGGCGGGTGGGAAGGACAAGATACCTTGGTTTCGAGGTGGGTTGAGGAAGTATTCAGAATCCTGGCAAAAAGATGTGGTGTCATCCCACATTTGGACCCAAAGGAAAGGACTTTAGAAAAAAGTGAGTGGGGAAGGGATGTAGTTCAGAGTGGAGAATGTTTGCCTAACATGCATGAAGCCAGGGGTTCAATGCAAGCGTTGCAAATGATTGGTTTGGTGGTGTACACTGTAATTCCAGCACTCAGAAAAGTGGAGGCAGGAGGATCAGAAGTTCAGTGTCCTTTTTGGCTACGGAGTTTGAGGTCAGCCAGGGTATATGAGACCCTGTTTCAAAGAATGAAAACAAATAAAAACTAAAGAGAAACAAGCAAACAGAAACCAAAAAGGAAGGAAAGTTTGCATCTGTTTGATTCCTATGCACTCAAATCAGTTTAGTTCTGCTCTGAGGTTGATGCTGGAAGGAAGAAAAAAGAAAAGGAGAAAAGCAGGAGGAGGAGGAGGAGGAGGAGGAGGAGGGCTGGAAGGGGAAAAGCAGGAATGACAATGAAAAGAAAGGAAAAGCAGTCTTTTGTCTTGGACGATTTGTAAATTGCCGTTTTACTTTATTGACGTTTGCAGCCCTGTCCACAGTTGCCACCTTCATCGTCCCTTTCGAGTCCTGCACTGAGCTGTGCCCATAGCCCGTGGACGTCTTTATTCTGACGAGCAAGGGGCAAGTCTTGTCACCTTGGCACTATGTTCTCTGAAGGTAGAAAGGCTCCCCATGTTAACAACCACACCACTGGCAGGATTAGACACGGAATTTGTTTTAAAAGAACTTTTGTGACAAGAACAGAGTTGCAGAGATCTTTTGAGTAAAGTTCATCGAGAGGGAAATCGAGAACCGAAGTGATTCTGCCACAGAGTGACTGGGTTTGGGCTGCAGTCTTGTTTTGCTTTTACTGTTTCTTCCAGTTCATCAAATGCTGAGGGAAGAGGCAGCAAGTTGTGCGGCTCAGGGTTCCACCCAGGACCTCACTTTGTGCTTTTTCTTATGGGTCCTCTCTCTAGAAGTCAGGGCTTCAAATGCTTCTCCAAGGGGCATTTGAATCAAAGTTAACCTGGCCACAACAATAAAAGGTGTGCATTAAAGACAAATTTAGATTCTAACAGAGAGAACCATGGTGTGACCAAAGAAACTTTCTCTTTTTTCTTTAGTGACCATTAGGCTAAATTAACTGATAATAAGCAATCCTATGTTAATTATACGCCCAATTAAAGAAACAGATTGAAAAGTATCTGCTCATGGATCTACCTAGATGTAAAAAAAAACCTTGGATCCATATATTCATTTATAAAGCCATGAAACTATAATGTTTATGCATGCATGTATGCATGCATGCATCTATCTATCTATCTATCTATCTGCCCTATCTGCCTACCCTATCTATTTATATATCATGTCTCTGAGAAGAGGAGATTGGAACAAAAATGTGTGTAAAAGTCAGGGAAGTCCTCAATGTTATTTAAAAAATATATATTTCTAGTTTATGTGTGTGTTTTGCCTGTGGGTATGCAAGTGTGCCAGGTGCATGCAATGTCCTTGGAGGTCAACAGAGGTGGTGGTAGATTCCTTAGGACATGGATTTGAGCAACCATGAGGTTGCTGGGAACTGAACCCAAGTCCTCTGGGAAAGCAGCTAGAGCTCTTAACGAGTGAGCCATCTCTCTATTCCCCTCAATGTTAGTTTTTGATTTTTAAATCTAGTTGGAGAACTCAGGTTGGCAGTAGCTTCAGTTCTATTTGTCTTTGCACACAGTGATTTCACAGTGTGAGGAGAAATTCATATCGTCTCCTGAAGCTTTGGTCTGGAAATTAAACCTGTCTCTGCTATTCCCATTAGTAGCTGAATAAGGTCACGTGGTCACACCTGATTTCAGAGCAAGCTAAGCATGAACCCATTCCTGTCACATTTTGGAAAGCCTGAGAGACAGATGGAAATAGACCATCGTATTTCTTTCCTTGGGGCTTTATTTGTGGGGCTTGGTGATGGTGGGTCTCTCCGAAAGGATGATTGTTCATTTCTGCTAGTATATTCAGATACCACCATCTGCAGGCCGCTTTAGAGCTGGGGAGTTTTGCAGACCACTCAGGTGAAGGGTCAGACAGCTTTCTCCATAGTTCTTTTGTATAGGAGTTGGCAGGCTGAGTCCAGGTAATCATTCTACGAGGCTGGGGTCCTTTGCAGACCTAGCTTCTTAATTGCAGAGCTGTCTCTGCCTAGGGTGAACCCAGGACTTCCTCTGTGGTTTCTACCTCCCTGAAATGTCATAAAAGTTGAAACTCAAGTTTCCCAAGTTCAGAAAATACCCTGGGGGTGAGGCAGTCTCCAAGTTGAGTTCAGCCCTCTGAGCACTTCACGTTTTTTTTCCTGATAATTATCGGGTACACATACTATCTTGCCTGCTCTTTGATTTAGACTTAACAAAAGCATATTTCATTGTTTGTATACTGTGGGTTATTTCAAGTATCCCAGCCATCATATAATGTGAAATAACTTGTATTTGCCACATGGTCATTTCAACATAAATGTATTAACTCCAAACAAAGATAAAAACTCACTTTTTCCATCACTAGCTGCATTTCAAGCGTCTGGTGTGTGCGTGCGTGCGTGCGTGCGTGTGTGTGTGTGTGTGTGTGTGTGTGTGTGTGTGTGTGAGCATGTGTATGGAAGTTAGAGCACAACTTCTCTTCTTCTTCCATGTGGGTCCCAGCGATTGAATGCGTGTCAGGCTTGGTGCCAAAGCTGCTTGGCCCACTGAGCCACCTCCACAGCCCGTTAACGAATATTTCTGTTGGCACAGAATACTAACAAATATAGCAAAGCCCTGCTCTCAGATCCAAGATTAAATGAGCACTGATAGGAAAGGGAGAGAGGGTGCCGGAGCCCATAATTTTCTAATTGACACCTTTGACTCCACCGTAATCAGAAAAATCAACTCATGTTTAATTACGATCTCACTTAACAGAAACCTACTGTGAATGCTTTGTATGTATACACTGCCACTGTGAATTGGCAGATAAAACTGCCCTGGTGTGTGCGTGTGCGCATGTGTGCGTGTGTGTGTGCGTGCGCGTGTGTGCATGTGTGTGCGTGTGTGTGTGTGCGCGTGCGTGCATGTGTGTGCATGCGCGTGTGCGTGCGCGTGTGTGCATGTGTGTGCATGCGCGTGTGCGTGCGCGTGTGTGCATGTGTGTGTGCATGTGTGTGCGCGTGTGTGTGTGCACGTGCGTGCATGTGTGTGTATGTGCGTGTGTGTCTTTGCATCAACCATTACTTGAGGATAGTCCGATGCCAAAATCTTTAACTAAAGAGACAACTTCTATAGTTAAGGAAAGTGTGAAAAGAAAAAAGGAGAATGGCTTCGGGAGCAGGCAGATACAGGTTTCAGTCCAAACTTTGCACCTTCTAGTTAAAGAATTTGACCTCCTAAAATCTTAGTTTACTTATACACAAAGTGAGATGGCCTGAGGTGACACTGTGATTAAATGCCACCACCATCACCACCACTACAATCACCACCACCACCACCACCACCTCCACCACCACCACCACCTCCACCACAACAACAACAAAACAACACTAATTGTAGACCTTAACAACATACACACAGACAAATCCTACCTATAAATTACCCGGTGCAGATCCTGGGCTAAAGAAGGAGGATGCCTCCTTTTTTGAACCAGTCTGTTAGACACATGATTTAATACACTTCTCACATTAAACCTGATGTGTGTTTTTTTCTTTCATTACTTGGCCTCAGGACATATCTTGTGTCTTTAAACAAAACAAACAGCAAACCCCATTGATGCCAAGTATGTAATGCCAGTAGATGAACGCTAGAGGCCGCCAGAACAGAAGGCGTGCTCACCCCTTTTTTTAACTAAGATTTTATTTTATTAATTGATGAATTTCATCCTTTGACAATCTCATGCATGTAAATGCAACATGATAAACCTCACGTCATCTTTTGTCACCCTACCATCACAGTTAACCCTTCCAGTCCTTTTTCCAGACTCATGACTTTTGGTCTTGTTTAACCATAGAGTCCATGTTAACATAGGGTTTGTAACCAGGAGTTAGACAACTGAAGTCAATAACTCTCCTCCCTTAATCTGTCAGTAGCAAGTACTCAGTAGAGGTAGATGGAGCCCCCGAGCCCCCCTCTTCCTTCCGCACTTGACTGTTGACAATCTCATTCTTTCTTTTTTTCAATGTAAAGGTCTATTTATTTTATTTTATGTGTATGGCTCTTTTGCCCAAATGCAGATGTGGTGCCCACAGAAGCCAGACGGGGAGTCAGATCCCCTGGAACTGGAGTCACTGACGGTTGAACCTTCATGTGGATGATGGTAACTGAAGCTGCCTCCTTTGCAAGAGAAACACATGTTATAAACCACGGAGCTGCCTCTCCAGTCTCCAGTCTCATTCTTTGCAGACCCAGGGTGGTCACATGACCCGCTGCAACTTTGTGATAGCAGTTGTCCTAGGCTGTATGCTGTCCCGAGGGTGACAGCTTGCATGCCTTCTCCTTGTCTTCTGGCTATCATGCTTCCACACCCCTCTCTAACAACGTTCTTGAGCATGAGAGAAGAAGGTGCAGACATCGTTTTGAAGGCTGAGCACTCATCTGTCACACATCCTCAGCATCCCATGCAGCCAGGAGCCTCTATATTCTCCACTGTTCACTGGAAAGAGGCAATCTCTGACTAAAGCTAGCAGTGGACATGCTTACTTTAAAATGTTTTTTAAAGCTAGATTGACTCATTTTATTTGAATGAATTTCTTCAATGAGGAAAACCAAGGTGGTTTTGATGGGGCAGTGTCTGCCACACCCCGGGATAAATTCATGATATTGACATGATTAAGTATAGAAGTGTAGCCATACAAACCAGAAACAACTAAATAGGGACATGTCTGATTTGGAGATGGAGAACAACATTCAAAACACGACAGGACAAGGAAGGAAAGAGTTGTCCACACGAAAGAAAACTCCACACAAAGACCCACAGACACAACTAAGAGATGCTCTGGGAGAAATTTGGAAACATCTGTGATTGACATAATGAAAAAGCATACTTCCCCAAAAATAAGTTCATATAAATTAATTAGGAAAGATAAGTAGCTTAGTAGAAAAATTAGCAGAAGTGTGTAGGGAAGATATATTATTCAGTTGTGGAAAATAATCAGTTATAAAGTAAATGTACTAATAATGAAATATGTTCAAATAAATATGATGGGATGTCATGATTGGTCCATCAAACATACAATAAGTTTTTTAAGAAGATTAATTTTTATTTTACGTGTATGGATAGGCATGCATGTCTGTGTTACCACGTGCATGCCCGATGCCCACAGAGGCCAAAAGGCAGAGTTGAATACCTTGGAGTTGGAGTTACAGAAAGTTGTGAGCTACCCTGTGGGTGCTGGGAATCAAACTCTGGTCCTCCAGAACAGTCAGTGCTCTTTTTTGTTTGTTTGTTTGTTTTGGTTTTTCGAGACAGGATTTCTCTGTATTGTTTTGGAGGCTGTCTTGGAAATCGCTCTGTAGACAAGGCTGGCCTCGAACTTACAGAGATCCACCTGCCTCTGCCTTCTGAGTGCTGGGATTAAAGGCACGCTCCACCAGTGCCTGGCCAGCCAGTGCTCTTAATCTGAGCACTAAGACATCTCTCTACCACCAATATCCCAAGACTTTAGGAAATATTGTGTATGTGACCCCAGGGGATCATGCATGTAATCATAGTCTTTGGAGAGTGGAGACAGAAAAGTTCAAGGCACCTGCCACCAAACCTGGAAGAGGAAGTTCCATCCCCAGGACCCACAGAGGGGAAGGAGAGAATTAACTCTTGAAGGTTATCTTATGATGTACACACCACACACACACACACACACACACACACGATGCATCAATGTATACACACTAAATAATGGGAAAATAATTCTTTAAGTATGGTATCAAAAGTCTTTTCTCATTCTGTAGCCTGCCGCTTTGAATGATGATGAAAACAAATGTGTAGCACAAGCTGAACTTGAACTTGTGATCCTCTTGCTTTGGCAAAGCCGTCCAGCACACACCATCAAATACAGAGACTCATAACTGGACACTGTGCCAAAAATGACCTTGGAACACTCAGTCCTAAATGGGAAGTCTCCATCGAATCTCCCCTCTCGGGGCTCAGGGAACTCTGAGGAAGGGGAGGTGGAAAGATTCTAAGAGCCAGTGGGGATTGGAAGGCACAAAAGAAACAGGACCTTCCGTACACAACAGGACTGGCAGGCATATGAACTCACCGAGACTTGGCAGCACACACAGGGCTTTAACAGGTCTAAGCCAGTTGGTGTTCCACTGCTGAGGGGGGAAGTAGACACAAGCCCCACCCCTAACTCAGAAGCTATTTCCAATTGGTAACCACTTGCAAAAAAAACGTATTCCAGTGGAGTCTCAGTGGGTACACAAACTACGCCTAAGGGCAGGTCCTGTGGCCAGCAGTAGATGGACAACACAAAATGAACTCAATGGTACTTTTGGAGACCTTTTTTCCTATAGCTCTTTTGCTTACATGTTTTGGTTTCCAATTTTGTTTTTAGGGTTTTGTGTATGTAAATGTGTTTGTCTCAGAGTCTTGTATTTGTTTCCTGTGCTTTTAGGGGGTTCTTCTTTTTCTGTTTGCTTGTTTGTTTTGTCCTATTCCTGTTTGATTTATTTTATCATATCTTATTGTTATTTAATTTGATTTCATATTATTATTTTATATTTATTTGTCTTATTGTTTTAGATGCCTGCTTGTATTCTAGTGGGAGGGAAAAAAGGGTGTGGATTTGGGTGGCTGGGGAAGTGGGGGAGGGAAAACCATAATCAGAATACATTGTATGGAAAAGGATCTATTTAAAAAATAAACAGAGAAAAGGATACATTCTATAGTGAAAATGAAAATTCAGTGTTAAGCTCCACAGCTTCAGAATGCCTGTTTTACTGTACAGAACTTTACTGAGATGTGAAGACACTGGGTTTGGCTTATTTTGATATGCAATGTTTATTTTACTTGCAAGCTTTTATATATAATAAAGCTTATAAAACTTTAAAAGTTCCATGGATACACCTGAGTACAAACAAAACTTGCCTTTTCTGCTGTGCAAACTATTCCCATAAAAGACAAGACCAACAACGCAACAGGAAGATGGCCAATGGCACGAGAGGAAAGAATAATTCACCAGAGAGGGAGATCATCTAGCATTTAAACATACAATAGGAATGCAAATTAAGCTTGCTATCTTTCCTGTATCAGATGGGCAAGGTCACATTCCTTGACAACTATTGTGTGGGTGAAGCATGAAGAGAATGGGGCACAGTGCTGAAGAGAGTGTAATTTGGTACCTTTATGAAGGGTGATGTGGCAACATCCCTGAAAATTACAAACGCAAAAACTCATCGACCCAGCAATTTCTCTTATGAGAGTTTATGGCTGTGAAATACCAAGATAAGTGTAAACTGCTTTAAACTACAGTTATTTTCCACAACATGGCTATTAGTAGGAAAATATCAGAAATAGTAGGAGTGACCTAAATGTCTTTCATTAGGGTATTGGTTGTTGCAGATTACTGCTGTAATATAATTCCAAGAAGAACTTCTTTATGTACAGTCGATAGAGTGATCTGGAAGTCATCATAAGGGGTGGGGACAGTATGGTGTAGGTCTCTAAAGGGAAGCAGAGGCAGATTTTTCCAGGTCAGTTTTCCACCTTGGCCAGGCAGGTACCCTGCAGAGCCTGGGCTGGAGTCCAGCAGCCTGGGACCCATCTCTGCCTGGTGCCTGACGTTTTCACCAGGTGGGTGGAAAAGAGAATAGACGAGTCAGGCACTCAGTTCTGCCAAGCCTTGGCCTTGACACGGAAAGAAAGGAGAGGGGCTGGAAGGGGTCAGCAGACCTTGCAGTCACGGGCAAGGAGACCAATGACAGGCATGGTGGTGAGACTTAGAAAACCACAGGTCCAGAGAGGACATCTAGGGACAGAGCAAAAGCAGGAACAGGAGGAAGGAAACCTTTGGCAGTCATCCTAAGAGAGGGTGGCGTGGCCACGTCTAGCTCCTGATCTGCCCTCTCCCCAGAGAAGCAGATTTCCTGTGAGGCTAGAGCTTGCTCAGCTCTCCTTCCCCAGGCTCCTTACCAGCTACCTGGCTATGCCCTCAACCCTGCCCCTGTACAGCAGCTAGTGGCATAGGGTCTCTGCCCTGGGAGGGAAACAGACTTCCTTCCCAGCATCTCCTACCCTCATGGCCTAGCTCATACACATACACTCCAGTGCACTAAGTTGTGCCCTGTGTTTTCTGAGTTTCCATTCTCTTAGCAGGTCTCTGGGTTCTTGGTGCGGAAACACTCTCCCTCTCTAGAACTTGAAGAAGATCTTAAAGCACGTCTCATTTGGAGACGCCCCCACATCTCAGCAGCAGGTGTGACGAGTGGCGGGGGCATTTTCCCAGTCAGCCTGTGTCTCTGTTACCAGGCAGGGCTCCCTCCACTTGCGCTTCTGTAGTCTCTGTATTAGATCAGACAGCTGGCTTTGGGGTGCAGGAAGATAGGAGAGAATTGGACCCTCCTAGCACTCTCCATAGGGACTCATCTCATCTTGTCTTCACCTGAGAGTGATGGAGACACAGGGTCACCTCATCTAGGTGAGGTTCGGGGCCCTGGCTCCCAAGCACCTAAGGCTTATGGGATACTCATCCAGTCCCACCCATTTCCACCCTAGACCTGCCTGATTTTCCTTTTCTCTAAGAGGTGGCTACTGTTCAGGTTTCGTTCTTGGATATCTGTCAATACCACTGCTACCTAGGACAAAGCTCACCCCTATCACTTCTCCCTAGGCTGCCCACATGTCCTTTCCCACGATTTTTTTGGGGGGATGGGTAGTTGAGTTCAGGGACTTGGCTGCCCACTTCCCCAGTCCTAGAAAAGGTGGACATCCACCTCTAGATTGCTAGAGCAGACTGAAGGGCACGCGCTACATGCTGGCTATGGAGAGAGTGCAGAGGTTGCCTTTTCCCCCCATTCTGTTGCAGAGGGTAGCCATTATAAGTCCCAGCTGGGGTACTCTATCAAGTTTTCTATTTGAAATTGCCTGGATTAAAGAATCATTGTTCTGGGGAAATATCCCTATGTATTTTATGAACACATACACACGTACGTTATTGCATGTTAGCAATAGCAGGTGCTTATCTAATTGCATGTCACTGGCCATTGTTCCCCATGTTCTGTGTGCATGTACGTTGTAAGATATTCACGAGAGAAGGCTACTTGGACATGGTTCAAGCCAATAGAAAGTCTTCAGGGACTTTCTGAGAACTATGAACTTTGTTCTTGTTTGAGCAGGAGCTGCCGCCGCCTATGTGTCGGATTCCAAGGCTGAGTGATTCTTCTATCATGGTGTCAGTTGTGCTAAGGTCGGGAGTGGGGGGCTGTTACATGTACCCCTCATTTCACCACAGCAGTTCTGAGACTGGTGCTATTATCGTCATAGTTTCTAGTTTACAGGTGGGAAAACTGGAGCGTAGAGAGGTCAAGTAAAATGTGGGAGCAGAGATGGGGTGACTGAGGGGCAAGAACACTGAATGATGGGACAAGGAAGACAGAGAAGACTCTCCATTTCAATCTTTCCTATTTTTAAATCCTGGATATTATTTTTTGCTACTATAGCAGGTCCAAAAAATGTGAATATTTTCAGGTTTGTGTGTGTATAAAGGGGTCCAACTAATGATAAATTAGATCAATGTTTTGCAGTCAGTTTGATAGCCTAACCTTAGAAACTTTTAAGAATATGACTTCATAAATGCTCACATTCCAATTCAATACAAGACAGGGATGAATTTGGAGATCTGTCTTATATAACTCCTGACTTAACTGAATGCTTAGTTTCAGGGGAAAAATGTGGGAATGAGGCAGAGCAGAGGTTCTCAACCTGTGTGTTGGGACCCCTTGGGGGGCGGATGACTCTTTCACAGGGGTCTCCTCTCAGATCTTCTACATATCAGAAATTTGCATCATGATTCACAACAATAGCAAAACTGCAGTTGTGAAGTAGAAACAAAAATCATTTTATGGTTGGGGGTCACTCCAACGTGAGGAACTGTATTGAAATAAAGGGTTACAGCATTAGAAAGGTGGGGAGCCGCTGATGTAGAGCATCTGACAGGAGGTGGCATTAGTGTGGAACTTCCCAGTGTCATCTTGGGGAGTCAAACGCTTTTGTGAAGTCACCACTCAAGGTAATTCTGATGTGAAACTAGTCTAGAAACTCTGGCTCAGCGATGATTCAGGGGTTCCTCATGTCCCAGGTTCCCTATCGGGTAAAACACTGGGATGGATCTATGTTAGGTCTAAGTTGAGCATTTCTCATTCTCGTTTCTCTTTTGCATTGTCCTGAGTGTGCCTAGACTTTCTTAAAGATGGCCTCTTGCAGGTCATCTCCAAAGGAAAGTTAAAGGAAAGGGGAGGGCCTATGTTATGTGGCCCAGATTCCCATCTGTACCACTATTCCTTTATGCTCCTGAGGATGGAGTTCCTTGGCTCCAAGGTTGCCATCATCATCTCTAGATCAAGGTACCAAGGCTCAAGGTGGAGACAGGAAGGTTCACACATTTCAGAACGTGTACACTGAGCCTAATCTGTGAATTCTCATCTCTTCCCCCAAACATTTGATTCCCTGAGATGCCACTGGGATGTCCTACACTAATGCCACATCCTAGCAGATGCTCTACATCATTCCCACTTTTTCTACCTTCTTCTTGAAGTTAAGCATTCAACTAAGTTAGGAGTTTAGTTCAGTAAGAAAAACTATGAGAAGTAATGAAACCTCAGGGAAGGTTTTATCTGAGGTTGGCTGCCTAGAAACCACATAACTACACAAAATCTATAGCTGTGTCGATGGCAGTTGAGTCTTTCCACTTTTTTAACATTCCCATTTTTATTTTTATAGACTTATTTATCTTATGTATATGGTTGTTTGGTCTGCATGTATGTAGACGGTGCCTACGGAGGTCAGAAAGGGCACTGAACCCTCTGGAACTGGAGTTGCAGGTGGCTGGGAGCTGCCATGTGGGTGCTGGGAACTAAAGTTGGCTTCTCTTTCAGAGCAGCTGGAGTTATTTATTTATTTTACATCCCAGCCGCAGTTTCCCCTCCCTCCTTTCCTCCCATCCCAACCCATTCCCACCCCACAAGCTACTCCTCCATTTCTATTCAGGAAAAGGCAAATCTCCCATGGATATCAACAAAACATGGCATATCAAGTTGCAGTAAGACTAAGAACCTCCCCTTGAATTAAGGCTAATCAAGGTGACACAGTATGAGGAATAGGGTCCCTCAAGCCAGTAAAAGCATCAGAGACAGTCCCTACTCTCACTGCTAGGAATCTGACAAGAGGACCAAGCTACACAACTGTAACATATATGCAGAGGGCCTAGGTCAGTCCCATGTAGGCTCCCTGGTTGTTGGTTCAGTCTCTGCATGCCCCATGAGCCCAGGTTAGTTTATCCTGTGGATTTTCTTTTGGTGTCCTTGACCCCTCTGGCTCCTACTCCTTTCTCCCCCTCTTCTGCACGATTCCCAAGTTAGTGTTTGCCTGTGGGTCTTCATCTTTTTCCATCAGTTGCTGGATGAAGCCTCTCAGACCATAATTGGACTAGGCACCAATCTATGAGCACAGCAGAATATCATTAGGTATCATTACATTGACATTATTTTCCTCCAGTCATGTTTGATTCTATCCTAGGTCTTGGGTCATCAAGTCTGTGAGTCGATGTGCTTCAGGCAGTATCAGGGGTGGGCTGACTCTCCTGGTATGGGTTTTAGGCTAGACCAGTCATTGGTTGGCTGCTTTCTCAGTCTCTAGACCACCCTTACCCCAGCACATTCCACAGGCAGGACAGACTGTAGGTTGAAGGTTATGTGGCTGGGTTGGCTTCCCACTCCCTCCACCTGAAGTCTTGCCTGATTATGGGAGATGGCCTGTTCAGACTACATATCTGCTATTGCTAGGAATCTTAGCTGGGGTCATCCTTGAAGATTCCTGGTAGATTTCCTTGTGCCAGGTTTTTACCTGACCTTGAAATGTCTCCCCTTCTAGTGGTTTCTTTCAGTTATCTCTCCCTTTGCCCCCCCACCGAACCTGATCACTCATATTTCCATCCCCACCACCCACAGTCCAGTCATGAAATCTCTCTTCTATTTCCCCTCCCTGGGGGAGATCCAGGTGTCCTCCCATGAACTCTCTCTATTACCTGGCTCTCTGGGTCTGTGGATTATAGCATAGTTATCCTTTATCTTACAGTTTATGAGTGAGTACATGCCATGTTTGTCTTTCTGGGTCTGAGTTACCTCACTCAGAATCAGATCTAGACAGAGAATTCTCAACAGGGGAATCTTGAATGGCTGAGAAACAATTAAATAAATGTTCATCATCCTTAGCCATCAGGGTAATGCAAATCATAATGACTCTGAGATTCCATCTTAAACCTGTCAGAAGAGCTAACATCAAAATGTGACGGCTCATGTTGGGAGGATGTGGAGCAAGGGTAATGTTCCTCCATTGCTGCTAGATGTTGTGGAATATTATTTTAAGATGTGCTACATTTGTTTATGCTTTGGAACATTTGTTTTAATGATGCAAAGATGTGTTGCATTTTTTATGTTGCGTTTCTTTTAAAAACTCTGTGAAGTTGTGTTACTTTGCTGGTCTAAAACACCTGGTTGGTCTAATAAAGAGCTGAATGGCTAATAGCAAGGCAGGAGAAAGGATAGGTGGGGCTGGCAGGCAGAGCGAATAAGTAGGAGGAGAAATCCAGGAAAAGAAGAAAAGGAGAAGAAAAGATGGAGAAGAGGACATTAGGGGGCAGCCACCAACCTATGCAGTCAACAATGGAGTAAGAAGTTAGGTTTTTAGAACAGAGAAAGATAAAAGCCCAGAGGGAAAATGTAGATGGGATAATTTAAGTTAAGAAAAGCTGGCTAGAAATAAGCCAAGCTAAGACTGGGCATTTGTAAGAGAGAATAAGCCTCCGTGTTATTTATTTGGGATCTGTGTGGCAGGCCCCCAAAAGAGCAAAGAAAAAAAAAGCACATGAGAGAGTAAACTTGTACAACTTCTTTGGATATCAATATGGCAGTTTTTCAGAAAACTGGAAATCAATTTACCACAAAACCCAGCTATACTCTTGGGCATGTGCCCAAAGGATGCTCAATCATACCGCAAGGACATTTGCTCAAGAATGTTCACAGCAGCTTTGTAATAACTAGAATCTGGAAACAACCTCGATGTCCCTCAACCAAGGAATGGATAAAGCAAATATGGTACATTCACACCACGGATCACTACTCAGCTGTTAAAACAATGACATCATGAAATTTCCTGGCAACCAGTGTTCTTAAGTGTTGTGCCATGCCGGGCGGTGGTGGCGCACGCCTTTAATCCCAGCACTCGGGAGGCAGAGGCAGGTGGATCTCTGTGAGTTCGAGGCCGGGCTGGACCGATAGCCTCCTAAACAATACAGAGAAACCCTGTCTCGTAAAAACCAAAAAAAAAAAAAAAGTGTTGAGCCATTTCTCCAGCCCCTTAAAGTTCCCATTTTAATGAAGTGTTTTGCTTTTCTATAGTTCTCCCTCCCTCCATCCCTTTATCCCTCTCTCCCTTCCTCCCTCCTTCCCTTTTTCTCTTTCCTCATTTCCTTCCTTTCTTCTTTCCTCTCTCCCTTCCTCCTTTCCTTCCTCCACCTCCTTCCCCTTTCCACCCATCCCTTCCCATTTTTCTTCTTCTGCTTTCTTTCTCCCTTCCTCCTTCCTTTCTTCCTTTTTCCTTCCTTCCTTCCTCTCTTCTTTTCATCCTTCCCACCCTCCTTTCTCCATTTCTTCCTCCCTCCATCTTTCCATTTCCTTTTCCCTTTCTTATTTGCCCCTTCCTCCTTCCCTCCTTTCCTTGTTTCCGTTCCTCACTTCTTTCCCATCTTGTCTCTCCTTCCCTTCCTCATCTCCATCTTCCACTAAGGAAAGGCCTGGGGCTGAGGGTAGCAGGTGCTGCCCTGAGCTCTTCCTGCCTGTGTAGGGAGAATTGTGAATGTTCAGTCTATCGAAGCCCCGAGAGGATGCGGCTACCCAGCCTTTTGCAGTTTTATGGTGAGTCTATCTGCATTTCACAAGTCAGTTATTACTCGTGATTGATGCTCACCTGCCAAGCCTAAACAAACGTGCAGCACACATCCACATACCTCACACAGACACAAATATTTGCTTTGCTCACATGGCTGGGGAGAGAGCACCATTCTACCAGGGAAGAGCCACAGAACCAGACCCTTGCTGCAGCCTCGGCTGATTTGTTCTCGCTCTTCTAGTTCCTGAGGGTCAGCATCCATGGAAACAGGCTACATGGCCAGTCCGAGGTGTCTCCTTTTTGCCACCAGAGAAGATTCGGGAGAGGAGCCAGAGCAGATTCTTTGGCCAGCCTCTCCTTCCTCTCTCCAACCTGGCTAATGACAGGTCTTTTCCCAGATATATTTTTACCCTCTGGACAAATAGCAGTTGGGACGAGTGGAGCTTTTTTTATGAGTTGAGGTACTCACGGCTGGAAAATAAACATCCAGCTAATGAGACGCTCTTATGGAAACCAGTACAAATAATAACAAAGCAAACATCCTGTGCCCCGTGCCAACACCCCTGGGTGAGGGGGATATAAAAGCTGCTGTCCAGCTGGCCACTGTCAGACCTGGGGGAAGCTCGGCCGCGTTCCTGACCTGCGACCTGACCGGCTGGGACCATGGGGTGCTGCCCGGGAGATTGCCTCAACTGCTGCTCCCAGGAACAAGACTGCTGTGAGGAGTGTTGCTGCCAGCAAGGCTGCTGTAGCTGCTGCGGGTCCTGCTGTGGCTGCTGTGGTTCCTGCTGTGGCTGCGGAGGCTCTGGCTGTGGATCTGGCTGCTGCGGGTCTGGCTGCGGGTCTAGCTGCTGTGGATCTGGCTGTGGGGGCTGCGGAGGAGGCTGCGGAGGAGGCTGCGGGGGCTGCGGAGGAGGCTGCTGTGGCTCCAGCTGCTGTGGTTCCGGGTGCTGTGGTCCAGTGTGCTGTCAGCCCACACCTGTGTGTGAAACGAAATGAAGACCTTCCCCTCTGTAACTGAGGCAGTGTCGGGGACAGCCTCCGCCTACTCCAGACGGAGAACTCCTCACCTCCAGACTCCTTCATACCTCCAAGACAGTGACCCGCCTCTCATGTTATTTCTGAGAGGAGAGTTTGCCCTGGCGTGTAAGGCACTCAGGACCAAAGAGTAATTTCCTGGCAAGACATCATTAAAGCTGGGTCCCAATGAGGTGGTCACCAAGCTCAGTGTTTCAGGCATTGTTTGCATGAAGTCAAATGCCTTGCAGCTATGAGGCAGTCTCTTACTTACCCCAGCTTTCTGCTCCTCTGAAATGTTGTCAACCTTTTAATAAATTCAAGCAAGCTGGCTACCCTATCAGTCCTCTTGCCTCTTCCTTCAATCCTCCTAGGGACTACTAGGAAGATTTACTCAGGCATCCACTTTGGAACTGCACAATAGAGTTTGCTAATCTCCTGCAGCAGTCCTGGGAGGCTGTTTAGAACTGGAGATTCTGGAGCCATCCATGAAACATAAGGGATGCTGTAGGGGCATGGCCTGGGGAATCTGTGTTTTTAACAGGAACACAGGTAATTCTCTACAAGGAGGGTGGAGGTTTAGATAGACGGTAGCCTCTGCGTGCAGTGTGAGATTCACTTAGGGAGGCGTTGACGAATACCTGGGTGTCACCACTAGTTCTGGTACCCATCAGCTCTAGGACCTGGGATGTCCGAGGGCCTTGTTTCTAAAAGCAGCAAGGTAAATGCTGGTTTTACTGTATTTTATCCCACTCAGGATGCATGCCTACGTTCTGTATTATGGTTCTAGAATAGTTTTGCAGGACTTTGGGTTTGGCCTGAATCTTGCAGCAAAGTCAGAGCAGGAAGCTTTGGTAAAAGAATCTTGGTGCTTTTGAATTTGATTTTTTTTAATGCTAGAGATTGAACTTAGAGCTTCATTTGCAAGTGAGGCCAAACCTCTACCATTGGACTAGCTCCCCCCCCCCAGCTTTTACTTTTTATTGTGAGACAGGGTCTGTTCTGGCTATCCTTAAACTTGTAATCCTCCTGCCTCAACTTGCCTTGTAGCAGGCATTATAAACCCATCTCAGGCTGGTTGTGAATGTCAGGGATTTCTGCGGTCAGACTGTGTGAATATGCAGTTTATGAGGATATTTGAGTCTCCTTCAGCCTCATGTTCTGGTCTTGGCTTCCTCCTGGGGGGCAGGAGGAGGGGAAGGGTACATGTACTGAACGAGCCTCACTGGGAAGTTAAAACCCAAATAATGGTGGGTTCAATCCCTTGTTAAGAAAGATTTCTAAGTGACACATGGGTTAAAATAAAATCTATTCTTGCACTGAGAGAACAATATTTGTTTTTACTTTTATGAAGGAAAGAGAGGAATGGCAGGGTCTCATATGAAGCCCTAGTGGGCCTGGAACTCCCTGTGTAGGTCAGGCTGACCTTGAACTCAGATCTGCCTGCCTGTCTCCTTAATGCTGGGATTAAAGGTGTGCTTTAATTCTTTGTCAGAATATATATATTATGTATATGTGTATGTATGTATATGCATATGCATATTTGTGTGTTTGTGTATCTGTATTTCTGACTATAAACAGAGCAATACTTGTTAAAAGTATGCACACTATAGGAGCACAGAAGGGAGAAATATTCAGCTGGTTGCTCAGGCTTCCTTAGTGACAAGAGTCTCAGGAAGGCCCTCTCATAAGCATCTTCACAAGCACAAGCTAGAGGCTGCTGCTTCTACTGTGTTGCTTTTAATTTTTTCTGTTTCATTGAAAAAGAATCTCCCCAAGCATATTCTTTGAGATTTTCATAAACTTTTATAGGTCAGTGTACTTTACTGTTATGCAATTTGCACATGGTTAGATGCTTCCATTTGTGGTACCCAGTCCAATGAGACCTGACTACGTATATACTGTTTGTGTGGTGTCATTGCCTCGTTCAGTTCTTGGAAGGTCCCATCACTCGCCAAATTCCCTGGCTCCTTCTTTCAGTGGTCCACTGTCCCCAGCCCCTGGCAGCTATCAGCTCCTTATATTATGCTATTATGCAGCACTCTTCCATGTTTAGAATTTCATTAGGAAAGAAATCATACGCTGTGGATTCTCCTTCCTTAGTGCAATGGCTTTGATGCTTACTTGAATAGCCAGCATCAATCATTTGTTTCTCTCTCTGTGTGTAAGCACATGTGACATTCTCCTGTGTATGACTGCACATATGTATGTGAGTGTACACACATGTGGAGATCAGAGGGCAGCCTTGGATATGTTCCTCAGGCACTGTTCACCCTTTCTCTTTTGAGTCAGGGTCTCTCAATGTAGACTGGGTGGCCAGTGAGTTCCAGGAATCCACACCTCACCACCTGCTTAGCCTTGGGATTACAAGTGTCTTCTACCAGTGCCAGGTTTGATTTTTAGAAACCACAGGTCCTGGGAATCAAACTCAGGCCCTTGTTCTTGTACAACAAGTACTCTACTGAGCTATCTCCCAGAACCCTATTTTTTTCTTTGTTTAATTGAATAGCATTTCATTGTATGGAAAGACAATATTAAAAATTCATCCATTAACTGAAAGGCACTTGGGTCTTTTGTCATTTTGGGTTATTATAAATAAAGTTTTCAGGGCCTTACATGTACAAGTTTTCATTTAAACATATGATACTTTCATTTATTTTGAAAAATACCCAGGAGTTGCATTTTGGGAGAATGGCAATGGAATGCTTAAATGTGTAAGAAAATATCAAATACCTGGAAAGTAGAAGGAATCGCCATCCTTTGAGATGTGCCTTTTGAGTTATGGGGAAGGGGTACCTTCCAACACCCCTGTAGAGGGAGAGGTGGAGAGCTCATCAACTCTCTGCCATTCACAGGTCCTATCCATCTGCTTTCCCATCCTCAGCTAAGCCAGTGATGGAATCATAGTTAGTGATAACTCAACCCCCCTCCCAAAAAATCCTCAAAACAACAGCAACAACAACAAAACCCTCAGGGAGAACTGACAGGGAGGACACAGTCCTTTATACTGGGGTGTTATCTCCTCAGAGAATCCTCCCCTGATAATTGAAGTGGCAGCTTTTCTATCTGTGCAGGCATTCCTACTTGACTCACCTGTAAAGCACTGTTCACCCTTCGGCATCATCCAGGTGTCATAAGGACGAGGACTTTGTCTATTCCGTGCTGCATGCTTGGCATCCACAGTCGAGGCTGATACATAAGCAGTGCACAATTACCGTTTATTGAATGAGCAAATGAGAACCTCTGTGTCTAGCTAAGAAGGGTAACCCTTGCTGGTAACTCCAAGAAATCACTACCTCTGCACATGTATCTGGGTGACATGGCCATGAGCAATGGAGTGGTCAGTTGCTCTGAATCACAGAGACTCAGTAGAGAGCCAGCAGTCTCTTAGCAGGTTTGTCCCATTGTCCCACCCTTGGCAGGATGTCCCTTCTGCAACTGTGAATTTGTTCTGGGGATTGAAAAGTCTGTCTTTAAGAGGTCAATTATCTTTTTGTGACTAGGTTACCTCAGTCAGGATGGTTTCTTCTAGTGCCATCCATTTGCCTGCAAATTTCAAGATTCCATTGTTTTCTTTCCTCTGAATAGTACTCCATTGTGTAAATGTACCACATTTTCTCTATCCACTCTTCAGCTGAGGGACATCTAGGTTGCTTCCAGGTTCTGGCTATTACAAATAATTCTGCTATGAACAGATGTTCTTGTATGAATGTGCATCTTTTGGATATATACCTAAGACAAACATGGTATGTACTCACTCATATATGGATTTTAGACATGAATCAGGGGAGTGTCAGCCTACAATCCCACTGCCAGAGAGTCTGGGAAACAGCACCTTCAACCAGTGACTGATGGAAGCAGAAGCTGACACCCATGGCTAAACACTGAGCTAAACTCAAGGAACCCAGAGACAGAGAGGGAGGAATGATGATCATAGGCTCAAGACTGGGCTTGTTTAACCCACAGAAACAGCTGGCCTGAACAAGGGGGAGCTCTTGAACCCCAGACTGATGGTTGGGAATCCAGCATGGGACTGATCCAGACTCCTTGAATGTGGGTGTCAGTGAGGAGGTCTAGGCAATTTATCCCTGGCATGCAAATGGACTTTTGGTACCCATCACACAATGATAGATGCTCTCTCTGCCTGGACTCTTACGGGGAGCGGGCCTAGGCCCTGCCCTGGATGAAATGACAGACAATGGATACCTCCCATGGAGGACCTCACCCTCCCTTGGGAAAGGAGTGGTGAATGGGGGGGGGGAGGTTGGTGGGAAGGAGTGGGAAGAGGGGAGGGAGAGGGACCTGGGATTGACATGTGAAGCAACCTTTTTTAAATTAACATTTGGCGCACGCCTTTAATCCCAGCACTCGGGAGGCAGAGGCAGGCGAATCTCTGTGAGTTCGAGACCAGCCTGGACTACCAAGCGAGTTCCAGGACAGCCTCCAAAGCCACAGAGAAACCCTGTCTCGAAAAACCAAAAAATAAATAAATAAATAAAAAGACATAATAATAAAAAGGTCAATTATATATAAAAAGTCACTGAAATTAAAGAGTCTGAAGTGGGAATGGGGCAAAGTTAAATCTTATATCCTCTAAAAGCAATGCATACCACAACTAATGCTTTTTCTAGTAAAAGCCCAAATTAAAAGCACAATTAGCTATAGAAATATATTTAAATGTTTGAAATTCAAAAGACTGATAATGGCAAGGGCTAGCAGGGGCATGGAGCAATTGGTACTCTCAGACATGGTACAACCACTTTGCAACAATTTGACATTTTCTTTCATATTTAAACATTCAATTGACATTCCCCCAAAAAAGAGTGATGAATTTTTTTCTGCACATGATTAAAAATGCAGAGGGTGCACACCTTTAATATCAGCACTTGGAAGACAGATGCAGGCAGATCTCTGTGAGTTCAAGGCCAGCCTGGTCTACAAAGCTACACAGAGAAACCCTGTCTTGGAAAACAAAACAAGAAAACAAACAAACAAATGAACAACAACAACAATAACAACAGCACACACACACACAAAAACAAGAAAAAAGTGCAGAGAGTAATGCTGGTTAAGAGTTCAGAAGCAGATTCTCTAGTCATTGGTCATATCTGGTGAACAAGGCATTGAAGATGCGCCAATGAATTTACAGAGCCTATGGCCCTATTAACCCTTACATAAGCTCTCTCTGCTACACTGAGAAGATCCTCACTGAGAAGGAACAAATTGTTCCAAAGCCAGAGGAGGAGAGTGCACAGAAGAAAAAGACCCTGGAAGAAACTGAAGAACCAATAAACTTATGACACAGGAATAAATTCAGCATAAAACAAATGAAAATACAAGTTTAAAAAGCAATTATTTTTATATTTCTTTGTTTTGTGCGTATGTGTGTGAGGGGGTATGCCTGAGACATGGTGTACCTGTGGGAGTCAGAGGATAGTTTTCAGGAGTTGGTTCTCTCCTTCCACCATGCGAGTCCCCAGGAGCAAACTCAGGTTGTAAGGCTTGGTGGTAGTCCCTTTACCCACTAAGCTATCTCGCTGCTTCCAGTATCTTTCTTCTAAGACCTCACAAAATCTCTGAAATCGGGATCTTTCCTGTGTGGAAGCTGGAACAGCTAGACACCTCAGTACCACCATCCCCTGGTGCACGCCACACCCTGGGAACTGGCACAACCACGGGGCCAGCCTCTGTGACAAGGATACTCTGGAGATCCATCCAATGCTTGAGACACACTTGGAAGGAAAAGATGGAGAAGTAGACAGGCTGTGTCAAGCGCTTTCCAGAGACACATGGAACAAATGCTCTTGGGCGGGGCAGTTAGTTAATAGAAGAGAATGGAATTGAATATATTATATATGACATTGATGATGTCTGCTAAGAAAGTTGAGATTTGGAGCCAGTGAGATGGCTCAACAGGAAACGTTACTTGCCACCAAGCCTGATGACCTGAGTTCAATTCTCACGATCCACATGATAGATGGAGAGGACTGACTTGAATTGTTCTCTTACTTCCATAGATGTGCAGACACACATGCACGATAAATAAATTCAATCCTTTTTTTTCCTAAATGGGTGGTGATGGTGCACACCTTTGATCCCAGCACTCAGGAGGCAAAGGAAGCTGGATCTCTGTGAGTTCGAGGGCAGCCTGGTTCTAGGACAGTCAAGGCTACACAAAGAAACCCTGTTTCAGAAAAAAAAGAAGTCTAGTTTGCTGAAAGCCTACATGGGGAGAGGATATGAGAAACTTCGATAGGTGACTTCACTTTTCTTTTCCTCTGTAACTGGGGAAAAGAATCTGAGCCTCAGAGGAAGGTCATGGGCCGTAGCCACTGAGTGTTCAGTTTGGATGTCCTACCCTTGACTGTGTTCCTTACTGTGTGTCTCCAGCCCTCCCTGTGTGCCTCTGTGAAGCTTATCACGACAGTGCAGTAGGTCTGCTTGTTTGCCTGCTACAGGGTGGGTGATGATTCTTACATAAATACCTGAGCCTAACCCAGGCATAGAAGTGGAAGGGAAGAAGGCAGCTGAATTACAAGTTCTTTTCCTCTTTCTTTCTTCACGATGCTAGGACATAGACACCATCAGTTGTGGAGGTGATGATGCTCATCCAAACACTGTAGCTTCTAGGATCCCATATTTAGCAAGTCAGTAAATAAACATCTTCTTTTATGGGCAGGCAAACAAACGTCTAGGTCAACAAATGTTGGCATAATAAGATGTTCCTCCAGAAACGGCCCAAACAACAACGAGGAAAAGATGCAGGGGCCCCCCAAACAACATGCACCATGAGGGACTATAAAAGGGAGAGAGCCTTGGAGAGATGCCACACTCAGGCAGCTACCTCCCAGCACTCACCAGAAGCAGAGGTACCTCCACCATGTCTGGCTGCTGCTGTTCTAGGAAATGCCCCTCCCTGCCAGCCATCTCTCTCTGCTCTACTGAGGTGAGCTGCGGAGGGCCCATCTGCCTACCCAGCTCCTGCCGGAGCCAGACATGGCAGCTGGTGACTTGTGAGGACAGCTGTGGATCATCTGGCTGTGGCTCACAATGCTGTCAGCCTTCGTGTTCCGTGAGCAGTTGCTGCCAGCCGGTGTGCTGCGAGGCCACCGTTTGTGAGCCTTCTTGTTCTGTGAGCAGCTGTGCTCAACCTGTGTGCTGCGAGGCCACCGTTTGTGAGCCTTCTTGCTCCGCGGGCGGTTGCTGTCAGCCTGTGTGCTGCGAGGCCACCATCTGTGAGCCTTCCTGCTCCGTGAGCACCTGTGCTCAACCTGTGTGCTGTGAAGCCACCATGTGCCAGCCTTCCTGTTCCGTGAGCAGCTGCCAGCCTGTGTGTTGTGAGACGGCACCCTGCCAACCTGTCCTCTGCCTGCCTGCATCCTGCCAGCCAGTGATTTGTGAACCCAGCTGCTGCTCAGCTGTCTGTACTGTGCCTGCTTCCTGTCAACCAATGATCTGTGAGCCTGTAGTGTGTGAGCCTGCTTGCTGCCAGCCAGTGTGCCCGACACCTAGCTGCTGCCCATCTGTCTGCTCTGTGGCCAGTAGCTGCCAGCCAGTCTGCTGTGACTCCAGTCCCTGTGAGCCACCTTGCTCAGAGTCCACTGCTTGTCAGCCCGCTGCCTGTATGGCTCTGGTGTGTGAGCCTGTTTGTCTCCGTCCTGTCTGCTGTGTTCAGAGCCCTTGCGAGCCACCGTGTGTCTCTAGCAGCTGCCAAGACTCCTCATGTTGTGTCTCCAGTATTTGCCAGCCTGTCTGCCCTGAACCCAGTCCTTGCCTGCCATCGATGTGTGTGCCCAGCCCATGCCAGCCTTCCTGCTACATAGTCAAACGATGCCGTTCTGTCAGCTGTGAGCCTGTTTCCTGTCCATCCAACTCCTGCCAGCCTCTCTGCTGCCGTCCAGGGTCCTCTGCATCTGCTGTCTGCCAACCAGCTTGTCCCCCTCGAACCTTCTATATACCCAGTTCCTGTAGGCAGCCTTGCAGTCCAGCTTCCTGTCGTCCCATCTGCCGCCCCATCTGCTCTGGACCCATTACCTTCAGGCAGCCATATGTGACGTCCATCACTTACCGCCCTGCTTGCTACCGCTCCTGCTACTCCATCCTGCGCCGTCCCACCTGCCTGACTTCTTACTCCTACCGCCCTGTCTGTTCCCGCCAGCCTTGCACCGATTCTGACAACTCTAAGCGTGAGTGCATAAAGTCGACTTCCAGCCAACCCGACTGTGCTGACTCAACACCCTGCAAGACAGAGGTCTCCGATGAGACTCCCTGCCAGCCCTCTGAGGTCAAACCTGCCAGCCCAATCACCCGTGAGGCTGCAGCCCCCCAGTCTGCGGCTAGCAAGCCTGCTGAACGCTGAGGTAGACTCAGCTCATCAATTCCTGCAAAGCAATGGCCAAAAGCCTTGGAGAAACCGGGAAATCCCTGTACACAGTTCATTATGACTTAGCTAGAATCTTTTCTTGTCCACACTGCCACCCACCACCTGCTTATGCTTCAGAGAACTGATCAGAAGTGCCAGCCTCCTAGTGGTCCCAGTGAAGGCTTCCTGCACAGACAAGCGAATGGTCTTGTTTTCTGATGTCATGACACTGAGGAGAGTTGCTTTGCCACATCACTGGTGTCTTTCCTATACAAGATGCTTTCTGTCCTCATGCATTGTGCTCCTTGGGGGCATCTTCAGCAAGATATATTTAATCGTGCAATAAAAGTGGCTAAAATGAAGTGACACACTGTTCTTGCTCTTCTTTTGATGTGACAGTCTCATTGGAGTCATGCTTCATCTTGGAGAGAGGCTCTCCCCAGCCCTCCTTCTGTCCATCCTTCCTGCCTTTTATCCCTCCCTCTTTCCTTCTGTTCATCCATCCATGCCTCCATGCAGTCATCCCTCACCCATCCATCCATCCATCCATCCATCCATCCCACCATCCATCCCACCATCCCTCCCTTCTTCCATAAATATCTTTTTTTCTTTTCATTCACCCATGCCAGCATCCATCCATCCACCCATCTATCATCTGGTCATTCATCTCACCATCCATCTATTCCCTCCTTCCCTTCATTCATGATTCCTTTCATGTAAGTTTTCTCCCCTTTCTCTTTTTCTTCTTCTTTCCTCCCTCTTCCTTCCCTTCCCTCATTTCTCCTTCCCTTTCCTTCATCTCCCCAACCCCTTCTCTTCCTTTCCACTTCCCCCTTCCCTTTAAAGCTGTTATTGTTCTCTTTTCCTTCAACTATTTCTCTCTCCCATTCCTCCCTTCTTTCTTTCTTCCATTTCAAAGCATCTTGTTTACTAGCTTCTCCATTCTTTGCTTTCTTCCCTCCCTCCTTTCTTCTTATCCTCCCTTCCCACCCTCCCTTCCATTCTTTCCACGCCTTCCTTAATTCCCATCTCTCTCCTCTCCCTTCAAAGTGTCCATTGTTTTTCCCTTCCTTCTAGTCTTCCTTCCTTCTCTGTCTCTCCCTTTCTTTCCTCTCTTTCTTGCTTCCCCTTTTTGCCCCTTTTTTTCTCCCTTTTGTCTCTTCCTTTATCCCTTTCTTTATCTCTTTTTCCATCTCTCCTTTCTTCCTTCTTGTCTTTATTTCCTTCTATTCTTCCTCTCTCCTGCCCTATTCTTCCTCACTCCCTTCCATCTAGTGGCCATTATAGAATAGATAGCTGCTAGATAAGTGACAGGGATAGTGTTATTCTCTAGGAATTAAAGACAGAAGTCTCAGTCCCCAGCCTTTGGGTGATCACCCTATGATGTGGTGACACACAGCAACAAGACAGTTATTGTATACCTTTATGAAAAGCAGAGGGCTCATGTCCTTTGGTACAAGTAAGAATTAACCAGGTACAGAGAAGGAGGGGCTTTCTAGGAAGGAAAAGGACTTACAAAGGAATGAGGCTGGGAGCAAACTGTTCATTAGGTGGTACTTTGGCAGAGGTGTCCTCAGAGGGAAGGTGAGTCCCAAGAGTGGGTAGCAGGCAGTGATCTTTCCACAGAGGGCCTTGTGTGCTAGACAGAGGCTTGGGCTGGTGAAGGGTTTGTGTGAAGGCACCAGAGGCTGTAGCATGAATAATAAAATCCCAGAGACAGATATTAGGGTTCAAGCTTCAAAGTGAAGGTCAGAGAATCAAAGCAGCAGGCCACTAGCCCTCTGCCTCAGGCTGAAAGTGCTGTCTTGTCCTCAGCGTGGCTAGAGAATAGCTCTCTAAGACCGACTTTGCTTCTTCCTTATGTTCCTCACTAGAGCTGAGTTTAGAGGTGTAGGATCCCAAGTGCTGAGATCTCCTTTGTGTGAGCTGTTTTTCTTTTAAACTGATTCACTCTAATATAACCCTGGGTGGCCTTGAACTCACAGAGATCAATCTGCCTTTGTCTCCTGAGTCCTGGGATTAAAGGTGTGTGCCACCACTGCCCAACTTCTACAGCTAACCAGTGTGACTGGTGGAATTAAAGGTGCGTATCACCGTTGCCTGGCTCTATGTCTGTGGCTAACTTTGCATTTTGATCTCCAGTGACTTTGTTAAATCATACACAATGTATCACCTCAAAGGGCCTGTATGTAGAGCAGGGACATGAAGAAACATGGGTTTTGGAAAGTCTCTCTTGCCTCAGCATGGAGAATTGAATGAGAAGATGTGGCCCTGGATGCAGAGAAACTGGAAGAAACAGATGTCTCTGGGGGGTCAAAGAGGGATGAAAACAACAAATGCAGGAAGGAGGGCTGGGCAACCGGGTTTCTTGTAGGGGGATTTTATATTCTGACCCCCACGGTCACTTGTTACATACACATCACCTCCTACACCTTCAGGCACACAGTTCCTTCAAGGCAGCAACATCCTTTGCACACAGAATGTAGGGTGGTCTCCCATCCTCCAAGTGTATCTGGAACCATCATAGGCACAGGAAGAGGACAGACCAGGGCTTCTTACCATTGTCACTTTGCCATTTGTGATGGAAGCCATTTGCTGAGGAGTCTTGGATAACACTAAGTGTAATTCCTGGTCCCTTACTATCTAGCTGTTCCCAGACATCTCCAGGGAGTCATGGAATCATCTAATGAAGAATCAGTAGATTAGATGATGGCAGAGAGGGGGGACAGTCAATAGCGAAACTTATCTGCCCATGGATGATGGAATTACTGTTATAACCGTGCATTAGGATTTAATCTCTCTTCTTCCAAAGTCAGAAAAGCAGCTAGTGAGTGTTTCCAACCCCTGTGCTGGGCGTTAGATTTAGTGTTTCATGTATATCACCACTATTCTTCAAGGAGAGATTTCTCCCTGCCCTGTTTCTCCTCTATGTGTAAGATGAAACATCTGAAGGCCAAACTAGCCAAGTGTTGAAGAGACAAACAAAATATGGTTTGAGCAACATAACAAAGTATTATGCTGCAGTGAAAATAAAATAAATGCAAGAGAGTTACATGCAATAACACTGGTGATCACTAATAATGATGTTGGTTGATTTAAATAATCCCTAGAAGATCATAACTATTTCTAAAGTATAAAAACAATATATATATGTATATATATATATATATATATTTGGGCATACATATATAAACACACAGATACAAAGATATATAGCTTATATAAATTATATATATGTATATTCAGGGTAGTTATAGCTAGCAAATAACATAAATTAAAGTTTGGTCCAAAGCTGTTTTTTTTTAAATTATAATTGATCACTATATGAGGTGTGTGTGAGAGGGGACGGGAGGGAGGGGAGAGGGAGAGAGAGAAACATTGAGATTGTATGTGGTACATATGCACTGTGTGTGTGTGCACATGCATGTGCACGCGCTTGTGTATGTGCTTGTGTGTTTGTGCAGCTGTGAGTGTGCTCCACAGGCACAGAAGGGCTTACTTGCCCCACTCCATCACTCTCTGACTTATTTCCTAGACACAGGGACTCTCACTGAAACTGGACTGGTGACCAACAAATGCTAGCAATCCTTCTGTCTCAAACTCTAACAACATTGAGGTCAGGGGCACCCACAGCCATGACTGGCTTTTTATGTGGCATCTGAACTCTGGTCCTCACGGTTGTGTGGAAGCATTCTTAAATACTAAGCCCTGTCTCCAGTCCCATCATTGTATTTCTTAATGTGGTCCTGAAATGTCTTTGAACGACATTGTAGATGTCTTCAGTGCCTTTAATCACATTCAGCTGATTGAAATAAAAGTTTCTCTTAATTGTTTTTTTTTTAAGAAGAGGAAGCAAAAGAAGAATCACTTAGAGAAAAAATTGATGAAAAATAGAGCTTTCTGTCTATGCAACTGGTGTGTCTCTACAGAATTTCACCTTTCAAATTGAAATTGATGTTATTTTTTCAAATATTTTTATGTATCCTTGTTTGGTTGACTTATTTGGTGAGACTAAATGTATTTCTCTTGGGAGATGAAGAACTTTGGGGTAAACATATTCCAGAATAGAACATATTCCTCAGTTTCCCAAGTATGAGAATTATGGGGGTGCGTGATATCTGCAGTTTTAAAGACGACAAAGGAAGGTTCCAGAAGCCATCCATGACACCAGAGGAAAGACAATGACAGAGAAGGGCTCTTCAAGGATGAGGGGGCATGTCTTCCAGACATGACTCTCATCAGGAGTTCTCTTCTTTTAAAACAGAGGGTGAAGAAGGGGACAATAAGATAGGGTTCCATATCTGCTTCTTTGCCAAGCCCTCTCCAGAATTTTCAGCCGTTTCAACCGTTTCTGAGGCAGTTGAGTTAACCTAAGAAACATCAAGGTGGTTTATGATGTCTCGGTGCTTTGAAGACATGGGTAATGAGCGAACCTGTTCCACAGAATGAGCTGCAAAGCCAGAAGTCAAGACTAGCCCTGCCTGCCATCCCACACCATCATCTTTCCATTCCGTCACACGTCTCCAGCAGGAACCAGGCCAGGACATGGACTTCCGTGGGATGCTAGAATTAGTTAGTGGTGCAGCACCCACTTGAGCCTAGAGGAAAAAGAGATAGGTTCATAGAGAGCATCACAAATTTTTCTTGGAAGAGATTGCCTGAGCTTTAAAAGGCTTTGCGGAGATGACCTAGTATTTCTGGTTGCTGACGTTTTGTATTTGTGGAATTCATAAGTCGCTGGCCTCCATTTTATGAGTTAGTACTCCTTCATGAAATATTTGAAGGTTTGTTTTTCTTCCCCAGGAGTTTTTGAGAAGTGTCTCATACCCTGGTTCAGGCTGACATGGAACTCACTATGCAACCTACACTGGGCTTGAAGAGCAATCCTGCCTCAGCTTCTCAAGTATCAGAATTATCGGGGTGATCTGCCATGCTTGATTAAATGTTCATATTTTAAATTTCCAAATGAAAAGATTATCTTTGGGCGTATTACTCAATAGAGATAAAAATTCAACTCATTTGGGTAAGCTGGCATCACACAGCAGTGGGGAGGTGACTTCACAGGACCTGGACATGTTGTTTATGAGCCAGCCCCACTGAGTGAATGCCTTTCCTCAGTCCGTGCAGTGTAAACCCTCTTCTCTGCACCTCCCAGGGAGATCCAATTGAGCAGAGGCTTTTTTTTGGGGGGGGGTGCGGGGAATGATCACTCTAGATTTGAATTTTGTTTTCATCATAATTTAAACTCTGAGTTTGTTTTGCCACCTTTGAAATAGGGATGGCAAGTATTCTTACTAGCTAAGGCCATTTCAAGGATAAATGAAAATGCCACCAAGGGCTTGGTCATATATGGCAAGCGCAGTAAACGGAAGCCATTCCAGCTGCTAATTGTCGGCAGCAATTCGAAGGTTAAGATTCTAAAGGGAGGAGAGCATTTACACATCCTTGGGGCCCATCTTTGTTCTCCATCTTTGCTCTCACACTTCTTTCCCAGTTCCCTCAGTGCTTCACCCAATCCCAATGGCACAGGACTGCGTCCTGGAGGAAGAGCGGCTTTAGCATCCAGGAGGCCTCCTGATGAGAGGGTAGCCAGGAAAAGCCCGCTGTGGTGAGGCTGAGGAACAACCTATAAAAGAGACAGCTCATTCCACAGCAACATCTGTGCATCCAAATTCGGCAAAGGAAACTCCAGGCTCAGGAGGCATGACTTCCGTTTTAAAGTGGGCACATCTTCCTTAGCTCCGGAAGCACTAATCTGATGTTTATACACAAATGAATAAGAAAAATAACAAGGAAAGATGCTGTGGGCAGTGCCAATACCCCAGGGAAGGACTATAAAACCCCCTTGGTATAAGATGCTTTTTCAAACTCAGATGGAGCTTGCAGCTTCCCGGCCAGGCTAGCAGCAACACTATGACAGACAGCCCTTGTCCCGGAAATCCCAAGGCTGTCCCATCTGTGCCCACCATCTCCACGTGCTCCAAGGGCGACAGCATTAGAAATGCTATCCGTTTGCCCAGTTCCTGCCAGAGTAGGACGTGGCAACTGGTTACACATCAAGAAGATTGCACACCATCCAACAGTATCCCAGTCACCTCTAAACCCATCTCTTGTCCATCAACCTGCTTTCCAGAAACTTCCTGTGTGGGTTTTGTTTGCCAACCCATAGGTTCACAGACAGCCTGCTGTGCACCTGACACTGGTGGCACTCTTCGTCCAGCTGCCTCATGCGAGCCCTCCAGTTTGGAATCCACTGGATGTCACTCGACATGCTGCGATAACAGCCCCTGTCACCAGAGCTCCGGTCAGGGACCTGCCTGCACCTCAGGGTCATGCCAGGCAGCATGTGGACCATCAGCCTCCTGTGACGGTGGATCCTGCCAGCCATCCTGCTCTGAAGCAACTGCCTGTGCTGAGACCCTGTGCCTACCAGCCATCTGTGAGGCTGGTTCATGCCAACCGACCTGCTGCCAAGGAGGGTCACATCAACCCATCAAAGGTGAAGGTCAGCTCTGCAAGCCAGTTTATTACCAACCTATCTGCTATATTCTCAAGCCCTGCCAGCCAGCTCCCTGCATGCCTGCCTCCTGCCAGCCATTAAATTGTATGTTCAGTTCTTGCAGCCAAACTTGTTGGGCACCCTCCTCTTGCCAGCTGCTTCACTGTCAACCAGAGCCTTCAGTTTCCTTCATCTGCCATCCCGTGGCTACCTTCCAGTCCCCTTGTTGTGTAAAGAACTGCAGTAAATCAGCTTCATGTGCTATGGTTTCTGGCCAACCAGCTTGTGGTGGACCCACTACCAATCAGAGAGACTGCCAATCTCCCTCCTGCCCGCCCCCTTGCTGTGTGACTGGCTTTGGCAAACCTTCCAGCAGCGGCCCTGGTTGCTGTCCACCAAGTTCTCCACATGTAAGCCAAGTGGGCACCTGTGTGCCTGCTTGCTAACAATCCAGCTGTGAGCTCAGCCTCCCTGAGGCCCGTCTTCATGATGGAACACTTCAAAGCGCTTCTGAGAATGCGCTACAGTCCCCAAGTGTGGAGCCATCCGGTGGGTGCCTGCCTCCAGCGGCCTGCTCTCTGGCTTTCCTGGAGTTCAGACCCAAGTTCTCTCCATGTGCTGAGGAGAGACCTCGTCAGCTCTGAGGAGATCTTCTTACCCCAGGATGACATGTCAGTGGGCATGGTCTGCTCTACAGTGTGCATTTCCTGATGTCCATTCATTTCACATCAGCAAAGCCTTCTCTCCAGCTTTCTTTTGAGTTTGCTTGGTCTTTCTGGAGATGCTTTTGCTGCTCACGGCTAATAAAAACGTGAGTGGTTAAATACAACGAGTAAGACTTGTGACTGTTTTCCTTCCTTTCCACACTGTTCTCCTACCAGGATTTCATTTAGGTCATTTGAATGCACTGACCCTAAGCCCTGTGGTTAGTGGGTCTACATCGATCTACATGGGGGGAGGTGTCTGCAACTGCAGATGCTCAAGCTGGGAGGAAGGACAAGCCATTATCTGGTTTCTAACCCTTCCACCATCAAGAACTCTTTGGAACTGAGTGGTCTCAGTTTCTCTATACTGACTGGATTTGAGAAAACTAAGACAGAGATAATTCAGGATAAACCTAGGGAAGAGTCCAGGCCTTTAAACCCTGCATCCTGGAGGCTGAGAGGATAATGAGCTCCAGGCTTCCCAGGGTATGTAAGGAGACCCTGTCACAAAAATAACTGAAGTGGCCAGGGATGCAGCTGAGTCGGGAAGGTGCTAGCCTGGTACACAAAAGGCCTGGGTTAGATCCAGAACACCACATAAACTAGGTATGGTGGTGCATACTTCCAGTCCAAGCACCTGGGAGGAGAAATGGTAATTCAAGGTCATCTTCAGATGAATTACAGACCATCTTGGGCTACAGACACCCCACATCAAACCAAACCAAACCAAACCAGATCAAACATACCCACATTTAAGTAAGTCAATAAACCTGAGACCTTTGCCATGGGGGACAACCTAGAGCTAATTGACTTAATACTAGTGTGCTTGTTTGTATGTTTGTCCCCCCCCCCAGACAGGGTGTAGTGCTTTGAAAAAACAATGACCCCCCCCAAAGGGATTGGCACTATTAAGAGGTGTGGCCTTGTTGGAAGAAGTGTGTCACTGTGGAGGTGGGCTTTGAGGTCTCATATACGCTCAAGCCACGCTCAATGAGACAGATCACTTCAGGTGACCTGCAAGATGTAGAATTCTCAGCTCCTTCTCCAGTACCATACCTACCTTCATGCTACCTCGATGTTTAGCATGACTGCAATGGACTAAACCTCTGAGCTGTAAGCAAGCTACCCCAATTAAACGCTTACCTTTATAAGAGTTGCTGTGGCCATGTGTCCCTTCACAGCAATAGAAACCCTAACGAAGACACAGGGTTTCTCTGTGTAGTCCTGACTGTCCTGGAACTTGCTCTGCAGATCAGGCTGGCCTCTAAGCCAGAAATCTGCCTGCCTCTGCCTCTTGAGTAATGGGATTAAAGGCTCATGCCATCACTTCCTGGCTAAGTCTTTTTACAATCAACTCATTTAATGGCCAATTAAAAAAAACTAAAAAAATTAAATGTGTTTCTTAAGTGGGGCAAGATTCCTGACAGGTGTACATAAACTAAACAGAGACTTGTGCAGAAATTATAGTGTCTGTGCAGACAGGATTTAGTTATACCCTGTTTATTGATGGAAAGGACTCATTTAGAATGGTTTTTTGTATTTTTCTTTGGACCTCTGAACTTTCGTCTTAGCACTGCTTTCAAAGTGTCTCACAAGTTTGGGTATGCTGTGTCTTCATTCTCATTGAATTCTAGGAAGTCTATAATTTCTTCTTTGACCCAGGAATGGTGCAATTGAGCATTATTTAATTTTCATGAGTTTGTAGAGTTTCTGCAATTTGTGTTGTTGTTGAATTTTAACTTTAATGCACGGTGGTCTGATAAGACACATGGAGTTATTCTAATATTTTTTGTACCTGTTGAGGTTTTGTATGTTGTTGAGTATGTGGTCGATTTTTAAGAAGGTTCCGTGTGGCCCTGAGAAGAAGATACATTCTTTTGTGTTTGAATGGAATGTTCTATAGATGTCTGTTAAACCCAATTGGGTCATAACTTCTACTAATTCCTTTGCTTCTTTTTTAAGTTTCTGTCTGGTGTTCCTGTCTAGTGGTGAGAGTGGAGTGTTGAAGTTTCCCACTATAAGTGTGTGAGGTTTTATGTGTGATTTGAGTTTAAATAATGTTTCTTTTATGAACATGGATGCCTTTGTATTTGGGGTATAGATATTCAGAATTGAGACTTCATCTTGGTGGATTTCTCCTGTAATGAGTATGAAATGACCTCCTTGATCTCTTTTGATTGATTTTAGTTTAAAGTCTAATTTGTTGGATATTAGAATTGCTACCTCTGCTTGTTTCTTTGGTTTATAAGAGTGCAAAATCTTTTCCTAACCCTTAACTCTGAGGTAATGTCTGTCTCCGATGCTGAGATGTGTTTCTTTTATACAGCCAAGGATGGATTCTGTCTTTGAATCCATTCTGTTAGCCTGTGTCGTTTTATGAGCAAATTAAGGCCATTAATATTGAGAGATATTAATGATCTTTGATTGCTCATTTTTGTTTTGGAGTTGTTGTTGTTGGTGGAATTGTGTGTGGATTTTCACCCCTTTTTTCTTTTGACTGTTGGTAAAGTGGGATTATCTATTGCCTATATTTTTCTGGTTGTAGTTGTCTTCCTTGTGTTGGAGTTTTCCTTCCACAATTTTCTGTAGGGATGGATTAGTGGATACATATTGTTTAAATCTTGCTTTGTCATGGAATATTTTGTTTTCTCCATGTATAGTGATCGAAAGCTTTGCTGGGTATAGTAGTTTTGGGTGGTACCCATGGTCTCTTAGTATTGGTAGAATACCTATGCAGGACCTTCTGGCTTTCAGAGTTTCAATGGATAAGTCAGGTGTAATTCTGATAGGTTTGCCTTTGTATGCTGCTTGCTGCTTGACCTTTTTCCTTAGATGCTCTTAATATTCTTTCTTTATTCTGTATGCTTGGGGTCTTGATTGTTTTGTGGCAAGGAGACTTCTTTCTTTCTTTCTTTTTCTTTTTTTTTTTTTTTTGGTCCACTCTATTTGGTGTTCTGTAAGCTTCTTGTACCTTCATTGGCATGTCTTTCTTTAGGTTGGGAAAGTTTTCTTCTATGATTTTGTTGAATAAGTTTTCTTCCCCTTTGAGGTGGTTTCCTTCACCTTCTTCTATACCTATTATTCTTAGGTTTGGTCTTTTCATGGTATCCCATATTTTCTAGATATCTTGTGTTAGGGATTTGTTGGACTTATGATTTTCTTTGGTCAATGAATCTATTTCTCCTAGTACATCTTCAATACCTGAGAATCTCTCTGCCATCTCTTGTATTCTGTTGATTATGCTTGCATCTGTAGTACCTGACTGTTTCCCCAGCTTTTCTATTTCCAGCATTCCTTCAGACTGTGTTTTTTTAATTGTCTCTATTTCAGCTTTCAATCCTTGTACTGTTTGAATTGTTTCTTGCAACTTTTACTTTGCTTTTTCCTCCCTTTCTTGCATTTTTTGGAGTTTTTGGTTTGTTTTTTTCTTCCATATCTTTAAGAGATTTTCTCATATCCTCTTTGAGGACCTCTATCGTTTCATGAAATTGTTTTTAAGGTCATTCTCTTCTGCTTCATCTGCGTTGGGGTGTTCAGGTCTTGCTTGTGTAGAGTCTCTAGACTCTGTCAGTGCCATATTTGTTTTTCTGTTGCTGAGTGTATTTTTATATTGTCTCATTCCCATCACTTCTTCCAGTGGGTGCAGAAGGAGTTTCTTCCTCTCCTGGTGGGTGGGTTACCATGGCTCCTTTCTGGTGGGTAAAAGCAGGTCCAATACTCTGGTGGCTCTTATCTTGCATGGATGGAGGCAGTCCTAGTGCATAGGCTGGACCCTGTCGGGATGTGATCTGCAGTGCGCAGTCCCCAGGTCTCCAGTGGTTCTTCTCAGGGCACTAGAAGGCAGGCCGGAAACAGACCCATACTTACCTAGCCTGTCCCATGGGTAGAGAATGTTACTTGAACGCTGGCAGTCTCTGGGCATGCTGAGACCTGACAGGATGGAATGCACAGTGTGTAGTCCTCAGGTCACAACTGGTTGCCCACAGGGCACTGGAAGGTGGGCCAGAGACAGGCCCAGGCCTACCTAGTCCCATGGGCAGTGAAAGGGACCAGGATGCTAGCAGTCTGTGGGTGTGTTGACTCCCGCTGGGATGGGAGCCGCAGTGCTTAGTCTCCTGGCCTTGGCTAGTTGTGTTCATTTAGGAATCTTATACATCAAAAAGCTTTGAGTTTGGCCAGACATTGAATTTTAGCTCTGCTTTATACCAGTGAAAAGCTTAGGCATTCAGTAAGTTCTCTCACACAATGGCATTGAACAAAGTTCAGATCTACACAGTCACATCAGAGGACTTCCTGCTCCATGCTTAGGACTTTAGAATCAAAGTACTCTTAACCACCAGTTAAGACGCTTACTCTGATAGTCCATCTTTTGGCTACTATTTGTATTGCTACTAGTAACTCTCCTCTGTACACCTTGACATTGAGGAACAGGTCTGTGTGACAGCAGTAGCAGACCCAACTGCCATGATACTGAGATAACTAAAATCTTGTTTCAAAAAAAGTATCAAATTGAGATAGAAAAATCAAGGGTAGAACCCTATACCAGCAAGGTATACACACATAACCCAGATATAGAAACATTAAGACATTGAATCGGATCTGTTTAGTCAATCTGAATAGCCTGGAGGTCAGCCCACAATGTGCCTACAAAATAAGAAGTTAGGGCGTTCAAACCTGAGGATAATTCTGTTATAGAAGTCAAACGAAGGCCACAGATAGTCCTATTCAGAGAGAGTAGTGTCCAGTTCTTTGTGCATATATTTATCTGTATTTTAATGAAACAACATATACACATTTAAAATGTCATGTTTTCCAGGGGAAAATAAGGAAAGCCTGAATAACAAACAAAGTTATCATATGGATTGTCAACTCTAAATAAAATCATACAGGTTCTGATGACTCTTCCATTTAGTGGCAAGGACTCAAGTCATCATTAGCAGTTTTTTTTCCTACATAGTCTTGGCTAACCTGGAACCCACAGAGATCTGCCTGCCTCTGCCTCCCAAGTTCTGGGATTAAAGGCATGTGCTATTGTACACCTCCATTTGGAAAGACATATAGTAAAATATGTTGCATTTATTTATTATTTTGCGAATGTGTATGTGTGTGGGCATGTTCCATGATATTTGTTTGGAGGTGAGGGGACAACGTGTGGGAGTCAGCTCTCTCCATCCATCATGGGGATCAAACTGAGGTCATCATCCTAGAGTCTTTACCCGTTGAGCCATCTTGCTGGCTTGAGAATTTTATTTTAAAAGTGTCACCTTAAACTGCAAGCATGTCTGTTAAACTTCACAATTAGACACATCACAGGAGATGCTCTGCTATCAAAATGGCCACTTAACCTGTTCAACACCTCAAATCTGTTCTTTGTTAACCTCCTATGCGTTTATATGGGTGTGGTTCATGCACATATGTGTGTGAATAAGCATGCCAATGCATGTGTGTGTGGACATGAGCATGCCCATACATATGTGTGTGGATATGAGCACACCTGTGCATATGTGTGTGGAAACCAAAAGAGAATGTCAGGGGTCCTGATCTATCTCTGTCTTATTGACTTGAGATAGGGTCCTCACTGAACCTGAAGCTAGGTTTGTATCGAGCAAGCCCCAGGGAAGTCTTTTTTTCTTTGCCCTACACAGTGCAGGGGTTCTAGATCAGTACCTGGCTATTCTTGCGTGCCCAGGTCTTCATATGTGCATAGCAAGAGCGCCTCCCCACTGAGTGATCTCCCTAGCATCCTATAAGCTATGTTTTTAAAAGTTAAAAAATTACACAAGAGAAAGCAAACATGTGTTGTCAAATGCTAACTGTTTGTATTCACCTAGAGACACTGCAGAATCTCTGAGCCAATATACATAGAAAAAAGAAAAAACAAAACAAAACAAAATCCAAAACAAAAATCCTGAATCTCATGGACTACAACACAGGAGCCCAGATCCTTCAGCTTCCAACAGAAAGACAACAGCAGGCGGGATTTCTTTTTACTCTACACAAAGCACAGTTGTGGTGTTGATTCCATCTAGGTTTTTGTTGAGACAGAAGGGGATTATAAAACAAATTTAGAACAAAAAATGTGTTTTTTTTTGTGGATGAAGTAGGCATGGCTGTCTAGTTATGCTAGCCTTATTTGGAGAAAAGACTGTTTTCTCTCCACTGGGTGACCTTAGAACGCCTGTCTAAAATCAGCTGACCTTAGGTATTTGTGCTTATTTCTAGACTCTCAACTTCCTGAGTCAGTTTTCAGTTCTTCTGTTTATTGACGTGTCAATAACAATTATCAGTTATTTGCACCTGGGGTCTCAAATAAAAGTTTGGAACAGGCAGAGATGAGACTGTGGTCTTGTTAGAGAAGAGACAGAACTTGGGATGCAGAATGCCTCTTATCCTTTACTCTTTGGAATGTTCTATGATGTTCCTTAAGTTTGGTATTTTGGGGGTTGGGTCTATCTCATCAAATACTTTATTCTTTCATTACCCATACCAGATGTCAGCATGCCTGAGTTTTCAAATTTTATTTTGCAACATTTTTGACCTATCAAGTTTATTTTGGTAAATACATTAATTAACTTTTGCAGTGCTGGGATTCAGTCTACAGTTTTCTACATGCTAGGCAAGTCCTCAACCCCTGAACTATAGTGGTAGCTCTCTTTTTACTGTTTAAAAGTTTGAGTTCAAGGGTTGCCTCCTATTCTGTACGGATGGCAGGTCTTGAACTTGACACCTTTCTGCCCCAATCTCCTATGTAGCTAGAATTTGTTATTAAACTAGCAACTGCGCTACCAGATTTGACTGTCTTATTCTTTTTATTGTCTCAGTTATGGGTTTCTCAACTTATTGCTGGTTCTCTGCCAGCATACTAACTGTAAGTTCTAAGTATGTTGGATGTAAAGATGGGTTGGGAAGATCTGTGGGTTTTGTTGTTGTTGTTGTTGTTGTTTGTTTGTTTATCATGCGTGGCATCAGTTCAGACAATGTGGCATTTATTTGTTCCGTGCGGGTTTGCTAGAACTTGCCCATAAAATATCTGGACCTCCTGTTATGTTTTGCCCATCCTGAACATGCTCATAGCTAAATCCTCATTTATACTTAGGCCTTGAGTAGAGGCTGCACTGTACATCCAGTATGAGACTGCCTCAAAAAAAAAAAAACAATGTGAATGGCTCCTGAGAAACGATTCTTGAAGTTGAGCTCCAGTCTTTATAAGCACACACATGTGCTAATGTACCTGTACACACATAAACACACACATACACATAACTATACATTTTATACATGAGATCTGTTTAATTGCATTAATGATCTATGCTTCAAATAAATTATTTCAAAATGCAGGGGTTCAAAACAACAAACATGTAGTATCTACATGGGCCAAAAATATGGGTGTGGTTTAACCAGGTACCTCTAGCTTGGGATCTGAGTCAAGAAAGGGTAAGAATCTAACATGTGAGTCCATATCTTCCCCCAGCAACCTTCCGATGCTCTGAAATCATATCCTAGGGAGTCCTGTGGATCTATGGCAGCTTGTCTGTGTAACTACCCCTTAGACACATTTCCTAACGAGGATCTCTGCTTAAATTGGGGTTAAATTCTCATTGTATTAGATGAAATAAGATGCTAAAAGCAACGAGACAGGTCTGGGCAAATTGCCATTGGATTTCACCCATACCTCCCCATTGCTTTCCTAAGGTATTAGGAGAGGTCTTTCAACTGTCCCGCAGAATCCCGAATCATTTCCACTTGGTTTCATTTATCAATGGAATCTAGTAAAAACAAGCAGTTCAATGGTTTAAAATGACTTGGTCTCATTGGTGGTGTGTCTTCTCCCTTGTAGTCATCCACAAAGGGGCCTTTAGCAGCCATTCCAGGATTTTTCTTCTGAGAGAAGATCAAGTTTAGAGGCATGTAGCCTGCGGGAACTTGAAGATCTGGTGTGGCGTTTGCTTGTCTCAACACACTGAGCATCTCTTGTCTTCTAAGATTTCTCAAAGACCGATGTATGACACTTCCAGCCTCTAACTGTTCTATTCATAGCATGCAGGGTGTGCAGTGACACGGACTCAGACCTCAGCGCTGTGGGTGGCTTTGTCTTTGGGATACAGCCTTTCCCTACCATCTGAAAAGACAGAAGCCAGCATGCGTGTTTCCAGCACAACACAGATGTTCCTTGTGCTCGTTTCTTTCGTAAGTGTTCAGTCTTATCTCAGTTTCCACTGTTGCAGTGAACCAGGAATGCCAGACTCCCTTTTGAAAACTGGATCTGTCTTCTAGGTGTTGATGTGTTTAGACTTAGTGGCTCAGGTGTTAGATGACAGGAGACTACAAATGCAACAACCAATTGCAGTACCACCTAGAGGTGCTTGCGCATAGCAGATTTCATGGTTTTTTGTTTTCAATTATAGTTGTCACATTAAATCAAGAAGAATTAAACTCCCCTACCACCTCTCTTTCTCTCTCTGTCTGTGTGATGTGTTTATGTGTCTGTCTGTCTCTGTCTTTCCCATTTTCCCATTTCAGTTCAGTTCAGAAGGAAACATTTCAATTTTCCATTTTTATTCTGTTATAAAGGTAACCTGTTCTTGAGATGTGTGAATGTTTTCAGCCCATGTGACATATATATAAACATACACATCTGTGCTTTTCAGACAAGGTCTCATGGTGTAGCCCAAGCTAGACTGGAACTCACTGTGTACCTCAGGCTGGTTTGGAACTTGAGATTCCCCCAGCCTCTGCTTCTCAAGTGCTGGGATTACAGGCATGTGTCACCATGCCTGGCCACATATTATTTTTTAAATACACAGGTAACACTGGGTAGGCTTCTTAGGCCATACTAATCATTTTACCAACAAATCTTAGTTGAAATCTTATTTCTTTATTTAATCAGTTATCTATATGTGGGAAGACAGTTTCGGGGGGATTTGCTTTGGGTCTTCATGGATTGTTTGCTTCATATATTTAGTGTATTTATGTTCTATTATAATTATTATTATACACTTAAGGTTGGATGCTTAGGAAGAACTGGGTTAATTCTGCTGAGAATCAGCCTCAAGGGTCCAACATCATTGAAACTTGTCCCTTTTCATCTGAGTCTTTGTTGTAAGCAAGAATCTGGCTTAAGATAAAGAGCTTGATTCCTGTCTCTCACTGTCTCAGATGAGGAATGCTTTTGTTTAGAAAAGGTCTTCAGGCTTTCTGGCTAAGCCAGGTTACAATCAGCAGTGATAATAAAAGACAGGCAAGAATGCATGCCCTACTTATCAAGTTATTTATACAATTCAGGCCTTCCAGTTCATTCTTCCCACGTGGAGGAAGCATCCAGCATGTAACTTCATTCTAGTGTTGTAAACTGAGGTTTCTCAAAGGAGTTCTGGGGAGGGGAAGACATCACTGTGTTCATTTTGAGGCTGGGTAAGGCCTCTTATCTAGGGCCCACTGTTCTGGAAATGCACACATTTTGAGTCAATTTTTAAATCTTTCCATAAGCTATTGACAGTATAGCTGCTGAGGAGGAAAGGTGGGGTGACTGGAAATTACAGATTTGATGCACAGGCCTGACAGAAGCCAGAGGGCAAAGGACCGCTAGGGGAGATTCAGATGAGAGAATGGCAGTCTCAGGTACCGAAGAGTTATTACCAAGATGCTCAATACCAAGATGCTCACGAGATTTAAAGAATCTCTGTAGGCAAAAGAATCCAAGTTCAAGTCAAATATTCCCTACAAGATTTGCCTGTGTTTGCATCAGTAACAGACATATAGAATAATCCTATTTTGCTCCACTTAATTTAGTGCTTCTATGTATGGAATTCTCAAGTAGCAAATAAAAAATGTATTAAAGAGAAGCTAAACCAGAGATGATCTTTCATGCTTGATTTAAATGGTAATAACAGTAATTTAATTATGGTATAATCTCCAATATGCTATATTGAAGTAGAAAAGGTATATGATGTGTGTGTGGGAGTCATATTAGGTTATAATCTGATGAATGGAGTCAGATACACACTTATGCACACACACATGTACACACAGACACTTATGCACACATACACACATGTACACACAAGCACACACACACAGGAAGCACTGTGATGACAATTCCACATTATCATTATAATGATAGTTCTACCTCACTGAGAATTACCATTTTTAAAGAGCTTGTAAAATAAGAGAAAGTTTAATAAAAGCCAATTTTGAAATCCACTTAGAAATACCACGAAGAGACAGTAGGAATGATACCAAAAGATAAATTCCATCATGGGTATTTGTGGCACAGTGGTGCCAGCGAAGACTCACCACAAGTTGGAACATAGTTAGAAGCCATTCCAGACCTGGAATTTACCTTATAAAAGATCAAAACTAAATTAGGTAATGTCACTTTAAGAAAAGACCATTTGGAAACCTGAAGAATTGTCAGAGACCTTGACTGAATATATAATAATGTGAAATCAAAATGAAGGTGTCGGTGAAGCGTGGGAACTCAAGAGTTCAGACAAGTGCTGCTGTAAACGTCTGTCTCTGCTCAGCCAACAGATTGCCCAGTGGAGGCACGCTCAGGGGGCTGAGTTCCCTTGCTTCACCGGGGAGACATTGTGCAATGAACATACCAAATGCCCCCAACACTTAGTTCTTTTGACTAATTGTGCTGATTCTTGGGTCATGTGGTGGGTAAGAAGTTTCTGAAAGCTTGTGCTACTATAAATTAATAAACAGATGCCCTCGCTTTATGGGCTTTTGCTCCAGGCACTGGCTTCATCCTTAGCATATAAACAAAACTGTGTCTGTGAACTTGCAAGGCTGAAGGCCAGATTCTTCTAAGTTGATCAGAACCATGAATTCTTCCCCAAATGCCCTCTGAAGGTAGCAGTCTTTAAAGTGAACACTCTAGATCATGGCCATGTATATGTTTTCTTTAAAGCACTGTTGAATGCTACGGACTTCAGAGGAAGATCTGGTTATCAATGCATCAATCTAATAATGATCGGCCAGGACAGAATGTTTAGGGAGCTTGAGGAATCCCAGGCATGGGAAGAATCTGCATAAGCCTTCCTGACAAGCAGTGGCCAGATACAGTGTTGGAATGTCTCTTGGATGAAAACACACGGATGCAGATGATCTGGTGTGTGTAACCCTGGAAAGGTCCTTTGCAGAGTTTCCCCACAGCTTAGTTTATTCCAACTCTGAGTCCTCTGAATGTCCCCTCACTAGCAGCAAACATGTTTGGAATTAGAATGGTCCCTCCCTCTTTCATCACCATCTTCTCCCTGGGACCCTTTTTGGGGAGTCAGATAGATAGATGATAGATAGATAGATAGATAGATAGATAGATAGATAGATAGCATTTATCTTCTTTTGCTTTAGGATCGAGTTTTGGTTAAGCATGCTTTTCTCTGCCTTACAATAACAAAATTTTAGAGGTCCTCTAGTGGTGAGTTTACCATCACTAATGTTGCTTAGTAGGACATATCACTTCAAGTTCAGAGTGATTTTCCTGGAGGCCTAAGAGCTTTACATTGCATTTTAGGTGTACTGAGGTCTCCAGGAAATATCTATTATTTCCATCCCTCTCCTAGCATATGTGCCCATTGATTTATTTTTGGGTTTTTGAGACAGGGTCTCAGTCTGTGGGTCTGGCAGAGCTGGGAGCTTACTGTGTAGGCCAGGCTGGCCTCGAGTTTACAGTGGTCCTTCTGCCGCTGCATCCTGAGTGCTGGGGTTCAGGCATGTGCCATCATGCCTGGCTATGCACCAGCTTTAGGGCACCATTAATGTTTTTGTCTCTTGCCAAGAAACCTGTATAATATGCCCACACAAAGAGAGCTCAGGTATGCATCTTTCTTCCTAGGTTCACCTGCGTGTTTCCCACTGTGGAAGGAGGAAAGGGCTGGGCCATGGACATGGAAACCAGAGACACTCATGTTCTCATCATTCCTCTTCCACTTTTACGGAGTCTAAACAGCTTCTATCGATTTCACAAATACTTATTGGAAGAATTTGTACCTGGATTCGTCTTTCAGTGTCACCCCTGTTGTTCCCATCCACATGCAAATTCATGTGTTCAGTGTAGACCAGTTTTTCTTTCTTTTTTCCCTTGTTTGGTTGGCAAGGCATAATCCTGGCACTATGACTGTCTTCGATGTGGGTGATTTAAATGTGAACTGCCCCCAAAAGGTTCATATGGTTGCTTGACTACTCAGTCCCCAGCAGTGCTGTTTTGAGAAGGCTACAGGAACCCTTGGCAGATAGATGGAGCCTCGGTGGAGGAAGTGGTGGGGGGAGGGGGTGGGCTTTGAGGCTTTGTAGTCTGGCCCGGCTTCCTGTTCACTCTCTCCTTCGTAAGTATAGATCCAATGTGACCAGCCAGCCTCCTGTTCCTACACCAAGCCTTCCCTGCTTACGGCTGTGTCTTTTCTGCCATGATGGGCCATTTCCTTCTGGAACTGTGAACCAGAATAAGTTCCCTTTCCTTTAAGTTGCTCTTATTGGGGTGTTTTATTACAGCCACAGAGGAGTAACCAAGACACTATGTAATTGTGATATAAGTTCATGATTCTCAACTCTGTTATGTACATTTCTTTTCCTGTTTATATTCTCCTATATAATGATGGTGGACATCCGATGGTCTTGTTCATGTCACTAACCCTAGTATCTGGCATAGTACTTATATAGTAAGTGCCCAAATCTTGCTTAAATAAAGGATCATTTTAACATTCAGACAGAAATCTTTGTTTTCATTCTCCATCTTGAAGTCCCAATTTTAAAAAAGAAAGTAAACAAAAGTGTGCATGAATTAGGTAATTTGTAATTATTGGTAATTTCATAGTCACAGCTTCATCAACCCATGTTCCTTCTCTAGAAGGAACTGTGTATGGCTGCCAGTGAGAATAGTGCCAACAGTTTGGCCTAGCTGTAAAACCTTGAACAAGGTACTTCATCTCACATCATCTCTGTTCCCACGTGTAGAAAATGGACACACTGAAATCATGCTGGATTATGAGTTAGAGAAGAGGAAGAAATATCCAGGCTCATACCCGTAGATGCTCAGTAATTGGTAGTTTCTCAGCTCGTTTTCTCCTCTTTATGGACCAGGGGAGTGAAATTCTAGCAAGCAAGAGAACCTGGCTAATGGGGTATGTTCTTTTGTACATATGCTTGTCTTATTGGTTGATGAATAAAACACTGTTGGCCCATAGAGCAGCAAGATAGATGGGTCTAGAAGATGAAGACAATTCTGGGAAGCACAGTCAGAGTGAGATGCCATGTGAGACCACAAAGGGGTAAGAGGTCCAGACCCTTCTCTGGTAAGATAAGTAAACGTGAAAATACATAGATTAATAGAAATGGGTGAATAATTAAGGCAGAGCTAGGCAAATAAGAAACCCTAGTCATCGGCCAACAGTTTCATAATTAATATAGCATCTGTGTGTTCATTTGGGGCAAGGCAGCTGCGGAACTGAGTGGGAAATTCTGTTTACTCTTGGCAGTCCCCTCCCAGAATCTCTCTGTCCTATTATGCCATCTGAGATCTAATCACAAGCCAACTCTGGCCTAGTTTCCTATGCAGAGCCAGAATCAGTTGTTTACCCAGCACACTTCTGGATATATCGTGTTTATTGTTAATTATTCAGAAAACCTGGTTCCATCTTTGGGGAACCACATTCTTATCTGTTATATCCACTAAGACTTCTAGGGGTGTTTCTTTTCTTTCCAAGGTCCTTCTACTTTCTGATAACAATCCAGTTCTCATTTCCTCAGCTTCAGTTTTGCCTTACAACATCCAGACACTGAGTAAACCATAGGGTTATCTTCAGGATGCTGTCCAGGAAGCTAAGCTGACACAGGATTTGGAGAACTCCAAATCAGAAAATGTGCTCTATTGGCCCTACAGCCTGTCTCCCAATCTATTTTTTTCGACAATATGTTCTTGTTTACTTCCTGTTGCTCTGATGAACAAGCCTGGGCAAGCAACTTAGGGAGGAACTGGTTTATTTTAGTTTGCAGGTTATAGTCTGTTATCAAGGGGAGCAAAAGCAGGGCTTCAAGGCAGGAGTTGGAAGCAGAAACCATGGAGGAATGCTGCTTCTTGACTTACTCCCAGGTTCCCATTCAGTCACCTTTCTTATAGTGCTAAGGCCCTGCCCATGGTGGATTGGGCTTTTCAACTTAAATTAACAATCAAGAAAATGCCCCATAGACATGACCACACTCCTATCCAGGGGAGGAAATTCTTCAACTGAGGTTCTTTCTTCGCAGGTGGGTTAAGCTGACAACCAAAATAGCCACCACATAGTTATATTACTTCCTTAAATATGTCTTATGTATACAAGGCATAATTATCATTGCTGATACACAACACTAATTGTTCTTGCAACAGTGGGCAAGAATTATTTCTATTTTTATTAAAACTTAAAGAATAAAGGTGCTCCAAATCAGTCATCTGAATGTGGCTAGATAAGTGTCTGTGGCTTAAGTCCCTCTTCCCAACTGTGACATGGAAATAATCATCTATTCTCTGTCCTTTTTGTAGTCCAACTATGAGATTGGAAGGAATAATGCAACGGACCCTTTAAAAATATGTGGTGTGTGTGTGTGTGTGTGTGTGTGTGCAAGTGTCTGCTTGTGCCTGTGACAAGGTGTAGATTTTCATGACTCAGGCTCTCTCCTTTCCCCTTGCCAGGATCATTTTCAAGCTCAATACAGATGATACTTAAGAAAGAAAATGTAAATGTAAGTTCTGGAAAGTAAATGTCAGACAAAAAATGATACCCCATAACAGGTTGGATGATATCAAGGTGTAAATGGTGTTCTAATTGGTCTAAATAATAAAAACTCAGAGTCAGATATAGAGGAAAATGCTGAGAGATCAGAGAGAAGAAGGAGTAAGCTAAAGCCTCCTTTATCTCATTAACTTCTCAGCAGATAAGAGAGTGAATTCCTATTTTTCCCCACTTATATCCTGTCTCTGCCCAACCATCTCACTTCCTGTCTCTGCCCAGCCATCTCACTTCCTGTTTCCACCTAGCCACCTCACTTCCTGTCTGTCTGTAGTTCTAGCTAGTGGCAAGCTCCATCTTCAGACATGCTTTATTTGTACAAGCAAGATACCACCAGGATTTACTGGGAGGCACTAAGGGAGGCTTCTGTAGAGCTGGGAAGATAATGCAAAACAACCAGGAAAAGAAGACAGCAAGAAAAAAGAATAAATACATTAGAAAAGTTGTGGTCACAGTGTAAGGGAAGTGTATCTTTGGAAAAAACATGAGAAAATTCTCATAAGTGTTTGTATTTTTGATTACATAGAGGGCATGTGATCATTTTCCAAGGTTGAGGCAGTGATGACTAGTTAAGAAGACCTGGAAAAAAGGTACCTTCCCCAGAGGTCAACAGCAAAAATAGGCAGAGGAAATTAGGGCAAGGATGTTTGAATCTTACTGAGCAGACTCACAAGATGGCAGCAGCATGCTAAGTGCTCCCAAAGTGCAGCAATGGAGTTTGCAACAGATACTAAGGAAGTGCCAGGTTAACTGTCAGGAACTTGGCTTTGTCACATGATTCTGTGGTGGGAGGGTCAGAAACAGGAAGACTATCAGCATCTGGACGTAGGACAGCTAGGGAGGCAGCAGTGAATGGTCTGACCATAGTTGAGATTATAGCAGGGCTGGCAGGAAGGTGTGGTGCTATACAGCTTGGCTGAAAGGGGGCAGCAGCCATGGGTCATGATGTGGAGAGTCTGGGTTTTGCATAGTGTGGCTTTTTTGAGGGGAGGTCTGGACCTTTTGTATGCAAGGTCTCCAAAGTCTGGACCAATCAGCAGGGCTTTTCTTTGTTGTTGCTTTCATTTATTTCCATATTCATTTTTGGCATTGACAAGAAAGAGGTTGGTCCTCAAATGTCATGAACCTTTTGAAAAAGCTTAATCAGTTCATAGGAACATTTTTATTTTTGGATAAAAGGAAAATGGTTACATCAGCAGCATCATTCCTTCTGTGGTCCTCATTTGGTTATCTGAAAGGTCAGGGTAGTGGCCACATACAGCTTCATCTTTGGGGAAGTATCTCTGATGAGAGCCATCACATTGCTGTCCCAGTGAAAGAGAGGCTTCACACCTGGTGTCAAGGGTGTTCAGGCACAAATTGGTCCAAGATTATTAGGCACCTGTCTCTGTAATAGTTTTTCCTCCTTCTACATCTTAGGCCTGTCACAGGTACTCAGAGGCTGTCTAACACTATGTGTTCCTCATAGAGAAAGGGTAAAGGAGGGTGCAGGAAGCCCCCAAATGGACAGTCATCATGTCTGCTGCATAATACTGAGGAGTATGTGAGACTTTCCATGCTCAATGAGGAAAGCTGTGGGCTAGTTGGGATGAGTAGCTACTCTAGTTCCTGACTGTACACTGAGTCAGATGTGTCAGGTCATGGTCTGCTTCCCCCCTCCTCTTTCCTCCTCTCCCCTGTCCACCCTTCCCCTCCCCTGTGCTCCCTCTCCCTCCCCTCCCCTGCCTCCCCTCCCCCTCCTTCCCTCCCTTGCATTCTCCTCCCCTCTTCTTCTTTCCTGCCCTCTCCTCTCCTTTCTCTTCCCTTCCCTTCTTCTCTCACTTTGCATCTCTTTGTTTCTTTTCTCTGTTTTGCTGTGCAGCTCGGACTAGTCTAGAATACCAGATCCTCTGGCCTCAGCCTCCCAAGAATTGATATAGTTGTGCAGGACTACAATTCTCTCTCTCTCTCTCTCTCTCTCTCTCTCTCTCTCTCTCTCTCTCTCTCTCTCCCTCCCTCCCTCCTTCCTCTCTTACTAATAGTATTTCAACATATTTAATGGAAATTTATATAGACATATCTACAAATGATGTTTTATCTACCTAACAGTAATTTATTTAATTATAAATTATTCTTGCCTTAGTCTACTGTAAGTCATGTTTGTATGATGTGCAGGATATACTTATATTCTCCATATATTGAGGTAAATTCCTGATATTCAGCAATTAAATATTATTTTTCTGTAAATTTTTCCATTGGGATAATATAACATTTTATCTTCCCCATTTCCTAAATTATACTATCTTGAAAACACGTTGATGACCATAAAACCCTTTTATATACAAATATCTACAATATTCAACCTTTCTAGTCAGTGAAGTGAAAATCATTGACGAATCCCAATGTATTAGAGCAGCTTTGCATTTCTGATAATAGTTTAGAGTATAGAGGTCATGCACACATGGAATTGAATTTGGTAAGCTTAAACCCTGTTCAGGATGGACACTGAAGGGAGTTCCATTATGCAGCCCTCCTTTTCTTTCTATAGTGCATCTGCCTTCTCTAATGAAGTCAGTTCTGAGACCTCCAAGATCCTCTACTTTCCAATGACCCAGTTTGGATTTATCATTACTCTGTGCCATGCCCACTGTGCAGTGTGTATCTGAGAATGTGGCGAGGGTGTCAGGATTGATGACACAGAGACCAGTCGGTTGCGTTAAGAAAACTTTATGCTCCCCAAGAAGGCTCAAGAGAACTTCCCAAGAAACGCTTCCCTCCAGAAAAGCTTCTGTCACACACATACATTTCCTCCTCCTGGCTGGTGGTTATATCCCTGACACCAGAATTGGTAGGAGCAGCAGGGGCCAGGAAGAGGAGGCTAGCCATTGGAAAGATCAAAGTCAAGGTGTTTCAGTGAGCAAGCCCTTATGGGGAACTTATAGCTCCGGTAAACATTTCTTATGGCACTGGATTGTTTTCAGTAAACATGTTTTCAGTAAACATTGTCTCACAGCTGCCTGCTCCCAGGTGGATGGGGAAGTGGGTTTCCAGCCAAGGTCTGTTGTTCCCACACTTTGCACTGATTTTTCTGCAGGATCTCATGCTCATGTGTGGCACCATTGATTTTGTTGCACAGTTTGGCTTTTCAGTAAGAATGTTAGAGCAGCCCCCTCTTATGAGAGAGGACAGAGGTGAGCTCCTGGTCTCCAAATGGGTCCTGACTGCCTCCTCCTCTTTCTCTCTTGGATCTCCTGACCTGGGGACTGCAGCCAGGTCTACCTCGTCCTGGAGGATCAAGTGACCAGGAGCCTGCCAAGAGAGCCGTCTACTCCTGCCCCCACTTAGGGCAGAAGGCAGAGGGTAGAGAGCAGAGGCCAGAGAGTATTGAATTTGCTTATATCCACCAAAAGGGAACCCTGGTCCCCTACCCACCAGGAGAGGAAGAGGCTCTTCCTACACCCACTGGAAGAAGGGATGGGAAAGGGATTGTATAAAAACACAATCAGCAACAAAAAAACAAATATGACACCACCAGATTCTAGAGACTCCACACCAGCAAGACCTGAACACCCCAATGCAGATGAAGCAGAAGAGAATGACCTTAATAACAATTTCATGAAAATAATAGAGGCCCTCAAAGTGTATATGAGAAAATCCCTTGAAGAAATGGAAGAAAAAACAAACCAAAAATGCAAGAAATGGAAGAAAAAACAAACCAAAAACACCAAAAAAATGCAAGAAAAGGAGGAAAAGACAAAACAAAAATTGCAAGAAGCAATTCAAACAGTGCAAGGGTTGAAAGCTGAAATAGAGACAATTAAAGAAAAACACAGTCTGAAGGAATGCTGGAAATAGAAAAGCTGGGGAAATGGACAGGTACTGCAGATGCAAAAATAATAACCAACAGAATATAAGAGATGGAAGAGAGAATCTCAGGTGTTGAAGATACACTAGGAGAAACAGATTCATCAACCAAAGAAAATCTTAAGTGCAACAAATCCCTAACACAAAATATCCAGGAAATATGAGACATTGTGAAAAGACCAAACCTAGGAATAATAGGTATAGAAGAAGGAGAAGAAACCCACCTTAAAGGGGCAGAAAACATATTCAACAAAATCATAGAAGAAAACTTTTCCAACTTAAAGAAAGACGTGCCAATGAGGGTACAAGAAACTTACAGAACACCAAATGTAGTGGACCACAAAAAAGTCCCCTTGCCACATAATAATCAAGACCCCAATCACATAGAATAAAGAATATTAAGAGCAGTTAAGGAAACAGATCAAGTAACATAAAGGAAAACCTATCAGAATTACACCTGTCTTCTCCATGGAAACTGAAAGCCAGAAGGAGTATTCTACCAATACTAAGAGACCATGGATGCTACCCCAGACTACTACACCCAGCAAAGCTTTCAATCAATATAGATGGAGAAAACAAGATATTCCATGACAAAACCAGATTTAAACAATACATATCCACTAACCCAGCACTACACAAAGTCCTGGAATGAAAACTCCAACCCAAGGAAGTTAACTACAATCAGAAAAACATAGGCAATAGATAATCCCACTTTACCAACAACAACCATTCCAAAACAAACAAGAATGAGCAATCAAAGGTCATTAATATCCCTCAATATTAATGGTCTTAACTCACCCATAAAACGACACAGGTTAACAGAATAGATTTGAAGACAGAATTCATCCTTCTGCTGCATACAAGAAACACACCTCAGGTTCAAAGACAGACATTACCTCAGAGTTAAGGGTTGGGAAAAGATTTTCCAGTCAAATGGACTCAAGAAACAAGCAGGGGTAGCAATCCTAATATCTAACAAACTAGATTTAAACTGAAGTCAATCAAAAGAGATGAAGGAGGTCATTTCATACTTATCACAGGAGAAATCCACCAAGATGAAGTCTCAATCCTGAACATCTAATGCCCCAAATACAAAAGCATCCACTTTTGTAAAAGAAACATTACTAAAACTCAAATCACACATAAAACCTCACACACTTATAGTGGGAGACTTCAACACCCCACTCTCAACATCAGACAGGACTACCAGACAGAAACTTAACAAAGAAACAAAGGAACTAATAGAAATTATGACCCAATTGGGTTTAACAGACATCTATAGAACATTCCATGCAAACATAAAAGAATATATACCTGCTTCTCAGAACCACTAGGGATCTTCTCTAAAATTGACAACAAACTTGGCAACATAGCAAACCTTAGCAGGTACAAAAAGTTAGAATAACTCCATGTATCTTATCAGACCACCATGCTTTAAAGTTAGAATTCGACAACACAAATTGCAGAATGCCTACAAACTCATGGAAATTGAATAATGCACAATTGCACCACTCCTGGGTCAAAGAAGAAATAAAAAAAGAAATTAAAGACTTCCTAGAATTCAATGAGAATGAAGACACAACATATCCAAACTTGTGGGGTACTTTGAAAGCAGTGCTAAGAAAAAAGTTCATAGCACAAAATGCCCACATGAAGAAATTGGAGAATAGCCACACTAGAAAATTAACAGTACAACTGAAAGCTCTAGAACAAAAGAATCAAACTCACCCTGGAGGAGTAGACGCCAGAAAATAACCAAACTGAGGGCTGAAATCAATAAAATAGAAACTAGGAAAACAATACACAGAATCAATGTAACAAAGAGTTGGTTCTTTGAGAAAATCAACAAGATAGAAAAACCTTTATCTAAACTTACCAAACGACAGAGTGTGAACATGCAAATTAACAAAATCAGAAATGAAAAGGGAGACATAGCAACTGACACTGAGGAAATCCAGAGAATCATCAGGTATGAAAACCTGTACTCCACAAAATTTGTAAATTTAAAGGAAATGGACAATTTTCTGGATAGTTATCACTTACCAGATTAAATCAAGAACAGACAAGCAATTTAAATAGACCTATAACCCCTTAAAGAAAGAGAAGCAGGCCGGGCGGTGGTGGTGCACGCCTTTAATCCCAGCACTCGGGAGGCAGAGGCAGGCAGATCTCTGTGAGTTCGAGGCTGGGCTGGACCAACAGCCTCCAAAACAATACAGAGAAACCCTGTCTCGTAAAACCAAAAAAAAAAATTCCAGGTCCAGATGGCCTCAATGCAGAATTCTACCAGAAATTCAAAGAACAGCTTATACCAATTCTCCTCAAAGTTTTCCACGCAATAGAAACAGAAGAAACTTAAGAGAAGAATAATTTACTTTTAGGACACTCAAACTTCAGCTAAACTCAATAGTTCTCACTGAAGAGAATTTGGGAGAAAGTGTGTTACCAATACAGTCAAGAAAGGAATTCATGTCCCTGTGCCTTGTTATTATTTGCCCTCTTCCCGTTCTCCTCAGCTCCCTACACCTCTCACACTGGCTTCCCTTTCCTTCCATCCTGCTTCATGCCACAGGTACTCCATTATACTTCTCTTCTTTCCTTCTCTCCTTCCCATAGCAGCTCTGCTTCCAACAGTCACCTTTCTGCTTTCATGCCTTTCTACACATGTCTATACACATAATTTAATTATAGCTTTCATCTATTAGAAGAAAACATGCAGTGTTTGACTCTGTGAGTCTGACTTATTTCAGTTAACATAATGACCTCCAGTTCATTCATCTCCCTGGAAATTTCATTCTTTATGGGTGAACAAAATTCTATTACGCATAATGTGTTTTAATCATATTGTTAACCCTCTCTTTCCTCTCTCTTACTCCTGCTAACCCCTTTCTTTTTTCCCAACTAGCTTCTTATTTTAGTTTTCAGAGGAAACTCTAGATTGACTTTCACAGTGGCTGTACAAGTTTGCATTCCTACCAGTGGTGTATACATGTTCCTCCTTCCCCATATCCTCATCAACATTTGTTTTTGTTTCTGGAAGACTCTAACTGCAAAGAACTAATTCCAAGAATTGACAAATGGGATTACAGAGAATGCAAAAGCTGCACAGCAAAGGAGTCAATCAGGAGAGTTAAGAGAGAACCTACAGAAGGGCAAAAACCTTTGCCAACCATACATCAAACAGGGCATTGATATCCAGAGTGTATAACTCTAGATATCAGAATATCGACTTTCTCGTGGCATTAATAATAGCCACAGTCAAGATATGGGAGCACCCAAAATTTTCATTAGGAAGTGAATGGAAGAAAACTGTGATAGGGTCTGGAGAGATGGCTTAGGCATTAAAATCAGTGACTACTCTCCCAGTTTTACCTTAGGGGACGTAAATGAATATAACTGCATAAAGGACACATGGTTATGACATTTGTATCCACAAGCACTGAGGAAAGAAGAGTGAGATCTCTGCATTGTCTCACAGCTCTTAAAGCAGAGTGAATGGTAAACACTATCTGTGATATCCTGATGGTAAGAAGTGGATTTGTGTAGGTAACACTCTGGCCAGAACTTCAGATAAGAACTTCCGACAAGCATCTCCTGTCTAACAGAGACTAGGTACAATGTTGTAGCTAGTCCACTCAAGACTTTCACTACTCTGAAATTTTCTTCCTACAGGATCCCATGAGGTTATCATCGTCCCATTTCAGCAGGAAGTAGTTCCCCTTTCCCTACTGTTGACACTAAGGGATAATTTACACCTGTTTAGGGTTGGTTTTCAATTGTTTAGGGTTGGGTTTGGAAGGAGGTGTTCAGACTTGGGTATCTCTTTCAGATAAGTTTCAGGTTTGGTTAGGATACATATGGTTAGGATGGGATATAGGTAGATTATTGTGTATTCTTGTGATTTACCTTAGTGATTATTAGCTGTAGACAACTTACATTGTTATAGATTCTTGTATGATGTAACTTATGTACGATCAAGTTGTATTCTTTTCTTGGATAATTTGTATATTGCTATTTGTCATACTGTGTAAGGTTTTCTTTCTTTTTACAGTATTGGTGCATAAATATCCTTATGTTTTTACATATGTTTAAGACATTTTGTATATTGACACAATTTAGTTTTGTTTCAAGTCTAAATCTTTTCTTTAGACTAGAAGGGGAATTGTAGGGAGAGATCTAGGTCCCTGTGGTGCTGAGCATGCCCATTTTGGGCATGGCCACAGGTGCATATGGGCATGTGGAATAAAGGGCTGAGGAGAGGGGCTCTCGCTCTCTTTCAGGGTTCTGGTTGGGTCTTGAAAGGCTGCAGAGATTAACCTGTGTTTTCAGTTTCTCATGTAAGTAATTTCCCACAATAAATAACCAACAACATCCTTGCCCTGTATACTGTTATATTTCTTCTACAAGAGAGGCTTGGTGGTGCTCAGAGATGAACTGAATGGCTAGCTCATTGTTTACTCACAGAAGCCCAACTCTGCAGGCTAGTCCAGGCATTTTTTCTTCTGTACCAACCCCTCTATGTGGGTGTTCCAGATGCATTAAAGACAATTTTGGGGTGAGAACTGGTGATGTAGTTCAGGTGAAAAGATGCTTGCTTAGCTCAGATTTCAATCCCTAATGCTGCATTAACCCAGCATGTTGGCACATGCCTATGATCTCATCACTTGGGAGTTGGCGATGGAGGATCAGAGAAGTTCAAGGTCATCCTCAGATTCATAGGGAGTTTGAGACCCGCTTGGGCTATATGAGATCCTGCCTAGAAAAACAAGAGGCAATCAGAGAAGATGTTCAGCACAATGCTGCAATACTATTGCATCTATGAACCCTAGTCATACAGGGCAGGTGGACTAAAGCAGCAGGATACAATGGAAGGAGCAGGTATTAGCAGATACAGTGATTCATCATAATAGGATGAACACACGGAACTTTAACTGTTGCTGATTTGAAAAAACCAGGGTCCAGACAAATGCAGTCATAGCCTGTAGAGAAGTAGGGTTCATGTTCTGTTTGTCTGTCTGTGTTTTATTCTTTGTTTTACCATTCTCTTTTCTTTTTATTCAAGGGAGGAATTAAGATGTGTTACTGTTGGACCTGACTTAACTGAGACAGTAACAGTTTTCCTTATGCCTGTCAATCACCTTAAATGATCATAATAATTAATTTCCAATCCAAAAGAACATCGTAGCCGGGCGTTGGTGGCGCACGCCTTTAATCCCAGCACTCGGGAGGCAGAGGCAGGCGGATCTCTGTGAGTTCGAGGCCAGCCTGGTCTACAGAGCGAGTTCCAGGACAGCCTCCAAAGCCACAGAGAAACCCTGTCTCGAAAAACCAAAAAAAAAAAAAAAAAAAAAAGAACATCGTAAAGTGCATACAATCCTGCTATGGCCAGAGTGAGAAACAGAAATTAACCCCAAGGCCTAACAGTCACATCCTTTCATCCTCCAGAAAAGGGACTGATGTCTGTGTTGACTTGCAGCTTCGCAGATCTGTTTGATCTCTTTTGCTTTCAATAACTCTTTTCTAGATGACTTTAATATTGGAGGCCATCAATTTTGGAGGTTGTGCTAAGCCATGCTCTTAGATGCACACCAATTTTACTATAGGCAACATCCATGACATTGATGATAGTTGGTCTTGAGGATAGCAGTTGCCTGAGATGTTTTGCAGAAACCTGGAGGAGAGATTTATCTAACTCATTGGGGTTGAAATCATTGATACTTCAATTGAGACTGTGGATATTTGCCATGGGTGATGTCTTTGAGGTTGGAGGGTAGAAGATCACATTGATGGGCTATTTCTTCACCTACATCCCAGACAAGCCATGGTGTTTGATTGTGCATGTATAAACTATGGATTGTTTCACTTTGTACTCAACCATTGTACTGGTGCCACCGTTCACTCTGTTTGTGAGTTGTTAACCTTTTCTCTTCTGTAGAGCTCCTCCTTTGAGTGAAAAGTGCGACATGTGGTATGTGGCGTGTGGCGTGTGGTGTTGATTTACAATGATAACAGCAGTGCTTTCCTCCTCATTTTTATGCTTTCTTTGGGAAATATGTTGTCTTAAGAAAGCTCAGCATAGCTGAGTAGTGTTGGTATATTCTTTTAATCCCAGTACTCAGGAAGCAGAGGCAGGTGGGTCTCTGTGAGTCTGAAGCTAGCATGGTCTACAGAGATGGTTCTGGGACAGCCAAGGCTTCACAGAGAAATCCTGTCTTGAAAACAACAAAACAAAACAGAAAACTCAACCTTTTAGAATTCATATGTGTATATAATGTATTTTGATCTACCACTCATTCCCTTTCCAACGTCTTCCAGGCACCTTCACTGTGTCTCTCTCCCAACTTCATGTCTTAGTTTTGGCCCAGTGATAGTCCATCAGAACTGTCCATATGCACATGGGTGTGAGGCAATGGTTCTCAACCTTCCTATTGCTGTGACATTTTAACACAGTTCCTCATGTTGTGGTGACCACTAACCATAAAAGTATTGCATTGCTACTTCATAACTGTAATTTTGCTGCTGTTATGAATCATAATGTAAGTATCTGATATGCAGGATATCTATATGCAATCTCAAAGGGGTCACTACCAATAGATTGAAAACCACTGGTGTAGGGCTATCCTCTGGAGTGAGGGCTATTTTCCTAAACAATATCAAAAGAATTTTTAAATTCCTTACCCCAACAGCCTTCAAGTGTCAAAGCTCCTTGGCTAAGGGCAAGGCTTTTACCTCTCATATCTGCTAGAATTATGACTGGTTTGACTTTATGCAGGCCTTTGGGAGGTGGTCACAGCTCTTGTCAGTTCATAAATGCAATTGTCTCAACATGTCCAAACAGCATTATTTCACAATGATCTTTCCCAATCCTCCAAAGCTCATAAAAAAGAAACCTGCAATGAAAACTATAAAACACCAAAGAAAAATTAAATATGCTAAGAGATGGAAAGGACTTCCATGATCATAGATTGGTAAGGTTAATATTGTGAAAATGGTCACAATGCCAAAAACAATTGGTAGATTCAATGCAAATCTCCATGAAAATTTCACCACATCTCTTCACACAAATTTAAAAAATAATCTTAAGATTCATATTGAAGCACAAAAGATCCTGAATAGTCCAAACAATCTTAGACAATAAAAACACTGTTGTAAGTATCACTGTTCCTGATTTCATGTTATACTACACATTTTAGTAATAAAAATATCCTGGTATGCATAAAAAGAGACATGGTGATTAGTGGGATAGAATTAAGGACCCAGATATAAGCTCATGATTCTAAAATTTCTGACACATGACTAAAAATAACTCTTTGAGCTCATGAGTATATTTTTGTTGATTTTCAGATTGTATTTCAGTCACAACATTTCTCACTTCCTTTTCCTCCTTCTTCTAACCTCCCAATATAACCCCCACTATTCTTCTTCAAATTCATGCCCTCTTTATTGACACATTAGTTTTTATAAAGATGCCAAAAATGCTCATTGGAGGAAGGAGAGCATCTTTAACAAATGGTACTTGGAAATTAGATCCTTATTCCCCCCCAAAAGAAAATTGACTCAGTTCCAAATGCTTTGATATTTTTAACAGCTTTTAGTTTAAAATTCGAGATATTTGATGATTGTGTCTTTTTGAGTAAACAGGGTTAAACATTGAGGCTTGTTCACATGTTAGGCTGATATTGCCTTACTGAAACCAATTCGGTTGGGTTATGATTTGTGTATGTTACACCGATTTGACTCATGGATACCTCATTTGGGAGACATACTGATTATACATACATATTCCTAAATATAAATGTCCATGCTTCCTCTTTTTACCGCATTTCTTCTCTAGCTCATCTAACTGAATCAGTTCTGAATTTATCTAGATTCTGTACCTCCTTGGAACACAATTTGGCTTTGCTTTGTCTCCTTACACTTATTTTCTTTAAAAAATTACTTTATTTTACATGTATGGGTGCTTTGTGTGCCTGAATGTCTGTGTATTACTGTGTACCTGGTGCCTGAGAGGCTGGAAGATATCTTAGAACTGGAGTTACAGACAGTTATGAGCTGCCATGTGAAGGCTGAAAATCAAACCCAGGACATCAAGAAGAACAGCCACTGCTTTTAAAAACCAAACCATCTCTCCAGCCCCTCTCTATTTTTATTTACTTAGGACTTCTTATGCCTGTAGAAAACACTTCTGTGATTCTGAGTTGGTGTGGGGAGCAGTGGTGTTTCCTCAGTGGATGCCTGGGAAACCCCATGGGTTTCTCTCTGTGCATACTCTGTGGGGAATTCCAGAAAGCAACATGTGCCCAAGCTACTGATCTATCTTCTATACTTGGAACAACAAAAATAAAGTCTCAGCCAATTCTATGAAATTAATAGTAGCCCTCTTTGGGCTGGAGAGATGACCCAGCCATTAAAGGCTAGGCTCACAACCAAATATAATAGCCACTCTTGTAATATTGAACTATTCCAGAGAATAAAAGTGAATAGATATCTTTAGTCCTCACATAATTATTAAAAGAAGCATTTGTTTTCAATTCATGTGCCAGCTAAATGTTCCGGGAAAGAGTGTGTGCTCATTAAATGAATAAAGAACTACTAGGTATGCCAGAGTGCTATCTGATAAAAAATACAGAAATTATGAGAGACCCTGGCCCTTGGAAGAAAAATGTACTATTTTGTTACTTTTATTTTATTATTTGGAGTTGTATATTTAGCTTTTAAAACTTGTGGAGGAGCCTCTGAGTTACTAAAAAATATACTTGGATTTGTGTGACAAACACTGTCCTGACTTGCTGTGTCATAAAAGGAAAGACCAAATGAAAACGTTGCCAGTTTTTAATCTCGAACTGGGTCCTTTCTCCTATAATATCATGGACCCAATAACAGAATCTAGATCCTATTGAGGCAAGGATTTTGGAGAAATAACTGGTAGATCAGGCTATCACCCGAACAACGGATTTGAAGCTAAATGGCTAAAGGGGAAGACACTGAGGATGAGTGGGAACATTATTCACCAAGTGGTAGAGTCCATCTTGAAAATGGGAGAGCCCTGTCCTTTAATCTTCAAGAGTTGGTTTGTGTCTGAGTTGGAAGCAGGATGGAACAAGATTATACGGCTGGGCAGGGATTTTACTAGGGTAGTGTATGACAATGAGATGGTAATGAGTCTGGGGGTGAATAGCAGGTCAGCCCAGTGTCTTCTCCCATGAAACCTGTTTTACCTGGTGCATTTCTACATCCTGCTTTGCCCAGAACAGCCAAGATGCTGGATGCTGTTTGTCATGGCTGCATAAGAAGGTATGGTGTCTGAAACAGAGTCTTGTTAACAGAAAGGATTCTTTCTCAGGGTTTGAGGGGTGTTGGCTTGGTAACAAATAGAAATATCAGCATAAGGACTGTGCACTGAGGTGCCCTAGGACAAAAGTAAAATCAAGAGACTTTAGATTAGTTTTGACAAGAGGAACTTGACACACTTTAGGTGCATGCCCAGGAGGGTATAGGTGGGTCACATAGAAGTTATTACTTTAATTTTTAGACTTGCATACCATTTCCATAATGTCTGTGCTAGTTTTTATGTGGAGATGTGTTTTCTCTAGGACTTTTTCATGATAGCATGTTGGATTTTACTAAATGCTTTTTTGATGTCTATTGAGATAATTCTGTGGTTTGGGTTTGTAAGTTCATTTATGTGTTTTATTTCACTTAGTGACTTGTGTGTGTGTTGAATCATTCCTAATTCTCACAGATAAAACCAACTTGGTCACAGTAGATAATCTCTTTTGATGTATTCCTGTACCCTGCTTCATGTGTTTTATTGAGTATTTTTGAGTCTATGCTCATCAGGGATAGTGTTCAGTAGCTTCCTCTTTTTGTTGTTACTCTTTTTTTGAGTATTAGAGTGATACTGGCTTAGTAGAAGGAGTTTGTAACAGTGAATCGATACTCAGTGAGTCTTCCATTTCAGGTATGCAAGACAAGTAACTCTAAGAGATCTGCTGTGTAGCATTGTGACCTCAGTGTGTGACACAGCGACAGCATATTTTACATTTAAAGATCGATTGCACATGTAGATCTCATATCAAATGGCTTTACCACAGAATAATTAAGACAGACAATATGGAATGAAATAGAGTGCATGATTTATTAAGACTTTGTAAAGGCTGCATTCATTTAGGAGACAGCTCAAAGTGATCAGGAAGAAGAAATCAGCGCAAGACTGTGGAGTGTGCTGTGGAATGAAGTGTGATTATTAAGATGCATGCAAGTATGGCATTTTTAATGAACACGTTCTCAGAAGTTACTTAGAGGAAGCCATGAAGCCCTTGGCGTAGAATTTAAGTGGAAGCGAGACTTCTACACGAGATGGCATGAGATCTGCAAAACGAGGAAGAGAGTGAAAGTAAGAACTCTGCGTTCACTCAAGGAAACTAATGTTTAAACAAGAATTTTATGTTTGACAGAATTTTGGGGGTTAGCCAAGAGGCGTTTAGCACAAGTAAGAAGTGAGTTTAATGTAAGTTGTGCGGATATTTGTCTCTTGAGGAATTGGTCGGCAGCAGCGGGGCTGGCAACAGTTGGTCACACAGTAGCTGGGCTGGCAGCAGGGCTCACCACAGCAGCTGGTCACACAAGCTGGTTTAGAACAGGTGGTCTTATAGCAAGTGGTTTCATAGCAAGTTGATTGACAGGATGTGATGCAGCAGCTGGGGAGGCGACACAGCTGGCAGCAGCTGGTCTCACCTGTTGGTTTGCAGCAGGTGGTCTTGTAACACGTGGTTTCACAGCAAGCTGGTTGGCATCAGGGCTGCTAGAAGCTGCAGATGGCCTTAATTTGGCCATAGCAGCTGGACCTACAACAGCTGGGCTGGCAGCAGCTGGTCACACAGGTTGGTCTCTAGCAGGTAGTCCTGCAGCAGGTGGTTCTTTAGTAGCCAGGCTAACAGCAAGGAGAGCCGTGGAAGTTGGTCATGGTTCCAGATGTAGAGGGTAGCGTTCTGTTTACAGGTGAGCTTTCTAGAATACCATGCCTTCATTTTAGTTGGGTCTTTTATACATCAGCTCACCTAGGTTTGAACCAATCAGTTTTCCTCGTTTTTTACATTATTTTTCATTTCCAAAGTTTGTTTATCAAGGAAGAAACTGTTCCTTAATAGGAATCTCTTTAAAGTACTTAATTTAATCAGTCCCATACTGGATTCCCAGGCATCAGTCTGGGATCCAAGAGCTAACCCTTGTCAGGTCAGCTGTTTCTGGGGGTTAAACCAGCCCAGTCTTAATCCCTTTGGTCATCAGTCCTCCGTGATCAAGACCCCCTGAATGTGGGTGTCAGTGAGGAGGCCTAGGTAATCTATTGAGACTTGGGTAGTAGATCAGTATTTATCCGGGTATACAAATGAACTTTGGACTCCCATCCAACAATGAGAGATGCACTCACACCCTGAACACTTCGGGGAGGGTTTAGGCCCTGCCCTGGATGAAATGACAGACTATGGGCACCCCCATGGAGGGCCTCACCCTCCCTGGGGAAATGAGTGGATATTGGGGGGTTGGTGGGAGGGCACGGGAGGAGGGGAGGGAAAGGGAGAGGGACCTGGAATTGGCATGTGAAGCAACCTTGTTTCTAATTTAAATTTAAAAATAAAAATATATATGTATATATAAATTACTTAATTTATTTCTTATTTGGGAATGACTCACAGGAACTTTTTCAGATAAAGGCAGGAGTCACACCATCAGCTTTATCATAGCTCTGGGATTATATGGAAATGTGTTTGTTCCTCAGGGAAGACAGGGTGGGGAGAGTTGGCTTCTGCAGCTTTCCTCCTTTGCTTGGACTTTAGTTAGTAAGTACACGTGGAGAGGGATGAGATGGTGCTATGCTCACATCAATTAGCGGAATGCCCATATCAGTGTCTAGTCTACAAAAACAGGCATCTGTGCTGGTACCAGCTCTATAGTGTCCCAGATGTGTCAAATACACTTGGGAAGATGGTGTTTGGTGGCTGTGTACCTACGCATTGGTTTCCTCTATCCTACTGGTCTACCTGTCAATCTTTGTTCCTATACAAATGATTTAAATCACTTTTGCTCTGTAGTATATTTTGAGGCCATGTATTTTGATACCTCTCCTAATATTTTTCCTTTGTAGGATTGCTTTGGATATGTGTACTCTTTTGTGTGCCACATAAAGTTTATTACTTTGGGGAGGGGGATTTTGTGAAGAATGTTACTGGAATTTTTATGGGAATAGGGTTCAGCATATAAATATTTTTAAACATTATGGTCATTTTAAATATTTACTTGCCAAGCAGAAACACGGAAGCTTTCTGCATCATTTGATATCATCTTTAATTTAGTTTTTCAGTATTTTAAATTTTCATCACACTGGTCTTTCACATCCTTTGTGAAGTTCATTTATAAGAACTTCAGGTCCAGTGTGTGTGTGTGTGTGTGTGTGTGTGTGTGTGTGTGTGTGTGTGTGTGCGCGCGCACGCGCGCGAGTGTGTTCTACAGTACTGTCCTCTGAGATAAACAACCACCATCTTGGAGCATTCAGGTTTGGCCCTTAGTAAAAGATCATCCCAGCTGGGATTGGTTGCTGTTTACATCCCTCACAGAGAGGTGGGAGGGTCAGGAGCCCCTCACCGGGTATTCAGCTATTCTCTACTACCATTTGTATGCAACTATGCTCTAACTGTGGGTGGTCTTGGGGAGGGGCTAGAGTATCTAGACCAGAGATAACTAGGAATGTGTCTCCAGCAATGCATCTATAGGAAAGTCCTTATGCCTGCCAGGTAAAGACCTTCTAGTGTAGCCTTTTCAAGGAACCCCTCATCTGTGCTCTGTAATGAAGCCCAATAAACTCATTGGTTCCTCAGAGTCACCTTTGGTGAAATAATGTTGTGGTGTGTTGGTGGGACCTTAGGAAGAATAGATGCTGTTTATGTCTCCTGTTGGAAGGAATTTTAACAACTGTGTATGTGTGTGTGTGCAAGACAGAGAGGGGGAAGAGAAGAGGGAGAGGGAAGTAGAGGGAGGGGGAGACTGTATTATATTGCACAGTAAAAAAGTCTTTTGAGCATATGGATGTACTATCAGATGATTTATCAAAGTGTAATAATGACAGACAATATGGAATGAATAATAGTCTAGAATTTATTGTTTCCATACATTTTTGATCATTTTAATTAAGGTATCTTTTTCAGCTGTTCAGAGGGAAATATAAAGATCAGGGCTCAGAAGAAAGTTGCAGACTGGGCTCCATACAGAGAGAAAATGAGAGTGAGGAGGAATGGACTTGCATTCCATCAAGGTGACTGGTAGCCTTCCAAAGTGGTGACAGCCCCAGAGTAAGATGGGAGCTCGTGACCACATGGCAAGATTTGTGTGACACAAGTAGAGTTGTCTGAGCATTGTTCAGTTGGCAAGTTGATCAGAAGTAGTCCTGGCAGCAGCTGGTCTAACAGCAGCAGGGCTGGAATCACCAGCTGGTCACCTAAGTTGGTGTACAGGAGGGGGTCTAGCAGCAGGTGTTTTCACAGCAGGTTGGGCAGCAGCATGGCTGGCAGCAGCTGGACTCACAGCAGCTAGGTTGGCAGTAGGGTGTGTAGCAGCAGCAGCTGGTCACACAGGTTGGCTTACAGCAGGTGGTTTCAAAGCAGCTGGGTTGGCAGCATGGCTGGCAGCAGCTGGTCATACAGGTTGGCTTACAGCAGGTGGTCCTGCAGCAGGTGGTTTCACAGCAGCTGGGTTGGCAGCAGGGCTGGCAGCAGCTGCTCACACAGGTTGGCTTACAACAGGTGGTCCTACAGCAGGTAGTTTCACAGCAGCTGGGCTGGCAGCAGGGTTGGCAGCAGCTGGTCACACATGTTGGCTTGCAGCAGGTTGTTCTACAGCTGGTGGTTTCACAGCAGCTGGGTTTGCAGCATGGCTGGCAGCAGCTGCTTACACAGGTTGGCTTACAGCAAATGGTCCTACAGCAGGTGGTTTCATTGCAGCTGGGTTGACAGCAGGGCTGGCAGCAGCTGGTCACACAAGTTGGCTTACACCAGGTTGTTTCACAGCAGCTGGGTTGGCAGCAGCTGGTCACATATGTTGGCTTGCAGCAGGTGGTCCTGCAGCAGGTGGTCCCACAGCAAGTAGGCTGGCAGCAAGGGGAGCAGCAGGAGTTGGTCATGGTGTCAGGTGTGGTTGGAAGTTTCTCCTTGTTAACAGGTGAGTTTTCTACAATATGGTGAGTTCTTGTGCCTTGGACCTTTTATATGTCAGACCTTTAAGGTTTGAACCAATCAGCAGGGCTCTTCCTTGTTGTTGTTTCCACCATTTTCCATATTCATTTTATGTTTCATAAGGAAGTGCTTCTCAATGCTATGCGTCATTGGAAAGTTTACTCTGATTCTTCTTCCATAATCACTCATAGGAAGTCTTTCAATGAAGAGAAGGGTATGGCACTACCAGTGTCTCTGTGTCCTTGGTCATCATCTGGTCATGGGGTAGCCCTTGCTGTCTTTGGAGAGTGAGAGTATTTGTTTGTCTCCATTTTGTCTCTTCTTTGTAGGCAGACTTTTCATTGGTCTGCCAAATCACAATAAACGACATAAACACTTATTAATTATGAAATCTTGACAATATTTGAGGCTCGATTCGAACTATGTTTTTAACTTAAATTAAAGGCTCATGGCTTTAACCTCTCCTCCCTCATGGCCTGCTTTCTCTATGTCAGGCTGGCTATACTGCCTTTCTTCTTTCCAGAGATATCTTAGTCCCCAAAAGTCCTGCCTAACCTCTTCCTGCCTAGCATTTGGCCATTCAAACTGTTAAACCAACCACAGTGATACATCTTCACACAGTGTAAGGGAATATTCAGCAATGGTTCTCAGCTTATGAAGTATTTGCACGATGGTGTTACATTCACAATTCTGGATTGGTTCGGTGTCTGTCCTTTTACACACAATGTCCTCACTTCGGGTTAGCCCAGACATGTATGTGGGTTTTTTCTCTTTTTTTTTTTCTTTATTTATGTTTTTACACATGTTGCTCTCAGTTTCCTCTCCCTCCTCTCCTCCCCCTGATGACTGAGAGGAAACCCTCACCCCCTCATCCTGGGTGTCAGAGAAGAGGCCTCGGCAATCTATGGGACCTTGGAGAGTAGAGCATGACTTATTCCCAGCATACAAATAGACTCTGGGAGCCTATTCCATGTGGAGGGATGCTCTCTCAGCCTCGGCACGTGGGAGAGGACCGAGGCCCTGCCCAGGATGATATGACAGACTCTGAAAATCCCTTATAGAAGCTCTTACCCTCCCTGGGGAGCAGAGGGGGGATGTAGTGGGATGGGGGACTGGGAGGATTGGGGGGGCTGGGGAAGGACATGTGTTTCTTTACCTGCTCCTCCACCCATGTGTCTCCAAGGCAGTTGGGATAAAGATATCTGGATTATTATGTTTCTTATCATGCAACACTGCAGGACAAATGTGGAAGTGAAAATACATTAGAGTGAGAGGGTATCAAAGTATGTGTGTGTGTGTGTGTCTATTGGTCCTGAATTCCCCTTTCTTGAAGGGTTCTCCAGGGAGATCATGTTGAGAGTTGTGCCGTATAACAATTCAACCTAGACAAAACTTAGCATGCAGTTAACTGCTGATGGATGGCAGATTCAGTGCTCTTTCTCTGTCTTTCATCTTTTTCTTTCACCTGCCTACCTGTCCTTCTGTCTTACTATCGCATTTTGCCATCCCTTCTTTATTATCTTCCTTTGTTGCTTTTTTGTGTGCAGTGATGGAGTTTAGATAAGTTGAAATTATTCCTAATCATGTAAATATATTTAGAATTGGTATGGTCTACTACACATTTAGGAAGGGAATAAATAACATTATGATGGAAAGAATATGGCAAAGTGAACGTGTCTGTGCTGTTATTAACCAGGTAAGAAATAAACATTCATCCATTTTTTAAACTCACATCTTCTCATTGTTTTTTAAGGAGAGACTCTCACCCTATATCAACTTCATTTTTAGCCAATGATGCCACATTTGGCTTCTTTGCCTCCTTGCAAATGATAAGTATAATTGTATTCTCCATTTAGCTTATGGTTGTGAAGTCTCTCACTGTAATGATCTATTTTTTCTTCTTCTTACTGGTCAGAATTCTCCCCTTAAATTAATTTGACACAAATCATGTGTGGGTTTTCCTTCTAGAAAAATGCAGCTTGTTTGCAGCTTGAGTAACTTAAACTTGATGATGTGATACAAAATTTAGGTGGCACTTTTGGGAAGTAGAGATGATCATGTCTTTTGAGTGTGTAGTTATGTGGGTAATTGATTATAGAATTCCTTTTTGAAATGTTTATTTCTTTGTCTATTTTTAGCCATACTTCATGCATAGTAATAGAGTTTACATATTAAATAAAACCATAGTAGAATGTCCTGACATTGTTTTAAGCAAAAAGGAAAGGAAGGAAGGAAGGAAAGAAGAAAATGACTTCAGGTTTCAGAGCCCTTCACACCCTCTGAACACATTTATGACAATGTCACTTCTTCTAAATGGGCCAATGTGACAAATGTCTGACCTATAGCTGACTAGATTGTTCTTAGACATTTAATCTTTCTGTTACTGTAGGTGTTGTAATTGAAAATCTCACATCTACTGCTTCTGAAATGTAGAAATGTGAATTTTATTAACATATATTTATTTTACAAAATAATATATTGCATTGTGCCAATTTCCTACCTGTGCACAGCATACTCTGACCACATTCACCCTCGACATAATGACCTCTGTTACAGTCACTGCTGCCTGACTCAGGTCTATTTTTCTCCCCTGTTATGATCATGTGAGTTTTTCTTCTAATTTCCATATCCAATACTTGCCACATCAAGTCTTGTTTATTTCACCTAATATGGCAACCCCATTTCCATTATTTGCATGCAAATCAAGTTATTCCTTGAGGCTGAATGAATTCAGTCCTTTATACATTACATACTTTATCTATTCATTAAATCGGTTGATTGGCTCTTTGGCTGATTGTATAACCTGTTTATAAATGGAGGCAGACATTTCTCCATTTTTATCAACTTTGGTTTCTTTAGGTCCATGTAGCTGGATCATGGAACAGTTTTATTTTTATCTTTTTGAGGAAATTCCAAACTGATTTCCATAGGTATTATGCCAATTAACATTCTTAATAACACTGAAAAGAGTTCTTTTTTCTCCCTGTATCCTAAATATGTTTTGTTTGTTTCCTTGATGGCACCTTTCTGATTGGGATGAGATGGAATTTCATAGTCTATTGATTTGCATTTCTCTGATGACTACATCTATTAATTACTTTTCATGAATTTCTGGACATTTGTACCATTTTTTTAAATATTCAGAACATTACCCCACTTATGGATTGTGTTGTTCTCAGCTTTGCTGTTAATTTTTTATCTCACTATATATTCTGCATAATGAGTCCTCTGGATGAGTATCTGGGAAGTGGTTTTCTTCTGTGTTTCCATTCTGTTGACTGTCTTTTCTGTGTTCATTGTTGCCTTTTTTTGTGAAGAAGCGATTTAATTTGATGCAGTTACATCTGTCATTTCTTGTCGTTATTGTCTGATCTATTGAAGCACTGTTGAGAGTTTTACTGCCCATGCCCATGTCCTGTTGTGTTTTCTTCATGGAAGTTTTTTGCACCTTTTGATATATTCTTTAATTTTGTCTTTCACTATGTTAAAGTTTCCTTTGCTCTGTCTTTCACATCCCTGGTCAAGTTCATTTATGAGAATGTTGAGTGTTAAAAAAAACGAATGTAGACTGTGGACAGCTATCATGAATGGAAGGTCTTTCCTCACTTCCTTCACAGGGGGTTCATTATTGCTATGGAAGCTGTTGATTGCTGTATGCTGGTTTTGGGTTTTGAAATTTACAATGCTTGCTAAACATAAGAGTTTTCTAGTAGAGCCTGTAAAACCTTTTAATTACAGAATCATATAGCACACGAATAGACATAATTTTACTTCCTCCTCTCATGTTATCCCTTATATATGGTCTTGTTTCTCTGACTAAGGCTAAGCACACTATAGAACAAGAGTGGTGATAGTGTAGACCCTTGTCTCAGTCCAGATTTAAGAAAGAGGAAATGTTCTTTAAACAATAGCAATTGGGAGACTTCTGTGCTGCAATCTCAGATTTTAGCACAATATCAAAGATTGCCAAAGTAAACCTCAGCAAAGAACTTTAGGGTTAAATTCTGCAATATGTCAACTGGACCTAATAGATATATAGAGACCATTCCATCCAACACATAAGGAATGCACATTCTTTTCAACAGCACATGGAATCTTTCACAAAGAGTGATAACACCATAGGCCACCAAGCATGCCTTAGCAGGTACAAAAAAGGAGCCAATATCCTACCAAACTGCAGGGAAATAAAAGTAGAAACCAAGAGCAAGAGTGTGTATAGAAACTATATGGATTCTTAGAGATGAAGAGGATGCGTTAGAGTGAACAAGCATGTCATTGATGAAATAAGAAAGACGTTAAAATTTCTAGACAAAATTAGTATCAATGGACAGGATATAAGCTCCTCTGGGGAACTCTTATAGCATTCATAAAAGTTTACATCTCTAAGGTTTTCTTCCCACACAAAAAACCCCAGAGAAGTCTCAAATAAATAACCTAACGATGCACCTGAACACTCTAGAAAAAACAATCATCAGGTAATCTAAAACATAGTAGATGGAAAGAAATAAAAAAAATATGGCTGGAAGAATGAAATAGAGACCAAAAGAACAATATATGCAACCAAACAACAATAAGCTTGTTCTTTCACAAGCTTCACAAGATTGATGGAGGAAATAGAGAAAGTACAGTAGATCCCAGTGAAATTCAGATCATTAGGAAATAGTGCAATAATTAGTTTCCCAAAGCTGGACAACTTAGATAAAATGAATAGTTTTCTAAATATTTATGACCTATCTAAAATAAAGTCAGAACAGATCCATAATTAACAATGAGATTGATACAGTCATTAAATATCTTCTCACAAAGAGAAGCACAGAACATTGTCTCTGTTGAATTATATCAAAATTTAATAACAATGCTTTTCAAACAGTTTTGTGAACTAAAAAGGGGAAGGAGCAGTACTAAATTAGTTCTCCAAAGCCAGTATCATCCTGACGCCAAACCCAGAGAGTTATGATGAAAAAGAAAATGATAGATCTATTTTCCAGGATCCCTCCCCACAAACTTAACTCTAGAACACACTGCAAAGGTCATACATATATCAAGAATAAGCAGGCTTAGCCATGCAAGGTGGCACAAGCCTTTATTCCCTGTATTTGGAAGGCAGAGACAGGTGGATGAGTGTGAGTTTTAGGTCAGCCTGGTCTACATAGTTAGACCCTGTCTCTAAAACAACATCACCAATATCCATAATAACCAAGACCAAGTAGATTTCATCCAAGGACTGCAAGATTGGTTCAACATGCAAATGAATAAATGTAATTTATCATATAACTAATCTTAAGGATAGAAATCCCATGATCATAGAGAGAAGGTACAAAAAGGCATTTTATAAAATTCAACAGGTTTTTATGATAGAAATCCTAGAGGTATTTAAATAGTTGGGCCCTATTCTAAAAACCATAAACATATAGCTTATTTTACATTAGATGGGAAAATTTCGAAACATACTTCAGCATCCCTCCCTCCCTCCATCCCTACCTCCCTCCCTCTCTCCCTTCTCCTTCCCTTCATTTTTTCTCCCCCACTCACACTTGGAGGCAGCCTTCATCTTCCCAATGTTGGTGCACTCTTTGGTCTCTTCTCATCCATCAAAATATTTGCATTTATTCATGTCTTCATGCGTATCGCACTATGAGTACCTAATCCCCACTCAATGTTGATTGACGAGAAACATCCCTTGAAGTTCTGCAAGCAATTTTCTCTTTTGTAGAGGTAAGGAGAAGAAGGGAAAAGTGACTGGTAAATTAGTCCTCATCCAAACAAAGAATGAGGTCCCTGTGAGAATAAATGAATAAAGAGGAGTTTGGAGAGTGAGCTTTTGTTGTTTTTCTTCAAGATTATTATCACTCATTTACTTTTTTCTTTCATAAAACTCAGTGAGATACAAAATCATGATTTGTTAATGCTATTTTTTAATTTAATGCCCACTGAAACCATTTAGTCTTGATTGCATGTGCATGAGTGAGATCATGTACATGGGCGCCTCAGAGCCCTCATCCCTGAAGAAAATCAACTTTCTTTTTCTCCAAGATATGCTTACAATAGCCAACCAAAACCTCATGATGTGTGCAGGAGGGTCTCATGGGATTAAATCTTAAGGGAGATGATAAGCTAATCAGACTGTGAACTTTGCAAGTAACATGGTCCACCTTGTGGAGTTTGCTCATCTAGGTATGTTCAATGAGCTGAGAAGCCTACATCCCAGGCCTTGAGTTTAGCATTAGTCTTGACGTTTTTAAGCCTGAAAAGCAGAAACCCACTATTCTGTTTAGACTACTGGCATGGGGTCCACCTACACCGTTTGGTTTAGACACATGTATGGGTGTCACAACTGTGGCTCCAGTCAGTTTCATGAATGTTCATTTGAAAGTCTTGAATTGCATGATTTTGTGGGTTTTCTTGGTCAAGAGAGTAGCAAATCATTTTCACAGGTCACCTCAAGTCGTTTACAGGAAGAGATGAAATTGTACCACTTCTATGTTTATGCCAACCCTACTAACAACAGCCAAGTTATGTGAGCAACCCAAACACACATCGATTGTAAATGGATGGAAAAATCATAACAGACAGACTAGTGCTCTGTGACTCCACTCAAATGAGGTTTCTGGATGTCAGAGTTAGGGGAGAAAAAAGCAGGCAGGTTATTTCCAGGGTACAGAGTAAGGACCATGGGGAGCTGGTAACCATTGTCTGTAAATTTACAATTGTTTCAAAGATCTGATGGATGGCATTGGGTCCGCTACTGTGTGTGTGTGTGTGTGTGTGTGTGTGTGTTGTACTGCAATGTCCTCTGACCCAAAGAAGTGCTACTTAAAAGTATTCAGCTATGGCCCTTTGTAAAAGACCATCCTAACTGGACTTGGTTACTGTTATCATCCTTCACAGAGAGGTGAGGGTCCAGGAGTCCCTCACTTAAGCATCTTGATTATTCCTATCACCAGTTGTATGCAACTCTTCTCTAACTGTGGGTGATCTTGAGAAGGGGCTAGAGTATCTAGACCAAGGTTAACTAGGTTTGGGGCTCCATCTAAGCAGGAAAGTCCTCATCCCTGCTAGGTAAAGACATTCCAGTGTAGCCTTTCCAGGGAAGCACACTCACACTCCTCTAAGCAGCCCCTCATCTGTGCTCTGTAAGGAAGACCAATAAATTCTATGGCTCCTCAGAGTCAACTTTGGTGGAATCCTTCTTTGATGGGTACTTAGGAGGAGTAGATGCTATTTATGTCTCTAGCTGGGAAGGAATTTTAACAACAGTGTGTGTGTGTGTGTGTGTGTGTGAGAGAGAGAGAGAGAGAGAGAGAGAGAGAGAGAGAGAGAGAGAGTGTGAGAGAGAGACAGAGAGACAGAGACCGAGACAGAGGGAGAGAGACTTTATTATTTTTCACAATAGGTTTTTGAGCATGTGGATCTACTATCAAGTGATTTATCAAACTATAATAATGACAGAAAATGTGGAATGAAAAATAGACCAAAATTTATTGTTTCCATACATTTTTTGATAATTTAAATTAAAGTGTGTTTCTCAGTTATTTAGAGGGAAAGATAAAGATATGGACTCAGAAGAAAGTTGCAGACTGGGCTCCATACACAGAGAAAATGAGAGTGAGGGGGAATGGACTTGCATTCCATCAAGGTAAGATGGGCCTCAGAGTAAGATGGGAGCTTATGCTCATATGGCAAGATGTGTGTGACACAAGTACAGTTGATGGGCATTTTTCAGTTGGCAAGTTGATCAGAAGTAGTCCTGGCAGCAGCTGGTCTAACAGCAGCAGGGCTGGAATCACCAGCTGGTCACCTAAGTTGGTGTACAGGAGGGGGTCTAGCAGCAGGTGTTTTCACAGCAGGTTGGGCAGCAGCATGGCTGGCAGCAGCTGGACTCACAGCAGCTAGGTTGGCAGTAGGGTGTGTAGCAGCAGCAGCTGCTCACACATGTTGGCTTGCAGCAGGTGGTCTTGCAGCAGGTGGTTTCACAGCAGCTGGGCTGGCAACATGGCTGGCAGCAGCTGGTCACACAGGTTGGCTTACAGCAGGTGGTCCTGCAGCAGGTGGTTTCACAGCAGCTGGGCTTGCAGCAGGGCTGGAAGCAGCTGGTAACACAGGTTGGCTTACAGCAGGTGGTCCTGCAGCAGGTGGTTTCACAGCAGCTGGGCTTGCAGCAGGGCTGGAAGCAGCTGGTAACATAGGTTGGCTTACAGCACGTGGTCCTGCAGCAGGTGGTTTCACAGCAGCTGGGCTGGCAGCATGGCTGGCAGCAGCTGGTCACACAGGTTGGCTTACAGCAGGTGGTCCTGCAGCAGGTGGTTTCACAGCACCTGGGTTGGCAGTAGCTGGTCACATATGTTGGCTTACAGCAGGTGGTCCTGCAGCAGGTGGTCCTGCAGCAGTTGGTTTCACAGCAGCTGGGTTTGCAGCATGGCTGGCAGCAGCTGGTAACACAGGTTGGCTTACAGCACGTGGTCCTGCAGCAGGTGGTTTCACAGCAGCTGGGCTGGCAGCATGGCTGGCAGCAGCTGGTCACACAGGTTGGCTTACAGCAGGTGGTCCTGCAGCAGGTTGTTTCACAGCAGCTGGGTTGGCAGCAGGGCTGCCAGCAGCTGGTCACACAAGTTGGCTTACACCAGGTTGTTTCACAGCAGCTGGGTTGGCAGCAGCTGGTCACATATGTTGGCTTGCAGCAGGTGGTCCTGCAGCAGGTGGTCCCACAGCAAGTAGGCTGGCAGCAAGGGGAGCAGCAGGAGTTGGTCATGGTGTCAGGTGTGGTTGGAAGTTTCTCCTTGTTAACAGGTGAGTTTTCTACAATATGGTGAGTTCTTGTGTCCTGGACCTTTTATATGTCAGGCCTTTAAGGTTTGAACCAATCAGCAGGGCTCTTCCTTGTTGTTGTTTCCACCATTTTCCATATTCATTTTATGTTTCATAAGGAAGTGCTTCTCAATGCTATGCGTCATTGGAAAGTTTACTCTGATTCTTCTTCCATAATCACTCATAGGAAGTCTTTCAATGAAGAGAAGGGTATGGCACTACCAGTGTCTCTGTGTCCTTGGTCATCATCTGGTCATGGGGTAGCCCTTGCTGTCTTTGGAGAGTGAGAGTATTTGTTTGTCTGCATTTTGTCTCTCCTTTGTAGGCAGACTTTTCATTGGTCTGCCAAATCATAATAAATGACATAAACACTTATTAATTATGAAATCTTGAAAATATTTGAGGCTCGATTCGAACTATGTTTTTAACTTAAATTTGCCTATTTCTGTTAATCTACCTGCTGTCACATGGCTCACAGCTTTAACCTCTCCTCCCTCATGGCCTGCTTTCTCTATGTCAGGCTGGCTATACTGCCTTTCTTCTTTCCAGAGATATCTTAGTCCCCAAAAGTCCTGCCTAACCTCTTCCTGCCTAGCTATAGGCCATTCTATTTTTTATTTGTTTTTTGTTTTTTGAGACAGGGTTTCTCTGTATTGTTTTGGAGGCTGTCCTGGAACTTGGTCTGTAGTCAAGGCTGGCCTTGAACTCACAGAGATCTGCCTGCCTCTGCCTCCCTAGTGTTGGGATTAAAGGCGTGCACCACCAACACCTGACTAGGCCATTCAAATCTTATTTAACCAACGACAGTGATGCATCTTCAGACAGTGTAAAGGAATATTCTGCAAAAGTCCCCAACTTATGAAGTATCTGTACAATGGGGTTCTGAACTGGTATACACAAATTCCTCACTTCAGGTTAGCACAGACATGTTTCTTTAACAGCTCCTTCACCCATGTGTCTCAAAGGCACTTGTAATAAAGATATCTGACTTATTATGTTCCATATCATGCAACAATAGAGGAAAATGTGGAAGTGGAAACACATTAGAGTGAGAGGATATCAAAGTGTGTGTGTGTGTGTGTGTGTGTGTGTGTGTGTGTGTGTGTGTGTGTGTATGTCTGTGTGTGCCTACTGGTCCTGATTTACCATTTCCTCACCAAGGAGACCATTTTGAGATTTCTGTCATATAACAATTCTACCTAGGCAAACCTTAGCATTCAGTTAACTGCTGATGGATGGCAGATTCAGTGATCATAGTTAGTTTTCTTTCTGTCTTTTATCTTTTTCCTTTTGCTGGCCTACCCATCCATCCATCTTACTATCTCATTTTGTCATCCCTTCTTTATTATCTTCCTTTGTTGCTTTTCTTTGTGTGCAGTGATGGAGTTTAGACAAGTTGAAATGGTTCCCAATGATGCAAATATATTTAAATGTATAAGGTCTGCTATACCTAGAAACAGGATATATAACGTTATGATGGAAAGAATATCACAGAGTGAATATGCCTGTGCTGTTATTAAACAGGTAAGAAATAAAAATTTATCGATTTTTAAAAAAAATCAATCTTCTCACTGTTTCTTGAGGAGAGACTATCACTCTATATCAACTTCACTTTTTAGCCAATGAAGCCGCATTTGGCTTCTTTGCCCCTTTGCATATAAAAAGTATAATTGGCTTCTCCATTTGGCTTATGATTGTGAAATCCCTCACTGTAATGCTATATTCTTTCTTCTTCTCATTGGTCAGTATTCTCTCCTAGAATGAATTTGACACAATCATGTGTGGGTTTACTTTCTAGAAAAATGCAGCTTGTTCAAGGCCTGAGTAACTTAAAATTGATGATGTGATAAAAACTTTATGTGGCAATTTTGAGAAGCAGAGATGAACATGTCTGTTGAGTGTGTAGTTCTGTGAATAATTGTTTATAGAATTCCTTTTTGAAATGTTGATTCCTTTGACTATTTTTGCCACACTTCATGCTTAGCAATAGAATTTACATATCATATAAAACTTTAATAGAATGCATTGACATTATTTTAAGCAAAAAATAGAAAGAAAGAAAAAAAGAGAGAAAGAAACAAAATGACTTCAGGTTACAGAGCCCTCCACACCCTCTGAACACATTTAAGACAATGTCACTTCTTCCAGATTGGTCAATGTGACAATGTCTGACCTATAGTTGACTAGATTATTATTAGATATTTAATTTTTCTGCTATTGTGTGTGTTCTAATTGAAACTCTCAAATATACTGCTTCTGAAATGTAGAAATGTGAATTTTATTAGCATATATTAATATTACAAGATAATATATTGGATTGTACCATCTTCCTACCTGTGCATAGCACACTCTGATCACACTCACCCTCCACATAGGCCTCTGTCACAGTCACTGAAGCCTCACTCAAGTCTATTTTTCTCCCTTGTTATTATCATGTCAGTTTTTCTTCATATTTCCTTATATAATACTTGCCATTGCAAATCTTGTTTATTTCTCCTAATATGGCAACTACATTTCCAACATTAGTATGCAAATCAAGTTATTCCATGAGGCTGAATGAATTCAATCCTTCATATATAACACATTGTATCTATTTATTCAATCCATTGATGGGCTTTTGGGCTGATTTTATAACCTGATTAAAGTAACAGTCACTTGATGGACATGGCGGCAAAAATTTCTCCATTGTACATCAACTTTGATTTCTTTAGGTGTATACAGAGGAGTAATGTAGTTGGATCATAGAGAAGTTTTATTTTTATCTTTTTGAGGAAACTACAAACTGATTTCCATAGGTATTATGCCAATTATCATTCTCACCAACACTGAAAAGAGTTCTTTTTATCTCCCTGTATTCTAAGCATTTATTGTTTGTTTCCTTGATGGCAGCATTCCTGACTAGGGTGAGATGGGATTTCTCAGGCAGTTTTGATTTGCATTTCTTTGATGAACACTTATATTGATTACTTTTTAATGCATTTGCTGGACATTTGGACCTGTTTTGAAATATTCAGACCATTGCTCCACTTGTGGATTGAGTTGCTTTCAGTTTTGCTGTTAGTTTTTAATCTCATTGTATATTCTAATGGGTTTTATTCTGTTTCCATTCTGTTGGCTGTCTTTTACTCTATTCATTGTAGCCTTTTTTGTGAAGAAATTATTTAATTTGATGCAGTAACATCCGTCATTTCTTGCTGTTACTGTCTAGTCTATTAAAGGAATGTTGAGAGTCTTATTGCCTGTCGTGATTTCTTCAAAGATGATTTCTGAATCTTTTGCTATCTCCTTAAATTTTGCCTTTCAGCATGTGAAGATTTCCTTTGCCCTGCCTTTCACATCCTTAGTGAAGGTCATGTATAAGAGCCTTATGTGTAGGGAGCTATGTTGAATGGGTTTTACTCACTTTCTTCACAGTGGGTTCACTATTGCTATGGAAGCTCTTGATTATTATATCCTGGTATTTCATTTTGCAAATTAAAAGTGCCTGATAGACATAAGAATTGTTTGGTAGAGTTTGTAAAGCCTTTTAACTATAGAATCATATAACACATGAGAAGACATAATTTTTCTTCCTCTTCTCATGTTGTCCCATATATATATATATTGTCTTGTTGCTCTAAGACTAAGCACAATATAAAACAATAGGGGTGATAGTGTAGACCCTGGTCTCAGTCCAGATTTAAGAAAGAGGAAATCTTCTTAAAACAGCAACAATTGGGAGAGTTCAGTGCTCCCCTTTCCGATTTTAGCACAATATCATAGATTATAAAAGAAAGCCTTAGCAAAGAATCTTTAGGGTTAAATTCTACCATATGTCAACTGGACCTAATAGATATATACAGAACATTCCACCCCACACATAAGGAAGGCCCATTCTTTTCAGCAGCCCATGGAATCTTTCCCAAAATTGATCACATCATAGGTCACCAATCAACTCTTACTAGGTACAAAAAGGAGAGAATTATTTGTATCCTACCTGACTGCCGTGGAATAAAAGTAGAAACCAACAGCAAGAGCACATATAGAAACTACACCAATTCTTAGATGTGAAGAGGATGCTTTAGAATGACCAAGTGGCTCATTGATGAAATAGGAAAGAAATTAAAATTTCTAGACAAAATTAGTGTCAATGGACAGGACATATGCTCCTTTGGAGAACACTTGATACATTCATAAAACTTTTCTTCTATAAGGTTCCCACACACAAAAACCAAGAGAAGTCTCAAATAAACAACCTAATGATGCACTGCAACAGACTAGAAATAACAATAAGTAACTTATCTAAACCATAGTAGATGGCAAGAAATGATAAAAAGTAGGGCAGAAAGAATGAGATAGAGACTAAAAGAATAATATACAGAACCAACCAACAATGAGCTTCTTCTTTCAAAAGCTTTACAAGATTGACAGGACTATGGCCCAATTCATCAAAAAGAAAGAATTAGAACATCTAACTGAATAAAATCTGAAGAGAAATGGAAACGGTATAAGAGATCCCAGTGAAATTCAGATCCTTAGGAAAGAGTGCAATAATTAGCTCCCCAAAGCTGGACAACTTAGATAAATTGTCTAAATTTCTACATATATATGATCTAACTAAAATAATGCAGAACAGACACATAATGAACAATGAGCTTGATGCAGTTATTAAATACATTCTCATAAAGAGAAGCACAGATCATTGTCTCTGTTGAACTATATAAAATTTTAGGGATGTCCCAATAACATTTTTCAAACTCGTTATGAACTGAAAAGTGAAAGGAGCAGTACCAAATTCATCCTATGGAGCCAGTATCATCCTAATGCCAGACTCCGAGAGGTATAATGAAACAGAAAATGATAGGTCTATTTTCCAAGAACGTAAACACAATATTCTTCCCCCAGTGACCCTCCCCACAAATGTAACTCTTGTATATACATAACGGTCATGTTTCAAAAATAAGCAGGCTTAGTCATGCAAGCTAGCACAAGCCTTTAATCCCTTTATTTGGGAGGCAGAGGCCAGTAGATCAATATGAGTTTTATGTCAGCCTGGTCTACATAGTTAGACCCTATCTCAAGAATAACAACATCCTCAGTAACAATAGCGATCAAGCCTAAGTAGATTTCATCCAAGGAATGCAAATCAATAAACACAATTCATCATAAGACTAATCTTAAGGATAGATATCCCAGGATTGTACAGAAAATGTACAAAAGTCATTTGATAAGTTCAAAAGCTTTTCATAAGAGAAATGCCAAAGGAATGAGGAAGAGATAGGCCCTATTCCAAAAACAATAAAGGCTATAAAACAAACATAGTTAATATTATATTAGACAGGGAAAACAGGACAAAATCCATCCCTCTGTCCCTCCCTCCCTCTTTCCTTCCCTCCCTTCATTCCTTTCTTTGTTTCTTTCCCTCCCATACTGTAACCAGCCAGCCCTCATCTGCCATTGCTGGGGCACTCTTTAGTCCTCTCCTCATCCATCAACATCTCTTTGTACTTGTTCACATCTTCATGCACGTGCCACTATGCTCCAATGACTCCAAACTCAATGTTTTCTGACAAGAAAACAACCCATGAAGCTCTCATGGAAATGTTCTCCTTTCTGGAGGTAAGGAGAAGAAGGGAATAGTGACTGGTAAATTAGTCCCAATGCAAACAAAGAATGCAACCAATGTGCAGACAAGGGAAGAAAAGGGAGTTCAGGCAGGGAGTCAGGGTTTGAATTTCGTTGTTGATTTTCTACATCATAATTATTAATCACTTTTTTCATTTCCAAGCCTTAGAGGAACAACACTGATGTTTGAGTTTCCCTTATAAAGTTTAATACCCATTGAAACCATATGGTGTTGTTTGGTGTGCACTAGGGTGGGACTGTGTGCAGGAGCAAGATTAATGCCTCAGAGTCCTCATCAACCTTCCCTACCCCATGACCTACTTCAGATCCAAAGATCTAATGGATGGTATTGGGTCCTGTGTGTGTGTGTGTGTGTGTGTGTGTGTGTGTGTGTGTGTGTGTGTGTTAGAATGCTTTCCCCTGAACCAAACTACTACCATGTTGGAGCATTCAGTTGTGGCCCTTGTTTAAAGATTATCCTGGCTGGGCTTGATTACTGTTTCAATCCCTCACAGAGAGATGGGAGGGATTGAACTCCTTCATCTGACTATTCAGCATTTTCCAACCACCAGTTGTATGCAACTCTGCTCTCACTGTGGGTGATCTTGCTTAGGGACTATTAGGTCAAGGAAGACTAGGGGTGGAGCTCCATCTATGCAGCTATGTGAAAGCTCTCATCCATGCTAGGTAAAGACATTGCAGTGTAGACTTTTCAGGTAGATACACTCACAATCCTCTAAGAAGCCTCTCATCTTTGCTTTGTAAAGAAGTCCAATATGCTCATTGTGTTTTAAGATTCAACTTTGGTGGGTCCATGTTCTGGTTTGTTGGTTGGACATTAGTATGTGTAGATGCTGTTTAAGTGTCCTACTGGGAGGGAATTTTAACAAAGTGTGTGTGTGTGTGTGTGTCACACAAGAGATAGAGAGAGACTATAATATATTGCACATTAAATTTTTTAAAAAGAACCTAAGAGATATGCATGGTACCCCAGAGAAGAGAAATGAAGCAAGATCTTCTGAACAGATGGGGAACACAGCGAGGGGTGGGGTGTAGTGGGAGCTGGGAGGAAGAGAGGGGGATAAGAGGAAGAGAGAGTAGATCATGGGGGAACAGGAAGGTTGAGTGGGGGGTAATATAGGGGGAAGAGGGAATTATAGGTTAGAAGACAGATCAGGCACCAGTGTGACCTCTAGTGATCTAAAGGGATGACACCAACTGGCAAGCTAAGCAATAGTGGAGAGACCACCTCAAATGCCCATTCCTGATAATGAACTTGATGTCCATAACCATGCTGGGCCTTCATCCAGTGACTGATGGAAGCAGAGGCAAACAACCACAGTTAAACACTGAACTGAACCCATGGAACCCAGTGACAGAGAGAGAGGAGCGATGAGCAAATTAGCAAAGAATGGGCTGGCAAAACCAGCAGAGACAGCTGATCTGAACAGGGGAGAGCTCTTGGACCCCAGACTGACAGCTGGGAGGCCAGCATGGGACTGATCCAGACCCCCTGAATGTGAGAGTCAGTGAGGAGGTCTGGGCAACCTATGGGGCCCTGGGCAGTGAATCAGTGTTTATCCCTGGCATACAAACAGACATAGTGTGTCCATAACACAAAGAGGGATGCCCTCTCAGCCTGGACTCATAGGGGAGTGCTTGGACCTGCCCTGAGTGAAATGACAGACTCTAGATATCCCCTGTGTGGAAGGAAATGGCAATAGGGTGGGAGGCTGGGGGGCATGGTGGAGGAATGCGGGAGGAGGGTAGGGAGAGGGAACTGGGATTGACATGTAAAACAAGCTATTTAAAAGTAAAATAATAAAAAATAAAAAGCAAAAAAAAAGTCTTTCAGCATGTAGATCTACTATCAAGTGATTTAATAAAGTATAACACTGACAGACAATTTTGAATGAATAATAGTCTGGAATTTATTAAGTTTCCATACAGTTTTGATAATTTTAATTATCTTTCTCAGTTGTTCAGAGGGTAAGATAAAGATCTGGGCTCAGAAGGTTGTTGCAGGCTGGACTCCATACAGAGAGAAAAGGAGAGTGAGAGGGAATGGACTTGCATTCTGTCAAGGTGATTGAGGCTTCCAAGGGGGTGACAGCCTCAGAGTAAGATAGGAGCTTATGCTCACGTGGCAAGATTTGTGAGACACAAGTAGAGTTGTTTGGGCATTGTTCAGTTGGCAAGTTGATCAGAAGTAGTCCTGGCAGCAGCTGGTCTAACAGCAGCAGGGCTGGAATCACCAGCTGGTCACCTAAGTTGGTGTACAGGAGGGGGTCTAGCAGCAGGTGTTTTCACAGCAGGTTGGGCAGCAGCATGGCTGGCAGCAGCTGGACTCACAGCAGCTAGGTTGGCAGTAGGGTGTGTAGTAGCAGGTGGTCACACATGTTGGCTTGCAGCAGGTGGTCCTGCAGCAGGTGGTTTCACAGCACTTGGGTTGGCAGCATGGCTGGCAGCAGCTGCTCACATAGGTTGGCTTATAGCAGGTGGTCCTGCAGCAGGTGGTTTCACAGCACTTGGGTTGGCAGCATGGCTGGCAGCAGCTGGTCACACAGGTTGGCTTACAGCAAATGGTCCTAGAGCAGGTGGTTTCACAGCAGCTGGGCTGACAGCAGGGCTGGCAGCAGCTGCTCACACAGGTTGGCTTACAGCAGGTGGTCCTGCAGCAGGTGGTATCACAGCAGCTGGGCTGGCAGCAGGGCTGGCAGCAGCTGCTCACATAGGTTGGCTTACAGCAAATGGTCCTACAGCAGGTGGTTTCATTGCAGCTGGGCTGGCAGCAGGGCTGGCAGCAGCTGCTCACACAGGTTGGCTTACAGCAGGTGGTCCTACAGCAGGTAGTTTCACAGCAACTGGGTTTGCAGCATGGCTGGCAGCAGCTGGTCACACAGGTTGGCTTACAGCAGGTGGTCCTGCAGCAGGTGGTCCTACAGCAAGTAGGCTGGCAGCAAGGGGAGCAGCAGGAGTTGGTCATGGTGTCAGGTGTGGTTGGAAGTTTCTCCTTGTTAACAGGTGAGTTTTCTACAATATGGTGAGTTCTTGTGTCCTGGACTTTTATATGTCAGGCCTTTAAGGTTTGAACCAATCAGCAGGGCTCTTCCTTGTTGTTGTTTCCACCATTTTCCATATTCATTTTATGTTTCATAAGGAAGTGCTTCTCAATGCTATGCATCATTGGAAAGTTTGCTCTGATTCTTCTTCCATAATCACTCATAGGAAGTCTTTCAATGAAGAGAAGGCTATGGCACTACCAGTATCTCTGTGTCCTTGGTCATTAGCTTGTCATGGGGTAGCCCTTGCTGTCTTTGGAGAGTGAGAGTATCTGTTTGTCTCCATTTTGTCTCTCCTTTGTAGGCAGACTTTTCATTGGGCTGCCAGCTCACAATAAATAACTTAGAAACTTATTAATCATGAAAGCTTGATCATAGCTGAAGCTTGACTCAAACTAGGTCTTATAGCCTAAATTAACCCATCTCGTTTAAACTACCTGCTGTCACATGCCTCATGGCTTTAATCTCTCCTCCTGTATGTCCTGCTTTCTCTATGTCAGGCTGGCGACAGTGCCTTTCCTCTTTCCTGAGACATCTCAGTCCCCAGAAGTCCTGCCTAACCTCTTCCTGCCTAGCAATTGGCTATTCCATTCTTTGTTAAACCAACCACAGTGATACATATTCACAGAGTGTAAAGGAATATTCAGCAACAGTCCTCAGTTTACAAAGTATCTGCACAATGGCTTTACTTTCATAGTGATGGTATGGTTTGGTATCTGTCCTTTAACACACAAAATCCTCACTTTGGGTTAGCCCAGACATCTGCTTCTATACCACCTTCTCCACCCTTGTGTCTCCAAGGCAGTTGGGATAAAGATATCTGGCTTATTATGTTCCATATCATGCAACAGTAGAGGTCAAATGTGGAAGTGGAAATACGTTAGAGTGAGTAGATATTAAAGTAAGTAAGTGTGTGTGTGTGTGTGTGTGTGTGTGTGTGTGTGTGTGTCTATTGGTCCTGAATTCCCCTTTCCTGATGGGCTTGCCATTGAGATTTCTGCCATATAAGAATTCAACCTAGACAAAACTTAGCACACAGTTAACTGCTGATGGATGGCAGATTCAGTGCTCATAGTTCAGTGCTCTTTCTCTGTCTTTTGTCTTATCCCTTTCACCTGCCTGCCTGTCTTTCTGTCTCAGTATTTCATTTTGCCATCCCTTCTTTATTATCTTCCTTTGTTGCTTTTCTTTGTTTGCAATGATGAATTTTAGATAAGTTGAAATGGTTCCTAATGATAGAAGTATATTTACAATTGGTAAGGTCTACTATACATTTACAAAGATAATAAATATCATTATGGAGTCAGGCGTTGGTGGCGCACGCCTTTAATCCAAGCAATTGGGAAGCAGAGGCAGGCAGATCTCTGTGAGTTCAAGGCCAGCCTGGACTACAGAGCGAGTTCCAGGACAAACTCCAAAACAATACAGAGAAACCCTGTCTCGAGAAACCAAAAATAAAAACAAATATCATTATGATAGAAAGAATATGGCAAGGTGAACATGTTTGTGCTGTTATTAATCAGGTACGAAATAAATATTCATACATTTTAAAAATCACAGCTTCTCATTATTTTCCACTGAGAGACTCTCACTCTATATCAACTTTGATTTTTAGTCATTTGTTTTCTTTGCCTCATTGCAAATATAAGCTATAATTGGCTTCTCCATTTAGCTTATGTTTGCAAATTCTCTCGTTGTAGTGTTTCATTCTTTCTTCTTCTCGTTGGTCAGTATTCTTCCCATGAATGAATTTGACATAACCTATATGTGGGATTTCCTTCTAGAACAATGCAGCTTGTTTGCAGCTTGAGTAACTTAAAATTGATGATGTAATAAAAGCTTTATGTGCCACTTTTGGGAAGTAGTGACGAACATGTCTGTTGAGTGTGTAGTTCTGTGGGTAATTGTTTATAGGATTCCTTTTTGAAATGTTGATTCTTTTGTATGTCCCTAGCCACACTTCTTGCATAGCAATAGAATTTACATATTAAATAAAACCACGATAGAATGCTTCAATATTATTTTAAGCAAAAAGAAAAAAGAAAATAAAGAAAATGACTTCAGGTTACAGAGCCTTCCACACCCTCTGAACATATTCATGAAAATGTAATTTATTAAATGTGTCAATTTGACAAATATCTCACCTATAGTTTACTAGGTTATTCTTAGACAACTAATTTTTCTGATACTGTATGTGTTCTAATTCAAAACCTGTCAAACCTCACATCTACTGCTTCTGAAATGTAGAAATGTGAATTTTATTAGCATGTATTTGTTTTACAGAATAATATATTGGATTGTGCCATCTTCCTGCCTTTGCATAGCACACCTTGATCCACTTACCCTAGACATACACCTCTGTTACAGTCACTGCAGCCTCACTCAGGTTTATTTTTCTCCCTTGTTATGTTTTTTTGTTTTTCTTCATATTTCCAACTCCAATACTTGCCATATCAAGTCTTGTTTATTTCTTCTAATATGGCAACTCCATTTCCAACACTTCCATGCAAATCAAGTTATTCCATGAGGTTGAATGAATTCAATCCTTTATATATTACACACTTTATCTATTCATTAAATCCATTGATGGGCTCTTCGACTGATTTTATACCCTGTTTAAAGTAATAGTCACTTCATGGCCATGGAGGCAAACGTTTCTCCATTTTTATCAACTTTGGTTTCTTTACGTGCACACAAAGTGGTAATGTTGCTGGATCATGAGGCAGTTTTATTTTTATCTTTTTGAGGAAACTGCAAAGTGATTTCCATAGAGATTATGTCAATTAACATTCTCACCAACACTGAAAAGAGTTATTTTTTCTCCCTGTATCCTAAGCAATTTTTGTTTGTTTCCTTGATGGCACCTTTCTGACTGGGGTGAGATGGAATTTCATAGGCAATTGATTTATATTTCTCTAATGGCTACTTCTATTAATTACGTTTCATGAATTTCTGGACATTTGTACCTTTTTTGAAATATTCAGACCATTGCCACAGCTTTGCTGTTAATTTTTAATCTCATTGTATAGCCTGCATATAAATCCTCTGGATGAGTATCTGGGAAGTGGCTGTCTTTTGTGTTTCCATTTTGTTGTCTGTCTTTTACTCTGTTCATTGTTGCCTTTTTTGTGAAGAAGTTATTTAATTTGATGCGGTTACATCTGTCATTTTTTGCTGTTATTGCCTGATATATGGAAGAACTGTTGAAAGTCTTATTGCCTATGCCCATGTCCTGTTGTGTTTTCTTCAATGATGATTTCTGTATCTTTTGATATCTTCTTTAATTTTGTCTTTCAGCATGTTAAAGTTTCCTTTGCCCTGTCTTTCACATCTTTAGCAAAGGTCATTTATAAGAGCCATGATGAATGGGCTTTCCTCACTTCCTTCATAGTGGATTCATTATTGCTATGGAAGCTCTTGTTTATTGTATGTTGGTGTTGCATTTTGCAAATTAAAAGTCCCTGCTAAATGTAAGAGTTTTTGGTAGAGTCTGTGAAGTCTTTTATTTATAGCATCATATAACACTTGAATAGAAATAATTTTGTTTCCTCTTCTCATGTTGTCCCTTGTATATGTACCTGTTGTCTTGTTGCTCTAAGACTAAGCATAATATGTAAAACAATAGGGGTGATAGTGTAGACCCTTGCCTCAGTCCAGATTTAAGAAAGAGGAAACGTTCTTAAAACAGTAAAAATTTGGAGAGTTCAGTGCTCCCCTTTCCGATTTTAGCACAATATCATTGATTACCAGAGTAAACCTCAGCAAAGAAACTTTAGGGTTAAAATCCACCACATGTCAACTGGACCTAATAGATATGTACAGAACATTCCACCCCACACATAAGGAAGGCCCATTCTTTTCAGCAGCCCATGGAATCTTTCCCAAAATTGATCACATCATAGGTCACCAATCAAGCCTTACCAGGTAAAAAAAGCAGAGAATTATTTGTACTTTACCTGACTGCCGTGGAATAAAAGAAGAAACCAAGAGCAAGAGCACATATAGAAACTACACCAATTCTTAGAGGTGAAGAGGATGCTTTAGAATGACCAAGTGGCTCATTGATGAAATAGGAAAGAAATTAAAAATTCTAGACAAAATTAGTGTCAATGGACAGGACATATGCTCCTTTGGAGAACACTTGATACATTCATAAAACTTTTCTTCTATAAGGTTCCCACACACAAAAACCAAGAGAAGTCTCAAATAAACAACCTAATGATGCACTGCAACAGACTAGAAATAACAATAAGTAACTTATCTAAACCATAGTAGATGGCAAGAAATGATAAAAAGTAGGGCAGAAAGAATGAGATAGAGACTAAAAGAATAATATACAGAACCAACCAACAATGAGCTTCTTCTTTCAAAAGCTTTACAAGATTGACAGGACTATGGCCCAGTTCATCAAAAAGAAAGAATTAGAACATCTAACTGAATAAAATCTGAAGAGAAATGGAAACGGTATAAGAGATCCCAGTGAAATTCAGATCCTTAGGAAAGAGTGCAATAATTAGCTCCCCAAAGCTGGACAACTTAGACAAATTGTCTAAATTTCTACATATATATGATCTAACTAAAATAATGCAGAACAGACACATAATGAACAATGAGCTTGATGCATTTATTAAATACATTCTCATAAAGAGAAGCACAGATCATTGTCTCTGTTGAACTATATAAAATTTTAGGGATGTCCCAATAACATTTTTCAAACTCTTTATGAACTGAAAAGTAGAAGGAGCAGTACCAAATTCATCTTGTGGAGCCAGTATCATCCTGATACCAAACTCAGAAGTATAATGAAACAGAAAATGATAGGTCTATTTTCCAGGAACATAAACACAATATTCTTTCCCCAGTGACCCTCCCTGAAAACTTAACTCTTGTATACACTGAAAAGGTCACATATCACGAATAAGCAGGCATAGCCATGCAAGCTGGCACAACCCTTAATCCCTTTATTTGGGAGGCAGAGGCCAGTAGATCAATGTGAGTTTTATGTCAGCCTGGTCTACATAGTTAGACCCTATCTCAAGAATAACAACATGCTCAGTAACAATAACGACCAAGACCAAGTAGATTCATCCAAGGAATGCAAGATTTGCAACAAGCAAATCAATAAATGCAATTTATCATAAAACTAATTTAAAGGATAGAAATACCATGATCATACAGAAAATGTACTAAAGTCATTTGATAAATTCAAAAGCTTTTCGTAATAGAAATCCTGAAGAAATTAGGAAGAGATGGGCCCTATTCCAAAACCAATAAAGACCATAAAACAAACATAGTTGATGTTGTATTAGACAGGGAAAACAGGACTAACTGCTTCTCTTCCTCCCTCCTTCCCTCCAGCTATCACTAGTTGTATGCAACTCTGCTCTCAGTGTGGGGTAATCTTTCTTAGGGGCTACTAGGCCAAGGAAGACTAGGGGTGGAGCTCCATCTATGCAGCTATGTGAAAGCCCTCATCCATGCTAGATAAACACATTGCAGTGTAGACCTTTCAGGTAGATACACTCACAATCCTCTAAGAAGTCTCTCGTGTTTGTTTGGTTTTGTTCCCTCCATATATGTTTTTTATTTAAATTAGAATCATGAATGCTTAACATGTCAATCCAAGCTCCCACTCCCACTCCTCCTCCATTGTCCCTCCACCAGCCCACCCAGCCCCCTCCCGCATCCCCACTTCATTCCCCAGGGAGGGTGAGGCCCTCCTTGGGGAGGATCTTCAAAGTCTGACATTTCATCCAGGGCAGGACCTAGGCCCTTCCCCATGTGTCCAGTCTGAGAGAGCATCCCTCTATTTGGAATGGGCTCCTAAAGGTCATTCATAAACCATGGTAAACACTGATCTACTACTCAAGTCCCCAGTGATTTTTGTGGCCACCTCACTGGCACTACATTCATGGAGTCTGGATCAGTCCCCTGTTGGCCTCTCAGGCATCAGTCTGGGATTCAAGAGCTCCCTCTTATCCGGTCAGCTATATTTGTGGGTTTCACCATCATGGTCTTGACCCCTTGGCTCATCACTCTTCCATCTTTGTCACTAGGTTCCAGGGGTTCAGTTCAGTGTTTAGCTGTGGGTATCTGTCTCTGCTTCCATCAGTCACTGGATGAAGGTTCTAGGATGGCATATAGGGTAGTCATCAACCTTATCATCAAGGAGGGGCTATTAATGTAGTCTCTCCACTATTGCTTAGTTTGCCAGCTGGTGTCATCCTGGAAATCTCACTAGTGTCAGCTCTCTCCTCAAGCCTATAATGACTCTATCTATTATGGTATCTCTCATCCTGCTCTCCTCTATTCTTACCTGGACTCAACCTTCCTGCTCCCCCATGCCTTCTTTTCCCTTCTCTTATCCCCCTCTCTTTTTCCTGGTTCCCTCTCCCATCCCACGATGTTCCCAATCTGCTCAGGAGATTCTCAGGAGTATCATGCATCTCTCTTGGGAACCTCTCTGTTTCCCAGACTCACTGGCACTGGGATTGTCTTTGCTTTGTAAAGAAGTCCAATATACTCATTGTATTTTAGAGTCAACTTTGGTGGAACCCTGTTTTTGGTTTGTTGGTGGGACATTAGCAGGTGTAGATGCAGTTTAAGTCTCCTGCTGTGAGGGAATTTTAACAAAAGTGTGTGTGTGTGTGTGTGTGTGTGTGTTCCATGAGACAGAGAGGGGAAAGAGAGAGAGAGTGAAAGCAACTATAATATATTGCACAATAAGAGTTTTTCAGCATGTGGATCTACTATCATGTGATTTATTAAAGTATAATACTGACAGACAATTCTGAGTGAATAATAATCTAGAATTTATTAAGTTTCCATACAGTTTTGATAATTTTAATTAAAGTGTTTTTCTCAGTTGTTCAGAGAATGAGATAAAGATCTGGGCTCAGAAGGTTGTTGCAGGCTGGACTCCATACAGAGAGAAAAGGAGAGTGAGAGGGAATGGACTTGCATTCTGTCAAGGTGATTGAGGCTTCCAAGGGGGTGACAGCCTCAGAGTAAGATAGGAGCTTATGCTCACGTGGCAAGATTTGTGTGACACAAGTAGAGTTGTTTGGGCATTGTTCAGTTGGCAAGTTGATCAGAAGTAGTCCTGGCAGCAGCTGGTCTAACAGCAGCAGGGCTGGAATCACCAGCTGGTCACCTAAGTTGGTGTACAGGAGGGGGTCTAGCAGCAGGTGTTTTCACAGCAGGTTGGGCAGCAGCATGGCTGGCAGCAGCTGGACTCACAGCAGCTAGGTTGGCAGTAGGGTGTGTAGCAGCAGCTGGTCACACAGGTTGGCTTACAGCAAATGGTCCTACAGCAGGTGGTTTCATTGCAGCTGGGCTGACAGCAGGGCTGGCAGCAGCTGCTCACACATGTTGGCTTACAGCAGGTGGTCCTATAGCAGGTGGTTTCACAGCAGCTGGGCTGGCAACATGGCTGGCAGCAGCTGGTCACACAGGTTGGTTTACAGCAGGTGGTCCTGCAGCAGGTGGTTTCATTGCAGCTGGGATGGCAGCAGCTGCTCACACATGTTGGCTTACAGCAGGTGGTCCTGCAGCAGGTGGTTTCACAGCAACTGGGCTGGGAACATGGCTGGCAGCCGCTGCTCACACAGGTTGGCTTACAGCAGGTGGTCCTACAGCAGGTGGTTTCATAGCAGCTGGGTTGGCAGCAGGGCTGGCAGCAGCTGCTCACACAGGTTGGCTTACAGCAGGTGGTCCTACAGCAGGTAGTTACACAGCAGCTGGGCTGGCAGCAGGGTTGGCAGCAGCTGGTCACACATGTTGGCTTACAGCAGGTGGTCCTGCAGCAGGTGGTTTCACAGCAGCTGGGCTTGCAGCAGGGCTGGCAGCAGCTGCTTACACAGGTTGGCTTACAGCAAATGGTCCTACAGCAGGTGGTTTCATTGCAGCTGGGTTGACAGCAGGGCTGGCAGCAGCTGGTCACATATGTTGGCTTACACCAGGTTGTTTCACAGCAGCTTGGCTGGCAGCATGGCTGGCAGCAGCTGGTCACACAGGTTGGCTTACAGCAGGTGGTCCTGCAGCAGGTGGTCCTACAGCAAGTAGGCTGGCAGCAAGGGGAGCAGCAGGAGTTGGTCATGGTGTCAGGTGTGGTTGGAAGTTTCTCCTTGTTAACAGGTGAGTTTTCTACAATATGGTGAGTTCTTGTGTCCTGGACCTTTTATATGTCAGGCCTTTAAGGTTTGTACCAATCAGCAGGGCTCTTCCTTGTTGTTGTTTCCACCATTTTCCATATTCATTTTATGTTTCATAAGGAAGTGCTTCTCAATGCTATGCATCATTGGAAAGTTTACTCTGATTCTTCTTCCATAATCACTCATAGGAAGTCTTTCAATGAAGAGAAGGCTATGGCACTACCAGTATCTCTGTGTCCTTGGTCATTAGCTTGTCATGGGGTAGCCCTTGCTGTCTTTGGAGAGTGAGAGTATCTGTTTGTCTCCATTTTGTCTCTCCTTTGTAGGCAGACTTTTCATTGGGCTGCCAGCTCACAATAAATAACTTAGAAACTTATTAATCATGAAAGCTTGACCATAGCTGAAGCTTGATTCAAACTAGGTCTTATAGCGTTAATTATCCCATCTCTATTAATCTACCTACTGTCACATGTCTCATGGCTTTTACCTCTCCTCCCTCATGTCCTCCTTTCTCTATGCTGTTCTGGCGACACTGCCTTTCTTCTTTTCTGAGATATCTCAGTCCCCAGAAGTCCTTCCTAACCTCTTCCTGCCTGTTGCATACTTTGTTAAACCAACCACAGTGATACATCCTTATACAGTGTAAAGGAATATTGAGCAACAGTCCTCAGCTTACGAATTATCTGCACAATGGTGTTACATTCACAATGATGGATTGGTGATGCAGCACTACAGGTGAATTGCGGAAGTGGAAATGCATTAGAGTTAGTAGATATCAAAGTATGGGTGTGTGTGTCTATTGAATTCCCTTTTCCTGAAGTGTTCTCCAGGAAGATCATGTTGAGAGTTGTGCCATATAACAATTCAACCTAGACAAAACTTAGCACACTGCTGATGGATGGCAGATTCAGTGCTCATAGTTCAGTGCTCTTTCTCTGTCTTTTGTCTTTTCCCTTTCACCTGCCTGCCTGTCTTTCTGACTCACTATTTCATTTTGCCATCCCTTCTTTATTATCTTCCTTTGTTGCTTTTCTTTGTGTGCAGTGATGGGGTTTAGATAAGCTGAAATGCTTCCTAATGATGCAAATATATTTAGAATTGGTAAGGTCTACTGCACAATTAGAAACAGAATAAACAATATTATGATGGAAAGAATATGTCAAATTGAACGTGTCTGTGCTGTTATTAATCAGGTAAGAAATAAACATTTATCCATTTTTTAAAGTCACAGCTTCTCATTGTTTTTTAAGGAGAGGGTCTCACCCTATATCAGCTTACTTCACTTTTTAACCAATGATGCCACATTTGCCTTCTTTCCCTCTTTGCAAATAAAAACTATAATTGGCTTCTCCAGTTGGCTTATGATTGTGAATTCTCTTGTTGTAATGTTTTATTCTTTCTTCTTTGCATTGGTCAGTATTCTCCCCTTGAATGAATTTCACACAATCTGTGTTGGTTTTCCTTCTAGAAAAATGCAGCTTGTTTGCAGCTTTAGTAACTTAAAATTGATGATGTGATAAAAGCTTTATGTGCCACTTTTGGAAAGCAGAGATGAACATGTCTGCTGAGTGTGTAGTTCTGTGGGTGATTGTTGATAGAATTCCATTTTGAGATGTTGATTTCTTCGTATATCCCTAGCCACACATCATGTGTAGAATAAATTTTTTTTGGTTTTACGAGACAGGGTTTCTCTGTATTGTTTTGGAGGCTGTCGGTCCAGCCCGGCCTCGAACTCACAGAGATCCGCCTGCCTCTGCCTCCTGAGTGCTGGGATTAAAGGCGTGCGCCACCACCGCCCGACTAATTTTTACATATTAAATAAAATCATAATGGAATGTCCTGATATTATTTTAAACAAAAAAGAAAGGAAAGGAATCTCTGGTTTCAGAGCCCTCCACACCCTCTGAACACATTTATGACAATGTCATCTTCTAAATGGGTCAATGTGACAATTGTCTGACCTATAGTTGACTGCATTATTCTTAGACATATAATATTACTGCTACCGTATGTATTCTAATTAAAAATGTACTGCTTCTGAAATGTAAAAATGTGAACTTTATTAGCATATATTTATTTTACAAAATGTTATATTGGATTATACCATCTTCCTACCTGTGTATATAGCACACTGTTCACACTCACCCTGGATATAATGCCCTCTGTTACAGTCACTGCTGACTCACTCAGGTCTATTTTTCTCACCATTTGCATGCAAGTCAAGTTATTCCTGGAGGCTGAATGAATTCAATCCTTTATGTATTACACACTTTATCTATTCATTAAATCCATTGATGGGCTCTTCGACTGATTTTATAACCTGTTTAAAGTAATAGTCACTTGATGGCCATGGAGGCAGACATTTCTCCATTTTTATCAAGTGGTAATATAGCTGGATCATGTGGCAGTTTTATTTTTATCTTTTTGAGGAAACTCCAAACTGATTTCCATAGGGATTATGCCAATTAACATTCTCACCCGCACTGAAAAGAGTTCTTTTTTCTCCCTCTATACTAAGCATGTTTTGTTTGTTTCTTGATGGCACCTTTCTGACTGGGGTGAGATGGAATTTCATAGGTATTTTTTATTTGCATTTTCCCAATGACTACTTATATTATTTTTCTAATGAATTTATGGATATTTGCACTATTTTTGAGATATTCAGACTACTGGCCCTCATATGGATTCGGTTACTTTAATTTTGTTGTTAGTTTTTAAACTTAATGTATATTCTGCGTATGAGTCCTCTGGATGAGTAGCTGGGAATGGGTTGACTTCTGTTTTTCCCTTCTGTTGAATGTCTTTCACTCTGCTCATTGTTTCCTTATTTTGAAGAAGTTATTTAATTTGATGCAGTTGCATCTGTCATTTCTTGGTATTATCGTCTGATCTATTGAAGAGTTGTTGGCAATCTTATTGACTGTTTCCTTGTCCTAAATTGTTTTCTTCTAATTGCTTCAAATTTACAGGTTTTATATAAAGTTCTTTTATTTTAATAATAATAATAACTTTATTATTATTACTTAAGTCTTTCCTTCTTGTTTTTTAACAACAGATCGCATTATGCAGCTCTGACTGGCCTGGATTTCACGCTGTAGACCAGGCTGTCCTTAATGTCATAAAGATTGCCCACGTCCATCTCTTGGATGAGGGGATTAAAGGCTTGTCTCACTGTGCCTGGTTATAATTTCAGACATTTTTTATATAATACTCTGATCATATAATTTCTTCTTCTCTCTCTTGAATCTTCACCGAAACCTTTTTTCTTCCCCCAATCAATGTCACCCTCCAATATTCATTGTGTGTGTGTGTGTGTGTGTGTGTGTGTGTGTGTTTACATCACACTGAGTTTAATTAGGGTTGCTTGCATGAACATGGATAGGCAGTTAAGGTCAACATAACTCTGGTTACACTACTGAAGAAAATTACTCTTTCTCCCCCAGCAGCTATTAACTTCCAACAGTTCTTCAAGGAGGAGAGGGACCTCATGAAACACTCCCCCATCTATGATGGAATGTTAATGGATCCTATCTCTTCCAGAAAGCTGTGTTTCATAGCATTCCTCCCCATCCTCTGGTTCTTAGGTTCCTCCCATCCTGTCTTACAGGATGTTTACTGAGCATTGGAGGGATTATGCGGATATCCTGTTTAGGCCTGGGCATTCCACAACTGCTTGTTTTGAGTTCTCTATCCAGTCATGTTTCTCTGCCATAAACATCATGATCCACTGCAAACAGAAGGTCCTCTGACCAGCACTAATTCATGGGTAAAACTTAAATATTTAGAAGTCAGTTTGACACTCTGTCTATCAAAAACTACCAGTGTAGTTTCTGTTCTAGGGCCTATGAGCTCCGCAGCTATTAGCTTTGGACAAGTATTGTAGTTCCTATCGATCATGAATTTCTTCTTTTGAAAGGACATTCATCCAGTCAAAAAGTGCTTGGTTGTTACCATAATACTCATGCCCTCATCGCACCAATGACCACATCTTTCCTGACTAGTTGGTATTGCAGCTTGCAGGATTTGTAGCTGGATAAGACTATTGATGGTTTTTCTTCCCTGGCAGCTTACATCACCCTGCTGGTACCATGAAGCTAATTAGCTGGAAAGAAACATCCAGTTCAGTTCCAGCTTTTTTTCTCTATATCCTGTAACCAAATCTTATGAATTATTCAGAAGCAGGATCTTGCTGACTTGGTTTGGTTGCAATCAAAAGAAATGCTAATAGTATGTATTGTTTTGGAGACCTGTGGGCTTCTCATAGGGTGATATCACATACCTGGCACGAGGAGTTTTGTTTAATTGACTATAGCTTCTGGGAGCTACACTATCCATGCACGGTACTTCCATTCAGACCCTTCTTATTATATTTGTCACCTATCTTACAAAATAATAAGTCTTCACATAGCTTTTTAGCACACCATCAGTGTTGATTAATCTTCCCTCGACCCTGTCTTATACTCTATTCCCCCATTTTTATCTCCCCTTAAACATTTCCACTGCAAAAGTATACTTGTCTATTTTTATTGGCATGTGTTCTAATGTCCCTTGTCTTTTAAGTCCTTCCCTCATCATTGCCCCTATCTAACTTTCTAGCTGCATTCTAAGCTAAACCCACATATCTAAAAATTCAAAACTCAGATTCACATAGGAGAAAAGCCATGAGTTGAGGCCAGAATAGAGTCTGCTCCATTCTAAGTTGGCATTTGCCTAGAGTGAGAGACAGGGATCTAGAATCAGTCTCCTAAGTTAGGTATCTCAGTTTTTCGGTGCTACCTGTCGATGGGGCTGTGTTGTCCTCTACTATGTGTTACTAGTACCTATATGTGTGTGTTTGTGTTCATGTGTTTGTACACCAGGAGCTGGAGAACAATCTCAGGTGCCATTATCGCCTCCTCCATATAGACCACCCCCAAACAGCACAAGCTATTGTTAGTCCTCTTGGTTGGCCATCAGAAATCGAGACTAAGACCATATGGCTGAGGATATCACACACCATGGTCAAATGTTCTGAGGAGGCAATCTGGGGCTGAACTTGAAGCTTCCTCCGTGTAGTGAGATTTCAAAGTGCCAGAAGGAGCTATAGATGTCACTGGGGGTGGTGCTGATGGTGGTGTTGGTTATCAACCATCTTTCCCAAGTGTGAGCACCACAAACTACAAAACCAACCTGCCGGGAAAGATGCGCCCACAAGTGCAACAGTGAAATGAGTACTTAAGCAGTCATTTACATTAGAGGTATACTGCAGAGGAAAGACTCCATGCCTGGTATTGGAAACACACTCAACTACCCATGCCTGGGAGGAATTCACACTGTTGCTGTTTAGCTAGTGTGACATGCCATCAAACAGCCTTCTAAATAACTATGTTTGCACCTTAGACACAACCTTAATCAGAGAGGCCTCTCTGTAGTCATTGGTAGCGAAAGCACAGTCACATGGCTGCCCAAGATGGTGAAAACCCATAGTGACTGAGGGCCCCTCACTAAGGAAAACATTTATAAGACCCATTGTAAGTCTCAGAGAACAGTGAAAAAGAAGGGCAGGAAGACTGTGAGAGCTAGAAGACAGGGAGAAAGGCTGTAAAATGTTATTCTCTAAGTCCCAAGGCATCCATTGATTTTATAAACTCACAGAAGCTGCAATTAACTTTCACTAAGCCTGAACAAGGCTGGCCCTGTCGATAATCCATGATGAATGGGGGAGGGGCTCATGAGGCCCAATGCTATACTGCTGAACTATTGGCTATTGATACATTCTGAGAGAGGAAGGTTCATTATCTTCTGTTATGTGCCCAGTGCCACGCCCACCAGGCTCCAGTAGATAGCTCCAAACCCATGGTCACATGGACAGCCCTGCTTAAACTCTTTGGGCCATGCACCAAAATAAATAAACATGGGTATGGAAAAAAGATTTGTATGAAGGAGATGGGCAGATATGGGTTTCAGTGAAATAAGGGAATATAGGGGGTAAGAGTAATGAGTATGTGTTTTATACTTGTTTGAATCTGTGAGAGAACAAGATTAACTAATTAAATAATAATAATAAAATAATAATAAAATTGTTCAGTAAAAATGCCAGCACAGCTATTCTGTTAAGAGTCTGTGCCTAGATTCATAGCAGCACACTAAAGTTTTGCATTTGTTAATGTTTCTTCTGAGCACTTACAAGTTATAGCATTCTGCTTTCATATCTTTTCACTTGTTGAGGTTCTAATGTTAAAAAAAAAGGATGTTCCATCTAAACTCACTGAAGAGAAGCTGGAGAAGCTTATTAATTAAACATAGCCAAGAAGCTGGTGTTACCAGGTTATTACCAAATTCATAACCATATAAAGAGGCAAATTCCCTGTTGATTGGGAAGAAAACTAGCTACTCTACTGACAGAGACATTCAGTCTCACAAAGACATTATAAATGAAGCTCTGAGTTGCTGAAGAACATTCTTTGGGGGCTGGGGAAAATGTCTCAGTTGTTAAGAGCACTGGATGCTCTTGCCAGGAGCCCAGATTCAGTTCTCAGTGGCCATAAAGTGGCTCACAACTGTCTGTAACTCTACTTCCAAGATCAGATGCTCTCCTTTTGCCTCTGTGGGCTCTGCACTCATATGGTGCACATAACACCTGTAGGCAAATGTTCATATATTTATACATTCATAAATCTTTGATTTGTATGGCAGAGAAACCCATAACTGGCTCTAAACCATGTCACAAGTGGATAAAATAAAAGGCTTTTTATTTACTGACACCATATTGGGTCTTCTTATCCCTTTGGGAATCATTGAAAAAGCTGAGATACCACTGAACCATGGACTTCAGTGTTGGCCAGAGTACAGGAAGGGGAAGTGACAGGCCAAGCAGTTTTCATATAAACAAAGGATGAGAGGATCTCCTGTGGGTCAGGGGAGACAGAGGAGGATTTTAAATAATGAGTAAGAACATCTTCCTTGAACTCTTCAAGGTGGGAATCCAGTGCTGGTGGATTTCCTATTCCTTTAACTCGCCTATAATCTGGCTTTAGTCTGGGTTGAAAGCTGCCTGGCTGGTGATGATGCTGTTTGACAGGAATTCACTAGGGAGGTGTTTAAAGGGATGGTAATGAATCTTGGGGTGGACTTCAGGTCAGCATAGCGTCTTTTGGAGCTGAAACCCTTTTTACTGAGCTTCCTACTGTGTCCCGTTTCTTAAGAATAGCCAAGGTCCTGTATGTCTTCATGGCTGGCTAGAGAATTGTCATTTATGAAACCTGAACTCTGGGTTCCAGAAAAAGACATTTTCAGGATTTAAAATGGTAGCAAAATTTTAATTAAGTCACAAATCTCTATGAAAATTGCACATCCAGGTGCCTAAGACAGGAATCAAGAGTTCAGATTCCCTTTAATGGTTCAACTTAAAGCAGCACAGGTATCTAGTTATGCATCACCACATCTCTGTGAGTTCAAGGCCAGCATGGTTTACAGAGAAAGCTGCAGGACAACAAGGGCTCTATAGATTCTGGGGTGTTTTGTTGTTGTTTGTTTCTTTTTAAGGAGAATAATAGCACAAGTCATTCCAGAGCCATTTCATGTAAAGACAACTTGTGGAAAGGAGTAACTCAGAAATCAGAGGAGCAGACCCTAGTATAGTTGATGGGAGGGAATGCCCATTTCTCTAAAGATAACTACAAGGTGAAGCATAGAAGTTTAGAGTCTGGGGAGCTACACATAGCCAGTGATTTGCCCAGTGCAGCACAACAGAGGAACATAGTTCTTTCCTTGTCTCCTTTATTTTTCCCTGATGGCATGAGATATCACCAAGCACTGGCATATTATTTGAGGATATAACAATTGCAGTATTAGAATGTTGTCTACTTAGTATCAGCAAAAGAAGATATAAAAAGATTTTGACAAATCTGTGGAGAAATTGGGGCTTTTCAAGCTTTAAAAAGTTTAAAATTATTTATTGGATATATTTTATGTATATGAGTTTTGCCTATATGTATGTATGCACACCACATGTCCATGGATGTCAGAAGAGGGCATTGTATGCCTTGGAACAAGAATAACAGGTGGTTGTGAGCTGCTCTGTGGATGCTGAAACAGAACCCAGATGTTCCTCAAGAGTAGTGTGCTCTCTTAACCATGACACCATCTCTCTAGCACTGGAGACTGAGACGCTTACACAGCAGGAAGAATATGAAGAAGAATAGCAGTCATGTCAAACATCACAGACTCACCCCCAAAATAAATAATAATATTTTATTTTTCAGAAGCCGTATCTCAGAATATTTGCGCAAGTTAATTGAAATCAGAATCTTGTCTTAATTTTCAATCATGCCCATTTACCGAATGTAGTGAGGGAATCTTAAAGTCCCTTCAAGTATGTCATATACTCATGCACTTTGATGATATTTGCTCTTCCACAGCCGCTCCCCTGACTAGTCACTCTCTTTCTCACAAGCTATAGTGTTTGAAGTTTCTGTGTAAACTCTTGGGTTTACAAATGAGAGCACATGGCTGATAATTTGTCTTTTTGAGTTTGGTTTATTTCATTCTATGACAATTTCATATGCAGCTGTTTTCTAGCAAATGACATTGTTGTCATCAGAACCCTGAAAGGATATTGGCACTTTCATGTTTATTCCAATTCCATTAACAATTGAAAGATGTGGCTGAAATTTAGAAGTCCACTGACAAGTAAATGGATAAAGAAAATATGATATAAATTCCATCTTTATATATGATTCCACCAAATGATATTTATAAAGGTCAGACATCAAAGGAGAGAAAAAACTGTTGGTGTATGGGAGCTGAGGTTGGAGGAACTAGGAAGATGGTAATTATTAAGTATTAAACTTCAATTATGCTAGATGAAACCTTCCATGGATCTTCTGTTCAAAACCTTGATTAGTGTTAGTGATGCAGGGGTGCCATACTGAGCATTTAAAACAATCTATTATCCGGGCAATGGTGGTGCACGCCTTTAATCCCAGCACTCGGGAGGCAGAGGCAGGCAGATCTCTGTGAGTTCGAGGCTGGGCTGGACTGACAGCCTCCAAAACAATACAGAGAAACCCTGTCTTGTAAAAACCAAAAAAATCTATTGATTAAATGATTTATCAAAATGAAATATCAGACATCATGAAATGATGATAGCAAGAGTTTATTGAAATTGCTTGCCTACAGGGACACAGCTCATAACTGAGCAGAAAGAAGAAAATAGTACACAAAAATCTGGAGGTAACTTAGAAGAAAATACAGTTGAGAAGATAACTGGTGAAATCAAGTTTCATTTTGGGGGTAGTTTTTTTTTTAGTTATTTGATGAGTGGTACAAAGATCTTGGCTCAGAATTTAAGTTGATACAAGACATTCACATCAGTCCTCTATGATGGCACAAGATCCATAATCTCTGGAGATTAGGAGAGCGAGGATGAGGGATTCCATCCTTTCTGAAAGCATTTCCCACACCTAAATAAGAATTTGCATTTGTCAGGTTTCCTGGGGAGAACCTGAAGGTGTTCAGCAAAGGTTAAGTTGTGGGTTTCTGCAGCTAGGGCAGGTCAGCTCTCCACAGAGCATGGCTGTGCAGATGCTCCTTGCGTTCAGCAACAGCAGGACTGGCAGCAGGGTGTGCTGCAGCTGATGATCACACAGGCTGGTTTGAAAGAGGTGGTCTTGCAGCTGCTGGTTTCACAGCAAGTTGGTTGGCAGCACAGCTGGAAGAAGCATGGCTGGCAGCAGGTGGGCACACAGCAGCAGGGCTGGCAGCAGGGTGTGCTGCAACCAATGCTCACACAGTTTGATTTGCTAGTGGTAGTCTTGCAGCAGCTGGTTTCACAGCAAGGTGGTTGACAGCTGATTTTTAAGGAGCAGGGTTGGCAGCAGGTGGGCACATAGCAGCAGGGCTGGCAACAAGGTGTGCTGCAGCAGATGCTCACACCAGTTGGCTTGGAACTGCTGGTCTTGCAGCAGGTGCTTTCACAGCAGGTTGGTGGGTTGGAGGCCTCTGAGCAAGTGCTGACAGTTTTGTTGCTGCTGTTGCTGGACTGGCAGCAGGGTGTGCTGCAACTTGGAGGACAGCATGGCTGGTAGCAGATGGACTCAGGGCAGCCGGAATCAGGGCAGCAGGGTGGGCAGCAGGTGGTCCAGCAGTAGATGGTCTTGCAGCAGCCAGGCTGACAGCAAGGTGGGCAGCAGGAGAGAGTCATTGTATCAGGTATGGAGGCTGATACTGTGTTCACAGTTGAGTTTTCAACAGTGTAGCAAGATCTTCTAGTCAGGTCCTTTTATAGCATGGGCTTCCAATGTGTGGGCCAATCAGAAAGACTTGACCTCTTTGTTTATCATTTGCATATGTAATTCATGTTGATGAAGAAGGACATTCTCAGCTAATGCTCTGAATCATTTGAAAGCGTTCATTTCTTTATGGGAATAGCTTGCATGAAGTGTTTCCAATAACTCAAGGCTTCATGTATCAGCTTTGATGTAACTGTAACTTTGTTCTTACAACTTTTTTCTCTTTTCTGTACATAGAGTTATAAATGTCTCCGGGCATGAGTGTGCTGTATTTATAAAGATGAACTCAAAACCCAATTATTACTCTGTTTGCCCAAAAAGCCCAATTGCAAACTGTCCCAGGTAGGTGTCAATCTGTAAAAATTCCTGTCCCTGTGTATCTGGGGCACGTTAAAAGTGATTTGAGATAACATATCTGGAATAATGTTTTTCACAGCAGAGTAGAACCATAACTGATGGGAATAAAAAGAAACAGAACTTTAGGAATAGGCTGGCTCTAGTGGGTGACTGACTGTCCTCAGGTACTGTCTACTCCTGGGGACATGTGGGTGACCATCTGTCCTGAGTGAGTATATGCTCCTGGATACATGTGGGTATAGTTTCTGTCATAGGCCCAAAGAGCTCCAAAGCTAGGAGTATGGACAAGAATTGGAGTTCCTATCAAGCAGAAATTTCTTCTTTTGAAAGGACATTCACCCTGTCAAAAACTAGTTGGTTACTTCCATAATACTCATGCCACCATTGTAGCAATGATCACATCTTTCCTGACATGTTGTGATCGCAGCTTGCAAGATTTGCAGCTGGGTGAGACTATTCATGATATTTCTTCCATGGCAGCTTGAATCACCCTGCTGGTACCATGATGCTAACTAGCAGGAAGCTGACCCTGTTCAGCACTGAAATCTTTTCTCTAAGTCATATAACCAGATCGTATGATGTCTTCAGCTGTAGGGTGTATTAACAGGGTCCTGTTTTCGCAATCAAAAGAAATGCTAATACATTGCATTGTTTTAGAGACCTGTGGGCTTCTCATAGGATGGTATCACATACCTGATACTAGGATTTTTGTTTAGTTGTCTATAGCTTCTGGGAGCTGAACTATCCATGCAGGGTACTACCATTCAGAGCCTTCTCGTTATATTTGTAACCTACCTTACAAAATAGTAGGTCTCCAAATAACTTTTAACACACAATCTGTTTTGATTAAACCTGCCATTATCACTGTTCATTTCTCCATGCCCCCAATCCTGTCTCCCCTAAGACAATTCCACTATAATAGTCCACTTCTTGATTTTTATGTAGCATGCGTTCTACTGTCATCTGTCTTTTAAGGCCTTCCCACATTATAGTTCTTCATCTATTTCCTTGGTCTCTACAGGCATTCCAAGCTAAACCACAAATCTAACAATTAAAAACAAATTCCCGTAGGAGAAAAGAAGTGAGTTGAAGTCTGAATGGAGTTTTCTTCATTGAAAGTTGGCATTTGCCTAGCATGAGGGATAAGTAGTAAAATCGAGAGTGTAATCTTGTACAATTAGATATCTCAGTTTCTCAATGCAAACTGTTAAAGGGGCTCTGTTCTCCTCTGCTATTGATTGCCTGACTATTTTAATGCATATGTGTGTGCATGCATCTATATGTGTGTTGTGTATGTGTGTGTGCACCAGGCAGAGGAGGACAATCTCGGGTATTATTATCAGACATGCCATCGACCTGTTTTGAGACAGAGGTTCCCCAAGCAGTACAGACTCTCCTTAGTCCTCTTGCCTGGCCATCAGAAATAGAGAATAAGACCATATAGCTGAAGATAGCTTATTCCATGGTCAAAAGATACAGCGAAAGTCTATCTGGAACTGAGCTGGGTGCTTCGTCTCTATGCAGAGATTTCAAAGTGCCATAAGGAGCTATAGATGTTACTGGGATGCTGGTGGTGGTGGTGTTGGTTATCAACAGTCTTTCCTACCTGTGAATAAAACAAACTACAAAACCCACTTGTCTCACTGAAATGAGTATTTGTGCCCTTCATGTACTTAAGAAGCATACTTCAGAGTAAAGGCTCCATGCCTGGTATTGTAAACATATTCAACCACCCATGTCTGGGAAGGTCACAGGTGGGATGGAGAAACTTATACTTGCGGTGGTTTAAATTATTTGATATACTATCAAAATATCTCCTAAATAACTATGCATATACATATGTTTATACCAAAGCTTCTTTCTCAGCCTTAGTCAGACAAGCCTCTCTCCAGTCATTGGTAATGAATGGACAGTCGCATGACTGCCCTAGATGCTGATAATACAAAATGATTGATAGCCCAGCACTAAGGGAGGCATTTATATGACCACTTGTAAGGCTCAGAGAACACTGAAAAAGAAGGGCAGGAAATAATGTAAGAGGTAGAAGATAGGGAGAAAGACTATAAAATTTATTTGGTAGGTCCCAAGATTTTATAAATCACTCTGAGAAGCTGTAATTAATAATCAATAATCAATGATGGATGTAGGAGAGGCTCGTGAGACCCAAGGCTTTATTGCTGAACTATAGCTATTGATAAATTCTGGGAGAGGAATTGCCATTGTTTTAGTTATGTGTCCATTGTTGAGCCCACCAGGCTCCAGTGGCGAGTTCCAAATCCATGGTCACATGGACAGCCCTGGTTAAATTCTTAGAGTCATACACGGAAACAAATAAAAATGAGTATGGAAAAGAGATTCATATAAAAGGTTTAGGTAGACATTGGCTTTAGTGAAAACTGCCTGGCAGGAGATGACACTGTCAGGCAGGAATTCACTAGGAAGGTGTTAATGGGATGGTAATGAATCTTGGGGTGGAATTCAGGTCAGCATAGTGTCATTGAAAGTCTTTTTATTCGGCTTCCTACTATATCCTGTTTCCTAAGAATATCCAAGTTCCTGGATGTCTTCATGGTTGTCTAGAGAAATGTCATGTATGAAACTGAATTCTGAGTTCAAGTTAAAGGCATTTGCAGGGTTTGAACAAATTTTAAATGACAGAACATTTTGTACTAAGTCACAACTCTTGCTGTGAAAATGACAAAAGAAGTGCCCAAGTGGGAAATCTAGAGTTCAGAATTCCTTTGGAGGGTACAACTTAAAAGTAGTACAATAATCCTACTGTGAACCACAACATCTTTAATCGCAGTACTTGGGAGGCAGAGGCAGGCAGACCTCTGTAAGTTCAAGGCCACTGTGGTTTACAGACAGAAAGTTCCAGGACAGCCAGGACTATAAATATTATGTTTGTTGTTGTGTTTTTTTTAAAGAGAGTAATAGCACAAGTAGCTACAAAGCCATTTCATGCAAAGGCAACTTTTGAAAAGGCATAACTCAGTGATCAGGAGATCATGCACTGGTGAAGTTGATGGGAAGGAATGTTCGTTTTCTCAAGAGAACTGCAAGGTGAAGCATAGCAGTTTAGAGTCCAGCGAGATACATAGACTATGCCTTTCTAAGGGCAGTGTAGGAGAGTAACAGTGTTCCTTCCCTGTGTCCTTTATTTTGTCCTGAGGGCATGAGAAATTTACAAACACTGGCATATTATTTGAGTGTGTAAAAGTTGAAATGTTGTCTATCTGTATCAGAAAAAGAAGAGACCAAAAGCTATTGACAAGTGTGTGGAGAAATTATCATCCTTAAAACTTTAAAAATTAAAATGATTCATTTATTATTTTTGTGTATACACATGTTTTAACTACACGGAATGTCAGAAGAGGAGATTGGATGCCTTGGGACTAGAATAACATGTGGTTGTGAGCTGCTCTGTGGATGCTGGAAACTGAATGAGGTGCCACTCAAGATCATTTTGTGTTAACATGGAACCATTTCTCTATCCCCAGAGACTGGGACTCTCACACAGCAGGGGGAATATGAAGAAGAATAGCAGGTGTGCTGAAAATTACAAAGACTCCTCAAAAAAAACCCTGTGCTTTATGACTCAACAGCCATGTCTCAGGATATTTGCAAAAGTTAATTGTTATCAGAGTCTTTTATTATTATTTCACATTTTTATTTTTAATTGTTCCCATTTATCGAATGTAGTGTGGGAATCTTAAAGTCCCTTCAAGTATGCCAGATACTCATGTACTTTGATGATATTTGCTCTTCCACATCCCCTCCTCTGACTAGTCACTCTCTTTCTCACAACCTATAGCATTAGAAGTTTCTGTTAAAATCGTGGATTTACAAATGAGAGCACATGGTTGATAGTTTGTCTTTTGAGTTTGCTTTATTTCACTCACTAGGACATTCTCATATGCAGCTGTTTTCTAGCAAATCCAACTGTTGACATCAAAACCCTTAAGTGATATGGACACTCCCAGATTTATGCTAGTGCCATTAACAATTGATAAGGTGTGTCTAACAATTAGATGCCCATCACAAGTAAATAGATAAAGAAAATATGGCAAAAAAGTCATTGGTGTATGTGATGCCACCCAAATGTTGTTTATAAAAGTCAGTAACAAATCTCTAAGGGAAACTCAATAATAAGTTGATTTTAGAACTTTGTTCTTTTATCTGTACTTAGAGTTATAAATGTCTCTGGGCATGAGAGTGCTGTATTCACAATGATGGACTCAACACCTTGTTCTCTGTCTGTTTACCCCAAATAGCCTAATTCCTAACTGTCCCAGTAGGTGCTAATCTCTAAAAGTTCCTGTACCTTTGTATCAGAGCACATTAAAGATGGTTTGATACCAGGGTGTCTGGAACAATGTGTTTGATAGCAGAGTAAAACCAGAGATGATGAGAATAAATGAAACAGCACTTTAGAAATAAGCTAGCTTTCATTAAAAACCCAAAACAAAGAAATCCACAAAGGTTCGTTGGATGCAGGTTCCTAAATTTGAGGCCTGTTTTGAGTAAAAAATTTGATTAGAACTATATACCATGCATCTCTAAACAAGTGTGAATCTATACAAGATAATCAGGTGTGACAGTAAGTAAACATTTTCAGGACTGGAAGTTTTAACCCAAAAGTCACAGACTCACCATGTCTTATGCTCCTGAAGATACAGTACTGTGACAAAGTCTGGGGAAAATGGAAGGAAGAGGAAAAATCAGGGCAGGAATTCAGTTTATAGTGGGAGAGCAGGTGAGAAGCAGAGGATAAAAGGTCTTAGGAAATGATGACATAAATACTGGTAGATAAGTTTCAAGTTATATAAGAATGAGAACATTGTTTCTTAAAAGAATTGATTTTGCAAAATAGGTTTATATTGCCAATATAACCTGATTTTCTAATCTAAAATTTATTGTGAATATTTTATATCCTTTTTCCATTACTTTAAAAAACAAAATAAAGACTCTTACATTATAGCCTAAAAAAAAAGAAAGAAGCTGGCATCAATGGAGATGTGGGTGCTTCTATATCCTTACTGTCTGCTTCTGGGGACTGAAGTCTGTCCTGACTGAGTGTATGCTACTGGGGACATGTGGGTAGAGTTTGTGGCCTAGGACCTATGAGCCTCCCATTCATGGCTTTTGGAGAAGAATAGCCCTTTCTGTCAAACATGAATTTCTCCTTTTGAAAGGACATTCACCCGGTCAAAAACCAGTTGGTTACTTCCATAATATACATGCCACCATTGCACCAGTGTTCACACCTTTCCTGACATGCTGTTATTACAGCTTGCAAGGTTTACAGCTGGATGAAACTATTGATGATTTTTTTCTGGTATCTTGAATCACTCTGCTGGAACTGTGAAGCTAAGACTCGGTTCAGCACTGGCATCTTTTCTCTATGTCCTATAACCAGATCATGATGTCTTCAGCTGTAGGGTTTACTAACAGGGTCCTTTTTCACAATTAAAAGAATGATAATATTTTGCATTGCTTTGGAGACCTGTGGGCTTCTCATAGGATGGTATCACATACCTGATACTAGGATTTTTGTTTAGTTGTCTATAGCTTCTGGGAGCTGAACTATCCATGCAGGGTACTACCATTCAGAGTCTTCTCGTTATATTTGTCACCAACCTTACAAAATAGTAGGTCTCCAAATGGCTTTTAATACATCATCAGTTTTGATTAACCCTCCCCTCATCACTGTTCATTTCTCCATACCCACACTCCTATCTCTCCTTAGACATTTCCACTACAATAATCTGTTTCTCCATTTTACATATTATGTGTTCTACAATTTCCTGTCTTTTAAGGCCTTTCCACATGATTGTTCCCTGTCTATCTCCCTGGACTCTACAGGCATTCCATGCTAAAGTCACACATCTAAAAATTCAAAACAAATTCACTTGGGAACAAAGAAATGAGTTGAGGCTTCAGTGTTGTCTACTCCATTCTAAGTTGGCGATTGCCTAGCATGAGGCAATCTTGTACAATTAGATATCTCAGTTTGTCAGTGCCAACTGTTAAAATGGCTCTGTTCTCCTCTGTTATGGGTTTCCTGTATACTTTAATGCATATATCTATATGTGTGTGTTTGCGTATGTGTGTGTGCACCATTGATGAAAGGACAATCTCGGGTATTATTATCAGACATGCCGTTGACCTGTTTTGAGAGAGAGGTTCCCCCAAGCAGTATGAACTCTTGTTAGTCCTCTTGGCAGGCCATCAGAAACAGAGAATAAGACCATATAATTGAAGATAGCATATTCCATGGTCAAAAGCTATAGAGAAAGCCTATCTGGAACTGAGCTGGATGCTACATTTCTATGCTGAGATTTTAAAGTGCCATAAGGAGCTATAGATGTTACTGGGATGCTGGTCGTGCTGGTGTTGGTTATCAACAGTCTTTCCTACCTGTGAACAAGATAAACTACAAAACCCACTAGTCAGGCAAGATATGTCCACCAGTGTAGCCGTGTAATGAGTATTTGTGCCCTTCACTTATATTAGAAGCATACTACAGAGTAAAGGCTCCATGTCTGGTATTGTAAATCCATTTAACCAAAAATGTCTGGGAAGGTCACAGGTGGGATGGAGGAACTTACCCTTGCTGCTGTTTAAATTATTTGACATACTATCAAAATATCTTATAAATAACTATTTTTATACCTATGGACAAATGTTTCTTTCTCAGCATTAATTAGAGAAATATCTCCGCATCCATTGATAGTGAATGGACAGTCTCATGGCTGCCCAAGATGCTGATAACCCATAATGATTGATAGCCCAGGACTAAGGAAGGCATTTATAAGATTCCTCAGAAAAATGGGAATAAAGCTACCACAAGACCCAGCAACTCCACTCTTAGGCATATATCCAAAAGATGCCCATTCATACAAGGATGTCTGTTCCACTATGTTCATAGCATCATTATTTGCAATAGCCAGAACTTGGAAGCAACCTAGATGCCCCTCAACCAAAGAATGGATAGAGAAAATGTAGTATATTTACACAATGGAGTACTATTCAGCAGAAAAAATAATGGAATCCTGAGATTTGCAGACAAATGGATGACACTAGAAGAAACCATCCTGTGTGAGGTAACACAGTCACAAAAAGAGAAACATGGCATGTACTCTCTCATATATGGATTTTAGACATAATATGAGGAGTGCCAGCCTATAATCCCATGGCCAGAGAGCCTGGGAAACAGAACCTTCATTCAGTGGCTAATGGAAGAAGAGGCACACTCCCAAAGCTGAACTCAAGAAAGCCAGTAACAGAGAGGGAGGACTGATGACCAAAGGGATTAAGACTGGGCTGGCTTAACCCCCAGAAACAGCTGACCTGACAAAGGTTAACTTTTGAATCCCAGGTATCAGCCTGGGAATCGAGCATGGGACTGATCAAGACCCCCTGAATGTGGGTGTCAGTGAGGAGGCCTAGGTAATCTATAGAGCCTTGGGCATTAGATCAGTACTCATCCCGAGTATACACACGGACTATGGACTCCCATCCAACAATGTGAGATGCACTCTCACCCTGAACTCTTGGGGGGAGGGTCTAGGCCCTGCCCTGGATGAAATGACAGAATATGGACAACATCATGGAGGGCCTCACACTCCCTGGGGAAATAAGGGGATAATGGGGGGATGGGGGAGGGCACGGGAGGAGGGGAGGGAAAGGGAGAGGGAACTGGAATTGGCTTGTGAAACAACCTTGTTTCTAAATTTAAACTTAAAAAAATAAAAATAACTAAATAACTAAATAAAAAGATTCCCTGTAAGTCTCAGAGCCCATTGAAAAAGAAGGGCAGAAAAAATGTGACAGCTAGAAGATAGGGAGAAACTGTGTAATATTTATTCTGTAAGTTCCAAGGGAATCTTTGGTATTATAAACTTACCCAAAGAAGCAACAATTACTTTCACTAATTAATTATTGAGAAGACTGGACTTGCCAGTAATCAATGACAGATGGGGGGGTGTTTCATGAGACCCAATGGTTTATTGCTGGACTATTGGCTATTGATAAATTCTGGGAGAGGAATTGTCATTGTTTTTAGTTATGTGTCCACTGTTGACACCACCAGATGCCAGTGGTTAGTTCCAAAACCATAGTCACACGGAAAACCCTGGTTAAACACTTAGAGTCACACGCAAAAACAAATAAAAATGAGTATGGGAAAGAGATTTGTATGAAGTGGATAGGTACACATTAAGCAAGCGAATGTGAGGGGTAAGACTAATCAGTATGCATATTATAATGTTTCTAACTTCTGGAAAGCAAATTTAATTTATATTAATAGAAATAAATAAAAAATTGCTCACAAAGTTATAAAAGGTCACACAGCTATTCTGTTAAGGGTCTGCTTCTAGATTCACAGCAGCACACTAATGATTACATGTGTTAATGTTCCTTTTGAGCACTTACATGTCATAGCATTCTGCCTTTTGTCTCTTTTGCAGTGTTGTGATGTTGTCTGTCTAGTATCAGAAAAGAGAAGAGATGAAAGATGTTTACAAGTGTGTGCAGAAATTTAGCTTCTTAAAACTTTAAAGACTTAAATAATTTATTTATTATTTTATGTATATACATGATTTACTTGAATGCATGTATGTACACAACATGCCCAGGGATGTCAGAAGAAGACATTAGATGCCTTGGGACTATAATAACAGGTGGTTGTGAGCTGCTCTGTGCATGCTGGGAACTGAACCCAGATGCTGCTCAAGACCATTGTGTGCTCTTAACATGGAACCATCTTTGTAGCCCCAGAGACTGGGACACTCACACAGCAGGGGGAATATGAAGAAGACTAGCAGGTGTGCTGAACATTACAAAGACTCCAGAAAAATAAAAAATTGTACCTTATAACTCATCAGCCATGTCTCAGGATATTTGCTCAGGTTAATTGATATCAGAGTCTTATTATTTAAAACTTTTATTTTATTGTTCCCATTTATCGAATGTAGTGAGGGAATCTGAAAGTCCCTTCAAGTATATCATATACTCAAGTACTTTAATGATATTTGCTTTTCCACAGCCCCTCCTCTGACTAGTCACTCCCTTTCTTACTATCTATAGGATTTAAAATTTCCGTGTAAAATCGTGGGTTGACAAATGTGAGCACATGGTTGATAGTTTGTCTTTTGTGTTTGCTTAATTTCACTCCTAGGACAATCTCATTTTCAGCTGTATTCTAGCAAATGCCACTGTTGTCATCAGAACCCCTAAGTGATATGGACACTCCCAGATTTATGGTAATCCCAGTAACAACTGAGACGATGTGGTTGAAACTTAGATGCCCACTGACAAGCAAATGGATAAAGAAAATATGACAGAAAAGTCATTAGTATGTGATGTTTATGAAAGTCAATAAGAAATGGAGGGAACTGACTCTTGGTTTATGGGCACTGAGGTTGGAGGATCTAGGAAGATAGTGATAATTGGATATTCAATTTCAATTATTCCAAAGATAAACCTTCCATGGATCTATTGTTTAATACCATGCTTAGTGTCACTGACAATGTGCACCATGTTTAGTGTTTTAAATTCTATTGGTTATGTAAAGTTTTCATTAAGTGATTTATCAAAATAATATGAAAGACAATATGGAATGATGATAGCACAGATTTTATTAAATTCTTTGCTTCTGGGGCACAACTCATAAGTGACAGAAAGAAGAAAGTAGTACACAAAAGTCTGCAGGGAACTCAGAAGAAAATACAGTTTGAGAAGATAACTGGTGAAATCAAGTTTCCTTTTGGGGGTAGTGTTTTCTTACGTTATTTCATGAGAGATATGAAGATCTAGGCTCAGATCCTAATCTGATACCAGACCTTCACACCAGCCCCTCATGAAGATGGCACAAGATCCATAATCTCTGGGGATGAGGAGAGTGAGGGAGAGGGACTCCATCCTTTCTCACAGCATTTCACACACCTAAGTAAGAATTTGCATTTATCAGGTTTCCTGGGGAGAATCTGAAGGTGTTCAGCAAATGTTAGGTGTGGGTTTCTGCAGCTAGGGCAGGTCAGCTCTCCACAGAGCATGGCTGTGCAGATGCTCCTTGTGTTCATCAGCAGCAGGACTGGCAGCAGGGATTGCAGCAGCTGAGGGTCACATAGGCTGGTTTGAAAGAGGTGGTCTTGGAGCTGCTGGTTTCACAGCACGTTGGCTGGCAGCACAGCTGGAAGAAGCATGGCTGGCAGCAGGTGGGCACACAGCAGCAGGGCTGGCAGCAGGGTGTGCTGCAGCAGATGCTCACACAGTTTGACTTGGAACTGCTTGTCTTGCAGCAGCTGGTTTCACAGCAAGGGGGTTGACAGCTGATCTTTAAGGAGCAGGGTTGGCAGCATGGCTGGCAGCAGGTGGGCACACAGCAGCAGGGCTGGCAACAAGGTGTGTTGCAGCAGATGCTCATACCAGTTGGCTTGGAACTGCTGGTCTTGCAGCAGGTGCTTTCACAGCAGGTTGGTGGGTTGGAGGCCTCTGAGCAAGTGCTGACAGTTTTGTTGCTGCTGTTGCTGGACTGGCAGCAGGGTGTGCTGCAACTTGGAGGACAGCAAGGCTGGCAGCAGATGGACTCATGGCAGCTGGAATCAGGGCAGCAGGGTGGGCAGCACGTGGTCCAGCAGTAGATGGTCTTGCAGCAGCCAGGCTGACAGCAAGGTGGGCAGCAGGAGAGAGTCATTGTATCAGGTGTGGAGGCTGATAGTGAGTTCACAGGTGAGTTTTCAACAGTGTAGCAAGATCTTCTAGTCAGGGCCTTTTAAACCATGGGCCTCCAATGTGTGGGCCAATCAGAAAGACATTACCTCTTTGTTTACTATTTGCATATTTAGTGTATGTTGATGAAGAAGGAAATTCTCAGCTAATGCTCTGAATCATTTGTAAGCATTCATTTCTTATTTTGGCATAGCTTACTTGAACTCTTTCCATAACTCATCCCATCAGCTTTGATGTAAGTCTGATTGTCATCTTGTCTTTGGTCTTACTTGCTTCTATGGGAAACTCAATAATAAGTTTTTCTTACAACTTTGTTGTGTTATTTGTATTTAGAGTTATAAATATCTCTGGGCATGAGTGTACCATATCTACAATGATGGACTCAACACCTTGTTCCCTGTTGGTTTAAAAACCCTAATTTCAAACTGTTCCTGGCGGGTGCCAATCTCTGTCAAAATTCCTTCACCTTTGTATCAGAGCACATTAAAAATGGTTTGATGTCAGGGTGTCTGGAACAATGTGTTTGATAGCAGAGTAAAACCAGAGATGATGAGAATAAATGCAACTGCACCTTAGAAATAAGCTGGCATCAGCAGGGATGTGGGTGAACCTGTGTGCTTACTGTCTGCTTCTGAGGAGATGTGGGTGACCATCTGTCCTGATTGAGTATATGCTCCAGGGGACATGTAGGTGTAGTTTGTTCCTATGACCTATGAGATCCCAGTTATGGCCTTTGGACAAGAATTGCAGTTTCTATCAAGCACGAATTTCTTCATTTGAAAGGACATTCACCCGATTAAAAATTTTTGGTAACTACCAAAATAGTCATGAAACTATTGCACCAATGATTACATATTTCGTGACATGTTGATATTGCAGCCTTCTATATTGGGAGCTGGATAAGACTGTTGATGATTTTTCTTTCCTGGCAGCTTGAATCACCCTGCTGGCACACTGTAGCTAACTAGCAGGAAGCAAACACTCAGTTCAGCACTGGCGTCTTTTACCTCTAAGTCATGTAACCAGATCACATGCTGTCTTCACCTGTAGGGTCTTACTAACTGGGTCTGGTTTTTCAATCAGAAGAAATGCTAATAGTTTGCATTGTTTTGGAGACCTGTGGGCTTCTCAGAGGATACGTGGCACTAGGATTTTAGTTTAGTTTTCTATAGCTTCTGGGAGCTGAACTATCCATGCAGGGTACTACGTTCAGAGCCTCCTTATTACATTTGTCACCTACCTTACAAAATAATAGGTCTCCAAAATGCTTTTAGCACATTATCAGTTTTGATCATCATCACTGTTCATTTCTCCATGCTCCTACTCCAATCTCCCCTAAGACAATTCCACCATAATAGTCTACCTCTGGATTTTTACATAGCATGTTTTCTACCGTGCCCTGTCTTTTAAGGACCTTCTACATCATTGTTCCTTCTCTATTGCTCTGATTTCTACAGTCATTCCCATCTAAAGCCACAAATCTAAGAATTAAAAACAAATTCACTTAGAAGAAAAGAAATTATTTGAGGCCTGAATGGAGTCTGCTTCATTCTAAGTTGGCATCTGCCTAGCATGAGGGTTAATTATGTAGTATAATCTTGTGCAGGGTGGTGCAATTAGATATCTCAGTTTCTCAGTGCCAAATGTAAAAGGGGCTCTGTTCTCCTCTGCTATCTGTTACCTGTATATTTTAATGCACACGTGCATGCATACGTCAATGTGTGTGTGTTTGTGTCTGTGTGTGCACCAGAGGTTGAAGGACAATCTTGTGTATCTGTATCAGACATGTAATCGACCTCTTTTTTTGTGATTTTGTTTTTTGAGACAAGATTTCTTGTGCTTTGGAGGCTGTCCTGGAACTCACTCTGTAGACCAGGCTGGTCTCGAACTCACAGAGATCCACCTGCCTCTGCCTCCTGCTGGGATTAAAGGGGTGTGACACCACCACTTGGCCATCGACCTTTTTTGAGGCAGAGTTTCCCCCAATAAGCACAAACTCTTGTTAGCACTTTTGGATGGCCATCAGACACAGAATAAGACCATATCGCTGAAGAAAGCTCACACCATGGTCAAAAACTATAGAAAAATCTATCTGGAGCTGAGCTAGAAACTTTGTCTCTATGCTGAGATTTTGAAATGCCATAATGTTACTGGGGTGCTGGTGGTGGCAGTGTTGGTTATCAACAGCCTTTCTTACCTGTGAACAAAACAAACTAGAAAACCCATTTGTCAGGCAAGATTTCTCCATCCGTGTAGCACTGAAATTTGTATTTGTATCTTTTATTTAGTTTAGATACATACTACAGAGTAAAGTCTCCATGCCAGGTGTATTAAATACATTCAACCAAGCATGTCTGGGAAGGTCACAGTAGGATGGAGGAACTTACACTTGATGTTGTTTAAATTATTTAAATACTCTCAAAACATCTCTTAATTAACTATGTATGTGTCTATGTTTATACCAAAGCTTCTCTCTCAGCCTTCATCAGACAAGCCTCTCTCCAGCCATTAGAATTGAATGCACAGTCCTTTGACTGCCCAAATGCTGATAATACATAATGATCGATAAGCCCAGCACTAAGGGAGGCATTTATACAACCAATTGTAAGGTTCAGAGCACATTGAAAAATAAGGGCAGGAATAAATGTAAGAGCTAGAAGATAGGGAGAAATACTATAAAACTTACTGTGTAAGTCCCAAGATATCCATTGTTTTATAAATCACTCAGAGAAGCTATAATTAATAATGAATAATCAATGATGGATGTAGGAGAGGCTCATGATACCCAAGGCTTTATTGCTGAACTATAGCTATTGATAAATTCTGGGAGAGGAATTGCCATTGTTTTTAGTTATGTGTCCATTGTTGAGCCCACCAGGCTCCAGTGCCTAACTCCAAATCCATGGTCACATGGACAGCCCTGGTTAAACTCTTAGAGTCACACATGAAAACAAATAAAAATGAGTGTGGAAAAGAGATTTTGATGAAGGGGATAGGTAGACATTGGTTTTAGTGAAACAAGGGAATGTCAGGGGTGAGACTAATCAGTGTGCATATTATACATATTTGTAACTGCCAGAGAACAATTTAATTAATATCAATAATAGCAATTGAAAAAATGTCTCACAAAAAATAAAACAAGCAACAGAGCTATTCTGTTAAGGGTCTGTGCCTAGATTCACAGCAGCACACTAATGTTTTGCATGTTTTGATTTTTCTTTTGAGCACTTACATGTTGTGGCATTCTGCCTTTTGTCTCTTTTCATTTATAGATGTTTCAAGGTTTAAAAGGATGCTCCACCTAAATTCACTGAAGGAAATCAAGAGAAGCGTGCTTGCTAACTAATATAGTCAAGCTGAAGCTACCAGATTATCACCAGATCTCAACCACACAAAGAGGCCTATTCCCAGGTGTTTGGGAATACAGCTTGCTATTCCACTGACAGACATTCAGACTCACAAAGGCATCATAGATGAATCTCTGAGTTGCTAAAGAATATTCTTTGGTGGCTGGAGAGATGGTTCAGTTATTAAGAGCACTGGATGCTCTTTCCAGGAGCCAAAATTCAGTTCTCAGCGACCATATAGTGAGTGGCTCACAACTGTGTGTAACTCTGCTTCTAGGGAATCAGATGCCTTCTTATGGCCTCTGTGGGCACTGCACTCATATGATGTACACAATACATTCATACATTTTTACATGCATAAATTTTTGATTTACATGGCAGATAAACTCATAAGTGACTTGAAAGCAAAGGAATAAAATTAAAGGATTCTATTCATTGACTCCAAACTACTGTTTCTTATCCCTCTGGGAATCATGGAAAAAGCTGATATACCACTGAGCCTTGGACCTCAGTGTTGTTCAGAGAACCAGAAGGGGAAGGGACTGGACAAGCAAGTTTTTACATAAATATAGGATGCGAAGATCTTCTCTGAGTCAGGAGAGAGAGAGAGGAGGATTTTAGAAAATGAGTGGGAACATCTTCCTTGAACTCTTCAGGGTAGGAACCCAGTTTTGGAGGATTTCCTATTCCTTTATCTCTCCTCTGATGTAGCTTTCATCTGAGTTGAAAGCTCCCTGGCAGGAGATGACACCTTCAGGCAGGAATTCACTAGGAAGGTATTAATGAATGGTAATGAATCTTGGGGTGGAGTTCAGGACAGCATAGTGTCTTTTAGAGTCTTTTTATTCAGCTTCCTACTGTATCCTGTTTCCTAAGAATATCCATGTTCCTGGATGTCTTCATGGCTGTCTAGAGAAATGTCATGTATGAAACTGAATTCTGAGTTCAAGTTAAAGGCATTTGCAGGATTTGAACAAATTTTAAATGGCAGAACATTTCGTACTAAGCCACAACTCTTGCTGTGAAAATGACAAAAGAAGTGCCCAAGTGAGAAATCTAGAGTTCAGAATTCCTTTGGAGGGTACAACTTAAAAGTAGTACAATAATCCTACTGTGAACCACAACATCTTTAATCGCAGTACTTGGGAGGCAGAGGCTGGCAGACCTCTATAAGTTCAAGGCCATTGTGGTTTACAGAGAGAAAGTTCCAGGACAGCCAGGGCTATAAATATTCTGTTTGTTGTTGTTTTTTGCTGTTGTGTGGCTTTTAAGGAGAATAATAGCTACAAAGCCATTTCATGCAAAGACAACATTCGAAAAGGCATAACTCAGTGATCCGGAGATTAGGCCCTGGTGAAGTTGATGTGAAGGATTGTTCGTTTTCTTAAGAGAATTGCAAGGTTAAGCATAGAAGTTTTGAGTCCAGAGAGATACATATACCATGTCTTTCCAAGGACAGTGTAGGAGAGCAACAGTATTCCTTCCCTGTGTCCTTTATTTTGTCATGAGGGTATGATAAATTTACAAACACTGACATATTATTTGAGTGTGTAAAAAGTTGGAATGTTTTCTGTCTGTATCAGAAAAAGAAGAGACCAAAAGCTATTGACAATCATGTGGAGAAATTATCATCCTTAAAATTTTAAAAATTAAAATGATTTATTTATTATTTTTGTGTGTATTCATGTTCTTACCTGCATGTATGTAGGTATACCATATGCCAAGGGATGTCAGAAGAGGATATTGGATTCCTTGGGACTAGAATAACAGGTGGTTGTGAAGTGCTCTGTAGATGCTGATACCTGAACGAGGTGCCACTCAAGATCATTGTGTGGTCTTAACATGAAACCATCTCTCTAGCCTAGACTGGGACTCTCACACAGCAGGGCGAATATGAATTAGAATAGCAAGTGTGCTGAACATTACAAAGACACCTCAAAAATAAATAAAAGCTACTTTATGACTCAGCAGACATGTCTCAGGATATTTGCTCAAGTTAATTGACATCAGAATCTGATATTACTTTAAATTTTTATTTTTAATAGTTCCCATTATTGAACGTAGTTAGGAAATCTTAAATTCCCTTCAAGTATATCATATACTCATGTACTCTGATGATAATTGCTCTGCCATAGACCATCCTCTGACTAGTCACTCTCTTTCTCACCATCTATAAGATTTGTAGTATCTGTGTAAAATTGGGTTTACAAATGAGAGCACATGGTTGATAGTTTGTCTTTTGAGTTTCTTTATTTCACTCACTAGTACAATCTCATATGCAGCTGTTTTCTAGCAAATGGCACTGTTGTCATCAGAATTCTTAAGTGATATGGACACTCCCAGTTTTATGCTAATGCCATTAACAATTGATAAGCTGTGGCTAAAACTTAGATGCCCATTGACAAGTAAACAGATAAAGAAAATATGACAGAAATGTCATTGGCACATGTGATTTCATCCAAATGTTGTTTATACAAGTCCATAACAAATGGAAAAGAGGAGACTCTTGGTTTATGGAAACTGGGATTGGAGGAACTAGGAAGATGCCTATCATCAGGTAATCCATTTCAATTATTTCAGATATAAACCTTGCTTGGATATACTGTTTAGTACCATTCTTACAGTAACGGATACAGGGCACAAAGTTTAGTATTTAAAATTTAATTGATTGTGTAGATTTTTCACTAAGTGATTTATCAATATAATATGACAGACACTGTGGAATGATGATGGCACAGAGTTTATTTAATTACTTGTTTTCGGGCACAACACATAAATAGCAGAAAGAAGGTGGTAGTACACAAAAATCTGTGTGTAAATCAGAAGAAAAGATAGTTGAGAAGATAACTGGTTAAAAGAAGTTTAATTTTGGGGGAAGTGTTTTCATAAGTTATTTCATGAGAGATATGAAGATCTAGGCTCAGATCCTAAACTGATACCAGACCTTCACACCAGCCCCTCATGAAGATGGCATAAGATCCATAATCTCTGGGGATGAGGAGAGTGAGGGAGAGGGACTCCATCCTTTCTCAAAGCATTTCCCACACCTAAGTAAGAATTTGCATTTGTCAGGTTTCCTGGGGAGAATCTGAAGGTGTTCAGCAAAGGTTAAGGTGTGGGTTTCTGCAGCTAGGGCAGGTCAGCTCTCCACAGAGCATGGCTGTGCAGATGCTCCTTGTGTTCATCAGCAGCAGGACTGGCAGCAGGGATTGCAGCAGCTGAGGGTCACACAGGCTGGTTTGAAAGAGGTGGTCTTGCAGCAGCTGGTTTCACAGCAAGTTGGTTGGCAGCACAGCTGGAAGAAGCATGGCTGGCAGCAGGAGGGCACACAGCAGCAGGGCTGGCAGCAGGGTGTGCTGCAACTAATGCTCACACAGTTTGATTTGCTAGTGGTAGTCTTGCAGCTGCTGGTTTCACAGCAAGGTGGGTGACAGCTGATCTTTAAGGAGCAGGGTTGGCAGCATGGCTGGCAGCAGGTGGGCACATAGCAGCAGGGCTGGCAACAAGGTGTGCTGCAGCAGATGCTCACACCAGTTGGCTTGGAACTGCTGGTCTTGCAGCAGGTGCTTTCACAGCAGGTTGGTGGGTTGGAGGGCTTGGAGCAAGTGTTGACAGTTTTGTTGCTGCTGTTGCTGGACTGGCAGCAGGGTGTGCTGCAACTTGGAGGACAGCATGGCTGGCAGCAGATGGACTCAGGGCAGCCGGAATCAGGGCAGCAGGGTGGGCAGCAGGTGGTCCAGCAGTAGATGGTCTTGCAGCAGCCAGGCTGACAGCAAGGTGGGCATATGGAGAGGGCCATGGTATCAGGTATGGAGGCTGATACTGTGTTCACAGGTGAGTTTTGAACAGTGTAGCAAGATGTTCCAGTCAGGGCTTTTTATTCCATGGGCCTCCAATGTGTGGGCCAATCAGAAAGACATTACCTCTTTGTTTACTATTTGCGTATTTAATGTTTGTTGATGAAGAAGGAAATTCTCAGCTAATGCTCTGAATCATTTGAAAACATTAATTTCTTATTTGGACATAGCTTATTTGAACACGTATCCATAACTCAAGTGTTCATCCCAACTGCTTTGATGTAAGTCTGATTGTCATCTGGTCCTTTAGTCATACTTGTCTCTAAGGGAAAGTCAATAATACGTTGTTTTTAGGAATTTATTCTGTTATCTGTACTTAGAGTTATTAATGTCTCTGGGCATGAGAGTGCTGTATTCACAATGATGGACTCAACACTTTGTTCTCTCTCTGTTTGCCCAAAAAAGCCTAATTCCTAACTGTTGCAGGTAGGTGCCAATCTCTATGTCATACATCCATATGTGTGTGTTTGCATATGTGTGTGTGCACCATGGGTGGGAGGACAATCTCAGGTATTATTATCAGACATGCTGTCGACCTGTTTTGAGGCAGAGGTTCCCCCAAGCATTACAAACTCGTGTTAGTCCTCTTGGCTGGCCATCAGAAACAGAGAATAAGACTGTATAGCTGAAGACAGCATATTCCATGGTTAAAAGCTATAGAGAAAGCCTATCTGGAACTGAGCTGGATGCTACATTTCTATGCTGAGATTTCAAAGTGTCATAAGGAGTTATAGACGTTACTGGGATGCTGGTCGTGCTGGTGTTGGTTATCAACAGTCTTTCCTACCTGTGAACAAAATAAACTATAAAACCCACTTGTCAGAAAGATATGTCCACCCGTGTAGCAGTGTAATGAGTATTTGTTCCCTTTACTTATATTAGAGACATACTACAGAGTAAAGGCTCCATGCCTGGTGTTGTAAACCCATTTAACCACAAATGTCTGGGAAGGTCACAGGTGGGATGGAGGAACTTACCCTTGCTGCTGATAAAATTATTTGACATACTATCAAAATATCTTCTAAAGAATTATGTTTATACCTATGGACAAATGTTTCTTTTTTTTTTTTCAAGGGATATACTCATTTTTGTAACTATGTTACAAATAGTAGTTAACAAAACAATGCACAGTAAAAGGACAGGTAACTGGATAATGAAAGGGTGATAGATACCCAATAGAATACTGTTCACCTTAAATTAAAAGAAAGAAATTCTGACATACATTTCAGCATAGATTTTTTCTGGCAATATTATAAAAAGTGAAAGAAGCTAATCACAATAGGCAAATACTTTACAATTCCACTTATATATGTATTTAGAAGAGTAAAAGTCATGGAAACAGTACAGTGGTAGATGCTAATGACTTAGAGAGGAGAGGATGGGACGCAGCTATGTAATAGTTATCCCACTTCAGTTTTACAAAACCATAAGGAGTAGAAAGAAGATAAAAGAGAGTAATAGGGAATGGGTATGAGTGCATACATTGTATACGTGCTTCAAATTCTCAAAAACAAAATACATTTCTTTTCAAAATCCTGACTTGTTTTTAAATTCCCCCAACTTTTAAGTAATAAAGTTGGACAAATGTTTCTTTCTCAGCATTAATTAGAGAAATATCTCCGCATCCATTGATAATGAATGGACAGTCTCATGGCTGCCCAAGATGCTGATAACCCATAATGATTGATAGCCCGGCACTAAGGAAGGCATTTATAAGATTCCCTGTAAGTCTCAGAGCCCATTGAAAAGGAAGGGCAGGAAAAATGTGAGAGCTAGAAGATAGGGAGAAAGGGTGTAATATTTATTCTGTAAGTCAAAGACAATCTTTGGTATTATAAACTTACCCAAAGGAGCCACAATTACTTTCACTAATTAATTATTGAGAAGACTGGACTTGTCAGTAATCAATGACAGATGGGGGGGTGTTTCATGAGACCCAACAGTTTATTGCTGAACTATTGGCTATTGGTATATTCTGGGAGAGGAATTGTCATTGTTTTTAGTTATGTGTCCACTGTTGAGACCACCAGACTCCAGTGGATAGTTCCAAAACCATAGTCACATGGAAAACCCTGGTTAAACTCTTAGAGTCACACGCAAAAACAAATAAAAATGAGTATGGGAAAGAGATTTATATGAAGTGGATAGGTACACATTAAAAGCAAGTGAATGTGAGGGGTTAGACTAATCAGTATGCATATTATAATGTTTGTAAGTGCCGGAAACCAAATTTAATTTACATTAATAGAAATAAATAAAACATTGCTCACAAAGTTGTAAAAGGTCACACAGCCATTCTGTTAAGGGTCTGCTCCTAGATTCACAGCATTACACTAATGTTTACATGTGTTAATGTTTCTTTTGAGCACTTACATGTCATAGCATTCTGCCTTTTGTCTCTTTTGCAGTGTTGGAATGTTGTATTTTTAGAATCAGAAAGAGAAGAGATAAAAGATGTTGACAAGTGTGTGCAGAAATTTGGGTTCTTAAAACTTTAAAAAGTTAAAATTTTTTATTTATTATTTTATGTATATACATGTTTTACCTGAATGCATGTATGTACACCACATGCCCAGGGATGTCAGAAGAAGACATTAGATGCCTTGGAACTATAATAACAGGTGGTTGTGAGCTGCTCTGTGCATGCTGGGAACTGAACCCTGATGCTGCTCAAGACCATTGTGTGCTCTTAAAATTGAACCATCTCTGTAGCCCCAGAGACTGGGACAATCACACAGCAGGGGGAATATGAAGAACAGCAGGTGTGCTGAACATTACAAAGACTCCTCAAAAATAAAAAATTGTACCTTATAACTCATCAGCCATGTCTCAGGATATTTGCTCAGGTTAATTGATATCAGAGTCTTATTATTTAAAACTTTTATTTTAATTGTTCCCATTTATCGAATGTAGTGAGGGAATCTGAAAGTCCCTTCAAGTATATCATATACTCAAGTACTTTAATGATATTTGCTTTTCCACAGCCCCTCCTCTGACTAGTCACTCCCTTTCTTACTATCTATAGGATTTAAAATTTCCGTGTAAAATCGTGGGTTGACAAATGTGAGCACATGGTTGATAGTTTGTCTTTTGTGTTTGCTTAATTTCACTCACTAGGACAATCTCATTTTCAGCTGTATTCTAGCAAATGCCACTGTTGTCATCAGAACCCCTAAGTGATATGGACACTTCCAGATTTATGCTAATCCCAGTAACAACTGAGAAGATGTGGCTGAAACTTAGATGCCCACTGACAAACAAATGGCTAAAGAAAATATGACAGAAAAGTCATTAGTATATGATGTGTATGAAAGTCAGTAAGAAATGAAGGGAGCAAACTCTTGGTTTATGGGCACTGAGGTTGCAGGATTTAGGAAGATGGTGATCATTTGATATTCAATTTCAATTATTCCAGAGATAAAACTTTCATGGATCTATTGTTTAATACCATGCTTAGTGTCGCTGACAAAGTGCACCATGTTCAGTATTGTAATTCTATTGGTTATGTAAATTTTTCATTAAGTAATTTATCAAAATAATAGGACAGACAATATGGAATGATGATAGCACAAATTTTATTAAATTCTTTGTTTCTGGGGCACAACTCAGAATTGACAGAAAGAAGAAAGTAGTACACAAAAGTCTGCAGGGAACTCAGAAGAAAATACAGTTGAGAAGATAACTGGTTAAATCAAGTTTCCTTTTGGGGGTCGGGTTTTCTTAAGTTATTTCATGAGAGATATGAAGATCTAGGCTCAGATCCTAATCTGATACCAGACCTTCACACCAGCCCCTCATGAAGATGGCAAAAGATCCATAATCTCTGGGGATGAGGAGAGTGAGGGAGAGGGACTCCATCCTTTCTCACAGCATTTCACACACCTAAGTAAGAATTTGCATTTGTCAGGTTTCCTGGGGAGAATCTGAAGGTGTTCAGCAAATGTTAGGTGTGGGTTTCTGCAGCTAGGGCAGGTCAGCTCTCCACAGAGCATGGCTGTGCAGATGCTCCTTGTGTTCAGCAACAGCAGGACTGGCAGCAGGGTGTGCTGCAGCTGATGATCACACAGGCTGGTTTGAAAGAGGTGGTCTTGCAGCTGCTGGTTTCACAGCAAGTTGGTTGGCAGCACAGCTGGAAGAAGCATGGCTGGCAGCAGGTGGGCACACAGCAGCAGGGCTGGCAGCAGGGTGTGCTGCAACCAATGCTCACACAGTTTGATTTGCTAGTGGTAGTCTTGCAGCAGCTGGTTTCACAGCAAGGTGGTTGACAGCTGATTTTTAAGGAGCAGGGTTGGCAGCAGGTGGGCACATAGCAGCAGGGCTGGCAACAAGGTGTGCTGCAGCAGATGCTCACACCAGTTGGCTTGGAACTGCTGGTCTTGCAGCAGGTGCTTTCACAGCAGGTTGGTGGGTTGGAGGCCTCTGAGCAAGTGCTGACAGTTTTGTTGCTGCTGTTGCTGGACTGGCAGCAGGGTGTGCTGCAACTTGGAGGACAGCATGGCTGGTAGCAGATGGACTCAGGGCAGCCGGAATCAGGGCAGCAGGGTGGGCAGCAGGTGGTCCAGCAGTAGATGGTCTTGCAGCAGCCAGGCTGACAGCAAGGTGGGCAGCAGGAGAGAGTCATTGTATCAGGTATGGAGGCTGATACTGTGTTCACAGTTGAGTTTTCAACAGTGTAGCAAGATCTTCTAGTCAGGTCCTTTTATAGCATGGGCTTCCAATGTGTGGGCCAATCAGAAAGACTTGACCTCTTTGTTTATCATTTGCATATGTAATTCATGTTGATGAAGAAGGACATTCTCAGCTAATGCTCTGAATCATTTGAAAGCGTTCATTTCTTTATGGGAATAGCTTGCATGAAGTGTTTCCAATAACTCAAGGCTTCATGTATCAGCTTTGATGTAACTGTAACTTTGTTCTTACAACTTTTTTCTCTTTTCTGTACATAGAGTTATAAATGTCTCCGGGCATGAGTGTGCTGTATTTATAAAGATGAACTCAAAACCCAATTATTACTCTGTTTGCCCAAAAAGCCCAATTGCAAACTGTCCCAGGTAGGTGTCAATCTGTAAAAATTCCTGTCCCTGTGTATCTGGGGCACGTTAAAAGTGATTTGAGATAACATATCTGGAATAATGTTTTTCACAGCAGAGTAGAACCATAACTGATGGGAATAAAAAGAAACAGAACTTTAGGAATAGGCTGGCTCTAGTGGGTGACTGACTGTCCTCAGGTACTGTCTACTCCTGGGGACATGTGGGTGACCATCTGTCCTGAGTGAGTATATGCTCCTGGATACATGTGGGTATAGTTTCTGTCATAGGCCCAAAGAGCTCCAAAGCTAGGAGTATGGACAAGAATTGGAGTTCCTATCAAGCAGAAATTTCTTCTTTTGAAAGGACATTCACCCTGTCAAAAACTAGTTGGTTACTTCCATAATACTCATGCCACCATTGTAGCAATGATCACATCTTTCCTGACATGTTGTGATCGCAGCTTGCAAGATTTGCAGCTGGGTGAGACTATTCATGATATTTCTTCCATGGCAGCTTGAATCACCCTGCTGGTACCATGATGCTAACTAGCAGGAAGCTGACCCTGTTCAGCACTGAAATCTTTTCTCTAAGTCATATAACCAGATCGTATGATGTCTTCAGCTGTAGGGTGTATTAACAGGGTCCTGTTTTCGCAATCAAAAGAAATGCTAATACATTGCATTGTTTTAGAGACCTGTGGGCTTCTCATAGGATGGTATCACATACCTGATACTAGGATTTTTGTTTAGTTGTCTATAGCTTCTGGGAGCTGAACTATCCATGCAGGGTACTACCATTCAGAGCCTTCTCGTTATATTTGTAACCTACCTTACAAAATAGTAGGTCTCCAAATAACTTTTAACACACAATCTGTTTTGATTAAACCTGCCATTATCACTGTTCATTTCTCCATGCCCCCAATCCTGTCTCCCCTAAGACAATTCCACTATAATAGTCCACTTCTTGATTTTTATGTAGCATGCGTTCTACTGTCATCTGTCTTTTAAGGCCTTCCCACATTATAGTTCTTCATCTATTTCCTTGGTCTCTACAGGCATTCCAAGCTAAACCACAAATCTAACAATTAAAAACAAATTCCCGTAGGAGAAAAGAAGTGAGTTGAAGTCTGAATGGAGTTTTCTTCATTGAAAGTTGGCATTTGCCTAGCATGAGGGATAAGTAGTAAAATCGAGAGTGTAATCTTGTACAATTAGATATCTCAGTTTCTCAATGCAAACTGTTAAAGGGGCTCTGTTCTCCTCTGCTATTGATTGCCTGACTATTTTAATGCATATGTGTGTGCATGCATCTATATGTGTGTTGTGTATGTGTGTGCACCAGGCAGAGGAGGACAATCTCGGGTATTATTATCAGACATGCCATCGACCTGTTTTGAGACAGAGGTTCCCCAAGCAGTACAGACTCTCCTTAGTCCTCTTGCCTGGCCATCAGAAATAGAGAATAAGACCATATAGCTGAAGATAGCTTATTCCATGGTCAAAAGATACAGCGAAAGTCTATCTAGAACTGAGCTGGATGCTTTGTCTCTATGCAGAGATTTCAAAGTGCCATAAGGAGCTATAGATGTTACTGGGATGCTGGTGGTGGTGGTGTTGGTTATCAACAGTCTTTCCTACCTGTGAATAAAACAAACTACAAAACCCACTTGTCTCACTGAAATGAGTATTTGTGCCCTTCATGTACTTAAGAAGCATACTTCAGAGTAAAGGCTCCATGCCTGGTATTGTAAACATATTCAACCACCCATGTCTGGGAAGGTCACAGGTGGGATGGAGAAACTTACACTTGCGGTGGTTTAAATTATTTGATATACTATCAAAATATCTCCTAAATAACTATGCATATACATATGTTTATACCAAAGCTTCTTTCTCAGCCTTAGTCAGACAAGCCTCTCTCCAGTCATTGGTAATGAATGGACAGTCGCATGACTGCCCTAGATGCTGATAATACAAAATGATTGATAGCCCAGCACTAAGGGAGGCATTTATATGACCACTTGTAAGGCTCAGAGAACACTGAAAAAGAAGGGCAGGAAATAATGTAAGAGGTAGAAGATAGGGAGAAAGACTATAAAATTTATTTGGTAGGTCCCAAGATTTTATAAATCACTCTGAGAAGCTGTAATTAATAATCAATAATCAATGATGGATGTAGGAGAGGCTCGTGAGACCCAAGGCTTTATTGCTGAACTATAGCTATTGATAAATTCTGGGAGAGGAATTGCCATTGTTTTAGTTATGTGTCCATTGTTGAGCCCACCAGGCTCCAGTGGCAAGTTCCAAATCCATGGTCACATGGACAGCCCTGGTTAAATTCTTAGAGTCATACACGGAAACAAATAAAAATGAGTATGGAAAAGAGATTCATATAAAAGGTTTAGGTAGACATTGGCTTTAGTGAAAACTGCCTGGCAGGAGATGACACTGTCAGGCAGGAATTCACTAGGAAGGTGTTAATGGGATGGTAATGAATCTTGGGGTGGAATTCAGGTCAGCATAGTGTCTTTGAAAGTCTTTTTATTCGGCTTCCTACTATATCCTGTTTCCTAAGAATATCCAAGTTCCTGGATGTCTTCATGGCTGTCTAGAGAAATGTCATGTATGAAACTGAATTCTGAGTTCAAGTTAAAGGCATTTGCAGGGTTTGAACAAATTTTAAATGACAGAACATTTTGTACTAAGTCACAACTCTTGCTGTGAAAATGACAAAAGAAGTGCCCAAGTGAGAAATCTAGAGTTCAGAATTCCTTTGGAGGGTACAACTTAAAAGTAGTACAATAATCCTACTGTGAACCACAACATCTTTAATCGCAGTACTTGGGAGGCAGAGGCAGGCAGACCTCTGTAAGTTCAAGGCCACTGTGGTTTACAGACAGAAAGTTCCAGGACAGCCAGGATTATAAATATTATGTTTGTTGTTGTGTTTTTTTTAAAGAGAGTAATAGCACAAGTAGCTACAAAGCCATTTCATGCAAAGGCAACATTTGAAAAGGCATAACTCAGTGATCAGGACATCATGCACTGGTGAAGTTGATGGGAAGGAATGTTCGTTTTCTCAAGAGAACTGCAAGGTGAAGCATAGCAGTTTAGAGTCCAGCGAGATACATAGACTATGCCTTTCTAAGGGCAGTGTAGGAGAGTAACAGTGTTCCTTCCCTGTGTCCTTTATTTTGTCCTGAGGGCATGAGAAATTTACAAACACTGGCATATTATTTGAGTGTGTAAAAGTTGAAATGTTGTCTCTCTGTATCAGAAAAAGAAGAGACCAAAAGCTATTGACAAGTGTGTGGAGAAATTATCATCCTTAAAACTTTAAAAATTAAAATGATTCATTTATTATTTTTGTGTATACACATGTTTTAACTACACGGAATGTCAGAAGAGGAGATTGGATGCCTTGGGACTAGAATAACATGTGGTTGTGAGCTGCTCTGTGGATGCTGGAAACTGAATGAGGTGCCACTCAAGATCATTTTGTGTTAACATGGAACCATTTCTCTATCCCCAGAGACTGGGACTCTCACACAGCAGGGGGAATATGAAGAAGAATAGCAGGTGTGCTGAAAATTACAAAGACTCCTCAAAAAAAAAACCTGTGCTTTATGACTCAACAACCATGTCTCAGGATATTTGCAAAAGTTAATTGTTATCAGAGTCTTTTATTATTATTTCACATTTTTATTTTTAATTGTTCCCATTTATCGAATGTAGTGTGGTAATCTTAAAGTCCCTTCAAGTATGCCAGATACTCATGTACTTTGATGATATTTGCTCTTCCACAGCCCCTCCTCTGACTAGTCACTCTCTTTCTCACAACCTATAGCATTAGAAGTTTCTGTTAAAATCGTGGATTTACAAATGAGAGCACATGGTTGACAGTTTGTCTTTTGAGTTTGCTTTATTTCACTCACTAGGACATTCTCATATGCAGCTGTTTTCTAGCAAATCCAACTGTTGACATCAAAACCCTTAAGTGATATGGACACTCCCAGATTTATGCTAGTGCCATTAACAATTGATAAGGTGTGTCTAACAATTAGATGACCATCACAAGTAAATGGATAAAGAAAATATGGCAAAAAAGTCATTGGTGTATGTGATGCCACCCAAATGTTGTTTATAAAAGTCAGTAACAAATCTCTAAGGGAAACTCAATAATAAGTTGATTTTAGAACTTTGTTCTTTTATCTGTACTTAGAGTTATTAATGTCTCTGGGCTTGAGAGTGCTGTATTCACAATGATGGACTCAACACCTTGTTCTCTCTTTGTTTGCCCAAAAAAGCCTAATTCCTAACTGTTCCAGGTAGGTGCTAATCTCTAAAAGTTCCTGTACCTTTGTATCAGATCACATTAAAGATGGTTTGATGTCAGGGTGTCTGGAACAATGTGTTTGATAGCAGAGTAAAACCAGAGATGATGAGAATAAATGAAACAGCACTTTAGAAATAAGCTAGCTTTCATTAAAAACCCAAAACAAAGATATCCACAAAGCTTCGTTGGATGCAGGTTCCTAAATTTGAGACCTGTTTTGAGTAAAAGAATTAGATTAGAACTATATACCATGCATCTCTAAACAAGTGTGAATCTATACAAGATAATCAGGTGTGACAGTAAGTAAACATTTTCAGGACTGGAAGTTTTAACCCAAAAGTCACAGACTCACCATGTCTTATGCTCCTGAAGATACAGTACTGTGACAAAGTCTGGGGAAAATAGAGGGAAGAGGAAAAATCAGGGCAGGAATTCAGTTTATAGTGGGCGAGCAGGTGAGAAGCAGAGGATAAAAGGTCTTAGGAAATGATGACATAAATACTGGTAGATAAGTTTCAAGTTATATAAGAATGAGAACATTGTTTCTTAAAAGAATTGATTTTGTAAAATAGGTTTATATTGCCAATATAACCTGATTTTCTAATCTAAAATTTATTGTGAATATTTTATATCCTTTTTCCATTACTTTAAAAAACAAAATAAAGACTCTTACATTATAGCCTAAAAAAAAAGAAAGAAGCTGGCATCAATGGAGATGTGGGTGCTTCTATATCCTTACTGTCTGCTTCTGGGGACTGAAGTCTGTCCTGACTGTGTGTATGCTACTGGGGACATGTGGGTAGAGTTTGTGGCCTAGGACCTATGAGCTTCCCATTCATGGCTTTTGGAGAAGAATAGCCCTTTCTGTCAAACATGAATTTCTCCTTTTGAAAGGACATTCACCCGGTCAAAAACCAGTTGGTTACTTCCATAATATACATGCCACCATTGCACCAGTGTTCACACCTTTCCTGACATGCTGTTATTACAGCTTGCAAGGTTTACAGCTGGATGAAACTATTGATGATTTCTTTTCTGGTATCTTGAATCACTCTGCTGGAACTGTGAAGCTAAGACTCGGTTCAGCACTGGCATCTTTTCTCTATGTCCTATAACCAGATCATGATGTCTTCAGCTGTAGGGTTTACTAACAGGGTCCTTTTTCACAATTAAAAGAATGATAATATTTTGCATTGCTTTGGAGACCTGTGGGCTTCTCATAGGATGGTATCACATACCTGATACTAGGATATTTGTTTAGTTGTCTATAGCTTCTGGGAGCTGAACTATCCATGCAGGGTACTACCATTCAGAGCCTTCTCGTTATATTTGTCACCAACCTTACAAAATAGTAGGTCTCCAAATGGCTTTTAATACATCATCAGTTTTGATTAACCCTCCCCTCATCACTGTTCATTTCTCCATACCCACACTCCTATCTCTCCTTAGACATTTCCACTACAATAATCTGTTTCTCCACTTTTACATATTATGTGTTCTACAATTTCCTGTCTTTTAAGGCCTTTCCACATGATTATTCCCTGTCTATCTCCCTGGACTCTACAGGCATTCCATGCTAAAGTCACACATCTAAAAATTCAAAACAAATTCACTTGGGAACAAAGAAATGAGTTGAGGCTTCAATGTTGTCTACTCCATTCTAAGTTGGCGATTGCCTAGCATGAGGCAATCTTGTACAATTAGATATCTCAGTTTGTCAGTGCCAACTGTTAAAATGGCTCTGTTCTCCTCTGTTATGGGTTTCCTGTATACTTTAATGCATATATCTATATGTGTGTGTTTGCGTATGTGTGTGTGCACCATTGATGAAAGGACAATCTCGGGTATTATTATCAGACATGCCATTGACCTGTTTTGAGAGAGAGGTTCCCCCAAGCATTACAAACTCGTGTTAGTCCTCTTGGCAGGCCATCAGAAACAGAGAATAAGACCATATAATTGAAGATAGCATATTCCATGGTCAAAAGCTATAGAGAAAGCCTATCTGGAACTGAGCTGGATGCTACATTTCTATGCTGAGATTTTAAAGTGCCATAAGGAGCTATAGATGTTACTGGGATGGTCGTCGTGCTGGTGTTGGTTATCAACAGTCTTTCCTACCTGTGAACAAGATAAACTACAAAACCCACTAGTCAGGCAAGATATGTCCACCAGTGTATCCGTGTAATGAGTATTTGTGCCCTTCACTTATATTAGAAGCACACTACAGAGTAAAGGCTCCATGTCTGGTATTGTAAATCCATTTAACCAAAAATGTCTGGGAAGGTCAAAGGTGGGATGGAGGAACTTACCCTTGCTGCTGTTTAAATTATTTGACATACTATCAAAATATCTTCTAAAGAACTATGTTTATACCTATGGACAAAAGTTTCTTTCTCAGCATTAATTAGAGAAATATCTCCGCATCCATTGATAGTGAATGGACAGTCTCATGGCTACCCAAGATGCTGATAACCCATAATGATTGATACCCCAGGACTAAGGAAGGCATTTATAAGATTCCTCAGAAAAATGGGAATAAACCTACCACAAGACCCAGCAACTCCACTCTTAGGCATATATCCAAAAGATGCCCATTCATACAAGGATGTCTGTTCCACTATGTTCATAGCATCATTATTTGCAATAGCCAGAACTTGGAAGCAACCTAGATGCCCCTCAACCAAAGAATGGATAGAGAAAATGTGGTACATTTACACAATGGAGTACTATTCAGCAGAAAAAATAATGGAATCCTGAGATTTGCAGACAAATGGATGACACTAGAAGAAACCATCCTGTGTGAGGTAACACAGTCACAAAAAGAGAAACATGGCATGTACTCTCTCATATATGGATTTTAGACATAGATATGAGGAGTGCCAGCCTATAATCCCATGGCCAGAGAGCCTGGGAAACAGAACCTTCATTCAGTGGTTAATGGAAGAAGAGGCACACTCCCAAAGCTGAACTCAAGAAAGCCAGTAACAGAGAGGGAGGACTGATGACCAAAGGGATTAAGACTGGGCTGGCTTAACCCCCAGAAACAGCTGACCTGACAAAGGTTAACTTTTGAATCCCAGGTATCAGCCTGGGAATCGAGCATGGGACTGATCAAGACCCCCTGAATGTGGGTGTCAGTGAGGAGGCCTAGGTAATCTATAGAGCCTTGGGCATTAGATCAGTACTCATCCCGAGTATACACACGGACTATGGACTCCCATCCAACAATGTGAGATGCACTCTCACCCTGAACTCTTGGGGGAGGGTCTAGGCCCTGCCCTGGATGAAATGACAGAATATGGACACCATCATGGAGGGCCTCACCCTCCCTGGGGAAATAAGGGGATAATGGGGGGATGGGGGAGGGCACGGGAGGAGGGGAGGGGGAAGGGAGAGGGAACTGGAATTGGCTTGTGAAACAACCTTGTTTCTAAATTTAAACTTAAAAAAATAAAAATAACTAACTAACTAAATAAATAAATAAATAAAAAAGATTCCCTGTAAGTCTCAGAGCCCATTGAAAAAGAAGGGCAGAAAAAATGTGACAGCTAGAAGATAGGGAGAAACTGTGTAATATTTATTCTGTAAGTTCCAAGGGAATCTTTGGTATTATAAACTTACCCAAAGAAGCAACAATTACTTTCACTAATTATTGAGAAGACTGGACTTGCCAGTAATCAATGACAGATGGGGGTGTTTCATGAGACCCAATGGTTTATTGCTGGACTATTGGCTATTGATAAATTCTGGGAGAGGAATTGTCATTGTTTTTAGTTATGTGTCCACTGTTGACACCACCAGATGCCAGTGGTTAGTTCCAAAACCATAGTCACACGGACAACCCTGGTTAAACACTTAGAGTCACACGCAAAAACAAATAAAAATGAGTATGGGAAAGAGATTTGTATAAAGTGGATAGGTACACATTAAGCAAGCAAATGTGAGGGGTAAGACTAATCAGTATGCATAGTATAATGTTTCTAACTTCTGGAAAGCAAATTTAATTTATATTAATAGAAATAAATAAAAAATTGCTCACAAAGTTATAAAAGGTCACACAGCTATTCTGTTAAGGGTCTGCTCCTAGATTCACAGCAGTACACTAATGATTACATGTGTTAATGTTTCTTTTGAGCACTTACATGTCATAGCATTCTGCTTTTTGTCTCTTTTGCAGTGTTGTGATGTTGTCTGTCTAGTATCAGGAAAGAGAAGAGATGAAAGATGTTTACAAGTGTGTGCAGAAATTTAGCTTCTTAAAACTTTAAAGACTTAAATAATTTATTTATTATTTTATGTATATACATGATTTACTTGAATGCATGAATGCCTTGGGACTATAATAACAGGTGGTTGTGAGCTGCTCTGTGCATGCTGGGAACTGAACCCAGATGCTGCTCAAGACCATTGTGTGCTCTTAACATGGAACCATCTTTGTAGCCCCAGAGACTGGGACACTCACACAGCAGGGGGAATAAGGAGAAGAATAGCAGGTGTGCTGAACATTACAAAGACACCTCAAAAATAAAAAATTGTACCTTATAACTCATCAGCCATGTCTCAGGATATTTGCTCAGGTTAATTGATATCAGAGTCTTATTATTTAAAACTTTTATTTTATTGTTCCCATTTAACGAATGTAGTGAGGGAATCTGAAAGTCCCTTCAAGTATATCATATACTCAAGTACTTTAATGATATTTGCTTTTCCACAGCCCCTCCTCTGACTAGTCACTCCCTTTCTTACTATCTATAGGATTTAAAATTTCCGTGTAAAATCGTGGGTTGACAAATGTGAGCACATGGTTGATAGTTTGTCTTTTGTGTTCGCTTAATTTCACTCCTAGGACAATCTCATTTTCAGCTGTATTCTAGCAAATGCCACTGTTGTCATCACACCCCTAAGTGATATGGACACTCCCAGATTTATGGTAATCCCAGTAACAACTGAGACGATGTGGTTGAAACTTAGATGCCCACTGACAAGCAAATGGATAAAGAAAATATGACAGAAAAGTCATTAGTATGTGATGTTTATGAAAGTCAATAAGAAATGGAGGGAACTGACTCTTGGTTTATGGGCACTGAGGTTGGAGGATCTAGGAAGATAGTGATAATTGGATATTCAATTTCAATTATTCCAAAGATAAACCTTCCATGGATCTATTGTTTAATACCATGCTTAGTGTCACTGACAATGTGCACCATGTTTAGTGTTTTAAATTCTATTGGTTATGTAAAGTTTTCATTAAGTGATTTATCAAAATAATATGAAAGACAATATGGAATGATGATAGCACAGATTTTATTAAATTCTTTGTTTCTGGGGCACAACTCAGAATTGACAGAAAGAAGAAAGTAGTACACAAAAGTCTGCAGGGAACTCAGAAGAAAATACAGATTGAGAAGATAACTGGTGAAATCAAGTTTCCTTTTGGGGGTAGTGTTTTCTTACGTTATTTCATGAGAGATATGAAGATCTAGGCTCAGATCCTAAACTGATACCAGACCTTCACACCAGCCCTCATGAAGATGGCACAAGATCCATAATCACTGGGGATGAGGAGAGTGAGGGAGAGGGACTCCATCCTTTCTCACAGCATTTCACACACCTAAGTAAGAATTTGCATTTATCAGGTTTCCTGGGGAGAACCTGAAGGTGTTCAGCAAATGTTAAGGTGTGGGTTTCTGCAGCTAAGGCATGTCAGCTCTCTACAGAGCATGGCTGTGCAGATGCTCCTTGGGTTCAGCAGCAGCAGGACTGGCAGCAGGGATTGCAGCATCTGAGGGTCACACAGGCTGGTTTGAAAGAGGTGGTCTTGGAGCTGCTGGTTTCACAGCACGTTGGCTGGCAGTACAGCTGGAAGAAGCATGGCTGGCAGCAGGTGGGCACACAGCAGCAGGGCTGGCAGCAGGGTGTGCTGCAGCAGATGCTCACACAGTTTGACTTGGAACTGCTTGTCTTGCAGCAGCTGGTTTCACAGCAAGGTGGTTGACAGCTGATCTTTAAGGAGCAGGGTTGGCAGCATGGCTGGCAACAGGTGGGCACACAGCAGCAGGGCTGGCAACAAGGTGTGTTGCAGCAGATGCTCATACCAGTTGGCTTGGAACTGCTGGTCTTGCAGCAGGTGCTTTCACAGCAGGTTGGTGGGTTGGAGGGCTGGGAGCAAGTGCTGACAGTTTTGTTGCTGCTGTTGCTGGACTGGCAGCAGGGTGTGCTGCAACTTGGAGGACAGCATGGCTGGCAGCAGATGGACTCAGGGCAGCCGGAATCAGGGCAGCAGGGTGGGCAGCAGGTGGTCCAGCAGTAGATGGTCTTGCAGCAGCCAGGCTGACAGCAAGGTGGGCAGCAGGAGAGAGTCATTGTATCAGGTGTGGAGGCTGATAGTGAGTTCACAGGTGAGTTTTCAACAGTGTAGCAAGATCTTCTAGTCAGGGCCTTTTAAACCATGGGCCTCCAATGTGTGGGCCAATCAGAAAGACATTACCTCTTTGTTTACTATTTGCATATTTAGTGTATGTTGATGAAGAAGGAAATTCTCAGCTAATTTTCTGAATCATTTTTAAGCATTCATTTCTTATTTTGGCATAGCTTACTTGAACTCTTCTCCATAACTCATCCCATCAGCTTTGATGTAAGTCTGATTGTCATCTTGTCTTTGGTCTTACTTGCTTCTATGGGAAACTCAATAATAAGTTTTTCTTAGAACTTTGTTGTGTTATTTGTATTTAGAGTTATAAATATCTCTGGGCATGAGTGTACCATATCTACCATGATGGACTCAACACCTTGTTCCCTGTTGGTTTAAAAAGCCTAATTTCAAACTGTTCCTGGCGGGTGCCAATCTCTGTCAAAATTCCTTCACCTTTGTATCAGAGCACATTAAAAATGGTTTGATGTCAGGGTGTCTGGAACAATGTGTTTGATAGCAGAGTAAATCCAGAGATGATGAGAATAAATGCAACTGCACCTTAGAAATAAGCTGGTATCAGCAGGGATGTGGGTGAACCTGTGTGCTTACTGTCTGCTTCTGGGGAGATGTGGGTGACCATCTGTCCTGATTGAGTATATGCTCCAGGGGACATGTGGGTGTAGTTTGTTCCTATGACCTATGAGATCCCAGTTATGGCCTTTGGACAAGAATTGCAGTTTCTATCAAGCACGAATTTCCTCATTTGAAAGGACTTTCACCCGATTAAAAACTTTTGGTAACTACCAAAATAGTCATGAAACTATTGCACCAATGATTACATATTTCGTGACATGTTGATATTGCAGCCTTCTATATTGGGAGCTGGATAAGACTGTTGATGATTTTTCTTTCCTGGCAGCTTGAATCACCCTGCTGGCACACTGTAGCTGACTAGCAGGAAGCAAACACTCAGTTCAGCACTGGTGTCTTTTACCTCTAAGTCATGTAACCAGATCACATGCTGTCTTCACCTGTAGGGTCTTACTAACTGGGTCTGGTTTTTCAATCAGAAGAAATGCTAATAGTTTGCATTGTTTTGGAGACCTGTGGGCTTCTCATAGGATAGTATCCCATACGTGGCACTAGGATTTTAGTTTAGTTTCTATAGCTTCTGGGAGCTGAACTATCCATGCAGGGTACTACGTTCAGAGCCTCCTTATTACATTTGTCACCTACCTTACAAAATAATAGGTCTCCAAAACGCTTTTAGCACATTATCAGTTTTGATCATCATCACTGTTCATTTCTCCATGCTCCCACTCCAATCTCCCCTAAGACAATTCCACCATAATAGTCTACCTCTGGATTTTTACATAGCATGTTTTCTACCGTGCCCTGTCTTTTAAGGACCTTCTACATCATTGTTCCTTCTCTATTGCTCTGATTTCTACAGTCATTCCCATCTAAAGCCACAAATCTAAGAATTAAAAACAAATTCACTTAGAAGAAAAGAAATTATTTGAGGCCTGAATGGAGTCTGCTTCATTCTAAGTTGGCATCTGCCTAGCATGAGGGTTAATTATGTAGTATAATCTTGTGCAGGGTGGTGCAATTAGATATCTCAGTTTCTCAGTGCCAAATGTAAAAGGGGCTCTGTTCTCCTCTGCTATCTGTTACCTGTATATTTTAATGCACAAGTGCATGCATACGTCAATGTGTGTGTGTTTGTGTCTGTGTGTGCACCAGAGGTTGAAGGACAATCTTGTGTATCTGTATCAGACATGTAATCGACCTCTTTTTTTGTGATTTTGTTTTTTGAGACAAGATTTCTTGTGCTTTGGAGGCTGTCCTGGAACTCACTCTGTAGACCAGGCTGGTCTCGAACTCACAGAGATCCACCTGCCTCTGCCTCCTGCTGGGATTAAAGGGGTGTGACACCACCACTTGGCCATCGACCTTTTTTGAGGCAGAGTTTCCCCCAATAAGCACAAACTCTTGTTAGCACTCTTGGCTGGCCATCAGACACAGAATAAGACCATATCGCTGAAGAAAGCTCACACCATGGTCAAAAACTATAGAAAAATCTATCTGGAACTGAGCTAGAAACTTTGTCTCTATGCTGAGATTTTGAAATGCCATAATGTTACTGGGGTGCTGGTGGTGGCAGTGTTGGTTATCAACAGCCTTTCTTACCTGTGAACAAAACAAACTAGAAAACCCATTTGTCAGGCAAGATTTCTCCATCCGTGTAGCACTGAAATTTGTATTTGTATCTTTTATTTAGTTTAGATACATATTACAGAGTAAAGTCTCCATGCCAGGTGTATTAAATACATTCAACCAAGCATGTCTGGGAAGGTCACAGTAGGATGGAGGAACTTACACTTGATGTTGTTTAAATTATTTAAATACTATCAAAACATCTCTTAATTAACTATGTATGTGTCTATGTTTATACCAAAGCTTCTCTCTCAGCCTTCATCAGACAAGCCTCTCTCCAGCCATTAGAAGTGAATGCACAGTCCTTTGACTGCCCAAATGCTGATAATACATAATGATCGATAAGCCCAGCACTAAGGGAGGCATTTATACAACCAATTGTAAGGTTCAGAGCACATTGAAAAATAAGGGCAGGAATAAATGTAAGAGCTAGAAGATAGGGAGAAATACTATAAAACTTACTGTGTAAGTCCCAAGATATCCATTGTTTTATAAATCACTCAGAGAAGCTATAATTAATAATGAATAATCAATGATGGATGTAGGAGAGGCTCATGATACCCAAGGCTTTATTGCTGAACTATAGCTATTGATAAATTCTGGGAGAGGAATTGCCATTGTTTTTAGTTATGTGTCCATTGTTGAGCCCACCAGGCTCCAGTGCCTAACTCCAAATCCATGGTCACATGGACAGCCCTGGTTAAACTCTTAGAGTCACACATGAAAACAAATAAAAATGAGTGTGGAAAAGAGATTTTGATGAAGGGGATAGGTAGACATTGGTTTTAGTGAAACAAGGGAATGTCAGGGGTGAGACTAATCAGTGTGCATATTATACATATTTGTAACTGCCAGAGAACAATTTAATTAATATCAATAATAGCAATTGAAAAAATGTCTCACAAAAAATAAAACAAGCAACAGAGCTATTCTGTTAAGGGTCTGTGCCTAGATTCACAGCAGCACACTAATGTTTTGCATGTTTTGATTTTTCTTTTGAGCACTTACATGTTGTGGCATTCTGCCTTTTGTCTCTTTTCATTTATAGATGTTTCAAGGTTTAAAAGGATGCTCCACCTAAATTCACTGAAGGAAATCAAGAGAAGCGTGCTTGCTAACTAATATAGTCAAGCTGAAGCTACCAGATTATCACCAGATCTCAACCACACAAAGAGGCCTATTCCCAGGTGTTTGGGAATACAGCTTGCTATTCCACTGACAGACATTCAGACTCACAAAGGCATCATAGATGAATCTCTGAGTTGCAAAAGAATATTCTTTGGTGGCTGGAGAGATGGTTCAGTTATTAAGAGCACTGGATGCTCTTTCCAGGAGCCAAAATTCAGTTCTCAGCGACCATATAGTGAGTGGCTCACAACTGTGTGTAACTCTGCTTCTAGGGAATCAGATGCCTTCTTATGGCCTCTGTGGGCACTGCACTCATATGATGTACACAATACATTCATACATTTTTACATGCATAAATATTTGATTTACATGGCAGATAAACTCATAAGTGACTTGAAAGCAAAGGAATAAAATTAAAGGATTCTATTCACTGACTCCAAACTACTGTTTCTTATCCCTCTGGGAATCATGGAAAAAGCTGATATACCACTGAGCCTTGGACCTCAGTGTTGTTCAGAGAACCAGAAGGGGAAGGGACTGGACAAGCAAGTTTTTACATAAATATAGGATGCGAAGATCTTCTCTGAGTCAGGAGAGAGAGAGAGGAGGATTTTAGAAAATGAGTGGGAACATCTTCCTTGAACTCTTCAGGGTAGGAACCCAGTTTTGGAGGATTTCCTATTCCTTTATCTCTCCTCTGATGTAGCTTTCATCTGAGTTGAAAGCTCCCTGGCAGGAGATGACACAGTCAGGCAGGAATTCACTAGGAAGGTATTAATGAATGGTAATGAATCTTGGGGTGGAGTTCAGGACAGCATAGTGTCTTTTAGAGTCTTTTTATTCAGCTTCCTACTGTATCCTGTTTCCTAAGAATATCCATGTTCCTGGATGTCTTCATGGCTGTCTAGAGAAATGTCATGTATGAAACTGAATTCTGAGTTCAAGTTAAAGGCATTTGCAGGATTTGAACAAATTTTAAATGGCAGAACATTTCGTACTAAGCCACAACTCTTGCTGTGAAAATGACAAAAGAAGTGCCCAAGTGAGAAATCTAGAGTTCAGAATTCCTTTGGAGGGTACAACTTAAAAGTAGTACAATAATCCTACTGTGAACCACAACATCTTTAATCGCAGTACTTGGGAGGCAGAGGCTGGCAGACCTCTATAAGTTCAAGGCCATTGTGGTTTACAGAGAGAAAGTTCCAGGACAGCCAGGGCTATAAATATTCTGTTTGTTGTTGTTTTTTGCTGTTGTGTGGCTTTTAAGGAGAATAATAGCTACAAAGCCATTTCATGCAAAGACAACATTCGAAAAGGCATAACTCAGTGATCCGGAGATTAGGCCCTGGTGAAGTTGATGTGAAGGATTGTTCGTTTTCTTAAGAGAATTGCAAGGTTAAGCATAGAAGTTTTGAGTCCAGAGAGATACATATACCATGTCTTTCCAAGGACAGTGTAGGAGAGCAACAGTATTCCTTCCCTGTGTCCTTTATTTTGTCATGAGGGTATGATAAATTTACAAACACTGACATATTATTTGAGTGTGTAAAAAGTTGGAATGTTTTCTGTCTGTATCAGAAAAAGAAGAGACCAAAAGCTATTGACAATCATGTGGAGAAATTATCATCCTTAAAATTTTAAAAATTAAAATGATTTATTTATTATTTTTGTGTGTATTCATGTTCTTACCTGCATGTATGTAGGTATACCATATGCCAAGGGATGTCAGAAGAGGATATTGGATTCCTTGGGACTAGAATAACAGGTGGTTGTGAAGTGCTCTGTAGATGCTGATACCTGAACGAGGTGCCACTCAAGATCATTGTGTGGTCTTAACATGAAACCATCTCTCTAGCCTAGACTGGGACTCTCACACAGCAGGGCGAATATGAATTAGAATAGCAAGTGTGCTGAACATTACAAAGACACCTCAAAAATAAATAAAAGCTACTTTATGACTCAGCAGACATGTCTCAGGATATTTGCTCAAGTTAATTGACATCAGAATCTGATATTACTTTAAATTTTTATTTTTAATAGTTCCCATTATTGAACGTAGTTAGGAAATCTTAAATTCCCTTCAAGTATATCATATACTCATGTACTCTGATGATAATTGCTCTGCCATAGACCATCCTCTGACTAGTCACTCTCTTTCTCACCATCTATAAGATTTGTAGTATCTGTGTAAAATTGGGTTTACAAATGAGAGCACATGGTTGATAGTTTGTCTTTTGAGTTTCTTTATTTCACTCACTAGTACAATCTCATATGCAGCTGTTTTCTAGCAAATGGCACTGTTGTCATCAGAATTCTTAAGTGATATGGACACTCCCAGTTTTATGCTAATGCCATTAACAATTGATAAGCTGTGGCTAAAACTTAGATGCCCATTGACAAGTAAACAGATAAAGAAAATATGACAGAAATGTCATTGGCACATGTGATTTCATCCAAATGTTGTTTATACAAGTCCATAACAAATGGAAAAGAGGAGACTCTTGGTTTATGGAAACTGGGATTGGAGGAACTAGGAAGATGCCTATCATCAGGTAATCCATTTCAATTATTTCAGATATAAACCTTGCTTGGATATACTGTTTAGTACCATTCTTACAGTAACGGATACAGGGCACAAAGTTTAGTATTTAAAATTTAATTGATTGTGTAGATTTTTCACTAAGTGATTTATCAATATAATATGACAGACACTGTGGAATGATGATGGCACAGAGTTTATTTAATTACTTGTTTTCGGGCACAACACATAAATAGCAGAAAGAAGGTGGTAGTACACAAAAATCTGTGTGTAAATCAGAAGAAAAGATAGTTGAGAAGATAACTGGTTAAAAGAAGTTTAATTTTGGGGGAAGTGTTTTCATAAGTTATTTCATGAGAGATATGAAGATCTAGGCTCAGATCCTAAACTGATACCAGACCTTCACACCAGCCCCTCATGAAGATGGCACAAGATCCATAATCACTGGGGATGAGGAGAGTGAGGGAGAGGGACTCCATCCTTTCTCAAAGCATTTCCCACACCTAAGTAAGAATTTGCATTTGTCAGGTCTCCTGGGGAGAATCTGAAGGTGTTCAGCAAAGGTTAAGGTGTGGGTTTCTGCAGCTAGGGCAGGTCAGCTCTCCACAGAGCATGGCTGTGCAGATGCTCCTTGTGTTCATCAGCAGCAGGACTGGCAGCAGGGATTGCAGCAGCTGAGGGTCACACAGGCTGGTTTGAAAGAGGTGGTCTTGCAGCTGCTGGCTTCACAGCAAGTTGGTTGGCAGCACAGCTGGAAGAAGCATGGCTGGCAGCAGGAGGGCACACAGCAGCAGGGCTGGCAGCAGGGTGTGCTGCAACTAATGCTCACACAGTTTGATTTGCTAGTGGTAGTCTTGCAGCTGCTGGTTTCACAGCAAGGTGGGTGACAGCTGATCTTTAAGGAGCAGGGTTGGCAGCATGGCTGGCAGCAGGTGGGCTCACAGCAGCAGGGCTGGCAACAAGGTGTGCTGCAGCAGATGCTCACACCAGTTGGCTTGGAACTGCTGGTCTTGCAGCAGGTGCTTTCACAGCAGGTTGGTGGGTTGGAGGCCTCTGAGCAAGTGTTGACAGTTTTGTTGCTGCTGTTGCTGGACTGGCAGCAGGGTGTGCTGCAACTTGGAGGACAGCATGGCTGGCAGCAGATGGACTCAGGGCAGCCGGAATCAGGGCAGCAGGGTGGGCAGCAGGTGGTCCAGCAGTAGATGGTCTTGCAGCAGCCAGGCTGACAGCAAGGTGGGCATATGGAGAGGGCCATGGTATCAGGTATGGAGGCTGATACTGTGTTCACAGGTGAGTTTTGAACAGTGTAGCAAGATGTTCCAGTCAGGGCTTTTTATTCCATGGGCCTCCAATGTGTGGGCCAATCAGAAAGACATTACCTCTTTGTTTACTATTTGCGTATTTAATGTTTGTTGATGAAGAAGGAAATTCTCAGCTAATGCTCTGAATCATTTGAAAACATTAATTTCTTATTTGGACATAGCTTATTTGAACACGTATCCATAACTCAAGTGTCCATCCCAACTGCTTTGATGTAAGTCTGATTGTCATCTGGTCCTTTAGTCATACTTGTCTCTAAGGGAAAGTCAATAATAAGTTGTTTTTAGAACTTTGTTCTTTTATCTGTACTTAGAGTTATTAATGTCTCTGGGCATGAGAGTGCTGTATTCACAATGATGGACTCAACACTTTGTTCTCTCTCTGTTTGCCCAAAAAAGCCTAATTCCTAACTGTTCCAGGTAGGTGCCAATCTCTGTAAAAGTTCCTGTACCTTTGTATCAGATCAGATCACATTAAAGATGGTTTGATATCAGGGTGTCTGGAACAATTGTGTTTGATAGCAGAGTAAAACCAGAGATGATGAGAATAAATGAAACAGCATTTTATAAATAATCTGGCTTTCATTAAAAACCCAAAACAAAGAAATCCACAAAGTTTCGTTGCCAATATAACCAGATTTTCTAATCTAACATTTATTGTGAATATTTTATATTCTTTTTCCATTATTTTTAAAAACAAAATAAAGACTTTTACTTTGTAGCCTGAAAAAGAAAAGAAATAAGCTGGCATCAGCGAAGATGTGGGTGCTTCTATGTCCTCACTGTCTGCTTCTGGGGAGATGTGGGTGACCATCTGTCCTCACTGAGTATATGCTACTGGAGACATGTGGTGTAGTTTGTGTCCTAGGACCTATGAACTCCCCATTCATGGCTTTTGGAGAAGAATTACCTTTTCTGTCAAACATGAATTTCTTCTTTTGAAAGGACATTCACCCAGTCACAAGCTGGTTGGTTACTTCCATAATACTCATGCCACCATTGCGCCAATGATCATACCTTTCCTGACATGCTGTTATTACAGCTTGCAAGGTTTGCAGCTGGATGAGACTATTGATGATTTTTCCTCCCTGGCAGCTTGAATCACTCTGCTGGTACTGTGCGGCTAACTAGCAGGAAGCAAACACTCAGTCCAGCACTGGCATCTTTTCTGTATGTCCTAACTAGATCATATGATGTCTTCAGCTGTAGGGTTTACTAACTGGGTCCTGTTTTGCAATCAAAATAAATGCTAATAGTTTTCATTGCTTTGGAGACCTGTGGGCTTCTCATAGGATGATATAACATACCTGGTAGTAGGAATTTTGTTTAGTTGTCTATAGCTTCTGGGAGCTGAACTATCCATGCAGGGTACTTCCATTCAGAGCCTTCTCTTATATTTGTCGCCTACCTTACGAAATAGTAGGTCTCCAAATGGCTTTTAATACATCATCAGTTTTGATTAACCCTCCCCTCATCACTGTTCCCTCACTCTTATATTTCCTAAGACATTTCCACTACAATAATCTATCTCTCCACTTTTACATATTATGTGTTCTACCATCTCCTGTCTTTTAAAGCCTTTCCACATCATTTTTCCCTGTCTATTTCCCTGGTCTTTACGGGCATTCCATGCTAAAGTCACACATCTAAAAATTCAAAACAAATTCACTTAGGAGCAAAGAAATGAGTTGAGGCTTCAGTGGAGTCTACACCATTCTAAGTTGCCCATTGCCTAGCATGAGGGATAAGGATCTAGTAAAATATTTTGTAATCTATTACAATTTGATAACTCAGTTTGTCATTGCCAACTGTTAAAAAGCTCTGTTCTCCTCTGTTATGGGTTGCCTGTATATTTTAATGCACACATGCATGCATACATCACTATGTGCTGTTTGCTTTTGTGGGTGTGCACCATGGGTGGGTGGACAATCTCGGGTATTATTATCAGACATGCTGTCGACCTGTTTTGAGAGAGAGGTTCCCCCAAGCATTACAAACTCGTGTTAGTCCTCTTGGCTGGCCATCAGAAACAGTGAATAAGACTATATAGCTGAAGACAGCATATTCCATGGTCAAAAGCTATAGAGAAAGTTTAACTGGAACCGAGCTGGATGCTACATTTCTATGCTGAGATTTCAAAGTGCCATAAGGAGCTATAGATGTTACTGGGATGCTCGTCGTGCTGGTGTTGGTTATCAATAGTCTTTCCTACCTGTGAACAAAATAAACTACAAAACCCACTTGTCAGAAAGATATGTTCACCAGTGTAGCAGTGTAATGAGTATTTATTTCCTTCACTTATATTAGAGACATACTACAGACTAAAAGCTCCATGCCTGATATTGTAAACCCATTTAACCACAAATGGCTGGGAAGGTCACAGGTGGGATGGAGGAACTTACCCTTGCTGCTGACAAAATGATTTGACATACTATCAAAATATCTTATAAATAACTATGTTTATACCTATGGACAAAAGGTTCTTTCTCAGCATTAATTAGAGAAATATCTCTGCATCCATTGATAGTGAATGGACAGTCTCATGGTTGCCCAAGATGCTGATAACCCATAATGATTGATAGCCCGGCACTAAGGAAGGCATTTATAAGATTCCCTGTGAGTCTCAGAGCCCATTGAAAAGGAAGGGCAGGAAAAATGTGAGAGCTAGAAGATAGGGAGAAAGGGTTTAATATTTATTCTGTAAGTCAAAGACAATCTTTGGTATTATAAACTCACCCAAAGAAGCCACAATTACTTTCACTAATTAATTATTGAGAAGACTGGACTTGTCAGTAATCAATGACAGATGGGGGGTGTTTCATGAGACCCAACGGTTTATTGCTGAACTATTGGCTATTGATATATTCTGGTAGAGAAATTGTCATTGTTTTTAGTTATGTGTCCACTGTTGAGACCACCAGACTCCAGTGGATAGTTCCAAAACCATAGTCACACGGACAACCCTGGTTAAACTCTTAGAGTCACACGCAAAAACAAATAAAAATGAGTATGGGAAAGAGATTTATATGAAGTGGATAGGTACACATTAAGCAAGTGAATGTGAGGGGTAAGATTAATCAGTATGCATATTATAATGTTTGTAACTGTCAGAAAGCAATTTTAAATTATATTAATAGAAATAAATAAAAAAATTTCTCACAAATTTATAAAAGGTCACACAGCCATTCTGTTAAGGGTCTGCTACTAGATTCACAGCAGTACACTAATGTTTACATGTGTTAATGTGTCGCACCTGCTGAGCAGCCTGCACCCAAGAATGTAGCGAGGTGGTCGGGATAGATGACACAGAGACTGGTCAGTTGCTTTAAGAAAACTTTATGCTCCCAAGTGGGCTTAGGAGAACGCCCCAAGAAAAAACGCTTCCCTTTTTAAAGACTTCTGCCATCCATACACACACAATTCTCCAACCGAGCTCTCACACACCTCTCACAGCTCTCACAGACTTCTCACCCTTCTGACTGGTCATTAAAACTCTGGCACCAGAATCAGGGAGAAACAGCAGGGAGCAGGAAGAAGCATCTAGCCATAGAGGGAATCAAAGTCATGGTGTTTCAGTGAGGGAGCCCTTATTGGAGCCCTACCAAGAGCTTTATGGCACTGAATTGTTTTCAGTAAACATGTTTTCAGTAAACATTGCCTTACAGCTGCCTACTCCCAGGCCGAAGGAGAAGTGGGTCTCTGCTCAAGGTCTGGTATCCTCACATAAATGTTTCTTTTGAGCACATACATGTCATAGCATTCTGCCTTTTGTCTCTTTTGCAGTGTTGGAATGTTGATTTTCTAGTATCAGAAAAGGAAGAGTTAAAAGATATTGACAAGTGTGTGCAGAAATTCGGGTTCTTAAACCTTTAAAATGTTAAAATGATTTATTTATTATTTTATGTATATACATGTTTTACCTGAATTTATGTATGTACACCACATGCCCAGGGATGTCAGAAGAAGACATTAGATGCCTTGCAACTATAATAACAGGTGGTTGTGAGCTGCTCTGTGCATGCTGGGAACTGAACCCAGATGATGCTCAAGACCATTGTGTGCTCTTAACATGGAACCATCTCTGTAGCCCCAGAGACTGGGACTCTCACACAGCAGGGGGAATATGAAGAAGAATAGCAGGTGTGCTGAACATTACAAAGACTCCTCAAAAATAAATAAAAGCTACTTTATGACTCAGCAGACATGTCTCAGGATATTTGCTCAAGTTAATTGATATCAGAGCCTTATTAATTAAAACTTTTATTTTAATTGTTCCCTTTTATCAAATGTAGTCAAGGAATCTTAAATTCCCTTCAAGTATATTATATACTCATGTACTTTGATGATATTTGCTTGTCCATAGCCCCTCCTCTGACTAGTCACTCCCTTTCTCACTATCTATAGGATTTGAAAATTGTGGGTAAAATCGTGGGTTTACAAATGAGAGTATGTGGTTGATAGTTTGTCTTTTGTGTTCACTTAATTTCACTCACTAGGACAATCTCATTTTCATCTGTATTCTAGCAAATGCCACTGTTGTCATCAGAAACCCTAAGTGATATGGACACTCCCAGATTTATGGTAATCCCAGTAACAACTGATAAGATGTGGTTGAAACTTAGATGCCCACTGACAAGCAAATGATAAAGAAAATATGACAGAAAAGTCATTAGTATATGATGTTTATAAAAGTCAGTAATAAATGGAGGGAGCAGATTCTTGGTTTATGGGTACTGAAGATGGAGGATCTAGGAAGATAGTGATCATTGGATATTCTATTTCAATTATTCCAAAGATAAACCTTCCATGGATCTATTGTTTAATACCATGCTTAGTGTCACTGACAATGTGCACCATGTTTAGTATTTAAAAATCTGTTGAATATGTAAATTTTTCATTAAGTGATTTATCAAAATAATAGGACAGACAATATGGAATGATGATAGCACAGATTTTATTAAATTATTTGCTTCTGGGGCACAACTCATAAGTGAGCACATAGAAAAAAGTAGTACACAAAAATCTGGGGGTAACTCAGAAGAAATTACAGTAGAGAAGATAACTGGTTAAATGAAGTTTAACTTTGGGGATAGTGTTTTCTTAAGTTATTTCCTGAGAGATATGAAGATCTAGGCTCAGATCCTAAACTGATATCAGACCTTCACACCAGCCCCTCATGAAGATGGCACAAGATCCATAATCTCTGGGGATGAGGAGAGTGAGGGAGAGGGATTCCATCCTTTCTCAAAGCATTTCCCACACCTAAGTAAGAATTTGCATTTGTCAGGTTTCCTGGGGAGAACCTGAAGGTGTTCAGCAAAGGTTAAGTTGTGGGTTTCTGCAGCTAGGACAGGTCAGCTCTCCACAGAGCATGGCTGTGCAGATGCTCCTTGTGTTCATCAGCAGCAGGACTGGCAGCAGGGATTGCTGCAGCTGAGGGTCACACAGGCTGGTTTGAACGAGATGGTCTTGGAGCTGCTGGTTTCACAGCAAGTTGGTTGGCAGCACAGCTGGAAGCATGGTTGGCAGCAGGAGGGCACACAGCAGCAGGGCTGGCAGCAGGGTGTGCTGCAACCAATGCTCACCCTATTTGATTGGCTACTGGTAGTTTAGCAGCAGCTGGTTTCACAGCAAGTTGGCTGACAGTTGATCTCTAAGGAGCAAGGTTGGCAGCATGGCTGGCAACAGGTGGGCACACAGCAGCAGGGCTGGCAGCAGGGTGTGCTGCAGCAGATGCTCACACCAGTTGGCTTGTAACATGCTGTCTTACAGCAGGTGCTTTCACAGCAGGTTGGAGGGCAGCAGGGCTGGGAGCAAGTGCTGACAGTTTTGTTGCTGATGTTGCTGGACTGGCAGCACGGTGTGCTGCAACTTGGAGGACAGCATGGCTGGCAGCAGATGGACTCAGGGCAGCTGGAATCAAGGCAGCAGGGTGGGCAGCACGTGGTCCAGCAGTAGATAGTCTTGCAGCAGCTAGGCTGATAGCAAGGTGGGCAGCAGGAGAGGGTCATGGTATCAGGTATGGAGGGTGATACTGTGTTCACAGGTGAGTTTTGAACAGTGTAGCAAGATCTTCCAGTCAGGGCCTTTTATACCATGGGCCTCCAATGTGTGAGCCAATCAGAAAGACATTACCTCTTTGTTTACTATTTGCATATTTAATGTTTGTTGATGAAGAAGGATATCCTCAGTTAATGCTCTGAAACATTTGAGAGCATTCATTTCTTATTTGGGCATAGCTTACATGAACACATGTCCATAACTCAAGCGTTCATCCCATCTGCTTTGATGTAAGTCTGATTGTCATCTGGTCCTTTGGTCATGCTCGTCTCTAAGGGAAACTCAATAATAAGTTGTTTTTAGAACTTTGTTCTTTTATCTGTACTTAGAATTATAAATATCTCTGGGCATGAGAGTGCTGTATTCATAATGATAGACTCAACACCTTGTTCCCTGTCTGTTTACCCCAAAAAGCCTAATTCCTAACTGTCCCAGTAGGTGCCAATCTCTATATATTCCTGTACCTTTGTTTCAGAGCACATTAAAGATGGTTTGATATCAGGGTGTCTGGAACAATGTGTTTGATAGCAGAGTAAAACCAGAGATGATGAGAATAAATGAAATAGTAGTTTAGAAATTATCTGCCTATCGTAATTGATTAAAAAGCCAAAACAAAGATATCCACAAAGCTTCATTGGATGCAGGTTCCTAAATTTGAGACCTGTTTTGAATAAAAGAATTAGATTAAAACTATATATCATGCAACTCTAAACGAGTGTGAATCTATACAAGATAATCAGGTGTGACAGTAAGTAAACATTTTCAGGAATAGAAGTTTTAACCCAAAAGTCACAGACTCACCATGTCTTATGCTCCTGAAGATACAGTACTGTGACAAAGTCTGGGGAAAATGGAAGGAAGAGGAAAAATCAGGGCAGGAATTCAGTTTATAGTGGGCGAGCAGGTGAGAAGCAGAGGATAAAAGGTCTTAGGAAGTGATGACATAAATACTGGTAGATATGTTTCAAGTTTTATAATAATGGGAACATTGTTTCTTTAAAAGAATTGATTTGGTAAAATAGATTTAGATTGCCAATATAACCTGATTTTCTAATCTAACATATTGTGAATATTTTATATCCTTGTTCCATTATTTTTAAAAAACAAAATAAATACTCTTACTTTGTAGCCTAGAAAAAGAAAGAAGCTGGCATCAGCAGAGACGTGGGTGCTTCTATGCCCTTACTGTCTGCTTCTGGGGAGATGTAGGTGACCATCTGTCGTGACTGAGTGTATGCTACTGGGGACATGTGGGTGTAGTTTGTGGCCTAGGACCTATGAGCCTCCCATTTGTGGCTTTTGGAGAAGAATTGCCTTTTCTGTCAAACATGAATTTCTTCTTTTGAAAGTGCATTCACTCAGTCAAAAACTGGTTGGTTACTTCCATAATAATTATGCCACCATTGCGCCAATGTTCACATCTCTCCTGACATGTTCTTATTGCAGCTTGCAATGTTTGCAGCTGGGTGAAACTTTTGATGATTTTTCTTTTCTGGCAGATTGAATCTCTCTGTTGATACTGTGAAGCTAACACTCGGTTCAGCACTGGCATCTTATCTCTATGTCCTATAACCAGATCATGATGTCTTCAGCTGTAGGGTTTACTAATGGGGTCCTGTTTTGCAATAAAAAGAAATGCTAATAGTTTGCTTGTTTTAGAGACCTGTGGGTTTCTCATAGGATGCTATCACATACCTGGCACTAGGATTTTTGTTTTGTTGTCTATAGCTTCTGGGAACTGAAATATCCATGCAGGGTACTACCATTCAGAGCCTTCTCATTATATTTGTCACCTACCTTACGAAATAGTAGGTCTCCAAATGGCTTTTAATACATCATCAGTTTTGATTAACCCTCCCCTCATCACTGTTCATTTCTCCATACCCACACTCCTATCTCTCCTTAGACATTTCCACTACAATAATCTATCTCTCCACTTTTACATATTATGTGTTCTACATCTCCTGTCTTTTAAGGCCTTTCCACATGATTGTTCCATGTCTATCTCCCTGGTCTCTACAGGTATTCCATGCTAAAGTCACACATCTAAAAATTCAAAACAAATTCACTTAGGAGCAAAGAAATGAGTTGAGGCTTCAATGTCGTCTACTCCATTCTAAGTTGCCCATTGCCTAGCATGAGGGATAAGGGTCTAGTAAAATCTTGTGCAATCCTGTGCAATTAGATATCTCAGTTTGTCAGTGCCAACTGTTAAAACGACTCTGTTCTCCTCTGTTATTTGTTGCCTGTATATTTTAAGGCACACATGCATGCATACATCAATATGTGTGTGTTTGCGTTTGTGTGTGTGCACCATGGGTGGGAGGACAATCTCGGGTATTATTATCAGACATGCCGTTGACCTGTTTTGAGAGAGAGGTTGCCCCAAGCAGTGCAAACTCGTGTTAGTCTTCTTGGCTGGCCATCAGAAACAGAGAATAAGACCATATAGCTGAAGATAGCATATTCCTTGGTCAAAAGATATAGCGAAAGTCTATCTGGAACTGAGCTGGATGCTTCGTCTCTATGCTGAGATTTCAAAGTGTTGTAAGGAGCTATAGATGTTACTGGGATGCTGGTCGTGCTGGTGTTGGTTATCAATAGTCTTTCCTACCTGTGAACAAAATAAACTACAAAACCCACTTGTCAGAAAGATATGTCCACCCGTGTAGCAGTGTAATGAGTATTTATTTCCTTCACTTATATTAGAAGCATACTTCAGAGTGAAGAGTCCATGCCTGGTGTTGCAAACCCATTTATCCATAAATGTCTGGGAAGGTCACAGATGGAATAGAGGCACTTACACTTGCTGCTGTTTAAATTATTTGACATACTATCAAAATATCTTATAAATAACTATGTTTATACCTATGGACAAAAGGTTCTTTCTCAGCATTAATTAGAGAAATATCTCCGCATCCATTGATAGTGAATGGACAGTCTCATGGCTGCCCAAGATGCTGATAACCCATAATGATTGATAGCCCGGCACTAAGGAAGGCATTTATAAGATTCCCTGTAAGTCTCAGAGCCCATTGAAAAGGAAGGGCAGGAAAAATGTGAGAGCTAGAAGATAGGGAGAAAGGGTGTAATATTTATTCTGTAAGTCAAAGACAATCTTTGGTATTATAAACTTACCCAGGAAACCAAAATTAATTTCACTAATTAATTATAGAGAAGACTGGACTTGTCAGTAATTAATGACAGATGGGGGTGTTTCATGAGATCCAATGGTTTATTGTTGAACTATTGGCTATTGATATATTCTGGTAGAGAAATTGTCATTGTTTTTAGTTATGTGTCCACTGTTGAGGCCACCAGACGCCAGTGGATAGTTCCAAAACCATAGTCACATGGACAACCCTGGTTAAACTCTTAGAGACACACGCAAAAACAAATAAAAATGAGTATGGGAAAGAGATTTGTATGAAGTGGATAGGTACACATTAAGCAAGCGAATGTGAGGGGTAAGACTAATCAGTATGCATATTATAATGTTTGTAAGTGCCGGAAAGCAATTTTAAATTATATTAATAGGAATAAATAAAAAATTGCTCAGAAAAATATAAAAAGTTCACACAGCTATTCTGTTAAGAGTTTGCTCCTAGATTCACAGCAGTACACTAATGTTTACATGTGTTAATGTTTCTTTTGAGTACTTAATGTCATAGCATTCTGCCTTTTGTGTCTTTTGCCGTTTTGAAATGTTGTCTGTCTAGTATCAGAAAAAGAAAAGATAAAAGATGTTGACAAGTGTGTGCAGAAATTCGGGTTCTTAAAACGTTAAAAAGTTAAAATGATTTATTTATTATTTTATGTATATACATGTTTTACCTGAATGCATGTATGTACACCACATGCCCAGGGATGTCAGAAGAAGACATTAGATGCCTTGGAACTATAATAACAGGTGGTTGTGAGCTGCTCTGTGCATGCTGGGAACTGAACCCAGATGCTGCTCAAGATCATTGTGTGCTCTTAACATGGAACCATCTCTGTAGCCCCAGAGACTGGGACACTCACACAGCAGGAGGAATATGAAGAAGAATAGCAGGTGTGCTGAACATTACAAAGACTCCTCAAAAATAAAAAAATTGTACCTTATAACTCATCAGCCATGTCTCAGGATATTTGCTCAAATTAATTGATATCAGAGCTCTATTATTTAAAATTTTTATTCTATTTGTTCCCATTTATTGAATGTAGTGAGGGAATCTAAAGTCCCTTCAAGTATATCATATGGTCATGTATTTAATGATATTTGCTTTTCCACAACCCCTCCTCTGACTATCCATAGGAATTGAAATTTCTGGATAAAATCGTGGGCTTACAAATGAGAGTATGTGGTTGATATCTTGTCTTATGTGTTTGCTTAATTTCACTTAGTAGGACAATCTCATTTTCAGCTGTATTCTAGCAAATGCCAGTATTGTCATCAGAATCCCTAAGTGATATGGACACTTCCAGATTTATGGTAATCCCAGTAACAACTGAGAAGATATGCCTGAAACTTAGATGCCCACTGACAAGCAAATGGCTAAAGAAGATGTGACAGAAAAGTCATTAGTATATGATGTTTATGAAAGTCAGTAAGAAATGGAGGGAACTGACTCTTGGTTTATGGGCACTGAGGTTGGAGGATCTAGGAAGATAGTGATAATTGGATATTCAATTTCAATTATTCCAGAGATAAACCTTCCATGGATCTATTGTTTAATACCATGCTGACAAAGTGCACCATGTTTAGTGTTTTAAATTCTTCTGGTTATGTAGATTTTTCATTACGTGATTTATCAAAATAATAGGACAGAAAATCTGGAATGATGATAGCACAGATTTTATTAAATTCTTTGCTTCTGGGGCACAACTCATAAGTGACAGAAAGAAGAAAGTAGTACACAAAAGTCTGCAGGGAACTCAGAAGAAAATACAGTTGAGAAGATAACTGGTGAAATCAAGTTTCCTTTTGGGGGTAGTGTTTTCTTACGTTATTTCATGAGAGATATGAAGATCTAGGCTCAGATCCTAAACTGATACCAGACCTTCACACCAGCCCCTCATGAAGATGGCACAAGATCCATAATCACTGGGGATGAGGAGAGTGAGGGAGAGGGACTCCATCCTTTCTCAAAGCATTTCCCACACCTAAGTAAGAATTTGCATTTGTCAGGTTTCCTGGGGAGAATCTGAAGGTGTTCAGCAAAGGTTAAGGTGTGGGTTTCTGCAGCTAGGGCAGGTCAGCTCTCCACAGAGCATGGCTGTGCAGATGCTCCTTGTGTTCATCAGCAGCAGGACTGGCAGCAGGGATTGCAGCATCTGAGGGTCACACAGGCTGGTTTGAAAGAGGTGGTCTTGCAGCTGCTGGCTTCACAGCAAGTTGGTTGGCAGCACAGCTGGAAGAAGCATGGCTGGCAGCAGGAGGGCACACAGCAGCAGGGCTGGCAGCAGGGTGTGCTGCAACTAATGCTCACACAGTTTGATTTGCTAGTGGTAGTCTTGCAGCTGCTGGTTTCACAGCAAGGTGGGTGACAGCTGATCTTTAAGGAGCAGGGTTGGCAGCATGGCTGGCAGCAGGTGGGCTCACAGCAGCAGGGCTGGCAACAAGGTGTGCTGCAGCAGATGCTCACACCAGTTGGCTTGGAACTGCTGGTCTTGCAGCAGGTGCTTTCACAGCAGGTTGGTGGGTTGGAGGGCTGGGAGCAAGTGCTGACAGTTTTGTTGCTGCTGTTGCTGGACTGGCTGCAGGGTGTGCTGCAACTTGGAGGACAGCATGGCTGGCAGCAGATGGACTCAGGGCAGCTGGAATCAGGGCAGCAGAGTGGGCAGCAGGTGGTCCAGCAGTAGATGGTCTTGCAGCAGCCAGGCTGACAGCAAGGTGGGCAGCAGGAGAGAGTCATTGTATCAGGTATGGAGGCTGATACTGTGTTCCCAGGTGAGTTTTCAACAGTGTAGCATGATCTTCTAGTCAGGGCCTTTTATACCATGGGCCTCCAATGTGTGGGCCAATCAGAAAGACTTGACCTCTTTGTTTACTATTTGCATATTTAGTGTATGTTGATGAAGAAGGAAATTCTCAGCTAATTTTCTGAATCATTTGTAAGCATTCATTTCTTATTTTGGCATAGCTTACTTGAACTCTTCTCCATAACTCATCCCATCAGCTTTGATGTAAGTCTGATTGTCATCTTGTCTTTGGTCTTACTTGCCTCTATGGGAAAGTCAATAATAAGTTGTTCTTAGAACTTTGTTGTGTTATCTGTATTTAGAGTTATAAATATCTCTGGGCATGAGTGTACCATATCTACCATGATGGACTCAACACGTTGTTCCCTGTTTGTTTAAAAAGCCTAATTTCAAATTGTTCCTGGGAAGTGCCAATCTCTATAAAAATTCCTGCACCTTTGTATCAGGGCACATTAAAGATGGTTTGATGTCAGGGTGTCTGGAACAATGTGTTTGATAGCAGAGTAAAACCAGAGATGATGAGAATAAATGCAACTGCACCTTAGAAATAAGCTGGTATCAGCAGGGATGTGGGTGAACCTGTGTGCTTACTGTCTGCTTCTGGAGAGATGTGGGTGACCATCTGTCCTGATTGAGTATATGCTCCAGGGGACATGTGGGTGTAGTTTGTTCCTATGACCTATGAGATCCCAGTTATGGCCTTTGGACAAGAATTGCAGTTTCTGTCAAGCACGAATTTCTTCATTTGAAAGGACATTCACTTGATTAAAAACTTTTTGTTTACTACCATAATAGTCATGAAACTATTGCACCAATGATTACATATTTCGTGACATGTTGATATTGCAGCCTTCTATATTGGGAGCTGGATAAGACTGTTGATGATTTTTCTTTCCCGGCAGCTTGAATCACCCTGCTGTCACACTACAGCTAACTAGCAGGAAGCAAACACTCAGTTCAGCACTGGCGTCTTTTACCTCTAAGTCATGTAACCAGATCACATGCTGTCTTCACCTGTAGGGTCTTACTAACTGGGTCTGGTTTTTCAATCAGAAGAAATGCTAATAGTTTGCATTGTTTTGGAGACCTGTGGGCTTCTCATAGGATAGTATCCCATACGTGGCACTAGGATTTTAGTTTAGTTTCTATAGCTTCTGGGAGCTGAACTATCCATGCAGGGTACTACCGTTCAGAGCCTCCTTATTACATTTGTCACCTACCTTACAAAATAATAGGTCTCCAAAAAGCTTTTAGCACATTATCAGTTTTGATCATCATCACTGTTCATTTCTCCATGCTCCCACTCCAATCTCCCCTAAGACAATTCCACCATAATAGTCTACCTCTGGATTTTTACATAGCATGTTTTCTACTGTGCCCTGTCTTTTAAGGACCTTCTACATCATTGTTCCTTCTCTATTGCTCTGATTTCTACAGTCATTCCCATCTAAAGCCACAAATCTAAGAATTAAAAACAAATTCACTTAGAAGAAAAGAAATTATTTGAGGCCTGAATGGAGTCTGCTTCATTCTAAGTTGGCATCTGCCTAGCATGAGGGTTAATTATGTAGTATAATCTTGTGCAGGGTGGTGCAATTAGATATCTCAGTTTCTCAGTGCCAAAAGTAAAAGGGGCTCTGTTCTCCTCTGCTATCTGTTACCTGTATATTTTAATGCACACGTGCATGCATACTTCTATACGTATGTATTTGTGTCTGTGTGTGTGGATCAGGGGTTGGAGGACAATCTTGGGTATCTATATCAGACATGCCATCTACCTCTTTTTTTGTGATTTTGTTTTTTGAGACAAGATTTCTTGTGCTTTGGAGGCTGTCCTGGAACTCACTCTGTAGACCAGGCTGGTCTCGAACTCACAGAGATCCACCTGCCTCTGCCTCCAGCTGGGATTAAAGGGGTGTGACACCACCACTTGGCCATCGACCTTTTTTGAGGCAGAGTTTCCCCCAATAAGCACAAACTCTTGTTAGCACTCTTGGCTGGCCATCAGACACAGAATAAGACCATATCGCTGAAGAAAGCTCACACCATGGTCAAAAACTATAGAAAAATCTATCTGGAACTGAGCTAGAAACTTTGTCTCTATGCTGAGATTTTGAAATGCCACAATGTTACTGGGGTGCTGGTGGTGGCAGTGTTGGTTATCAACAGCCTTTCTTACCTGTGAAGAAAACAAACTACAAAACCCATTTGTCAGGCAAGATTTCTCCATCCATGTAGCACTGAAATTTGTATTTGTGTCTTTTATTTAGTTTAGATGCATACTACAGAGTAAAGTCTCCATGCCAGGTGTATTAAATACATTCAACCAAGCATGTCTGGGAATGTCACAGTAGGATGGAGGAACTTACACTTGATGTTGTTTAAATTATTTAAATTATTTAAATACTATCTAAACATCGCTTAATTAACTATGTATATGTCTATGTTTATACCAAAGCTTCTCTCTCAGCCTTCATCAGACAAGCCTCTCTCCAGCCATTAGAAGTGAATGCACAGTCCTTTGACTGCCCAAGATGCTGATAATACATAATGATCGATAAGCCCAGCACTAAGGGAGGCATTTATACAACCAATTGTAAGGCTCAGAGCACATTGAAAAATAAGGGCAGGAATAAATGTAAGAGCTAGAAGATAGGGAGAAATACTATAAAATTTACTGTGTAAGTCCCAAGATATCCAGTGTTTTATAAATCACTCAGAGAAGCTATAATTAATAAAGAATAATCAATGATGGATGTAGGAGAGGCTCATGATACCCAAGGCTTTATTGCTGAACTATAGCTATTGATAAATTCTGGGAGAGGAATTGCCATTGTTTTTAGTTATGTGTCCATTGTTGAGCCCACCAGGCTCCAGTGCCTAACTCCAAATCCATGGTCACATGGACAGCCCTGGTTAAACTCTTAGAGTCACACATGAAAACAAATAAAAATGAGTGTGGAAAAGAGATTTTGATGAAGGGGATAGGTAGACATTGGTTTTAGTGAAACAAGGGATTGTGAGAGGTGAGACTAATCAGTGTGCATATTATACATGTTTGTAACTGCCAGAGAACAATTTAATTAATATCAATAATAGCAATTGAAAAAATTTCTCACAAAATTAAAACAAGCAACAGAGCTATTCTGTTATGGGTCTGTGCCTAGATTCACAGCAGCACACTAATGTTTTGCATGTTTTGATTTTTCTTTTGAGCACTTACATGTTGTGGCATTCTGCCTTTTGTCTCTTTTCATTTATAGATGTTTCAAGGTTTAAAAGGATGCTCCACCTAAATTCACTGAAGGAAATCAAGAGAAGCGTGCTTGCTAACTAATATAGTCAAGCTGAAGCTACCAGATTATCACCAGATCTCAACCACACAAAGAGGCCTATTCCCAGGTGTTTGGGAATACAGCTTGCTATTCCACTGACAGACATTCAGACTCACAAAGGCATCATAGATGAATCTCTGAGTTGCAAAAGAATATTCTTTGGTGGCTGGAGAGATGGTTCAGTTATTAAGAGCACTGGATGCTCTTTCCAGGAGCCAAAATTCAGTTCTCAGCGACCATATAGTGAGTGGCTCACAGCTGTGTGTAACTCTGCTTCTAGGGAATCAGATGCCTTCTTATGGCCTCTGTGGGCACTGCACTCATATGATGTACACAATACATTCATACATTTTTACATGCATAAATTTTTGATTTACATGGCAGATAAACTCATAAGTGACTTGAAAGCAAAGGAATAAAATTAAAGGATTCTATTCACTGACTCCAAACTACTGTTTCTTATCCCTCTGGGAATCATGGAAAAAGCTGATATACCACTGAGCCTTGGACCTCAGTGTTGTTCAGAGGACCAGAAGGGGAAGGGACTGGACAAGCAAGTTTTTACATAAATATAGGATGAGAAGATCTTCTCTGGGTCAGGAGAGAGAGAGAGGAGGATTTTAGAAAATGAGTGGGAACATCTTCCTTGAACTCTTCAGGGTGGGAACCTAGTTTTGGAGGATTTCCTATTCCTTTATCTCTCCTCTGATCTAGCTTTCATCTGAGTTGAAAGCTCCCTGGCAGGAGATGACACTGTCAGGCAGGAATTCACTAGGAAGGTATTAATGAATGGTAATGAATCTTGGGGTGGAGTTCAGGACACCATGGTATCTAGTAGAGTCTTTTTATTCAGCTTCCTACTGTATCCTGTTTCCTAAGAATATCCAAGTTCCTGGATGTCTTCATGGCTGTCTAGAGAAATGTCATGTATGAAACTGAATTCTGAGTTCAAGTTAAAGGCATTTGCAGGATTTGAACAAATTTTAAATGGCAGAACATTTTGTACTAAGTCACAACTCTTGCTGTGAAAAAGACAAAAGAGGTGCCCAAGTGAGAAATCTAGAGTTCAGAATTCCTTTGGAGGGTACAACTTACAAGTAGTACACTAATCCAACTGTGAACCACAACATCTTTAATCGCAGTACTTGGGAGGCAGAGGCTGGCAGACCTCTATAAGTTCAAGGCCATTGTGGTTTACAGAAAGTTCCAGGACAGCCAGGACTATAAATATTCTTTTTGTTGTTGTTTTTTGCTGTTGTGTGGTTTTTAAGGAGAATAATAGCTACAAAGCCATTTCATTCAAAGGCAACATTTGAAAAGGCATAACTCAGTGATCAGGAGATCAGGCCCTGGTGAAGTTGATGGGAAGGAATGTTCGTTTTCTCAAGAGAATTGCAACGTTAGGCATAGAAGTTTTGAGTCCAGCGAGATACATATACCATGTCTTTCTAAGGACAGTGTGGGAGAGCAACAGTGTTCCTTCCCTGTGTCCTTTATTTTGTCGTGAGGGTATGATAAATTTACAAACACTGACATATTATTTGAGTGTGTAAAAAGTTGGAATGTTTCCTGTCTGTATCAGAAAAAGAAGAGTCCAAAAGCTACTGACAAGTGTGTGGAGAAATTATCATCCTTAAAACTTTAAAAATTAACATGATTTATTTATTATTTTTGTGTGTATTCATGTTCTTACCTGCATGTATGTAGGTATACCACATGCCAAGGGATGTCAGAAGAGGATATTGGATCCCTTGGGACTAGAATAACAGGTGGTTGTGAGCTGCTCTGTAGATGCTGATACCTGAACGAGGTGCCACTCAAGATCATTATGTGGTATTAACATGAAACCATCTCTCTAGCCCCGAGACTGGGACTCTCACATAGCAGGGGGAATATGAAGAAGAATAGCAGGTGTGCTGAACATTACAAAGACTCCACAAAAATAAATAAAAGCTACTTTATGACTCAGCAGGCATGTCTCAGGATATTTGCTCAAGTTAATGACATCAGAATCTTTTATTATTTTAATTTTAATTTTTAATTGTTCCCATATATTGAATGTAGTGAGGGAATCTTAAAGTCCCTTCAAGTATATCATATACTCATGTTCTTTGACGATATTTGCTCTTCCACAGCTCTCCTATGAGTAGTCACTCTCTTTCTCACAATCTATAGGATTTGAAGTGTCTATGTAAAATCTTGGATTTACAAATGAGAGCACATGGTTGATAGTTTGTCTTTTGAGTTTGCTTTATTTCATTCACTAGGACAATCTTGTATTCAGCTGTTTTCGAGCAAATGGCACTGATGTTATCAGAATCCTCATATGATGTGACACTCCCATATTTATGTTTATACCAGGATCAATTGATAAGGTGTGTGTGAAACTTAGATGCCGACTGGCAAGCAAATGGAGAAAGAAAATATGACGGAAAATTCATTGGTATATGTGATTTCATCCAAATATTGTTTATAAAAGTCAGTAAGAAATGGAGGGAGTAGACTCTTGGTTTATGGGCACTGAGGTTGGAGGATCTAGGAAGATAGTGATCATTGGATATTCAATTTCAATTATTTGAAAGAGGTGGTCTTGCAGCTGCTGGTTTCACAGCAAGTTGGTTGGCAGCACAGCTGGAAGAAGCATGGCTGGCAGCAGGTGGGCACACAGCAGCAGGGCTGGCAGCAGGGTGTGCTGCAACCAATGCTCACACTAGTTTGATTTGCTAGTGGTAGTCTTGCAGCAGCTGGTTTCACAGCAAGGTGGTTGACAGCTGATTTTTAAGGAGCAGGGTTGGCAGCAGGTGGGCACATAGCAGCAGGGCTGGCAACAAGGTGTGCTGCAGCAGATGCTCACACCAGTTGGCTTGGAACTGCTGGTCTTGCAGCAGGTGCTTTCACAGCAGGTTGGTGGGTTGGAGGCCTCTGAGCAAGTGCTGACAGTTTTGTTGCTGCTGTTGCTGGACTGGCAGCAGGGTGTGCTGCAACTTGGAGGACAGCATGGCTGGCAGCAGATGGACTCAGGGCAGCCGGAATCAGGGCAGCAGGGCTGGCAGCAGGGTGTGCTGCAACCAATGCTCACACTATTTGATTGGCTACTGGTAGTCTTGCAGCAGCTGGTTTCACAGCAAGGTGGCTGACAGCTGATCTTTAAGTAACAGGGTTGGCAGCATGGCTGGCAGCAGGTGGGCACACAGCAGGTTGGTGGGTTGGAGGGCTGGGAGCAAGTGCTGACAGTTTTGTTGCTGCTGTTGCTGGACTGACAGCAGGGTGTGCTGCAACTTGGAGGACAGCAAGGCAGGCAGCAGATGGATTCGGGGCAGCCGGAATCAGGGCAGCAGGGTGGGCAGCAGGTAGTCCAGCAGTAGATGGTCTTGCAGCAGCTAGGCTGATAGCAAGGTGGGCAGCAGGAGAGGGTCATGGTATCAGGTGTGGAGGGTGTTACTGTGTTCACAGGTGAGTTTTCAACAGTGAAGCAAGATCTTCCAGTCAGGGCTTTTTATGCCATGGGCCTCCAATGTGTGGGCCAATCAGAAAGACTTGACCTCTTTGTTTACTATTTGCATATTTAGTGTTTGTTGATGAAGAAGGAAATTCTCAGGTAATGCTCTGAATCATTTGAAAACATTAATTCCTTATTTGGACATAGCTTACTTGAACACATGTACATACTCAAGTGTTCATCCCATCTACTTTGATGTAAGTCTGATTGTCATCAGGTCCTTTGGTCATACTTGTCTCTAAGGGAAACTCAATAATAAGTTGTTTTTAGGACTTTATTCTGTTATCTGTACTTAGAGTTATAAATGTCACTGGGCATGAGAGTGCTGTATTCACAATGATGGACTCAACAACTTATTCTCTCTCTGTTTGCCCAAAAAAGCCTAATTCCTAACTGTTCCAGGTAGGTGCCAATCTCTGTAAAAGTTCCTGTACCTTTGTATCAGATCAGAGCACATTAAAAATGGTTTGATATCAGGTTGTCTGGAACAATTGTGTTTGATAGCAGAGTAAAACCAGAGATGATGAGAATAAATGAAACAGCACTTTATAAATAAGCTGGCTTTCATTAAAAGCCCAAAACAAAGAAATCCACAAAGGTTCGTTGCCAATATAACCTGATTATATAATCTAACATTTATTGTGAATATTTTATATTCTTTTTCCATTATTTTAAAAAACAAAATAAAGACTCTTACTTTGTAGCCTAAAAAGAAAAGAAATAAGCTGGCATCAGCGAAGATGTGGGTGCTTCTATGTCCTCACTGTCTGCTTCTGGGGAGATGTGTGTGACCATCTGTCCTGACTGAGTGTATGCTACTGGAGACATGTGGTGTAGTTTGTGTCCTAGGACCTATGAGCTCCCCATTCATGGCTTTTGGAGAAGAATTACCTTTTCTGTCAAACATAAATTTCTTCTTTTGAAAGGACATTCACCCGGTCACAACCTGGTTGGTTACTTCCATAATACTCATGCCACCATTGTGCCAATGATCTTATCTTTCCTGATATGCTGTTATTACAGCTTGCAAGGTTTGCAGCTGGATGAGACTGTTGATGATTTTTCCTCCCTGGCAGCTTGAATCACTCTGCTGGTACTGTGAAGCTAACTAGCAGGAAGCAAACACTCAGTTCGGCACTGGCATCTTTTCTGTATGTCCTAACCAGATCATATGATGTCTTCAGCTGTAGGGATTACTAACTGGGTCCTGTTTTGCAATAAAAAAATGCTAATAGTTTTCATTGCTTTGGAGACCTGTGGGCTTCTCATAGGATGGTATCATATACCTGGTACTAGGATATTTGTTTAGTTGTCTGTAGCTTCTGGGAGCTGAACTATCCATGCAGGGTACTTCCATTCAGAGCCTTCTTGTTATATTTGTCACCTACCATACAAAATAGTAGGTCTCCAAATGGCTTTTACTACATCATCAGTTTTGATTAACCCTCCCCTCATCACTGTTCCCACACTCCTATCTCTCCTAAGACATTTCCACTACAATAATCTATCTCTCCACTTTTACATATTATGTGTTCTACCATCTCCTGTCTTTTAAAGCCTTTCCACATCATTTTTCCCTGTCTATTTCCCTGGTCTCTACAGGAATTCCATTCTAAAGTCACACATCTAAAAAATCAAAACAAATTCACTTAGGAGCAAAGAAATGAGTTGAGGCTCCATGGAGTCTACTCCATTCTAAGTTGGCGATTGCCTAGCATGAGGGATAAGGATCTAGTAAAATCTTGTGTAATCTTGTACAATTAGATATCTCAGTTTGTCAGTGCCAACTGTTAAAAGGGCTCTGTTCTCCTCTGTTATGGGTTGCCTGTATATATTAATGCACACATGCATGCATACATCACTATGTGTGTGTTTGCGTATGTGTGTGTGTGCTCATGGGTGGGAGGAAAATCTCAAGTATTATTATCAGACATGCCGTCGACCTGTTGTGAGACAGAGGTTCCCCCAAGCAATGCAAACTTGTGTTAGTCTTCTTGGCTGGCCATCAGAAATAGAGAATAAGACCATATAGCTGAAGACAGCATATTCCATGGTCAAAAGCTATACAGAAAGCCTATCTGGAACTGAGCTGGATGCTACATTTCTATGCTGAGATTTCAAAGTGCCATAAGGAGCTATAGATGTTACTGGGATGCTGGTGGTGTTGGTGTTGGTTATCAATAGTCTTTCCTACCTGTGAACAAAATAAACTAAAAAACCCACTTGTCAGACAAGATATGTTCACCAGTGTAGCAGTGTAATGAGTATTTATTTCCTTCACTTATATTAGAGACATACTACAGAGTAAAGGCTCCATGCCTGGTGTTGTAAACCCATTTAACCACAAATGTCTGGGAAGGTCACAGGCGGGATGGAGGAACTTACCCTTGCTGCTGATAAAATTATTTGACATACTATCAAAATATCTTATAAATAACTATGTTTATACCTATGGACAAATGTTTCTTTCTCAGCATTAATTAGAGAAATATCTCTGCATCCATTGATAGTGAATGGACAGTCTCATGGCTGCCCAAGATGCTGATAACCCATAATGATTGATAGCCCGGCACTGAGGAAGGAATTTATAAGATTCCCTGTGAGTCTCAGAGCCCATTGAAAAGGAAGGGCAGGAAAAATGTGAGAGCTAGAAGATAGGGAAAAAGGGTGTAATATTTCTTCTGTAAGTCAAAGACAATCTTTGGTATTATAAACTTACCCAAAGGAGCCACAATTACTTTCACTAATTAATTATTGAGAAGACTGGACTTGTCAGTAATCAATGACAGATGGGGGGTGTTTCAGGAGACCCAACAGTTTATTGCTGAACTATTGGCTATTGGTATATTCTGGGAGAGGAATTGTCATTGTTTTTAGTTATGTGTCCACTGTTGAGACCACCAGACTCCAGTGGATAGTTCCAAAACCATAGTCACATGGAAAACCCTGGTTAAACTCTTAGAGTCCCACGCAAAAACAAATAAAAATGAGTATGGGAAAGAGATTTATATGAAGTGGATAGGTACACATTAAGCAAGTGAATGTGAGGGGTAAGACTAATCAGTATGCATATTATAATGTTTCTAACTGCTGGAAAGCAAATTTAATTTATATTAATAGAAATAAATAAAAAATTGCTCACAAAGTTATAAAAGGTCACACAGCCATTGTGTTAAGGGTCTGCTACTAGATTCACAGCATTACACTAATGTTTACATGTGTTAATGTTTCTTTTGAGCACTTACATGTCATAGCATTCTGCCTTTTGTCTCTTTTGCAGTGTTGGAATGTTGTCTTTCTAGTATCAGAAAGAGAAGAGTTAAAAGATGTTGACAAGTGTGTGCAGAAATTTGGGTTCTTAAAACTTTAAAATGTGAAATGATTTATTTATTATTTTATGTATATACATGTTTTACCTGAATGTATGTATGTACACCACATGCCCAGGGATGTCAGAAGAAGACATTAGATGCCTTGGGACTATAATAACAGGTGGTTGTGAGCTGCTCTGTGCATGCTGGGAATTGAACCCAGATGCCGCTCAAGACCATTGTGAGCTCTTAACATGGAACCATCTCTGTAGCCCAGAGACTGGGACACTCACACAGCAGGGGGAATATTAAGAAGACTAGCAGGTGTGCTGAACATTACAAAGACTCCAGAAAAATAAAAAATTGTACGTTATAACTCATCAGCCATGTCTCAGGATATTTGCTCAGGTTAATTGATATCAGAGTCTTATTATTTAAAACTTTTAATTGTTCCCATTTATCGAATGTAGTCAAGGAATCTCAAAGTCCCATCAAGTATATCATATACTCATGTATTTTAATGATATTTGCTTCTCCATAGCCCCTCCTCTGACTAGTCACTCCCTTTCTCACTATCTATAGGATTTGAAAATTCTGGGTAAAATCGTGGGTTTGCAAATGAGAGTATGTGGTTGATAGTTTGTCTTTTGTGTTTGCTTAATTTCACTCACTAGGACAATCTCATTTTCATCTGTATTCTAGCAAATGCCACTGTTGTCATCAGAACCACTAAGTGATATGGACACTCCCAGATTTATGGTAATCCCAGTAACAACTGATGTGGCTGAAACTTAGATGCCTACTGAAAGCAAATGATAAAGAAAATATGACAGAAAAGGCATTAGTATATGATGTTTATGAAAGTCAGTAATAAATGGAGGGAGCAGACTCTTGGTTTATGGGCACTGAAGATGGAGGATCTAGGAAGATGGTGATCATTGGATATTCAATTTCAATTATTCCAGAGATAAACCTTCCATGGATCTATTGTTTAATACCATGCTTAGTGTCGCTGACAAAGTGCACCATGTTTAGTGTTTTAAATTCTATTGGTTATGTAAATTTTTCATTAAGTGATTTATCAAAATAATAGGACAGACAATCTGGAATGATGATAGCACAGATTTTATTAAATTCTTTGCTTCTGGGGCACAACTCATAAGTGAGCAGAAAGAAGAAAGTAGTAAACAAAAATCTGGCGGTAACTCAGAAGAAAATACAGTTGAGAAGATAACTGGTTAAATGAAGTTTAATTTTGGGGGTAGTGTTTTCATAAGTTATTTCCTGAGAGATATGAAGATCTCGGCTCAGATCCTAAACTGATACCAGACCTTCACACCAGCTCCTTATGAAGATTGCACAAGATCCATAATCTCTGGAGATGAGGAGAGTGAGGGACAGGGACTCCATCCTTTCTCAAAGCATTTCCCACACCTAAGTGAGAATTTGCATTTGTCAGGTTTCCTGGGGAGAACCTGAAGGTGTTCAGCAAATGTTAAGGTATGGGTTTCTGCAGTTAGGGCAGGTCAGCTCTCCACAGAGCATGGCTGTGCAGATGCTCCTTGGGTTCATCAGCAGCAGGACTGGCAGCAGGGATTGCAGCAGCTGAGGGTCACACAGGCTGGTTTGAAACAGGTGGTCTTGCAGCTGCTGGTTTCACAGCACGTTGGTTGGCAGCACAGCTGGAAGAAGCATGGCTGGCAGCAGGAGGGCACACAGCAGCAGGGCTGGCAGCAGGGTGTCCTGCAGCAGATGCTCACACAAGGTGGCTTGGAACTGCTGGTCTTGCAGCAGGTGCTTTCACAGCAGGTTTGTGGGTTGGAGGGCTTGGAGCAAGTGCTGACAGTTTTGTTGCTGCTGTTGTTGGACTGGCAGCAGGGTGTGCTGCAACTTGGAGGACAGCATGGCTGGCAGCAGATGGACTCAGGGCAGCTGCAATCAGGGCAGCAGGGTGGGCAGCAGGTGGTCCAGCAGTAGATGATCTTGCAGCAGCCAGGCTGATAGCAAGGTGGGCAGGAGGAGAGGGTCATGGTATCAGGTGTGGAGGGTGATACTGGGTTCATTGGTGAGTTTTCAACAGTGTATCAAGATCTTGTAGTCAGAGCCTTTTATACCATGGGCCTCCAATGTGTTGGCCAATCAGAAAGGCTTGACCTCTTTGTTTACTATTTGCATATTTAATGTTTGTTGATGAAGAAGGAAATCCTTACCTAATGCTCTGAATCATTTCAAAGCGTTCATTTCTTATTTGGGCATAGCTTACTTGAACTCTTCTCCATAACTCTAGTGTTGATCCTATCAGCTTTGATGTAAGTCTGATTGTCATCAGGTCCTTTGGTCATACTTGTCTGTATGGGAAGGTTAATAATAAGTTGTTTTTAGATCTTTGTTGTGTTATCTGTACTTAGAGCTATAAATGTTTCTGGGCATGAGTGTGCTGTATTCACAATGATAGACACAGCACCTTGTTCCCTGTCTGTTTGCTCAAAAAAGCCTAATTCCTAACTGTCCCAGATAGGTAGGTGCCAATCTCTGTAAAATTTCTTGTATATTTGTATCAGAGCACATTAAAGATGGTTTAATATCAGGGTGTCCAGAACAATGTGTTTTTTTGCAGAGTAAAACCAGAGATGATGAGAATAAATGAAACAGCACTTCTGAATAAGCTGGTATTAGCAGAGATGTGGATGCTTCTATGTCCTTACTGTCTGCTTCTGGGGAGATGTGTGTTACTATCTGTCCTGTCTGACTGTCTCCTCCCGGGGAGATGTGGGTGACCATCTGTCCTGACTGAGTGTTTGCTCTTGGGGACATGTGGGTGTAGTTTGTGTCCTAGGGCGTATGAGCGCCTCAGCTATAGGAGCTCCTCAGTTTTTTCTTTCCTCTTCCTTTTTAAAATTTAAATCAGACACAAGCATGTTTCACACCTCAATCCCTTCTCCCTGTCCCTCTCCTCCTATTCCACCCCCTGGACTAGGCCCCCCAGTCTCCCATCCAATCTCCACTCAGATACCCTGGGAGGGTGAGGTGCTCCATGTTGGATATCCAGAGTCTGTCATTTCATCCAGGGCAGGGCCTAGGCTGTCCCACCAGATACTGACTGAGAGAGTGTCCCTCATTGTGGGATGGGGACTCCGAGTCTGTTTATACACCAGGGATAAATTCTACCAAAGCCACCATATATTACCTAGGCCTCCTCATTGACGCTTATATTCAGGGGGTCTAGGTCAGTCTCATGCTGTCCACCCAGCCAACAATCTGGGTTACAAGTTCTCCCACTTGTTCAGGTCAACTGTTTCTGTGGGTTAAACCAGCCCAGTCTTAACTCCTTTGCTCATCAGTTCTCCCTCTCTGTCACTGGATTCTAGGAGTTCAATTCAGTGTTTAGCTGCGGGTGTCTGCCTCTGCTTCCATTAGTCACTGGATGAAGGTTCTGTTTCCCATACACTCTGGCAGTGGGATTGTATGTTGACACTCTCCTGATTCATGTCTAAAATCTATATATGAGTGAATACATACCATGTTTCTCTTTTTGTGACTGGGTTACCTCACTCAGGATGGTTTCTTCTGGTGCCATCCATTTGCCTGCTAATTTCAAGATTCCAGTTTTTTTCTGCTGAAAAGTACTCCACAGTGTAGATGTACCACATTTTCTCTATCCATTCTTCAGTTGAGGGGCATCTAGGTTTCTTCCAGGTTCTGGCTATTCCAAATAATGCTGCTATGAAAACAGTGGAACACAGTCCTTGTTGTATGAATATGCATCTTTTGGGTATATGCCTAAGAGTGAAACTGCTGGGTCTTGTGGTTGACTGATTCCCATTTTCCTGAGGAATCTCTGTACTGATTTCCAAAGTGGCTGTATGAGTTGGCACTCCCACTAGCAGTGGAGGAGTATTACCCTTTCTCAGATCCTCTCCAGCATAAACTGTCATTGGAGGTTTTGATTTTAGCCATTCTGACCAGAGTAAGATGGTATCTCAGAGTTGTTTTGATTTGCATTTCCCTGATGTCTAGGGATGTTGAGCACTTTCTCAAGGCTCTCTCAGCCATTTTAGACTCCTGTACTGAGAATTATCTACTTAGTTCTTTTTGATTGTATCCTTTGGTGTTTTGGAGACTTGCTTCTTGATTTATTTGTAAATTTTCGAGATCAGCCCCTTGACAGACGTGGGGTTAGTGAGTATCTTTTCCCAATCTGTGTGTTTTCTTTTTGTCTTGCTGACTGTGTCTTTTGCCTTACAGAAGCTTCTGAGTTTCAGGAGGTCCCATATATTAATTGTCGATCTTAGTGTCTGTGCTACTGGTGTTATGTTCAGGAAGCAGTCTCCTGTACCAATTTGTTCAAGGGTACCTCCCACTTTCTCTTCTAACAGGTTCAGTGTGGATGGATTTAAGTTGAAGTCTTTGATCCATTTGGGTTTAAGTTTTGTGCATGGCGATAGACATGAACTTATCTGCAGTCTTCTACCTGTCAGCTCCAGTTATGCCAGCACCATTTGTTGAAGATACTTTCTTTTTCCATTGTATAATTTTGGGTTCTTTGTCAAAGATCAGGTGTTCATATGTGTATGGGTTAATGTCAGGGTGATCAGTTCGATTCCATTGGTCTATCTATTTATTTTTGTGCCAATACCAAGCTGTTTTCAGAACTATAGCTCTGTAATACAGCTTGAAGTTAGGGATGGTGATGCCTCAGGATGTTGCCTTGTTGAACAGGGTTGTTTTGGCTATCCTGGGTCTTTTGTTTTCCAATATAAAGTTGCGAATTGTTCTTTCAAGGTCTGTAAAGAATTGTGCTGGGATTTTAATGGGGATTGCATCAAATCTGTATATCACTTTTGGTAATATTTCCATTTTTACCATGTTGATCCTACCTATCCAAGAGCATGGGAGATTTTTCCATTTTCTGGTGTCTTCTTTACTTTCTTTCTCTAAAGACTCAAAGTTCTTGCAATACAGGTCTTTCACTTGTTTGGTTAGCATTACCCCAAAGTATTTTATGTTGTTTGTGGCTATTGTAAAGGGCGATGATTCTCTGATTTCTTCCTCAGCCCTTTTATCGTCTGTATATATGTAGTAGGACTACTGATTTTCTTGAGTTGATCTTGAATCCTGCCACTTTGCTGAACGTATTTATCAGCTTTTGGAGTTCCCTGGTAGAGTTTATTTGGGTCACTTATGTAAACTACCATATCATCTGTAAATAGTGAAAGTTTGACCTCTTCTGATGGGGAAGTCCTGTGTATATGTCAATAAAGCACTGTTGGCCAATAGGGAAGCAAGATAAGTCGGACTAGGAGTCAAGGAGGTCTCTGGGAAGGAGAAACACAGGGAGTCATCATGTAGCTGCCACAAGGGTAAGAAGTCCGGACCCTTTTCTCTAGTAAGAGAAATACTTAGATTAACAATTATGGAGTAAATACTTAAGTCACAGCTAGCCAGTAAGAAACAAGCAAGGACAACAGTGTCATAATGAATACAGTGTCTTGTGTGTTATTTGGGGACTACAATGTGGCAGAGCCCAGGTGACTGGTGGGGTAAAACCAAAGTGGCTGGCGAGGAAACGGCTTCACTCAACACTCTTCCTGTACAATTTGTATCCCCTTGATCTCCTTTTGTTGTAGTATTGCTCTAGCTAGAACTTCAAGGAAAATATTGAAGAGGTATGGAGACAGAGGACAGCCTTGTCTTGTTCCTGATTTTAGAGGGATTGTGTTGAGTTTCTGTCCATTTAGTTTGATGTTGGCTGTTAGTTTGCTGTATGTAGCTTTTATTACGTTAAGGTAAGTTCCTGTTATCGAGGATCTCTCCAAGACCTTTATCATGAAGGGTATTGGATTTTGTCAAAGGCTTTATCAGCAGGTAGTGAGATGATCATGTGATTTTTGTCTTTCAGCTTGTTTATATGGTGGATTACATTGATGGATTTTCGTATGTTAAACCATCTTTGCATCATTGGGATGAAACCTACTTGATAATGGTGGATGAATTATCTGATATGTTCTTGGTTGATTTGCCAGTATTTCATTGAGTATTTTTGCATCAGTGTTCATGAGGGATATTGGTCTGAAGTTTTCTTTCTTAGTTGTGTCTTTATGTGGCTTAGGAATCAAGGTTATTGAAGCCTCGTAGAGTTTGGTAAAGACCCTTCTGCTTCTATTGCATGGAATAATTTGAGAAGAATTGGCATAAGCTGTTCTTTGAATTTCTGGAAGAATTCTACCATCTGGCCCCGGGCTTTTTTTGGTTGGGAGACTTTTGATGACTGCTTCTATTTCCTTAGGGCTTATAGGTCTATTTAAATTGCTTATCTGTTCTAGATTTAATTTTGGCAGGTGATATCTATCTAGAAAATTGTTCATTTCCTTCAGATTTTTAAAGTTTGTGGAGTACAGGATTTCAACATATGACCTGATGATTCTCTAGACTTCCTCAGTGTCCATTGTTATTATCCCCTTTTCATTTCTGATTTTGTTAAATTACATGTTCACACTCTGCTGTTTCCTAAGTTTGGATAAAGGTTTGTCTATCTTGTTGATTTTCTCAAAGAACCAACTATTTGTTACATTGATTCTTTGTATTGTTTTCCTAGTTTCTACTTTATTGATTTCAGCCCTCAATTTGATTATGTCCTGGTGTCTACTACTCCTTGGTGATTTTGCTTCTTTGTGCTCTAGAGCTTTCAATTGTGCTGTTAATTCTCTAATGTAACTATTTTCCAGTTTCTTCATGTGGGCAATTAGTGCTATGAACTTCCCTCATAGCACTGCTTTCAAAGTGTCCCATAAGTTTGGGTATGTTGTGTCTTCATTCTCATTGAATTCTAAGAAGTCTTTAATTTCTTTTTTTTAATTTCCTCCTTGCCCCAAGGATGGTGCAATTGTGCAGACAAAACTATATTTAAACAATATGTATCCACTAACCCAGCCCTACAGAAAGTTCTGGAAGGAAAACTCCAACCCAAGGAATTAACTACAACCAGAAAAACATAGGCAATAGATAATCTCACCTTACCAACAGCCAAAAGAAAAAACGGTGTAAATCCACATATAATTTCACCACCATCAACTATTCCAAAACAAATAAGAATGAGCAATCAATGGTCATTAATATTCCTCAATATTAAGGGTCTTAACTCACCCATAAAAAGGCACAGGCTAACTGAATGAATTCGAAGACAGATCCCATCCTTCTGCTGCATATAAGAAACACAACTCAGCCTCAGATGCAGCGCCTGCTGTGCAGCCTGTATCCAAGAATGTAGCAAGGGTGTCGGGATTGATGACACAGAGACCAGTCAGTTGCCTTAAGAAAACTTTATGCTCCCCAAGAAGGCTAAAGAGAACTTCCCAAGAAATGCTTCCCTCCAGAAAAGCTTCTGCCAAGCACACTTTTTCTTCTCCTGGCTGGTGGTTATATGTCCCTGACACCAGAGTCAGCAGCAGCAGCAGCGGGCAGGAAGAGGCGGCTAGCCATTGGAAGATCAAAGTCAGGGTGTTTCAGTGAGCAAGCCCTTATCGGGCACTTATAGCTCTGGTAAACATTTCTTAGGGCACTGGATTGTTTTCAGTAAACATGTCTTACAACTGCCTGCTGCCAGGCTAATGGGGAAGTGGGCCTCTGGTCAAGGTCTGTTGTTCCCACATTCAGAGACAGATATTACCTCAGAGTTAAGGGTTGGGAAAAGATTTTCCAATCAAATGGGCCCAAGAAACAAGTTGAGGTAGCAATCCTAACATCTAACAATTAGATTTTAAACTAAAATCAATCAAAAGAAATGAAGGAAGTCATTTCATACTCATCACAGGAGAAATCCACCAAGATGAAGTTTCAATTCTGAACATCTATACCCCAAATATAAAGGCATCCACATTCGTAAAATAAACATGACTAAAACTCATATCACATATAAAGCCCCAAACACTTATAGCGGGAGACTTCAAGACTCCACTCTCACCACTAGAGAGGGCTACCAGATAGAATCTTAACAAAGAAGCAAAGGAACTAATAGAAATGATGAACAAAGGGATTAAGCCTGGGCTGGTTTAACCCCCAGAAACAGCTGACCTGACAAGGGTTAGCGCTTGAATCCCAGACTGATGGCTGGGTATCCAGCATGGGACTGATTAAGACCCCCTGAATGTGGGTGTCAGTGAGGAGGCCTAGGCAATCTATTGGGCCTTGGGTAGTAGATCAGTATTTATCCCAGGCATACAAATGGATTTTTGGTGCCCTTCCAACAATGAGAGATGCACTATCATCCTGGACTCTTGGGGGAGGTGTTGTTAAAATGTTTAGGTTTATCCAGTAACGAGACACAAACCGTGATTCAACTATCCCACGTGGAGTTTATTGGTACAGGGAGGGAAATGGGGGTGAGAGGTAACCACGCAGAGATGAGAGAGAGAGGAGAGAAGAAGAAAGAGAGACATGAGAGTAAGAGAGGAGATGAGATGGAGAGTAAGACAAGAGTAAAAGAGTAAGAGAGAGTAAGCAGGCAGGGGTCAGTCCTTTAAAGGGGTCCTTTGCACCTGTGTGGTTCTCACAGAGCTCTGGGCTGGCCAGAGTACTGCCTGAGTGCATCCTGCCAGGTAACAGGGCAGGCCAGTGTAATGCCTGAACCTTTCAGGAGGGTATAGGCCCTGCCCTGGATGAAATGACAGACTTGGACACCCCCATGGAGGGCCTCACCCTCCCTGGGGAAATGAGGGGATATTGGGGGTGCTAGTGGGAGGGCATGGGAGAAGGGGAGGGAAAGGGAGAGGGACCTGGGATTGACATGTGAAGCAACCTTGTTTCTAATTTAAATGTAATTTAAAATTAAAAATTAAAAAAAGAAGTTACGACCCAACTGGGATTAACAGACATCTATAAAACATTCCATCCAAATAAAAAAGAATATACCTTCTTTTCAGCACCACATTGAACCTTCTCAAAAATCGGCTACATACTTGGCAACATAGCAAACCTTAACAGGTACAAAATATTTGGAATAACTCCATGCACCTTATCAGATCACCATGCATTAAAATTAGAATTCAACAACACAAATTGATGAACTTTAGTTTCTATCAAGCACGAATTAATTCTTTTGAAAGGACATTCCCCCAGTCAAAAACCGGTTGGTTACTTCCATAATACACATGCCACCATTGTACCAATGATCACATCTTTCCTGACATGTTGTTATTGCAGCTTGCAAGGTTTGCAGCTGGATGAGACTATTCATGATTTTTCTTCTCTGGCAGCTTGAATCACTCTGCTGGTACCGTGAAGCTAACTAGCAGGAAGCAAACACTCGGTTCAGCACTGGCATCTTTTCTCTATGTCCTACAACCAAATCATATGATGTCTTCAGCTGTAGGGTTTACTAACTGGGTCCTGTTTCACAATCAAAAGAAATGCTAATAGTTTGCATTGTTTTGGAGACCTGTGGGCTTCTCATAGTGTAGTATCCCATACCTGTCACTAGGATATTTGTTTAGTTGTCTGTAGCTTCTGGGAGCTGAACTATCCTTGCAGGGTACTTCCATTCAGAGAATTCTTATTATATTTGTCACTTATCTTGCAAAATAATAGGTCTCCAAATAGCTTTTTACCACATCATCAGTTTTGATTAACCTTCCCCTCATCACTATTTGATTGTTCATGTCCCCACATCTATCTCCCCTTAGACATTTCCACCATAATAGTCTACCTCTGGATTTTTACATAGTATGTATTCTAGCATCCCATGTCTCTTAAGGCCTTCCCACATCGTAGTTCCCTGTCTATCTCCTGGTCTCTGCAGGCATTCCAAGCTAACATCACACATCTAAAAATTCAAAACAAATTCACTTAGGAGCAAAGAAATGAGTTGAGGCCTGAATGGAGTTATTCTGTTATTTTGTTAAGCGTCTGCTCCTAGATTCATAGCAGCACATCAATGTTTGCATGTGTTAATGTTTTTTTTGAGCACTTACATGTCATTGCATTCTGCCATTTTTCTCTTCTGCAGTGTTGTCTGTCTAGTATCAGAAAAAAGAAGAGATAATAATGTTGACACATGTGTGTGCAGAAATTCGGGTTAATAAACCTTTAAAAAATAAAAGTGATTTATTTATTATTTTATGTATATACATGTTTTACCTGAATGCCTAGCGATGTCAGAAGAGGACATTGGCTGCCTTGGAAATAGAATAATAGGTGGTTGTGACTGCTCTGTGCATGTTGGAACTGAACCCAGGGGTTGCTCAAGATCAATGTGTGCTCTTAACATGGAACATCTCTGTAGCCCCAGAGACTGGGACACTCACACAGCAGGGGGAATATGAAGAAGAACAGCAGGTGTGCGGAACATTACAAAGACTCCTCAAAAATAAATAAAAGCTACTTTATGAGTCATCAGCCATGTCTCAGGATATTTGCTCAGGTTAATGACATCAGAACCTTTTATTATTTTACTTTTTATTTTTAATTGTTCCCATTTATTGAATGTAGAAAGGGAATCTTAAAGTCACTTCAAGTATATCATATACTCATGTTCTTTGACAATATTTGCTCTTCCACAGCTCTCCTATGAATAGTCACTCTCTTTCTCACAATCTATAGGATTTGAAGTGTCTATGTAAAATCTTGGATTTACAAATGAGAGCACATGGTTGATAGTTTCTCTTTTGAGTTTGCTTTATTTCACTCACTAGGACAATCTTGTATGCAGCTGTTTTCTAGCAAATGGCACTGCTGTCATCAGAATCCTCATATGATGTGAAACTCCCAGATTTATGTTTATACCAGTAACAATTGATAAGGTGTGTGTGAAACTTAGATGCCGACTGACAAGCAAATGGAGAAAGAAAATATGACAGAAAATTCATTGGTATATGTGATTTCATCCAAATATTGTTTATAAAAGTCAGTAAGAAATGGAGGGAGTAGACTCTTGGTTTATGGGCACTGAGTTTGGAGGATCTAGGAAGATAGTGATCATTGGATATTCAATTTCAATTATTCCAAAGATAAACCTTCCATGGATCTATTGTTTAATACCATGCTTAGTGTCACTGACAAAGTGCACCATGCTTAGTATTTAAAAATCTGTTGAATATGTAGATTTTTCATTAAGTGATTTATCAAAATAATAGGACAGACAATCTGGAATGATGATAGCACAGATTTTATTAAATTCTTTGCTTCTGGGGCACAACTCATAAGTGACAGAAAGAAGAAAGTAGTACACAAAAGTCTGCAGGTAACTCAGAAGAAAATACAGTTGAGAAGATAACTGGTGAAATCAAGTTTCCTTTTGGGTGTCGTGTTTTCTTACGTTATTTCATGAGAGATATGAATATCTAGGCTCAGATCCTAAACTGATACCAGACCTTCACACCAGCCCCTCATGAAGATGGCATAAGATCCATAATCTCTAGAGATGAGGAGAGTGAGGGGGAGGAACTCCATCCTTTCTCAAAGCATTTACCACACCTAAGTAAGAATTTGCATTTGTCAGGTTTCTTGGGGGAGAACCTGAAGGTGTTCAGCAAATGTTAAGGTATGGGTTTCTGCAGTTAGGGCAGGTCAGCTCTCTACAGAGCATGGCTGTGCAGATGCTCCTTGGGTTCAGCAGCAGCAGGACTGGCAGCAGGGATTGCTGCAGCTGAGGGTCACACAGGCTGGTTTGAAAGAGGTGGTCTTGCAGCTGCTGGTTTCACAGCAAGTTGGTTGGCAGCACAGCTGGAAGAAGAATGCCTGCCAGCAGGTGGGCACACAGCAGCAGGGCTGGCAACAAGGTGTGCTGCAGCAGATGCTCACACAAGGTGGCTTGGAACTTCTGGTCTTGCAGCAGGTGCTTTCACAGCAGGTTGGTGGGTTGGAGGCCTCTGAGCAAGTGCTGACAGTTTTGTTGCTGCTGTTGCTGGACTGGCAGCAGGGTGTGCTGCAACTTGGAGGACAGCATGGCTGTCAGCAGATGGACTCAGGGCAGCTGCAATCAGGGCAGCAGGGTGGGCAGCAGGTGGTCCAGCAGTAGATGGTCTTGCAGCAGCCAGGCTGACAGCAAGGTGCGCAGATGGAGAAGGTCATGATATCAGGTGTGGAGGCTGATATTGTGTTCACAGGTGAGTTTTCAACAGTGTATCAAGATGTTCCAGTCAGGGCTTTTTATTCCATGGGCCTCCAATGTGTGGGCCAATCAGAAAGACTTGACCTCTTTGTTTACTATTTGCATATTTAATGTTTGTTGATGAAGAAGGAAATTCTCACCTAATGCTCTGAATCATTTGAAAACATTAATTTCTTATTTGGACATAGCTTATTTGAACACATATCCATAACTCAAGTGTTCATCCTATCTGCTTTGATGTAAGTCTGATTGTCATCTGGTCCTTTAGTCATACTTGCCTCTAAGGGAAAGTCAATAATACGTTGTTTTTAGGACTTTATTCTGTTATCTGTACTTAGAGTTATAAATGTCTCTGGGCATGAGAGTGCTGTATTCACAATGATGGACTCAACACCTTGTTCTCTCTCTGTTTGCCCAAAAAAAGCCTAATTCCTAACTGTTCCAGGTAGGTGCCAATCTCTGTAAAAGTTCCTGTACCTTTGTATCAGTTCAGAGCACATTAAAAATGGTTTCATATCAGGGTGTCTGGAACAATTGTGTTTGATAGCAGAGTAAAACCAGAGATGATGAGAATAAATGAAACAGCACTTTATAAATAATCTGGCTTTCATTAAAAACCCAAAACAAAGAAATCCACAAAGTTTCATTGCCAATATAACCAGATTTTCTTATCTAACATTTATTGTGAATATTTTATATTCTTTTTCCATTATTTTAAAAAACAAAATAAAGACTCTTACTTTGTAGCCTAAAACAGAAAAGAAATAAGCTGGCATCAGTGAAGATGTGGATGTTTCTATGTCCTCACTGTCTGCTTCTGGGGAGATGTGGGTGACCATCTGTCCTGACTGAGTATATGCTACTGGAGACATGTAATGTAGTTTGTGTCCTAGGACCTATGAGCTCCCCATTCATGGCTTTTGGAGAAGAATTACCTTTTCTGTCAAACATGAATTTCTTCTTTTGAAAGGACATTCACCCGGTCACAACCTGGTTGGTTACTTCCATAATACTCATGCCACCATTGGGCCAAAGATCACATCTTTCCTGACATGCTATTATTACAGCTTGCAAGGTTTGCAGCTGGATGAGACTATTGATGATTTTTCTTCCCTGGCAGCATGAATCACTCTGCTGGTACTGTGAAGCTAACTAGCAGGAAGCAAACACTCAGTTCGGCACTGGCATCTTTTCTCTATGTCCTAACCAGATCATATGATGTTTTCAGCTATAGGGTTTACTAACTGGGTCCTGTTTTGCAATCAAAAGATATGCTAATAGTTTTCATTGCTTTGAAGACCTGCGGGCTTCTCATAGGATGGTATCACATACCTGCTACTAGGATTTTTGTTTAGTTGTCTATAGCTTCTGGGAGCTGAACTATCCATGCAGCGTACTTCCAATCAGAGAATTCTCTTATATTTGTCACCTACCTTACAAAATAGTAGGTCTCCAAATCGCTTTTAATAATAATCAGTTTTGATTAACCCTCCCCTCATCACTGTTCCCACACTCTTATATCTCCTAAGACATTTCCATTACAAAAATCTATCTCTCCACTTTTACATATTATGTGTTCTACCATCTCCTGTATTTTAAAGTCTTTCCACATCAATTTTCCCTGTGTATTTCCCTGGTCTCTACAGGAATTCCATGCTAAAGTCACACATCTAAAAATTCAAAACAAATTCACTTAGGAGCAAAGAAATGAGTTGAGGCTTCAGTGGAGTCTACTCCATTCTAAGTTGGCCATTGCCTAGCATGAGGGATAAGGATCTAGTAAAATCTTGTGTAATCTTGTACAATTAGATATCTCAATTTGTGAGTGCTAACTGTTAAAAGGGCTCTGTTCTCCTCTGTTATGGGTTGCCTGTATATTTTAATGCACACATGCATTCATACATCCATATGTGTGTGTTTGCATATGTGTGTGTGCACCATGGGTGGGAGGACAATCTCAGGTATTATTATCAGACATGCTGTCGACCTGTTTTGAGGCAGAGGTTCCCCCAAGCATTACAAACTCGTGTTAGTCCTCTTGGCTGGCCATCAGAAACAGAGAATAAGACTGTATAGCTGAAGATAGAATATTCCATGGTCAAAAGCTATAGAGAAAGCCTATCTGGAACTGAGCTGGATGCTACATTTCTATGCTGAGATTTCAAAGTGTCATAAGGAGTTATAGACGTTACTGGGATGCTGGTCGTGCTGGTGTTGGTTATCAATAGTCTTTCCTACCTGTGAACAAAATAAACTACAAAACCCACTTGTCAGACAAGATATGTTCACCAGTGTAGCAGTGTAATGAGTATTTATTTCCTTCACTTATATTAGAGACATACTACAGACTAAAAGCTCCATGCCTGATATTGTAAACCCATTTAACCACAAATGGCTGGGAAGGTCACAGGCGGGATGGAGGAACTTACTCTTGCTGCTGATAAAATTATTTGACATACTATCAAAATATCTTATAAATAACTATGTTTATACCTATGGACAAAAGGTTCTTTCTCAGCATTAATTAGAGAAATATGTCTGCATCCATTGATAGTGAATGGACAGTCTCATGGCTGCCCAAGGTGCTGATAACCCATAATGATTGATAGCCCGGCACTAAGGAAGGCATTTATAAGATTCCCTGTGAGTCTCAGAGCCCATTGAAAAGGAAGGGCAGGAAAAATGTGAGAGCTAGAAGATAGGGAAAAAGGGTGTAATATTTCTTCTGTAAGTCAAAGACAATCTTTGGTATTATAAACTTACCCAAAGGAGCCACAATTACTTTCACTAATTAATTATTGAGAAGACTGGACTTGTCAGTAATCAATGACAGATGGGGGGTGTTTCAGGAGACCCAACAGTTTATTGCTGAACTATTGGCTATTGGTATATTCTGGGAGAGGAATTGTCATTGTTTTTAGTTATGTGTCCACTGTTGAGACCACCAGACTCCAGTGGATAGTTCCAAAACCATAGTCACATGGAAAACCCTGGTTAAACTCTTAGAGTCCCACGCAAAAACAAATAAAAATGAGTATGGGAAGGAGATTGGTATGAAGTGGATAGGTACACATTAAAAGCAAGCGAATGTGAGGGGTTAGACTAATCAGTATGCATATTATAATGTTTGTAAGTGCTGGAAAGCAAATTTAATTTACATTAATAGAAATAAATAAAACATTGCTCACAAAGTTATAAAAGGTCACACAGCCATTGTGTTAAGGGTCTGCTCCTAGATTCACAGCAGCACACTAATGGTTATAGGTGTTAATGTTTCTTTTGAGCACTTAATTGTCATAGCATTCTGCCTTTTGTCTCTTTTGCAGTGTTGGAATGTTGTCTTTTTAGTATCAGAAAGAGAAGAGATAAAAGATGTTGACAAGTGTGTGCAGAAATTTGGGTTCTTAAAACTTTAAAAAGTTAAAATTTTTTATTTATTATTTTATGTATATACATGTTTTACCTGAATGCATGTATGTACACCACATGCCCAGGGATGTCAGAAGAAGACATTAGATGCCTTGGAACTATAATAACAGGTGGTTGTGAGCTGCTCTGTGCATGCTGGGAACTGAACCCTGATGCTGCTCAAGACCATTGTGTGCTCTTAAAATTGAACCATCTCTGTAGCCCCAGAGACTGGGACAATCACACAGCAGGGGGAATATGAAGAAGACTAGCAGGTGTGCTGAACATTACAAAGACTCCAGAAAAATAAAAAATTGTACCTTATAACTCATCAGCCATGTCTCAGGATATTTGCTCAGGTTAATTGATATCAGAGTCTTATTATTTAAAACTTTTATTTTAATTGTTCCCATTTATCGAATGTAGTGAGGGAATCTGAAAGTCCCTTCAAGTATATCATATACTCAAGTACTTTAATGATATTTGCTTTTCCACAGCCCCTCCTCTGACTAGTCACTCCCTTTCTTACTATCTATAGGATTTAAAATTTCTGTGTAAAATCGTGGGTTGACAAATGTGAGCACATGGTTGATAGTTTTTCTTTTGTGTTCGCTTAATTTCACTCACTAGGACAATCTCATTTTCATCTGTATTCTAGCAAATGCCACTGTTGTCATCAGAACCCCTAAGTGATATGGACACTCCCAGATTTATGCTAATCCCAGTAACAACTGAGAAGATGTGGCTGAAACTTAGATGCCCACTGACAAACAAATGGCTAAAGAAAATATGACAGAAAAGTCATTAGTATATGATGTTTATGAAAGTCAGTAAGAAATGGAGGGAGCAGACTGTTGGTTTATGGGCACTGAGGTTGCAGGATTTAGGAAGATGGTGATCATTTGATATTCAATTTCAATTATTCCAGAGATAAAACTTTCATGGATCTATTGTTTAATACCATGCTTAGTGTCGCTGACAAAGTGCACCATGTTCAGTATTGTAATTCTATTGGTTATGTAAATTTTTCATTAAGTAATTTATCAAAATAATAGGACAGACAATATGGAATGATGATAGCACAAATTTTATTAAATTATTTGTTTCTGGGCACAACTCAGAATTGACAGAAAGAAGAAAGTAGTACACAAAAGTCTGCAGGTAACTCAGAAGAAAATACAGTTGAGAAGATAACTGGTTAAATCAAGTTTCCTTTTGGGGGTCGGGTTTTCTTAAGTTATTTCCTGAGAGATATGAAGATCTCGGCTCAGATCCTAAACTGATACCAGACCTTCACACCAGCCCTCAGGAAGATGGCATAAGATCCATAATCTCTAGAGATGAGGAGAGTGAGGGGGAGGAACTCCATCCTTTCTCACAGCATTTCCCATGCCTAAGTAAGAATTTGCATTTGTCAGGTTTCCTGGGGAGAACCTGAAGTTGTTCAGCAAATGTTAAGGTATGGGTTTCTGCAGTTAGGGCATGTCAGCTCTCTAGAGAGCATGGCTGTGCAGATGCTCCTTGCGTTCAGCAGCAGCAGGACTGGCAGCAGGGATTGCTGCAGCTGAGGGTCACACAGGCTGGTTTGAAAGAGGTGGTCTTGCAGCTGCTGGTTTCACAGCAAGTTGGTTGGCAGCACAGCTGGAAGAAGCATGGCTGGCAGCAGGTGGGCACACAGCAGCAGGGCTGGCAGCAGGGTGTGCTACAACCAATGCTCACACAGTTTGATTTGCTAGTGGTAGTCTTGCAGCAGCTGGTTTCACAGCAAGGTGGTTGACAGCTGATTTTTAAGGAGCAGGGTTGGCAGCAGGTGGGCACACAGCAGCAGGGCTGGCAACAAGGTGTGCTGCAGCAGATGCTCACACCAGTTGGCTTGGAACTGCTGGTCTTGCAGCAGGTGCTTTCACAGCAGGTTGGTGGGTTGGAGGCCTCTGAGCAAGTGCTGACAGTTTTGTTGCTGCTGTTGCTGGACTGGCAGCAGGGTGTGCTGCAACTTGGAGGACAGCATGGCTGGCAGCAGATGGACTCAGGGCAGCCAGAATCAGGGCAGCAGGGTGGGCAGCAGGTGGTCCAGCAGTAGATGGTCTTGCAGCAGCCAGGCTGACAGCAAGGTGGGCAGCAGGAGAGGGTCATGGTATCAGGTGTGGAGGCTGATACTGTGTTCACAGGTGAGTTTTCAACAGTGTAACATAATCTTCTAGTCAGGGCCTTTTATATCTTGGGCCTCCAAAGTGTGGGCCAATGAGAAAGACTTGACCTCTTTGTTTACCATTTACATATTTAATGTATGCTGATGAAGAAGGAAATTCTCACCTAATGCTCTGAATCATTTGAAAGCGTTCATTTCTTATTTGGGCACAGCTTACTTGAACTCTTCTCCATCACTCAAGCGTACATCCCATCAGCTTTGATGTAACTCTGATTGTCATCAGGCCCTTTGGTCATACTTGTGTCTATGGGATGGTCAAGATTACTTTGTTCTTAGAACTTTGCTTGTAATCTGTACATAGACTTATAAATGTGTGGGCATGACTGTGCTGTGTTCATAATGATGGACTGAACACCTAGTTCCCTATCTGTTTTCCCGCAAAACGGAATTCCAAGCTGTTCCAGATGTCAATCTCTGTAGAAATTCCTGTACTTGTGTATCTGGAGTTTTTCAGTGGTAGTTCGATATAAGGATATCTGGGATGCTGATTTTCATAGCAGAGTAGAACCAGAGCTGGTGGGAATAAATAGAATTACCATCACATCAAGAATAAGGAGGCATCAGTGAAGGTGTGGGTGACCATCAGTCTTGACTGTCTGCTCCTAGGAAGGTCATGGGGAGGAATCCATTAGACCTAGACAATGGATGGTAATCAGTTGATTTCAGTGCACTTCCGGTGGGCACCAGGAATAGTGATCTCAGACTTAAGATGTTCTCCTAATATTCTGCCCTCATCTTTCTCTGTCTAGTCTTTCTCCTTCATTTTCTCCACAGTTCTTTTCTTTCCATCAGTGAAAGAATCATGATTATTTGAGATGTACCTAATTTATTACCTAACTTATCTGTGAGTAATAAGATGTGCATCTCTCGCTCTCTTTATCTCCTTCCTCTCTCTAGTCTACTATTCACACTAAAAATGCATTGAGAATTAATTTTCCATTTGAGAGATTAAGAGGCAAACTCTTATCATACCATTATTAAAGAAATGGAAATTAACTTCGGTCCTTACAAACCATTTCATGTCACTCATCTTCCAAAACTGTTTCTCACTGTCTTTGAGGGTCCATCGTCCAACCTTGGCATCATTTTTAAAGTCTTTGCAAATCAAAGTTTTTCTGTGTCATTGATCATATGGTGATTGTTACAGTCTTCACCATCATGACCCCCAGTTAGTTCATTGTCATTCCTGTGTAATCTTCCACTAAATGAATTTGACACTGCTCATTGATTGGAATTTTCCCCCAAGAAAACAGGTTGTTCATTGTTTGGGACTATTCAAAATAATGCTGCTACAAAATTTTCTGTTTTAGACACTATGACTAGATGTTCACATCTGGGTACCTGGAAACTTACTTATCATGAAAACCTGATACTTTCTTTTGCAGGAGCCTAGCCCTTCTTTTACTAGATTTATTCTTGGATAGCTTCTTTTTTGCAGTATATGGTTTGTTTGCTTTTGTTTTTTTTTTTTTTGGTGGGTTGTTTTGTTTGTTTGGTTTTGGTTTTTTGAAACTGGTTTCTCTGCGTAGTCCTGGCTGTCCTGGAGCTCAGTGTGTAGACCAGGCTGGCCTGGAACTCACAGAAATCCACCCTCCTCTGCCTCCCTAGAGCTGGGATTAAAGATGTGTGTTCCACTACCTCCTGCCTTTACTATATGTGTTTTAACTCAAAACTTTCATTTTTGTTTTTTTTGACATACAGAAAATGATTAATGTGTATTATCATGCATTGATTTTACAAAACAGTGCGTTTGATCACAACATTGTTGTGAATGCACATAATACAGTTGGATCAAATTCACTCACCACTTCCCTCTCTTATGTCCCCTGTAGCCTCCTCCTGATTCACTTTCTCTTTCTATATAGTCCTATTGCTTCTTTTGTGTACCCACCCCACCTTAGGTGAGGGAAACATGGCCTTTGTCTTTTGAACTTACTTACTTCACTTAATAAGGTGATCTCCAAATTTCATCTGTTTTCTGTCAAATGGCATCATTTATCCTTCCTCATACTACACATATTTTATTTATGCATCCATCCACTGATAGACACACAGGCTGGCTGGTTCTTTGTTGTGTGTACTGTGGAGTATTCATGTGGTGGTACCAATTTTACTTGTTTTTTTTTTTTAAGATCCTGCAAACTAATTTCCATACAGGCTGTGCTTGTTTGCATTTCATTAACATTGTATAAAGTTTTCCTTTTCCCCTGGACCCTCATCAGCACTTGTTATTGTTACTTTTCTTGATGACAGCCCTTCTTAGGAGGAGTGAGGTAGAATTTCAAGGAAGTTTTGATTTGTATTTCCTGATGGCTAATGGTGTTGAACATTTTTTTCACCACTTGGTGATTGTCTTACCCTTTCTTTTGATTTTAACTTTTAAATTCTCACATACATATGTATAGGAATCCTCTGCTGAATTACTAGTTGGCATCATTCCTGCTCATATTGTCATCTGTCCATGTGGTCAAGGGCCTGCTGCCCTCAAGGGTAGGGTTGGGGTGGTTGTTCCCCTGCAAAGATGATCTTTGCATGAACTTAGATTACAAAGGTCATTGGGTGACGGGCATGATGCTATGACACCCAAAGTGATCAACTAACTGCTTGGCTTCTAGACTGAATCTCCATTAGTTCAGGCTTCGGTCTCTGTAAGAGCTACTCCTCCCTTGTCTCTGTGTAAAGAAGGTTGGTTTTTTTTTTTTTTGGCAGAGGTAAGGAGGAGCAAGAAGTGATGGCGGTCACCATCCCACTCAAAGGTTGGAGATTCTTTGGAGGTTGACGGGGGAGCAAGAGGATTTAAACAGCCAGATGATGCTTTCCTTGAAATTTTCTGGACAGAGGGTCATGCCAGTCTTTCTGGTGGGTATTCTATGGCTTCTACCCTCATGTAAGATGATTTCAATCAGAATAGACTCAGTCTAGGCCAAGATAACACTGTTGGGGAATAATTGTACTAGGGGAATGTATTCAAATGAGATGGTAATGCATTTGGGGGTGAATAGCAGGTCAGCATAGAACTGGAACCTGTTTTGCCTGATCTCAGGCTGTCTGTGTGTCTGCCTAGGCATGTCATATGTCTAAAATGGAATTCTGTCAAAATATTGTTTCTCTGTGCTACCTGTAGCATTACTTTTCTATTATACATCAGAAGCAACACCATTGAGGCTGTGTGCTCAGGTGTTAGAAGATTGAAAACCAATAGATTAGAGTATTCCTGGAAAGTTGAACTTAACAGCAATGTACCAGGAATAAAGCCTTATTGTACACGGACAACTTGAAAAGATGAATGACTTCAAGGTTAGTAGAGTGTACAACATTTTAATTGAGGACTTTGAAAAATAAATACGTATCATTCAAAATGAATTTGGGTAGTCCACATTGGATGTTTGGTGATGGCAAGACACACCTGTACTTGTTGATGACACCTACCTGAGCACGAGACACAGGAGGAACAACTTTGCTTGGTCTTCCAGATCGTCAGGAGCATCATACCTTTGACTCTGATTATGTGAGATGCCACTGAACATTGACATAATATTCGATTTTAGAATGATACAACATTGCAATTTTATTCCTAATATCAGTGAGGCATCAATAAAGGTGTCAACAAGGAGGTGAATGCATTGTAATTTAGTAGGAATGTGAAATGGTGCAGTAGGTATGGAAATGCTTATGGAGATTCCTTAAGCAATCAAAAGGACAAGTACCACGCAGCCCAGCAGCCGCACTTCAAAATATTTATTTGAAACAGAAGTAAGAATTGGGGAGACACTAGCACCCCCACATTGTGCCAGCCCTCCTGACAATAGTTAAGGCTGGCCTTGACCTGAGCCCTCTGTGTGTCAAGTGCCCAGTCATACCACTGATTGCCCCCTTATATCTTTCCACTTTGCTGTAATTTTTCATTAGTTTCAAAAATTAATTTTTGTGTATTAATGCCTATATATGTGTGCCTGTATGAGTTTGTAGGCACTATGTGTGTATGTACAGGAGCCAAGTGAGGCCAGGGCACTAGATCCCCGAACTCAGGTTCTCAGGAAGAAGTAAGGTGCTCCTAACTGCTGAATCTTTTTTTAACCTCCAGTTTTAAGAGTTCTTGGTGGAATCTTTAGGGTCTAAGTATAGGCTCATAGTGTGTAGAAGTCAGAATATTTTTCTTTTGTTTTCATTTCTTATATTTGTCTTATTGCTTTGCCTAGGATTCCAAGCACCATTTTATAAAAACTTTCTATTGATTCTATTGACATCACGCATCCCAATCTCACTCATCTCCCCTTCCCTGCCCATGCAGCCTCCCCCCTCAAAGAAAACAAAGCATAAAAAATTAAATAAAATCAGAAAACCAAATCATCTTGCTATGGACGCTGCAGTGTCACGGTGTGTCACACAGTATATATACCCTGTTGCCCAAACAGCTTTACTTGCAAATGTTCATTGCAATGAGTCATTGATCCTGTATGAGGCCTCTGGCTTCTGTTACACTATCAATACTGGATTCTCACCTGGATTCCTCTCGGATATCTTGTTGAGGCCCTGTGTCATGGAGATCCTGAAGCTTTTGTTCTGCAGGACTGACCCCTTCACATGCTTCAGCTATTCTGAGATGGGATGGAGTGGGCCAACTCAGTCTTGGATATGGGTCTAGGTGATAACTGAGTTGGTCGGCCCACCAGATCTCCTGTACCTGCAGCACCAGGGCCAGAATTCCCCTTTGTCCAGGCAAGGGCAGGGCTAGCTCTCATGCCTGTGGCAGCTGGAAAGGGGTGGAGCCAGCACTCCCACTCTCCCACCCTTGGGGGCTGCTCTTCTGAGTCCATGATACCAAGGCCAACTCTACTGTGTTGCCTAAGTGAGGTCAAGCACCATTTTTAGTGAGAATAGTGGAAGTGGACATCCTTGCCTTGTTTCTGATTTTAGAGAAAAAGTTTTTCATTTTTTCCTCATTTAGTATAGTGTTCTTTTAGTCTTTTTCTCAATAATTTTAGCCCCCCCCATTCCTACTCTTTACCAGTGCCAGGTTTGAATTATCCTCGTTTTTTTCTAATACCTCGTCAATTACAATAATGTTATTTATTCGAAATAAGTCTGCTTTATTAATGTAAGCGACCACAGTTACAGATTTCCTTGGTAAATCTACATCCATATTCTGTTATATCATGTTTACATTTTCATTTAGAAGTTTTACATTTTCTCCCTGATTTCTTCAGTGACCTACTGATGATTTTAAAAAATGCATCATTCAGCTAGGGAAGATGGCTAGAGATGGTTTAGTGGATAAAGTCCTTGCTATGTAAGGACTTCAGTTCAGATCCCCAGAGCCAATGTAAAGCTGGACACTGTGGCACATACAGCTGTAATTGTAGAGCTCCTGCAATTAGGCGGGAAGTGGAGACAGGAGTCTCGAGATGGTGCCTCAAACAAGGCCAAAAGTGAGGACTGACAAATGAGGTTGTCTTCTGCCATCCAGATATTCACTGTGGCTGGTGAGTACATGCACTCACACACACACACACACACACACACACACACACACACTGTGCACAGTGTACAAGTTATTTAATCTTCATGTGTTTGTATTGATTCTCCTGCTGTACCTTGTACTTTCATTCCAAAGCCATGCATAGGGACGTAAGAAAGTATTTAATGCTTTATAATTGTTCACACTTGCTTCATGTCCTGGGACATGACCATGTTGGAGATGATTCCATGAGCTCCTGAGAAAATGTGCATTCCACAGCTGGCATCCTTCTTTCTTCTCGTCTGTCTGTCTGTCTGTTTTGTTCTTTCTTTTCCCTCTTCTCCAAGTTGCCTTATCACTTTCTTTTTTTCCGCTTGAAAATACGATTACTTCAGATAATATATATTTTATTTGTGACGGCTAACAACCTTCATAGACTTTTAAGTCCTCCATGAATTTTGAACTGATATAAACTATTAATCTCCAACTTTCGAGACTATCACAGTGTGAATATATTCTAGAGGAAGTTAAACCCATCCCCCACGAGTAATATCAACTCATTGTCAAAGGAAACTTAGCACTTTGGCTAGTACAGTGGGCCACATCATAACTGGCTCTAAAATGTTATGCTTCATAAGAATAGAACAAAAGGGTTAGACATCAGACTGGGTCCTTTCTCCTCCAAGGCATCTTGGGCAGAATAACAAAAGTGAGGTTACGTTCAGCCATGAGGGAAGGTTTATTCTTGGCCAGAGGAAGGAGAAGTGGCCCGTGAAACAGTCTTCCATTCAGGTTAAGAATGAGGAGTCTTTTAAGGGTCAAGGGAGGGAGGAGTTTTGAAAACAATGGGTATTTTCCTTGAACTTTTCACGAGGAAGACAGGTCCCTCCAGGGGTATCAGTTTGTCTCCTTTAAGGTTCATGTGAACTGGTTAGAATCTGGTTTGGGAGGAGGCTGGACCAAGATGACACCTCAGACAGAAATTTTACTAGGCTAGTGTATTACAATGAGATGATAATGTATCTGGGGGTGAATAACAGGTCAGCCCAGCGTCCTTTAGGTCCGAAACCTGTTTTACCCGGTTCCATGTTCTGCATCAGGCTTTGCAGGAGCAGCCAGGTCCTCAAGGTCTGTGGCTGGCTCCTCAGAATTCAAACATCCCCTCCTAGAGTGACACTGCCTTGTCTGGGAGTGAACAAAGCTTACTAGAAATGTGTAGGTTCTGGAAGTTACAAGAGTCACAAGATTCTTCTCCAAGGTTCTAGAAACAGTGATAATTCCAGAAAGAGTTGATTCTCCAATCTCAAAGCCATCTGAATGTTCTGCAGGGAGCTTCAGGGATGTGGCTTTCATGAATATGACCCATGCTGGGATGGTCTTTTTGATGATGTAGCTGCCTCTGAGTGGTTCATGCTCCTGCTAGTAACACCAATAAACTAACCGTGTACTAAGGTGGGCTTGGGTGGAATTGTTTCTCTTGTCTGTTGTCAGTGTCCTGTGGATACTGAATAGATGTTTCTTCATGCCCTGCAAGGAAAAGTCACACAACACTAGTTATGTCTACACTGAAACAAGTAAAATGAGTCGACAGTGTGTTTACCTTGTATCAAAATCCAACTCTCATAAATCAGAAATATCCCCCATGGGACCCCAAATAAAGAAATTAAGGAGTACCACTTTCCCTTGAAAGTACAACTTCATAGTAACCTACGTAGAAGAGGAGCCAGGTAGCCCAAAGATAACATCAAGGGAATAAATGATGTCAAGATTCACAGAGTAGACTCCAGCCTGGATGAGGCTCTGTGTTTCCCAAAAGATAACTGAGTGTGAAAACACAGAAGTTAGAGTTGAGTAAGCCATGCCTGCCACTGCTGTCACTGAGGAGTTGAGCTCTGGTCAGGGGAGGGACATCTTTCCTTAGCCTCCTATTTTACTATATATCGTACACACTTTGGTCACTTTGCATGGCATTTCACTAAACTTTAGAACACCGTTTGATCATTGAGTAATTAAAATAATATGCCTGCTTATTATCATACAAGCAAGGGTCAAAGGCATTGATGTGGGTATGGGGAGGCTGGGAGTGGGATGTGAAATGATGTAGAAGGCAAAATTGATGAGTACTCCTCAAAAAATTAAAAACAAAATGCTGTATGGTCCTGCTGGCACACTACAGGATATCTGCCTGAAATAATTGAAACCATGATATTGAAAATATTTTGGCATTGGCATATTCATGAAAGCCCTATTAACAATAGGCCAGATGTGGGAACAGCTGAAGTGTCCACCAGCAGATAAATGAATGGAGGAAATATGACAGATGAGCAATGTAGTGTGTCTATTAAGATGATATTTGTAAGCCGGGCGGTGGTGGCACACACCTTTAATCCCAGCACTTGGGAGGCAGAGGCAGGTGGATCTCTGTGAGTTCAAGGCCGGGCTGGACCGACAGCCTCCAAAACAATACAGAGAAACCCTGTCTCATAAAATCAAATCAAAACAAAACAAAATAAGATGATATTTGTAAAAGCCAAAGTCAGAATAGGAGAACAGGAGGTGGTTTACAGAGGCTGGGGTAGGACCAACTGAGAGTTGGTGATTAGCTTTCAGATATGCCAGGTAACAAACTTCCAGAGATCTGCTGAGCAATATCATACCTACAGTGTGTGATGTAACACTTCATTTTGCACTTGAAAACCTACCAACATGCTAATATCACAGCAAGTGACTTAGCAGAGTAGAGTAATGAGAAACTGTATGAGATAGATAATGATTCAGAATTTATTGACAGTTTATTAAGGCTTCTAGTGAGACAAACACAAAGTGAATATGAAGGAGAACACGGCATACAAGAACCAAGAGTACAATGCAGGAGAAGGCATGATAGTGGCAGTGGTGATTGCTTGTGGGAGCTTTTGATGACTGTCCAGAGAAAGAGGAAGTGAGGATGGAGCAAGACCCAGAGAGATGCAGGAATTGAAGATGGAAGCACAGGCATGATCCCGGTGGGGAAGGCATGTTGAGATGCTGGAATAGGTGATGAAGTCCTCATCTACTGGGGATTTCGGAATGGATCACCTCCGCCAATGCTCTCGCTTTATCCCATTGGACTTCCGTCCTCTGTGACTGAAAGACGATGCATTTGGTTTCTTGTTTGAAAAAGAGGATTGCAGGAGCAAATGACATTTTTAATGAAAGTGTTTTCAAAGCTCTTCTAAGGAGGTGTTAAGATCTTGACTCGAGATGTAAGCGGGGACTAGTCCTCTACCAGCTACGAAGCTGGCATAGTGGCCACCATCCCCAGCAAGAGGAGAGTGAGAGTAAGTGAGGGACCATGTTTTTAAAAAGGGAGATACACTTAGAGATTTCTGCTGACAGTCTGATGGTTTTCAGAAAAGATAAAAGGTGAATTTGTGCTAATATGACACATTGGGCATGACATAAGCACAATCTGCAGGTGTTCATTTGGGAGGTTGGTCAGCAGCCGCAGGTGGGCACACAGCAGCAGGGCTGGCAGCAGGTGGGCACACAGCAGCAGGGCTGGCAGCAGGGTGTGCTGCAGCAGATGCTCACACAGATTGGTTCCCAACAGGTAGTCTTGCAGCAAATGGTCCAGCAGCAGTTGGGCTGGCAACAAGGAGAGCAATAGGAGTGGGTCATGGCGTCAGAAGCGAAGTTTGTTCACAGTTTTCCAGAATGTGATGACTTCTCCTCATTTGGCCTTTCATACCTTGGGCTTCCAGGGTGTGCACCAATCAGTGAGCGTTTCCCTTGTTGTTGCTTTTATTCTTCTTATATTCAGATTAAAGATTGACAAAGAGGAAGTTGCTTATGAACTGTTAATGGGGTTTTAAAAAGTAAGTGCTTAGTATATTTGTGGGTTGAGATTAACTCATACAGCTGTTTCAGATAAAATGAGGGAGACACAACAATCATTTGGTCATGTGGTGCCTCCTGCTGCCTGAAAGGATCAGGGTGGGTCCTCTACAGCCTTGTTCCTTTGTGCTTAGATTAGGGAGCTTATGGGGAGGAACCTGATGCAATGCCTGGTTCCATGTCCCTTTATCTTCAGAAGTCCCACTCAGGAGTAGTCTATGCACATGTGTTCATACCAGACTCCACATCCGTGTGCCCAGTGTGTGTTACAGGCACTGTGGAGATGGTTGGGAAAATGTTTGACCATGCAGAACAGTACCAGGTCAAGTGAGTTGAATCAGAAGGCCAGTACTCAGATTAAAATCATCAATCAGTGTTGATTCCTTGCTGACCAGTAGTCTTTCCCATGTCTAAATCATTTTCCAGAACGATAAAAGTCTATATATGTAGGGCCAGAAATATCTGAGGTATGTTCTAGCAAATGTGCTGGAGGCTCTCATCCTCTCAGTGATCTTGGGTGACTAACTTCTCTTTTCCTGTGCTTGTTCTTTCAGAGCCAACAAAGGACTAGTTTAGAGAAGATGATGTCTGGTAAGCTCTAACACATTTAAAACTTTTGTGAGATATAGCATTTGTCTTACTTAAGTTACTATTGCTGTGATGAATCACCATGATTCTTGGGGAGGAAAGCATTTATTTCACTCAGCATCAGGAGCAGTGAGAGCAGGAACTCAAGCAGGGCAGGAACCTGGAGGCAGGAGCTGAGGCAGAGGCCATGAGGAGCACTGCTTACTGGCTTGATCCTCAAGACTTGCTCAGCCTGCTACCTTATAGAACCCAGGACCACCAGCCCAGGGATGGCACCACTTACAATGGGCTGAACCCCCCCCCCATCAATCAGTAATTAAGTAAACGTCCTACAAGCTTGTGGACAGCCCAATCTTATAGAGGCATTTTCTTAATTGAGGCTCCCTCCTCGAAAATGACTTGACCTTGTGTCAATAAAATATTGCAACACCACATTCATTAAAAGGTGTTGAAATTATTAGTTTGCAACTTCATCACAAGGTGAACATGCCTGAGTCCATAAAACCACATTGAGAAATTGAACTTAACACCATATTCTCAGAGTAGAGTCTCCTCGCATCTATTTATTAATATAATAAATTATAGGTTACTTCCAGCTATCCTTAAAATTTATGTAAGCAAATTAGTATAGATTTTGTTACTTTTGTGTATGCTATCACCCTCAGTTCATCTAGGTATTTCATTCTTTATCATTGGTTTATACTCTCCCTAGAAGGTAGGACATAATTTTTGTCCTCTACTATTGTTCACGTGGTATGATTAGCTGTTTGAGATTATTAAAATGTTAAAAATAATTCTGTTACATAAGGTTGTGTGAAGGTCTTTGGTAATAGATGGATTTTTTAAGTAAAATACCTAAGAGCAGAATTGCTCATCAGTTTGTTTAGTCAGAGGCTGGAGAGAAGGCACAACAGTAAGGAGCACTTGTTACTCTTGCAGAGAACCTGAGTTCAGTTACCATCACCTGAGTCAGATGTCTCATAATTGCCTGGGACTCCAGCTCCAGAGGATCCAATGCCCCCTTCTGACCTCTTTATGTATTAGCATACATGTGGCTCACGTGCATGCATACGCACATACAGACACATTAAAAATAAAAATAAATCTTTGAGAAATACTTAGTGAGATTTCTATAAAGTTGTGTTTGGAGGTCTCACATAGCTTCCATTAGATTTCTTCTGGGTATTTTATCTTTTGTGCCCATATGTATGCTGTGGGAGAAGAATCCATGCATATACATTGCTTTTGGATCCCAATACCTTTATTATTTTAGTGGTTTACCAACAAGAGTTTTGGGAGGATTTTAAATGATCTGTCTTGATTGTAGGAGATATAGGGGATATATTTGTATATTCTTGATACAGCAGCAACACCTTAATATTTCACAATTGTAATTCTTAGTGTCTGTGTTGTGCATTGTCTCATCAGAGTAGCTGGGATTTTTTTCCCTTATTGTCTAAGCTATTATATCTTTAAAATATTGATATTTACAGCACTCTTTTCCATCATGGTTTGGATGACATTGTTTTTTATTTAGTTACTGTTTTTAAAAACAAATATCAATGTCCATGTCATCACTCCATCTTGAATTTTTGAGTACATTTTTTTTATTTAGTGTTTTTAAAAACAAATATCAATGTTCACATCATCATTCCATCTTGTATTTCTGAGGACAATTCATTGTGGTTGTGATCACATGTTAATGCATGGTTTTTGAATTTTGAATGTCTGTTTATGATACATTCCAATTCCAGAATTTAACTTTCTGGTCTATGTTTCCTTCACATTCTCCAATAAAATTAGCTCTCAATATGTCATGATTCCCCAGTCTCCTGTGTTTGGTCTCTATGCTGCTCTTTGTATTTCTTTCTAAAGCACTTTCCTGCTCAACCCACACACTAACAGTATTATTGGTGAGTGTGGAATGCGGGCAGCAATTATTAGGATAAATATAGAATCACACAACACATCCTGCTGTGGCTCGGGTATGGTGTGTTTCTCCAAGGTTTATGTGCTGACAGCTTGGTCTACCCTGCACTCTGCCTGGGCAGCACACTAGAGGCGACCCTGTTGTTGGGTGCGTAGGTGAGCCAGCCCTGAGTATGAAAGCAGGAGGGATGACCCCACTCATCCTCCTACAGCAATAGGGAGAGAGGGCGGGCCCTGCACCTCACCTGAGCAAAACAGAGCTGCCCCTGTTGGTGTGAGGGTGGGTAACTTGGATCTGAGGACTGGAGAGAGAACTGGCCCTGCTCCTTGCTGCAGGCAGTATTTTGTGAGCTAGCTGAAAAAGCTGGAAAGCTGTCCTGGGTAGTGATGATGAGGGAAATGGTGGAAAGCTGTCCTGGGTAGTGATGATGAGGGAAAAAGCTGGAAAGCTCGTCTGGGTAGTGATGATGAGGGGAATGGTGGAAAGCTCGCCTGGGTAGTGATGATGAGGGAAATGGTGGACTGACCAATCCAGCTACCTCATAGGCCTAGAACCAGGGCTACGAGTTGACCTACCCCAACATACACCTCATCTATGAACTGCTGAAGCAGGTGAAGGAGATGAACCCATAGATCCAAAACATGACAGCAACAGAATATTCAAGAGGAGTCCCAGAGAGAGCTCATTATTGGTGGCTGGCAAAGAAGAAGCCGGAGACCTTGAGCCAGACCAGTGACACATGGCATGAACACTTGCAAGTAAAGATGCATGAACTAAAGGGTAAACTACGAGCCACACTATACTACAGTTTCCACAAGATTCTTCTTCTTCTTCTTCTTCTTCTTCTTCTTCTTCTTCTTCTTCTTCTTCTTCTTCTTCTTCTTCTTCTTCTTCTTCTTCTTCTCCTCCTCCTTCTCCTTCTCCTCCTCCTCCTCCTCCTCCTCCTCCTCCTCCTCCTTTCTTTGTTTTGTTTGGGTTTTGGTTTTTCTTTTAAATTGGTTTTGTTTTTTTGGGGAAGGTTGCAAGAGGAGAGGGCAGATGAGAAGGGATAGAGAGATAAGTGGGATTGGAATGAAGGATTTAAAATCCACAAAGAATCAATAAAAGTTAAAAATGGGATCTTGTGGAAGATAATTAGGCTGTAGGGACTGGCCCTCATGAATGGATCGATATTGGCTCCAGGATATGGGTGGGATTTTATGGGCTGAACCGTCTACTAAGAGTATAGGTTGTTATACAACAAGTTTGGTTTTTGTCAAGGCAATCTCTTGCTTTTTCTCAATGCCCATTCTCTCCTTCTGTTTCTCTGCCATGCTATGATTGCCAAGAAGCCCTCATGAGATGCAGATTCGCCTAATATTTGGACTTGTCAGACACCTGAATCATGAGTCAGATAAACCTCTTTCTTCTATAAATCATATGGTCTCAGATGTTTTGTGATACCAACACAAAACATACATGGACACATTTTAAAAAAATAGTGCTGACTAGCAAAATTCATCCTGGCTTAGTTGACAATTTATAAAAAATAATATAAGAAATGAGGAGTGGTGAACCACAGTAGTTATGATGAAGGGGAGACAGAGACACAAGCATTGGCAGTGCCTATCCAAATGCAGTACAGGGAAAAGGGTCATTACCCTGTGTCTTCCAGGTCTTTAGGTAAGCCATGGATTTCAGTATGAATTCAAGAGATTCCAGGAGACATGCTGTCACTCTCATTCTCTTTTCATTTAGAAAGTGACCTTTGTTGTTTCACTTTCCTTTAGAATTCACGGCTAGAGAAATGACTTGTTAACACAGCACAAGAATTTCAGTTTCATACTTATAATTGTGATTAATACCTATACATATTTGACTTATAGGGAGTCTTGTCCTCTTCCATTTTAGCAAGATAACGTTTTTAATTTGCAAGAATCATTTTCAAAGCCTGGTAGATTTGTTGAAATAATAAAATTCAACTTAGAAACTTCTGGAAAATGCTCTTTTTTATTTTTGGGTAAACTGGTAACAGTTTAAGGCCACTCTCTACGTATCTTCAAAAATGGTGTGGTTGGGCCAGGTGGTGGTGGCACATGCTTTTAATCCCAGCACTTGGGAGACAGAGGCAGGCAGATCTATGTGAGTTCAAGGCCAGCTTGGTCTGTTGAGTGAATTCCATGATAACCTCCAAAGCTACACAGAGAAATCCTGTTTCAAACTGCTCCCCCTTCTCTCCTGCACAAAAATACTTCAAAACTAAAAAAAGAGGGAATGTCAGACCATCTATTAGTGAATTGTATTGTTTGGGCAGAGATGCTTGGGAATCCAATGAAATTCAGTTTGAATTGAGTACTCTGTTAGAATTCATCCACAGAAACCAAAAGCTCACCTTAAACTCTGAAATCTGCTAATCTTCTAGGAGTTTTCTCAGCTGATGTTTAGGTATTTCTAGTTATACTACTTACAGAAAGGACCATTTACACACACACACACACACACACACACACACACACACATGTTGAGACTGCCTTCAGGAGCATCTACCTCCTGTGTACCTGATTACCTTTTCCTTGCTGTAGCCACCTGTGATACAAACCTTGAATAGCATTACTGAGAACTTCTTCCCCCCTTTTGATACCTCATCTGCTCATATCTCCTACTTGAGAGATCACATTCATTTCTTCCTTGTCTCTGGCATCTGTTTTCCTTTCTGTGGCTAATGCTGACTATACACTCTCCCGTTGGTTGAATGTGGGTGTGTAGGGGATGGGCTGTGCCTGTGGAGGCCAGAGGTCAATGCTTCATCTTTCGTTGTAGCCTTTCCTCCTTAGTTTTTGAGACAGGGTTTCTCACTGAACCTGGAGCTCACCAACTACTTGACTGGCTGAGCAGTGAGTCCAGCTGTGTCCTTGCCAGCACTGGGATTACAGGTGCCCACTGATATATCCAGCTTTGCATGTGGGTTCCGAGGATCTGAACTTGGGTCCTCATGCTTACACAGCCACCTTTATAAACTTTATAAACTGAGCCACCTCCTAGCCCTTACATTTTAGATTCAGAGTTGTACTCTGTGTAAGCAGAACCCCACAAGAGTCAGATAGCTTCGTGGTGCTCTTCTAGGTTTATTTTTCTTAGTATCTACCCACATGTCCCTCTTTGACTGTCCTCCCTATACCCCCTTCATGGCTTCTAATGACACACAGATCCTATTTTTTATTTTATCTTATTTAATTTTTTGAGACAGTGTTTCTCTGTGTAGCCTTGGCTGTCCTGGAACTCACTCTGTAAACCAGACTCGAACTCACAGAGATCCTCCTGCCTCTGCTTCCCGAGTGCTGGGATTAAAGGTGTGCACCACCACTGCCTGGCTTACTTAAAATTTTTAATTTAAAAGTCCTGCAGGTATGATTGTGTGATAAGCATACTCATCTGCCCTCCATTCCCTTCATTTTCCCTTTTGTCTCCCTTTCTGTTACTAATCTCCTTTATTCCTCTAGAAATTTCCACCTATATTTTCTTTAAAATCATTTTTTGAGAATTTCATGCATAATTACTGTATTTACATCATTTAGACCTGTCCCTCCCCCCAAACTCCTTCCATGTCCTCTCACACTCTCTCTCAAATTCATTCCCTCTTCTGTAATTATCACACATGCATGATCATATGTGCTTTTGAGTGCACACACACACACACACACACACACACACACACACACAGAGTCCATTTACTGGTGCTAGTATGTGTCTAGGCCTGACTACTTGGTATTGAGCAATGTATCATGGGGCTCATGTCTGGAAAAAACAGATTCTCACTTTCTCAGCAGACATTGATTACCTCTAGCTCTTTGCCTACTGGTGGGTGATTGTAGATGTCCTTCTGTATATATGTTTCTCTTATTGGTTGATGAACAAAACACTGATTGGCTGATTGGACAGGCAGGAAGTATAGGAAAGGCTATGGGATGAGGAGAATTCTGGGAAACATAGGCAGACAGACTCATCATGTAGAGCCTGGGAAGAGAGGATGTACCAGACATTCTTCGGTAAGCCAAGATCATGTGGAAATACATAGATTAACAGAAATGGGCTAATAATTAAGACAGATCTAGCCAATAAGAAGCCCAAGCCACCAGCCAACAGTTTCATAACTAATATAGCGTCTGTGTGTTTATTTGGGTGAAACGGCTGGAGGAAATTCCATTACAGGTGGGGCCTTGTGAGAGTTTCCCTATGTATGTAGTCATGTCAACTAGTGTTGTCATTATGCTGGTCTTGCTCGGCAATCACGTTGTTGCAGTTTCATGAGTGCAGCAGGACTGTCGTATCTAGAAGACAGTCCAGCAGCAGATGTTCTGTGCCATTCTCTGAATACAGGTATAGGGATTGTGTTGTAGATACACCAACAAGGGCTGAGCAAAACTCCAGGCTTCCCTATATGGTCACTTATTCTCCACATTTAACTAGTCATGGAGTTCTGTAGTAGTATGCCTCCACAAAAGAAAGCCCCTTTGATAAGTGGTGAGAGCTGTGCTTATTTGTGGATAAGTGTTGAGAATACAGCTAGAAATTCTATTGGTTTGGGTAAATGGCAGAGACTCACGTCTACTTTCATGCAATATATACATTAATGAGTTTGTGTGAGGATATAAAATCTAGGAGTCAAAAATAAAATAGGTATTTGTCTTTCTGGCCCTATCTTAATTCACTGGACACAACTTTCTCCAGTTGCAGCAACCTTCCCCAGAAAAAAAACATAATTTCATTCTTCTGAAAACATCCAGGAGGTACAGAAGCCACACTTTTGTTACCTATCCCTGTTTGTTGGATGTCCAACACAGCTAATGTAAACAGTGCTGCTGTCATTCACTTTCCTGCGCTCTGACATGCACTCTGTGCATTCCCACGTGAAGCTTGCTCCTGCAGGAGATACCAGAGCCAGGCACTCCTTCCTAGTTCCTAGTTATTTCTGTTTGGAGGAAGATGTGAGTGAAAGAACCATGAGATAAGACAAGACCCAAGTGTTGTTCCAGATGACAATGGATACAAAATGTTTGCTGGCTTTGAACATGTTATGAGGCTATTGCGGGACTTGCTCTGACGATGGAAGTGGAAGGCAGTCAGAATATAAACTTTTGTGAAGGAAAGATGAAATAGCATCCAGACATTTTTCAGAAAGCAAATGCAGATTTATTTAGAATACATGTAATCCAGAAGACAATTTAAAGTTAGCCAGATGGTGGAGAGAATAGGAATACCATGGGAGATGAAATCATTCATCACTGAGGAGGGTTAAGAAAGAAGGATGAAGGTTTGATTTGCTCATGTTGCTTGGAGAGAAAGGTTCTTTTCTGACTGAGAGAACATAGCCCGAGGCCAAGAGAAGATTTAACAGACCAGGAGGGCTAAGTAGTGAGCAATGAGAAGAGTGGGCTCTCTCATCAAGCAGACACTCACAGTCATGTGAAAGAAGACAACCTATTGATAGTTAATGATGGCAAAGCACACATAGTGGTCCTGTTGGAGAATTTTGCTTAGATGATGACAAGTTAGCATGTGACTGAAGATAGTCATCAGCAGCAAGGCTCGCAGCAGCTGGACCCACAGCCTTGGGACAGGCAGCCAGGCACACAGACACATGTGGGCTGGTAGCAAGTCCTGGTGCAGGTCACAGGTCCAGAGCAAGCTGGCTGGCAGCACAGGTCGAGGCAGAATGGCTTGCAGCAGGGTTTGCAGCAGGGCTTGCAGCAGGGCTGGCAGCAGGGCTGGCAACAGCTGGAGATACAGCACCTGGGCTGGCAGCAGCTGGACTCACAGCATCTGGACTGGCAACAGCTGGGCTGGCAGCAGCTGGGCTGGCAACAGCTGGGCTGGCAGCAGGGCTGACAACAGCTGGACACACAGCAGCAGGGCTGGCAGCAGGGTGTGCGGCAGCAGCTGCTCACACAGCTTGGCTGGAAGCAGGTCCTGCAGCAGGTGGTTTGGCAGCAAGGCTGGCAGCAGCTGGAGCCACAGCAGCTGGGCTGGCAGCAGGGCTGGCAGCAGCTGGTCACGCAGCTTGGTCTCCAGCAGGTGGTCCTGCAGCTGGTGGTCCTGCAGCAGGTAGGCTGGCAGCAAGGGGAGCAGCAGGAGTTGGTCATGGTGTTGGATGTGGAGGGAGAGGTTTTTCTGTTCACAGGGGTTCCTGAGATTATGACAACTGTGTCAGTCCTGGGGCTTTTATACCCTGGACATGCCATGAAGGGACCAATAAGCAGGCCTTTTCCTTGTTGTTTGTTTTCTTCTGTTCCAGAGGAAACTCTCACAGGAGGAAGTATTCATTGAGTTTTAGAAATCTTTTGAAATTATGATGTAAGCAGTTAATTGTGGGTAATTCAAGGAAGGAAATTTCTAGAAGTCATCATTAGCATTGTTCCTGCTCTGATCAGGTGATAGTTGCTGCAGCCACAGGAGGGGTTGAAGCATACCCTTCTTCAGTTTGCTCTCCTGTTTCCTTGGTTGTGTGTGGACTGAGGTGTGCTTTTAGGGAGAGCTACATTCACAGTGATAAATGAAGCCGTGTTTGAGACCAGGCTGTTTCCCAGAGATGTTTTGCTTGTTACACACTAAAACAGGCAAGCCTATTTGCAGCAAATGATGCCTGTGCTGAACCAGTGTTATCAAAGAAAGAATCCATGTAGTCTTTTTTTCAACTACACCCATAAGCACCAAAGCCAAAATACAGCGTCAGAAGGAAGATAGGTGGGTTCAGAAGCCATTGGCACACTTAGATATTAGTCCTGTTCACCCATAGGAAGATGAGGAGATTAAATGCAGTAAATGGCACCTGCATTTTAAAATAAATGGAATCATAATATACTTACAGAGATGGGCATGCACTATAGCTTGAGCAGATATGATACAAGAAACAGTGTGTCTGTCCTTCATATCAGGTACCAGTGTGTGTGTGTGTGTGTGTGTGTGTGTGTGTTTAGTACATATCTGAGCAATTAGTGTATTGTTTTTGCTATAACAGTTTGTCAACTTTTGTGTTTTATCAAAAATAAAGTTATATAATTCATATGGTTTATTTACTTATGCTAAAAATATATTTGTGAGATTTAATATTAATGTTAGATTCAGTAGTCATTTCCTTTTCATTTCACTCAATCATTTCATGTAATTGTATGATAAGGCTACAATCTATTAATACCCATTGCATGACAAGACCTTAATTTTTTTAAATCCTTGTGTCTTTGATGGACTTTCTTCTTCTTTTTTATTAATGTATTTTTTTTACATTCCAACCCCAGTTTCCCCTCCCTTCTCTCCTCCCACTACCCCTGTTCCCTCTCCTCCCATCTGCTCCTCAGACAGGGTAAGGCTGATAGACTTTTTCTTAATCATTAGGACTTTTGAGAATCATACTCTTAAGATGATTTGTCTATTTCTTAGTCTACAAGTTTGTGGATATTCGCAGAAATATTCTTTGATGGAAAATTCTGGATTCCAAATTGTAGATATAAAAAACACTAGTACACAGTTCCAAATTGTTTTTACAAAACCAGTGCATGTGTTGGACAGATAGATCCATTGGTAAAGTGCTTGTCGTGCAAGCATGAAAGCCTGAGTTGGATCCCCAGAACCCTTGTAAAGAATGTTGAGCAAAGGGGCACGTGCTTGTAATCCCAGCACCATAGAGGAGAGTACAAACAGAACCCCAGGGCTTTCCAGCCAGGCAGCCTAGCATAATCAACAAGTTCCAATGTGAGAGCAGCTCAAAAACAAGGTGAATGCTTCCCTGAGGAATAACCGAGGTTGTCCATGTGTATACATACGCATTCACACCTGCACACATGTGTGTATCCACACACACACACACACACACACCTAAGGTTGCAATGATATATACATTATATAACTGATTGTTCACATTGCTTTAAGAATCATCTATACTTGATGTTTTCATTATGGACCTTTAGCTATTTGTTTATTATGTATCTCTTACAATTTGGTTCTTAAATGTCCACTCGGAAACTACTGAAGGCTTGGTTCCCCAGCTGATGGTACGGTTAAGTACGCAGTGATGGTACCATCAGAGTGGGATCTCATTGGAGGAAAGATGCCATCGAGAGCATGTGTTTAAAACATATATTGGGACTTGGCTCATTCATCTCTGTGTCTTTGTTTCTTGATGACCATGTAGCAGCCAGCTTTCATTTCTCCCATGGTTCTGCCATGATATAGTGCTTCAACCATAAATCTAAAAGCTGCAAGGCAAAGCAATTATGAGCTTAAACTTCAGAAACTATGAGCTAAAATAGGCATTTCCTTCTAAGTTGTTTATCTTATTTTGTCACAGGCATGGACTGCTGACTAACAGAGTAGCTATTTAGTGTTTTCTCCTTGAAGACTTAATTTGATTTTCCTTGAAGACTAATGGGTTGACCGCCCATACATTCATTGGACATGCAGAGTTCTCTTTTATGCGATGCTAATCATGTCTTAAGTTATTTTGGAATTGTTTGCCTTTTTCTTATTTCTTCATTGATGCCTTTGTTGATTTCATGCCTTACCAGTGTCTTCTTCTATACTGTGGCCTACCTTGTCCCTCTCTTAATGTTTTCCCATTTTTATTGTCACAGATTTATTATGCATAATGTTGGATTTCATATAGATAATTTCTTGCAAGTCTGTCATGTACTTTGACCCTGTTAGGAAGCACAAGAGGGAGAGACCCTTGTTATGCCCAATGTAAAAAGAGCCCCCACAAAGACAGAGGAAAATGAAAAACACAGGTAAGAAAAGCACGGAGTCATGATCCAAGTGATATGGGCAGTTCTACAGGTTCAAAAATGCTAGGAGGTAGATTTCCTCTGTTTCTCTGGACGGGAACACAATCATAACAACTCCTGGATTTGAACCCATGGCATCAAATTTGGTTTCAGACTTCACAACTAGAAGATAACACTGCTGTGCTGTTTCAGTCACAAAGCTGGCGGTGTTTCTTTGCAAGAGTAAGGAAGCAAGTGCATATTTCCAGTCCCACGGTGTCTGAACTTGACATTCCTATACGACTTTTCTAATGGCTCCTGTTTAATTCTTGAAGCTAAGATGTTTTATTTCAGAGTTGGGCTTAGAATCTGAAAGTAATTTCTCTTGGAAGGAATGTGATTACAGTCTAAGAGTACAATCTCTAGGTGTGTCAAAAGGAGAACTTCGAAGAGCAATTGATGCTCATGTAATTTTCTATACATAGAATGAAAATGCATTTCAAAGAACACACAACTTTAAAGAACACAACAATACAATAAAAGGAATTAAGTTTGTGTTCATAGAGTTCAGTCAAAACCTTTGTGGGATTATCCTCTAGGCTTCAGGTTCTCCATTTCTATGGTATGAAATATTACTGAATCTATATATAAGGAACAAAATTTGGTCCAGTGAACTCCCTCATCTGTGTCCTTAAACAAAAACCAAAATCCAATAAATTTCTGGCCTAAGACCTGTCTCTCTCTGAAGGTCTGTTGCACATGGAGACTTTCTAGGTATATATCTGAGAAGATCACATATATCCTGTGCTGTGACCCCATGAGGTAGTGTGTAGGTGTGTTATATTGTTCCCAGGGAAGTAAACCTGGCCGTTCAAGTGTGTTTCTTTTCATTAATCACTCTTTCCGATAACAGTGTTAACTAGTACATTACGAAGTTCCCCATTGTTTATGGGGTTTGGGGTTTCCCTGTCAGGTCCATGTTCATATATACCATGGCTTCTAATGTCTCTCTTTCCCTCTTCACCCCTCTCTTTTTCTTCACAGTGTTGGTACCAGAACCCAGGCTTTCATTTCCCTGCACTGATTTGTTTTTCCCTTTCCAAATCAGGAAGTTATTTTTATTCATTAGGTGTCCTGGAGATGATAGAGAATCAAAGGCTGGCAGCATGACTGCTTGTTACCTTGAGTCCTGGGATTTGTCACTCCTTTCTTTCCTGAATAATGTTTTCATCTAGAAACAAATTGTCTCTCTATGTCTGAGTGTAGGGGAGATTTAGACTGTTTCATGGGGCATGATTTATTCCTATTTGACTATTTGTGATCAGTGACAAGAAGTATGAGAAAATAAACAATGACACTTCCATGACATGAGCAAAAGCTTTCTAGTGTAACTCCTCAAATCAAAATCCCAGGACAGTAGCAGGAACATGTGAATCACCAATAGGGTTTGAAGGGGCTAACCAGTTGAGACAATAGAGTTCACATCATTTTAGGAGGGTTCTTAAAACTGTTGCGTGTCTTAAGTGACTGGTGGTGACCAAGATGTGTGAAAAGAACTCTGTGAATAAAGATGATCTGAAAATGAAAGGAACTGGTATTTTCGTTGCCAGAGAAGAACCCGAAACACAGAGATTTGTAATGCTCAAGCCCCAGTGTTCTAGATACTTAGACTGAGTTGTACCTGTAATTATGTTAGCTCCAGAATCAGAAATCCCCGGACCTCATTCTATCTATCCCTAGCTACCTGGTTTGCATTGGGCCACTTACACATTGCAGGTAAGAACAGCTGCTGTGAGTTCATGAGAACAATGGCCATGTCATGTGCAGTATACAGTGTTTCAGAGCATTCTCCAAATCCTTCTACCATGATGCTCCCTGACCCTTTGCAGTGGAGTAGGAGAGGTCTACAGATGCTCCATTTAGGGACAAGCATCCATAGTCAGTCGTTTTCAGCATTTTTAGAGTGTCTCTACACACTCTTACTCCATATAAGGTCAAGCATACAAGGCCAAGCAATCATGTACTGAATCCCTGAAGCCACATGTTAGAAGAAATCTTTCATTCATTAAGTTGTTCTTTCACTTATTTTATTCACAGGGGAGACGTTTTGATTAATGCACTGAATCCAATGCAATGAATTAAATTACTTAGATCAGAAAACATAATGTGAAAAACAAATGGAAAATGAATCAAACATAATATGAGAAGTAGAATAAAGAAGACTTTATTAGAATAGCAATGGGTGGTGTCTCTTTAGCTGGAGAGACAATACAAAGTTGTCATGATGGGTCACAAGATGAGTCATAAAAACTGTGAATACACTGAAGAGTAATGGTGGGTACTTATCATTTCAAAGATGCAATACGATAGTTGTGAATTGTTTTTGTTTTTTACTTTTTAACTTAGTAAAGGAATGGTTTCTGTCCGTGCTAAGACTATGAATCCAGATCACAACAGATGAAGACAGACAAGGAAATGAAGGTAACATCAAAATGGGTGAGATGGCAGTCACGGTGCTGGTCACAGGCCTGTTAGCAGGAAGACTGGTAATTTGATGATGGCAGAACGAAGGCAGAGAGTTTGGCATAAAGTAAAGCTCCAGCAGGTCTGAGGATCAATTATTCTATTCCAGTAGTGGCTTCATCAGCAACCGCAGGGCTCGCAGCAGCTGGACCCACAGCCTTGGGACAGGCAGCCAGGCACACAGACACATGTGGGCTGGTAGCAAGTCCTGGTGCAGGTCACAGGTCCAGAGCAAGCTGGCTGGCAGCACAGGTCGAGGCAGAATGGCTTGCAGCAGGGTTTGCAGCAGGGCTTGCAGCAGGGCTGGCAGCAGGGCTGGCAACAGCTGGAGATACAGCACCTGGGCTGGCAGCAGCTGGACTCACAGCAGCTGGGCTGGCAACAGCTGGGTTGGCAGCAGCTGGGCTGGCAACAGCTGGGCTGGCAGCAGGGCTGACAACAGCTGGACACACAGCAGCAGGGCTGGCAGCAGGGTGTGCGGCAGCAGCTGCTCACACAGCTTGGCTGGAAGCAGGTCCTGCAGCAGGTGGTTTGACAGCAAGGCTGGCAGCAGCTGGAGCCACAGCAGCTGGACTGGCAGCTGGGCTGGCAGCAGCTGGTCACGCAGCTTGGTCTCCAGCAGGTGGTCCTGCAGCTGGTGGTCCTGCAGCAGGTAGGCTGGCAGCAAGGGGAGCAGCAGGAGTTGGTCATGGTGTTGGATGTGGAGGGAGAGGTTTTTCTGTTCACAGGGGTTCTTGAGATTATGACAACTGTGTCAGTCCTGGGGCTTTTATACCCTGGACATGCCATGAAGGGACCAATAAGAAGGACTTTTCCTTGTTTGTTTTCTGTTGTTCAAAAAGAAATTCTCACAGGAGGAAGTTGCTCTTTAAGTATTGCAATCTTTTGAAAATTATGCTGAAAGTAATTAATTGTGGGTATTTTTGGCATCGTTGCCACCATTTCTTTTCTGAGCATTCTCTGATCATGTGATGGCTCTGTGGGCACGGGAGGAGCTGACAATTCTTTTTTCTTTGGTTCATATATTGTGCTGGTTCAGACTGGGAAGTATTTGAGAAGAGGACTATGATGCTGATGTGTTCACAGTGTTAAATTCAGTACTTGCCTGAGTTCAAATCTACTCATTATAACTGCCTGCTTATTCCAGACTATAGCAGTCATGTTTATTTGTAGCAAGCATGGTCACTGTCATATTAGCTTTATGAAAGGAGGCATGGGTCTTTTGAGCCTGAGAATCTAAACCAAATGCAAGGATAGTGGCAAATGGACACGGGGATTCACGAGTGTCAATCAATTTAGATCCTAACCTTACTTATCATAATAATCAGTACCCTTTTGAAGGCATACCAACATGAATATAGCCTTCATAAATGAGAAAACAATATGACTCCACAAATAACTTTTAAAAAGGAAATTTAATCATGGAATGCTTTCAGAGAAGTGTGTGCTTTTTAATATATAGTTCAACAAAATATGACAAAGCTATGGTTCATGTCAGGAAATCGTGAGTGTACCTGTAGTAGCTGTCTTCATGATGTTTTTTCCTCATCATTATTTTTTCCTCCCCTATAGGACAAATAGTCTGCTGACTTATAATCGCATAGCTTTGCCAATTATGAAATTTTACCCAAATTGAAATGTCATCTCATATATTTTTCATTTTTGTTGCCCCAAATTATGTTAGAATTACTTTCTTTGTTGAATATGGTGGTTGCTTATCCCCTTTTCATACATTTGATTATGATCATTTTAATGATTTATTTATTTGTATTGTGTATGAGTATTATCCTGCATCTGTGTATGTGTATGTGTACCAGAAACCAGACACCAGCCCCTGGGGCTGAAGTTACAAACAGTTGTCAAGCATTATGTGTGCTCAGGGAATTGAAACCAGGTCCTCTGGAAGAGCAGCTAGTTCTGAACCATCCCTCCAGATCTTACTGTGTGATATTTTAGCTTATTAATTCATGTGTTATCTGATGGATAACTTGTGTTATCTAATGGAAAATATTCATGCTGTCATGAATATTTTTGTCAGTGCTTGGTTCACTTGAATGAGTATTCCTGTGAAAATATCTCCACATATTCTTGTAGTGAAGTTTTTGGATTACAAGTTATGCATTATGGTCAACGTTTGTAAATACTTGCATATAACTTACCATTTTTATTGCTTTATGACTTAAATTTTTATTATATTGATTTGTGTGTGTACGTGTGTGTGTGTGTGTGTGTGTGTGTGTGTGTGTGTGTGTGTGTGTGTGTCCATGCCTGAGTCTGTTTTCTCCTTTCACTATGTGGGTCCCAGGGATTGAACTCAGATTGACAATCATTTACTTATCCCAGTGGACCACTCAGTGCTTTCTGTTCTAATACCTGGTGTTTTCACTGTGGGGTCCGAAGCATTTTTATTATCTGTATAATTAGTATATCTCATTATAATTTTCATTTTAATTCCATAATATTAATGAGTTGAATTTAAATATGTATGTTCTTTAGACTTTTGCATTTCTCATATGTAAGGCACTAGCATGTCCTCAGTTTGTTTATGGTGGATTATCTTTTAAAAATTCTTCATTGAAGTTCTTTAAATATCCTAGATATTAGCCTATGTTCATTTTGTCATTTTTCTTTTCTATGCTGTTGCTTGTCTTTTCCTCCTTCAATTGTAGTGCTGTCTGGTCAATGAATCTTTCCCATGGCATTTATACACCTTTCTATTTCTTATTCAGTGACTCCTAAGACCATGTAGATATAATCTTATACTTAATCAAAAGGTGCCATTGTCTTGCCACTTACTCAGAATTTTTAATTTACCCATGTACTCTAAAGTTTTAGAATTACATTTCCATTTAAAGTACCTTGACCATATTTATTTCTCCTTAACACTATCTTGTTTGTTGTCTTTCATTTCAGTGGTCCCTTGCCTCCTTCTTTCAAGCATTAAGTAATCTAGCTCTCCACATGGGAGAAGACATGTGATGTTAGATTTTCTTGCTTATTTCACTTAACATTATAATCTCCAGGCCTATCCATTCTCTTCCAGGGTTGAATAATGCTCCAAACACTCATCATTGTATGTATATACCACATTTTCTCCATCCATTCATCTGTTGATGGGCTCCTAGGCTGAACCCATGGTTTCGCTATTGTGGCTGGTGCTACAGTAAACATGTTAATCCTGTTGACATAATCACATATGGCAAACCTTATCTCTTGGATATAAGTAATTACTTCATCAAAGATGAAATGCCATTTTTACGATATCATCTGAGTTCTGGAATCTAATGCCTTCATCATCATTAAATTTCTCAAATGTTTTAATTTCCATTATAAAACCTTCTGTTTTGGTTTGGTATGTATTCCAAGTCAGTAGTGTTTTCCTACATTGTGTCTTGTCTACAACCTACTCTATTATTCATAGCAAATATTTCATTTCGTTTTGTTTAATGATCTTTTTCTATAAGAAATGAAGAATTAAACATCATAATTTTACAACACAAAAAACTTGATCTAAGCCAGGCAGTGGTGGCACATGCCTTTAATCCCAGCACTCGGAGGCAGAGGCAGGTGGATTTCTGTGAGTTCGAGACCAGCCTGGTCTACAAGAGCTAGTTCCAAGACAGCCTCCAAAGCCACAGGGAAACCCTGTCTTGAAAAACCAAAAACCAAAAAACACTTAGTCTATAAATGAAATTAATGGTGTAGTGATAATCACTACATCAATGACATAGTGTCACAAGGAAAGGTGTGGTTCCTTAAATTCAACACCCAATTCTAGACATGCTCAGGTTTCTGTGGTGTTGGAGTGAGGGACTTTTCAGGTTCTGACTTTTCGATTTAGACAGACTCATTAGGGGGTCAGCATGTTTCTAAGAGTTGTCAATGAACATTCCAACAGCTGGTTCTGAGAGAATGCTCAACAAGTAAACAAGGATGGTTACCTTTATGCACAGCCTTGCAAATCTTAACATTCTCAGTTCCATAACTTCAAAATAGTCTTCATTTGTATGGGAGTATTTTGACACATGCCATTTCAATAGAAATAGATATATTATACCTATTTTGCTCTTTATTTCTCCCCACCATGACTTCTGAACACATCATGGTTCTTCCTGTGAGAAGAATAATGGTCCCTAAGAGATAGTTGAGTCCTATTCTATGACTGTGCCATCCTCCATGGAAAAGGGGTGTTGAGGACATGATTAAGAATCTCAAGAGGGAGAGTTGTTCTGGACTATTTGTAGGTACTCAGTGTAAACACGGGCTCCTGATAAGGAGAGGTGGCAATGGAAGACGTGGGAAAAAATAACACAGGGTCATGATGCAAGGAGGGTGGGCAGCCCTCAAAGTTGGGAAATGCCAACTATTGCTTATAGAAAACCTGAAGTCTCCCCAAAAATCCAACACTTGGTTTCAAGCTCATTGATGATGAATTTTGACTTCTGACTTCCAGAACTGGGAGATAATAAATTTGTGTTGTTTAAGCCACTAAATAGGTGGTGATTCATTGCAAGGGTCACAAAACTGAAAACAAATTTCCAATCCTACAATGCCTGAACTCTAATGACTTCCTATATGACCATACTAATGCCTTTCTTTTTACCTTTTTAAAAAAACATTTAAATTAAAAACAATCTTATTTTACATGCCAATCCCAGTTCCCTGTCCCTCCCACCCTCCCATGACCCCCCATACCCTATCCTACCCCCATCCACTCCCCAGGGAGGGTGAGGCCTCCCATGGGGATCATGAAAGTCTGTCATATCATTTGGGGCAGGGCCTAGGCCCTCCGCTGTGTATCTAGGCTAAGAGAGTGTCCTTCCATGGGAAATGGGCTGCCAAAGCCAATTTGTGCACTAGGGATAAATACTGGTTCCACGACCATAGGCCTCATAGACTGTCCAGGCCTCCCAACTGACACCCACATTCAGGGAGCCTGGTTCAGTCTTATGCTGGTTCCCCAGCTGTTAGACTGGGGTCCAAGAGTTCTCAGTTGCTCAGGTTAGCTGTTTATGTGGGTTTCCCCAGCCTGGTTTTAACACCTTTGCCCACCATGCTTCCCTCTCTACAACTGGATTCCAGGAGTTCGGCTTAATGCTTAGTTGAGGATCTCTGTTTCTGCTTCTATCAGCTACTGCATGAAGGCTCTATGATGGCATTTAAGGTAGTCTTCAATCTCATTATAGTAGAAAGGCATTTATGGTAGCCTCTCCACTACAGCTTAGATTCTATAGTTTTTAAAATTAAACTGCCTATACTATCCTAGAGTTTGCTGTTTTCTCTTTGAAAACCATAAGCTAAATCTAGAAGTTGAATTTCTACACTGTGTGTTAAAGAGAGAATTACAGGAAGTGATTACATTCAGTGCTTGCATAGTTTACTATACAGATTGAAGAGGAATGGACAACAGAGTAAAGTTTGGGATTTGGATGATGAGAATATCAAATGATAGCTGATGCTGTTTGTTTAGATGTCTGGGCTGATCTATTACTCCTGGAGTCAAGTTTACTGCTCTTACTGGTAAAATCTACTGCAGAATGTTTGCATCAAAGACCACCCAGTGCTCAGCCCCTGACCTTCATCTTCTGTGCTCACAAACAGAAGTAAAATAAAAAGAATCTTCCGGGCTAGTCTCTCTCTCTCTCTCTGTCTCTGTCTTTCTGTGTATGTGTCTGTCTCTGAATCTGTATCTGTCTCTGTCTGTCTGTCTCTGTCTCTATCTCTGTCTAAAGATCTATGTATTTTTAGGAAGTATCTACAGGGAATCTCTGGCTCGTGTCTGAGAAGATCATACATCTGTGGCATCTCTGCCCTCTAAGGTATTTTCTTAATTGTTTCTTTTCATTATTCCCATTTTTCTTGCAGCAGTCTCAACCATTTGATCATCAAGTTCTCCATTTTTTTGTTTCTCTCAAAAATGCCTGTTCTCTCTTTCAGATCCAGGCTCATAACTACTACTGCTCCTAGAAGCACCCCCCTTTTCCCTCCTCCCCTCACAGCCTCACTTAGGACCAAAGTTTTCATTTTTCACAGTTGACTGTTCTTTCCACCCCATAGTTCAGGTATAGTTTTGATCCCTTATGTAGTTCAAAGACCATGGATGATCAAAGGCTGGTAGCATCAGTAATTTGTTGTCCTGAATCCTGGGATTTGTCACTCTCATATTTCCTTAATGCAGCTTTGACCTGGAAACAATTACATTTTCAAGTGTGAGTGCAAAGTGGAATTCTGGACTTCTGTCTGTTTCTCAGTGATCCACATAGCCAAATAAGAGTAAAGACCAGAAAAACAAGGACATTTCTTTGACATTGATAAACTTTTACTAGGGCAACTATTCACATCAAAGTCTCAGGACAATGGCAGGAACACTTGGATCATCAAACATATTTGAAGGCACTCACCATTTGTCTGGCTGGAGTGCACATCATTTAGCAGAGCTCCCTAAAACACCACTGGCATCAATAATGAATTGGGAAGAGCTTTGTAATGAAGGTGGACTGAAAAGTGAGAGGACTAATGATGTTGCCTGAGAAGAAAAAAGCAAAGTATACATCTTCACAGTGCGCAGCTGACGGTTATAATTCCTGCAACTAAAACTATACCTGTAATACCTTACCTTAAGAATTGGACAACCTGGGACCCTTGATTTGATTCTGTCTATCCCTACTGCCTGCCATAGCACAGGTCACTTAAATCGTGTTGGTTTTGCTCAAGTGTTATTGTTTGAATACTAAATGTCCATCTGGGGCTCATTCACTGATGATGGTACTGTTTCTATGTTCAGTAAACCTTAGGAAGTGAAACCTAGTTAAAGGAAGTAGGTCACTGGGCCTTTGCCTTTGAATGTTATATGAGGTCCTCCATACCTCCTCACTCTGGCTTCCTGTCTATGTGGCATAAATACCTTCTCAGTGTGCTCTTGACACCGTGCTGTTCTGTCTAAGCACAAGAGGTCAAACAATCCTGTACTGAAACCATGAGCAAAAGTAGGTCTCTCATTCACTAAGTTGTTCTTCCATGTATTATGTCACAGGGGTGAAATCCCACCAGCACACCAGCTTTGGAACTGTGATGTAATTTAGATAGTATAACATAATTTAAAGAACAAAACAATAAAATAAAAACAAAACACAAAATAAAATAGTCAAGAATTTATTAGAAAAATCAATGGACAGTGTGTGAGTGCTTTTTATAAGTTAAGAAAATACATGAAAGAGTCACAACATGATTCATAAAATCATATAAACACGTTGGAAAAAATCATAGATATTTATCTTTGCAAGGTTCTAATTAGATAATTGTAAATGGCATTTCTTGTTTTTAATTTTTTTAAGTTAAAAAGGTAGTTATCTCTTTGTTAAGGTCAAAATCATAAACCCAGGTCTAGATCAGTGGATGCTTAGAAGTAGGGGAATAAAAAGGATATCAAAGTACATTTGATGGCAGTGATCAAGTTACATGTCTGTTAATAAGAAAATGACTGGGAGTTTTATGAGATGTATATTACTTTTAAGTGCATATTATTAGCAGAGCATGGTAGTAAGTTGATGTACTGTGGTTATCTTGCAGGTCTGTTGTTTGGGATTGTTGTAAGTTGATCAACAACAGCAGGGCTCACAGCAGCTGGACCCACAGCCTTGGGACAGGCAGCCAGGCACACAGACACATGTGGGCTGGTAGCAAGTCCTGGTGCAGGTCACAGGTCCAGAGCAAGCTGGCTGGCAGCACAGGTCGAGGCAGAATGGCTTGCAGCAGGGTTTGCAGCAGGGCTTGCAGCAGGGCTCGCAGCAGGGCTGGCAACAGCTGGAGATACAGCACCTGGGCTGGCAGCAGCTGGACTCACAGCAGCTGGGCTGGCAACAGCTGGGCTGGCAACAGCTGGGCTGGCAGCAGGGCTGACAACAGCTGGACACACAGCAGCAGGGCTGGCAGCAGGGTGTGCGGCAGCAGCTGCTCACACAGCTTGGCTGGAAGCAGGTCCTGCAGCAGGTGGTTTGGCAGCAAGGCTGGCAGCAGCTGGAGCCACAGCAGCTGGGCTGGCAGCAGGGCTGGCAGCAGCTGGTCACGCAGCTTGGTCTCCAGCAGGTGGTCCTGCAGCTGGTGGTCCTGCAGCAGGTAGGCTGGCAGCAAGGGGAGCAGCAGGAGTTGGTCATGGTGTTGGATGTGGAGGGAGAGGTTTTTCTGTTCACAGGGGTTCCTGAGATTATGACAACTGTGTCAGTCCTGGGGCTTTTATACCCTGGACATAACAGGACTTTTCCTTGTTGTTGTTTGTTTCCAATGGCTCCTGGGGAAATTCTCTGAGGAGGAAGTTGTTCAATATATTATAACTCTTTGACACTTCTCTTTAAATAACTAATTGTGGAGAGTGTTTATAGAAACTCATCAGTGTCATCCCTGCTCTAGTCATGTGACCACAGGTCAGAGTCTTCCTGCATCCTGTACCTTTGGATGTATGAAGACTGGGGAAACATATGATAACGATATGTTCACAGTGACAAACTGAATCCACATTTGGGTCCAAGCCTGTTCTTTAGAAAAGCCTGTTTACTCCAGACTACAGCAGGCAGCAGAAACTTTTTGTGTTTATTTCATCAGCTTTATCAAAGTATGCATGGACAGAGGGTGGCTGCCATAGTCATTTTCACACACAAATAAAGCCAAATGTGGATCAATAGAGGCAGTAAGATGACGTAAGGGCCTAGAAAACATCAATCAATTTAGATCTTTGTCATTTTTAGCAGCAGAACCAATAAACTCAGGTCAGATCCCCAAATCGGCACACTTTCTTTATATAATGAGGAAATTAAATTCTGTAAGATCAAACTATATACCTTCATTTAAGAGAATTTAAAACAGGAATTAGTATCAGGAAAAATACATGTGCTTTTGTATGTAGCTTGACTGGTTATGATAAAGGCCGTGTGTTCAGCATTTGTGTCAGGAAATACTGGCATACCTGGTGGTTGTCTCTATGGTATTATATCTGAACCTCTCCCTAAGGCAACTAGTATGTAAGTAATAGTTTGTCAAGTTTTGATCTTTATTGAAAGTAAAGTCATTTAGCATGTATTATTTGTTTTCTTTTGCTCAAATTTGCTTCTGAGATTTATAGGTCCCGCTGCCCTAGTGGTCTATTGTTCAATTTTGTTGATATCATTGCAGGATGAGACCAACTTGTATTAATGTGCTTCATTGCTGACAGATGTATTTCTATCATTTAAACTAGTGTGAATGCTGTTCTCGTGGATGTATTTGCCCACATCTTCTAGTGAATATTTTTTTCATATACTTTTGGAGTGAAGTTTCTGGAGTATAAATTATACAGGTCCTACAGCAGGTGGTTTGGCAGCAAGGCTGGCAGCAGCTGGAGCCACAGCAGCTGGGCTGACAGCAGGGCTGGCAGCAGCTGGTCACACAGCTTGGTCTCCAGCAGGTGGTCCTGCAGCAGGTGGTCCTGCAGCAGGTAGGCTGGCAGCAAGGGGAGCAGCAGGAGTTGGTCATGGTGTGGCTTCAGTAGGGTTGTTTCAATGGTCTTTTAAAAAGTTACAAGATTGACCTTGAGAGCTTACATTTAACACAATCCCATCACCAAGGCTTAAGGAACGTAGCAGAAGAGGAGGTGGAAAGGAGCCGGAGGATAGGGAAGGAAGGCTATAGAATGCAAACTTCTGGACTTGATATGGCTATAAGCACTCATGAACTCATGAAGTGATGACTTATACTGTTCTATTATTAAATAAAACTCAGGAGTCAGATGTCAGGGTAAAATCTGATGGATCAGAGAAGTGGTGGAGAAGCAAACAAGGACCTCCTCTCTCTGGGTAAAGATAGAAGCCACATGGCAGATTGTAGACTAATCAAGTAGGTTAAGTTGAGATGTAAGAGCTAGTTAGGGACAAGCCTAAGCTAAAGGAGATGTTTCTATAATTAATAATCCTCCATGTTGTTATTTGCGGCTGATGATCCAAAAACAGCCCCACAAGAAAGCTTGCTATATTTGATGCCCCATATTGGGCTCCGGATAGTGTGTTTACCTTAATTGTTCTAGTATGAATAAAAACTCAGGAGTCAGATATCTGGGTAAATAACCTGATTGATCAGAAAAGCCGCAGAGAGGTGACTCGTGCCCCCTTCTCTCTCTCCTTCCTTGATCCGAAGGGGCCTGCAAATCTTTCTAAGCCCCTCCCTATTACTTCCCGTGTCTCTGTATATGTCCTGGGTCCTCCAAAAACTCTATGGCTAATTCTGGTCAGTTAGTAGCTAGCTCTGCCCTCCAATTCAAGGTAAACTATATTGACAGTCTCAGGAGGGTCAGAGTACAATAAAAAATAACCCACAACATACAAGCTGTGACTACATGCATATGACCTGTATACCATCAAACAGCCAAAATCCCATCACAGACTGGGAGTGACTTCCTGTACCCCATCTCTTCCTGAGGATTGATTGACAGTTGATACCTTGCTGGTGTGTTTACGGGGGTCATTCTGTTTTGAATGTATGGCCACTGGTAGATTTCCCATCACCTAGTGGATGGCTCTGCACCCATAAACACATGGTAAGTTCTAATAGTGTGTTATCAAAATAAAAGAAAAAAAGTAAATAGATTAATAAATAAAAAGGACCTGAAGTTGAGAGGTGTTTAAGTTGGGAAAAGTTGGAGTAGGGAAATAAGGGGATGAATATGATCATGTTTCATTGTGTTCATACATGAAATCCCTAAGAATAAAGAGAAACTATTTTAAAATACCTTTAAAAGATACAGTAGTGTGTACAAGTCATGGTCTAATTGCCTATGTCTCTTCTCTACCTGGTGTCTTCACTCTATTCTTTTTTTCCATTTTGGTCATGTGTCTACTTAGCTCTACATCGTTAGAAGTTTAATTTGAATTTTCCTGAGAACCAAAGAGTTGACTTCTCATATGCATGCAGGACATTTGTTTTTCCCTTTCATGAAGTGCAGAATATGTCTGAATTGCTTCTGTCCAATTTTCTCTATTTTAATTTACCTATTACACAATCTAGGTATTAGTCTATTATTATTTGCTTTACCAATATTGTCCCTATATATTTCATGCCTTGCCCCTCTCTTAATGAAGTACACTCAATCTTTTCTCCTAGGATAGAGTGTTTATAGTGTTTTCTGCTTCTTATGTATATTGATGATTATTCTAAAATCATGCTTATACTATGCTATATTACATGTAAGAAGTGCTATTGCCGTGTTATTTAATTTAAAAATCAGTTAACCTAATGGATTTAATTGTGATATTGTAACATATGTGCACTGTGTACTTTGGTCTTATTTGGCTCTTCCCATTACCCTTTCTTCTCTCATTTCTCCTCTCTTGTTGGGCTCCTTCACTTTCCATGTAGCCCCTTTCCACTTTCATGTCTTTTAAAGATATCTGGATTGCACATATGTGAGAAAAGTTTCAGTATCCATATTTCTGAGCATGGCTTATTTTACAAACAAAATGCATCATTCTTCCTTATGGCTAAATAATTTCCACACATGCAGGAATGCATACATTCATTTCTTGATTGACACTGAGACTGATTCCATGACTCAACTGTTGTGTATAGTTCCATAATAAACACAGATTGGTGTTTATTGATGGGGAGTTTTTTCAAGACAGGGTTTCTCTGGCTTTGGAGCTGTCCTGGAACTCTCTCTGAGACCAGGCTGGTCTAGAGCTCACAGAGATCCACCTGCCTCTGCCTAATGGGGAATTATTTTAATGCAATGATTGGCATGATAAACCTGGAATTGGTGGGTATAGTTGAGGATGGTGGTCATTTGTATTCAAAACTACTTTGAGACCTTGAAGCAAAGCAGCCTTTCCCCACACATCTGTGTCAGCATTACTGCCCATCAAGTGACCTCATGGAAATATGTCTTTCTCTTACTGTACTAATTCACTTTCCTGGGGGTCTGAGGCATTGGGACCTTGACCTCACTGTGCCCATATCAACAATGCGTATCCACCCAGGGCTTCATGCACTATTCACTCACTCAGTGCTTCCTTGGCTCCCCTCCATCATGCAGGAATCACCTGCATCCCTTCCAAGATTGTATTGCAGCAATGCAGAGCACAGGCTTGAGAGGGAAGAGGAATGATTCTTCTACTGTTGCCAATTACAGACTGTATAGTTTTAAAATTCTATTTCTCCAAATGTGAAACAAGATCATCTTAATCCATTAATGTTGCTATGTAAAGAGGCCTCATTTTAGTCTTCATTTGCACTTCCCTGAATTCTGTTCAGATTGACTATTTCTTCATAATTTTGGTCATGTATGTTTATTTCTGTCTTTCTCGGATGCCACCAAGTTTATAGCTTGCTTTTTCATTTTTCTGTTATGGTCTCTGATGATTGCAAGCTCTGCATGTTAGAAGCCTAATTCGACTGCTTTTCCTGATGATAAAAAAAACGTGTCCTTTCTCAAGAGATGTTCACCTGTATTTCTTATAAGAGTTTCAAGAGTTTTAAGTCAATTTTAAGTCCTCAGTACACATGGGATATATTTTTGTAGATTATGTGCACTAGATACCTACTCCAAGTACTTTCTATCTCAACTTACAGAACAGTCTCTGAGAATCCATAATTACTGCACATTTCCATGTAGATTATTATATTTTTTATTTCTTTCTTACCAGCTCCCCCTCCAACTTGGCTATTTGTACAGGCAATCAGAAGATTAAAGGCATAAACTATGCCATTTCTACAAGACCAGTGGCCTTTTTGGGCAAGGCAATACAAGGTTTACATGGCTTTCTAAGATCCTAAAACCAGCTCTTTGGCTCAGTGGTTATTGGTTACCAAGGTGACTGGTAAATGACAGAGAGCATCATGAAATGCACAACTTCCCAGTGCTTAGTTCCCGTGTCTCTATTTCATGAAGTTGTTTCCCCTATCACACCAGAGCTGCGACAGGCAAGTGCAAGTCTCTGGAGGGATGTTTCATATTGTTAGCTATGCAACCTGACATCTCGCGTGTTGTCTCTGCCCACGTCTGAGACTCTGATGTGGCTATGTTGAGATGACACCATATGACAAGAAAAACACAGAAACAAGACAAAATACAACTTAGGAAACTTGGGAGATAATTGAGTGAAGACTTTATTAGTAAATCATAGATAATGGCCTTTCAACCAGTAAGACAATACACAGTTTTTATGGATGAGTTACAAGGTGAGTCATAGTAATTGTGAACACATGGAAATGAAATGATGAGTAACACTGGGAAAAATCGCAGTGCTTTCTTTCTTTCTTTGGATTTTATAAACCTTCTGTAGGTTGAAAATGAAATAGACAAATTTTCCAAGGCTGAGGCTGTGAATCCAGGTCAGTAACAGATGGCTTTGACAAAGACCCAGAGCAATGAGGAGAAACATGGTAGATAAGGTCTTATTTACTGGAAAACACACATCTGCTAACGAGATGCTGGTGGTTACACAGAGTAAGGCTTCTTTTTAGAGAAAGAGCAGGAAGTTTGGTGTAGGGTGGCTATCAGGAAGGTTTGATAGAAGGCTATTTCATGTAGACATTGGGCCTATGGTAAGTTGATTAACAACAGCAGGGCTCACAGCAGCTGGACCCACAGCCTTGGGACAGGCAGCCAGGCACACAGACACATGTGGGCTGGTAGCAAGTCCTGGTACAGGTCACAGGTCCAGAGCAAGCTGGCTGGCAGCACAGGTCGAGGCAGAATGGCTTGCAGCAGGGTTTGCAGCAGGGTTTGCAGCAGGGCTGGCAGCAGGGCTGGCAACAGCTGGACTCACAGCAGCTGGGCTGGCAACAGCTGGGCTGGCAGCAGCTGGGCTGGCAACAGCTGGGCTGGCAGCAGGGCTGACAACAGCTGGACACACAGCAGCAGGGCTGGCAGCAGGGTGTGCGGCAGCAGCTGCTCACACAGCTTGGCTGGAAGCAGGTCCTGCAGCAGGTGGTTTGACAGCAAGGCTGGCAGCAGCTGGAGCCACAGCAGCTGGGCTGGCAGCAGGGCTGGCAGCAGCTGGTCACGCAGCTTGGTCTCCAGCAGGTGGTCCTGCAGCTGGTGGTCCTGCAGCAGGTAGGCTGGCAGCAAGGGGAGCAGCAGGAGTTGGTCATGGTGTTGGATGTGGAGAGAGGAGTTCTACTCACAGGTGAGTTTCCCAAAAATCTATTTTTTTCTTTGCTATTTTGTCTTTTATATCCGATGCCCAAAACTTTGAGCCAATGAGGAGAGCTTGGTTGTGTCATCGTTTATGCTAATTTCCTCAACCTATGCAGTACTTCAAAGGAGAAGTTGCTCCTTAAGTGTTTTGAATTTTCCTTTAGTAATCCATATGTTTACTTTCCTAATTGATAAGTAAACAATTAAGACTCTTTTCCTTGGATGATAAACCAACTGCCCTTCACTACATCAGCTTTAACACTAATCTTTTTCTTTCAGTGTGGACAAATGTAGGTGGAATTTTTTCCCTGCCGGCCAGGTCGAATCTCCTCACATCTCCCTTCTTCTTCCCAGCATCCTCTCTGCACCTAAAATCCTGCCTAGCTATACGCCATTCAGCTTTTTATTAAACCAATAAAAGTGGCACATATTCACAGTGTGCAAAAAGATTTTTCCACAACAGACAAATTTTTAATATTGATTATTTACTATGTAAATATTCAGCTTTTCCAACAGAAGGAAGTAGCTGCACACCTTTGTTTCTTTATAGAACACGGTAAAATGAATAATAATTTGTCCATGTGGCTCCTAGGAGTAAGTCCTGTCTCAGTTTTGCATACTGTAAGCTATATTCTTGCACAGGATTGCATTAGGACCCAGTAGTGCCTAAACAATGCCACCAAATGACCATAAAAGCCTGTGTGCAATGAAGGTGGATGGTTCTCATAGCACACTTTCACTTCTCTAAGTCGAATATGCTCCCTCTGGATGGTGTTCCCCTTCAGTATGAAGCAGATTGTTAGGATTTCATTAGCAATTTGATTGTGTGGCATTAAAAAGAAAAACAATGATTTGATTTCTTCCATAGTTCACAGTTCTTAGGAGATACTTTTGGAAATATATAAGCCAATGATGTATTTTTTTCAACTTTTATGGATTCTTTGTGGATTTCATACACATCCTGGACCCATGCCCTCGCTTCTGCCCTCTGTCCATGCATTCTTCCCCCAGAGAAAAACAAAATTTAAAAGAAAATAAAGTTTACTTTTTTTGAAATTTAAACTCAAAAATGAAACGAAGAAAAGAAAAAAGAAGAACCTTATCATGGAAGCTGTAGTGTGGCCTGTTGAGTCACACAGTTTACCCTTTAGTCCATTCATTTTTTTCTTGTAAGTGTTCATTGCTAGGAATCATTGGTCTGGTTTGAGACCTCTGACTTCTGCTACATTGTCGATAATGGGCTCTCTCTGGGGCTCCTCTAGGATATTTTGTTGTTGTCCTGTGTCATGGGGATCCCTGCAGTTTTGGATTTCTAGGTTTGTCCCCTTCACATGCTCCAACAATTCATAGATGTAGTGGATGCTGGCCAGCAATGTTTTTAATAACCAAATACCATTTAGAAGATGATGTCTTTCGATGCAGCTGTATTAAATAAGCATCTATGACCTTTGTTAAATTGCCAGTATATACTGGAACCTATGTAAGAGGGTTTTCCTCTTCCCATAATTCACTTAATTGCTGTTATAAAAATTTCGCATTTTCATCATTTATAATTTCTGTCTTAGATGAAAGTCCTGACCAGTATATGACTGCCTAAAGCCGGCTTAAGGTAACTATTGCGTATACTTCTGGTTTGCTTTTCAATAATGGTTTTACCAGAGGCAATAGGTCCACGCAGCTGGCAAGTGAGATGTGAGCCAGAGTGCTTGTGTAAACCACCCCCAGCAGCCCAGAGTTTCATTTGACTCCTGCTCAGCCCCTCTCACAGCCATTCAAAGGCCTCAGTGCAAGGCCTGCTAGGGCAGCTACCTAATCTTTGTTTTAAAATTCTTTCACAACTTCATACATATAAAAAGTACTTTTGTTATAGTCGTTTTATGTTTATCCCCCACCCGCTCTCACAAACCCCTTTTCTCTTCTTAATGTGTCCCCCCTCCAACTTCCATGTCTGTTTTTGTGAGATACTACATCTAATTAAGTTTGCTTGTATGTGTAGGGGTTAGGGTCAGGTACAGGGTCACACTGCTGAAGAATATGTCTTCTCCTCTCACCAACCATTGGCTGCGGATAGCTGTTCCGGAAAGGGCTTGGTTGCACCGCCCCTTCGGCACCCACAATGGATCATTACTGGTACAGCTTTGTGCAGGTATTCCCGGATGCTGTGGGTTTGTAAGCGTAACAGTCACGCGGTGTCCAGAAGATCTCGCGTTTCCCTGAACTTTCCCTCATCCTCCAGCACTTATATTCTTTCCACCTCCTATTCTGCAAAGTTCCATGAGCCTCTGCTCGGGGTAGGGGGCGGGAGTGAGGGTGGGATATAAATATCTCCTTTAGGACTGAGCTGTCAATAGCCACATATTTCATCTTACGAACCATTGTGAGACTCTGTATTCCTACAACCCAATGAAGAAAAAGCTTCTTGGACCATCAGTGGCCTGGTTAAATATATAATGCATTTGTTAATAATGTACTTGGGATAGTTATAGCATGTTAGGTGTAATTTTGACCTAGTTATTTTTCTCATTTGGAAATTAAGCATGTATAAGGAGATATGATTGTGTGTCAAACGCACAAGAGGTAGACTTGTGCTGGCTATTTTTGGTTGTCAACTTGACTACATCTGGAATTAGCTAAAACCCAAATGATCAAGCACACCTGGGAGGTTTTTTTTCCTTAACTAAACCATTTGGAAAGGAAAGATGCACTTCTAATCCAATTCTTTACAGTGAAGTGATAAGTCGCTAATCCAGATTCTTTTGAGGTAGGGAGATCCACCTTTAATCTAGACCACAGTTTCTTCTGGCAGCCTGTATAAAGAACATGGGAAAGGGAAGCTTACTCTCTTTGTCTGTTTGCTAGCAAGTCTATTTATTCACTGGCAGTAAAGCCTACTTCTTCAGGATTCTGGTGTATACTAAACACTAGCTGGGACATCCAGCATCATCAACTAAACAAATACTGGATTCTTAGATCTTCTGTTCATAGGCAGGCACTGTTGGATTAGCTGGACCACAGGCATAGGTCATTTAAATACATCCCATACATATGCACATATATTTCAATCTATAAGTTCTATTGCTCTAGAGAATCCTGACTGTTACAATAAGTTATAACTATACATTTTTAGAAGACAGTTTGACAATGTATCAGTGGTAGGTTTCCCCTTAAGGCTATGGTCTCCATAGCTTCTGGCCAGGTTTACAATGCCTGCCACGCGCATTGTTTTTCCTCCTGTGAAGCAGGCCTCATATCCAGTCAGAAAGCAACTGAAGCTATTGGATACCTCCCCCCAATAGTAATGACACCATTATGCCAGTGGATACATCCTGTGTGTCAGGTTGGTATTAGTTCATGTAGGGTGCACAGTTAAGTAAGACCAATGATGACTTTTTCTCCACTAAGAGCCTACTCAGAACCTCCTTGCTCTATAAAAGCCAATCCTTTTTTAATGCACAAGGGGAGTTTATTAGATTGACTTGCAGAATGTGGTCCAGGTTGTCCAACAATAGCTGTCTCTCAGTAGCTGTTCAGTCCATGAGGCTGAGTGTCTCCTCAATCCCATTCTGGTGCTGGAGCCCTTGAGGATTCCTGAGAGCTGCTTGCCTCCAGTCTATGTTGGAACTTTTTATTTAATATTTTTTATTGAGTCTTTGTAGATTTCACATCATGTATCCCAGGTCCACTTATCTCCCTATCCTGTCACATCTGCCCTCTGCCCCTGCAACCTCCCCCACCAACATAAAACAAGATAAATATTTTAAAAATCTCATTGTGGAAGCTGTAGTGTGACACAGCAAATCACACAGTATACCCTTTAGTCCATACATCTTTCCTTGCAAATGTTAATTGCAATAGGTCATTGGTCTTGTTTGAGGCCTCTGGTTTCTGCTACACTATAGATACTGGGCCCTCACTGAGACTCCTGTTGGTTATGCTGGTATTGTCATGGAGATTCTGAAGCACTGGCCCCTTCATATGATCCAACAGTTCATAGATGGAGTGGATATTAGGGCGAGCCAACTCATACCTTGGTTCTGGGCCTGGGTGGTTGTAGAATTGGTCAGTCACCAGCTGTCCCTTATCCTCAGCACCAGGGTGAGATTTCCTGCACCATCCCAGCTAGCTCACCATATGCAGCAAGCTGCAAGGGTGATCATTTGAATTTGTTTGGAGGAAAAATAAATGGACTTTATTGTGTACTTGTTCAGAGGCAAAGAAGATCGAGACGAACTTTTAAGTATTGTTTTGTCTTGCTCATACTCATATATTTTTAGGGGCTGAGATGCAGAGTTGTTTCTCATGTTTAACTGGAGTTACAGTAAGAGGAGATTGATACTTTACTGTGAGACACACCATCTGCTAGTGTCCAGGCATCTGTACTGGCCTGCCCTTGGGGTCCTGACAGGATACGTCCTCAGCTGCAGCCACTGAAAGCATTTCCTGTGCACATTTGCTACGTTCCTTTATAAAATGTGGGGCCTTGCCCACCTCCCATCTCTCTCTCTTCCACTACTCTTGTACACAAGGAGTTGTCTCTGCCCTCCCTTTCTCTGTCCCTCCTGATGCCCTCTCTGTTCCCATCTCTATCCCCTTTTCTGCCCCTTCTCTCCTCTCCCACTAAACCTCCTTGTGAGACCTGTTGTAAGACATGACTCCTTTTCATCATTTTGTTTGTTTGTTTTTTAGTTATAACACCATTTTCTTTATTGCAGGAATCCTGGAAAGGTGAGGACTCCTGCACAGTGATGTCACCGTTCATTAATAAAGTCAAAGAGGCAATGCCAGTTTCTGAAGATGGGCTTGCATTGCAAGGTTGACTTTATATTTTTACTTGAAAGAACAAGAGAGCAGATGAAGCACTGAGTCACTTACAATAGAATTAGAAGACAATTCCCTGGAACTTGAGAAATAGCTAATAAATGAAAACAAAACGGAATTACAATTTAATTGTAGATGCAACTGAAAACATATCTATTTCCTTATTTTTTGTTAGTAAATTTTGTTCTGTCACAATTTCATATATACACTATGTATTCTGGTCACTCTCCCTCTGCCCTCTCCTATTTCCCTCCCACTCCTATGTCACCCCCTACAAATCTGTTTCTCTTATTTACTAATTTTCGATTTGTTCAGTGACACAGCTATAGCAACCATGAACAGCCGTTGGGTATACCGGCACTGGGTGCACAAAAGTTGACCTTCCTAAAAGTCAGCTGTGAAAGGCAGAGGGACTCATGAGCCCTATCATTTACTGCAGATCTGTTGACAGCCAAGGGATGCTGAGAGATGAGGAGGCATAGTATCCACTTGTTTACTGCTGACTCCTCCAGGTTAGCTTCACATTCTGTCACTTAGATAGTCTAGTTAAACTCTGCAGGATAGCAAACAAAACACATATCTGTTCTCTGCTCTCTTTACAAGTGCTCTCTTTAAAGTGCTCCTGACCTGGAGTAAAAGGTTTGGGGCACTGGATCTTCTCTATCGTTTACTGGATGCATAGAAAATTGTTCTTCCATCATTAAAATGAGAATGATTAGGCTTCCTCAGCATGGTTTACAGTGCCATTCCAAGACAACAATAAACTGATTAACATAAATTCAACTAAGGAAACCTGTCATGTGACCTGAACATTTACCTTTGGGACATCAAGTCCATGTGCCACAGAGATACTTGTACATCAGGATTCATACAGGACTGTTCACAGTAGCTGGGACCAACCATAACTGTCCACTAAGAGAGAAATGGATACGAAAAATTGGACTAAGGACACAATGGAATATTTTCAACTGTAAGAGAATATGAAGCTATGTAATTTGCCAAAAATGGATTTAACTGTAGATAATCATATCAAGCAATTTAAGGCAGTTTCAGAAAGAAAAATATGTGTTTTTCTAACTTGTGGTTCCTAAACTTTATATAGCCATAAATCACAACCTGACATAGTCCAAGGGAACAAAAGGGACTAGTGGGAGAAGAGAGGGGGAAGGGTACAACGGGGTGAGAAGAGAGGGGAGAGGGGTAAAAGTGTAGGGGAATGGTGGAACTGGGGAGACATTCAAAATATAATATACACACATGCATACAAATAAAAACTTCAATCTCTATTATAGAGCTATAGTCCTGAAAACAGCTTGGTATTGGCACAAAAATACACAGGTAGACCAATGGAATCGAATTGAACACCCTGTTATTAACCCATCCATGTATAAACATCTGATCTTCGACAAAGAAGTTAAAATATACAATGGAAAAAAGAAAGCATCTTCAACAAATGGTACTGGCAGAACTACATGCCGGCATGTAGAAGACTGCAGATAGATCCATGTCTATCATCATGCACAAAACTTAAGTCCAAATGGATCAAAGACCTGAACATAAATCCAGCCACACTGAACCTCTTAGAAGAGAAAATGGAAGGCACCTTTGAACAAATTGGTACAGGAGACCACTTCCTGAACATAACACCAGTAGCACAGACAGTAAGGTCAACAATTAATATATGGGACCTCCTGAAACTGAGAAGCTTCTGTAAGGCAAAGGAAACAGTCAACAAGACAAAAAGGCAGCCCACAGAATGGGAAAAGATATTCACTAACCCCACATCTGATAGAGGGCTGATCTCCAAAATTTACAAATAACTCAAGAAGCAAGTCTCCAAAACACCAAAGGATCCGATTAAAAAGTGGGCTACAGAACTAGATAGAGAATTCTCAATAGAGGAGTCTAAAATGATTGAGAGGCACTTGAGAAAGTGCTCAACATTCCTAGCCATCCGGGAAATGCAAATCAAAACAACTCTGAGATACCATCTTACTCCTGTAAGAATGGCTAAAATCAAAAACACCAATGACAGTTTATGCTGGAGAGGTTGTGGAGAAAGGAGACCACTCCTCCACTGCTGGTGGGAGTGCTGACTCATACAGCCACTTTGGAATTCAGTATGGAGATTCCTCAGAAAAAATGGAAATAAGCCTACCACAAGATCCAGCAATTCCACTCTTAGGCATATATCCAAAAGATGCACATTCATACAACAAGGACATCTGTTCCACTATGTTCATAGCAGCATTATTTGTAATAACCAGAACTTGGAAGCAACCTATATGCCCCTCAACTGAAGAGTGGATAGAAAAAAATGTAGTACATTTACACAATCGAGAACTATTCAGCAGAAAAAAAAAATGGAATCCTGAAATTTGCAAGCAAATGGATGGCACTATAAGAAACCATCCTGAGTGAGGTAACCCAGTCACAAAAAGACAAACATGGTATGTACTCTCTCATATATGGATTTTAGATATAGATCTGGGGAGTGCCAGCCTATAATCCCACGGCCAGAGAGTCTGGGGAACAGAACCTTCATCCAATGGCTGATGGAAGCAGAGGCAGACTCCCACAGCTAAACACTGAGCTGAACTCAAGGTACCCAGTGACAGAGAGGGAGGACTGATGAGCAAAGGGGTTAAGACTGGACTGGTTTAACCCCAGAAACAGCTGACCTGACAAGGGTTAGCTCTTGAATACCAGACTTATGGCTGGGAATCCAGCATGGGACTGATAAAGACCCCCTGAATGAGGTTGTCAGTGAGGAGGTCTAGGCAATCTATTGGGCCTTGGGTAGTAGATAAGTATTTATCTCGGGCATACAAATGGACTTTGGGTGCCCATCCAACAATGAGAGATGCACTATCACCCTGGACTCTTGGGGGAGGGTCTAGGCCCTGCCCTGGATGAAATGACAGCCTATGGACACCCCATGGAGGGCCTCACCCTTCCTGGGGAAATGAGGGGATATTGGGTAGGTTGGTGGGAGGCGTGGGAGGAGGGGAGGGAAAGCGAGAGGGACCTGGGATTGACATGTGAAGCAGCCTTGTTTCTTATTTAAATTTAAAAATAAAAATTAAAAAAATTAAAATTAAGAAACTTTAAAAGTTAAAGCAAGTCTTTGTGAATGAACTGCTGAGAATAGATAAAGCAAAAAAATATAGTACAAAATAATATGAATTTTAGTAGGAAAAACGGAGTAGGAAAACAAATTTATTTGGAAAGAGTTTAGGAATTTGGCAGACACATGTATACTGAAAAGAGTTTTATTCTAGACATTCAAATGCGGCCCATTTTTAAAATTCTGTTGAGACGAAAGCCAATCACCACATTCCCAGGGCTCAGATCATGGATCTGACCAACATGTGTTAGGCTGATCAATGGGCAATAAAGAGTAAAGCCAGGGTGAGGCGGAGGGTCCCTCTCAGTGGTCTTTCAGATGCTGAAGAAAGAAAATGAAAGCATGGTTCAATGTCAGCGTGCTGTCCTCTGCAAAGCTTAAGGAGTAGGTCTGCTGTAAGAGCATGAATGGTTCACAGCAGTTGAAGACTGCAGCCAGCAGGAAGGTGGGCAACGGCTGCCCAGCCAGCAAACCCTGCGGGAGCATCTATGGTGGAGGCTGGGAGTTTGACCACAGGGTGTGCTACAGCCACATAGGCTGGTGTCCAATGGGTGGTCCCATAGCAGGGACTCTGCAGTAGTGGGTTGACAGGCAGGGGAGCAGCTGGTGTGGGTTCTGGTGACTCGTGTGCAAGTAGGGCTTCTGAGGGGAGACTGGTTGGTTTCTCATCACCTACAATCTTCTCTAGTAGGTTTTCCGTGTACTGTTTCCCAGCTTGTAACAAAGGAGAAGTTAAGGTTTATTAGCTTGGAAAGTCCCACTAACTGTATTTTGTAAAATGACAGATGAATAGAAAATCAGTATGGAAAAGAAATGAATGCTTTTGTTTTGAATGTTAAATTTGAAACAATATGCCTTCAGCCAGTCTTACTGCTTAATTTCTTCATGATTTACATCTGCACCATACTGATTGTTTTGTTCCAGTCATTTTGCTATTATACACGAAGGTCTGACTTTTGTGTATGATGTATCCATGACTGCACCTACTTTAAATATCATCCAAACTGGAGAGGTTATGGTTCCCCGTCTCATTCAGTAACAGCGAGTTAAGTGGTTGGAGGAAGAGGAACAACGCATTCTATGCTCACTACAGCAATGAGACACACACACAAAAGTACAAGAGGCCCTAGATGAAAGGACACTGCAGTTTAAAAGGGCTGCATACGTCTAGAGATGAGGAGCTGGTTCAATGAAAATCATGCAAGCATCCCTTTAAAAAGCAAATATAATTTCCCAGACAGCATGACAAGACCAGAATGTCTGGAAAGGGCATAGTCAGAAGACAATTACAAACATAACAATGCTAGTTTAGCAGCAGTATGCAAGCCTTCATAGAGAACAACCTCACGGCCCAGGAGAGCTACACAGAACCTCCACCCAGGAAACCATGGTCACCTCTTCTGGCTTCACCTACTTTGAATAGGACTGTGTATGGCCAAAGCCTCAGCTAGGAACTCTGTGTCACCTTTGATACTGGCAGAACACCTGTTGTTAGACTGCTTGCTGTCATCCAGCTGTCACCCAATTGTTACTGTGTATCAGTCCTGGGTAACTATTATGTTGCCAATGTGCCAGCCTTACGTTTTCTCCAGTACACCTGTGCTTGTACCGAGCCATCACTGTATCTATCATTCAATTGGTCATGTCATTAAGAAGCTCTTTTATTTTATTCCGTTTTGTTCGTGAAGACAGTGTCTCATGTATCTTAGGTTAGCCTTAAACTTTCTACTTAGCTGAGGCTGGCCTTGAACTCCTGATCTTCCTCCCTTCCACTTCCTAAGTGCTAACATAGGAATGTGCCACCATACCTGGACATAACTCTTGTAAGCAACTATTTAAACTTTAAACACATAAGCAGTAAATTCCCTGTCTATTACTATCACATTCTGACAGATGACCAGAGGTTTCCTGTGACTTTATTGACCAAGTTTGTTGTCATATTATCATCCTTGGCATGCGTTGGACTTTTTAAAGAATCATGTGTGATAGAGTGACTGTATCCCAATAAATACATACTCTCTTAATAGCATAAATATTTGTGGTCATTAAGCATATCTGACCATCAATGTATTTGGAGAAAAGTTTGGGTTGCTGTTACATAGACAAAGAAAACAATTTGCATATAATAACCATATCATAGTAGGTAGATTGAAATAGTAAGTCTTAAAGTTTTTCATGTATGTACACATGTCTGTACATGCCAAGACAAACTGAAAGAGAATTAGATGACAGATGAATATTTATACTTTAATGAAAGGAATTATTTCACAAAAAGTGAGATAATTCACCATTTAATTTTTCTTCTTTTTCATAGAGAGAACTGGTTCTCTCCAAGGAAATAAGTGACCATGGCATTTGATTCAATTAGATCAAGTCAGCAGCACAATTGTAGCTGCTTTGACCTTGATAATGACTTCCTTGCAATACATTTTCACATCTCCAAAGGCCAGCTCTCCCATTTTTATAAGCAGTTGGCCTATGTTCAAAATAACTATCACGGAAAATGATAAAATGACAACCTAGACTCAGACTTTCATAAAGGATTTTAGAAACCATCATTTTAGGTGAAGAATGAAGATATAGAAAATTTGAATAGAATCACTGTTAACTTAGATGCAATGTCTATTTTTCTACCATCTATCCCATCTTGTGCTTAAACAATTGCATTTCCATAGTTGTCATATATATTTAGACTGTTTGTACATGATGTCACACTACAATGAAGATCTCAAGTAGGAATACTATGCAGCTCTTCTTCCACCATAATACAGAGAAATCAGATAACACTGCCAAGAAATGCACTAAGAACTGAATGGAGAAACTAGAGGTTTAAGGCAGCCAAAGACTTGGATGCAATTTGCACAAAAAAGTCTCATTTTTATTGTTACAGCTCCTTTGTAATAATGCAAAGTAGCAATATAATACAATGCAATAATGCAAGCAATACAATAATAAAGAGTTTACAGTTCAGCAAAGAAGCCTGCTTTACAGCTCAGCATCTTCAAGGTTGTATAAAGTGCAACAATGTTATTTGCCTTCATGAAAACATCTGAGATATGTGAACATCATTCATGCTAACTCTTCTTTAGAAACCGAGGAACATCTCAGGCATTCCTCTGTTCCTTCCAGCATTGGCTGACATTACAAATTCCCTTCTTGAGAAAGATCCACACGAGATGGCTTCATGTCCATGTCACAAATTCATTTCACCCTCACATAATCTTAATCCAAACATCAGCATTCACACTTTCTTCTAGTACATTCACAGATTACTTTTGAAGAGTCTCTAGGATAGAAGAGAGACAGACCCACTATGGGACTGGTATGAGTCTTCATGATGACACATGGAATGTTGGATTTTGTATGCTATGTCATCTCATGATTTTCCATTGGCTGAGTCAGAACAGGAACTTTTGAAATTCGATGATACACATAAGGAAACAAGAGATGACTCAGGAGAAAAGACTGAATGATAACCCCTGACCCTGAGAAAGAACAGAATGCGTTCCATCTAATTTTTACATAGAGTCTTTCACAATTAACTAATTAAGTAACTGTTTATATACTAAGAGAAACAATAACAAGGAAATGACCCTTAACCTGGTAACAGCATCAGGGTATAAAAGAGGACAGGGAATAAGGACACTCAAACATTTCAGAAACTCACTCTATTCAAAACCTACTCAGAACCTCCACCTCTGACACCATGGTCAACTCCTGTTGTGGCTCTGTCTGCTCTGAGCAGGGCTGTGATCAAAGTCCCTGCCAGGAGAGCTGCTGCCAGCCCAGTTGCTGCCAGACCACCTGTTGCCAGACCACCTGCTGCCGCCCAGTCTGCTGCCAGACCACCTGCCGCCCCAGCTGCGGAGTGTCCAGCTGCTGCCGTCCAGTCTGCTGCCAGACCACCTGCCGCCCCAGCTGCGGAGTGTCCAGCTGCTGCCAGACCACCTGCCGCCCCAGCTGTGGAGTGTCCAGCTGCTGCCGTCCAGTCTGCTGCCAGACCACCTGCCGCCCCAGCTGTGGAGTGTCCAGCTGCTGCCGTCCAGTCTGCTGCCAGACCACCTGCCGCCCCAGCTGTGGAGTGTCCAGCTGCTGCCGTCCAGTCTGCTGCCAGACCACCTGCCGCCCCAGCTGTGGAGTGTCCAGCTGCTGCCAGACCACCTGCCGCCCCAGCTGTGGAGTATCCAGCTGCTGCCAGCCAGTCTGCTGCCAGACTACTTGCTGTCGTACAACTTGCTGCCGCCCCTCTTGTTGAATTTTCTGTCTGATTACCAACCCTGAGGCACCTGTAATCACAGTGAGCTGAACTTCTCATCTATATATTAAATGATTCCTACCTTGGTTGTCCTGACAACAGTAAGAAACTAGCAGAAGAAAGTCCTGCAGTAAGTACCGTCCATATTTTCCAAGGATCTTCCCTCTACATGGATTTCTCAGATGCATGGTGCAGCTAGACCTATCCCTCAACTCTCCAGCTTCCTTGAACTTCTCCATTCTGTGTTAACTAGTCTTCAATAAATATTGCCTTATATTAGAAATATATGTATCTTTTTCATTTATTTTAAGAGAATTAACAGTTTATTTTTCTAGTATTATTCCTTCCAAGATGAAAAGCTATTTGGGTTATTATGACCAGGAAGAAAACTAGTTTTGCTAGTATGTTAGAGACATGCATAGTCCCACATTTATTATAGCATTATTCACATTGGCTGGGAAGCAGAATTAGCCTGTGTCCATCATGTCTTATACATAATGGAATGCTGTTTACTCATAAAACAGGTGGAGTCTTGTAATTTGTGACAACATGGCTAGAACTGGAAGATATTAAGTGAAATCAGCCAGATACAGAAAGAAAATATTTGTAATATCACTCAAATGTGGAATCTAAAAATATGATCTCATAGAAGCTGACAGTAGAAAAGTTGCTTTGTGATTCTGGGGAGAAGAGAGGGACACAAGAAGGAATACCTGGTTAGCATGTTGTAAAGCAAATAGGTAAAAGGATTGCTCTAGCATTGGAGAGATGACTCAGTGAGAAAGAGCTCAGGCCACTCTTCCAGAGGACCTGGGTTTGAGTTCCAGAACCCACATGGCAGTTCATAATAAATGATCCAGCACTCTCTTGTGGCCTCCACAGGCACTAGGCATGCACATGGCACACTGACAAACATGCAGTTAACAACCACATACAAAAAATAGATAAATAAAACTTTAAAAATGAAATATTTATAGTGTTCAATTGCATAGTTTATATTTCAAAACAGAACAAAGGACATTGAATATTTTCATTAGAAAGAAATTATATATATATTTGAGGATGTAAATATATTAACTCAGATTTAAACAGTGTGTCATGTATGCATGCATGCATTAAAACATCATTACTACCTCAGGAATATATAAACTTTTATGTCAACTCTAAAGCAGAAAAGAAAACTGATTTTGCACATATAGTCTACTGTCTATATTGTAAAAAGGACTACATTTCAAAATAACATGATATCTGATTTAATTAACAATAATTTTCCTTTTTCAATCCATAAGATGATTGGCAGTCTCAAAGGGCCATTGAATTCTGAAGATTAGACACACAAAGATCAGTAGTTTCCAATACTAGTCTTAGAAATAAAGGCTTAGAAATAAAAGGGAGGACCAAAATAGATAGAATGTATTGGGGAAAACTTCTGTTTCAGAGAAGGGCAATGCAGAAGGATTTGAAAATGTTTTATAAATATAGTGAATAAAAAGCTAGTAAATGCGAGGGAAGTCACAAAGTCAGGACGAAAACAGAAGGAAAAAGCAGGCAGGTATGAGGGTGGGGGTAGGAGGAGGCAGCTGGGGATTGTTTACATAGCAACAATGAAAGGAGTAAAATGGGGCAAGAGATCAGTGGCTGTGCAGGCAGAAAAGGGGCTATGCTGCTCACGCCCTAAATGCCTTCACATCAATGACACTGTGCTAGAGTAAGTCATGAGCAGATGAGGAAGCTCTCAGTCAGAGGTGAAGTGCATGGAGACCAGAGACAACTCCAGGAGGGGTTGAGGGAAGAGTTTAAAGATCAGGGAAGCAAAAATTTGCTTCAATGGACCAGCAAGATGGGGTAAAGATGCCTGCTGCCAAACCTGGGACTCACATAGTGGAAGGGAGGAAGGAGAAAACTGACTCCCATAAATGGTCCTCTGACCTCTATGCACAGGCAGGGACATGTGTGCACACCCCCTATACTAACACAGAAAATAATTAAAAGTTGCAAGTAGGATGAACTTAGGTTGCATTTGAAAGTTGTGCTGAGTGTCTACTATTGGGATACTCTTAGATACTGCAAAAATCTGTTAAAACTTGGGTGTACTTGATCCAGGGGAACAAGCAAAATACCCCCAGAAGTCATGTCCTTCGCTTTGCTTGGTCTGTCTGAAGTCACTTTTACCAGAAAACAGATACTTGATAAAAACAAAGAGTCAACAGACTAAAGTTATCTAAAGGGAAGGACTAGTAAAACACTCGAGGCATTCTCAAATGGGGGAAACTTACCCTTCTAGCAGTGATAGCAAAGGTGGAGGATCAAAAGGTAGAGTTAGTGATGTCAGCAGTTAGAGCTTAAGGGCAGATCCAGTGAAAAACCATTAAGAGTGGGGAGCCACGTGGCTTGTGGCCAGGGCAGTAGGGAGTTAGTAGGGAGTTGAGGCTGCTTCTGAGACATGTAACCAGAACTTGTAACCAAACACATAACTGTCAGCATTTGTCTGTGATGGGAGGAGCTGATTGTCAGACTGACCCCTAATTCATCTTCTTGAGAAGTGGGGACATCAGAAGCATTTAGAACATATTCTTAATGGTGGACTTGAATAGGTGTGGGATCGAAAGAGAAGGTCACTGCTTTTCCTAAGCACCTCCCAGAATAACTTGGACTTTTTTAAAAATACAGGTTGTCAATGTTGTACTACTCAATGTTCTGTGTCACTTGGTTATTTCAGACAGATAAGCTTTAATTCACAGGGTGATCCCACCGCATGCAACGAGCTAACACTAGGAGGAAATGTGCCCACATGCATTGTGTTGAATTCTCTTTCCCAACTTCCTAACTCCCAGAACCCTCCTAGAGTCATGCTCTTCCTTTTTAAAAGCCAGTTCCAACATTCTCCAACAGAAGTCATTGCATTCCCATTCATTTCTGCTGTTGCCCTCCCATTTGCCGTGTGTTCTGTGGCACAGGTCTTACAGCACATGCCTAGCGAGATTGAACCATGGGTGAGGGAGGAATATAATGACAGCCAGTCACAAGTTGGCTCCACACTGACACCTGGGAGAGAAACCTGCAGATTTGAAATTATATGAATGACACAAGGAAGGGACGGAAGTTAATTTGGAAGCATCAAATTTGAAATAAAATGTATATAATTACCTGATCCCATAACATATCTGTTAACATCATCCATGATAGTAAGGATGTCTCTTGACAGGGAGAAAAGGTGTAAAATAGACTTCCAAATTCAGAAAACTCACTCTCTTAGACATCCATGCCAAACATCCAACCTCCAGCATCATGGTCTACTCCTGTTGTGGCTCTGTCTGCTCTGAGGAGGGCTGTGGCCAAGGCTGCTGCCAGCCCAGCTGCTGCCAGCCCAGCTGCTGCAGACCCACCTGCTTCTGGCACAGTTGCTGCTGACCCAGCTGCTACAGGACCGCTTGCTGCCAGTTTACCTGTTGTGTGTCCAGCTGCTGCTGCCTTAACTGCTATCATCCCAGCTGCTGTATGTCCAGCCGTTGTTGTCCCAGCTGCTGTGTCCAGTTGCTGTCGTCCCAGATGCTGTAAACCTAGTTGCAGCTGTCCTGTCTGTTGCCAGACCACCTGCTATAACCCATTCTACCATGGATCATCTTGTTGAATTTCATTCCTTACCACTACCCTCAGGACAACCAACATGTTACCAGAGTATAAGACTTCCTAATCTCCTTTGTCTACCACACTTGGTCTTGTTTTGATCTGTTACATATTACTCTATCTATTTACCCCATTGACCACCCTGTCAAATAATGACTTACAAACAATTGTTTAATCTAATGCTACATAGAACTATCATGCCTATGGATATAACATTTAGTCGGATGACCTGATGCATCACACACTTTCATTGGAGCAGGCTCCTCATCCTGTTACTGTACATAACTTGCTTTCTAATGGAATTCTTTGATAGACCATGTCCCTATACATGCTTTATTGGAATCATCAATATTTGCAATCTTTATTTTCAGCATTTTTTCATTTGGGGAGAAAATTTTCATTTCTGTGATCTAAATAAAGAAAATTAAAATTTCACATATCAGTCAAATACTACAGTAACAAAAATTGTCAAATCATTAGTTTTTTTTCTCCCAAGCCAGATTTCCCACTTTATTTTCAAGCTTATTTCTAAGAACCAGTAACTTCTTTCTCAGTGGTTTTTGATTATGGACTGACCAGAAATCTTGGGCTGTGGCAAGTGCTATGTCATCTGAGATCCAGTTCTTGTCCTTTGGATAGTTCACTGTGCAATCTGGGAATTGGGTTTGATAGGAAGACCTGGTCAGGTGAACTGTGTTAGTAATATCGTTGAGCATAAGGGATGCATCCTGTGAGAGAAGTGTAATCTGTAAGAGTCACTGCATATCTGTAAAGTGACTCAAGTAAAAATGTGTCACTTACAGACACATGAGTTACAAAGTAAGAGAACTGAAGGAAGGCTAAATGCTCATATTCCTATGAAATGAATTAGTAACAATAAAACATTATGGTGTTTTCAAATCCTGGCATTTGTGACAACATGAACCAAGCTGGGTGACTATGGGAGTGAAATAAGCCAAACATAGGAATACAAACAGTACGGGATCTCATTTTTCTGTCATTGGAAATAGTTAAACTCCAGAAGCAGACAGAGTTAAGTGGTGGTCAACTAGAGATAGGGAGATGATGACCAAAGCTTATAAAGTTTTAGTTATGTGTGATGAGTATGTTCTGGAAAAGCATCAATGACTATAGTTACCAATACTGCATCATAAGGTTGAAATTGGTTAAAACAGTAGATCTCAAACATTATCAGGACAAAACGGGAATAATTGTGATTCAATGAATGTTAGTTTATTGTGGTAATAATTTTACTATGTATATCTTGGATATCAAAATATCACTTTAGTCATTCCTAGACTCCTACTGGTTTGCTGGAGGAAAGACTGTCCTCCAAGTCAAAAAGGACAAGTAGCATAGTGTTGTCTTGTATGGTGTCTACAGCATAGCCGGGGGCATCCAAGCTCCATTCCTTTTGTTACTACAGCATATAACATATTCTTTCTACTTATTAATGTAGACATTTATCGCTTTTTCTCTTATGACTGCTTTCTCAGTATCCCATTAGTTTTTGGTATATCATTTTGATTTCCTCAATCAATAGAAAGATATTCTTTTAAAAAAAATGAGCCTCAAGGCAACTTGCCCAAATTTTTTCTTGACTTAGTCCTCTTGCAGAGACTGTGATTGCTTCTGCACATCTGCTAATGTCCTCTTTTTCTCATTCATTTCTGATTCATTGACGTTAGAAAACGGCCTTGCTATGTTTTGGCTGGTTTTTTTTCAACTCTTTCTCTCTCTCTGTCTCCCTTGTTGCATTTTATGTTTCTTTTTGCTTTTGTTCTGTGCTCTTTTCTTTAGGGATTTTGATAGCTGTTCATTCATCTCGATTTCTTTGGTGGGGTCTCTATAGGTATTTATTGTAGAATTACAAACCATCTCCTAGTTATGACGGTGTTTCTAAGCTGATGATAGTTTCCTTTGCATACTCTGCTTCAAGTTCCTTCTCCTATCCTACATTATGTGCCTTTTATCCTAGTTTGTTTTCTATTTCTGTGATAAAACACCATGATTAAAAGCTACCTGGGGGAAGAAAGGATTTATTTCATTTTACTGCTTGGAGTCCATCACTGAGGGAAGTCAGGGCAGGAACTCTAGGCAGGAACCCAGAGGCATGAGCTGATGCAGAGGTCAGGGAGGATGCTGATCATGGGCTTGCTCCTCATGGCTTGCTCAGCATGGCTTTTTTTTTTTTTTTTTTTTTTTGGTTTTTACGAGACAGGGTTTCTCTGTATTGGTTTGGAGGCTATCGGTCCAGCCCGGCCTTGAACTCACAGAGATCCGTCTGCCTCTGCCTCCCGAGTGCTGGGATTAAAGACATGTGCCACCACTGCCTGGTTCAGTGTGCTTTCTTATATCACTCAGAGCCACCTGCCCAGGGATGACGCCACCCATAGGGAGCTGGGTCCTCCCACACCAATCACCAGTGAAGGAAATGTCCCACAGACTTCATGATCTGATGACAGCATTTTTCTCAATTGACAATCCTCTCCCCAGATAACTCAGTTGTATCAAGTTGGCAAAAATAAACAAGCAAACAAAACAGAACAAAAGAAAAAACAACAAAAAACCAACCCCCTAAAACCAAAACCAAAAAAAAAAAAAAAACCACCACCAACAACAAAATCCAAAGAACCAACTATGACACCTTTCATGTATCAATTTATAGACTTCTCAATGTAATTTAGTTAAGAACTATTTGAAACACTTAGGCTTGCATCTTTTGTAATTGTCTCCACCCTGACTCCTGGTCCGGTCTTCCCAGCCTGGCTTCCTTGGGTCAGAGAACCTGGATGCTTCTCAATTTTTGTTCTTGTTCAAATCGCTTTCTCATTCTGAGTAGTTCCCAGGGAATTCAGGTGTGCCAAGTACAAGATGTGAGGCAGAGCCTTGTCACTCAAGAAGCTGGGAAGTTGGTTTCTCCCTGTGTGGTGTACTTCCCTAGTTCCCCAGAGACAAGCTGGGAGCTGGCTCTTGTCCTGAACTCTTGGCACGAAGCAGGGCAGAGGATCTATTGCACCTTCACTCTCTCTCTCAGACCCAACCCCTGCAACAGGATGATTTGCTTTCTTAGACAATTAATGACTACACTCCCACCAGCAGTCAGAGACAGGCAGCTTCACTGGGGATGGCTGAGGTGAGTTCTGTTGCTGGAGAAAGCCTGAGCAAAGGGGATTATGGGAAATGCCTATCCACCTGCTCTTTAGGTTCTCAAAGTTGTGGTAATTATCAGCTCCATCAAACCCAAGGTTAATTACAATCCTGATGAATGAGGAACAGCTGGAGAATTTGGGACTTCATGGGTAATGTGAAGCCAAGACTATTCCAGTAAGCAATGGGAGCTAGGTATTTCTATCTGCTAGGGGTGTACTGAACTAGAGAAACAGACTCTGCTCCTGAGCTTCTTTGAAATTGCCTCTTTGATCCCTACAGTCCCCGAGGGCTCTTGTGTTTAGGAGCTAGTCCCTTTGTTGGGATCTATAAAAGTCAGAGTGCTTGCTGTGTGGTCAAACTCCTTTCAGGGAGAGACTGGAGACTTGGTTTCGTGGGGGTAGAGACCAAACAAGTAAATTCTACTAATTACATGTACTGCTGGTTCCCAGATGGAAGCTAGTTAAAGACTTGACTCTGGGGCATCAACTATGAGAGAATACAGTTAAAGCCCTCCATGGGGAAGCTGAGTTAAGGGTGGGGTGTTGGTGAATTGCAGCAGCAAGTACTTACCTGCGTGTTTAAAGTCCTTTCATCGTCAAAGAGAACTGATAAATATCAATCCCAGTCTTTCCTGGAGCTAGATGACTTAGGAGCCAGTCCCTCTGTGAGAGCTACAAATATTGAGGAATTCAACTGGTAGACCAACTCCTTTCAGGGGAGAGCTTGGATACATGATTTTGTGAGAAGTATCCTCATGGACATTTGTGTTTTCTTAAGTTGCATGTGTGAACTCATAACAGCTGAGGTTGCTTGCACAAGATCAAGCCAGTCAACATTCCAGTTCCAGTAGGGAGCGGCTCATGAACCCCTCTTTCCTAGGTGAGGAGCTAGGGTAGTTGAGGGAGAGTCAGCTTTCTTGAAGTGTGTGGCTCCTGGTAGGTCAACCATGTTCCAGTATATGGCCCCACACCTATGGGTATATGGGCAGTACAACTTGAACTCAGCGTGTTAGAGAAAAGGGGACATAAAGTTGGGAGAGTGGAGGTGACTCTGGGAGCAGTTATGAGGAGGGGTGGGGTATGGATATTATCAAAATATACTGTATACATGGGCACATTATCAAGGCATCATACAAAAGGTACTAAAAATCTTTCTAAGTCCCTGCTGCTTTGACCACCATATAATCCATCCCACTTTGTGACAATTTACTTGTGCTCCCATCTTGAAGTTGTGTGGCTCCCCACACTTCAGTGCTCTATTTTGGCATCTTATTCTGGGGTGTCGAAACTCCAGTTGTGTAGTGGAAAAAAAATAGATACAGTTTCTATACTCTTCCGTGACTTCCTGAGTCAGCCCTGCTGAATAAGACTCTGAATTGTACTCTTCTGGTGTGCAGAGACCCCCGCCCCTTTGACAAGGCATTGCTTTCCAGTCTACCAGCAGGCTCACGACATGACTTAGAAGAATGCTTGCTCAAGAAATGCATCAGTGGAGATCAAATTTTACAGCAAGAGCAAGATTCAAAATATTTACAAAACAGTAGTGTGAGGTCACCAACTAATCAACACGGACATCAGATTAGCTATAGAACTTGCCTGTCCTTGAGGCCCCCTATGCTGTTCTTAACTGTTTCTTACGGGGCCACAGGGATGTGGAGCTGAAGATGACTCCTGGGGAACTTGCATCAATGGCTGCTTACCCAGCAAACTTCTTCAACATCTCAACTATACTTCTGGCTGACCATCAGGGTGGCCTGGGATACCCCAAGGCCCGCCCTAGAAGGTCATGGCAAAGATTATAAAACATGATCACATTTTCTTTAATTTTTTTCAGATTAATAAAGAAAACACAGTCATCAAAAAAATTGAGAGGAAAAGCAGTCAGATGAAAGTTAAGCTTCTTTAACAGGATAAAATTAGACATTTATAAACTATTATTATTACTTTATAACTAACACCTACATCAGTCTCTCCTATACATGTTCAAAATAATCATGTTATGTTACATATTCTATCTTAAATGTAATTCATACAATATGGATATAAATGGGTTTATTTATATAACCAGACTCCAATGGTGATTCAAATGTCCACTCCAGAAAGATACTGACATTTTAAAATTGCTCTTTGGAAATTTCACATATATATGTATACAATGTATCTGCATTATGCATACCCCCAGTGTCTCCCTCTAACTCCTCTTGATCCCCCAACAAATCTTCTTTCTCTTATAACCAATTGGTGTTACTTATATATTCATGGGTGGAGGAACATCCACCCGGGCCTGGGTCACCCACCTCCAAAGAAAAGTGATTCTGGCTCCTATTCTGCGTCAGGGGCACCAGGAGCCCCTTTGTGAGTGCTCAGCCATAGGTGGAACATCTATGCTCCTCCCACCCTCTCTGAGACTCAGGGGTCATCCTAGAAGAGTGGACAGACAGAATATATTATCTGGAGGGTGGAGATGAATGATGGGAAATGTCATTCCCTGGACATGACATGGCTGTGGCAGAAACAGCTGTGGTTACTTACAGAAACCCTACATAAATCCTGCACAAGGCCTGTGCAAATTCCAGCTTGCTAAACACACTGACTTGTCAAAACCAAAAAACCGTGAGGCTTTTCCAGTCCAGGAAGTGGGGTGGGAATAGTGTGAACACTGTGGGGATTCTTCTATTGTTGCTCACTGACTACTTTTGGTCACAATTGGGCACGCTGTGTGGATTTTTGCCTTGGTTTCCATTGCTAAATTTGATGCTTTTGTGATTTCAGAGTATCTTATTGGATCTGTTATGTCTCTGAAACTACAGCCAGGGAAGAGCAACACCTGGACCGAATGTCAGCCTCCAGAGAACTGTCCTGTATGGGAGAAGCTGAAGGAATGAGCACAAAGAAGAGAAGACAAAATGATTCAGGGGGAAAGAAAGAAGGAGTGAGCATCAGAACCCTTAGTTAGGATACTTAGTATCTGAATTATGGTGCTTGTGCTAAGTGTGTATCAGGAAATTAATGGGATAGGCCTTAATCCACCAGGAAAACAGAGTGTTTCCCCTCAAATGTAGAAAGCATAACTGTCTAATGTAATGATTGTCTACTTAGTATGGTTAACATTGAAAAGGAAGAACACTCCCAGCAGGGTATAAAAGGGGACCCAGGAGATGTCCAGATTCAATTCATATATTCATTTGGAAATCCATTTCCAATATCCACCTCTGACACCATGGTCAGCTCTTGTGGCTCTGTCTGCTCTGAGGGCTGTGGCCGTGGCTGCTGCCGCCGCCCCAGCTGCTGTAGTGGTGCATGTTGCCGAGTGACTGACCTGGATCAGCTCTCTTTCTCATCTTAATGCTACACTCCAGGCATCTATGCAACAGGGCATGTTGCATACTGATGTCACACACAGACAGACTCATGGAATGATTTGGAAAAGCCAAGTGTTTGTCACTATTTCTTCTCTCTTAAAAATCATTTTTGATACCAGTACATCGGAATTATAATAAACTTATTCTTCAAATTGTTTTAGAGTACATGCTTCAAAGTACATGTTAAATGTTTTACGTCTAGATTTTTTTCTTTTGAATGCCCCCCCTCGTGGAATTTGTTTTCATTCAGGTTGCTTCGTATTTCCCAATAAAACTTTTAGCCTTCAAGGAGAAAAATGTGCTCATCTCTCATTCTTATTTACATTTATTGGTGTGTATTCATTATGTGTATTGCTAGGTTTCAGAAAGACAATCTCCTTCAATTACATTACACACGTTCTCCATATTCCTCTTCATCCCCTCGCCTCCTCCCGCATCCTTCCTCTTTGCCCTCAACTTCTGTTTTCACATTAAATACATATAATACATTTATTTATCTATAGACAGTCTAGGACCACAGATGAGAGAAGATATGCAATCTTTTTCTTTTTTGAGCTGGACGTATTTTACTTAATGTGGCTATTTCCTAGCCAATGGCATAGTTCATTCTTTCATTATAACAAATAAAACTCTGTTGTGTTTACATACCACACTTTCCTTATTTGTGCACCTGCTGATGGGTTCCTGGTCTGATGAACAACTTGGCCATTGTGAATAGCACTGCAGGCGGTATGGATGGGTGCATCTCTGTGATGTGCTGACTTAGCATCCTCTGTGTATACACGAGAACTGGACAGCCGAGTCACATGGTGGGTCTGCTTTTAGTCCTGAGACATCTCCATACTGATTTCCATAGGAGTTGGACCAATTTATATTCCCCACCATCAGTGTCCAAGGCTTCACTTTCCCCATGTCTTCATCAGCACTACTGTTAGTGTGCTTTCTGTTCCTTTGTCTCCCTCAGTCCCACCCTCCCTCTCTTCCTCCCTCCCTCCCTCACCCTCCTTCTCTCTTTCCCCACCTGTCCTCTGCTACCCCACCCCAATCCACTCCTCTTCTGTTTTTGTTCAAAAATGGACAGAATTCCCATGGATATCAACGAAGCATGGCACATCAACTTGCAGTAAGACTAAGCATCCCCCCTTATATTAAGACTGGGCAAAACAACCCAGTATGAGGAATAGGTTCCCAAGAGCCAGCCAAAACATTAGGGCGTTAGGGACAGCCCCTGCTCCCATTGTTGGGAGTACCACAAGTAGACCAAGCTATACAACTGTCATACGTGTGTGTGTGTGTGTGTGTGTGTGTGTGTGTGTGAGTGTGTGTATAGAGAGAGAGCCTAGGTTGGTCCTCTGCAGACTTTCTGGTTGTTAGTTCAGACTCTGTGAGTTCTTATGAGCCAGGTTAGTTATTTCTGTGGGTTTTCTTGTGATGTCTTTGACTCCTCTGGCTTGTAAAATCCTTCCTCGCTCTTATTAGAAGTATTGCTGGAGTTTGGTCTAATGTTTGGCTATGGGTCCCTGCATCTGTTTCTACCAGTTACTGGATGAATGCTCTCTGATGACAATTGAGGTAGTCACCGATCTGATCACAGGAGACGGCCAGTTCAGGCTACATCTCCACTGTTGCTAGGAGTCTTACTTGGGGGTCATCTTTGTAGATTCGTTGAGGTTCCTTTGCACCAGGTTTCTACCTGAACCTGAAATGCCTCTCCTTTCTAGTCTTCAAGTGTAAGTAAGATTTTTATTCATACTGGAATCTAGTCTTACAGAAGAGGGGAGGAGACTTTCATCTGAAAAAAGGATTATTACTCAGATACATAATGAACTAAAAATATACCATCAAAAGAACAAATGATCCAATAATACATAGACAAATGAACTGAACAGACACATCTTAAAAGAAGTATAAATGACTAACTAATATGGATTTAAAACATGCAATAACACTTACTTAGGTCTCTCCACTGACTACCTCAGGGCAACCCATTTTACAAGTCAATCTCACAGGGCAAGGCAGATGTTTTTCTTGGAGATATCCATGTCCCCTCTATCAAACTACATGTCATGGATTTATTCTAGTTTCCCTTCTTGGGGCTTAGTTTTCAGAGTTTCCCATTTATGGCTCCTTAGTCACAATGCCATTATCACATTGACTTTACTCTCCATATAACACATTTATTTCCATTGTTCTGGCTTGTAGAGTTAAACACACTTTGTGGGTAGGTTCTGACTGCTTGGAGAAGAGGAGAATTATTTCCTCTCCTTCATAAATACCACACTTCCAAGAATGCATGAGTGTTGGAACACAGGAGCTTTATGTCTGCAGATGGTTGGCAGTGTGAATTAACACTTAACTCACTATAGTGCGAAACACCTAAAAATTTGTCAGTATAAACCACACCAATTTCTTAGAAATGTGCACTGGTTATTTCTACATCAGTAGGTCTCAACCATTTTTTCTTTTCTTCTTTTCTGAGATGGGATTCTTTCTATGTAGCTCAGGTTAGTCACAAATTCATGATGTAGCCTAGGCTGACCTCAACCTCATAGATGCCTTTCAGCCTTGTAAGCACTGAGATTCATAGTTATGCACTACTGTGCCCAGTTTCAACCCACTTTTCCACTCAGGTCCAAGAGTAGCATGCTAATTTGATCAAAATATTATGCCTGGTCAGGTTAAAAGTTGATAAGGTTAGACACAACCTCAGGGATTGTAGGTTATTTTAAAAATTCCTTTAAAGAAATTTAGGTGCATTTATTGTTCCCCTTCATGGTTAGTAAGTGGTTATTCATTTTGTCCTGGTTAGTTAGGGTTTTTTGTTTGTTTGTTTGTTTTGTTTTTTAATTTGACATTGCCTCTGAAATTTCCCATTGTTAGTGTTTTCTCTCATACAAGCATGCTTAAATCGTTTGGAAACATTCAGTACAATTCCTCTTTCCTAACTTTACAATTCCCAGACACTCAGAAGAACAGGTTTTATGGGAAGACTGACAACAGACTGGAGATATACATGAGTGCTCTCAGAGAGAGCAGCCTTACACAGGCATTGCCCAGAGTGCCCGAAAGTAGAATTCAGCTTGAACCTGGAAGATTATGACACAAAGCCAGGATCTCCATCAGGTCCCCTTAACTCCAGAGATGGAGGTGCACAAGGGCCTGGCAGCAGTCCTGGTTTTCCAAAGAGTCAGCAGCTAGAAGTTGAAGTAAGCATATTTTATTCAGCCTTTAAGCATGCATGATGTTTTTACAGGGAAAACACAGGCAGAAGTCATGAGTTAGAAATCTATACCCAATCATCTCCTGTTTGAATAACCCACGACAGACAAGCCAGGTGAAGCAGGAAAGCATTGGTCTTTAACAGTTCAACAACACAACATGGCAGGATCCAAGTTAGAGCAACAGGCAAGCACACAGTGAACTATCATGTGTGGGTAGGCAAGAGTATCTTAAAAAAGGAAATAGGTCAATATCTCCCACTGAATCCAGAAAGACAGTAAGTCAACAGTGAGTCAGATCCACAACAGCAAGCTAAGGGATTTGGATCTCATGCTGTAGCTGGACTTGGCAGCCAACTTCCCCTGAGATGCCCTAAGTGTAAGTTTGGAGTGTTTGTGTTTGACAAAAAGTAAACATCAAAATTTCATGTCTTACTATTGTGTCAGAAAATAGTGCAACAGTCAGAAAATGAGCAATAAGAGTGTACCATGAATTTACTCCCCTGAATGACAAGAAACAATTATATGCCACACCAGAATGAACAGGCTATGCCTTGTGAACTGAGACTTGTGTAATATCAAGGGTCAAAATGCCATGTGACAGTGCCCTTTGATGTTAAGTTAGAAAGGTAATTCAGGAAGTGCTGACAGACAAATTATAACACATCAGGAAGGGAAATTGTGTTTCCTACCCAACCTGAAAAATCTAGCCAGGAAAGCAATATCACTTAACTTTATAATCATCTGTTTATTAACACAAACAATAACAAGGAAAGGATGCCGCATGTGAGGACAGCAGCCCCTCAGCAGGGTATAAAAGGGGATGTGGGCAGGGAGACTCCCACTTCCAAACCTTCCAACCCACCTTCTTGTAAACCCGTCCAGAACCTCCACCTCTGACACCATGGTCAACTCTTGTGGCTCTGTCTGCTCTGAGGAGGGCTGTGGCCAAGGCTGCTGCCAGCCCAGCTGCTGCCAGACCACCTGCTGCCGCCCCAGCTGCTGTGTGTCCAGCTGCTGCAGACCCAGCTGCTGCCAGTCTGTGTGCTGCCAGCCCACCTGCTGTCGCCCCAGCTGCTGCCGCCCCAGCTGCTGCATTTCTAGCTGCTGCAGGCCTTCCTGCTGCCGTCCCTGCTGCAGCAGTTCTAGCTGCTGTGGATCCAGTTGCTGTTGCCCCAGCTGCTGCCTTTCTAGCTGCTGCAGGCCTTCCTGCTGTTGCCCTAGCTGCTGTGTGTCCAGCTGTTGCAGACCCAGCTGCTGTGTGTCCAGCTGTTGCAGACCCAGCTGCTGTGTGTCCAGCTGTTGCAGACCCAGCTGCTGCCAGCCCACCTGCTGTCGCCCCAGCTGCTGTGTGTCCAGCTGCTGCAGGCCCACCTGTTGCCAGACCACCTGCTGTCACCCAGCATGCTCTAGTGGTTCTTGTTGCTGAGATTTCTCACCCACAGCCTCCCCTTCTTCACCAACTAACATTCCTGAGATAGACTACCTGTGAACTGAATCCTGCGATGTCAGCTACAAGCTCTTTACTCCAATTGATTAGTATTCTGTTTTTGCCTAGAAATATACCCCATATCTCATGATAGTGTTCTCTCTTTCCTATATGAACAGAACTTTGAATTCCCTTTTGATCCCTTGAAACTATTATGTGAGCCCTCATGAATGCACTGTTCTCTGACCTATCCCTAAAATGGAATCATTCCTACAACTTAAATAAAGATGGATTTTGCAGTCTTGTAAATATAAAAGTATTTTGTCTCCTTTTTACTTCCTGTTATCACATTATCAGCTTTCTGTAGTCTGTCTCTAAATACAAAAAGACCACAGGACATGGTACCATGTATGCCATCTCTTTCCCCCTAGAAATTGTCACTGGAAAGCATAGATATAGATGTTTGGAGCCAGTACTTGGATCCCTCCTGTGGACAGTCTATTACAAAGTTCAATCTTTAGGCAGAAGAGTTCAAGCCTCTGTGCTTCTACATGTATTTAAGGGAATATGAGCAGGCAGCATGCTAAAGCAGGCTGTGTTTAAGGGGCTGTCATAAAAGGTCTGTGCTCTGTTGGATTCGGTAAGAGTAGAACCTTACACAGAAGGTTTTGCAGGAGTAGTAACAAGGATAGGCTCTCCAGAGGAACCTGGAAGAAACTTGCAGGGAGAAGATTACAATAATAGAAGCAAAGTGTGTTTTCCATAAATGCCAACCCATTTGGCATCGTTTGACAGGGGGGTTCTAGAATTTGAGCAGGACTACAGCCCTTCCTTTCTTAGATGCAAAGTGCCTGCATCTTTACACTGCTACTCGGTTACCACCATCTGTGACTACTCGACATAGGAGAGATGCAGGTACAGTAGCTATATGTAGAGAAAGTAGCAAATGTATATGAAAAAATTATCCTCAAAACACAGCACACAGTACCTGTGTAGAGCATCGTTTTTGTCCATTCATACCCCTTCTTCTATTTACTCCAGCTCATTAGAGGAAGTTATAGTAGGAACATCAGATGCCTTCTTTGAAGACTAACATCCTGAGAGTTCTGAGTCAGTGGCCAAATAAATATTCTTATTTAACTACAGCTGTTATTCTTTGCCATTTACATTTAACACTCAAGCCAAAATTTCCAGGACTGCACAGTAGATCATCAGTGCTAAATATATGCACTAAAAGTTGTGTGCCCAACTCCACAAAACAAACACTACTGATACAAATGGATGAATTTGTCCACACATAATAATAATGGAAGATTTCGATGCTGCCTCTTCAGTCTATTGGTCTTCTAAACCCTTCTCCAAAAATTACCACAAAGCTTTAGTGCTGGCTTATACTATTAGGTCATACATACTGAACAGGAACCTAAGAATGTTCCATTATACATCCTACATGTTCTCAGGACCCTGTGAAACATTTCTCCAAATCATATTTAAGACCATAAATCAATTCTTAATAAACACAAAAAAAAACATGAAAATAAGAGCCGGGCGTTGGTGGCACATACCTTTAATCCCAGCACTTGGGAGGCAGAGGCAGGCGGATCTCTGTGAGTTCGAGGCCAGGCTAGACCGACAGCCTCCAAAACAGAGAAACCCTGTCTCGTAAAAAAACCAAAAAAAAAAATGAAAATAATTCTCATGCTATCAGATCAAAGTGGAATGAAATCAGCAGTGAAAGAGATTACAGAAACAATGCTGACATAGAGAAATTCTTTGAGTGATCAGTCATTGGATAAATCACCGAGAGAGCTATAAAATTCCTAAAATCAAATACGAATGAAAACACAGCCTATTAGAACCTGTGGTCCACTGCAAAGGTGGTAAATACTAATGTTTCTAACCATAAGTACCTATAGTTATAAGTAAGAAGTCTTTTTTTTAAAAAAAAACTTTCCAAAAGACAGTTGTCCTCACATGGACAATCACTACATTTCCTTCCATATGTGTAAAAACTATATGCATGAAAATGGAAGATGGCCTTTAGGAAATGGTAGCAGGATGATGGTAGAGATTGAGAGACAGGTACCATCAAAGTACATTATATACCTATATGGAATGTCACGATGAAATCATTATTTTGTTTCATTAATATGCACTAATGAAACAAATATATATGCATATACATGTGTACTGATACACATATATTTGTAGAACCTACAGTAACAGATATTCTAAGTTGTGGTGCCCATGTCTTACAATTATGAATACCAGGTTCTCCTTCAAAATCCACAGATTCCTGGGAGTTATACTCTACTCCTGTCCTAGTTGCCATTCCTAACTGGTTACCCATCCCATAATTATACCCATATTAATTTTCAGAGCTAAATGTTTCTACCTGGATTCTTTTGTGACTTTATCAATCCCATTATTCCCAAGGAGCTACATTCGGCAGCAATACTTCCTATAAAACTGAGGGTTTAAGCCGGGCGGTGGTAGGTAGCACATGCCTTTAATCCCAGCACTAGGGAGGCAGAGGCAGGCGGATCTCTGTGAGTTCGAGGCCGGGTTGGACCGACAGCCTCCAAAACAATACAGAGAAACCCTGTCTCATAAAACAAAAACAAAAAACAAAAACAAAAACAAAAAATAACTGAGGGTTTAATGAATTGTCTCTACTCTGAATTTCTCCACAATGCTGATGACCCCTTAACTGCCCTACCCTAATCATCTTAGTAAAGAGAGCATCTTTTGGGCCACCTAGAAATAAAATGAGTTTGCTGGATCTATAGCCTTTAAGAATAAGTGTATTCTGGCAGGGCGGTGGTGGTGCACACCTTTAATCCCAGCACTCGGGAGACAGAGGCAGGCGGATCTCTGTGAGTTCGAGGCCGGGCTGGACCGACAGCCTCCAAAACAGTACACCCTGTCTCGTAAAACCAAAAAAAAAATAAGTGTATTCTACCATATCTTCTTCTCTGTAACCTTTGATCTCTTCCTTTTCTTGGTGCTCTTTACACTAGTCACTTGTCCTTACATGACTTCGAAACTTAGTAGCATACAGACTTCACACTAGTAACTGTGTCTGTGTGTCAGGAACCAGACAGTGTGGCTGCAGTTTTGGTTTCCTAGCACTTCTTAAGCTTCAGTATATATGTTGGCTGGCCCTGGGGTCTCCTCTGTGGAGTCAGTCTGAAAGAACCCAGCTTGAAGCTTCTGTGACAGCTGAGAATGCCTTCTTCCTTGACACCACTGGGATGAGATCCTCAGCACCTTTGTGTGTTCTGTATGAAGGTTATCTCCTCCTTTTTGCCACATGACTCTCTCCTGCATTGCAGCAGATGTCATCAACCCAGTGACACAGGGAGAGCCTGCAAAAGACAGTTGCTAGCAAGAGAAAGTGGTTTTAAAAATGAGGGGCATTTTCTTGATTAATGGTTGAGGCAGCTCACGGGTACTACTCCTGGTCTGCGGTCCTGGATAGTATAAGAAAATAGGCTGAGCAGGCTATGAGGAGCAAGTCAGTAAACAGCACTCCTCTATGGCTTCCTGCATCAGCTCCTGCCTCAGGTTTCGGTCCTGCTTGAGTTCCTGCCCTGACTTCTCTTAGTTGAGCCAGTGCTATGAAAATGCAAGCTGAAACAAACCCTTTCCTCCCCAAATTGCTTTTGTTCATGGTGTTTTACAATAGAAACCCTAACTAAGACAAATGCTCATGGAAGGCATGAGTCAATGAGCTATGACTCTTCTCCAGTGGTTCCTCCTGGTGGGGGCCCACAAAACCTCCTAATGTTGGTCCTCGGGGTACTCAGACTGTAACACATAGCATTCGGTGGATACTCTACATAAAGCACAGCATGGAGTGAGCATAACTGAGGCTGCCCTTGATGTTGTCTGTCCAAGAGAGTGTAGGATACAGAAGAAAACAATTGAAATTCAAAACAGAATGACATTCTGTTGCAGAGAATTCAAAAAGAGCAAAACTAAGATTCATTGTTTAAAAATGCAAACCTAGGGGATTGAATTTTGAGTAAAGGAAATAAAAAAGATTATTCCAAAAATTGGGATAGTAACTCTGGTGGAGGAAGGGAGATATAGTCAAGAAAGACATGTGGGAACTCTACTTGATGAAGAAAAGACTCTCCACTGGGATGTGAGTGGGTAGATACTGGCTTAATAATTATTTTCTATGTTATACACGAATATTTCATACACCTTCCAGGATACCTGTGTTTTTATAATACCAATTGCAGAGTCTCTGTGGCCACCATGGCTAGTAGAATAATGATCTGTTCATGTGTTCAACATGACTAAGTAGGCAGCATTGCTTCAAACTTTGGGAGTCTGACTCTGAGGAGTTTATTTAGGCATATTTAAGCATAGCATGTGTTGGTGAAAACTTCTCTGGTGATAATTAACTTATCCCTTGTGTACAACAAAACACACACAAAATCTCTTTGAGGAACAAAGTAAGGTAAATAAAGTTTGGCTGTGACTACATCAAAAACTCTTTGTAAAGTCGGCGTGATACTTTCCATGAAGATGACTTTTATAGATTGACTGCATGTGACACCTTCTGTAAAAATAGTATCTATAGATTGTCTGAGAAAAGCATGATAAGAGTCTTGAGGGAGGATCCACTGTGGTCTTGGCCACATAAACAGAAAATGGTCACCAGGATATTTACCAGATCTGCACCCAGCCTTCTGGGTAGATAACAGGCTACATATCCCTTCATTTGAAGCAGCAACACTGTGTTTATTTGAAGGAACATCATTCCAGGTTCCCCTTACCTGTGAGTAAAGGACCTTTGTGCTACCTACAAATCAAATACTCACAACCAGGCATAGACAAATAACATGGAAAGATTTAAAAAATAAGATGAAATTAAATAAAAATAGGTGGATATTATTATTTCATAAATTGTTCTGAATATATGTATCATTTCACAGCAGGTCTAACAATATTATTTAATATATATTCTGAAATGTGTAAGTGAAGCTTGATAATCCAAAATAAGCTTCATTTTCTGTCTGTTAAAAATAACTATTGTATCTCTATATAGATAAAGTGTGAAAAAAAAAGGCCAGAATGAAACCCACCTACTGGAATTATACTTTAGCTACACATAGCTACACAGAATGCATAGTAGGTATTTATAAAAAAGAGTGGACTGTGCATTTGCATATTTGCATAGCATAAGTGATACCTGGTAAGTAAAGTCTGGTCTGCTTATCATGTATTTAAATTACCTACCGTCAACAAGCATCGGATTACTTACGTTTTCAATTGAAATTGACTGCTGAGTGGCATTTGCAAATGCCAACCATGCCCATTCACAATTCCACTGTGTTTATCTGATCTCTTCCATTACATTATCCTATAAAGACAAAAGGGAACACACTGTATAATAGAAAAATTATTCACCCCTTTCTACTCACTGTGATAAGAGAAGTATTTGTAAGTGTGGTAGAGATGTTTAATATCAACTCTACTTAAACAAACTGTAGAACTTACCCAGTACATGGACTCATGATGTTCCCATGTCTGTGTTTCCTCTGTAATCACTTAGTGTTCTGTTTATAGAAATTTTTCACTGTACTCCAAAATAGAGCAATTATTCTTACCCATGTGGGTCTGTTGGTGTTGGTAATAGAGTAGCTAACAACAACAAAGAATATTCATCAAAGCTTAAATTTCATTGTTTGTGATTCAGGGTGATTTCTCTGTTATTCACATACTATTAATTGAAATTTCATTATTTTGAAACCTATTTTATTCATTGAAATCAACACAAATACATGTAATATGGACAATTAAAGGAGGTGGGTCTGAAACTTCAGTGCCTATTTACAGAATCTGAGATGCTGAAAATCTTCTGAGTCCCAGGCTCCACTACACACTAATTAAATAAGAAGCCACGAACTGGCTAGTTTACAACACTCTTCAGGGTGTCTCTACCATGTAGCCAACCATGAGAGCCACTGTTTCCGGGACTGGTATTATCTACCTGTCACCTATGACAAGAATACACCTTGTCTTTTGGGTCTAGAGAAGTGGCACAGTGGTTAAGAGAACTTGCTGTACTTGTAGAGGACCAGAGTTTGGTTCAAGGATCAGCCACATCAGAGGACACCCACTTACCTTTAACTCCAGCTCTGATGCCCTATACTGACTTCTACAGACACTTATATGCATGCACACACATGTAGACCCACAGTCTCCCCCAAAATAAAAATAGATCTTAACGGAGACATTCCCCCTCCCACCAGAAGTCATGAAAAGAAATAACTCATTAAAAATATTCTGTCTCTCTGTCTGTCTCTTCCTCCTCCTCCTCCTTTTCTCTCCTTCTCTCTCTCTCTCTCTCTCTCTCTCTCTCTCTCTCTCTGTGCGTTTTGCATGGGGAAATATCTTTCTTAATCTCCTCAAATTAAGCCTCCATTGATGCTTTTATTAGTCTCTGTATATCTTTTATTAAAATATTGTATTTGTATTAAGTCTGTGTATGAGTATGTATACATCCAGAAAAAGTTGCAGTTTCTTAGAATATAAGAGGTATTTTCATACAATTACAGTACCACAACCCTGACTTAAGGATACAGTGGGACATACAAAATGAGAACAAAGTAAACAGAACCAAGATGCAAAATGCCAGGAGACAGTGCTCTTCAAAGAAACTGAATGAGGAAAGACATTTAGATGGTGGCTCAGCAGCAGTGGACAATGAGCACACCAGGAAAAGTAAATCATGTTTTTCATCCACCTTGGTAATTTAGCTAGGAAAAGAAACTTACATAATTTGATAATCGCCTATTTATTAACACAAACAATAACAAGGAAAGAATGCCGCATGTGAGGACAGCACCCCTCAGCAGGGTATAAAAGGGGATGTGGGCAGGGAGACTCCCACTTCCAAACCTTCCAACCCACCTTCTTGTAAACCCGTCCAGAACCTCCACCTCTCACACCATGGTCAACTCTTGTGGCTCTGTCTGCTCTGAGGAGGGCTGTGGCCAAGGCTGCTGCCAGCCCAGCTGCTGCCAGACCACCTGCTGCAGGACCACCTGCTGCCGCCCCAGCTGCTGTGTGTCCAGCTGCTGCAGGCCCACCTGCTGCCGCCCCACCTGTTGCATTTCTAGCTGCTGCAGGCCTTCCTGCTGCCGCCCCAGCTGCTGTGTGTCCAGCTGCTGTCACCCCAGCTGCTGCATCTCCAGCTGCTGCCGCCCCTGCTGTAGCAGTTCTAGCTGCTGTGGATCCAGCTGCTGCCGTCCCAGCTGCTGCATTTCCAGCTGCTGCAGACCTTCCTGCTGTCGCCCTATTTGCTGTGTGTCCAGCTGTTGCAGGCCCTCTTGCTGCATCTCCAGCTGCTGCAGGCCCACCTGCTGCCGCCCCAGCTGCTGTGTGTCCAGCTGCTGCAGACCCCAGTGCTGCATCTCCAGCTGCTGCCGCCCCAGCTGTTGCCAGACCACCTGCTGCCGCCCAGCATGCTCTAGTGGTTCCTGCTGCTGAGTGCTGCACACATAGTCCCCTCTTCTTCACCATACGCGGTTCCTGACGTAGACCATCTGCATGTGGAATCCTGAGAGGCCCATTGCAAAGCCTGATACAACTGAGATGAATTGGAACACCGAATATATTGCCCCAGTCCTGCCTGTTTCTGTCTAAAATGAACACACTTGGGAACTTCCTTTGAACTCTATAATCTCTTGTCATAATTTGTTCTTTGCTAGATTTTTTTACAATCAACCTTCCTACATCTTAAATAAATTGAAAAATTGAAGGTACATAAATAAAATGTCATTGTGTCTCCTTATCTTTCTTGCAGAAATTGTTTCCAATTGCCCCTTAATGCCTTGGTAAACAGAGTTTACTGGATCACACAGGGAAACAGTCATCCCACTGGGTTTTCAGACCTCCTGACTAAGAATATCCTAGCGTATCTACTTGTTCACACCTTTTGATTCTTTCTTGCCCCTTTATGGGTGATGAGAGACCAAATGAATCTACAGTAATAACCAGTGGTTATGCTACACTCCCTGAACACATAGCAGCTAGAACACCACACATTTATTGTTTGTTTCTGTAGATCAGGAATCCGATGCAGACAGACTTCATTATCTTTGTCCTCATATGTCAGCTGGCCCTGGGGTCTTATGTTATGGACAGCCTGGAAGAGTCCACTTCCAAATTCACTACTGTGGTTGCTGAGAACATTTGTGTCCTTGGTAGCATTGGGGTGAGAACCTCAGAACTCCCACACACCTGGATTCATCAAAGCCAGTGACAGAGGGACATCTGTGTAAGAGGGTTGGTCACAAGAGGAAAGTTAGATTTTTTGTCACTTCACCCCTGATTGTTGCCAGGTGCTGTTGGTTAGAAGTAAATGGCTCACACAATAAACATTCAGTGAAGCAGCAGGCAGAGAGAACTGAGGGTCACAATAGGGGAAACCTGTCCTGAGGTAGAATACCAAGCAAGAGAAAAAAAAGTACAAATAGTAATAGTCTATGCAACATTCACAAAATTTCTATAAAGCTAACCCACACTGTTTACAGATAGCTATTGGTGGGCTAACGGTGTCAAGAAAAGCAAAATGAAGACCTCCTGGAATCCTGAGGCGTGGTTCTCTGGGGTTGTGTGAGTACAGATGTGGACAAGACAGATACGGCCATTCTTGGAGATGAAATGTCTCTTTGACTTGGCCTTAGGTTACACTACCCGAGGAGCCATTGTAATGTAAATGTACACACATTTCTGGTTTCTGCATGTTTTCATAATAGCAAAGATTATTTTCAAACAGGTGAACTGAGATGCTTAGCTAGATTTAAACAGCAAGACTAGTTTAAGCAATGAAACTATTTTAAGAGCAAAGAGGAGTTAATCAATGGTTGGAGCAGCATTTCCATTATTTCTAATACATAGATCACTCTCAAGATTGATAATACTGTTTAATATATACTCATTTATATATTTAATACATTCAATTCATTTAATATATATTCATTTATTATACATTCATTCATTCAATACATATTCATTAGTACTTAATGGAGATTCATTTTTAATTATAAGGAAGTTAATTGTGTAGGAAATATGTGACTTTTCACTTGACACACTTATTGTGTCTCTGTATAAATTGTGAGGTTGTAAGTTAGACACTGTTACTCACCTAATTGTCTATTTTAGTTACAGACAAGATACACACCAGGAATTTGTATATGCTAACAAGATGCTTGACAAGATATAATCTCAGCCTGTGCCAGGTTTCTGAATGATACCGCCTAGCTCCTGGATAGCTTTTGCAAATACAGTTGTCTTCACTCCATTCTAGCTGCACTGATGGTATTTAACTGACTCCTTTCATTTTGGTATTTTAAAAAGATCCCTCATGGAAGGCCTTACCCTCTCTGGGGAACAGAAGGGGGATGAGATGGGGGCGTTGGTGAGGGTCATGGGAGAATGGGAGAGAGAAGGAACTGGGATTGATAAGTAAAATAAGATTGTTTCTAATTTAAACAAAAAAATCTAGGAAAAAGATGAAAAGAGTAGTTTAAAGGAAGAAAAATTACTCAAGAGACATTAAACCCCACTTACATAGTGCAAGTTCAGCCTAGGTAGATCACATGGTTCTGGTGCCTTGCAGTGTCATCAATTATCTCTGTTTGTATCTCAATGGTATCAATCATCCCTTCTAGACTACCAGTAAAATTTAGGGAGGGGTGTGTAGACTGATGTTTCTCGGTGTGGGGTTTCCTCTTCAATAACCCAGTATGCCATCTATAGTGACTTCCCACTGGCCTTCAGTCCCATTCTCAATGCCGTGGATCTCATAGTCTACAATACTTACAGCTCAATGTTTCCACTTACGGAAATTTTTCTCTGTGATTTAGATGGCAATGAGTGAAATGTAACTGATTTACAAGTTCTCTTCTGAATGCAAACAGCCATGTACTATGGACATTTTAAGGAGAAAGATTCCAAACTTTGTTGGGCACTGGAATAAACTATGGAATTTTATAAGCCTTTGACACACATGATCTACTACAGACCTAGTAAGTGAACAATTATAAGAGAAAGATTAGGCAAAGGGAATTTTTGACATTTCCCAAATAATTCAACCATGCCTCCAACTAGCTTAGTGGCTATGATTGTTTATAAATTGTTTTATAGGGGGAATGTACTCTGTTCTAGTTGTGGGAGAGAGGGCTGGACTTAACTCTCATATGTAGTTTTCAGTGTTGGGCTTGACCACAGGCTCTTGCACATGCTAGACAATGTTCTACAACCAGGCTATAGCCCCAGCCCCAGAGGGCTTCCTTAATTTCCCTACATCTACAGAGAAACCTCTCTTCTAATAGCCAACTGTGTCTTTGTCTTTTTAAGCTGTTTCTATAATGTAGCAAATCTAGTAAGCATTTGACCACTACAATGAACATATACAATCTTTCACATTTTTCAGCACCACAGACAAAAACCTAAAGTAAAAGCACAAAAGAGAAAAGTTTTCTTGGACAGCCAAGGAGATGAAAATCTTGCAGGGGGAGTGGTCTTTAAAGTATTCTAAGGATGACATCATCACCAGCTACTCTTTGCTTCTTCAGCCTAAGGGAACAAGCAGAGGCAGCATCTAACCACCTAGCCAACAGGATGGGGTTTGTACCCCCTCCAAGTCTTACTCTGATCACACTATAAACAGGTTCAGGTTGAAGTCCTCACATCAAAATACTTCCTATCATTTTCTTGTTATATTATTATTGTTAAAGGAAAAGCTGAATGTAGCAAACCAGTCTGCTACTCAAATCGTGGAGCAGGGGTGTCTACAGGGTCCAGGGCCTCAACAGACACAGCAAAGTTGGGTAGAGGCTAGACTAGTGGTTCTCAAATTTCCTAATGTTGACCCTTTAATACAGTTCTTCATGTTGTGGTAACCCCCCAACAATAAAATTATTTTCGTTGCTACTTTGTAACTGTAATTTTACTACAGTTATGAGTTATAGGGTAAGTATCTGTGTTTTCTAATAGTCTTAGGTGACCCTATGAAAGGTGACCTCCAAAGGAGTCGTGACCCACAAGTTGAGAACCACCGAGCTAGAGCAAGAAGCAATGACAAGATTGCTGTACAGTAGGAGTTCTGATGTCTTGAAACAGAAACAGTATGGCTGGCAGGATCAGTTAAAGCCAGAAAACAGGATGGCAAAGGATTAAGACCAAGAAGAACAACACAGGGACATGCATTTCATGATATCACTCAGCTCTGCAGCCAAAATTCTCTGAAATGATATGACAACTAGTTTTAGAGTTTTGTTTTTTGGTAGAAAACAAGAATAAAACCCAACATTTTACCACCCAGCTTACCACCTGGAGATTATTCTATTTCCAGTTTTAAAAGATCTAGAAACTGGGTCACAGTCCACATGGAGAGGGGTCTGGGGTCCAATCTTGTCCCATCTGAGTCATTATGATGAGCCACCAAATGAATGCAGCTTTGTCCTCCTCGGTCATGAGAAAAGATCTGCAAGAATAATCATTGCCTGAGTAGACAGTTGCATGGGACAGCATGAGACTGAAGGACAGACTAATAAAACACGCAGTGTCTTGTGAAAACGCTTCTAAAAGGAACTAAAGCCCATAAGACACTTCACAGATGGTTCATCAAAAACTTACAGTGGAAAGGAAACTGTTTTCCATTAGCCTTGATAATTTAACCAGGAAAAATAACTCACCTAATTTGATAATCACCTATTTATTAACACAAACAATAACAAGGAAAGAATGCTGCATGTGAGGACAGCAGCCCCTCAGCAGGGTATAAAAGGGGATGTGGGCAGGGAGACTCCCACTTCCAAACCTTCCAACCCACCTTCTTGTAAACCCATCCAGAACCTCCACCTCTCACACCATGGTCAACTCTTGTGGCTCTGTCTGCTCTGAGGAGGGCTGTAGCCAAGGCTGCTGCCAGCCCAGCTGCTTCCAGACCACCTGCTGCAGGACCACCTGCTGCCAGCCCAGCTGCTGCCAGACCACCTGCTGCAGGCCCAGCTGCTGTGTGTCCAGCTGCTGCCGCCCCAGCTGCTGCGTGTCCAGCTGCTGCCGGCCCAGCTGCTGCATTTCTAGCTGCTGCCACCCCTGCTGTAGCAGTTCTAGCTGCTGTGGATCCAGCTGCTGCCGTCCCAGATGCTGCATTTCTAGTTGCTGCAGGCCTTCCTGCGGTCGCCCTATTTGCTGTGTGTCCAGCTGCTGCAGACCCCAGTGCTGCATCTCCAGCTGCTGCAGACCTTCCTGCTGCCGCCCCAGCTGTTGCATTTCCAGCTGCTGCAGGCCCACATGCTGCCGCCCCAGCTGCTGTGTGTCCAGCTGCTGCAGACCCCAGTGCTGCATCTCCAGCTGCTGCCGCCCCACCTGTTGCCAGACCACCTGCTGCCGCCCAGCATGCTCTAGTGGTTCCTGCTGCTGAGCTCTCACCCAGTCTCCTATTCTTCATTATCCAGCATTCCTGATGTAGCCCATGTGTGAGCTGCATCACAGAGGCAATTGTAAAGCCTCTGTCTTAACACATTGTGTCTTACCTTCCAAATACTGTACCTGTGTTTCTGTCAAATGAACAAAAGTTTGATTTTTCTGTGAAATCTGTAAACTTATCCTTACATTCTTTTTTTTTCTCTTCTCCGTTTTCAGAAATAACTTTCTCCCCTGTATTAAATAAACCTTAGTTTTGCAAGCACATCAGTGTTCATATGTCTCCTCTTTCCTCCTTCAATTGTCATCCTCATTTGCCAGTATATTAGCTCATTTCTAACAATGCCATTATCACAGCAGATGATGGCAGGTGTGTCTGCTGTATTTCCCCCTGCATCCATCTTTCTATATAGGAAGAAGATCTCATTGGGCAAGCATGCAAGCACACCACCTCTAATTGAAGAGTGGTCTGAGCACAGAGTTCAAGCAAGGAAATGCAGTTGTGATCACATGCTCTCCCCCACTTCCTTCAAAGAGGAAGTGTGTCACTGTGGTGTTACTGAGGGCCTGGGTGTCAGAGGAGAAGAATTTTAGTATGTTGCCTAGGGATGATTCTTGTAGTATTTTGGTGAAGAAAGTGGCTGATTTTTGCCCTTGTCTGAAGAGTCTGCCTCAGATTAAAGTAAAGAATTTTGGATTAATTGTGTTGGCAGAGAAAACGTCGAAACATTTTAGTATAGACTCTGTTGCATGATTATTAATGTTAACTTAATGAAGACATATAATGAAAAGAAGCAAGCTGAGCAGGAAAAATATTTGAGGAGAAAAAGAGCACCAGAAAGTGAAATGGAGCTAAATTCTGTGTTCAATGAGATAAACAGATTAAGAAATGGAATGAAGTGAGTGATGACCTCAGGACAAGATCTGACCCAGCTAAGCTTCTAACTTGTGAAAAGGAACTAAAGAAAAGCTTAGAGCCAAGTATAGTGGGGAGCAGCTTTAATCCCAGCACTGAGAAAGCAGAGGCTGGTGGATCTTTGAGTTTGAGGCCAACCTGGTCTAGAGATACAGTTTCAGGACAGCCATGCTTAGGTGGTGAAAGACAGAAAGCTGGTGAAGATGTAATTTAACAAGGGGGCCATGTCCAGCCCCAGTAAGCCGCAGAACATGGCAGCTTCATTTACATGGTTCTGGCTTTAGAGTTAAAGATAGAAGAAATGGGTTATGAAATTAGCCTCTGTACCTAAATAAAGCTACTAAGGCCAGGCATGTGTCAGGCATGCCCCTGAATGGAGGCCAAGTAGAGAGACCATTGTATTAAGTTAAAGCCTGAATTGCCTTGGAAAATCTAAGATGCTGGAGATGCCAGTTATGGAATACCTACCCAGGAAAACTGCTAACAGGGAGTGGAACCAGCCCAAGAGAAAAAAAAAGTGTGTTGCAGTCAACAAAGCTGAAGGGAATTGGAGATTTGAATAAATTTTTTATTTAAACATTTTTGAAATTTCATGTATGAGTACTGTATTTATATCATTTCTACCCCTCCCTTTCCCCCCACTCCTCTTATGCCACCAACTCCTTCTCAAGTTCAGAACCCCCTCTATAATTATTACTGTTTCACACACACACATACATACACACACACACACACACACACACACACACACACACAGAGCCAATTAAACCCAGTCAATGCTGTTCTTTTTTATTTTTTTTAATTTTATTTAAATTAGAAACAAGCTTACTTGACATGACAATCCCAGCTCTTTCACCCTCCCCTCCTCCCTTGTCCCCCCAACCCCCTCAACCCCCCACTCCATTCCCCCTCCACTCCCCAGAGAGGGTGAAGATTCCCTCCATGGGAATCTGTCTGTCATATTATCCCAGGCAGGGCCTAGGCCCTCCCCCATGTGTCCAGGCTGAGACAGCATCTCTCCATGTGGAATGGGCTCCCAAAGTCAATTTGTACGCCAGAGTTAAATACTGGTCTACTATCCAAGGCCCCATAGATTGCCAAGACCTCCTCACTAACATCCATGTTCAGGGGGTCTTGGTCAGTTCCATGCTGACCTTTTAGTCACCAGTCTGTGGTCCAAGGGCTCCTCCCTTGTTCAGGTCAGCTGCCTCTGCGGGTTTCACCAGCCAAGTCTTGACTCCTTTGTTCATCACTCCTCCCTCTCTACAACTGGTTTCCAGAAGTTCAGTTCTGTATTTAGCTGTAGGTGTCTGCCTCTGCTTCCATCAGTCACTGGATGAAGGCTCTAGGATGGCATATAAGGTAGTCATCAATCTCATTATTGGGGGGAGGGCATTTAAGGCAGCCTCTCCAATATTGGTTAGTTTACCAGTTGGTGTCATCCTTGTAGATCTCTGAAATCTCCCTAGTGCCCCATCTCTTTTCAAACCTGTAGTGGCTCCTTAACTCAACCTCCTGCTCCCCCAAGTCCTTCTCTCCTCTCTTTCTCCATTCTTCCTTTTCCTTCCTCTCACCCCATGTTTCCAATCCCCTCAGGAGATCCCATCCCATTCCCCTTCTCTGGGATACCATGCATATCTCTCTAATGGTCCTCCCTGTTTCCCAGACTCTCTGGCAGTAAGCTGGCAATCCCCTGCTCTATGTTTAAAATCCATATATGAGTGAGCACATACATGTTTGTCTTTTTGTGACTGGGTTACTTCACTCAGAATGGTTTCTTCTAGTACCATTCATTTGCCTGTGAATTACAAGATACCATTGTTTTTTATTTTTCCGCTGAGTAATACTCCATTGTGTAAATGTATCACATTTTCTCTATCCACTCTTCAGTTGAGTGGCATCTGGGTTGCTTCCAGGTTCTGGCTATTACAAATAGTGCTGCTATGAACATAGTTGAACAGACGTCCTTATTGTATGAATGTGCATCTTTTGGGTATATACCTAAGAGTGAAATTGCTGGATCTTGTGGTAGACTGAATTCCATTTTTCTGAGGAATCTCCATACTGATCTTCAAAGTAGCTGAAAAGTTGGCACACTCAACAACAGTGGAGGAGTGTTCCCCTTATACACTCCTGTTGAGGGACTTACTTTTTAAGGAAGATGGGTAGGGATCAAATTTCAGTTTTCTATATTGTTCCATACTCTATTGTGTTGGTGTCTCTATGTGTCTTGTACTGTGCCATTATCATGCTAGTTTTATACTGTGCCATTATGCTAGTTTTATTGGCTCTATAATACCCACTATTGTGATTCCACCAACAAATTTAATGAGAATGAAATCAGGAAAATAATTCTAGTCACAATAGCTCCTGTCACACAAAATAGAATACCTAGAATAAATCTAAGATGGAATAGATCTATATAGTGAAAAATTATGAAATACTGAAGAAAAAAGACTAAGGAACACATTAAATCTGAAAAGGCATACCATGTTCATGGACTGGCAGAGTTCTGAGACAATGGCCATATTGTCCAAGTCTAGCTAAACTGTCAGTGCAATTCCTACCACAGATCCAATGACATCTTTCTTGGAACTGAAAAAACAATCATAAATTTCATGTGAAAGCACAAAACACTAGGAACAGTCAGTACAATCTTAAGCAAGAGTAGAAGCACTGTTTACTTTTTTTTGAAACCAGCATATTTATGGTAAAGAACTTTCATGCTAAAGATGTTGTGTTGAGGTTTATGGTTCAAAGCTTTCACTACATACATGGCAGAGCGGCAGACACCTCCAGGTGAGTGGGATCTGTAGCTAAGTCCAACCGTGTGAGAAACAAGACAGGTGAACACTGAGTCACCTGTATTATGTACTGATGTTAGCTCAAGGATGAATAGAGCGCCCTGCCTCCTACTTCACACGTCTACTGCTCTTGTTCTATATTCACCAACTCATTAGTTAAACTTGCTGCAGGAAGTTGTCTTAGGAGTACTGATTAGTAGATACCTGCTGCATTATGCAACTTGTCTTACAGAGCTACCAAAGTTTCAACCTGAGACTTCTGAGGGATTGCTTACTATGTCCTTATTGGACTGTAGCTATTGTATTTCTCTACTGTATTTCTCTCGATTTAGTTGGAATTACAACTAAAAATACCAGACCTGCTCCAGTAGATCATCTAACATTCAATGTATTCCTTCCCACCCCACATGTTTCCAGAGGTTTGTCTTATAGTTGATTTCAAATCTAGCCAAACAGACAACCAAGATTAACCATTATCACACTAGGTAACTGGTAATGGGGATAAGAATAGGGAGAGAGCAGTAACCAATGGTTTCACATACAGTTTATGATTTAGTAGCATTTACTTTATAGCTCAGGTTACCTGTGTTTCATGACAGGTATGTCTGGGACCCCATGAAACAATCTCAAAAGTGACCCGAAGCAAGACATATATTTTCCTACTGTCACTGATACATTCTAACGGAAACCATATAGGCATTTTCATACCTAGCTGCCAGTGTCACTTCTCATTCTCTATCCAACATCATCCAAATACATGGACATCCAAATTTCCTCTGTATAGATAACCATATATACTTGCAGGAAAGTACTAAAGAAATTACTGATGAATATACATATATTGAAATACACATGTATATACATATACACATATATGTATGTATGTATGTATGTATGTATGTATGTATATATGTATGTATTTGCTATGGTCCTTTAGTCTGAAAGATCCTGTTTCAAATGATGATCTAGAGATTTGAGAAATATATCAGAATTAGAATACAGAAGAAGACTCATATTCTTCCAATCAAACAATATATTTCAACATATATCCTTACTCATTTATCATTTAGACTCTCTTAAAAGATAAATAGGTTTAGTTACATATACACACTGAACTACAGAACCTATATCTATGGTCATGTCAATTTTGTGTAGCAGACTTTCTTTTGGGACATCAGCCATCCCCCAAGTCATGACACGGAGACAATATGACTTACCAATGCTCAGCCTTATCTTATGCCTGTCCCTCTAGCTCTTATAACTTAAATCAACCTGTTTCTTTTCATCTACATTTTCCCTCCTGGATTTTTACCTTTCTTTCATTCTGTATGTCCTACTTTTTGTCTGGCTGGGTGGCAGCTGCCTGGCTGCCTGGTCCACAGCATCTCCCTCTTTTTCTCCCTCATTCTCTTCTCTCCCCTCCCTTGAGCCTAGATTCCTCTTCCTCCTTATTCTCTCTGCCCACAAACCCCACCTATACCTCTTCTGCCTAGCTATTGGCCATTCAGCTTATTAAATCAATCAAGTGCCTTAGACAAACAAAGCAACGCATATTTACATTGTTAAACAAATGCAGCATAAACAAATGTAACACATGTTTGTCCTGTTAAACCAATGTTCCACAACATATTTGAATTATGAAAAACTCCAAAGTTTCTTCATAGTTCCCACACAACCCCATGAGTTACAGTACTCTACACTGTCCAACATTCACTCTGATAGTTACAAGGTTCATCTGGGCTGTCTGTGATCCTATCCCTTTTTTCCCTGTAGAGCTATAGCATTTTGTAATATTTGCTATCAAAGATCTAATTTTATTGACATGGCTCTACTGAGTTTCTCTGTGATGCTGTTCACACCTCTGCCTGCTTTTCCCATATCACCTTAGTTAACAGAGTCTCCATGCCATCCAGGAAACAACCTACTGGGTCATGGGATTTTATGAATACATCTACTCCAACATATCTGTTTCTCTGTAGAGTTTTAACCCTTCCTCCCCTTTCTATGAGTTGTATGAGACCAGATAAATATGGAGTAGTAATCTGTGTCTGTTACATTTCCTCCTCAAAATGTAGCAACAAAACCATCACACATTCATTATCCCACAGTTTCTGTGTACCATGAATTAGGTGCAGCCAGGCTTCCTAGTGTATTACAAGGTTTCATGGAAGGTGTCAGCTGGCACTGGGGTCACCTGTGAGGAGACAACCCAGTAGAACCTGATTCTATGATCACTTCTGTGGTGGCTGAGAGTGTTTGGTCTTTTGAAGCAGCTGAAGTGAGAGACTCAGTGATTGCAAGGTATTGGACTCAGGCTGTTCTCAGTTTATTTTGTTTGTTTTTTGCCATATGAATCCCACTTGGCATGGGTTCATCAAAAACAAAACAACAAACAAACAAGCAATGATGAGGGAAGAACCTGGGTGACGCATCTGGCTAAGAGGAGAGGCACAATCTCCTGTCACTTCATCACTGAGTGCTGCTGTGGTTAGAAGCAAGTGGTCTGAGGACAAGGAATTACATACAACTTGAATACTACAAAGATGACAACAATCAGTGGCCAACTTCAAAGTTGTCTGCTCTAGCTAGTACAGGGTATTTAGCAAAGGAGTAAAAATATACATGTGTGATAAATTTTATCTTTGTACAATATCTGCAAACTTACTATGTAATTAAATTGTGTTTGTCAGTGACATGCACTGAGGTAACATCATGGCTAAGAGAAGTTATATAAAAGCAATTGAGAATGTTAGACAGCATAGAGTACTATAACTCATGGAGCTGTGTGGGAACTGTGAATAAACTTTGGAGTTTTTCGTAATAGTTGCCCCCCCAACCTGAAGTCAATAGCTACACATGGCCAAGAAGAGGTACATAGGAAACAGTGCTCCAGACAGTGATTCAAACCAACCTTGATTCTCTGTTGTTCCATTCTAGTTGATGTCATTCAGGTACTGTGAGTATTAGAGCAATCAGTGGTTCTAAATCACAAACTTGTTTTCTATTACATAAATAATCACTATTGAAATTTTATTATTATTATTTGCCATGCAGACAATTTAACAAGATTATCTCAGATTGCACTGTCCATTGGGATAATCTGAGGAGCACCACAAAATATGGACACGAAGCCCATGACTCTTAAATGAAAAACCTTCTACAGAGGAACCAGACACTGTTACTTGTATTTCCCCCTGGGGGTTCCATCTTGCAGCCACTAAGAACTGTGCTGGCTGTAGGTTTGTGATTCTGTGTACACTGAGCTGCAGTGAGAATTCATTTGGGTATTTTTGTTTTTGTTGTTGTTGTTTGTTTTTTTGTGTTTTTCTACAGGGAAAGGGCTTTCTTTTTTCTTTAATTTTTTGAATTATTAATTTATTTTTTACATTCCAATCTCAGTTCCCCCTCCCTCTTCTCCTCCCACTCCTCTCACTCCTCCTCCACCTCCCATCTGCTCCTCAGAGAGGGTAAGGCCTCCCATAGGAAGTCTACTAAGCCTGTCCCATCATCTTGTTGAGGTAGGACCAAGGCACCTCTCCACTCCCACCCTCCACATCTGTGTCTAGGCTGAGCAAGGTATCTCTCCATATAGAATGGGCTCCACTAAGTCAGTTTGTGCATTAGTGTTAGGTCTTGGACCCACTGCCACTGGCCTCATATATTGTCCCAGCAACACCATTGTCACCTATATTAAGGGAGTCTAGTTCGGTCTTATGCAGGTTCCCCCCAAAAAGGTATTTCCTAATCCTGTTAAATAGAAATAGAAATTTTCTTACTGATAAACACAGTCTTTATCAAATACCTTTATTTCTTCCTTGGTCCCTCTTATAATAGTGACTCCAACAACCACAACAAACCTCCCATGTGTACTATTGTTTAAACTACATATTATCAAATACATGACTACAAGTCAATAAAAATACAAGTAAAACAAATGTTTGCTAAGCAAGTAAGTGTGATAAAAGTCTTCCAATGCACTTGGTCATTAAGTGGTCCTAATTAAGACATTTAATGATGTCATCACATAGCTGCAGCAAGTCTCTGCCTGTTTCTTTTTATACCAGCAGACCATTAATAATGGACTGGTAGCATCCCTCATTTTTAGAAACCCTAGTCACCTGGCCACTTGGGCAGGATGTTTGCACCCTTTAAACAACTAATGTGTCCCTACTATAAATAAATGTAGACTGATATCCCTTCATGGAGATATCTACTTTTTAAAATTACTCATTCTTTTTACATTTTTCAAAGGAGGACTTGAAGGATGAAGCCTAATCCACTTACCCTTGTAGAGACACAGGTGAGACATTTATGGGGTGAGGACCTCCACAGTCACCGAAGGTCCAGGGCCAAAGAGAGCAAGAGGCAGGAAGTTACTCATCTAACTGAAGTTCTGAAGGACATCTGAGAAAAGCAACAGCCTGGGTCAGGATGGGCTACCAGAGACGGAAGGAAAGGAAGCACACGTGATAGAATGAAGACACCAAGATTTTGAGATAGAGCTGAGCTGAAGCCCATTTCCTGTAAGAGGTACTAAAACTGTTAGAGTTTTGTTTATGAAAAAAATCATTTAGCTTTCTACCTAAGTTTGTTCTGTGTTTCTCACTGAAAAACAATCTATGAACTGAACTGTGCTCCACATGGGGCAGGGGATGTGACTTACTAGGCTTCCTATTGTCATACCAATGGGATTTGTTTTTTGTGGTCAAATGTTCTGGGCCAACCTGACCCAATATGGACGAGCCATAGGCATAGGCATAAAAATGTTTCATCCTCCTAGATCACCAGAAACAATTATGGGTCTGTAATAACAATGATTATTGAAGGGTGGGCAACAGGACACCCACCATGAGACTAAACCACACAGTGCCTAGACACACAATGTCATGTGAGAGATGCTTGAAAGAAACAAAAGCAAAAAAGACACGTGGGCAATCGTTCAAAGGAGCTGATGATGAATCTTCATACCAGGAAATGAAGCTGTGTTTTCCATCTCACTTCAAAATGTAACGAGGAGAAGAAACTCGCCTAATTTGATAATCACCTATTTATTAACACAAACAATAACAAGGAAAGGATGCCGCATGTGAGGACAGCAGCCCCTCAGCAGGGTATAAAAGGGGATGTGGGCAGAGAGACTCCCACTTCCAAACCTTCCAACCCACCTTCTTGTAAACCCTTCCAGAACCTCCACCTCTCACACCATGGTCAACTCTTGTGCCTCTGTCTGCTCTGAGGAGGGCTGTGGCCAAGGCTGCTGCCAGCCCAGCTGCTGCCAGACCACCTGCTGCAGGACCACCTGCTGCCGCCCCAGCTGCTGTGTGTCCAGCTGCTGCAGACCCAGCTGCTGCAGGCCCAGCTGCTGCCAGTCTGTGTGCTGCCAGCCCACCTGCTGTCGTCCCAGCTGTTGCATTTCTAGCTGCTGCAGGCCTTCCTGCTGTCGCCCTAGTTGCTGTGTGTCCAGCTGTTGCAGACCCTCTTGCTGCATCTCCAGCTGCTGCCGCCCCTGCTGTGGCAGTTCTAGCTGTTGTGGATCCAGCTGCTGCCGCCCCACCTGTTGCATTTCCAGCTGCTGCAGGCCTTCCTGCTGCCGCCCCACCTGTTGCATTTCCAGCTGCTGCAGGCCTTCCTGCTGGCGCCCCAGCTGCTGTGTGTCCAGCTGCTGCAGACCCCAGTGCTGCATCTCCAGCTGCTGCCGCCCCACCTGTTGCCAAACCACCTGCTGCCGCCCAGCATGCTCTAGTGGTTCCTGCTGCTGAGATCTCTCACCCACAGCCTCCTGTTCGTCATCACCCAGCAATGCTGATGTAGACCTCCTGTGCGCTGATCCTGAGAGGCCCATTGTAAAGCCTCTGTTCCAACTGATAACGATTTTGGCCTCCAAATGTACTGTCCCTACTCCTTCCTGTCTATTTTCTTTCTCTAAAGTGACCATAAATTTAATTTTTTCTGACAACTGTAAGTTTGACCTTATAACCATGGAAAATTTTGTTCTTCACCACATTCTTAAAAATGGAGAGTCTCTTACATTTTAAATAAATCTGGATTTTGCAGGCATACCATATGTATCATGTCTACTTATTTCTCCTATGGGATTTTTAAATGCATCTATCAAATTCTGAAGAACAAAGATTTCTATGTACAAAGACAGCACATGCCAAATCCCTCCCCGTGACATTCCTCCTCCAATACAGACAGATGTCTTGTAGAACAACATGGAACTTTCTCTGGCTGAAGAAGCAGCATTAGACGGGAGAATTAAAGCCCTTAGGCACAGAGTCCAGCCAGTGAGAGGGGTTGGGTGACACAAGCCCTGGCTCACTCATTCAGGCAAACATTCCCTTTCAGTTCTCTATGTGGATAACCTGTTTTCCAAACACAAGTTGCTAAAGAGGCCCTAACCCCCAAAACATGTTCATAGCAACTTTATGAACACTTGGAAGGCCTCAGTGCATGGGTTTGTTTCTGGATCTGCTGTTATGTTCCATAGATCTGCACACCCATCTATTTCTATGTCAGTACTGTCCTATTACTGTTGTCACACCTATACAGGGTACTTAGAGGCTGTGTGTGATGCCTCCAACAACTAACTCAATGAGACAGACACCAGTACGTCAATTCCATCAGCAAAATTCCACTATCTTCCTATCCAAATAAAATACCAAGTCCCATCTAAAATTCTATGCATTTCCTTAAAATTCAATGAAGCATTCCTTCGATGTTTGTAAAACAGCCCTAAAATTTGTTAGAAAGAAGGAAAGAAAGAAAGAAAGGAGGAAAGAAAGAAAGATAGGAAGGGAGACAAAGGAGGGAAGGAAGGAAGGAAGGAAGGAAGGGAGGGAGGAAGGAAGGGAGGAAGGAAGGAAGGAAGAAAGGGAGGGAGGAAGGAAGGAATGAAATGTCAGGGATAGACAAAGAGGTCTTGAGTGGAAAGACAATTTTTTTGCTTTGTTTGGTTTTGTTTTTCTATTGTGTATCAGCACTTCTTATCTGTAGCCAACTGTTGGGAGAAATGGTCACAGATAGCAAGTATCTGTATCAGGGAAGTTTGTATCTAAGCTGTTAGGAGATGTCACTTCACTGAATGTGAGCAAGTCAATAGCTTGGGCTACAGGATGCTTTCACTAACAAGCTATAATAAAGTCAGATTAATATTGTAGCACTCAGACTTTTAAGTGGGTTATGCTAACAGCCACTAAAAGCAGAAACTGAAGCAGGAATATTAAGTGAAAATAGGTATCTTTTTCATGCAATGTGGTCTCACAACAGTTTCTGCTTCCCCAACTCCTCCCAGATCATCCATTCCCAAAGCCCCACCAATCAAAATCCACACCCTTTCTTTCTCTCATTAGACTACAAACAGGCATTTAAAAACAATACAGATAAAATAAAAAAGCAAACAAACTGGAGTAGAATGCTGCAAACATTCAAACAAGAGAAAACAGTCACAGAAAAGGCACAAGGAACATATACAGATGGAGAGACACACACATTTGAACATTAAAATCCCATAGAAACACACCTCTGGAAGCCATATTATATATGTCAAAGACCTGTAAGGGAAGAAAAGAAAGAAAGAAACGTATGAATGAAACTATTGCCCAGACAAAGGAACTTCCAAACATTCTTTTGAGTTTGTTTAGTGTTGGCCATCTACTGCTAGGCACAGGACCAACCCTTGGGAGTGGTTTGTTTACCCAATGAACCCCATATTCAGTTATGTGACCCCATATGTCACAACTCTGAGTTTAGGAAACTGAGCTGTGTATAACAGACAAAGGATAGGCAGATAGCTGTCACATGCTTTGCATATCTAGTCCCGTGTTAATTATCCATTTTGTTTCATAGAAGATAAATTTTAACAAAAGGCATATAGTAATGAATCCTCTGTTTGGTGGTTTCTTCTTTTAAAAAGAATCCAGTCATTGGACTCAGTTCTCTACTGGCCTGTTCTGATTAACATGAGTCTGTGTCTCAACTGGTATGAGACTGGCCTATGATAATACAGAGACTTAACATTATATGATTCTACAGTGTTTAAAGTTAATGCTGAATATTACAAGGGACACAAACACAGGTAATGTGGGCAGCTAGTGAGGGACTTTCAAGTCTGGAGGCTCCCTGGGGTCATCTGTGGACTTCTACAAATTGCTGATGCTCAGACCAGTTAGAAGAAGACTGTCCAGGGCATGGGCCAGGAGTTGACAGTTTGTCATGCTCTGTGGGCTATTCTCCTGTGAAGCCAGTCATGACAACCACTGGTTTAGAGAATGTACTCTGCCTATTTAAGAAGGAAAGAAGTCTCATTTTATTTATTTCGTGTTGTGGCTTTGAGCCTAGTACCTTGGGTGGTGCTCAGCCATTCTTGTACCAAAAGGCATTTCTTTTTAAAAATTATTTTTATTGAGATTATAATATAATTATATCATTTTCCCCTTTGTGTGTGTGTGTGTGTGTGTGTGTGTGTGTGTTTGTGGTGTACATATAAATTCCTAAATACAGAAATACAGCCTGTTCAGTCTGTGTAATATTACGTGTATGTATGTTTTTCAGAGATGGCCACATGGTATAGATAACCAACTGATAGGTTCTTCCACGCGGGAAGACTCTTTCTCCCACTCTGAGTGTTCCTTAGTTGCCTGTAGTTCTTTGAGTAGGGTTGAGGCCTCATGAGCTTTCCCCCATCCTCATAACATATCTACTTGTGTCAGCCTTGGGCAGTTCATGTTTAGGCAGCCATGTTGTTGAGACTCTACGGGTGGGGCTACTGGCATTCCCAGGAGACTCAGTCTCACAGCAAACTCCCTGATGCTCTGGCAGTACCAGTCTTTCCACCCCCTTTGCAGCAATGATCCCTGAGCCTTAGGCACAGAGTGCATTAAGAGTTGTGTTGTAGATGTGTCAGGTAGGATTGGGCTCCACAACTCCTCTAGTAATCAAGACACATGTGGAAGCAGAGGTGTCCTTGGTACTGCAGCAATCCAGAGGAAACTCTCTCTCTGGACATAGAATTATTTAAATCCTCCATCTTTTCAAGCTTTACAAATATGAGCCTAATGGGGAAAAGCCTGTAGACTAAGTGTTTGCTGAACAGATTAATTTCATAAGAATACTGCAAAAGGCTTGGCCACTGAATGGCCCTAATTAAGAAATTTAATGATGTGATCACACAGTTATCCCCTGTCTGTTTCTCAGCTGACCGAGGACAACAAAGGGACTGAAGCATTGTGCATATTTAAAACATTAATCACGAAGGTAACTGGATGGGTGCTTTGTTCCCTTTAAGTATTTAATGTGTACCAAAATAGGTACAGATCAATCTCCTTTTACTTCCTTGTGTGATATATACATGCACACATCACATATTTACACATGTGATGTATACATACATGTATCACATATGTAAGTATATGTAATATATAATCAAAAAACACACAGGTGTCTATATAGAGAGACATTTAAAATGAACATTAAGGGGGGGGGTCTAATCCATCACTTGAAACAGGAAACAGAAGAATCTCCTACTCAGAAATCCAGCCGCGAGCAGGGCATTCAGGTTTAAATTAGAATAAGTGGCAATATGATTTGATTATCAAATGGCGCTGCAAGGTAAATCGTGGGGAAAGGCAGGGTATGGCTGCATATGTTCTGTTAAGCCAGAAAGACGGTTGGCCAAGAAGGGAAATAATCCTGCAGGCCAGAACTGAGAAACCTGAGCTTTGTGAGGCATTTGAGGTGACTATGTTTGTCAGTGCTCACCTAGGCCATTGTGGATGAGCCATTGGTATAATAAACTTTTATCCTCCTGGCTCACCAGAAACAATTATGGGTCTTTAAAACTCATGATTATCTAAAGGTAGGCAGTACAGCCACCCACCGTGATGCTGAACCATGCAATGACTGGACACACAACATCACGTGACAATTGTGTGGAAGAAATTAAGGCAAGAAAGACTCTTAGGAAATGTTTCAAGAACTGATGATGAATCCCAACACCAGGAAAAGAAACTGTTTTCCTCTATCTTGATAATTTAGCCAGGAGAAGAAACTCGCCTAATTTGGTAATCATCTATTTATTAACACAAACAATAACAAGGAAAGGATGCCACATGTGAGGACAGCAGCCCCTCAGCAGGGTATAAAAGGGGATGTGGGCAGGGAGACTCCCACTTCCAAACCTTCCAACCCACCTTCTTGTAAACCCTTCCAGAACCTCCACCTCTCGCACCATGGTCAACTCTTGTGGCTCTGTCTGCTCTGAGGAGGGCTGTGGCCAAGGCTGCTGCCAGCCCAGCTGCTGCCAGACCACCTGCTGCAGGACCACCTGCTGCCGCCCCAGCTGCTGTGTGTCCAGCTGCTGCAGACCCAGCTGCTGCAGGCCCAGCTGCTGCCAGTCTGTGTGCTGCCAGCCCACCTGCTGTCGCCCCAGCTGCTGCATTTCTAGCTGCTGCAGGCCTTCCTGCTCTCGCCCTAGTTGCTGTGTGTCCAGCTGTTGCAGACCCCAGTGCTGCATCTCCAGCTGCTGCCGCCCCTGCTGTGGCAGTTCTAGCTGTTGTGGATCCAGCTGCTGCCGCCCCACCTGTTGCATTTCCAGCTGTTGCAGGCCTTCCTGCTGCCGCCCCACCTGTTGCATCTCTAGCTGCTGCAGGCCTTCCTGCTGTCGCCCTAGTTGCTGTGTGTCCAGCTGCTGCAGACCCCAGTGCTGCATCTCCAGCTGCTGCCGCCCCACCTGCTGCCAGACCACCTGCTGCCGCCCAGCATGCTCTAGTGGTTCCTGCTGCTGAGAGCTCTCACCCAGTGTCTCCTCCCAGCATTCCTGACATGGACCACCCGTGATCTGATCCTGAGAGGCCCATTGCATATTCTCTGTTCTAACTGATAATGCTTTTATTCTCCAAATAACCTTTCACTGCTGCTCCCTGCAGAGTATCCCTTTATAGCATGTAAACAAGTTTGTGTTCTGTCTGGAATCTGTAAACTCTGACCTTAACCCTATAGAAATCCTTGTTGTCTGTCATATTTTTAAAATGGAGATTTTCTTACATGTTAAATAAATTTAAAAATTTGCATTTGAACAAATAAAAAAGTCACGTTTCTTTGTTTCTCTTTCTCAAATTGTTGTCCCTCACCTCTAAAATTCTAGTTAGCTCATCTCCAAATAGCAAAGGAACTAGAGCAGGTGATTTCTAGCATGCCCACACTGCTTCCTCTGCCTTCTCCTCCCAATACAGAAAGATGGTTTCATAGACCATGCTCATGCAACTCACTTCTTGATGATTTTCTCTGACAAAGAGGAGGCTTTAGTAGGAGAGTATTTAAGAATTCTACTCAGAACACATGAGCAGTGGGAGGGTGAGTGAGTAATGCTCTTTTCCCCTTGGATGAACTTGTGCTCTTCCCTTTAATTGAGTCACCTCTACCCCATCTCTGAATCTCTCAACAGTGTTCTCTAAAGTCATCTGGAGGTTACCCCTCTACTGTCACTTGTTGCTAAGGGTCAGATTTGTCCCAGTTGGTCACACAACGGAGGGGCATAAATGACAGATGCCAAGGAGTTAGTGTCAGTAAACTTTTAAGCCACTAAGAGGTATACAGGGAAAGGTTCTCAGGTTAGACTTATCTGAAGTCTGTTCTGCTTGTCCTGTAGGTAACATTTTAACATCTGAAAAATATTGTGTAGGTTCTCTTGTCAGAGCTTGCATTTATGTAAAATGTTCTCCAACTGTCTTTAATCATAAGGGAAAACGTTAGTGTAAGTAAATAGTCCACACTCAGTATTCTCTGCATTATGACTAGTTCTATGTTTCTGTGTTGACCACTGTTAACTTCACAAAGGCTCTTCTCTGATGAGAGCTGGGAGCTGCCCTAATCTGTGAACAGGTTCTAGAGCCGCATCAGTCCCAAATAAACACACAGGAGGCCATATTAATTATGAAGCTGTTGGCCTTGCTTGTTTCTTACTGGCTAGCTCTGACTTAAGTAATTACCCCATAATTGTTAATCTAAGTATGTCTCTTACCGGAGAAGTTTCCGGGCTTCCTACCCCATGGCGTTACATCTCGACTCCTGTGTTTCTCCTTCCCAGAGTCCTGCTGGACTCCTAGTCCCACCTATCTAGATTCCTATTGGCCAGCAGTGCTTTATTGACATATACATAGGACTTCCCCCAACACAACAGCAAAGTCTTGTCTCTGCCATGAATAGACTGACCATATCAGTCTTCAATATTACCACTCATCTTGTTTTGAACAAGCAGTGCTCCCTAAGCAGAGGTATATGGGAAGCCTATATCTCCCGTGGTAGCTGTATGGGAATTATTAGGAAGTGGAGGCCTGCTCACCAGGTGTCTCTCTGGGGTCAGATTTGAGATTTCATGTTCTCCCTAGACTCTCTCGCATTTCTCTCTGCCTCTTTGTGGTGGCCCCAGGTGTGTGGTCTGAGCTCTTGCTCCAGAGTTGTTCTCAGTTGCCTGCATCCATTTCCACTACCATGAGGTATTTGCCTTCCAGTCCTCTGAAACTCTGAGTGGCAATATACCCATTTTTCCATTTGGTTCTCTGGTAATGAAATCTCATATCTCGAGTAGGAAAGTACTTGAGTCCCCAGATGTCCCTTTATGTCTCTTCCTACTGGAAGAGGATAATTTGAGGGCCAAGCACACAAGAACCCCTTTAATCCTACTTGCTGACCATAGAAGGAAATTTAGGGAGGAGAGATGAAGCTAGTAGGATATGGTACTCAAACTGTGCAAATTGGAAATGGAGCACCTGCATTTCTTCCTTGTATAGAGGGAAAATTCAGGGAGGAGAGATGAAGCTTTTAAGAAGTGGACCTTAAGCTATGAGAATTGTAGAAGGTGCACCCACTTTTCTTTCCTTCCAGTTGAATCCATTTGTGCCCCCCCACACTCTCCCTCAGTTGTGACTGCCTTGGGCTACTCACTGATCACTCACATCTGTCTTTCTTGGTATTCTGCTCTCCACAGGCACAGTGTCATCTCCTAGGCTAGACTGTTTGGCATAACAGAGCTAGGGCAATCTTCATATTCTCTTATCAGATTCATGTGCCCTCTCTTCCTCATCCAGTGCACCTCACAGGGGTCTCTACAGATTCTCTTAGGAAGCCATGAGCTCATGGTCATTATTTTTCTACATCGTTCTTTAGGTGTTTGAAGCTTAAGGTTCCAATGAATTGAAATTTACCTAGAGGAACTGGAGGCAATGTGGGGCAGCCCTGAGAGGAGCCAGACAGTTTATAGTTGTGCAGGAGGAACATGCTCTACATAGGTCTCTACCACCCATTGACCAAAGACTTTAAAGGCTTTATTTTAAACTTCTTTTTCCACACTTTACACAGCATACTGAATATCTGTAAGCCAGACATTATGTCATTCACATCGGTGGGGAAATTAAGATAGGGAGTCACACGCCCTAGCCTATCGTGATCTTCTGGCTTTGCTTGGGATGCATTCCCGTAATTGCCAGGTCTCACATGGATTTGGTTTCTCTACAGTCTTGTCATTAGCATTATTCCAACAGAGCTACATTGCCCAGCATTTGCATCAACAGCATCCGTCCAGGGCAGGGCCAGGACTTAAAGGCCTCTGTGTTCTCATGCCAATGTCCTTTCACATTTAGGCTCTCTGTACCCACCTGACACATTATGTGTGAGCCTTCAGAATAGTGAGATCTGACACTCCAAAGGAAGGTAAGATACACTATAAAACCAACTCTGAAACAGGGTGTGAGCACAGGAACATCAGGTGACTGGTGTTCCCTTTGAAGCAAATGGCACCAGAAAGCACTTCCCATAGTATTCTGTGGCCATCGGTTGCCATTGATTCCGAACGCACTGCAAGTAGGAAGGCATGATTTTGCCTTCTCCTTGAATATTGACTCAGGCAGTGAATCTCGCTTGTCTCATTTGCTAATTAGTTCACTAGCAAACCTTCTGGATTCAGGAGTGTTTCTCTGGATATAAGGACAGTGTTCCCCTCAGCAGGGTATAAAAAGCAGTCCAATCTGTCCTACCCACCTTCTTGCAAACCCAGACAGATCCTCTGCCCTCTGACACAATGCAGTGCTGTCATGGCCCATGCTGCTGCCAGACCACCTGTTGCCTCCCTTGCTGCTGCCAACCCTGCTGTTGTGGATCCAACTTCTGCCAGTCTAGCTGCTGTTAGACTTCCTGTTAGAGCAACAGCTGCAGTAGAAACACCTGTTCCAGCCGGACATTGGTGGCGCATGCCTTTAATCCCAGCACTTGGGAGGCAGAGGCAGGAGGATCTCTGAGTTCGAGGCCAGCCTGGTCTACAGAGCTAGTTCCAGGACACCCTCCAAAACAATACAGAGAAACCCTGTCTCAAAAAACCAAAAAGAAAAAAGAAAAAGAAAGAAAAGAAACACCTGTTCCTTGCCAACATGCCCTCATACTTCGTGCTCTTGGGCATTCTCACCTACTCTTACTCCTAAATCACCAAATCTGCCTGATGTAGATCAGTTTCGCCAATCCTCAAAGTCCAACTGCTACTGGTTTTTCCAACAAACATGCTGCCCCACATTTGGGGTCCATCTCTGCCATGTCCTCACCCCTTAATGTTTCTCAGTACTTTTAGAGTTGTTCCATCATCCACAGGAAACAATTTGTTCTTGCTATGTCTTTTTTAATTGGACATATTGTGATAAATCTGAATGATTTAGGCATTCCCAGCTACAAGCCTTATGTCATGTCACTTTGCCTCCTTGTGGTGGTTTGAAAGAAAATAGCCCCCAAAGGGAGTGGCACTATTAGCAGGTGTGGCCTTGTTGGAGGAAGTGTGTCATTGTAGGGGTGGGTTTTGAGGTTTATTTTGCTAAACCTTCCCTCTGTGTTTCTGTCAGGTGACTTCCTGTTGCCTATAAGATGTAGGACTCTCAGCTATAGCTCCAGCACCATCTGCCTGCACAGCACCATGGTCTCTGTCATGACGATAATGGACTGAACCTCTGAAACTGTAAGTGATCCACCCAAATTCAATGTTTTTTTTAGTAAGAATTGTCATGGTCATGGTGTCTCTTCACAGCAATAGCAACCCTAACTAAGAAACTCATGATCCTCTGCCCGCATTTCTAAGAATTTTCAGCCCATCTTTCTAAATGGAAGATCTCAGGGCTGTGGGCTTGCAAGGAAATGCCCCCCATAACTCATATACCTGAATATTGGGATTCAGATGTGTAAACTAACACATTCTTGTTCTTTACCATAATTTCAAAAATAAAGATTATTTTTACACCTTAAATAGGTATACACATAACCTACTAATTACATGTCTCTTCCTTTCTCCTTCCTGAGTTATTACCTTCATCTTTCAAATATTATAGTTCATCTCTATGGTTTGATGAAGAGTAGGGTCATCACTTTCTTAATTGTCATCTCTTATGGTTTGAATGAAAGAGACTTCTTTTACCCCCTGTATGTGAAAACTTGCACTTTACATTGTGGAATTGTTTGGAAAAGATTATGATGTTTCTCCTTGTTGGAGGAGTTTTGTCTCTTGAGGCAGTTCTTGAGGTTTTAGTACCCCCATGCAATTGCCATTCAAGAGTGTGTCATTTGTGAAGTATATGCACATATGAGTACTGGTCCCTTGTGAGTTCACGTCAGAGGGTCCTATCCCATGGATCTATAATTACAGGGAATAGGAAGCAATCAGACATAAGTTGGGTGGCTTAGAAGATCAGTTCTCAACTACCTGAAAGTAGGACAGAGTTGCCACCAAAATAACACTGAGATTTTTTTGGGTAACATAACACAGAACACCGTTGAGAATTCTGGATATAAATTTAAATAAAAGAACTGCTTAGGACATTGTTCACCCAGCATTCGCCATGAATCTTAGTAGGACGTTCATATTTTCCACCTTCCTTGAGTTTTTAATCTGTAAAAAAAACTTGCCAAATTTTACAACTTATTTGTCAACACAAACAATGACAAGGAAAGAATGCTGCATGTGAAGACAGCAACCTCTCAGTGAGTTATAAAAGGGGATGTGGGCAGGGAGACTCCCACTTCCAACACACTTTCATCACAGCCATTCTAGAAATTCCAACCTGTAAAACCAAGGTCAACTCCTGTTGAGGCTTCCTGCTGTGACCAAGGCTGCTGCCAGCCCATCTGCTGCTGGACCACCAGCTACCAGGCCACCTGCTACAGGACCACCTGCTACAGGACCACCTGCTTCCAGACCACCTGTTGCCAGCCACCTGCTGCCAGACCACCTGCTGCCAGACCACCTACTGCCAGACCACCTACTGCCAGACCATCTGCTGCCCACCAGCATGAGCTAGTTCTAGTGGTTCCTGCTGCTGAGCACTCTCACCCACAATCTCCTGTTCTTCTTCAACCTGTATTCAACTGTGAGACGAATCCTGTGAGGCCTACCCTAAAGCCCCTGATACAACTGGGATTAATTAGGACACCAATAATGCTGCCTATACTCATGCCTGATACTACCTCTAAAACGTTTAACTCTTCTCTGGAATCTTTGCAATCTCACTTCATCCCATGGAACAATTTGTTCTTTCCCATGTTCTCAAAAATGGAATGTTTCCCATTAACAAATAAACCTGATTTTTCAAGCCATCATGTCTTCTGCTCAAATTGCTGTTCTCATCTAGCTACGTTTTTATTTCCTCTCTACACAAGTAACAGGTTCTAGCAGTTGACTTCTGAAACACCAGTTTTCTATCATCTTCTGTGTCTTCCTCGTCATACAAAAGGTGGTTTTATGGTCCACAGGCATGAAACTCACCCCCTAATGACTCTCTTTGAAAGAAGCTGAAGCTTAGATAGAAGAATTGAAGTCTCTGGGGCAGAACACCCAAGCGCTGAGAAAGTGGGTGAGCAAATGCTTTTGCTTTTTTTTCCTTTGAATCCAAGTGTATCCTCCCAAAGTCTAGTGACATGGAACGCTGCTGCCTCTAGGCCTGTCCTGCTCATTATAGCTCTCTTTATTGGCTTCCCTCTCTACCCTCAATAACTCGCTAGTTCCTCACAACCATGTTCTCCAATTATTACCTATGAACTCGCCTACTGCAACCTTCAGTATTGTGTCTACTCTTGTGATCATACATCCACAGACGCTCATGGTCCCAATCTCAATATTGACACCACTGAAAATGTTTTCCATACTTTCTGGGGCTTTCCATGTTATAGATATTCATTTTATATTTGCTGTTCCCCAAATGGTAAGTTTGTAACACATGTCCTTGTATATTAACTCCACTTTCTCTGCACAATTTTGATTATTTTTGTTGTCATCAATATTTTGGCTATTTAATTTTCAGTAATGATAGTATTGTATGTTCATAGAAATTAGCAGCATATAATAGTAGAAATTAGCATCCAGAATACATGAGTATAGTGTTTTACATTTATCCCACGTATTACACACTCCTGTTCCCATCCTACTTGTTTAGTTCCCCTCAACCATTATCATGCATTTTTCTTCCCACTTTATAGCTTTTTCTTTTTCTGTGGTGTGTGTCTATGTGTGTATGTGCACATGAGCAATATTGTAAACATGTATGTATGTGACACTTATCTGACAAAACATTGATACATTTCTGACTTTGGCTGATTTTGCTTAATATGACAATTGCCACTTCCATTTATTTTCTTACATATAGTATGGGCATATTCTTAATTTATAAATAATTCTCCATTGTCCATATGTTTCAACTTATATATTCATATATGGACTCTGTTTGGCCTTCCTTCATGATTCCATATTGAGTAGTGTTACAGAATACATGGAAAAAATAGGCATCCCTCTTGTCTTATATTTTTTATTCCTTTGGACATGATGTATGAAGCATTGTAACTAGATCTTCTGATAGGATTATTTTAGTGTTTGAGGAAATTCCGTGTTTCCTCTGGCCCGGACTATTGATTGCATGGGATCCTGGATGGCAGGAAGTGGAAGAAGCGAGCTGGACCCTCCCTTTCAATGTTTTCTGCCTCCTCGCTGTAGAGATGATTTGACCAGCTGCTTCAAGGTCTTCCTGCCTTCGCTTCCCACTGTGATCAACTGTTCCAGAAAAGATGTTCTCTTCTGTCAGTGCTTTTTCTGATTGTTTTATTACAGTAACAGGAAGAGAAGATCAAATCCGGAAATTTCCAACATCTTGGTTTCTCTGTCCTTATTGTACTATGTGTATATATAGTTAACATATCTGTACCTGAGAACTTCGAGAATACTACAGTGTGACACCTAATGCTTAATGTGTTCCTTCCACCTCTACTGCACATTAGTGCTCCAACTTCCAACTCCCAGGAGGCTCACTGATATTTGAAATCTAGGGGGACGGTAGCATTGGCAACTTTCATTCCAAGGAGCCATGAATGTCCCTTGGGATCATCTCACATTTGAAAATCAGCTTCAATATCCACAGAGCCTGAATTAATGTAAAAAAGGATACATCTTCCCAAATGATCACTGAGAATGTAACCAAGTAATTTCACTTGCACTTTGATGCACTCATTTCCTAGTTTCAAATTCTGTACATTAGTCAATTTATTTTATTTACTGGAGAGGAAGCTGCATATAATGCTTATTGTTTTGATACACACACACACACACACACACACACACACACACACACACTGTATCCTGAAGGTAGAGATTCACCCTCACAGGGTGCCATTTCCAAGTTGGCTTCAAGAGGTGGTGGCATCTCGCTATTGTTTCATTTGTTTCTTGATGGTACAGTATGGAAGGGAACAGAACAGTGGACCCTGTGTCTGTGCCCCTGTTTTCAGTGCTCTATAGCCACTGCTGTCCTGGGTGTGGTTATTTAGGATTCTATGTGCCCGTTCCAATATTTGGCCTAAGCACATTAAGACATTGCAAGCTGAGAGCACAGGCTCTTTCACAGGCTGAACATGAACTCATTGAGAAACAACCAGTCTGATAAAGTTCTCAAGAGATTGCACCTGCCTGGGGGTTCCATATCAGTCTCTTTCTTGCATAGAATATACTTAACAGAGAATGCCCTAGTTTCTTTAGACTGGACTCTTGAACACAGCAGCAGGTGGGGCGGCAGCAGCTGGAGGTGCAGCAAGAAGACCTGCAGCAGCTGGACACACAGCAGCTGGACACACAGCAGCTGGACACACAGCAGCTGGACACACAGCAGCTGGACACACAGCAGCTGGGGCGGAGCAGGAAGGCCTGGGCTCTGAAGACACAGTCATACCAGTTTTGTGTGCATCCACTCTGTTGTGAGGAACAAAAATGTTTCCATTGATATTCATTGGTCCTTCTTAGTTACACACCACCCTGCCTCTGTTGCCATTCCTAACTTGTTCATAAAGCATTCTATCCACTGTCATTCTTCCAGTTAAGGGATGCCATCTGGGCTGTGATTCTTGGCAGCTAAGGTCTGCAACAACATCCCCATTAACAAGAGCCAATAAGGGCAGAACCTGGTCCCAATGCATTCCTGTTCTCAAGTCACTGGTCTTTCCGTGCTCACCTGACCTATTAAGCATGAGCCATCAGTCTAAAGCACCTGTATCTGCCAGGGCCACCAGAAGTAATTACAAGAAAGTAGGAATGTGACTTCTTACAGGAAGGGAAGAGGTACCACAAAATGACACTGAAACATGTGGGACCAGGACACAGAATGTCACGTGACAACTGCCTTGGAAGAAATTAAAAAAAAGAAAAGAAAAGCCACTTAGGAGATGGTTCAGCAAGAAATGGCAATAAGTCCTAATAAGCCAGGAAAGGAATCATGTTTTCCATTCACCTTGAAAATGTAACCAGGAAAAGAAACTCGCCTAATTTGGTAATCACCTATTTATTAACACAAACAATAACAAGGAAAGGATGCCGCATGTGAGGACAGCAGCCCCTCAGCAGGGTATAAAAGGGGATGTGGGCAGGGAGACTCCCACTTCCAAACCTTCCAACCCACCTTCTTGTAAACCCATCCAGAACCTCCACCTCTCGCACCATGGTCAACTCTTGTGGCTCTGTCTGCTCTGAGGAGGGCTGTGGCCAAGGCTGCTGCCAGCCCAGCTGCTTCCAGACCACCTGCTGCAGGACCACCTGCTGCCGCCCCAGCTGCTGCATTTCTAGCTGCTGCAGGCCTTCCTGCTGTCGCCCCAGCTGCTGTGTGTCCAGCTGCTGCAGGCCATCTTGCTGTATTTCTAGCTGCTGCCGCCCCTGCTGTAGCAGTTCTAGCTGTTGTGGATCCAGCTGCTGCCGCCCCACCTGTTGCATCTCCAGCTGCTGCAGGCCTTCCTGCTGCCGCCCCAGCTGTTGCATTTCCAGCTGCTGCAGGCCTTCCTGCTGCCGCCCCAGCTGCTGTGTGTCCAGCTGCTGCAGACCCAGCTGCTGCCGCCCCACCTGTTGCATTTCTAGCTGCTGCAGGCCTTCCTGCTGCCGCCCCTGCTGTAGCAGTTCCAGCTGTTGTGTGTCCACCTGCTGCAGACCTACCTGCTGCAGACCCAGCTGCTGTCAGTCTGTGTGCTGCCAGCCCACCTGCTGCCGTCCCAGCTGCTGCATTTCTAGCTGCTGCAGGCCTTCCTGCTGTCACCCCAGCTGCTGTGTGTCCAGCTGCTGCAGGCCATCTTGCTGCATTTCTAGTTGCTGCCGCCCCTGCTGTGGCAGTTCTAGCTGTTGTGGATCCAGCTGCTGCCGCCCTACCTGTTGCATTTCCAACTGCTGCAGGCCCACCTGCTGCCGCCCCAGCTGCTGTGTGTCCAGCTGCTGCAGACCCCAGTGCTGCATCTCCAGCTGCTGCCGCCCCACCTGTTGCCAGACCACCTGCTGCCGCCCAGCATGCTCTAGTGGTTCCTGCTGCTGAGTGCTGCACACACAGCCTCCTGTTCTTCATCACCCAGCATTGCTGATGTAGAACTCCTGTGCGCTGATCTGGAGTGGCTGATCTCTTTTATCTTGATTTAGGCCTCAAAATAGAAATTTACTCACTCTGTCTTCCCTAACCAAATCTCTCTCTCTCTCTCTCTCTCTCTCTCTCTCTCTCTCTCTCTCTCTCTCTCTCTCTCCTCTCCCTCTCCCTCTCTCCCTCCTTCCCTCTCTCCCCCTCTCCCTCTCCCTCTCTCCCTCCTTCCCTTTCTCCCCCTCTCTCAAATAAAAATGAATTTGGATTTTCTCTCTAATCTATCATGTTACTTCCACTCTGATGTTTATTTTCTGTCCCATCTCTGTAATAGAAGTATTTCTATATATTAAATAAATCTGAATTTTAGACATTCAAATGCAAATGCATCACATCTCCTTATTTCTCCTTAACTGTTCTCAGCTGTCAGCTTCTTGTTAGCACCTCTCAAAATAAGGAAAAGCCCATAGTAAATTAATTTGCCTGTGCCCTCTGTTTCCTCTGTGTGCCTGCTGTAGTGCAGGGAGGTGTTTTCTTGGAACAGCCACATGGTCCTCTCTACCAGAGCTTTCCCTGTCAGAGGGAGAAGCTCTGAGACCAGAGCAAGTGGAGGAAGTTAGGAGCCACATGTTCCCATTTGCACTCACTGAACATGTCTCAGTCCCATGTTCTCGGTGGGAATGTCCTGCTCACATGTGCTCTGCTGGCTTCCTTCCCATGCTGGTCACTTATCACGTGAAGTACCCATCTCAGAGCCCTGTCTTCTAGTCTCACTGTTGCTGGCTTTCTGCATATTTTCTTTCTTTTTTTTTTTTTGTTTTTTTTTTTTTTTTTGGTTTTTACGAGACAGGGTTCCTCTGTGTTGTTTTGGAGGCTGTCGGTCCAGCCCAGCCTCGAACTCACAGAGATCTGCCTGCCTCCGCCTCCCGAGTGCTGGGATTAAAGGCGTGCGCCACCACCGCCCGGCAACTTTCTGCATATTTTCACACAACATGGCGGTCACCATGAGTGGTGTGACCTTTGGATTGCTTCCCACTTAACTGCAAATCTTAAATTTTTCTCTTTCTTTACAAGTTTTGCACCATTATTTTAACTATTAATCCTTATTTGTTTGTCCGTTCTGTCCCCTTACTGTATCTGAGCCCTAGAGAGCAGTGTCCATGACTGTAACACTCTAGAGGAGACTGTGTTTAAAGGGTGCTACCTCATGGTATGTGAACTATGTGGGATTCACTAAAAGCACTAGACCCAGGGATTTTTGACAAAAGTCTAATAAGGAAATCCTCTCAAATACAATCTATTAGACAGACATGGAAGCAAGCCAGATTCCTAGAAACTGCTCCCAAATCTGATATCAGTGAAGCCCACCTTTCTGGTCTCCAGCAGGCTCTGCAGAAAGCCACTTGCCCTGTGCCTCACATTAGGATATGGACAAGGCATCTTTCTTGGATTCTTTTCACATGCCAGGAGAGAGGGAGAGAGAGAGAGAGAGAGAGAGAGAGAGAGAGAGAGAGAGAGAGAGAGAGAGAGAGAGAGAGAGAATGAAGTCGGGTATTTAGGGAGGTGGGAAGTATCATGGAAGACTTGGGGGAAGGGGAAGAATGCATTCAAAATATGTTGTATGAAAATGTTTTTGAAATAAAAATAAACGCAAAAAAGCAATATTTGAAAGAGAAAATGAGAAACAGGACATTTCCATAGCACTAACTACACAGATAAATTGCTTGCCAGTGTTTAAGGATATGGAAAATGATACCAAATCTTTAACATCTGGCAAAATTCATTTCCAGTGGCACAGATGTCATTAACAACATTGCACATGTATTACTTTTGAGTAATTAGTATTCTCATTACTCAAAAATGACCTGAACTATCAAGACCTTTGCCTTTTGCCCCACAAAATGCCACAACAATGGGCATCATTCCCATTGGTTAGTGAAAAAATGCATAGTAAGAACTATGTCTACACAACTATCATTATGGTACAGGATACAGACAGAGAGGGAAAGAGCCATAATCTCAAACACAGAGACTCACATGACAGCCCTCTGAAAGAGAGATGAAAACAGCAGACTCCAGAAGCAATCAGAACCAAACATGAGTCAGGAGGAAACCAGATCAGTAGAGTATACTACAACTGGACAAGAAAATTTTGTTTCTAATAAATTAAGCCATTAAGTGGGTAAATGCTACTCAAATGTATAATTACTAGTCAGAAAACAAAAATAAGGAAAGCATTTTCACCCAATGAGTAAGAGGCTGTGGGAGATGTCTAAACTCCAGAACCTCATCTTTTTGGAAACCCTCCTGGATTGTAACCTCTGACACTGTGGTCAGCTCCTATTGTGGCTCTGTCTGCTCACTGGGAAGCTGCTGCCGGCCCAGCTACTGTGTTTCCAAGTGTGGTAATTCCAGCAGCTGAAGCTCGAGCAGATGCTCCTACTGCTGTGTGCAGCACACGGCCAACTCTTCTGTTATAGCACACACCATTGCCTAACCGACATCATCTGCACCAGCCACCACTGTGTCCTGTGCCTCTTCTTGCTGCTGGTTTCTGCTTGGAATATTTGTCACACCATGGACGTTTTCACTAGTCACATAAAATGCATTATAGCTATCCAGTGACTGGAAAAAATGGACTCTCAGCTGCTAAGTTCTCTTTGATGAAACAGTCAGAGCTGAATTCAGTTCCTACGGGAAATAGCAGGAGTAAATGCAAATGATATTTTAACCCAAGCTGAGTATATCTATTTTTAGATGGGATGTATCTGCATTCTGAGGGCTAGCTAATTATGATGATGCCATAAAGCACTGTTTCCACAAGATCTCAACCGAAAGCTATTTCCCATCTTACTAATATCTCCTAATGGGTTAAATATTTTATCGTGTGTGTGTGTGTGTGTGTGTGTGTTTGTGGGTCTGTGGGTCTGTGTATCTGTGGGCTTGCATATGTGTTTATCTGTCATTTCATACCAAGACCACTTTTCTCACCACCAATGTAGAAGGGTATGATTAGGAGCAGGGGGCCTTTATTCTTGTCACCTGGCTTGAGTCAGGACACTCCAGGTTATTTGCAATGTAACACAGAGAAGGCTACTGACATCTTCAAAACTCAGACTGTCTCTGCAAAATATAAATGATGCATATGAATGATATATTATGCCTTTACAAGATCTAAAGACCTAATCCATGTTATACACTTATCACGGGGTAAGACATATAATATAGGCTCTCTACATGTGTGGATTTTGTTACTGAAATGCTACCTAAGGCTAAAAATAGTGTCTTGGCATAGCATTCTCTTTGATGAATATCAGGAAAATATGTATCACTCATTGATTCTCCTGCATAATTCAAAGTGAAGGGTAATTTAAGGATTCCGATGAATTCAAAAGCATGAGGTTATCTGTATTTCACTGGACTATATTTCGTGTTTCAGCATGTTCCATTATTGGCTGCATAAATTTTGAGCATCTTTCCTTGTATCCTTCCTTCTTTCTTTCCTTCTTCTCTAAACATATAACTCTTACTTGGAATCCAACGTGTACCTCGTAACCCAAGAATCTTAAGACTGCTGTGTCAATAGAGTCTAGCCAGGAGCCAGGCACATTCTCAGGGCAAGGACCTTACTATGTGTATTATTTTGTCCCACATATATTTGAGTTCATTAGCAGACTGCCATAATAGTAGACTGGATTTGAGAACCATTACAAGTATGTTAACTGAGTACATTAATTGCTGCAGCCCTGGTACATGAAAATTATTAGTGGATTGAAAATCAAATCCAGAATATATAAAAGAAGTTACTAACTTTGAAGGTGGCTGTCATGATTAGTTTTAATTGTCAACTTTATGCATTCTAAATTCATCCAGAAGACAGTCTCCATGAGTGATTATCTAGGTCAGGTCAGGTTGGCGTTTGAGCATATCTGCAAGGGATTGTCTTGATTGTTTTTAACTGAGACAGGGAGAGCCACCCATTGTCATCAGCTAAGCAATTTACTGGCCCCCTTAAGTAACTTTTTTAGACCTGAATTCTGGTAGCCCTAAAAGAGATTCACATAGTTATGTGAAACTTTGTTGTGAACACTGTTAATTTTTAACGTATTCTTTGATACTTTCATACATAAGCATGATATATTTTGATCATATGTTTCTTCTGTTATCCTCTTGTACCTACCTTAGTCCCCCTCCTACATTCTTTATCTGCTTTTGTGACCCACTGAGCTTAACTGAGATTGCTTGCATAAGCATGAGTGTAGCAGTCATTGACCAGAGCACGGAAAACTTACCAGTGGTTATGCCACTAAATGACTCCACCTCCTCCAGCAGCCTTTAACTGAGTGGCCCCTTGGGGAGGGATGAGGCCTAATGAGATCTTTTCCCATATACCACGATTGTATGAGTCTTTTGCAGGTAATCACACACACTGTGAGTTCATGAGTGCACGACTATGTCGTGTACAGAAGTCGGTGATTTGCAGAGCCCCGTCCCTTCTAGCTCGTACATTCTCTCCACCTGCTCTTTCAGGATGTGGTCATATAGATGTCCTATTTGGGACTATAAGCCACTGCATTAGTTGTCGTCCACTATTGAGAAGTCTCTCTTGCCACAGTTGACAACAGCATTTCTCTGGAATTCTGGTGTTGAGGTAAACTCCATGAATGTAATTTCTGTGTAAGCACATGTAAAATTGGGAATAGGTCTTATAATCTTCTTAATGTCTCTAAAAACTGAAAAGATTACAAAAACTTCTAGAATATATGAAAATAGTTTGGCAAAGTGTCAATAAAGTATAACATCGAGATATCTTAATATTACAGAAAAATGGATTTAAAACTGTCAGGTATGTTACTCTAGTTCAGCCTGGAGTGCAACTCCAAAGACAGATCTCAATCCAGATGACTCTTCAGGACATTAAAATACTGAGTCATGCCTATCCATCCCACCGTGCATCAGGGTGCTGACACTGACCACATCTTGGAATGTCCTAGGAATTTCACTAGCTCAATGAACACCTAGAATGTACACATGGATCATGGGCACCTCGAATTCTCACATTTGAAAGAAAAGACCTTCCTTCCTGTTTTCATTCCAGTGATGCACCTGACAGAAGCCAGCATCCATCTGCCGTGAATTCCACCTCCATGAGGAGCCCCTCTGAAATCATGTCGGGTTGAGAACTGAAGCACAGACGATGCCATGTCATATGACGAGCAGGGACTGAGGTCATGTAATATGTATGGCAGCTGAAGGAAGAATACAAGAGATGATTCATGGTGGAACACCAGGAAACATGAGAAAGGTGAAGTAATTATTTCCTGCATATTGGCAGTTTTTACCAGAAAGCTGCAGTCTATTAATTTGCATTTGTATCCTGTAAACAAAAACAAGGAAATAGTATTCTCATAATTACAGAAACAATTTAGCTGAGTATAAAAGGGGACCTGCAGCGAGGAGACTACAAAACGTGAAACTCACTCACTTGTAAACCCGTCCAGAACCTCCAACTCTCACACCATGGTCAACTCTTGTGGCTCTGTCTGCTCTGAGGAGGGCTGTGGCCAAGGCTGCTGCCAGCCCAGCTGCTTCCAGACCACCTGCTGCAGGACCACCTGCTGCCAGCCCAGCTGCTGTGTGTCCAGCTGCTGCAGACCCAGCTGCTGTCAGTCTGTGTGCTGCCAGCCCACCTGCTGTCGCCCCAGCTGCTGCCGCCCCAGCTGCTGCATCTCCAGCTGCTGCCAACCCTCCTGTGGTGGTTCCAGCTGCTGCAGTCCTTGCTGCCAGCCCTGCTGCCGCCCCTGCTGTCGCCCCTGCTGCTGCCTGCGTCCAGTCTGTGGTCAGGTCTGCTGTCAGACTACTTGCTACCGCCCCACCTGTGTCATCTCCACCTGCCCCCGCCCCATGTGCTGCGCCACCCCTTGCTGCTGAGACCTTTCTTTCCTGAGCACAGCCATTTTTTCCCACCTCCTTCGTTATGAAAATAGACCTTGTGTACCTCTTAGCCATCTTGAGAGAGGCCATTCCTGTCAATTATGCGCCCATATCCCAGACTCAGGAAAGCGGCTTCTGTTGACTTCTACCTCGTCTCAGTCCAAAATATGAAATTGGAGGTTAAGAAATTAATACAGAGGAAGGTGGGAGTGGATCCTGAAGGAGTTACGGGGAGGAGTGGAAGTGTTAATGTGATCAAAATTCATTGCACGTTGTGTGTGAAAATTCTCAAATAATTAATACAAAATGCTATATTTTTTAAAAGAAGGTAACCAGAGTGCAGGTCTTCTCTATCCAAACGGAAATGCCTCCAGCGCCTGTAGAGTCAGATTATACCCTTACAGCTGGAAGTCTCTTGGGCCACCTTGCTTTCCCTTTAACTGTGACATCTTTGTACCTTATTGCTGCTACTCTAAATAAAATGTGTTTCATTGGAATAGAAAACCAATTTTCCTGTGTTTGTTGCTTTATAATGATTGTCTCCGGTTAATGGAAATTATATTCAAAGCCCAACTACCCCAAACTTTCTTGACCCTGCTCTCATGATGTCAGGAAATGTCCAACATGAAGAGTTAAAAATTGGAAAAAAGGAACTGCAGTCAGTCATGTGTAGTAAACTCATGAGTGTATCAACCTGCCACGTCCAGAAGACACTGGGTTTTACACTCTTTCCACTCTCTTTTTCGTGATCTTTCCTGAGCAGAGTGTGTAAGTGTGTGGGGTGTGCATGTGTGTGCGTGCATGTGTGTACACATGTATGTGTATGTGTGTGTATGTGCACATGCATGCATGTGTGATAAAATGTCCATTTTAGGTCTGAATTCTCTCCAGTCCCTTATCCTCTACTTTGATGGTTGGGATTCTGCATTAAGTACCCATGTCTACTGCAAAAAGAAGTTTCACTGGTGAGGGCTGGGAGATGCCTACTTTTTTTTTCCAGAGGTCTACCTGTTGATAAGTTGCCCGTGTTACACGAAATAACCTCCTACCAGTGCTCAGGAAACCAGGCCCGCTTAAACACAGTAGGTCACACCCACAGGCAAAGGCAGGAAAGAAGGAGGGGGGTGCTAGTCAGGAGGAAGCTCTGGGTCTGAGGAGAGCTGAGACTGGGTGACAGGAAATGACAAAGACTAGAACACAACACACACAGGAATGAAAATTTCAAAGAATAAAGAATAAGAAAAGTGGTACTGGAGAGATGACTCAGTAGCTCTGACTGCTCTTCCAGAAGACCTGAGTTTAATTCCCAGCATCCACAAAGCAGTTCACAACTGTCTGTAACTCCAGCTCCAGAGGCTCCAACACAGCCATGCAGGCATACATGCAAGTCAAACACCAATGAACATGAAAAGCTAAAATATATGAATGGAAAAGAAAATAAAAAGTAAAAAAGTGAAAGAATATTTTAAGAGATTCTGTACCAAGCAGTTAAATGACAGTCAGTTTTTCATAGCAATTTATTAAAAACTTTTTTATTTAAATTAATTTTATTTAAATAACAACTTTTCATTTATTTTACATAGTAACTGCCATTTCCCCTCTTCCTCTTCTTCAAGTCTCCACTTCCCAAATACCTCCTCCCTTCCACTCTTCCTCTCCATTCAGAAAGGCACAGTTCTCCCATGGGCTTGAGCCAAGCATGGCACATCAAGTTGAGGCAGGACCAAGCTCCTCCCCTTATGTCAAGACTAAGCAAGGTAATCCAGCATGGGGAATAGGTTCACAGAAGCCAGCTGAGCCCCAGGGACAGGTTCTGACCTCACTGCTAGGTGTCTTACAAGGAGATCAAGCTGCACGACTGTCACACACATGGGGAGGGCCTAGGTCAGTCCTGAGGAGGTTCCCTAACTGTTGGTCCAGAGTACATGAGTTCCCATGAGCTCAGGTTAGCTGTCTCTGTGGGTTCCCCCATCATGACCCTCCTGGCTCTTATAATCCCTCCTTCAAGGCACCTGAAGCTCAGCCCAGTGCTTGGTTATGAATCTCTGCCTCTGCTTCCATCAGTTACTGGACAGAGTATCTCTGAAGACAATTAGGGTAATCACCAATCTGCTTACAGTAGATGGTCAGTTCAGGCACCCTCTCCACTATTGCTAGGAGTCTTAGCTGGGGTTATCCTTGTGGACTCCTGGGGGTTCCCCTGGAGCCAGGTTTCTCCCTGTCCCCCCAAATGCACACCCCATCAAGATGTCTGTTTCATCAGTCTCCCCCTCCAACCCACCAGTCTATCAGCCTTGAATAACTGCATGGGCTTCAAAATGAGTGAAGTGCTAAGAACACATGGAGGGAAATCTTTTTTCAAATGCCAAAGTTTGGCTGTCCTGGGTTTTTTTGCTTTCTACATGAAACCGAGTAGTGTCTTTCAAGATCTGTAAAGAATTGTGTTGGAATTTTGATGGGGATTGCGTTAAACCTGTAGATTGCTTTTGGTAGGATGGCCATTTTTATTATGTTAATACTACAGATTCATGAGCATGGGAAATTTTTCTATCTTCTGATATCCTCTTCAAGTTCTTCAAAGCCTTGAAGTTTTTTGTCAAACAAGTCTTTCACTTGCTTGGTTAGGGTTCCCCCTAGATATTTAATATTTTTGTGGCTATTGTGAAGGATGCTGTTTCCCTGATTTCTTTCTCAGTCTGTTTGTCATTTGTATATAGGATGGCTACTGATTTTTTACTACTGAGTTAACATTGTATCTAGATATATTGCTGAAGGTGCTTATCAGCTGTAGGAGTCCCCTGGTAGAACTTTTGGGGTTGCTGATGTATACTATCATATCATCTGCAAATATGTTACTCTGACTTCTTCTTTTACAATTTGTATACCCTTGATCTCCTTCAGTTGTCTTATTGCTCTAGCTAGAACATTAAGTACTATATTGAATATATACATAAAGAGTGGACAACCTTGTCTTGCTCCTGATTTTAGTAGAATTGCTTTGAGTTTCTCTCCATTTAATTTAATGCTGGCTATAGGTTTGCTGTGTACCACCTTCACTGTGTTTAGGTTTAACCTTGTATCCCCAATTTCTCCAAGACATTTATCATGAAGGGGTCTCCAAGACTTTTTAAAAGTTTTTTTTTTTGGCATCTAATGAAATGATCATGTGTTTTTTCCCTTTCAGTTTGTTTATATGATGGAATTCATTGACTGGTTTTCGTATGTTGAACCATCCCTGCATCTCTGGGATGATCACAGTGGATGATCTTTTTGATGTGTTCTTGGGTTCAGTTTGCAAGTATTTTGTTGAGTATTTTTGTATCTATGTTCATAAGAGAAATTAGCCTATAAATCTCTAACTTTGTTGAACCTTTGTGTGGTTTGGGTGTTAGGATGAGTGTGGCCTCATAGAGTGAATTTTCCATTGTTCCTTCTGTTTCTGTTGTGTGGAATAATTTGAGGAGTGCTGGTATTGCCTCTTCTTTGAAAGTCTTATAGAATTACCTGCTAAAACTGTCTGTCTGGTCCTGGGTTTTTTGGGGGAGGAGGTGGGGGGTGCTTTTAATGACTGTTTCTATTTCTTTAAGGGTTATAGGTCATTTAAGTTGTTTATCTGATTTAGTTTAGCTTTGGTAAGTGGTATCTATTGAGAAAATTACCCATTTCTTTTAGACTTTTCAATTCTGTGGAGCACAGGTTTTTAAGGTATGATCTAATGAATCTTTGTATTTCCTGGGTGTCTGTTGTTATGTCCTCCCCTTTTTGTTTCTGATTTTGTTAATTTGGATATCCTCTCTATGTGTGTTTTAGTTTGGATAAGGGTTTTTCTATCTTGTTATTTTTTTCAAAGAACCAATTCTATGTTTCATGGATTCTTTGTATTCATCTCTTTGTTTCTGTTTTATTGATTTCAGTCCTCAGTTTGATTATTTCCTGCTGTCTACTCCTCATGGATGTGCTTTCTTCTTTTTGTTCTAGAGCTCTCAGGTTTGTTTTAAGTTGTTAGTATGAGATCTTTCAATTTTTTAAATGTAGATACTTAATGCTATGATTGTTCCTCTTAGCGGCATTTTCATTATGTTTCATAAGTCAGGGTACGCTGTGCAATCATTTTCATTGAATTCTAGGAAGTCTCTAATTTCTTTCTTTTGTTTTGACCCAGTTGTAATGATAGTGCAAAGATTTCCTCATTCTATGCTGCCTTCACAGAGAATTATCATTTTACCACACTTGATTTATATCTAGATAGACACACAAGGAGACAGGTAGGTAGGTGGATGGATGGATGAAAAGAGGGAGGGGGAGGAATGAAGGAATGAATGAACAAAGGCCCGTATGTATAATACATGGATGTGTGTGTGTGTGTCTGTGAGAGAGAGAGAGAGAGAGAGAGAGAGAGAGAGAGAGGCGTCTGCACTCATATGTTCAGATGCAAATGTGCTCATGTTTGTGGAGAACAGAGGATGACCTTGGATATCATGCCTCAGGCACTGTCTATCACTTTAATTTTGAGAAAAGACCTGACTGGCTAGCAAACCCAATTCCACCTGCCTCTACCTCCCCAGTGCTGGGGTGACAAGTACATGCCCCTATGCTTGGAATACCTTCTGGGGGTTGAACTCAAGTCCTCATGCTGGCAGAGAAAGCACTGAGCCGTCTTTACAACCCTAAAACCAATGCTGATCCCCAGATTAAGAATTCTTTCATAGTAACTTAGCATTTTTCCATTTTTAAATGGAGAAATATTTTAAAATATACAAATGCCATGCCCCTAGTCAAACATTTATCGAATCATTTTAGGATTCACTGAGATTTCCTGACCAAGTTTTATTACCATGGATATAGAGACTCTGTAACTCCCTTGCTCTTTCCCATTTAACTCATCACCATTCCGCTGTTGTGGAGAGCTTCTGGTCTTCTTATATTTCTCTATTTAGTCTTAGTATAGGCTGATTATTCTTATTGCACTTGATGTGTTGAAATCCATTGCTGCCACTATTTGTTTTGATATTCAAGTTTTCCCATACTGGGCCAGTGAGAGTGCCTTCAAGGTGGCCCCAAAGGCATTTTCCTATTGAAAACAGTGAGTCATTGGTGACAGCTTGAAAATGGGTAAAGGAAGTATGGCTTCTACTGCATTCTTGGAGGTAGTCTGAATATCCCACCATCAAATGAGCATCCATGACTCACAGACAAGACGCTCTTCCTCATAGCTCACAGGGAGCTATCTCGCTATGATAAGCTACCCCCCTCACCTGCATTTCCCTGTTATCATCATTCTTCCCTTTGACATCAAAAGAGATGTGAGCACTGTGAGACACATTGGCTTAAGTAGCATCATGAGTGTTACGCAAACCACAAGCATAAGCAGTGACTGAATCCATAGGATGGGCCAACCCCAGAAGCAGAGTGGACAAACAAGGAAACAGGGAAGGAAATTTTGTGACAAAAACCAGATCCGGTAATCTTAATGCACAAGGAAAAGGAAATATTATTTTTCTTCATCTTCAAGTACTTAAAAAGGCAAAACAATGATCTGACTTAATGATGCCAATTTCTTCAGGGAAAAGAAAAACAACTTCGAAATATTCCAGGTCATGGTCATAGTACCCTTAGAAGAATATAAAAGGGGGCATGCAGCAGGGGGAATTTCAGATTCCCTACCTACTCATTCCCTTACTAATTAGAACCTCCACCTCTCACACCATGGCCAGCTCCTGTTGTGGCTCTGTCTGCTCTGAGGAGGGCTGTGGCCAAGGCTGCTGCCAGCCCAGCTGCTGCCAGACCACCTGCTGCCAGACCACCTGCTGCAGACCCACCTGCTGTGTGTCCAGCTGCTGCAGACCCAGCTGCTGTCAGTCTGTGTGCTGCCAGCCCACCTGCTGCCGCCCCAGCTGCTGCATTTCTAGCTGCTGCAGGCCTTCCTGCTGCCGCCCCAGCTGCTGCAGACCCAGCTGCTGTCAGTCTGTGTGCTGCCAGCCCACCTGCTGTCGCCCCAGCTGCTGCCGCCCCAGCTGCTGCATCTCCAGCTGCTGCCAACCCTCCTGTGGTGGTTCCAGCTGCTGCAGTCCTTGCTGCCAGCCCTGCTGCCGCCCCTGCTGTCGCCCCTGCTGCTGCCTGCGTCCAGTCTGTGGTCAGGTCTGCTGCCAGACTACTTGCTACCGCCCCACCTGTGTCATCTCCACCTGCCCCCGCCCCATGTGCTGCGCCACCCCTTGCTGCTGAGACCCTTGCCATGGATCCACTCCCTGCTCTGTAGATCCAGATATTTTGTGGATGTGTTTTAACTTGAAACACAGGGACAGAACTGATGCTGTGAAATTAACTTCATGAGTCCGGTGAGAAGCCAGACCATGGATGATGTCTGGAATCTGGATTTCACTTGGAAACAAGTTTTACTCAGTCAGCAAACAACTGGAAAAACACTTCTCTGCATGCTTTCTCTATAGCACTTTGCTAATATATTTCTGTACCAAAGGAAAGTTCCCATTTCTCTGCAATAAAAATTCAGTGTGACTGTTACTCTTTTAAGATGGTGTCTTCTCTTCCTAAACAAATGTGTTTGGGGGTTGGAAGACTCTTCTATCAGTAAAGTCCTTGCTGCACAGGCATAAGGACCTGAGTACAATCACCAGAATCCATATAAAAAGCCAGGGGTGGTGGCACATGCAAATTCAGTGCCCAGGAGGCAGAGCAAGTGAGTCCTTGGGCTGTTGGGCTACCAGGTTAGCCTAATATGTGAAATTTAGGTCCCAGGGAGAGACTCTGTTTCAAAAACTAAGATGGACAGACCTTACTGAATGACATTAGAGGTTGACCTCTGGCCTACCCAAACACACACACACACACACACACACACACACACACACACACAAGCACAGGCACATACACAGCAAGAGTATTTTAACTACAGAGCACACAAGAAATTTTCCTTGCTTTTCAGCTTCCATTAGTCCCTGACTTTTTCCCAGGTGTCTTACTATTTCACGAACAAATTACTTAGCACTATAATCAATTTGGGGGAAAGAGAAAAGCTGTGAAACATTGCAAAGCTTGCAGGACTTCAGGAATGTCAGAGTATGAAAAACACAATGTGTGCTTCACGCTTCAAACAGACAGCCTGCATCTTTGGGGTCCAGATGCTGCAGACCTGTAGTCCTTCTGCCTCCATGGAGAGCAGGGCTTCAGTATGAGCACAAAGCACATTGACACCTATGCTGAGATGAAACTCGGTTGTTTGTATGCTAGCCTCACATATTAATTGGGAAATAATATAGCAGGCATGTTCCAATATCAGATTAAAATGTACTTGAAATAGAGTAGGACTTTACCATGAGTAACCTTTTCTCTTGATAGTAAGTTTTCAAATCCCGATACATACGGAGGACAGAATCATATCTTAGAGGAGCGGGTAGATCCAGCAGGGGAAATAGACAAGCTGAATGTGGTCTGCTGTAAGCTGTGGCTAACTACAGACTGCATGCCCTCATCGGAGAAGTCCCACAGAGCTCCTGGTGATTGTTTCCATGTCCCTTTGACAAGTGGCCTGCTGAAAACTGAGTCTGCTGCCACTGACCCTCAGATCCCAGGCTCTTCATACACTCTTTCAAAGAGCATCTAGTGAATACTTCCATCACAACCCCAGTTGTAAACGCTGAGGCAACAGTGGGAGCCAACATGCATAGGACTCTGCACTTACGAGTCTACATCACAATGGAGTTTTTCAATAAAGTATCTGATGTGCTCCCCTTCAAATGTTTTCCCAAGGGAAGGAGAGAGGGTTCAGTGGCTAAAAGCATTGGCTGACCTTCCAGAGGACGTGTTTGATTACCAGCACCAGCATGGTGGATCTACAACTGACTGTAACTCCAGCTGCAAGGAATCCAATTCCTTCTTCTGGCCTCCGTGGGCACCAGGTACAGACATGGTACATAGACGTAAGTGCTGACAAAACCCACATACAGAAAATAATATGAAATAAAAATAAAACAAAAGTAAAATGTCCTTTTCAGTTTGCACATAGTATTTTTGCTTGTGACTTTATTCATATGGAAGAAACTGAATTTTAGTGTTCCGCTTTAGATGAAAAATGGGAAATATTCCCTCAAAAGGATATTTTTATTAATGACATATCCTATCTTTCCATTCTAGAGAGCAAATGACATCTTGTAGTTTGGAAAGGAAGCCAGAAGTGCAGGTCCATGGATGAAGAACAAAATGGACATAAACCTCAGCTATTTGTTAAGGATAAAAACTAAGTGAGCTGAATCTAATCCAAAAGACATTGCATGAGACAAGGTGAGATCCATGATTATGCTGCTGATGATATAAATGTATAAATATAGAGCAAACCTCAAATCAAGAGCTCTAGGACAATGGATCTCAACCTGTGGGTGTCACCTCTAGGGGGGACTCAAATGACCCTCTTACGGAGGTTTCCTAAGGCCATCAGAAAACACAAAAATTTACATAATGATCCATAGCAGTAGCAAAATTACAGTTATGAAATATTTTTATGGTTGGGGGTCACCACACACGAGGAACTATAATTGGAGGGTTGAAGCATTAGGAAGGCCGAGGTGCTCTAGGAGACTCAAGAATCAGAATGAAGGTCAATATACTGTGCAACTAAAGATAAAACACAAGAAAAAAACTGGCTGAATTTGAAATAATTACTCTGTAAGGCAGAGCTTATACTTGGCAGTGATCGCCAAAGTAAAACTTGCTTTCTAATGTAGAGTATCATTTTTATAACAAAACCTGGAATAATCCAAATGTTTCTCAGTAGAAGACTATCTAGATGAACTATAGTATGTCCACAAAGTTGAATATTGTATAGCTGAAATGCAATGAGAACTATCTGAAACCACTGCTATAGAATAAATAGTAACATGCCATTGTTGTCATGCTTTAAGAGAGCCGAAGCAAACTGTAACCAAGTGTGCATAGAATGAGAACAGTTATCAAATAAGCTGGAAGTAAATATGACCTTGTATTAAAATAACAATTTGAGGATAACCTTCAATTTAAAAAATGATAAACATTCAAGTTGGCCGATATGCTAATTAGTCCGAGTTAATCATTATCCAGTATGCACACGAGCCAAGAAATTACATTGTACCTTCCTAGTATGTACACATAGCATGTGCCAATCAAAGGCAAGTTCTAGTCCTAGAGGAGAGAGAGAGAGTGCACGCAAAGAAGAAAGACAAAAGCAAGACTTCTTTGGATGTGCCTCATTTTGTAAAACTTATTTTGGAGCCTAAAAATTTGCATAATAATAAAACAATTAAAGTTCTAAAGTAATTTTAGGACTATGAGAAGTAAGTATGGGATGTACAGTCAATTCCAAGTATATTCATGTTTTTCATGATCAAATACCTGACAAATGCGTCTCAAGGAAGAGGAGTTAGCTTTGCTTGCGCTCAAGGGGATATGGTCCATTGTGATGGGAAAGACCTGCAGTGGGGTATGGAGGATCTGGTCACACTGAGTCTGAGTCAGGGAGCAAAGAGAGATGAATGTTGGTTCTCCACTCTTTCTCCCTTCATTCTGTATGGGATCACAGCCCAAGGAGTGTGTTGTCAACACTCAGGGTGGCCCTTCCTTGCTTTGGTGAAATTGTCTGGAAACATTCTCTTTGATACATCCAGATGTGGGTCTCCACGGAGATGCTTAATCCCATCAGGTTGATCATGAAAATTATCCATCACACCAAGCAAGACAATGACGTGGTAACACATAGCTGTAAATTAGTCATTTGACCTCGAGCAGGTATAAAGGCAAGCAAAAGGAGTAGGTGAAATTTCCATAAACTAATAAAAACAATGTCAAAGAAAACACTCGGGAGGAAGGAGGGCAGGCTGCCTACTGACTTGAAGTAAAAGAACTTTCTGGAAAGTTCTAAGGAGATGGAACAGGACAATAAAAGGAATGGGACTTAACATTTCTGCCCTGGGGACTACTTAAGTCCCTAACAACTTTAATTCATTTCTGCATGAGCTTAGTGACCTCATGCCTTTGGGTTCTTTGAGAAGTAGCCTCACTGCGATAATCACAAAGCAGGAATAGGAGGTCTGGAGTGTGGCTGACACTCACTAACAGTGACGGTCTCTGTGACCTCGATTTTCATTGAAAAGTATATGATGTGTTTAATTCTTGATTTGAATTCTGATCTTCAGAACGTTCAGTTTGCGTCAGAATTTCCTTTCAAACATAGCATACTTCAGAGCTTACAGGACAAGGAGCACAGCTTACTATGCCCTCATTATCTAAGCAGAGTGTCTCAAACCCATAATTATTGAAATAGTGTTGCATGGGACTTTCTTTTTATAGGAAGCAGAATCTACAGCATATGCTGGCTTATCGGACGATGGACCAAACCTGTTCACATTTCATGTACCATACCTAGGGAGGATTACTAAGGGGATAAGTTTGTCTGGATAAATGAGGCTTGGCCATTGAAAGACACCCATATAAAGCTATCCATTCAGGTGCAATCCTTTCAATGAGCTATGAACACAGTTGTCCTTGACTGTAGCCAGATAACTGCCCTGAAGAATCTTCCCCCCATCTCTCTCTTTACCAGGACTCTACTGGGAAATCGATTATGTGTATCCGCATTAAAAGAGTCGACATTTTGTGAGCCGTTCTCAAAATATTATCAGGCCTGCCTAGAGTGACACATGTATCATGTGCTAGCCCCAGTTTAGAAGGTACACAGGCAGAAATAGAAGCACAAATCCCGTTTCACATGCCCAATTCAGTGAATCATTACAATGTAGAAAAAGAAAATGATGCCTTTATACATGTTTGAATATTTGACCTTACAGATGTAATTATGCCTTAATAACACTAATTACTGTCCTGGTAAGAAAAACACGGAAAAGAGCTTTGCTCATGGTGACACCAGCAGAGTATAAAGGCAACACCAACCAGGAGACCTTCAGATTCTCAAAACTCACTTTCTCAGAAACCCATCCCAAACCTCCACCTCTGACACCATGGTCAACTCCTGTTGTGGCTCTGTCTGCTCTGAGGAGAACTGTGGCCAAGGCTGCTGCCAGACCACCTGCTGCAGACCTTCCTGCTGTCAGCCCACCTGCTGTGTGTCGAGCTGCTGTAGACCTTCCTGCTGTCAGCCCACCTGCTGTGTGTCGAGCTGCTGTAGACCTTCCTGCTGTCAGCCCACCTGCTGTGTGTCCAGCTGCTGCAGACCCAGCTGCTGTCAGTCTGTGTGCTGCCAGCCCTCCTGCTGCCGCCCCAGCTGCTGCAGGCCCAGATGCTGTGTGTCCAGCTGTTGCAGACCCACCTGCTGCAGGCCTTCCTGCTGTGAGCCCAGCTGCTGCCGGCCCTGCTGCCGCCCCTGCTGCTGCCTGCGTCCAGTCTGTGGTCAGGTCTGCTGTCAGACTACTTGCTACCGCCCCACCTGTGTCATCTCCACCTGCCCCCGCCCCATGTGCTGTGCCACCCCTTGCTGCTGAGCCTCCATCCCTGGATCCAGCTTCTGTTTCATCTCTGTCCCTGTAACTGACCACAAGGACATACAGAATGGGTTCAATGCTGTTTTTGTTGAATCATGTCTCTGCATTTTATTGGACCCAACAACAGCTATTCTAACTCCGATCCAAATCCCTCATGTGGGCCTCTCCTTCCCATCTATGTGTGGACTTGCTTGTACCTTGCCAGCTGTTGTACTGACCTGACTAATCCTTCAGAGACTCCTCTTGACTTCTAGGTTCAGGTCACAAAGCTCAAAGGTCCACAGGTTGATTTCAATATTTCTATGGTGTTGCTCTTTATAGTATCTGTGTTAATTGTTCAATAAAGATACTCTTCGGCCATTCTTACTTCTCCAGTTTCCCTGTGTTGTGTCACTGTGTCAAAATAAACGACCACTTTCCCACACAGAAAATCCAGTGTGAGTTTATAAGTCTCTAAGATTTCCTCTTAACCCTGAAGAACTTGTGTTTTGGCATGCCTGTAGTGTCTGTGTGGTGGGGCGGAAGAGTCTGAGGGAAGACGCAGCCTGGAGCTTGGTTACTTTACCTCAAAGATTCAGCTTCAGCTTCATCTTTCCTGTGTGCAAATGAGACTTTACATACTAACATTGAACCTCCGTCTCTCACGCTCATCCTGATTTCAAACTTAGAACTTTTAGCTTTCATTGTATTAAAAGAAAACCAATTGCCCTCAGCTATAGACACAGACTCTACTATCCTGGTAGTTACTATGAGATATTTGAATGTCAACAGAAGTACACCCAGAGAACATGATTTACAGTCTTTCTAAAATGAGATTTCTGATTTATATCCATGAGTTTTTACATGTTGTCTAAAGACAAATGAGACTGTTGATGAAAGAAAGGCAAATGTTGTTTAAATTTTGTTTACATCAAAAAAAGCCTTTTCGTTCACCCTATAGATATGGCCAGCCTCTCCTCCTTGCCACACACCAAGAGTCTCTTACCCTACCTGACAGCCAATATCTGTACAAACCTGTGTTCCTTTTCTGTTTGACTTTTCAATTCTCCCAGACAAGAATAAAGCCTACCCCAATACTCTATCTCAGCACATTTTAGATTTTTATTTTATGTGTGTAAGTGCTTTGTCTGCATGTGTGTCCACGTACCACACGTGTACCTGGTATGAATGGAGGGCATCAGATCCACTGGAACTGGAGTTACCAATAGTTGTGAGCCACCACGTGGGTGCTTGGGATCAAAAGCAGGTCCTCTTCCTCTGGAAGAGCAGCAAGTACTCTTACCCTCTGAGCCAGCTCTCTAGCCCATATGCATTTTTATACTTGAATCATGTTTAGACATACTACAGAATGTGATGAATGTTTAATACACTTGCTTTACCACTGCTTAACAATATACTGCTTAGCAGTAGCACAGAAAGAGGCACCCTGTTCACTTTCGGGGCAGAAAGGAGAAAGCTGCTGTCATTTATTTCTGTATCTCATAGAAGGATGGCCAGGATATGTCCAGTTCTGTTTTGTTACTCTAGTTCCCCTTGCTAACAGAACGGATATAAATAACCTTGTAGAAGTGACTTCATATCTTTTTCTGGGTTATATCTGGGGATACATTATAGATTTGGAATAGCTATGTCCAAGAATAATGCTGCTATTTATTGGCAAATCTTAACAAAATCATGAGTGCACTTATTTCCATATTGTCAAATTTTGAGCTTTTGACCTAATGACTGCAAAGTATCATCTCTAATTATTTTATTTCTTTCATGATGTATGAAAGGGCATATGACTTATTCCCCTACCTCCAAATATTTTCAAGGCCTCAAAGTTTTCACACTTTTCTTCCCACTGTCATGCATCTCTATACAAAACATCTTTTCCCCATTAAGCAGCTGAGCTTTTTTCTACTCTATCTTATTTTTACCTTTAAATAATCAATTCTATTTAATAGGAGCTATAACAACCATCTCAAATATCAACAAGGTTGTTATTATTATTAATGTTATTACTTGTCTAATCTTTTTTTCCTGTTTTTAATACAAAATATTTCACTAATGTTTTCCCCTTCCCTTGCTCCTCCCAGATCCTCCTCAGCTCTCTTCCCAGTAAACTTTGTATTCTCCCTCTCTTTTTTTTATTTTAATTTTAAATAGCTTGTTTTGCATGTCAATCCCAGTTCCCTCTCCCTCCCTCCTCCCGCACCCCCATGCCCCCCATCCTCCCACCCTATTGCCAATTCCTTCTGCATAGGGGTTATCTAAAGTCTATCATTTCACTCAGGGTCCAGGCACTTCCCTAAGAGTCCAGACAGAGAGAGCAACCCTCTTTGTGTTATGGACACACGATGTCTGTTAGTATTCAAGGGATAAACACTGATCCACTGCTCAGGACCCCATAGGTAGCCCAGGCCTCCTCACTGACTCTCACATTCAGGGGGTCTGGATCGGTCCCATGCTGGCCTCCCAGCTGTCAGTCTGGGGTCCAAGAGCTCTCCCCTGTTCAGATCAGCTGTCTCTGCTGGTTTTGCCAGCCCATTCTTTTTCCCTCTCTTTAAAACAAGAAAAACAAAGCCGGGGGCGTTGATGGCACACGCCTTTAATCCCAGCACTTGGGAGGCAGAGGCAGGCTGATCTCTGGAAGTTAGAGGCCAGCCTTGTCTACAGAGCGAGTTCCAGGACAGCCTCCAAAACAATACAGAGAAACCCTGTCTCGAAAAACCAAAAAAAAAAAAAAAAAAAAAGGAAATAAAGAAAAACAAATGAGTCAAGAGATAAGACCAAAAATAACAAAACAAAATGGAACAAAAGCCCACAAAAACGTAGTGTTATGTAGTGTTTGTCTAGTAATACCCCAAAATAATTATAGATGTGCCCCTTTCCACCATTAAGTGAGTTAATAGCTTATTTTATCAAATACCAAATCTGTTCATCTGTCCTGTGCCTTTTAAAGACATTTCAAGCTGTCATTGAAAATGGGAGTTGAGCATGATTATAAACCACTTATCACACATGTCCAGTGTCTGAAGTTATGCCATTCTTTAATCAATTAATTAATAATTAATATTTTCACATTTTATTAATTAAATCTGTTCTTTGACAATTTCATACATGAGCATAATACATTCTGATTATTCTCACCCCCACCATCTCCCTCATTTATGTCTTTTTGTTTTATGGCACACTGAGTTAAACTGGGTCCATGTGTGTGATACTGAGTTTGGTGCTCACTGGAGACTGGTCCACTCACCAGTGAGCAAAGGAACAAAAGGCAAGGACTACAACTTGCCCAGAATCTACATACAATTCCTTGCTTAGAGGATGGCAGTCCATAGCCTTTCTCCCTATCTTTCCCATCTTACATTCTTCTAGTCCGCTCTTTGGCGATGTCCCCTGACCCTTAAAGGATATGGTGTGAGAGTCTTATGTAGAGCTGAGCCTTCATCTGTCTCCTGTTCTCAACATTTGGAGCAGCCATACAACCCTGCCTTCGTTACTGTTGCCTGCAAAGAAAAGTTTCTCTGCTTAAGGCTGAGAGTAGCATTTGTCTACAAGTGTATACATACACACCTACAAAACAGTTTGCCTCTCTCTCAATTTAGATAAACAAGCAATAGTAGTAAGTTTTCTTCTAGGGACTATGACTTTTCTAGACAATTTTTCACCAGAGACTATAATACTGGGCATGGATTCCTTCTAATATATCTTTTACACACACACTCTCTCTCTCTCTCTCTCTCTCTGCCATTTCTATTTTTGTTTGTGATGACTTAGCATGCAGTATTTTTAAAATTTTTTGTTGAGTTTGTTCTTTGACAATTTTATAGATGTATCTTCATTACTGGTGTGCCTTGTTTCATATCAGAACTATCAGGAAGGATTAAACTGCAAAAGTGTGTGTGTTCACATGTATGAAACAGAAGCATATGAAACTTCTCACATGATGAGGCCCTATGTATCTGTCTTTGTAGCTAACATTATCTAACTTCATTGATATTCTACCAAGCCAACGTCCTTCCTCCTTTCTACATGTATTCTTACAACCCTAGACAGACCTTCACATTTCACACCTTTAATACAACCACCGCCTCAGTGTTCTTCATGCTTCCTGCCATTCTCACACCTCCAAATACTTACAAGGTCTAGGTGTTTATCCAACTTTTGTTTCCACTGAATGATGACACAGCATTCAGTATAAATTCAAGAAAATCCTTAAATTCTCTCCATCCTGCTCACTGAGCACTGTCTTCCTCTGCAATCTACACACACAATTGGCAAGTCATTGGGCCCATCAAAAGCCCAAACATGGGCTCATCTAAGCCTATGTTTATCATCTGAATGTTTCTTCCTTTCTTCTCCGCACAAATAGTTTATTTCAATCATTGGTAAGTATCTTTCTTTTTAATACGTCGCATATTCACTCAACTGACCTCCCACTTATGAGTGGGTGCCATTCTAATACATACAAGTGAAACATTTCTTGAGAATAAGACCTTTTAGGCTACACTTTGGAAAAGGGAGAAAAAACAAGAGTTCTAATATGGTGTCATACCCTAAAACTGAAGCAATAGTGAAAGAAAGATTCAGTTGATGCAGTAGATGTCAAGAAAGAGGTCACAAGTGAGTTGTGCTGGGCATTGAAGGATGAGTAAGAGTTTGCTAACTTGACAAAGAAGAAAACAACATTCTAAGCAAATAGAATATTCTAGGCCTAATAAATGGCACCAGATTATCATTCTTCATATTCTATGACAGACTGGCTATGTCCCTTTACTCCATTTGGGACCCTAGTAACCTCATGAGTAAGGAATTAATAAGAATTGCACCCAACTCACAGAGTCCTTGAGAATTGTAAATAAGATAACAATTACAGAGGACTCCAAAAATTCCTAGCACACAGTAAGTATTCAACTAATTTTAAGTAGCAGGGCTATATCACACTGTCCACTGTGAATGCAGGGATTTAAATATCTAATTATTATTTTATTGACCAGTCCAACAACCTTGGAAATAACTGACAACCTCTTTACCATGTATGTGTCCTGACCCCTGAATCATTTGTAAGATGCAGATGAAAGTTTATGCCTTTATTTCTATCTTATCTCAAGCAAAACTCCAATATACATTTTTAAGGAAAAGAATAACTCAAAATATGAAAATACATACTTTAAAAGTTATTTTTCATTTATTCCATGGGAATTTCATGCATCTAGACAATATATTAAGACGATTGCATTGAACATACTCATTGGGTTTGTTGACTTACCAAAAGGTTGACCAAAATGTGCCCTTAAGTAAGTGTCATTGCAAAGTTGTTTCACCTTGGAGAGATTAAGTAAGACAAGATTGGTAGGACCTTAACTAAGTTTGCTCACACCTGACTGACCAGGTGGGAAACACAATATTCTTTGCTTATTGCAAGCTAACTCCTTCATATCCCCAAAATACCAATATTCCATCCTATTTTCCCACCAGTATCCCAGAAGGTCTGCTTCTAACCTATTGCTTCCAGAGATATAGTCACCATGATGTCTGTTCTGAACATATTACCCCAGGATAAGGCCAGACATAAAGAATTAACACTCAACCCAAGGAAACAAAGTCATGAACCGTGTCTAATTTGGGGGATATATCAAAGGGAAAAAGGAAAGCTGACTCTCTCTGCCAAATTAAATAGCACAGAGTGCAGCAGGAAAGAGAAGCAGCTCCTTTTCTATATATAAACACAACTAATTAGGGAAAACTAACTGTTCTTCTGTACTATAAACAAGAGTCATAGGGTTAGTAGCCCTCAGTCTGGTATAAAAGCAAGAGACAGACAGCAAGGAGAGAGACCAGACCTGGAACTCTCACCATCTTGTAAACCCGCTCAGAACCTCCACCTCTCACACCATGGTCAACTCTTGTGGCTCTGTCTGCTCTGAGGAGGGCTGTGGCCAAGGCTGCTGCCAGCCCAGCTGCTTCCAGACCACCTGCTGCAGGACCACCTGCTGCCAGCCCAGCTGCTGCCAGACCACCTGCTGCCGCCCCAGCTGCTGTGTGTCCAGCTGCTGCAGACCCAGCTGCTGTGTGTCCAGCTGCTGCAGACCCAGCTGCTGTGTGTCCAGCTGCTGTCAACCCTCCTGTGGTGGTTCCAGTTGCTGCAGTCCTTGCTGCCAGCCCTGCTGCCGCCCCTGCTGCTGCCTGCATCCAGTCTGTGGTCAGGTCTGCTGTCAGACTACTTGCTACCGCCCCACCTGTGTCATCTCCACCTGCCCCCGCCCCATGTGCTGCGCCACCCCTTGCTGCTGAATCTTAACTTTGAATTCACCATCTATCTCCTCATTCTCTACCAATGAAGTGCTTCCTTCTAGAAAATATGTAGTGTTCGAGGGACTTAATTCCCCAGTCCCAGAAGTCAGTGTTATTTGCCATTGTTCCGTGTGCACATCTGACTTCTGTCTAAAGTTCTTCCTCTTAGAATGAATTTATCAAAAATCTCCCAATGACTTAACAGGTCTCCCCCACATGTCTTACCTTGTCTTTTATCTATTCATCATGCTGGAGGAATTTAACTTTTTCCTGGCACTTGTAGGATCACAAATTTTAACCCTTATGCCATTACAGTCCAATAAAGTGTCTTTTATAGTCTTTGCAAAAATGTCCATACTTTGCTATTTCTGTGTAACAAAAATAAACATTCATCCCATGGGTACTGAAAATTGAATGTGATTGTTATTTTCTTTTTTTAAAGTAAATGTGTAAATAAAGAAGGGGGCAAGGGGAATGGTTCAGCAGATAAAAGCACTTTATTAATGAATCTGACTATCAGAGTTCCGAATCTGGCATTCACATTGTGGGAGGAGAGAACTGGCTCCCACATGTTGTTCTCTGTATGCTATGGCAACTGCAAACACACACACACACACACACACACACACACGCACGCACACACACACACACACACACGCACACACACACACACACCACACACACACACACACCACACACCACACACCACACACATACCACACACACACACACACACACACACGCACACACACACACACGCACACACACACACACACGCACACGCACACGCACACACACCACACACACACACACACACGCACACGCACACGCACACACACCACACACACCACACACACACACACACCACACACCACACACCACACACATACCACACACACACACACACACACACACACACACACACTGGGGGGGGAGAAGGTGGGAGAGAAAGAATATTTTAAAACACACATTTACATATGCTTCCTGAATAAATGTATTTTTGTCTTTATTTACTTAATTTTTGAGATTATATTTAGGTTACATTTCCCCCTCCAAATCCTTTCATATACCCAATCCCCACTCTTCTTCAATTCCATGGCCTCTTTTTCTTCAGTTGTTACTGTATGCGTATATTCCAAGGTCTAACTTGTTGAGCCCACTACAGAAAACTGTAACCAATCAATATGCAGAATTGTGGCGTCCAGTCCCTATAGATACGTCTATAAAACACTCCCTCACCTAAGGCTCAGGGAATGCTGTGGAAGAAAGGATGGAAAGATTGTAAGAGCCAGGGGGATCAGGAAGTTTACCGTGAGACTGTGTCTCCTGGAAGCGTCAGAAGCTGCACCCATAAATCTCACCAACATGACTGCCTAAATGCAAATTGCATTTCCACTACACTTAAATGCAGACAACATAGGTTAGTCAAACTTCCAACAGAGATGAAATGGCATTAATTACTGCCTAGCTTTCTAAAGGGATTAAAACGATAGAGCAGCCGTGAGTATATAACAGGAGAAATTGTCAGGGAAGACTGAACACAATTCACACTGCCTTTTAATCTTTAGGGAACTACAAACAGCCAGTGGATGGCTTAGTCTTCTTATCTTCTGCTCCAGTCAGATGTGGTGAATCTTATCTCCACATGCGTGCTTCATGAGGGCAGAATGTCAACAGGGCTTTCATCGCCCTGTATAGGGGACCACTCTGAGGTGATATAAGTGAGGGCTGGGGGAAGCCCATTGTTGTTGCTGGAGGTGGTGCGTTTTCCCCAAGGCTGCCCTCCTTTTCCAGGATGACATGATAAAGAACCACATTCCTCTCCTCCATTTAGAGATTGTAAACAATGCTATTCCATTCTCTGAACACAGAAGACCAGCTAAGCCTGCCCATGAGGTGGCCTTCCAGTTTGGCTTTTCCCAGTATCCAATGCTACTTGACCCTTCCCTTCCATGACAGTTGATCCCCACAGCATGTCTCTGTGAACCTCCAGCACCCTTCTGACTCAGCACCTGCTTTCTGGAGATTTCCACCTGTATCCAAAACCCATTCATGATAGATGACTTGAGAGCTGAAACCATTCATTAAAATGAATGTTCAATCTTTCGGTGCCTGGTAGAAATAAGAATATAAGTAAATGGCAGAAATACATTGTACATAATCCTTGAAGAAAATTATAAAGTTTATATAGGAACTCTACCTCTCTCACACACACAGTCCTTAAAATATAAAACAACACAGAAGTCTTTGATCAAAAGTAAATTCTCCTTCATGATTCATTGCTAATCTCATTCAAGAGTCATTGGTATGCATTACACACTTAAACACATTCATACACACAGTGAAAAAACAGCATTCACTCACACACCTAGCTTTTGTGTGTGTGCCATCATTTATGTAAAGATTATTTGATATACTTCAGGAAATGTCGGTACTTAAGCCATCCAGACTGAGTGTGTGGCTAGGCATGTTTATTTGCATTTTTAATATTTATTGTGAGAATGATGAGTAGATTCTATGAAGGATTGTTGTCTGTGTGTAAGATATCCATCTGTTTTCATAAATTCATATTATACTGACTTCATGGTTAATACTAATGCCCAACTGGTCCTCTAAGATATTCTGAGGAGACTGTCATGGCAGCCGAATGCATCTAGGCTTAGACATTTCACATGGCTGGTGCCCTATAGCCCACAGTATAAACCCATCATTAACACAAATGTTTTGGATTTTTTCTCCTCTTCTGTCCATTTTCCCCAATTCCTCTCTTGTACCTTCTGGGATGGAGTCTTCGTCTAGGGTTCTGTAGGATGTAAAACTCAAGCAAAGTCAAGGGATGTTCAGAAGTACTTTTAGCTGACAGTTTTCTTAGCAGTAACAATAAAACTGGGAAGTCTAGGGGCAAAAGAGAATAGGTGTTAACTTTTGGTAAGTGCCTGCGTCCTACCCACACCCAAGCCTATAGATATGTGAGTTAAGCCTGGTATTGATGGACATCTAAGAACAAGTCTCCCTCTGCAAATCAAATTTTCTGCTGCTTCCTACACCTAGCCTTTCTTTGGTGACACACTGCCGCAAATGCTGCCTCATAAGCACTATGAACATTTGACCAAATAATGGATTAGATAAATAAATGAGTTTTTCTCAGAGAGGACTGTGATATACCTTGGGGCTGCTTCCTGCCCACGCCTACACTTCCATCTACCGCACAAGCCTCTATCATAAAGTAGAATGTGCTGAGTTAGAAGCACAGTACAGGAGGTTCATGACCTGTGAAGAGGGCCCTTTAGGAGGACAGACACCACAGGGGAGGAAGCATCTCTGGTGAGCCTTGTCGGATGAGGAAGGGTTTGCAGAGCTGACCAGAAGCATTCCAAGAAGACAAAGCAAGCGCGGCAAAGGCTTGCAAGCTTGAGTCTTCACACTTTCTTTGCTGCTCAGAGGCAAGTTCAGCTCACTGTGTTTCCTCTTGGACATAAATTTTAGTTTTAGCCTCTCTCTGCTGCTCTATCAGAAGAAGAGTGCACAGTACTTCATAGAATTGCATTAAAAACAAAAGAAATACAGCACAACTCACACAGTGCCTGATACACAGGGACAGTTTACAAACCTTATCTCTGCCAGGACAGGACACAGGGAACACATTCTTATACTGCATATTTTGATTTTAGATGTTTCATTAAACTCATTGGAATTCTTTATTTTGTGCCAAGTGTTTCCTTCTGTCTGTGTCTTATCCAACCACTTACAGAAATACATGAGGCTATACCTGCTGTATGCCTAGAATATCCCAGCTGAAACTCTTGCATATATATCGACAAAGAAACTCAAAATGTTGTTTACATATAAAAAATTCAGACCAACAAGGTGACTCAGCAGGTGCTGGCATGCATGATGACTGGAGTTCCATCCCTGGGACCTACACGGTGAGTGTAGCATACACCAACACACTAAATCATAAATAAAAAAGTGTAATAAAATACTAATGAAGTATACTTCCTACTTTGTAAATTTTTTGGATGCCACTATGAGTAAAAAAAAGTCTACTGTTCAGTTTCCCAGTTAAAAGTTGAATAAAATTTCCTCACTCATAATCAATCTCCAGGAAGACTTACAGTAAAAAAAAAAAAAGTTTCTATGATTTCTAAGTGGTTGAACAACTGCCAAGTCCTTCAACTTAAAAGGTTGGAATGAGACATGACATTTCAGAACTTTCTCAGATCTGACCATCTCCCCAATCTTCCAGTGGACACACAAGACCACCGTCATCCTCATGGGAGATAGGACAGTCTCCCTCTAAATAGCCTTTCCTTCTAATTTATTCCTTTAATCTCACCTGGATAGAACATTCCTTGACATCAAAAGCATACTAGAATTTGTGGAAAAGCTTTTCCACAATTTGCAAGGAACTATGGACACACAGGAGGGAATTTTGCGTTTAGAAAACAAAATGCTAAAGAGTCATGTGACAAGTTACTTGCAAAAAGGACCAAGTCGACCCACTATGGAAAAAATGCCATGAGTATTTTAGTTGCAAACATGCGAGCTACCCGGAAAATAAAATGCCTTGTTTTCTATCTTTTGGAGTATTTAACTAGAAACATTATAATTATGCAATTAAATGATTAAGTTTCCCAAGAAGGAAAATACTAACAAGGAAATAATGATGTAGTCATATGATGTGTTCAGCGGGGTATAAAAGGGGCAGAGGTCAAGGAGACTTCCAAACCCAGTACCATTCACTCTCTTGTAAACCTGTCCAGAACCTCCACCTATCGCACCATGGTCAATTCTTGTGGCTCTGTCTGCTCTGAGGAGGGCTGTGGCCAAGGCTGCTGCCAGCCCAGCTGCTGCCAGACCACCTGCTGCAGGACCACCTGCTGCCGCCCCAGCTGCTGTGTGTCCAGCTGTTGCAGGCCCAGCTGCTGCCAGTCTGTGTGCTGCCAGCCCACCTGCTGCCGTCCCAGCTGCTGCATTTCTAGCTGCTGCAGGCCTTCCTGCTGCCGCCCCAGCTGCTGCAGACCCAGCTGCTGCATCTCCAGCTGCTGCCAACCCACCTGCTGCCGCCCCAGCTGCTGCATCTCCAGCTGCTGCCAACCCTCCTGTGGTGGTTCCAGCTGCTGCAGTCCTTGCTGCCAGCCCTGCTGCCGCCCCTGCTGCTGCCTGCGTCCAGTCTGTGGTCAGGTCTGCAGCCACAGCACTTGCTACCGCCCCACCTGTGTGATCTCCACCTGCCCCCGCCCCATGTGCTGCGCTACCCCTTGTTGCTGAGATCACTGCTCTAGGCTCATCTCCCCCTGCAGATAAATGCCAATCTTCCATGTGAACCCTTAGGACACATGGACTCTGTTTAACATCATTTAACAGGATGGACTGCACAATTCCGGTGAGCCCGCCATCCTCCCCCGAATAGGGCAGAGCATCCCAGCTCACTTGACATTCTCTCTTTTGCTACCGTTTCTTTCTAATGTTAGTGAGGTATAGAAATTAACTTGTATTTCATGGGCTAAGGATTCATCCTAATTCTACAAATTGATTAACTTTGTGACTCTCAATTGTTATTCCCAGTAAATTAGTCTTAACATTGACTTTACAACCACAGCCCTGAGGGTTTGGGTATATTCTGTATTTTATTTTTCTAAAATGAATTCCTTATGTCTTGTTGTTTCTCTTCCTTCTAATAAACTTTCTTACATGTAAGAATTAATTGGTCCTGTCCTCTGTGTCTTCCATAACCATTGTACTAAATAAATGGGGACTTAGATCTGGCTGCTTCAGGGCAATTTCTGCTATTGCAAAGTACCTGAGATTAGTTCCCAACATCCATGTTGAGCAACTCCAGCTCCAGGCAATGTCTGCTCATCTTTGGCCTCTGCAAGCCACCCCAATTAAAGTAAATTTTTTCATTTATAAGAGTTGCTGTGGTTATGGGGTCTCTTCATAGCAATAAAAAACCCTAACTAAGACCATGTGTCTATGTGTGGTTCTTAGTATTCAAATTTAGGAAATTTTTAATTCACATCATTAATTAATTAAAATACCTATACCATTAGTTCATTATACCTTTTAATCCCATCATCTCTATTTTGTAGAAGAATGCAAAAGCTCATTTCTGAGGGAAAAAAGTACATGCCAATGAAATCAAGAAAATCTTCTTTTCAGAGTTTAATAATCCAGTGTGGTGGTGAATGTCTGTAATTCCAGTATGCAAGGGAGCTGAGGCAGAAGACTCATAGTAAGGTTAAGGCAACTGGACTACATAATGAGTATTGGGCCAGTCAGCACTACACAGCAGGGCCATGTCTCAATTAAGTAACTGATTAATTAATATAAAAATAATGTCCTCAACTTATTCCATTTAACGAAGCGGCATGTCCGAATTACAACCACAAAGTGAGTTGCATTACTACTGAGTTCTGCTGTGAAGAGATTCACATTTTGTTGTGTTGTTATGGGCATACAACTCATCTGGATAGTCAATAATGTCTCAGAATGTGGTCCCTCAGGGTCTTTTTTTCTCTCAAGCATCTTCACTCTCAGTATTCTAACAGACACACACCCTTCATGGCTGGAATTCCTAAGCTCATTTCCTCTTTTTGAGGAGTTTAAAAACTAGGTCATAGCCAAGTGTTATGGTACAGGGCTATTGACTCAGGCCCTGTTCTAACAGTTCTTTAAGTCATGAAGCTCACCAATGAGTTAGCCCAGTGTGGTGGTTTGAAAATGGCCTCCACAGGCTCAGAGGGAGTGGAACTATTAGGAGGTGTGGTCTTGATGGAGGAAGTGTGTCATTGGGGTTGGGCTATGAGGTTTCAGAAGGTCAAGCCAGGCCTAGTGTCACTCTCTCTTCCTGATGCCTGCTGTTCCAGATGTAGAACTCCCAGCTTCTTCTCCAGCACCATGCCTGCCTGCATGCTGCCCCTCCTGCCATGATGATAATGGACTAAACCTCTAGACTGTAAGCCAGACCCAATTAAATGTTTTTCTTTCTAAGAGCTGCCATGGTTATGGTGTCTCTTCACAGCAACAGAAACCATAACCAAGGCAGCCTGTGATGCAGTTTACCCTTCTCATAGTCCAATTACCCTTTAATAGCATATTAGCTAGGGACTAACCTATGAGCCTTTTAAAGGGAGCACTCTTTTTCACACATGGGCCTTTGAGGCACTCACATATGAGCCATTTGTCAGCCAGGTACTTGGCCTTTCTTTCTCCTGGTGGACTTTCCTCAGCTTCTTCCTAGAATGTCACAGTTGTTCCAGAGAGAAAAGTGAAACTTCAACACGTCAGACTCAGGTCCCACAACTCGAGTAAACATCACTTCCACCATGTTCTGTTGGTCGCAGAAGATTGTTAAACCACAGCAGATGAGACCCCTGTGACCAACTGGCACTCAGGCAGACTAAATTTGTGGTAAGCTGACACCAGCCCTTCGAGTTCTTTCCTTGCTGCCTTGCTTATCTGAATAAGTCACAGCAACCCTTCATGTGGGTAAGCTGGATCCTCACATGGCTTGTGATTGGAAAATCGTGGCTACAGCTGTTTGTAGGGGAGAGATCACAGGTATCAAATGCTTTTTGTACATAAGAGAAATGAGACAGGGAAGCAAGAGCTCCAGGTTGCCAAGGGATTTGAGGACCGAGACCAGCTTCTCATGGAAGGTGGAAACTTCTTGTCAAGTTAGAATCTGGACTGCCCTACACACTGAGATAATCGTGAATAAACATAAAAAAACTGCACTATCTTCTCTGCTTCCTTGATCCATGAATGATAACTTGAAACTTTGTAAGAAGAACTGAAAGAAGCCTGAAAGTCTAAGGTTTGAGGCACAGCTGGACGTCAAAGGTCTGAGGAACAGCTGGCATGCTAGCAAGGACAGGAAACCCAGAATATCCACTTGACTGACATCTAGTGAAACTAGACAGATGACTCCCACCAAAGCTCATCTGCTGCTGCTATGGGTTAGTGGTGGTCCATTTTCTCTCAAAAAGGTGATTTCACTAAGGGGTGTCCAAGTCATAGACTTGGGAACCACCATTTTCACTGCTACCCACATGATCTGTGTGGCCTCATGTGGGTAAGAGGATGAAGTCCTGTCCATCACTGTCACACCAAACAGGCTACATAGTGGGAGCATGCTACAATTCAAACATAACCGAGATCAGCAATTAGTTGATTAACAAAATAACCCAGTAAGGACAGTTCTACAGCCAAGAAACACAGAACTCCTACAGGGATAAAAACCTCCAATTCATGATAAGTAATGATGTGGGGATCACAGACCCTGGCTGGAAACCCACCCCTCCATCAGCCTGGGAGCAGGCAGCTGCGAGATAATGTTTACTGAAAACAATTCAGTGCTATAAAGCTCTTGATAGGGCTCCGATAAGGGCTCACTCACTGAAACACCATGACTTTGATCCCCCCTACGCCTAGATGCTTCTTCCTGCTCCCTGCTGTTTCTCCCCAATTCTGGGGCCGGAGATTAAACCACCAGCCAGGAGGGTGAGAAGTCTGTGAGAGCTGTGAGAGGTGTGTGAGAGCTCGGTTGGAGAATTGTGTGTGTATGGATGGCAGTAGTCCTTACAAAGGGAAGCGTTTTTTCTTGGGGAGCTCTCCTAAGCCGACTTGGGGAGCATAAAGTTTTCTTAAAGCAACCGACCGGTCTCTGTGTCATCTATCCCGACCACCTCGATACATTCTCGGATGCAGGCTGCTCAGCAGGTGCGACATAATGACACTTTGGGTAAGGAAATGGATGGCCGATAGTATTTCTCCAGATGGTTTCCAGTTTGCTAGGAGCTCCCTGACCTGAGACAAATTAATATCTTCATTTTGTTTGGATCCTGACATTACAACTGTCTGGAGTTGGATTTGAACCCTGCATTAGATTTTTGGATCTCTTTGTAAACACGGGGTTTACTTTTCTTCCATTAACTTTCATAAAACCAGGATCTTCCTAATATTTGGTGTTTTGTTTTGTCTTTTGGGTCACAAATAAATACAAACTACCAGGAGACAATGTGAACTTCTATAGGGAAATCCAGCAGTGTCTGTTCAATAACTGATAATCCTTGACTATCTGGAACAAGAGGAAGCAAGAGAAGATGTGACTTACACAAACAGAGCCCATAATATCACTTCCTAAAAGGCATTGTCCAAGCACCACAGCAGAGGTCACTGAAGTCGTTGATTCTCAGCTTCATTAGATTATCTGTCAGTAACATTAACGCTCCCTTCTTCTCCCATCCAGGCTTTCTCTCTGCTAAGTAGGAATGGCACCTAAAATACAGGATAATTTGTTAGATTTTGACTTCAAATAATCAACAAAGACTTTTTGTTGGTAGTGGTGGGGTTTTTTGTCGTTTCTGTTTTATTTTTTTCAGGGACAGGGTTTCTTAGTGTAACAGCCCTGTCTGTCCCAGAACTCACTCTGTAGACCATGCTAGCCTCGAACTCACAGAGATCTGCCTGCCTCTGCCTCCCAAATGCTGGGATTAAAAGCATGTAACACCACTGCCTGGCAAACAACAAATACTTTTAAAATGTAAAGATGTATCATCTAACTCAGGTGCAATCACTATAAAATTATGTATGTAGAAAACAAAGATTTCATTTCTGAAATATGGCACCGTTAGTTCGAAAAGAAGTCCCACACTAACCTTTGACCAGAAGCCATTTCCAGTTTTAAAGCAGACAAACCAGGAAATAAGCCCTTATTGTTCTGCTTGGTGAGAGTTCATGGCTGCTTGTTCTGCACCACAGTTGTATGTAACTAACTTACTCAATCCTGGTAATAACAAACTAACTTAGTATGCCTGTCAGTGTGCAAAGATGGGAAGAGCTTTCACACAAAGACAGTAAAAAATTAAGCGATATCCAAGAATACACGCCAGGACTGGTCATTGTTGGGGTACCCCAAATTGAGAAGGGTCCCCAAGCTGGATTCGTCACCCCAAGAATCAAGAGTCCACACGCCAATTGATGCAACACGCAAGAGGTTTTAATTAGGCATCTGCAGATGGGCCTCTCAGTCAGCTTTTAGACCGATTGGCCCTGAGGTTCAGTCACAATCAGCTTTTAAAGACAAAGCCACAAGCCTTTGGGAGGGGTCCCTATCTTGTGATGGGGGGGGGTATGTGACTACTGACCAGGGGAAGTAGGTGTCTTCCTGTTGTAAATTCCTCAGACCTTGATATGAGTTAATCATCTCTCCCTAAGTAAATGGTGGTTATCATCTCCTGTTTCCCACGAATCTTGTTTGCCCATCTTTGACGCCCTGGTCAGTTCTTCACAGGTGGTCAGCAGCCCAGAATTGGCCTTTTGTGGGTTTACAGCCCTTCTGCAATTAAGGTTGCTAAACCATACATTCCATTCTGTGGTTTGGCCAGTTCCTGGGATGGGGTCTTTTGTTCACTTCCCGAGTTCTCTAGTGGGGTGCCCTCCCTGTTTAAGCTTATATTTTATTTCTATAAATTTGGGGTCTTTCAGTTATATTTTGGGTTCTAATAAATCTTGGAATCATAAATTTGAAGGTTAATAGACAAAACTAAGCATGTAGAGACAGTGTAAAGCCAACTTATTAATGTTGAGTTGTAGGATGAGTCCATTCACTTGTTAGCATCTTTGTTTAAACATTAACCACTGAGGTATGTCTGACTTTGTAACCAGACTCTATTAGTAAACAGCTGTGGGATCTTGAGCAAATTACTTACCTTCTCTAAGTTTCAGGTTACTCCTCTTTAGGGTGGAAATAATAATAGCCACGTCCATTGATTAGCATGGTAGTCAATCAGTTATTAAAATGTCTGTTACAATCCATAGAAAAGATCAAGCATCCAATAACAGATAATTTAAAATTCTCATGTGATAGGCAGGAAAACGGCAGCTGAAACATTAATACCAATAAATGAAGTACATTCAAGAAGGTAACTATGGTAAGCTGTTCTTAGACTAAAAAGGTTATTTGTAAACGAACTGGGAGTTAATTTCTTTCTACCAGATCATTATACAAGAAAAGACAGATATGATGGATTTAGGAAAACTCACAGCTATGTTTCCATGACATGGCTCATGTGCAACAGAGCTAATTTCCTCATGATGTCAATGAAAAGCCTCACCATTAAAATCCAAAAAGAGTAATTTCAGGATAAATGACATTTAAAGAGCATTTGAGTCAAGATTGTTTTTATTTTCTAACATTTATCGTGCGTCTGTGTGTGTGTGTGTGTGTGTGTGTGTATGTGTATACACTTGTCAGAGCATGTGTGGAAGTCAGAAGATAACTGTAGGAGGTGGGTCACTCCTTTCACCATGTGGGGCCTGGGACTGGAATTCTGGTCCTCAGGCTTCATGGTTGGCACCTTTATCTGCTGAGCCATCTTGCTGGCTCTTGAGTTAGATTTTGAAAGTTGTTCATCCTCATTTCCCACCATTTGCTAAATCAGGCCAAAATCAGGGAAACAAGGGTGCCAACAAGGGGTTGTCTTTTGGTGACCTTCAGCGAGAACCTTCTAGTCTTGTTCCTTGCCCAGAAGTTATCTATTTCTTTTTTTTTTTTTTTTTGTGGGGGGTGTTTTGAGGTAGGGTTTCTCTGTGGCTTTGGAGGCTGTCCTGGAGCTAGTTCTTGTAGACCAGGCTGGTCTCAAACTCCACAGAGATCTGCCAGCCTCTGCCTCCTAAATTCTGGGATTAAAGACATGTACCAGCACCACCTGGCAGAAATTATTTATTTCAGTGATCAAAAGCTTCCCCACGCCGGGCGTTGGTGGTGCACACCTTTAATCCCAGCACTCGGGAGGCAGAGGCAGGCAGATCTCTGTGAGTTCGAGGCCAGGCTTGACCGACAGCCTCCAAAACAGAGAAACCCTGTCTCGTAAAACCAAAATAAAAAAAAAAAAAAGCTTCCCCACCCCGCTGATGTGATCAGTTAGCAACCCTACATAAACATAAAAGGAAACTTCCTCCTTACTTTGATAAAATCACAGTTTACAGAATAGTAAGCATAGACCTCAGGGCAGACTGTTTACATCAGTAAAGAGACTGTTTACATCAGTAAAGACTGTGTGACCTCAATAAACCCTACAACTGTAAATGAGGCAAGGGACTAGTCTATAGATGCTCAAGGATCCTTTCCTGGATTCTACAGATGCAATGACTAATCCTAAATAAATCCCAAAGATAAAAATGTCAAGAAATCTTTATGATCAAGGTGGAAGTTGAGCTCAGGACAAGCAGGGCATTCCAGGTCAGTAAGAAAACAACAGCCAGGACTGGAAAGCCCTGATCCTCAGCAAGAGAGAGTGACCAAACCAGTGAGACAGGCTGGAAACGCTCATGTGGTCCTTCATCACATGTAAAACCACGCACCTGCCAGAGGTGCATACTGGAGTTCTCTGGGAAGTAGGCTAGGATTGGTTTGTTTGGAGTGGCACTACTAATCTGCTGCTGTCATGTGTGTACTAATAGGGCAAGTCACTGATTAGGTGGCAACCTGGAGAGTCTTTGAAGGCAAATTGCTGATGTCAGGGCCAGGAGAGAGTGGTTAGACAGTATCTGGTTTAGAAACAAATTCTTTCCTCCTTGATGACTTAAAAACATTCCAAACTCATCATAATTGAATCCAGAGTTTGGATTCAGTAAGAATAAACCACAGATGAAAATAAAGACATATTTGAAATGTATATGTATGATACACATAGAGGGGGAAAAATACCATTAGTCAACACTAACTCTTCTCTTAATTGGCTTAGGATTTACAAGAATGATCATGTGCCTGGCTGTCATCAGCACTGGCCAGGTATATAAAGGGACCCAATCCAGAGGGGACATCACACCTGAGAACACCCAACCGCTCTCTACTCCTCAGCCCCACTCCAGCCCAGACACCACCATGACCGGCTCCTGCTGTGGATCCTTCTCCTCCCAGAGCTGTGGAGGCTGCTGCCAGCCCTGCTGCTACCGAGACCCCTGCTGCTGCCGCCCAGTGTCCTGCCAGACCACAGTGTGCCGCCCCGTGACCTGTGTGCCACACTTCACCAGGCCCATCTGCGAGCCCTGCCGCCGCCCCATCTGCTGTGACCCCTGCAGCCTGCAGCAGGGCTGCTGTCGCCCCATCACCTGCTGCCCCAGCTCTTGCACAGCTGTGGTCTGCAGACCCTGCTGCTGGACCTCCACCAGCTGCCAGCCCATCTCTGTGCAGGCTCCCTGCTGCAGGCCCCCCTGCTGCCAGCCTGCTCCCTGCCGTACCACCTGCAGGACCTCCCCCTGCAACACCTGCTGCTGAGCTCCTGGCATCCCCACCAAGGATTTTCCCATTACCTACACACCTATTTGGGCTTTTAATCAAATTGAAAGAAAATATATTTCGCCAAAGATGACAGCCATTTAACATTCTGCAACCTGGATATGATGCGAAATAAGGACATTTTCTTTCCTGTCCTATGCCGAATTGGCAGACATCTGTATCAGCAGGTGTCGCCATGGATGATAAGTCTCCTTCAGAGGTCCCCAGAATGAACTGTACAAGCCCATCTTAAGCCCTTATGATTCAGGCAGTTCAAATCCCCACCCATGTCTTTGCCTTATGTTGTTCATAGTTTCAATAAAATGGTTTTCCTGGCATAGCAAATGCCACACTCCTGATTCATTCATTACTGTGTGCTATTAGAGTATACACATGAACAGGAGTCTAGACCCTGCACAATGAAACCAAAGCTGTCATTTCTCTCAAACATTCTTTCATCTCCTTCTTTTGTGTACTTACCTCTGCTTCATTTCTAATCATCATCTCAGTCTCTCCAGCGGACTTGTCTTAAACCTCATACCACCAAAAACACGCATGTGCACATCCACTTGCATGAAACCAGGCTACAGTAGGTACCCCAGCATATTCCTGAAGCATCCTGAGTTATCTCACTCCCCATAAAGCACTGCACTGAGATGATCTAGTGTCTGCCTTTGAGGAAGAAATGGCCATTTATTGGCCTTAGCTGCCCAGACGGAGCTGGCGCTTGATTTCCACTTGTCAAATGAAACTGAGCTGCAAAGGAATTGTCTTTACAACAATTAAAGATCAGGAGGTATTTGCTTAAAGGAAGCAAATCATCGCACACAGCTTAGCTCCTCTAACTTTTCTGTTTGTTACAGTTTGCTTCACGCTGTTGTGATAGACACTATGACCAAAATCAACCTGGAGAAGAAAGGGTTTCTTCATTTCACAGGCTACAGTCACAATCAAGAGGGGCCAGGGCAAGGCAGGCATGAACTGGAGCAGAGGAGCACAAGGAAGAGCGCTGCTTACTGGCTGGCTTCCACAGCTGCCTTTCTTACCTTGTCTAGGCCCACCTACCGAGGGATGACACAGTAGAAAGGGAAATTTAGCAATTCTCCCCATAGATATCTGGAAAAGTTGAATGACTTCTACAGGCCACACATTCAGTGCCCAATGTCACTATTTGTACTAGTTATACTGTGTCTTAAAACAGCGACAACAAACAGCCAAAAACATGCTCTCTGGTTCAAATGAAATCATTGAGGGTCATAGAGAATTCAAGGAAAAATCTTACTCATATGTTTCAATATTTCTTTTCGGAAATACTTCACATCCATTGGCAGAAATGTACTTTCTAATTAGTCTCAATATACCTTCGTATCAGATTAATATGGACTTAGAAAGAAAAGGAATCTTTAAAACTTATTTTTTACAGTTTTTATTTATATTAATTTATTTTACAAACTGACCACAGTTTCCCCTTCCTTCTCTCCTCCCACACCCTCCCCCCACATTCCATCTGCCCTTTTCATCCAAATCCTCCTGTTTCTGTTCAGAAAGGGCCAGGCCTCCCATGGGTATAATCAAAGCATGGCATATCAAATTGTGTTAGACTAAGCACCTTCCGTTGTCTGAAGGCTGGGCAAGGCAATCCAGTATGAGTAGATTCCCAAGAGACAGCCAAAGGGTTAGGCACAGCCCCTGATCCCGCTGTTAAGAGTCCCACAAGTAGACCAAGCTACAAAGCTGTCACATATGTGTAGACGGCTTGGTCAGTCCCATGCAGGCTCTCTGGTTGTTGGTTCAGACTGTGAGTTGTTTCTGTGGGTTTCCTTATGATGTCCTTGACCCCTCTGGCTCCTACAATTCTTGCTCCCTCTCTTTAGCAGGATTCCTGAGCTCAGCCTAATGCTTGGCTGTGGGTCTCTGCATCTGTTTTCATCAGTTATTGGATGAAGGCTCTCTGATGACAATTGGAATAGTCACCAATCTGATGCCTGGATGGCCAGTTCAGGCTACAAATCTACTATTGCTATGGGTCTTAGTTTTAAAACCATTAGAAATGAGCTCTAGACTCTAGGACTCCTGAGGAGAGTTGAATAACTAGAAAAGAGCAGTAGAGTAATATGTGTATCTGAAAGTCTTTCAAACTTACCCATTCAAGGGGACTTAAATTTAAAAGCAGTAAGAGATGCCAAGCTATTTGTTTAATCTTCCTGACTTTAGGCAGATGAACATTTAAATTTAAGGGAGATGATAAATCTATGGATAGATTATTTACCATATATATATACATATATATATATAAAATCTTTAGTTACTGATAAATCCAAAAATTTCTATCAGTTCCCTGATCATTGCTTTTCCATATTTTTCAATTTGACTCTTTTTCTCTTTTTGGTTAATTATATGCATCTCTCTATATTCTGTACTTGCATGAATGTTATAATAAAATGGTCCATGAAGAGCTCCAGATACTGAAGACTTCATTTCACAGATGAGGAAACTGGGGCTGTGGAGATGTTATCTTCCCTGAAATAATACTTCCCTTTTCCCTCAACCCACTTCATTCTCATTTGTGACCCCTATAGCTGGAGTGTATTTTAAGAAAGAATTCCCTATGAAAAACATTTTTTTCAGAATGTTAGACATCTCCTGATATCTAGAAACCACCAAACTAGATTATCATAAAACTATCAAGATGAGGACATGGCCTACTGGATCAGCTGTCACCATCACTACATTCTTTTCCAATCCAATCTCAAAAATCTCACAATTATCGTTGTGCTTAAAATGCACATGCTCCCACTGGTGACTATGATCTTGCAGAATGCTTGGAATTGGAATAATATGGCTTTAAAAGATTATGTCATAAAGTCAGGGACACACCCCTTTCAACAAACCTGTCTCTGAATGCATGTCAGCAAGAGCACCCACCCAGCAGAACAGCAAAGAGACGGTGGAGGTCATCATAGGATCTGGTGGGTGGTGGCATTCTGGTGACATTTCATGAAATGGTTATAGATAAGCTAAACAGGAATGTTTACAAAAGGATTGTCATCATCACGGGCTGTCAAACAGATGCAATATCCCTCTTCCTCAGGAAATGACATAATGAGTATAGAGGGCAATATTGTGACTTTATATCTCCTACCTGAAATTGGGATCTTCTATTAGTTTCTTCTTGCTGTGCCAATATTCCTGACCATGGCAATTTGAGGAAGGAAAGGTTTATTTTGGTGCACAATTCCAGATGACAGTTCATCATTGTGGGGAAGTCAAGGTGACAGGAAGTTGAAGTCACTGGTCGTACTACATCCGTACTCAAGAGCATCAATGACTTAGTGCATGCAGGGTGGGGCTCAGCTCGCCCTGTACTTTTCATTAACTCCAGGGCCCAGCCCTTGAAATGGTGCTACCCACAATCTTGGTCTTTCTTCCCATCTCAGTCAACCCATAGAAAAAATAAAAAAAAATAAAAAGCTCATAGGCATAGCCATAGGCTGACCTAATCTAGACAACTCCTCATTGCAACTCCCTTCCTAGTTGACTCTACAGTGTGACTAGTTGACAATCAAAACTAACAACCACACACAGATGAAAATTTTGAAAGACCCCAGTAGGGATACTTTCACGGAAGGGAGACCCGAACCCAAGGAACAACGAGACCACGAGCTTGGATGCAACAGCAAGAGGCTTTATTGATAATACACGGGTACCCGGGGCGTCTCAGTCTCGGGAACTGAGAGCCCCGAGCTGGGGACTCAGGGGTTCTTTTATAGCAAAAAGCGCAGTACAGAAGCGAGAAGCCTAGTAACAGGACCCTGATTGGGCAATTGAGGTTTTTCTTGGAATTCAAGTCTTGGCCCTATCTGAGGAACAATAGGTCTCTGTGCTTGCCCAATCTTGCTGAGCTGGCCATCTGGTCGCTCGCAGACATCTCTGTGTCCTTGGGCTGAGCACCCAGCCTGTGTCCTTGTGCTGAGCTCCCTTCTGATAGGCAATGACTATGCAGCTGGGGGGGGGGAACGGAATTTTCCATAAGCCTCAGCTGCCTGTTAGACTGGGCCAGGGTCTTTCAATTTGATCCAAAAGTCTTCAGCAATCCTTGTCCGGTGCTATCATTCACCTGCCTTCTTACTCTTCCTTTATCTTCTACACCCCCCTCGTTATGGTGGGGAAGCACAAGGCTCTTTATCCACTCATCGGCTCTCCTTCTACTTTGAAATAATGCTATCTCACATTTCATAAGCAATCTAAATTCTCAGCCAACAAACCACAGTATTGACCACAGAAGGATGATTGATACCTTCACACACATTTCAATAGATTTTATTTATTCTTTATTTTGTGCTCGAGTACACACTCATGTCTGTGGGAACAGGTGTGTTCCGGTGTGTGTGTGTGGAGGTCAGAGGACAACTTGTATGCCTCTGTTTTCTCTTCCTACCAAGTGGGTATTGGGCAATTGAACTCCAGCTGCTAAGCTTGGTGACAGGAGTATTTGCCCAGGCAGCCATCTCACCAGTCCTACAACAAATTTTAAAGAATTTAACATGCAGTGTTTATGTTATACTTAGAAAGCAGAAAGAAATATAGCCGTCATAAAAGAGATTCAAAAGACAGATAGGAATTAATCCCTTGGTTTAATCTTATTGGCCTTTTAGAAATTCTTCATCTTTAATTCCTTTTACCTTTATCTTGTCTCCCTTCTAATTATGACTACAAAATGCGACAAGAAATTTGGGGGCTTAGTTTTGCCTTTCCATCCCCCTAATTGCATGGTTCACAACCTAAGTGTCTCGTGAGAGGGTGTGAGTTACAGGATAATTCAGGCTCCTTTCTTTAAAGCCACTCTGATGCTCTGGTGATTATCTCTCCCCAAGCAAGGCAATTAGCTATTCTTCAGAAGCCTTGGGTCATATTTTCCACAACAAAATAGACACATGTCCACTTTTATGAACCATTTTGGCACTTCAGGAATTGTTACTTTGTTTGAAAGTCAACCAGAAACCAGGCTTATGACTCAGGTGTATCATAGCCTCATACCTCCTCAGAGACTGTGAACAAGGGGAAAGTGACATCAGTAGTGCCCTTCAGACTTTCAGTCTGTCACATGGCCTAATCCAGGACGATTGCCTGAGAGGTGAGCAATAGCTCTGATGATACAAACTATCAAGTATTCATTCCAAGGGAAATAGTAGAAGGGTGGAAAGAAAAGCATCCTTGTAGAATCTGGAATTGTTGCCTAGCAACTGAATCCAGGGTTCTCTTTTCATTGGGTAACCACGAGTCCAGGAAATAACTCTGTGTCCTTAGGATCTCAGCACTGGCCAGGTATATAAAGGGACCCGACCCAGAGGGGACATCACACCTGAGAACACCCAACCGCTCTCTACTCCTCAGCCCCACTCCAGCCCAGACACCACCATGACCGGCTCCTGCTGCGGATCCTTCTCCTCCCAGAGCTGTGGAGGCTGCTGCCAGCCCTGCTGCTACCGAGACCCCTGCTGCTGCCGCCCAGTGTCCTGCCAGACCACAGTGTGCCGCCCCGTGACCTGTGTGCCACACTTCACCAGGCCCATCTGCGAGCCCTGCCGCCGCCCCATCTGCTGTGACCCCTGCAGCCTGCAGCAGGGCTGCTGTCGCCCCATCACCTGCTGCCCCAGCTCTTGCACAGCTGTGGTCTGCAGACCCTGCTGCTGGACCTCCACCAGCTGCCAGCCCATTTCTGTGCAGGCTCCCTGCTGCAGGCCCCCCTGCTGCCAGCCTGCTCCCTGCCGTACCACCTGCAGGACCTCCCCCTGCAACACCTGCTGCTGAGCCATCTAATATACAGCTTTGCCAGATGAACAGAACTCTTCCTACTCCTGCTGGAGCAGATAAGAGGTGCCATCTTTGCAACCCACTTGTTCTTCCATAACTCACTCATCTGTAAGGCATGCCCAATTTCCCACATATATGCAGCTGGTCATCTGCATACCTCTGGAAACATCCTAGCTCTCATCAGCTGAATTCTTGTAATTTTTCTATTTCAGGGTTCAGATGGGAGATATCTTCAGCATGATATTTTTAGTCTGTGGTTTTGCATGATAAAAAATAAAATTTTATTTCTGATGAAGCACATATGGGTTTTGTGTTCTTTCTTGATAGTCACAATCTCCTTTGCAGAATAAATTACAGTGTTCAGAATGAGAATAATCAATGGAAAATGTTTCCAAGGGCTGTATTTTGAACCCCCCAGAGCATTCGAGGTGCACATCTGTAATTGTAAAAAGAATTAAGATATTTCAGATAATTCTGCTGATGGGCTTTCATATTTAAGGACACACACTTTTGTGGTGATGGGACAGAAATATGGAGGCAGATCTTTGGTCATGATTTTGAATCATGAGTGATCCATACACAGGAGAAAAGAAAGAAAACCCAAGTTGCAGCTCCCTTTACTTCCCAACATAGAAAACTATGCAATGATTGGATTAGCTAGTAGTACCCAGGGTCACCCTCTCCACTGAATTCCTTTGTATTTACTGGATCAGCCATTCTTTCATCCACGCCCCAAACAGTACCACTATGGCAGCTAGGTTTCCAATGTGCCTGATGATGAGAAGACCAAATACAGCCTTGGTTAGAATCTGACATATGGTGGGTGTGCTTAAAACAGTATCACTGTGGGTGACATGATGTTTACATTAACCCTTGTGGGATGCCTTCACTGATGCTAGGTACTTGTTAGGACAGTTAGGAAGATTAACCAATATTTGTTTTGCTTTGTTTGCTTTGTTTTATTTATTGCTTTTGTTTTCTTGAATAAAGACCTCTACCACAGAAGTCATTATAGAGAAAGGACAGACATGAACAAATTACAAAACAAGGGCTGAAAATAGTTCTATATGCTTCTTGAGTCCCCAGAATCCAATCTAAATGGGTCTTTTGAATGTGATACTTGTACACTTAGCCGTAAGCACTGATTGATGAGAGAGGGCACGTGCGGGAGCTTTGTGAGGGGAGGGGCTGGACTGATTTTGGTCAAGATCGGGTTCTGATTCAACATTTGGTGCATTTAATAGAATAGAATGATACTGAGAATAAATAAACTGTAAGGAGAGGAGACAAGACATCATCTTCCCAGCCCCGCTTGCCTCAGTTTTGATATGTGCATTCTTATAACACGCATGATGTCTCCACAGGAAGTCCTATGTACAGGGTGTTCTGTGGCTAAGGAACTCCAGAGACCATTTGATAGAGGTACATCTTTAGTATGTGTACAATGGAGTTTTCTCATTAACAGAGAGGGTAGTTGCTTTCCATCAGACCTTGGGATTACAAATTCCATTTCTTTTCTTTTGGATTTTTTTTGAGACAGGGTTTCTCAATGTAGCCTTGGCTGTCCTTGAACTCACTCTGTAGACCAGGCTGGCCTGAAACTCACAGAGATCTGTCTCTGCCTCCCGAGTGCTGGGATTAAAGGTGTGCGCCACCACCATGCAGCCAAATCCCATTTCTTTGTTTGGCTTTCGCAGTGCGTATTCTCAGACAGATAGCATTGTGTTTTCTTCCAAGCATGTGATTATTGTTGGTGCTTGTTTGCCTCCATGGTAACCCTACACCCTAGTCAGTTATAGTGACTGCTACAGTGCTGAGTAGCCTTATGGGGAACTATGCCAACAGCATAACAAATGAAAAGGGGTAAACTGGAGCCTTCGATCAGAGATCTAGAACAGAAGGCATTATAGAGAAAGGGCAGGCACAAGAGCCATAAAATAAGGCCAGATAGCTTGAAGCAATTGAACATCACAGTTCAGTCTGCTACTGGGAATGAACTTCATGAAGTCCAATACACAGGGAGGTATTGGTGATACTAGATACAGACAAGACAGGACTGAAGCCCACTGTCTAGTGATGTGACACTAGGAGATGGATGCCTTCCTGGATGGCTCAGGTTCTTTGACTTCCTCACATTGTGGATGGCTTTGCTCAGAGTGTCTCATGACTAATTATCTTCAGTTTGTTTGGGGACATATTTGGTGATTTCTGGAATTCTTAAATTATATGCAACTCAGTTCTTCCAGTTCCTGGGGATATTTGGTAAGAGACAGAATGCATGCAGATGACTCTGAAAATGTCACATATAATAGTTGTAAAAGTAAATTCACCATTAATATTCCTAAATGAAGCAAATGTTCTCTGGTCATGCGGTCCTCATCAATCATGCTGCAGCTCTTTGGACTTATAAACAATATTATGACACGTATCTGGGGTCTTAGTGTTGGCTGCAGCATCCACTAATACAAAACATTGATCAAACCACTTACTTAGTCTGATATAGGAAAATCGAAGGATATAGTAATCCCTACCTTGTAGCAATTACAAAGAATAAATTAGTACATTTATTTAACTAAGAATGATGTTCACCATGGCATGTACTCTCTCATATATGGATTTTAGACATAGATCTGGGGAGTTCTGGCCTACAATCCCATGGCCAGAGAGTCTGGGAAACAGAACCTTCATTCAGTGGCTGATGGAAGCAGAGGCAGACTCCCACGGTTAAGTACTGAACTGAACTCAAGAAATCCAGTGATAGAGAGGGAGGACTGATGACCAAAGGGATTAAGACTGGGTTGGTTTAACCCCCAGAAACAGCTGACCTGACAAGGGTTAGCTCTTGATTCCCAGACTGATGCCTGGGAACCCAGTATGGGACTGATCAAGACCCCCTGAATGTGGGTGTCAGTGAGGAGGCCTAGGTAATCTATTGAGCCTTGGGTAGTAGATCAGTATTTATCCCGGACTTTGGACTCCCATCCAACAATGAGAGATGCACTCTCACCCTGAACTCTTGGGGAAGGGTCTAGGCCCTGCCCTGGATGAAATGACAGACTATGGACACCCCCATGGAGGGCTTCACCCTCCCTAGAGAAATGAGGGGATATTGGGGGGGGTTGGTGGGAGGGCACGGGAGGAGGGGAGGGAAAGGGGGAGGGACCTGGAATTGACATGTGAAGCAACCTTGTTTCTAATTTAAATTTATATATACATATATATATATATATGAAAATAGATGCCTTTAAGACCTTCATTCTGTCTCCATGTATATGTATATTTAGGAAAAGTAAATATTTGCTGAATTTAGGGTACTGAATAAGATTATTTCATTGTTTTCTGAGCATGAAAGCACAAAACCAAGTATCAATAATATGCTAAAAATAAATGAAAATAATTTTTTAAAAAGAATGATGTTCACATTGAACTGAACTCCTGGAACCTAGAGATAGACAGGGAGGAATGATGAGCAAAGGGGTCAAGACTGGGCTGGTGAAACCCACAGAAACTGCTGATCTGAGCAAGGAGGAGCTCTTGGACCCTTGACTGATGCCTGGGAGGCCAGCATGGGACTGATTCAGACCCCCTGAATGTGGTTGTCAGCGAGGAGGCCTGGCCAATATATGGGGCCTTGGGCAATAGATAAGTATTTATCCCTGGCATACAAATGGACTTTGGGTGCCCCTCCTACAATGAGGGATGCTGTCTCAGCCTGGACTCTTGGGGAAGGGCCTAGGCCCTGCCCTGAACGAAATGACAAACTCTGGATATCCTCATGGAGGGCCTCACCCTCCCTGGAGAATGGAGTGGGGATTGGGTGGGGAGCTAGGGGGAGCGGGTAGGGGGCACCAGGGGAGGAGGAGAGGGAGAGGAAGCTGGGATTGGTGAAGCAAGCTTGTTGCTAATTTAAATTAAAAAATGATGTTCAAAACAGTTGGAATTCAGTGATATTAAGCAAAGACTGAAAACAATAGGATTTCCTTTGACATAAAAGTTAAGACACTGAAAATCAGGGAATGTGTAACTAAGGCAAAAGCCACTGAAGATGCAGACCTACTAAGATGTGTTCCTGGAACTCCCGAAGGAGATGGGAAACTCCTTTCTTGTTTTTGTAATGATTTTGACATACTCTTACAACATTGTTGTCTTGCTTTGTCATGAGCAGTGGAGAAGGAACCACACAATGATTTGCTGAATTCACTTCTGCTGTTAGCAAGTAACCCCAAGGGCATGTCAATTCTTTTGTGCCATCAAAACACCACCTGGCAAAAGCATCATCAAACTATGAAGATAATTGGTGACTTTGAAGTTAGGGCTATTAAGTTCATATTTGAACTACAAATAGCAAAATATAATGAGTTGCCATTAAAGAGACACAATCTTTCACAAGGACCTGAGCACCTAAAACATGTCAAGAGACTAACCCACCAATCCCATTTCAGAAAGAATCAACCAAAACAAGGAAATGGCTATCTGTCCTGAGGATTATCAGCACTGGCCAGGTATATAAAGGGACCCAATCCAGAGGGGACATCACACCTGAGAACACCCAACCGCTCTCTACTCCTCAGCCCCACTCCAGCCCAGACACCACCATGACCGGCTCCTGCTGCGGATCCTTCTCCTCCCAGAGCTGTGGAGGCTGCTGCCAGCCCTGCTGCTACCGAGACCCCTGCTGCTGCCGCCCAGTGTCCTGCCAGACCACAGTGTGCCGCCCAGTGACCTGTGTGCCACACTTCACCAGGCCCATCTGCGAGCCCTGCCGCCGCCCCATCTGCTGTGACCCCTGCAGCCTGCAGCAGGGCTGCTGTCGCCCCATCACCTGCTGCCCCAGCTCTTGCACAGCTGTGGTCTGCAGACCCTGCTGCTGGACCTCCACCAGCTGCCAGCCCATTTCTGTGCAGGCTCCCTGCTGCAGGCCCCCCTGCTGCCAGCCTGCTCCCTGCCGTACCACCTGCAGGACCTCCCCCTGCAACACCTGCTGCTGAGCCAATTAACCTTAGCACTAAGGGTCCTTGGGAGGTGGACAGGTTCCTGCTGCTGCCACTCAGGACATAAAAAAATGCTTTTTCTTGGCACGTATGTTCTTCAAATTAATTCAACCTATACATGAAAGACACCTTTGGGGACCCTGTTCTGATGAAGAACACTGCATCCCCTTTGGACTGTGATCTAATCCTTAGGTCATACTGTCTGTTTTCTAATAAACTCAACATTCTCAGCAGAGAAATTATGGGCGTTGTGATCATTTCCTTGCTCTAGTGCCTCACTTACTAGAACGTTTTTCAGTACAAGATACAGAACAATCGTTAGTTTGGAAAAACAACTGAAGTCTGAGTTGTTCTCTTGGAATCATTGTAAGTGGCATTTGGAGCAAACCAACTGATGAAAATGATGGCAGTTAGTCCCCAGCTATTGACCACATCATCCAAATTCCTCCCTCACCAGGCAACTAAGACCCTCCTGCCCTGACCAGTCTGTTAGGAAGCTGTGTCCAGGCGACATCTGCATGCCCAGGCTGATGGCTTGTCCCTTGTCTCTTGAGTGGACATCTGTTGGGAAATGGAAACAGGAGGATCAGGGGTTTGAAGCCAATGTTGGCTACAAGGCTATATGAGACCCTGAGATCCTGTCATTCTTCCAGTCCTGGTCAAAGAGACAAAAGTGTGTGGGGAGGTGCAGAGAGAGAAAGACAGAGACACAAGGAGACAGAGAGAGGTGACAGAAACGATTTAAATGGATGAAGATGATAAATTTACTAGGAAATACAACACAACTGTCCATAGCATACTCATATTATAAATCAAGCTATAAATATATGAGGCAATTTTGTAAGAAAAAATTCTGAAATAAACTATATTTGTTTATGCCTAAATTGTAATATTATACAAAATCTACTCATAGTTGATAATAGTACTCTGTTTCTCTTTTAGGTTTTCTTAATTATATAATTTTTAAGTAAACACATGTTTTTACTATAAATGAAATACCATATATGTAATCTATTATTGGGGTAAAGGAGAATAGAGAATAGAATTTATGTGTTTTGAACTCGAGAGGGAATACTTTAAATGGGGGAGGGAAGATAGTAGTTAAAGCAAATAAATATATAATAAATAAAATATAGTGATATAAATGAACATGTCACAATGAGACCCATTTCTTTGTCTGCTAACCAAAAAAGAAACTATAAAAAATTAAGTTTTTGAGAAACTGTTACTATTTTGGAAAAAACACTGAAGTCCCTTTTTCAACACATTCTGACTTCAAAACTTACCTATTTAATCAAAGTCAAATTGAGCCTAAACAGGTTTTTACTGCTAAAGAATTCTCTTGTCTGACAGGGAGGAGAAACAGGGGATGTGGTAGGATTCTCTGATATTTTTAAAATAGAACCAAATTATAAAACATCAAATTTGCCTTCTAACACTTGAAGATCAGCTTAATTGTATAAACAATCTGCATTAATATGTTCCAAATTAAGAATTTTAAGTTGTTAGCTATTCACGCTATATGTACAATTGTTCTTATCCATTGTATGAGCAATCAGGAATTTGAGAACACAGGAAAATATTTCCAACACAAAAAGCTTTTACGATGTCAATGCTGAATGGTAGTGTTAAATAGGGTCCTATGATTTGCTACACACACACACACACACACACACACACACACACACACACACAATATTGCCCACCACCAGTAGGAAGCTTTCTATATTCTGTGTAAATGTTTTTTAAAGGTTTTGTCCTAGGAACCCAGCCTGTTGCTGGACTGGGGGGTTTGCAGTAACACATTCCATCCACAGTTCTCACACACATGTGTCCTGTTCATTCAGTAGTAGTCTGACTTCCCTGAACAAAGACCTGGAAAGAATGCTAAGTCTTCCTTACAGGTACTTTAACTTTGCTTTATAATATTAAGAAAACCCATTGTGGAATATTCATCGTATTCCATGTGCATCCTGTGGCAGCTGAGCAGAGAACTGGCCTGAATCAAACATCTTTGTTCCAAGTTCAAATTTAAAAGTTTTACACACCAGAGTAATATGACCTGTGTGTGTGTATGCATGTTCATGTGGGGCATGAACATGTGTGTGCACATGTACGTGTGTGCTCATGCATGTGCAGACCAGAGATCAACCTTGGGTGTCACTTCTTAGGTGCCATCCACCACTGGTTAAGAGGGGCTGGCTGGCCAGGTAGCCCAGGGAAATCTGCCTGTCTCTTCCTCCCTGCATAGGATTATAATCACATGCCACAAACCATGAATTCTGGTGATTTAACCAAGGTCCTTATGTTTTCAAAGCATTGAGCCAACTCCCTTCCCAATAAAATAACCTTTTAAAATACATTGTTTTAGATAGGGTCTCACTACACAGTTCAGACTCCCCTCAAGCTAGAAATGCTAGTACTTTAGCATCCTGAGTAATGGGACTACAAGCCAGCTAAAATACATTCATTCAACTAACAAAAATAACATTGAGTGTCTGACTCTGCTCTTAGTTCCTGGACAAGTATGAGCTCATTTAATCCCCACAACAATCCAGATAGGCACAATTATATAACCCAAAGACACAAAGCCAGTGAGTAGCAGAGGCTCATGTGAGTGTTGAGTGTTGCAGGATAAGTAGGTTCAGAAAACAGCATCTGTCTTGCTGCCGATACCAGAGTAAGCAGTTGGGTCCTCAAAGCCCTGTGTCATGGATAATAGGAACAGGAACCATATGTCCTCTCCTGAAAATGAGTTCCTGACTCAAACAAACAAAATCTGATTTAAAGATAAAAATTAGTTCCCTGTGACCAAAAACATCAGAGGTGAAAACATCCTAAACTGGAGAAAAGAAAGATGCACAGTAACCTTAGGTGCTTTCTTTTAATATGTTTATAATATATTAATACAGTACAATGATAATATTTACAAAAATAAACTTTGGAGGACTGCAGAGATAGCTTAATATTTAAGAGCACTTATTATGAGCAGAAGACCCATGTTTGATTCCCAGAATCTATGTGGTGACTCACAGCTATCTCTAACTCCAGTTCCAGGGCACCCAATGCCCTCTTCTAACCTCTGAGAGGATGAGGCATGTACATGGTACATACACATGCATATAGGCAAAACACTCTTGGGTAGAAAATAAAAGTAAACAAATCTAAGAATAACTTTTGATTTTTCTGTATGTGAGTTCCTGCTCTAGCAAAAGGATTTATAGTCTCTTATACCTAATGGTAAGTAAAGTATTCCTAATGAATTCCTTAAAACAATATGCCTAGTGCCTGTTTCATTTACAGACAGGCATTTCTGTCTTAGAATTCAGCCAACCATCTATGTATCTTATTATACTCAAATATGTTGAAAACTGAGTTCTTCCATGGCCATTTGCTCCAGGCTTATCTTAATGTTATTGGTTGAAATGAGCTTGAGCCCAAGAAATGGTTGGAGGAGCAGGGGGAGATTGGTCCATAGGTAAAGTCACAATCCAATGGGTGACACTAGTTAAACAATATTGTGTAATCAAAACTAGAAGACAGAATTAAGAATGTTTTCAGAAGAATGGAATGATAAATGTTTGAGATGATGATGGCAAATTGCCTCCTGAATTGGTCAATGTATGGTGGGTAAGTGTACCACAACATCACACTCTACTCTATAAACCCAAAAATTTTCTGTCAAATACCACTCCATTATCTCATGGCTGTGATTTTCAAGTTTTCACAATGAACACTGAGTGTAAGATGTTCATATTTAGAAATGTAGTAAGAATCATTAAATGGGATCATGACTCAACCATTAGTCAAACAGAAGTGACTTAATTAGTTCAAAGATAAACAAGAGGGATCATCAGCTCCCAGCCAGGTATATAAAGGGACCCAATCCAGAGGGGACATCACACCTGAGAACACCCAACTTCTCTCTACTCCTCAGCCCCACTCCAGCCCAGACACCACCATGACCGGCTCCTGCTGCGGATCCTTCTCCTCCCAGAGCTGTGGAGGCTGCTGCCAGCCCTGCTGCTACCGAGACCCCTGCTGCTGCCGCCCAGTGTCCTGCCAGACCACAGTGTGCCGCCCCGTGACCTGTGTGCCACACTTCACCAGGCCCATCTGCGAGCCCTGCCGCCGCCCCATCTGCTGTGACCCCTGCAGCCTGCAGCAGGGCTGCTGTCGCCCCATCACCTGCTGCCCCAGCTCTTGCACAGCTGTGGTCTGCAGACCCTGCTGCTGGACCTCCACCAGCTGCCAGCCCATTTCTGTGCAGGCTCCCTGCTGCAGGCCCCCCTGCTGCCAGCCTGCTCCCTGCCGTACCACCTGCAGGACCTCCCCCTGCAACACCTGCTGCTGAGCAGTGAAGTCACGTTCCTATTTCTCTCTCTAACCTCCTGCCCTGCGACACCAATGCCCTAAATCAACCAGCTTGTGAGTGGAGGCCCAGAGCCTTCCATTAAGACTTGTACAACTCTTTGTAGCACTCTTTGAACTTCTTTCTTTCTTGGGTCTAAGGTCTTTGATCATGTTCATTTATTTAATAAATTTCTCTTCTTTGGCTTACTTACTTATGCCTTTTAAATTATTTTAATTTATTCTTTGAGAATTTACTCTACAACTTACATTGATCTCATCTGTCTCCCACACTCCCCTTCACCTACTTCCAGACCATCCTCCCCTCTCCCCAACCACAACCCTCTCATAATTTCATGCCTCTTTTTAGTTAACCCACTCAGTCTAATTGGTGCTGTGATAATTTGCATAGGCATAGGGCCATCCACGGGAACATGGGCACCCAATCAGAGGTGGGGTGGTCTGTTTTCTTTATGCTCGTTTTAAAAATTAGGCCTCCAAGAAATTTTTATTGTTTACCATCTGCAAGCCACAGACTGCATAGACTGTGAGAAACATTCAACTGAGGTTTTAAAATTTTTCCCCTCAAAATCTCACAGGTTCCATCTCTAAATGAAAAGATATATGCAATTAGTGGCTACTACTAAAAGAGAATCACTCCTCCCCATTGGTTATCCAATACCAAGTCGTCATCTCTAAAACATATACACATGAGGGACACATGAAGTTGCATTTATGTATGTGTGTATACATGTACTAATCATAAAGAAAAAGAAAAATTAAAATATATCCTTTTCGTGTTTTACAGTTTTTATTTCATGTGGTTGTTTGTTTTGCCTGTGTGTATGTATGTTCACCATGTGTGTGCCTGGTGCTTTCAGAAGAAGCTATGGGATTCCCTGGAACTGGAGTTACAGGTGGTGATGAGTTGCCCTGTCAGTATTGGGAACTGAAACCAGGTCCTATGGAAGAGCAGCCAGTGCTCCTAACCCCCAGGCCATCCTCCAGCTTAAATAGCTTAAGTTTTGTCTTTCATGTAAAGCTTCTGGAGAGATGAGTCATGTCTGCATTGACACAATTAAATATAACATGAAAAATAAAAGTGCACATATCATATAGTATCCACAAAGACATTACTGTCATTTAGAAAGAATAAGAAAGTTTGAAAAATGCTAGTATCTTATATAAGTTAAGGTCCTGTTGCCCAGATTAGGAGAGTATTTTTCTCATCAGTGGAAACAGTATAGACAAAGGTATAGAGGGAAGTACTTCAGGGTCATCCGAACATTTTGGTTAGAGCACTAGATCTTTGAGGAGAAACAGTAGAAGGATTATTTAGAGAATTGATGTGCTTTGCTAATCATCCGGTGGCATTGGTAAGAAAGTGCCAAGGAGCTGTTTAAAGCCTTGGGTCCATACATGGCATGGCAGAGTTGGTATTGGGATGGTCTATAGGAGTTTTTAAAATGAAGACAAATAGGAGATGGCTCAGTTAGTAAACGTGCTTGTCTTGCAAGACTGAGAAAAAGAGTTCAGTGTCCAGTACCCATGGGAGAAGTCAGACATGTGTCACGCTAATCAGCAAGCCCCAGGTGCCCAGGAGTGACTCTGCCTCAAAAAATTAGAATGGAAAAGAATGGACAGCTCTGAAGATGACACACAAGGTTGAGTTCTGGTTTCCATATTCATGTGTATACACAAAAATCTAAACACATGTGTTCACACAGAGGGAGAAAGAGGGAGAGAGAGAGAGAGAGAGAGAGAGAGAGAGAGAGAGAGAGAGAGAGAGAGAGAGAGAGAGAGAGAGAGAGAGAGAGAGAGAGAGAGGACAAACATGTTAAAGTGGTTTATTTCAACTCTGGGCTAAACATTTATGGTCTAAAAAGGCTTAAATGTATTTTAACATATGTTTCTTTGCTTTTGTTTTTCAGATTATTACTCTGTGGTGTATTTTGCCCAACAGCTCATTATATTCTTGAACTGCTAAAACACATTTAAAATAAAGGCAGTACACAAAGAGTTTTACTGCTACTCACTGAACCTGGACAAAGCATGTTACGAAATACAAAGAACTGGTCTAGGGAAAGGAGAGGGGACTATCATGCCCAGCTCTTCTCTCTGTGAGTACAAATGTTCACTCAACTTCTACGAACTTACCTGTTCCCAGACCACGTTCTTCTTTCAACAACTGATACCTAAGAAAATGAAACATTCCCACCACAACACCAAGGCCATGGTCTAGCACTTTGCAAATGAATGGTTCTGCTATTTAACTCTGTTAATTAATTAATCCTATTGATTGCTCTCAGCTTTGTGCACTGGAGCAAACTATGAGACAGATAATCAGAGTCTTTCTTTATAACCATTCAGGGTTCTGTGAATAGTAGAACTAAACAAGCTTGTGAGTATTGGTTTCTACACCTAAAATATTAAGTGGTCAAAAGTGAGTTATTAGTTATCTTTCCATTGCTCAATGACTACATGTGACCATTTTCAACTTCATGCCTATCGCCATGGATACCAGAGACCATACATCTTTACTAAAGCTGGCACGCATAATATTCTAACGTAATCTTACCACAGTCTAAAACAATATCTTCATCTCATGAAAGATCACGTTGTGCTTGTATTCATATAAGCCTACCACAAGAAGCAAAAATGACTTTTGGTCACTATGCTTCTTTTGTCCCCTCATGTAACCCTAAAGACTTAGCAGGAAAAAACATCACTTTTTTGTCAACTACCAGAAATGGTTTTAACTCCTTGTTTGCTAAGACTTCTCCTAAATCTATGCTTTTGTGCCTACTAACACATATTAATCTCCCTCACAAATGTTAGGAGCCAGAAAAGTAGCATCTCCTGATTCCTTTCGTCTCTTTGGCTCCTCTTTGTAAATTAAGCTGTTGTCCTCTTTGGTTCAATGCCCTTCTTACAGGGCACATGGTGTAGTAACATAAAATAACATAAATTGAGGGGACACTGTCCAAATGATCCACATATAGCATTAATTTTAAGTATTCTAAGGAAGCATAAATTTCACTTGACTGTTTTGTGGGCACTTTTCCTCCACTTACTGATTATAAATTTTAGCCTCTTCTTTAAATTAAATTGGAGTGTAATGGGTTTTGTTCCATATACTTTCCTGAGTGGCAGGTGTTTCCTCAAATATTAATGTCTTAAGCTTAGAAGGTCTCACAGAAATCATGCAAAAAATGTCTGGAGAGATCTAATTCTTCTTAATGTGTAACTTATCTTTTTATGTGTAACTTTCTGTGCAATGATGTAGAAACTGCGATCTTACCAATAAAATAAAAACAGAACAGTAAAGATGGTTTTCTCAAAGGACAACCCGGGGTCAATTATTCCCTTTTGAATATTTGAGATTTGATGAGTATGTCCCCATAATTATAATTACATGTGAGAGTCACCTTGTCAGGTGCTGTGACCACAAACACAAAACTGAGGCCAAGACTCAAGTGGAAACCACCACTCTGTTTGGATACAAAGCATTTAACATGTCAACCTCAGATGAACATATATGATGAGCATTAGCTGAGCAACAAGGAAAAACCCGTTTAAAGATGTTTAAAGTAACCCAGAGGCCCCAGAAAATCTGGTTTTAAGAGTAACAAGATAAAAATGTTGCCTGTCACAGAGCACCTGCCCAAGGCATATAAAAGGCTCCAGGTGGAATAAGCAGTCAGAATTCAGAAACTCATCTCAACTACACAGCTCTCAAACCAACGTCAGACACAATGGCCTGCTGCGCTACTAGCTTCTGTGGCTTCCCCACATGCTCCACTGGTGGCACCTGTGGCTCCAGCTGCTCCCAGCCCAGCTGCTGCCAGCCCAGCTGCTGCCAGCCCAGCTGCTCCCAGCCCAGCTGCTGCCAGCCCAGCTGTTGTCAGTCCAGCTGTGGCACTGGCTTTGGCCAGGAGGGTGGCAGTGGAGGCGTGAGCTGCCGCGTTAGATGGTGCCGCCCAGACTGCCGCGTGGAGGGCACCTGCCTGCCCCCCTGCTGCGTGGTGAGCAGCACACCCCCAACCTGCTGCCAGCTGCACCATGCCCAGGCCTCCTGCTGCCGCCCATCCTACTGTGGACAGTCCTGCTGCCGCCCAGCCTGCTGCTGCTACTGCTGCCAGCCCAGCTGCTCTGAGCCCAGCTGTTGAAAAACATCTGACAAGAATCTTGAGAGGATGACACTTCAAAATGAACCAACTAGAACCCTAGAGATCTGAATTTCAGTATTGATAATTCAGTTATTGGTACAGCTACATAATTTCCCAGAAAGTAAATTCATTTGGAGAGAAAGAGCCAACATCTTTGTTGGCTTGAACACCAACAAAAGCTCTGCAATGTGAAGAGGGACATATAATACATTACTATAAATATTTCATCAGCTTATTGGGACTTGTATTTAATAAAAAGTGTTTGATCTCTTCAATGGCCAACTGTCAATACTTTCTTTCCTTTGGAATTTGTTATTAATGGTACTGAAGTTTTTCAAAGTCTCAACATGGTACCACAGTTTTTCTTTTGTTTAACTATGCTTGTTCTTTTAATAATCCCTTTTCTTTGTCTCCCACTAAATGACTCACTGTTTTTGCAAGTGAAATACATCGTTTAAAAACACAACAGCAATTAGGACCCTCACCTGCACAAAGCGCTCTCAGTGTTCCAAAAGGTCAATTTTCCATATAGGAAGCTTGTGTCACTTTGGTGTCTCAGGCATTGCCAAGCCCATCCATCACTCACGTGTGAGTCCACATATGATTCTTTCAAACATCAAAGGGTTACTAAGGTGTGATGCAAAATTAAATACCATAAACTCAAAACAGCAGAATAATAGCATTAGATGTTTCTAGTTGAAGCTTGTAAGCCATGATCCATGACTCCTTGAGTAAGTCACTTCACTCGCCTGAGCAACTATTTCTCATCTGAAAACTGAGTTGTGTCCCTTTCATGGAGAGCTGTGTAGATCATCTAATAAACAGGTGACATGCTGGCAATATCCTCAGACATTTGAAGAGGAAAGGGACTCAATGATCCAATAATATTATGTGCCTTATTGTTGTCCTGGTTAGTTTGTATTATCAACCTCACACACCTGGGGTCACCTGGGAAGAGGGAATCTCAAGTGAAGAAATGCCTCAACCAGACTGGCCCGTGGGTATACCTGTAAGGTATTCTCCTGATTGCTAATTGATGTAGGGGAATTCAGCCCACTGTGGGCACTACATCCCTAGGCAGGTGGCCCTGGGCTGTGTAAGAGAGCTGAGCCCGGTTGCGATCCCACCAAGAATGTATGAAGGCTCCTTTTCCCTTCATCTTCACCAGCACTTATCAGTTATTTTCTTGATCTTAGCCATTCTGAATGGGGTAAGATGAAATATCAAAGTAGCTTTAATTTGCATTTCCCTGATTGCTACAGATGTTAAATACTTTTAAAGATATTTCTTAGCCAAATTAAAGTCTACTTTTAAGAACTCTCTCTTCATGTCTGGTATTGTTGATGCATGCCTTTAATCCCAGCACTCAGGAGGCAGAGGCAGGCGGATCTCTGTGAGTTTGAGGCCAGTCTTGTCTACAGAGTGAGTTCCAGGACAGCCTCCAAAGCAATACAGAGAAACCCTGTCTCGAAAAAACAAAACAAAAAAACCCTCTCTGTTCAGATCTGCGGTATTTTTTTAATTGGATTATTTATTTTCTTGGTTGTTTTTGGAGTTCTTTGTATATTCTTAATATTAATTCTAAGTAGGGATAAGCTCTCAATACTCCTTGATGAAGAACTATAGGCAATCAATGGCTCATGAGAGAGAGAAGAAAAACAGTTTTCTTTGGGGACAGTACCCTGACATATCATTCAGTCCTAAACACAAGCACATATCAGCAGCACTGAAATTTTAAAAGAAGAGGTTATTAATTTGACAGGGAGTGGAGGGTAAATGAAGAGGGGTAGAAATGACTTCACTACATCATTGGATGTTAATACATTCAAAATAAAGCTAGCTAAGCATAAGCTAACGAGCAAGCCAGTAAGCAAGTTAGTTTATCCCTCTATGGTCTCTCTGAAGTTCTTGCCCTGACTTCTCTCAGTGATGGACTGTGACTTGAAAGTATAAAAGGAAATAAACACCTCCCTACCTTCAGTTGCTTTTGGTCGTGCAAATCAAACCAGGACAACGGTCATTTAGAAGATTTTACAAGTTGCCTGAGAACATTAAAGAGGTTGTGGTGTCCTACAGTAAGACAGTCTCTATCCATCATGCTCAAACTGATAAAACCAGGGTGTTTTCTGTTGCTATCTCACATGTTAATGTCGTGTAGCCAGTGATCTCCAATATGTACTTTGGAAAATGATGAAAGGAAATAGCAGTCTACTAACCTGTATTTTTGTTCCTATCCAATCCTCTCAAGAGCTGTGAAGCAGAACACAGACCATAATGTTGGTCACATCTTATCACCAGTCTTATTCTAATCTCCAAGATGTGTTCTGTGGTGGAGCAAGTATGGAACAAAAGACACATAATGGAGCTTCCATCCCATGGGATAAAATCTTTGGACATAAAATCAATGTGGTGGACTACAGGTCACAATTAGCAGCATATAGCAAGTGATTGTCTCAAGGTTATTGAGTATTCTTCTGAGGTGATTTAAAAGATTTGACATCAGAGGTCTGAAATGTACCATGAGGTTGAGAAAATGGCACAGTGAGTAAGAGTGTTTGCTGTGAAAAGAAGAGGATTCCAGTTCAAATCCACGGTACCCATACCCACGTGAAAAGGGATGTGTTTTGGTATTTAGAAAATTCAAGAAAGACCTTATTACTTGATTAAGGCTAGAAAGTTAGGGATGAGAGGAAGTCCTTGATGTTTTCTTGTCACTTTGTTGGGGTTCCTGGGATAGAAGCATGGATGCCCTAAGCAGGAATGGTACATTCATTTGGCTGGTCATCAACCACCCATACTTTATCCTCCAGAAATATAAGAGAGAATTAGAACAGACTGGCATAGAACACCCATGAAATGAAGATGAAAATGTGAGAACTCCCCAGAACCAGAACCATGCCGTCCTTCACAGAAACCATGCAAACATCAGTGTCAAACTCTTTTTTATTTAAATAACATCTTTTCATTTATTTTACATACAGAGTCCAGTTTGCCCTCCCTCCTCTCCTCCTGTCCCTCCTATTTGCTCCCATCTACCTGCCTCCCCATCCACTCCTCCACCATCTCCATTCAGAAAAGGGCAGGCAGGTTCTTAAACAGAGGATCAAATATTCAAAAATGACAGTCTAAAAGTCCTTTGTTCTTGACATATAGGGTTGGTCTGGGTTCTCCAGAATGAAGTGGTAAAAACTTAAGAGAATAAGTGGGATAATTTTTATAACATGGGTGTCCAGACACCTGAATTTCCACTTAGACACAGACACAAGTTCCTGGTATTCAAAAAGGATAGAAAATCTACAAAGAGAAACATCATGAGGTTTCCGGCCTGCTTTCCGGTGTTGTGCTCAGAGCTGCCTGAGGCCTGAGGACTGCGCACTGGATATCCCATCCCAGAAGTCCAGCCCACCCAGAGACTGCCAAGGCCCTCAATACTAGTTCCACCTCCACCCATGGGAAGAGGAGAGTCATTGGAGTGTTGGACCTGCTTGCACCCACCAGAAGGGAACCTTGGATCCGTACCCACCAGGAGAGGAAGAGACCCATCTTGCACTCACTGGAAGAAGGGATAGGAAGAAGGCAATATAAAAATACACTCAACAACAGAAAATCCAATATGACACCACCAAAGTCTAGGGACTCTACACCAGCAAGACCTGAACATCCCAATGCAGATGAAGCAGAAGAGAATGACCTTAAAAACAACTTAATGAAAATGATAGAGGCCCTCAAAGAGCATATGAGAAAATTCCTTAAAGAGATGGAAGAAAAACAAACCAAAAATTACAAGAAATCAACAAATCTCTTAAAGAAAGCCAAGAAAAAATAATCAAATAGATCAAGGAAACAGTTAAAGACCTAAAAACAGAAATAGAGACAATAAAGAAGACAAACTGAGGGAATGCTGGAAATAGAAAAGCTGGGTAAACGTTCAGGAACTACAGATGCAAGCATAGCCAGCAGAATACAAGCGATGGAAGAGAGAATCTCAAGCATTGAAGATACCCCAGGAGAAATAGATTCATCAACCAAAGAAAATCTTAAGTCCATCAAATCCCTAACACAAAATATCCAGGAAATATGGGGCACCAACAAAAGTACAAACCTAAGAATAATAGGTATAGAAGAAGGTGAAGAAACCCACCTCAAAGGTGCAGAAAACATATTCAACAAAACCATAGAAGAAAACTTTCCCAACCTAAAGAAAGACAGGCCAATGAGAAACATGAATATTTTTATCTGTTTTGATTTCCATGGAAATCAATACAGAAGAAACAGACTCAAGTGGTGGGGGGAAACAAGTTTGGTTATATCCCATGTTCTAGATTTATTTGAGGTTGGTAAGGCAGAGAGGTGGAATTCTCAAATTTCAGGTGACATATTTTTAGCCACTTGATTAGATTTATTGTGTGTGCACCCACAGGTGCAGAGGTCAAGTAGGAAAAGTTGCTTCCTCCTCCCACTTCATGGGTCCCAGGGATCAAACTCATGTCATCCAGCTTGGTGACAAGCTCTTTTATCTGCTGAGTCAGCTTGCTGGCTCTTGAGCATTGTGTTTCATTGTTAGTAATTACCTAAGTCCATAGTCACGAAAGTTGACTTAAATATTATACTGAGGAAGCTGTTTAAAACAGTGCCAAGGTAGAAAAGGCATAAACAATAATGCCATGAATAATGGCATTATCTCCAGGGCCTTTTACCAGCATTGTACTGCAACTCCTCCAATGCACAAGATCAGTATCTTTAGCCCCAAGAATCCTGCTGAATTGGAATTTCAACATGAATTAAACAGCCACTGAGATTGCTGTTGTGGCACCTGTACATTGCAAGCACCTAAGGTGAAAAACTAGCTAACCAAAGAAGCCAGAAGATGGCTCAGTGGGTAAAGTGCTTACCGCACAAGTGTGAGGGCTTGAGCTTGACTCCCCGGATCTGCATAAAGCCAGAGGCATCTGTAATCTCAGACCATCTATGGAGAGATGAGAACTGGAGACAAGAGAGGGAGGTGGGCCTATCTTCTGATCTCCACAGGAGCTCCATGGCACATGCTTGTACACACATGTACACACACACACACACACACACACACACACACACACACGGAAAAAGAAGAAAACTAAGTTTTATTCTCAGTCAGATGGTAGAAGTTCAGACTTCAGATTCACCACTTGGATTTTTGTAGCCTTAAGGAACTTCCTTCCTTCATTCCTCCCCTCCCTCCCTCCCTCCTTCCTTCCTTCTTTCCTCTATTTATTTTAGTCTTCTCTCAGATAATACATCCTGACCCCATTTCCCTCCCTCCATTCCTCCCAGTCCCCCACCTCCCCTCTCCCCCAGATCCACTGCTTCTCCGTTTCCCTTCAGAAAAGAGCAGGCCTCCCAGGAATATCCACCAAAGATGACAAAACAAGTTAAAATAAGACTAGGCACAAACCCTCATATCAATGCTGAGCAATGCAACCCAGTAAGGGGAAAAGGGTGCCAATGACAAGCAAAGGAGCCAGACACCCCAATCTCCACTGTTAGGAGTCCCACAAAATGCCCATCTAATCAGTTAATGGCTCAGTTCCCTCCCGGTATTACAAGAGCAGCAGTAGGACTCACCCTTAGGATTGCTGTGAAAATGAAATGGATTGATACCAGGTATGATCAGTTATCTAGGAACATGATAAAAGCTCAGAAAACATTACTAGTAACCCTCCATTCACATTGTCCGGGTGCAAAAAAGGATCTTTTCTGTCCAGCTGAACCCACCTTTGCTCGCCAGTCAAAGGAAACAAAGGAATTAAACACCCACGTGAGATTCAAGACCCAATTACCAAGGTCAACACTGAGTAATTTTTGAGCCTACTTAAGCAGGAGCAACATTAGCCAATTGCCTTCGACAATAGGGAACTTATAGCGAATATGGATGAAACATGCTTATGTTTCCAATTAATGCTAGTGACTACTTTATGGCAGTTAAGAACCCTAATTGAACACCAAAGAAAATAAACTTTTTACAGGCTTTCAGAAGACTGAACAAGTAACTCAGGAACAAACAATTATCATTTGGAGGAAAATTACATAAACATAAACAAGGAAGAGGCTTCCGGAGTTAGGGAAACAGCAGCCAGTCAAGGATTATAAAAGGGCTGGAGTGGCAGTCACTACCCAAACTCAAAAAAAAATCTTCAAGCAAAGAAACCTTTAGCACAGAGTAACTCCTAGCACCATGGCCTGCTGCGCTACTAGCTTCTGTGGCTTCCCCACATGCTCCACTGGTGGCACCTGTGGCTCCAGCTGCTGCCAGCCCAGCTGCTCCCAATCTAGCTGCTGCCAGCCCAGCTGTTCCCAGTCCAGCTGCTGCCAGCCCAGCTGCTGCCAATCCAGTTGCTGCCAGCCCTGCTGCTCCCAGACCAGCTGTTGCAAGCCCAGCTGCTGCCAGCCAAGCTGCTGTGGAACTGGCAGTGGCCAGGAGGGTGGCAGTGGAGGCGTGAGCTGCCGCGTTAGATGGTGCCGCCCAGACTGCCGCGTGGAGGGCACCTGCCTGCCCCCCTGCTGCGTGGTGAGCAGCACACCCCCAACCTGCTGCCAGCTGCACCATGCCCAGGCCTCCTGCTGCCGCCCATCCTACTGTGGACAGTCCTGCTGCCGCCCAGCCTGCTGCTGCTACTGCTGCCAGCCCAGCTGCTCTGAGCCCAGCTGCTGCCAGCCCAGCTGCTCTGAGCCTAGCTGCTGCCAGCCCAGCTGCTCTGAGCCCAGCTGCTGTCAGCCCAGCTGTTAAGACCCAGGATGGTGATTCCTAAGACTTTCAAGTCCTGGCCCAAGAACACGTTCTTGAAATTCGATTTGGTTTGTGATTTTTGTGTGCGTGTCAGAGTGAAGTCATCAAATAGTTGACCTCACAGAACATTTTTTTGTCTAATACTGGAAAGGCTTTGATATCCTATGTAAAAATAATAAAATCTAAATTTGATCACAAAATGAGAAAATCAGTTTCCTTGGGATTGCCCCCGTGTTACAAGGCTCAGGGCTGCCAAGGCCATGGAATGATATCATATGCTAAGATAGTTTCCATTCATCTTTCACTGTTCTGTAAATTGCTCTTATAGGAAAAAAGAATAATGTATCAAAGGTAATAAATTATATCTGTTGGCATATTAAAAGTCGCCTCTTTTTTATTTAGTGTGCAAATAATAGATACTTCATAGAGAGCCACATAAAATGTCCAAGTTTGATTCTATGCCTTTATTTATTTTGCATGGGGTTGGGGCATGTACGGGTGGAGGCATGGAAGCAGAGATCAGAGGCAGTCTCTCCCTCCTCCGTATGGCGCTTACGATTGAATTCTGGTCCTCAGGCTTGGTGGCAAGGGCCTTTATCCACTGAGCTATCCCGTCAGCCCGTTTTTTATATTCTATATTGTTCTTCTTATCCTTGGTTAGGAAATGGGGTGGGTTCCAGCAGTGGTTAAACCCCACAGAAAGCTGCAGCATTCCCATGTCCTGGTTTCAGTTTGTTGCTGTTACAGACACCCTGATTAAAAGCAACATGGGAGGGAATGGGTCTGTTTGGCTTACACTTCCAAGTCACAGTTCATCACTGAGGGAAGGCAGGGCAGGAACCCGGGAGCCGGGAATCATAGTAGGATGCTGCCTAGTGGCTTTCTCTCTAGCTCACTTGCAGGCTCATTTTTTGCAAGCTCTCTTTTAAGACTGTCTGCACTCTTAAGTGCTAAGATTACAGATGTATGCCACCACATCTGGTTCATATAGTTCTGGGGACCAGACCCAGGGCTTCATCCTAAGCAAGCACCCTGCCATGTAAACTACAGCCCCAGTCAAACATGTACTGTCAGTCATTCTTTTATTGTTTGTTTGCTTGTTTTTTTATCCCTAGCAAGGTCATGAATCTTAGCAGCCACTTTATTAAGTCTGCATCATCCCTAACTGCATTCTAAATATGTATCTTCTACCCACAGATAGGTGTGGTACTCATCCTCAACAAAGAAGCATCTCTGCAACAGATGGAGACCATTACAGAAAACTACAACTACTCAGAAGGCAGAAAACAGCTGATCGTGTTGTGCCCAATACCAATAGAAACATCTACAGCACAACTTCTGCATCTAAGGCTCTGGGGACATTGTGGATGAGGGTGTGGACAGATGATAAGAGCCAAAGGGCCAGGAAATCTGCTGTGAGACTGTCTCCTAGAAATGACAGGGAACATCAACCATGATGCCTCAATAGTGTGCTGTCAAAACCAGACCAGAACAAGGACAAGACCAATAGACAAACTAACAGGGAGGGAGGAGCTCTCATGGTCCCCACCACTAGACAAAGAGCTACAGACAACTAAGGAATGCTGAGAACCGGAGCATTAGTCTTCTTCAAAGATGAGACTCCTAATTGACTGTCCAACACCAAGTGGTCAGCTCTAAAATCATGTATGTGCAAGAAGCACTAAACAGATGCAAAGGATTGTATCTGAAGGTTTACATCCATCTATATGTAGCAATAAGAATTACAGACAAAGAAGACTCTAATTTGAGAGGGACTAAAGAGTGATGGGGGACAGGGGAAGAGCTAGGGAGTAGAAAGGGAGGAGGGAAATTGTGTAATATGTTTTCGTTTTAAAAATTAAAATTAAGTCTGGCAGTGTTGGTACACACCTTTAATCCTGGCACTCAGGCGATAGAGGCAGGTGGACAGAGTGAGTTCCATAACATCCAGAGTAGTTACACAGAGAAACTCTGCCTCAAAAAAAAAACAAAAAAAATAATAATAAATACTCATAAAAGTAAGTAAATAAACTCTGCTTATTGTCATATTCTGAAATACTATATAGCTCTTACAATGAGCTTTATCTATAGGAGCCACTAAAAAACTGGGCTAGATTGGTAAAATACTTGTCCCTTAAACTCCAGAACCTGAGCTTGATTCTTAGCATTCCTGGAAGAAAAAACGTTGAGTGTGGCCATGACCAGCAAGCTCCAGATTTACTCAACCTGCCTCAAAAACATGAAGGGGAGAGCTACTGAAGAAGACATCTAGTGTCAACCTATGGCCTCCACACGTACAAAAAAAACTGAATAAAGTAGATAAATACTATCCAGATAAAACATATCTGTGGGGAAAAATCCTATAAGCACACAACCTATCAATACTTAGTCATAAAGAACTTGAAAACTGACCATAACTGTAATTAAAAAGTACACAAAATCCATAATCAAAAACTTTCCAACAAAGAACTGTCCAACTACCAGATTTGTTCACAGATAAATTCTACCAGATATATATATATAAAGAAAAATTAACAGCAATTCCCAAGAAAAATCTCCAAATATATTTATTGTTCTATCAATTAGGGGAAAAATAGAAGAGTGGAGAAATACTTCCAAACTTGGCATATAAAGCCCCCATCCCTCTGATGACAAATAAGACAAGAAAACCACAGAATAATATTCCTAAATAGTATTCATGTGACAGTAATCGTCAAATATTATCAAACAGTTCAACGGGACAATAAGATGATTAAAAAGCATCACTAAGTGAGAATTTATCTTACAATGCAGGAATTGTTCAGCATATAAAAAAATCAGTGTAATCCCTATTTAACAGATAAAAGGGAAAACATACATGGTTATCTCAACTGCCTTCCCCAAAATGTTTTGATAAATTTCAAAACCCTTTGAACATTTTTTAAAAACACTCAGTAGGGTAAATGAGATGGCTCAGTGGGCAAAAGTTCTTGCTTCCAAGCCAGACAGACTGAGTTTGGTCCCAGAACTCACTTGATGGAAGAAGAGAACAGATTCCTTCATGTCATCTTTGAGCTCCCACCACACCCCTATGCATACACAAATACATAGATAAATATAATTTTTAATTTAAAAACCTCAATAAGCTGTGAAAAGAATGAAACTATGTCAATATAATAAAAGCCACCAATTAAGAGAATACAATTAACCTCACACTCAGTAGTCAAAGCCTTATGGTTTTCCCATTAGCTTGGAAATAAGACAAGAACGTCAACTTTTGCTATGTTGTTTATCATACTACTAGAAGTACTAGCTACTAGAGAAATCAGGCAAAAAAAAAAGAAAGAAATGTCAACCAAATTGGAAAAAGAAAAAGTAAAACTCTGTTTGAAGATAGCAGGATCCTGCACACACATACACCTAAAGATTCACAAACAAAAGAAATATTAAGGCCGATCAAGAAACTTAGCAAAGTTCCCAATACAAACTTAACACACACACACACACTCAAATTTCTATACACTAACAATAAGCAATATGAAAAGGAAGTTACAGAAAGCTACATTTACAGTGGCCTCAGGAAAAAACAAATTCTGAAAGGATCAATTTGACTTTGGGAAAATATTTGGACACCACAAATAAAAGATTGCTGAGACAAATTTTAAAAGATGCAAATAGATGGAAATACATCCCATGTTCGTGGATTGTAAAACTTATACTGTGAAAATATTTATAGCACCAATATATCTACAGATTTAATGCAATCTCTACCCAAATCTCAATGCTGAAGTGTAGCTTTTCCCAGCACCTACACTGAGCATCTCCATCTCCAAGGGGATCTGTCTCCTCTGGTCTCCACAGGCACCTGAACTCCCATGTACATACCAACATGCATACACATAATTAAAAATAAAATTCACACTGCCAGAGAAGCTAGGAAATAAGGGGGACCCTACGAAAGACATACATGGTCTCTTGGAGAAGGGGAAAGGGACAAGATATCCTGAACTAATAGGGAGCATGGAGGGAAGGAAAGGGAATTAGGAGAAAGAAAAGGGGATAAGAGGACAGGAGAGAGCAGGAAGATTGAGTCAGCGGAAGAATAGAGGAGAGCAAGAAAAGAGATGCCATAATAGAGGGAGTCATTACAGGTTTGAAGAGAAATCTGGCACTAGGGAAATGTCCAGAGATCTATAAGGATGACCCCAACTACAAATCTAAGCAATAGTGGAAAGACTACCTTAAATGCCCTTCTCTGATAATGAGATTGATGACTACCTGATATGCCATCCTAGAGCCTTCATCCAGTAGCTGATCAAAGCAGAAGCAGACACTCACAGCTAAACCCTGAGCTGAACTCTGGAATCCATTTGCAGAGAAGGAGGAGTGATGAGCAAAGGGGTCAAGGCCAGGCTGGAGAGACCCGCAGAAACAACTGACCTGAACACAGGGGACCTCATGGACCCCAAACTGATAGCTGGGAAACTAGCATAGGGTCTGTTCCAGATCTCCTGAAAGTGGATGTCAGTTTGGAGACCTGGGTAATCTATGGGGCCTCTGGTCATGGATCAGTATTTATTCCTAGTACACGAATGGACTTTGGGAGCCCATTCCACATAGAGGGATATTCTTTCAGCCTAGATACATAGCAGAGAGTCTAGGCCCTGCTCCAAATGATATGACAGACTTTGAAGCAGAAAGGGGATGGGATAGGGGGTCAGTAGGGAGCAGGGGAGGAGGGGAGTGGAGGAAGAGGGGAGAAGGGGAGGGAGAGGGAACTGGGATTAACATGGAAAACAAGCTTGTTTCTAATTTAAAATTTAAAAAAGAAAAATAATAAAATAAATCATTTTAAAAGAAGATTTGTTTTGTAAACTTCCCAATTTCAAAATTTATTTTAAAAACTAAAGTAATCAAAATAGTGTGGCATTAACTCAAAAACAGACATACAGAAGAGAAGGCCCAGAAATAAACCCTTATGCATAATCAAAAGGTTTTAACAGGGTAATAAGACCCAAAGGTTAAGAGGATTGACAAAAATATTTCAAATGTTTACTTACATGCAATGAGTATTTGTCATGATTAAAATTTGAATTTAAGCATGTATAAAACCCAAACTTTATTGAAATTGAAGTGTACACACACACACACACACACACACACACACACACACACAAACACTTGTTATTACTTCTAGAGCAGGAATGAAGGCGTCAAAGAATAAACCCCAAACTGCTGATATTGATCATCTCTGGTATACCAGTTTAGGAAAAGTTATGTGTGTGTGTGTGTGTGTGTGCCTGTCTGTGCACACTGGAGAAAGGGGACATCAGGTTTTCTTTATATGTTTCCATTATTTGCTTGCCTTGTTAAATGCTATATATTGATAGTATATATTACAAATATATTAAAATATATTTCATGTAACAAAGACAAAATAATACAAAAGCAAAATTATTAAAAGTTTCAGTTTGTAATGTGTGCATTGGTGATTGCCTTGTTAAGTAGCATCCACTGATAGCATACTATATATAGCATATAAAATACATGATATGCATGATGTATCTATGTAGATATATATACTATGACAAAGAGAAAACAATGTAAAGGCAAAGTCATCAAAGGATTCGGTTTGTAATGTGTGCATTGGTGATTGCCTTGTTAAATAGTATCCAATGATAACATGCAATAATATATATCACATATAATATGCATGCAATATATATATGTAATATGTATATTATGACGAAGACAAAGAGCAATGTAAAGGCGAAGTCATCAAAGACTTCAGTTTGTAACGTGGGCATTGGTGACCAAAAGGAAGAAGCATAGATCCTTAAGGATCTTCTGTCCTGCACAGACTGATCCCAGGAAGGCAGACTTTGTTTGGATGCTGATCAATTAAATATCTCGTGTTTTGATGACACCAATATTAGTCTTATGGAGTCTGAGGAAGCTGTTTATGAAATCATAATTGTTATTGAGTGACTGTTTAGGAAACAAATATTCAATTTGGATGAACTGTGCCTAAGGTTATCAAAGGTCAGCTGAGACAAAGCAAACCAGTGCAGTGTTTGGCTCTCAGTCTGTCATGTGACTTTCACAGAGGGCTGCTGTGTTTGGCAATACACCTTCCCTTAGACCAGAGGGGATAGAGGAAACTCAATGCCACTTAATTAATCACTGACTACAGTGTTGATGGAAACATTGTTTATAATTTTCTCAATTACTCAAATACTGACCAATCAGAGACTGACTCTGCAACTAACATCAAGGGAAGATGCTAACTGTTAGATGGATATGCAGATCTAGAGAATATATAAAAGGCCAGGTGAGGAAGGTGCAGTCCAAACTCAGAAACTTCCCTTCACAGATCAACCAACTTGACTCCTGACATGGCCTGCTGCGCTACTAGCTTCTGTGGCTTCCCCACATGCTCCACTGGTGGCACCTGTGGCTCCAGCTGCTGCCAGCCCAGCTGTTCCCAGTCCAGCTGCTGCCAGCCCAGCTGCTGCCAGCCCAGCTGTTCCCAGTCCAGCTGCTGCCAGCCCAGCTGCTGCCAATCCAGTTGCTGCCAGCCCTGCTGCTCCCAGACCAGCTGTTGCAAGCCCAGCTGCTGCCAGCCAAGCTGCTGTGGAACTGGCAGTGGCCAGGAGGGTGGCAGTGGAGGCGTGAGCTGCCGCGTTAGATGGTGCCGCCCAGACTGCCGCGTGGAGGGCACCTGCCTGCCCCCCTGCTGCGTGGTGAGCAGCACACCCCCAACCTGCTGCCAGCTGCACCATGCCCAGGCCTCCTGCTGCCGCCCATCCTACTGTGGACAGTCCTGCTGCCGCCCAGCCTGCTGCTGCTACTGCTGCCAGCCCAGCTGCTCTGAGCCCAGCTGCTGCCAGCCCAGCTGCTCTGAGCCCATCTGCTAAGAGGCCAGTTGCTGAGTATCGAAGAATGAAGTGGAAAGCAGCGCAGAATTGCAGGGATCTTTAAGGACGTGCTCTGTGGGTGGATGCTAAGTTTCTCCAGGTTGCTAACCAACTCATCAATAGTAAAACTATTCATCAGGACCCCTACATATGTGCTGGAGTTGATGTTCTGAAAACATGCCTCAACCAGCATGTTTAAAGGACTCTGCTTTGCTTAGGCAGGGCACAGGGATGGGGCGGTACTTCATTCCAGTGACATATGGACTTCCTTCCCTAGTTTGTGGTCCCCACACATCTTCAGCCATGCTGTCTACTTGAATACTCCCTGTTGCTCTCAAATAAAGTGTTTTGTGCACAATGGATAGATTTCTGTCCATCTTCTAATTTTAAGCTGCCCACCTACAGACATAATCTAAAACAAAATTGTCTGAAAATTAACTTATATTTGAATCATCTGCTAATAAAAATGTTCTGTGCATTAAATAATCTTCATGGCTATTTCAGTATGTGGATGGTTTTATTAAAATAGATCCAGACAAATAGAATTACCCTGGATGGACTTTTTCTATCAGCTCTGACCTTGTTCCTTTTAGTACAGTAGATGTTTTCTTCATCTGTGCACAAAAATAAAGAAACTGGACTGTCTACTTAATAAATTGGAAAACATCTACCAACATTACTACCAAGAGAACTTAGGTTTAATTCCTACACCTTGGTCTGTCTTCTTCCCACTGGTCCCCAGCTGTGTAAGCTTCAACTCTGAATATTCACCTTCACTTACCGAGTATGTGAGGGGTCCATGTATTAGATGAGAGTAGATCAGACAGATTTTGGGTATATCTGCTGAGTTCTAGCATCATGTCATATGGACCCATTAGAATTCTCAAACAGAAATACCACAGTTTATAATTTACAAGCCAATCAAAAAATGCCTTTCTTGAAAAATTAGCACAATGCCAGAACAAAAAGAGACAGATACTACCATCTAATTTTAATTCTATGTAAGCAGTTGACTACAATGCATAAAATATGTAAATCTCAGAAGAGATGAGAAAATTCTCTCCAGGTTATTTACAAGTACCCAGCACTTACCTCTCTCATTAAATTGGCAGCAAGGATGGATCACAAACAGGATGGTACATTCCAGAAAATTGAATGGCTGTGCATTTTTTGAAGGTGTTGTAACTCCTAGACATTTCCCCAAGCTTTTGTTCAACCACTAAATTAAGACAAAAATAACTTGACACCCCAAATGTCTTCACAGCAAAGAAGTCTCCTCCGTGGGTGGTGCTACAACTTGAAAGTGCTATTTACTCATTCTTGAGTGGTTCAAGCGTCCATGAATCATACCTTATACTCCACCCCTTCAGTTAATCCCCACTGAATCAGATTCAATAAACATTTAATAAGACTCTACTAAAATCAGGCTAGATACTTTCTGAAAAACCAACTTTTTTGGTTCACAATGGGAAAACCTCTCGTTTGAAATACAAATAATCAGCTGAAATGGAAAGAACTATAAAGATCATTTGATATGGTGCTGGATGGAGTCAATGTGGTAAATGCTTCTATTACATGTGATCAAATACACCAATGTTCTAAACTCAGTGGAATTTGGTCTATGTATCCAGGAGGGAAAAATAATACTTGAAAGGAACAAATTGTCCACTGCTTTAGAGGTTTGCACAGATGGCCAAGTGGAATGACAACTATTCAGAATAAGGGTGTTGCCTTAACCTAAAGTGAGAAGGCTCTTTGAACATGGAAACCACAAACACTCCCCTAAAGAGTGTATGGCCAAGAGCGAGTCACAGCGACCTTTAAATCAAAGTCATTCCCATAATACATCACAAGTATTTCAATGGAAGCCAATCAGAGGACCACTAAGGAACAAATTTAAACAAAAACAAGAAAAATATGCTAAGAATTTTCTAAACAGTAGCTTGCTTGCCTATATAAAGGGCCCCATGTTCAGGTCAGCTCCCAAACTCAGAAACTCATTCCAGCTACTCAACACCCAACCAACTCCTAGCACAATGGCCTGCTGCGCTACAAGCTTCTGTGGCTTTCCCACTTGCTCCACTGGCGGTACCTGTGGCTCCAGCTGCTGCCAGCCAAGCTGCTGTGAGGGTGGCTATGGCTATGGCATCGGGGATGGCTGTGGCTATGGCATCGGGGGTGGCATTGGCTATGGCATCGGGGGTGGCATTGGCTATGGCCAGGAGGGTAGCTATGGAGGCGTGAGCTACCGTGTTAGATGGTGCCGCCCAGACTGCCGCGTGGAGGGCACCTTCCTGCCCCCCTGCTGCGTGGTGAGCAGCACACCCCCAACCTGCTGCCAGCTGCACCATGCCCAGGCCTCCTGCTGCCGCCCATCCTACTGTGGACAGTCCTGCTGCCGCCCAGCCTGCTGCTGCTACTGCTGCCCTCCTACCTGTTAAGAGCCAGGCTGCAGATTTTCAATTGCCCAGACCATGATGTTCTTGAATTGTGCACCTCCTTGACCAACCCTGAACCAGTAACAAATTCTTAAACCTTTACTTCATTGTCTATTATGGGGCCACAGAGTTCAGGCGCATCACGGCCCTGTCTGAGTCTGTTCTATAACCAATATCTTGACCCTCTACAGCGGACCCAGAATGCAACGAACCGCACTCTGATCTCCAAGTTGTTCCAGATACACTGCTTCTGAAACTCTTGCGGGAGTGAAAATTGTCAAACTCTTGGGGAATCTTTTCTTAAGAGAAGACCGGAACTCTATCTGCCTGTCCTGCTTGTTGATCTAGTTTTAGCCTCTGTTTACTTCAAGCTTTTCAACATCAAAGGCACCAGACTACAGACACATCACATTCTTCAGATGTCATTAGAGAAAATGGAAGTACTTTATGTTGACCTCATTTGACCACTGAATCCCTTACTTAGATTTTTGGATCATAATTAGCTTGCCTGTTGGCTATTTCCATTATATCTGTAGTATTGTGTCTTGTGATGTTCCTTAATAAAGGTTATATCCTGGGCAAAGAAACCGTGGTTTGTGTTTCTACTTGTTTATCTAGTGTTTCACCTACTTATAATTTTAGAAAATGTATTTAAATCAATTATTTTGCTTCTTTTGAGGGACTGAAGTCATTCATGCATCATGTATTATTCACTCCATTAAAATGCACTAATGACCACGCTAAGGCAGGAAATTGGAAGGAATGATAGATACTAGAAAGAAGAGTCGATAAAAGCATATGGTCAAATAGCTACAATGTGATGAGATAAATTACAATCTTTTCCCAGTTCCCAGAAGTGTCAATGGCAGGTGAATGTGCTCGTGGCCAATATGTCTTCAGAGGCCTGAATACAATAAGATATTTCCCTACTGGTCATGAAGTACCAAGATCCTACCAAAATGATATGAAATAGTAAGACATAGAACTGAAAGAAAATTTTTGTCTAGAAATAGAATACAGAAAAAAATGAAGAAAGAGAGAATATTATGTCCTTGGGAGCTCATAGATCTTGCTATGTGATCCCTCCCCATTAAGTCCACAAATTCACATAATCTTTGAGACTCTCTGTGAAAAGCAGTAAAGAGGCCGGGTTTCCTATGTGGATCAATTCAGAAAAAGACAAAAAAATCCAGAAACTGACAGGACAAAAGGACCAAAAGAAAACAATGCCTCCAGAGCTTTCAGAAGTGACCAAGAGTCTTTGAAGAGTCTCCACATTGGAAATAATACCTTGGGTTTGTTTACTGAAAAGAATACATAGGATGAGCAACCCGATGTGAAAAAGTAATTGATTGCTTAACCGTGGGACCAGTAAGGTCTGTGTGTGATGGTGTCAACAGCAAGAGAGGCGTCACAGAGGAGAGAATCCTTGTGGGGAGCTGTGAACGTCCTACCCAGTGAAAAGAAAAGGATGAGAAAGAAGAACCCATATACCTCTTAGAACAACTAAATCCAAAGCAACAACACAACCAAATGCTGATGAGTATGCACAGCTCACTTGTTGCTAATGGGGATGCAGAATGCTACATCCCTTTGGCAGTCTGGTCCCTTATTACAAAACTGAGCATACTGTTACCATAGAATCCATAAATTGTGTTCCTGTATATATACCCAAATGAGATGAAAACTTGTATCTACATTGAAAACCTGCACTGATGTTAAGTGACCAAGACATCTTTTGGTAGTAAACCAACTCTGAGACATCTCTGCAATGAAATACTATTTGGCTTACTATAAAATAAGTGAAATGAGCCAATCTAGAAAGACTACATGCTAAATAGTTCAACTATAGGTCAATCTGCCAAAGACACAGAAACAATTAATAGTTAACCTAAGTGCCCTACCTACTGTGCTGTGCAGTTATCTGCAGTCTAACACTGGACGACAAGCTTAGGAATGAAAGAAAATAAGTTACAGAAATAGAACATCACGGATCTAGCTGATGAATCTTACAAAGCAAAAGATTAGGTTTCTGAGACAGCATTCCTTCCCAGATAAACGGAGCATGTGAGGTGCTATACTCACTTCCTCATCACCTCAGCTACCCTCCTTATTTGAAACATACACCTGATGCTTGGAACAAAGTCCTGTGAAAGTGAGAGAGCCCTGGTCCTGATATGGATGAGTCTGTACCAATTCCAGCAGCAAGCCCACCAGTGAGGAGAGCTGGAGTGACTCAATCAAGCCAATGCTTGTTGGATTTCCAAACCCACGAGTCTAGACCATTCCAGTTACATGGTACAGTAGTCTGCAAGCAAATCTCAAGAATGGAAGCTTCCCATATACAATATCTACTGATCATGAACAGGCAAGTGATGACAAAGGGACACACGTTTCAAATTCCAAAGCAGAAGTGGGAATGTTTCTTTAATGTGAGGTTATTGGCATGGGAGGGTTAATGAATAACCAAGGGATAGGAAACAAATTAAGTATTAAATGATGGGGGAAGAATTACAAAAATGTAGAAAAGAACAAAAGAGAGAAGAAAAACAGAAAGAATACACAATGAGAAAGAAGAAGGGACAAGAGGCAGAATAGAAAATGAATCGTGAGAAAGATGCACAAGAAGGGGAAAGATGGAAGCCAACCTAGCCCTGTTTAGGACTGTGTAGTGTTCTACATGCTAACACTTATCATTGATACTCATGCTAGATTTATTTTGAGTAACCCTTGTATCAATCATGTGAAATAAATATGTGTATCCTGGCTTACACATGAGTAAATACATTTTAAAAAGGCAAAATGTCTTGCTTTCTGATGCGTAGCTCATAAGAAAGAAGCTGAAATCTGAATCCACCTCTATCTGACTCCAAAATCCACAAATAGGCAACTAAAGAATTAGATGGGCAGCATGCCAAAGTTCCAAAGACGGGGCCAGCAAGATGGCTTAGCTGCTGAAGCACTTTTCACCCACCAACCTGAGTTCAGTCCCCAGAACCCAAGTAAAGGTGGAGCAGAGAACCAAGTCCACAAAGCTGGCTCTGACTTACACATATGTATCAATCATAATGTGCATACCCACACACACCATACGAATAATAATAATAATAATAATAATGTAGAAGTAGTAGTAGTAGGTTGAATAAAACAAAATTCTTAAGATTAAAAATGGTTACTTTGGGAATCTTGGACTTCTGAAGAAGTTATTAGATGATGGAGCATAGGTTATGATCTTGTAACTCTGTTCCCTTCCCCCGATCCATACTCAGCTTTTGCTATGCAAACCACATCACTGCCTCCGTGACAGATTTGTTCAGGCCACCCAGCACCCACCCTTAGAGTTCTGAGTCCTTTGGGGCCATCCTCCAAGTTCAAGACACTAGAAAACATCAAGAAGACATGTAGTGAGTCAGCTCCCCAGGACCCGTCCTCATAATTTATATATTTTATTATTCTCTGGCTCTTCCTTTCCTATAGCTGCTACTTCTGTGTAAACTATTCTTCTGTCCCCTTTTTAATTACTAAGATAATACCACCTATATAGATAGTTAATAATGGCTTATATTAAATTCTCTGTCGGGGGGGGGGTGCTGGCACTCTTCCCCCTCCTTGCTGGATCCTCACTAATACAAAAGTTGATACCAAGAGTGGTCCCTGTTAAGAGAAGCTTTTTCTTTGCTAGCCGCTTTGGTTTATCCCCCGCCAGCCGCCTGGGCTCTGCCGCCTTGTAGTCCCCAAATAAACACACAGGAGGCTGTATTAATTATGAAGCTGTTGGCCTTGCTTGTCTCTTACTGGCTAGCTCTGCTTTAAGTAATTACCCCATAATTGTTAATCTATGTATGTCTCTTACCGGAGAATAGTTCCAGGCTCCTACCCCATGGTGTTACATGTTGACTCTCCTGTGTTTCTCCTTCCCAGAATCCTCCTCGACTCCTAGTCCCTCCTATCTAGGTTTTCTATTGGCTCAACAGTACTTTATTGACAAATGCACAGGACTTCCCCCAACATCTCCTCTTTTCTGTTTAAACAAAAAGAAAGGTCTTAACTTTAACATAGTCAAATTGTGTATAACAGAACAGTTATCAAATAAGAACATAGTTACAATATTTTAGCAAGATTTAAAGAAAATATCATCTATCTCTTTCTTGTGAATCCAAAGTCCTATATGTAGCTTATCTCTTATCATAACTAAGGTAAACTATAATTGTAGCTATCTGTCTTCAACTCTATCAAAAACCACAGAAGGATAATATATAAACACTAGGATTGACAGAGATATCTTACTGCCTGGACAGTCACCCTAAGTTCCTCTGTAACATTGGGGCATCCATCTTTAGCCCATAGGCCACAATGTGTCTGGAACACTTCTCAGCAAAGCAGGAAATTTCAAACTGTCCATCTGCATTGGCAGTCTGTCAGTCATTTCTCTGTGTCCTGTAGAAATTCTCTTCCATGAAGCAGGATCCCAGTAAGACTGAGTTCAGCAGTCACTTTCCTGTGGGTCCTGCATGTCCAGATTATACAACAACAGTCAAGCAGTACAGGCAAGAGCAGTTTCTTGCCCAAATGGCTAATCTTACCATGTTGAAAGCAAACTCCATAACGAGTTTCTTCGATGCCCATTTTCCTCTCAGACATAATTGGTGCTGCCAGGAGCAGACATTTCTCATTGTCAAGAAAAACCCTAAACCATTTTAAATGCCATTTTCTGAAGGTCTTTGAGAGGTTTGAAGACTGTTTATCTATCTCAAATATATTTCTGTATATCTAGAAAAAACTAACTTACCTAACTATAAATTCTATTATAAGTAACTATCTATAGTCTGTATCTAATTATGTATTATGTTTTAAAAGATCAGCATAAGCACAATACTTAATCAAGAGGAGAAATATACACATCACAAAATTGACCTTGAATTTGTATCAATAAATGAAAAACAATACCCATACCATAATTCCCCTTTTTACCATTAAAAGGAGATTGGTTGTGATCATTAACCAATTATAAACAATCCCATTTAAATGAAAACAAAGATTTATAAACAAGATGGGAATTAGGACGTCGCTCATTCCAAACTGCTTCATGCTGGAAGGGGGCGCTGTTTATACCATGGGGATCATGACAAAACTCAGAAACCTGTATAAGTCCATATTTTCAGGGTCTGTAAGACTGCATTATCTTAGCTGTTTCAATTGTTGGAACACCTGGTCCACTGCTTCCGGGGGTCTTGGTTCGTCAAACCACAGAAGCCTGGAAGGAATCCTCAGCTTTTCATTTTCTGTAGAAACATAAATAAAATCTCCTTTTCCGAGTAACATATCATTATACTTAAATTTTGAAGTCAAGGCATTTTCAAAAGATAGAAGTTGAATTAATTCAGCAGCATTTATAATCAAGTGTACTTTAGTTGTTCCTTCCTTAGCAATGAAAAAACTGAAAAACACAATAGCATACAGTATCCAGACTCTCTGCGTATTTTTCATCTTTACGTGGCTTATTTATTTATCTATTATTACTTTATTTCTTTCACCTTTATCTATTTTTCTCTGAGACAGGGTTTCTCTTTGGAAACCTGACTGTCTCTGCCTCTGGAGTAAATCCTACCAGCGTGTGCCACCACAATGCCGGCTTTTGTATTTATTTACCACTTTGCCATTTCATTTTCTCTCTCAATCTCGCGTATATTTTTAAACACACTGTAAACCTTTAGAGGTTTTGTTCATCCAAGTCTGACTTTACTGTAAACCTTTACGTTTTTTTTGGCCACGTGTCTTATCTGTAAAACCGCGGCTGTTTTAAACTGTTGTTTCCAAGATGGCGGGCGTAAGCGTGACTCCAGCAAACCGCCTCAGTCCATGCTGACATCCAGCAAAAGCTGCCACTTCCAGCTATACGTACACACCTTTCAATTGTTAGCAGAGTCTGTTAAAACAACCTTGCTGGTTTTTTTTTTTTTTCTTTTTATGCCGAGTCAGGAAGACTCCGGTAAACGAGCCACGTGAATCTCGGCTTGTGGTTGGTTAGCAAAACAGAGCACACCTGAGAAAAATGCTGCTACCAAAAATCTGTGCTTCTCTCCGTTCTTCTGTTTCTAAAATTCCTTTAAAGCTTTTGTTATTTTGTGTGGAAATTCAATCCCGCTCCTGACAACCATTCTGTTAAGAGAAGCTTTTTCTTTGCTAGCCGCTTTGGTTTATCCCCCGCCAGCCGCCTGGGCTCTGCCACCTTGTAGTCCCCAAATAAACACACAGGAGGCTGTATTAATTATGAAGCTGTTGGCCTTGCTTGTCTCTTACTGGCTAGCTCTGCTTTAAGTAATTACCCCATAATTGTTAATCTATGTATGTCTCTTACCGGAGAATAGTTCCAGGCTCCTACCCAATGGCGTTACATGTTGACTCTCCTGTGTTTCTCCTTCCCAGAATCCTCCTCGACTCCTAGTCCCTCCTATCTAGGTTTTCTATTGGCTCAACAGTACTTTATTGACAAATGCACAGGACTTCCCCCAACAGGTCCCAGAAAGAAAAAATTCCTTCTACAATGAGATTTGGTGGCTGTTTTTTACAGAACTCCTAAACTTGAACTTGGTGCTAAACTTGTCAATAGGAAATGAGATAGAACTGTCCCACCATTATTACTTTCATCTAATGGCTTGGGGGCCATTTGGCTGCTGGTCTTGACTCTTGGACAGTGATGGGGACTATAATGGACAAGGAGGAGACTGTCTTTTGGCACTTTTCTTCAGTGACCTCAGAAGGAAATCGATAAACTTGAGATCACAACACCCAAGCCAAGTCATTGTCAGAGATCCATAAAAGACGGAAAACAGAAGCTCCAAAACACCATTTATTTCCTGTATCCATAGAGCTGACGTTGTCCAAAATTGAACATGGAAGTTAATTGCAGGGTTTGTATAAGTGAAGTCAGTCAATGAGTCTCCCCTAGAGCCTGGGTCATCTTCATAGCTCCCTGCTTGTTGTTTGGATTCATTTTCTTCTCACATTTTCTAAGAGCCCTTCCAGTGCCAACCAGGAATGGCCAGTCTAATCCCATTTTATACTTTGAACCTCCGCAGTGTCTTGGCAGCATCTCTCTAACTTGCTCTCTGCTCTCGGCTAGAGAAAAAGTTCTGTTTTAGGGCTCCCATGATGATTTGTTAATTGTGAAAAATGCACCTTGTTCTTTCAGGTGATATAGGCATCTAATCTATGTTCAGTGACACCAGTACATTATCTGGGAATACCCATAAACCATGATTCCTTCTCTACAGAATTGTGCATTAGGAATTATCCATGAGGCTAGACGATGTGCTATCAAAAGTCTGAGCCATTGCTCACTTAACTTACTTGTGCCACTTGTATGTTCTGGAGCCTCATGTCCACTTTTCCATTTTAACATGAGGCCCCAGTGAGCCGCCGACCTTACAGCTTCGTGGCCAGATTTCACCTATTTCATTACGAGTGCAGCTGTTTGTTGCCTTCGAGAAGGTTTTGCTCACAAGCATATCACAAGTAGGTACATGTTTTCTGAAGAAGGCATGCATTTCACTAACCCCCATGGGCCTGCTCTTAACCCTTCTGCAGCTGCATGCCAGAGGCTGCATATAGTGCATATGTTCTCCGGTACATTCCCAACATCACTGGATCTGCTGTTTTGCAGGGACCAAATGAAGTAACAGCCTGTATTACAATAGGAGTTCACTATAATGCCTTCCATTGTTCTTGTCCTCCCAATCACCAACAGCATTTTAAGTTATCATTAAACGGGTTGGAATATCACACTCAAATATAGTAGACATAGTCATCATAGTATTCCAAAGCCCATGAAGAGTTGTTCATTTCTCAAGTTAGAGTTAGTTCAAGAAACGGCAATTTTAATTCAATGTCAGAGGAGATCTAGATCCCAGCATGTTCTGGACAACTGGACTCTAAGATATACCACTGACGTAATGGTTTTCATATTTTTGTAGGATTTGCCTCTTTTACTTTCTACTTCCTGTTTTTCAGAGGTAATCAGCATGATGTCATCCAGCTAACAGACTGACATAATGTGTGGAAGTCACTTGATTAACTTCTGTCCTGTGTGCATTATGTCAGAGCAAGGAGAGCTGACATAGTCCCAAGGCAACAACAGGAAAGTTACTGGTCAAAGCAAGCTATATTCTGATGGGGGAAGGGGTATTTTAAACAGTATTTTTATTTGCACACTGTGTTAGTTTGTCCCATTAAAGATACTACATTTTGAATATCAAAGCCAATTGGGGTCACCACCTGACTTATTCTATTATGATCCAAAATTGATCTGCTTTCTCAGAAGAAAATGGTGAGCCAAATAGGGAGTATGGCAGTATTCTGGCTAGTTTCAAGTCCCAGGTAATAGTATTATTCATCTGCAAGATTCCCCTATGGAAGTAGAATAATTCTGACATCATTATCCTACTGCCCAAGGGAACATCTAATAACTCCTACTTAGACCTTCCTTTTCTTGTCATTTGAGCTAAAAATTATTCTTCAGGTTGATGTAGAAAGTGTTCAGACAGTTGTCAAACATGATTATTTTAATTACACATCCACAAACTAAGAAGACAGTAGGCCACTGGGTTTCCAATGAAGACTAAGATTCCACTGTTCACTGCCCACTGGGATCATAAGCCTTCACCACCAGGCCCAACTCAGAAGTGTTTATGATCATAACAGGAAAGTCTCTCAACAATCAGGTGAACAAATGGACTGTTCTCTACACATCATGCAGCATTTTTCCTCAGCTGTACTGGTGTTTGCTTGATACACCATGTACAATGGAGCCTGTTGTCAGTGACGGTGATAGAATGCCAGGCTCTGAAACACAGGTTTTCTCACTCCAGTGTTAAACTAGAGCCTTTACTGCTGAAGCCCTAACCTGTCAAAAGCACCTTTAACAATGAGTTCCTGGCTTGATGCCATCCTCTGGGCATGGGCGGGCCAGCTACACAATTCATGGTAAAGTTACTGCATTGGATCCCTTCCATTATAGGATCAGAGCTCCGACTTACCTGGAAGAGGAATTCTGAATATGTATGTGTATACCCTACTTCACCATGCCTATGCTTTCTCTTTTGTGATGTTATCCCACACAACATTGGTTCTGATCAAATAATTCATCTCGTATTGAAATAAATTTTTGATAATAAATAAATACAAATAAATTATTGTGATAGGACTACACTTATGGACCTAATTAATCTTCACCTGTAAATTCTTACCCTAAATAAGCTAGCCTAACAAAGATGTTCAATGGCCTCCTGAAGACTGTTGGGCACCACTTTGTGATAACACTAAAGAATAATTCTTTACAGGGTCTATAACATGTCTGAATCTGTAACCCGTGTCAGATGAGGTCATGTCTTCTGAAACAATAAAATGAATCCGTAACTGTTAGATACATACTCAAAACACTTTTGCCAGGGACAGAACAATGACTTAGGAGCTGGTGTTGCCATCTCATTATTTTGGTCTCTTCCTGTCACTGAACTGAACTCAGAGGGACAGAAAGTGGATCATTCTGCTGACTTTTGTGCTTGATCCTGAATCTTAAGATGAAGTTTGGGTTTCTGCCACTCAATTGTGATGAGAAAGGACTAAATGAGGAATCAAGGTTATTACATTGAAACTTGGTAAAAAATAATAGTAATAATAATAATAATGGAAAAGTAACAGCAAAAATGTAGGGCCACTGTGGATGCAGACTCTTTAAGAATGAAGGTTGAAATCACCCCCAGGTTAAGAACTCCAACCAGCTGAGAACCTGATAAAGAAATGAAGAGAGTGTTAGAAGAAAAGAATTATAAATAACCTCCTATATCCCCATCACCAACTACAGAATGAAGGGTTGCAGAAACTACAGCCTGTTGAAGACTGCTGTGGCATCATTTGGGATGTAACACACTGGAGGAATCATTGTTTAGAGGGTCTAGAATATGCTTGGGACGTTGCCTTCCTTGCTTGCTTTTCTGCTCTATGCTCCTTTTGTGGTACTACAGGCCAAGCTAACTTCTCATGGATGTAACTTTACTTAATAGATCAATCTTGTGAAACATATTCTGTATCATATGCTTGTGAAAAGGGGAAGGAAATAATCATCTAACTCCTCCCCCTTAATGCTCAAGAGAGGCTTGAGCAAATGGTTCCCTGGGGCTTCCTGGCCAGCCAGTCTGGATGAGCTCCATGTTCACTGAGAGACTGTCTCAAAAACGAGATGAAGAGTGATGAAGACAGATGCTTGACATTGACCTGTGGTCTTCACATGCATCCACACATATGTGCATGTGCACAGGCAGGTGTATGCAAAAATAAAACAACAAAAAGCAAACAACAATTAAAACCACCTCAGGAAGAGGCAATGAAGTGAGCAACTGAGTCAAGCCTGTCATCGCAGGCCTCGAGTTGCTAAATCAGAACTGCTTAGAGTTTCAGGACAACCTGGGCTACAGTGTGAAACCGAATCTCCGAAATAAAGCAAGAGGGCCAGTGAGATAGCTCTGCAGGCGAAAGTGTTTACCACCAGACTTGGCAACGTGTGTTTGATCCCCACAAGCCAGACAGTGGAAGGAGAAAACCATCTCCTGAAAGTTGTCTTCTGACCTCCACAGGGGTGTGCATGTACACACACACACGATGGATAGACGGACAGACAGATGTGATTTAGAAAGAAACAGGAACTAAAAGTAAATGATGATGTTGTGTGGGGATTCCACATACCTAAGAATGACCGTCTTAGAAGATGTAGATTTCAAAGTAAGCTGATCTGTGCACCTGTTGTTAAGCTACATTTTTCAGCTCCACCATCCTCCCTCTGATCTCTGAGAATCCGGTCTTGGTCCCAGCATCTCCCATTATTGTTCTCCAGCGTCTCTGCTAGACGTGACCACTAGGGGGCAAGAGAGGAAAAGTGCAGTCTGTGTAGGAGGGCCCCACCCTTCTTCCTCTGTACCACTTGCTGATACTGGGATGCCAGTGGGTGACAGAATTACCTCCTCAGGATCACTGCTTCACCCCAGCAGGCACGGACCCTTGCCCTGGCAGCATCTGGGTTCAGTTTGCAGTTTTCTCCATCCACAGAGAACCAACTCCATTGCTCCTCTCAGCCCACCACACCAGCTCACCTGCCAGTCCCTCAAAAAATGGTGTTTTCCTTCTTTCCTTTAAAATGAACGTATTCTGCAAGTACTAAATTTATGATCTTAGGGGTTTCTTTAAGCTCTTTTAGCCACCTAACCAACAACTTAAAGGTTGTTTGCATTGAATTAATTCAGTACAAATAGTGTGTGTGGTTTCACATCTCCTGACTAACCATTCTTATATTTGCCTCCCTTAATTTTTAAAATTATTTAGTGAGCTATTTGTTCAAACTTTTCACTCACTCTTTGGTTGCTCATCATAGCTGATTGTGGGGAACATTCAACCCTGTGTCCCTTAGCAGGAATGCCTAGAGAGTCACATTGGGACCGCATTGAATCTGGTTTAGAAACTAGAAAAAAATTGCCCTGTAGCATTGTACTCAGTGGTTAAGAAACCTCCACATTTCTATGGAAAGTTTCTTACAGGAAAGGCTGGTGCCTCATCAGGGAAGACCCTCGGCTGGTTCCTGACATGCCCCAGACCATAACTTGAATGGAAGAAGCCTGAATCCCACAGTGCTCTTTAAACTCCCGTGGGCAAGTTAGTCTTAGAAGTTCAAGCACATAAATTGATTTGGGGAAAGTTCGAAAGGAAAACACGTGAATCATCACATCTACTGAAGCGTGGAGTCTTTGGGCGAAGCTGAGGGTTTGAGCATTAAGCTGAGTTGTGTTTGTAAGCGTGACAGATGCTAATCCAAAGCAACAAGTGTGACTTCACATCAGGCCTGTGTGTTTCTAAGCTCACCTCCCTTGTGTGTTAGCAGCACCGTGGGATGAAGAAGTAACTCAGCATTTCTGGAGAAGCTGGCATCAGGGAAGATGAGGGAGCTAAAAGAGAGTTAGAAATGACAGTGTATGGGAGTGACAGTTACAAAGAGCTCAAATAAGAAGAGACAGCATTCTCCACTTGGGAGGTGGCAAGGGAGACAAAATAATAGAATTTTCATCTAGCACTTGGAAAACTGTGAGGTTCGTGCTTTTAAACTTTATCCCAGTCTTCACTGTTTTACTGAACAGAAAGGACCAGAATGAAAGAAAGCTGCAGAAAGGCCAGGGATAGAACAGGAGCTGGGTTTGGGGAGATGCCAAGGTCTTGTTTTATGTGTTAGCATGTGCTAAACCAAACAAATAACTTCCCATATGGTGCTTCTGCCGTAGGAGGGAAACAAAAGAGGAAGATGAATGGAATCAGCAAGTTTAAACCACAAATTTGCTCACTGGCTAACTATAAATGGGTCTCGGGGATTTTCTGAAGCTGCTTTTCATTGCTTAGTGAGGGGTCAGTATCTAAGGGAAGTGCTGTGAGTACCCAATAAAGTGAGTCGTGTGCCTGGCACATGGTAGGGACTCAACAGACAGTGTTCTCTGCTTCTCTTCATTCATATCTATGTCTTTTGGGGCTGAAAACACTTTAGAGTCGCAAAATGACAGAATTAGTCAGACACACGTGGGTGGGTGGGAAATAGCTGTGCCAACAAGGAAGGGGATTTCTCCAAGTGATCTCTCACTCTATTGAGTGATCAGTCCTTTGTCTAATTAGTCTACTCTCAAAAACCAAACACGTACCCAGACACGACGGCACAAGCCCAAAATCCCAACACTCAACACTAAAGAGGCTGAAACAGGAGGATTGCCAGTCCAAGAACAACCTGAGGTTTATAGTGTATCCTTTAAAAACAAAATCAAGCCAGTCTGGGTACTTGTGGGACTGTTCTCATGTAGTGTTCCTTCCTTTCTGCTCTCATTTTCACAGCTGCCCAAGAAAACACATTTCCTCACACTGGCCAACTAGGAGTATAAATGGTTCCGTTATATCCCATACCCCAGCTATAGTCTCTGAGTGAATTTAAATGGCATCCCTTCAATATAAATCACAAGTGTTAATGAAAACCCAAGAACACAGACGTGAAAAAGCAAAGAAAGGAAAGAAGGAGCTGACAGGGAATCGCTCCTGGGCCCAGATGGTTCTTTGTGATTAGCATGTCCACACACAGGCCATGTCACGGGACTCATGCACGGCAAGGCCGAGAGAAGTTAGCCCTTCTGGAGAAAGCAGAGACTCCAGTGGCTTCAAAGGTTTTGATCAAGACAGCGCAAGACTTCCCAGGAATAAGACACTAGGAAGTTAAAACCTCAACTCTACCCCAGGCTACCCACAGAAAAAGAGCCCCAGCTCCAATCTAATTACTCAACAACCGCCACGTCTACTGGAACCGTTTGTTGAGCACTTACTGTATCCACACACTGCTTCAACCATCTTAATGTAGTATTTCATTTACTCCTTCAACGCCATATCAGTGTGACAATAACTGCCATATTCAGCATTTCCTTGGTTGTCAATAGTTGACCTGGTGAGGTTGACCTCATCCTGTGCTTCTACAGCTAGACCCAGTCTTGTGTGATTGTGGTCAGAACAGTATCTACTCACTGTCGTCTGTGGACATTCAGGTCTTTCCCGCTCCCAGCATTTGCTGCTGCTGTTCACTGCCACTGCAATGCCTTACTTCCCCTCTACCTTGCGTCACAGGGCTGCTTCCTCTGTGTAGACACAAAGATGCTTCAGAGTGTGGCTGGGTCCTGCTTGCCCTTGCACACCCGATGTCTCCTCACACAGGATGAGTCACATGGAGGGTGCTCAACCACTGGTGGAAATAAACCAAATTATATATTCTTATTAAAAATACACTAACAGTAGCATTATAGATTAATATATAGTCATATGACAATAGATTGTGAAACCAGAAACCTTTGATCAAATCCCAGTTTAATTCTCTTATCCCTTCCCTATAAAAGAGGGGATTAACAACCTTAGTAACTTTTATGTAGTAGTGTAAGAATTAAATAGCATAATACACAGAAACTCCTTAGATCACACTTTTTAAAAAACATATATGAATTTGTTGTTACTCGTTATCCTTGCATGTAAGTATATATTTAGTAAATTCACAATTAAAAACATTTTGAAGTTCCAATGTCAACTAAAAAATAAAACTAAAACATTTAAGGGGCTGGAGAATGGTTTAGCATGACTCTCACCCCTGATACCCACAAGCATCCACATTCACGTGTTCACATAGCATGTACAAACAAAAGATAAATATGTTTAACTTTTAAGTCTTTTAAGGATATTATAAAATAATTGTAAGTTTAAATTTAAATATCACAACAGTAGATTTCACTAGTAACCTGATAATATTTTCCTCACTCTCAGGCATATACTATATTATTCAGGGGCTAGAGAGATGTTTCAGTGGGTAAGAGCATTTGCGGGCCAGGCATAGTGGCACACACCTTTAATTCCAATACTTGGAAAGTAGAAGAAGGAGAATCTCTGTGAGACCAACCTGGTCTACATATTGGACTCTAGGACAGCCAGGACTACATAGAGAGACCCTGTCTCCAAAAAAAAGCAACAGTGGTTACTCTTTCAACTCTTCCAGGAGACCTGTGTTCAGTTCCCAGGACCCACAATATTCACATCCATTTTCAGGGGATCTGATGCCTTGTTCTGACCTCTGCAGGCATCTGTCAAGGACATGCAATCAGAACTTTCCATACACATGAAATAATTTTTAAAAAAAGAACTGGTACTCAGCATCCATTTTCCTAGCCACATTAGCTTTAGTAAAAGTATATATTTCTACATTATTTCACTGTTTAGATTCTCTATTTCTTTCTGCACATTCTGTAGGCCACAATAATACACTAAAGTGAACCTACAGTTCCTCCCAAAACTGTTAAGAACTCCAGCCAGAGGAAGCTGGCTAAGCAAAAACTTGCAAGAATATTATATGTGCCATGTGATCAAACACCTTGAGATCTGTTCTGGCATGTCCAATGAGATCACATAAGTCCACAGGAAACAGAGTGAGAGAGCTGCCTCTTTTACACACCCACACAGCTGAATACCAGCTGATCTCAGAAAATAACACTACTTCTCTTAAAGAGAAATACAACTATAAGGCAATTTTCAGTGCAAGGGTTATGTCAAATTTGGGGCTGGAAAGATGGCTTGGCAGGTAAGAGCACTTACTGCTCTTGTAAAGGACCTGGATTCATTTCCCAGAACCCACATGGTACCTCACAACTGACTGTAACTCCAGTTTCCAGATCCAATATCCAACTCCAATCTACACAGGCACCAGGCATGCACATGTTACACATACATACATGTATGCAGAACACTCATACACATAAAATAAATCTAAATTTATAAACAGGGAGAATTACATCTAACTTGACTATAATTACAAACTATAGAAAAAAACACCAACTGGAGGAGGGGGTGTCCACCATTTAAACCCAGGCTCAAAATCCTTTGTGTGGGCTTTCCACAATTCCTACTAGTCCTGATGACAGACATGCTCCATTTTCATCTCTTTTATAAGAATTTCATCAGAAATGTGAAAGATCGTGGGATTCAGCCGGGCAGTGTTTGCATACACTCTGTGAGTTTGAGGCCAGCCTGGTCTACAAAGCAAGGTCCATAACAGGTTGTCTTGAAGAAAACAACAACAACCAAAAGTTGTGGGATTTGGGTTAGACAGACCTAAAAGTTTTTTACTCACAGCCAGTTTTATTGGAATGAGAAACTTCAAAGTTTTCTATGTTCTACTATTGTGATGAGATGAACTACTCCAAACAGCTTCAGAAAATACCCACTGGCCCATGAGTGAGAAGCTGCAAGTATTGCTGCTGATTCAGGAGATGCCAGAGTGGGAGGGTTCACCCAAGATAACCCTGAAATCCACAGAGCTCTTGGGAGGTGTTTGTTGGTTAGGCACAGGCAGGCTCACAACAAAGTGTGACTAAGACACATAAAAAGCATCATCAGCCTCCATTTGGAAGGTGCTAAGCAAAGTTTCCAGTGCTTCACTCCAGTCCCACTCCTTCCTGCTCAGGGGCTTCGCCCTGCTGGTCCTGAACTGAAGGTAATATCAACCAACCACCCAGGCAGCTTTTGCTCAGGGCCCCTTGCCATGAGTAGATCTGAGACCTGGTCAGGATCCATGGATTCTGTTCAGACCCAGTCTCTCAATCAGCAAAACATGCCACCTCTCCTTTCAAATGTCACCTAAATTCTAACCTCTCTTATCAGTTTCTCATCAGTCACTGGCATCAGTGTCCATCCTGTCACCTGGACTCTATAATTCAGTCTGTTTCCATGCCAGACAGCTCTGGGCAGATCACGAAACCTGTCACACTCTGCTTTAAATCAACTGAGTAGAATAAATAACTTCTAATTTATTTTTTATGTACGAGGAGAATAAAGATCTGTGCCAGTTAACTGAATATGTCAAAGTAGATATCAGAGGTGAGTTTGAATGTTTCAAACACAAAGACATGTCAAGTCTGAGATAATAGATAATAGTTACCCTAACCAGGCTATTACGTTTAATGCATGAATTGAAAGACACATTGTAAGCCATAAATATGTACAATTGCAAGTCAACTTAAAATAAGTTCAAAACAATTCAATCATCCAATAAATTTTCATTGCCCTTAGAATAAAATCTAAAGTTTGTAGACTATCCTGGAAAACCCTGCCTCAACAACCACTGCCTGACTTCTTTAACATTATATCCTATCATAATTCTTCAGTTTCCCAGACACCCTGGCAAGAACAACCTCTGACTACCCAAATCATAGTAGTCACCCTCCATTGCCATCTCCCTGTCACTTCACATGTTAAGGGGTTTCCTTTCCTTGTGGCACCCATCACTGTCTGAAGTTCCTATGTGTTCATTGGTTCATTTTGTGAATGCTGGTTTGACCACTATGATGGACACTATAACAAGGACTCTACCTGAATGTGTATTGATGTACACTTACTACCAGACATATCGTAGGTCATTTTTAGTGGGTTAGTAAATAAGAGAGCATGTGTAAGGCTCTCTGTTCAGTTCCTTGGTATAGACACACACACACAGAGAGAGAGAGAGTATACACACACACACACACACAGAGAGAGAGAGAGAGAGTATACACACACACACACACACAGAGAGAGAGAGAGAGAGTATACACACACACAGAGAGAGAGAGAGAGAGAGAGAGAGAGAGAGAGAGAGAGAGAGAGAGAGAGAGAGAGAGAGAGAGTAAATTCAGCTTCTCTTGTGGTCCGAGGACTTTTGACAAACTGAACTCACAATTTCTATCTACCAGACACTTACTTTGAGAGTCTTCTTCATTCTGCTAGGAACAACAACCCCACAGCAAGAGGACATGTGAAGTCATCAAGAACATGCTCCCAGAATACTGACTTCTCAGTTATGAAAATAGACTGAAAGGGATGTGTGGTCAAGGAGTTTGGAGGGGAATTTATGTTGTATTACATTACTGAAAACTTCCAGAGCATTTTTAGCATATTGAAAGCTCTGAGAAACCCTCGGGGAGGGAGGGGAGTCAGTATACCCCACATTTGATTTAAGAGTCTCCTTTTGGGGTCCCCTGGAGCAGCTGTTCATGGAACTCACTCTAGGAATACTGCACCCTTCCATCCTTAAGTCCCAACACAACTCATCTTTGAGTGATAAAAATCTAAGCACACAATACAATCAGATGAGGTTATGAGCCCTGATTCTTGTTGCCCAGACGGCTCTGGATGACCATCCACATGCCCCTCCCAAGGCACCATTCAAAGCCTATACAAAGGGAAAGACAACAAATGGTTTTCTAGAATTCTGTAGAAAACTACTTCTTTGGCTAAAATTATATAATGGAAAAAGATAGCATCTTCAACATATGGTGCTGGCATAACTCGATGCTGACATGTAGAAGACTGCAGATAGATCCATGTCTATCGTCATGCACAAAACTTAAGTCAAAATGGATCAAAGACATCAACATAAATCCAGCCACACTGAACCTCTTAGAAGAGAAAGTGGGAGGTACCCTTGAACAAATTGGTACTGATTCCTGAACATGACACCAGTAGCACAGACACTAAGAACAACAATTAATAAATGAGACCTCCTGAAACTGAGAAGCTTCTGTAAGGCAAAGGACAGTCAACTACACAAAAAGGCAGCCCACAGAATGGGAAAAAATATTTACTAACCCCACATCTGACAGAGGGTTGATCTCCAAAATTTATAAAGAACTCAAGAAGCAAGTCTCCAAAACACCAAAGGATACAATTAAAAAGTGGGGTACAGAACTAAATAGAGAATTCTCAATAGAAGAGTCTAAAATGGCTGAGAGACACTTTAGAAAGTGTTCAACATCCGTTCCAACATTAGGGAAATGCAAATCAAAACAACTCTGAGATACCATCTCACTCCTGTCAGAATGGCTAAAATAAAAAACACCAATGACAGTTTATGCTGGAGAGGATGTGGAGAAAGGAGAACACTCCTACACTGCTGGTAGGAGTGCTGACTCGTACAGCCACTTTGGAAATCAGTATGGAGATTCCTCAGGAAAATGGGAATCAGTCTACCATAAAACCCAGCAATTCCACTCTTAGGCATATACCCAAAAGATGCCCATTCATACAACAAGGATGTCTGTTCCACTATGTTCGTAGCAGCATTATTTGTAATAGCCAGAACCTGGAAGAAACCTCTAAGAGTGATAGAGAAAATGTGGTACATTTACACAATGGAGACTACTCAGCAGATAAAAACAATGGAATCCTGAAATTCATGGGCAAATGGATGGCAATAGAAGAAACCATCCTGAATGAGGTAACCCAGTCACAAAAAGACAAAGATGGTATGTACTCACTCATATATGGATTTTAGGCATGAAACAGGGGAGTGCCAGCCTACAATCCCACCATCAGAGAGTCTGAGAAACAGAGAGGACCCTAAGAGAGATATGCATAGTACCCCACAGAAGGGAAATGGGACAGGATCTTCTGAGGGGATCAGGAGCATGGAGGAGGGGAGAGGGAGCTAGGAGAAAGAGAGGGGAGAAAAATGAGAAGAGAGGATGACATGGGGGAGCAGGAAGGTTGAGTCTGGGGAAGAACAGAGGAGAGCAGGATGAGAGATACCATAATAGAGGGAGCCATTACAGGTTTGAGGAGAGATTTGGCACTAGTGAGATTTCCAGAGATTTACATTGATAACACCAACTGGCAATCTAAGCAACAGTGGAGAGGCTACTTTAAATGTCCTTCCTCAGTAATGAGATTGACAACTATCGTATATGCCATCCTACAGCCTTCATCCAGTGACTGATGGAAGCAGAGGCAGACACCCACAACTAAACACTGAACTGAACTCCTGAAAATCAGTTGCAGAAAGGGAGGAGTGATGAGCAAAGGGGTCAAGATCACAGAAACAGCTGACCTGAACAAGGAGGAGCTCATGGACCCCAGACTGATGACTGAGAGGTCAGCGTGGGACTGATCCAGACCCCCTGAACATGGGTGTCAGTGAGGAGGCCTCGGCATTCTTTGGGGCCTTGGGCACTTGATTAATATTTATCCCTGGCATCCGAATGGACTTTAGGAGCCTATTCCACATGGAGGGAAGCTCCCTCAGCCTGGACACATGGGGGAGGGCCTAGGCCCTGCCCCAGATGATATGACAGACTTTGGAGATCCCCTATGAAGGGTCTCAACTTCCCTGGAGAGTGGAGTGGGGATTGGGTGGGGATTTGGGGGGCTGGTGGGAGACAGGAGAGAAGGGGAGGGAGAGGGACCTGGGATTGACATGTGAAGCAAGCTTGTTTCTCATTTATATATATAAAAAACTACTTCTTTGCACATTCCCCAACCTACTCTCTATAGACTCTACCCACGCTTTTTCTACTCAACCTCTTGGAGCCACAAGACATAATTCCTTTTCCTCACTTTTTTGGTAAGAGAACCTAAACTATCTCATGGAAACTCATGGTAGCTGGAAGAAGAAAAATCCAAAAGCCAATGAAGTGTTCATCTGTAAAAGAGACACAGAGCACAGGGAAGTGCTGCAGATTCCTGCCATTCCACGCCCCTATTAGTGATGCACAATGATTGGAAGATAATGGCTCTGTGCTTTTGAAGACTAAAATGATGAAGCTGTCTGTGCAATGACCACTGGCCAATGTGAAGAGTCCTCCTTTGACAGCAAAACAACCTGAATCCCTTTTATGAGGGATGGAATGTGTCTTAGGTAATAAACACTTAAGTAATTAGATGGATTTTATGGAAGCAGCCATAAACTGAAACATGGGGAAAATATCTTAGCAATAGGTTGACACCCAGGGAGGCAGGTATATAAGAGCCAGGGCACAAGTCGGGAGCATTCAGACATCAACTGACTTCTCCTCTCAACCCAACCACAACCCAACTCCCAAAGCCATGGCTTGCTGTGTTGCCCGATGCTGCAGCGTCCCCACTGGCCCAGCCTCCACCATCTGCTCCTCTGACAAGTCCTGCCGCTGTGGAGTCTGCCTGCCCAGCACCTGCCCACATGAGATCAGCCTCCTGCAGCCCACCTGCTGTGACCCCTGCCCCCCACCCTGCTGTCAACCTGAAGTGTACGTGCCAACCTGCTGGCTGCTCAACTCTTGCCACCCAACTCCCGGCCTGAGTGGCATCAACCTGACCACCTTCGTCCAGCCTGGCTGTGAGAGTCCCTGTGAGCCCTGCTGCTAACCAGTCAAGTTTTTCTCCAGGCTCTGCATCCTGCCCATCACCGGCCCTTCCTCAACTGCTTCTGCCTGCATCAAAACTTAATCAACTCCAGGGTCCAGGAACAGAGGCCCATGAACGTGCTGGCATTCTTAATGCTTTGTTCCTCCTCTCTCTTAAGCTCTGTCTCTGCTTTTTGAGAGATAACCATTTGGACTACTCATTAATAAAGTTCATTCTGGCTTAGCATTCGTGGCTTCTTAGTTGCTTATTTCTGTGTTTCCTCTTCAGGAAACTGGAATGCCAACCTCTACCTGAAAGCATGTTCTTATACAACCCAACAGAGTGAGGTCTTATACTGAAATTTATTTCAAAGTCGTATGTTAGTATTTGTGATCATTTGAACAGTGAAAACTCCAGCAGGCCCTTTTGTAGGATCTTTCTATTTAAGGAATGTTTTGGGAGCTATCTACTGTGCCATGTAGGATCTAGGCATGTATATAATGTTTAATTTTTTTTATTCAATTAATGTTTTTCCTTGGTTAACTAAGAAAAAATGATCATTGTGCTGGCATGTAGAAACAATTTCTACCCCCTTGCTCATAGTCTTCAAATTTTTCAGGCTCACAATTGACATAATTTTGAAATTCCAAACTCTAAATACAAGTCAGTGCACCCACAGACAAGTCTAGGGAAAGCAGCTCCTCATGGGAGGGCTTCTAAGAGCCTTAATTTATGCTGTGACTTTACAATACAGCTGTAGAGTGTGGACTTCCCCCTAATCAACTTGACCATGCCTTCCTCTTTCTACTCTGTTTTCATAAATTAGTTTCATAGGCAGGCATTTCTGGAGAACACCTGGGGAGAGTTAGCCATCCATTCCAGGCTCTAGGGTCCAGGGGAAAAGAGACATTTCAAAATTATATCTAAGATACTTTGAAAATAATTTTAAAGTAAATGGAAGCTTACATTTTTGTATTGTGTTTTAATTTTTCCCCCTCTGGAGTGGGAGAATAGTAAATGTGTAAAAACTTTAGCAGTAGAACTAGCTTCCTTGGGAACACTTAAAAGTATACACGTGTACATGCATGTGTGTGGGTATGTCCTGTCTTGGATAAAATAGCTCAAAGTGTGTAAAAGTAGAAATTACACAGCATAAAACAGGAATCAGAGACCAAAGAAGTATAAATTAACAATACTGCGAATCAATACACTTAACATGAAGCTGCTTTGCACTTCTAGGCATCTATTTTACCAAAATGTCTCATGGTTTAAGCTTCCTATGCTGTAATTTACATATTTACATCAGCATGATCACTCATTGCTCAAATATTTGTTAAAAAAGGAAACAAGTAAGAGGAGGTTTGGATAAATGTTGTCTTTCTGAATAATCATTTTTTGTGTGGATATCAGCATTTATTGTTTCTTGTTCCCTTAAGTGAACTCCCTGTGAGTTTACAGTAGCCTCAACTATGCTTAGAAGCTGGTTCAAGTGGCATATACTATCATGTCACTAAAATATCCATAATAATATTAGATCAAAGTCTCCCCACAATGACTCACAAAAATCTCACTCCTGAAACATCTAAGACAGTGTTTCTCAACCTGTGGGTTGCAACCCCCTTGAAGATCAAATGATGCTTTCACTGGGTTGCCTAAGACCATCAGAAAACACACATATTTGCATTACAATTTATAACAGTAGCAAAATTACAGTTATGAAGTAGCAATGTAATAATTTTATGGTTTGTGGTAACTATAACTTGAGGAACTGTACTAGGGATTCATAGCATTAGGGAGGTTTAGAACCACAGCTCCAGGACAATAGCCTTTCTAAAATAAATTCTCCCAAGCTACCAGCTTGTTGCAGTTAAAGCTCTCCCCTCCCTACCACCACTTAGTGACTTTGTCGGGGATCCCCAGGAATCTCCATGGTTGTAAGAACACCATTCAGCATCTGGAAGTCAAAACTCTGCTCTGATACCCACCCCTCCAATCATGTTCAGATAAGGCTGATGTTACCTATATTCCAGCCTTAGAGCTATCAGCTTTCCCTCTTTTGATTTTCAATCCTCTGATAGACGCTTAGCAAATCATCTACATTAAAACTCTCCCTGTTGAAGTACCTTGTCTGATATTGAATCTTCCCTTGTTTCCTGGGTCAACTGTGATACACAATCAGAGCACAACACCTGCCAATGACCACTACTTGACATCTCCACTTCTTAATTGTTTACTCATGTGTTTCAGCCTGCAGAATCCACCCCACCACTCCACTAAGACTGAAGAAATCAAAATGAAACTCCATAGCTTGACCAAGTTCTTGATTAAATGTCTTTAGAGCAAAACCCTAAAATATTGCTAGTGGCTTCCATCAGATCATGTTGCCTACAAGGACCAGGAACATCTGTGTCTTCTATTTTCCTGTCTCCACCTGACCCTGTAGGAATACTAGAAAGTCAATGAGCACCTGATTTCCAATGAATTAATTAGCTCACCAATGACCTATACTGTGGTCACACAAATTTAAATCATAAAGTGCTAGCACTCCAACAGAATTACAGCAGAAAGAACATGGAAATGGTGTCTATCTGTCTGTCTGACTGACTGACCACTGTCAGCACTGAGTGTGGCTTTAAACAATAGAAATGACAGGTCAGCAGTTTGGTTTTTGTAAAGAGCAAAAACTCTTCATGCTGACTTGCAAAGAAATGCATACTTTTATTTTTCAGACCATATAACATCCCAAGAGCCTGTATTTAAATCTATTTCCATTTGCAGTTAATACAACCAATCCCTTGCAAAACTAAAGGCTTGCTCATATTCATATTTACTTGTTTAGATGATGTAGTGCTAATATACAGAAAATCATCTAGCAAGTTCTGTCATCTCCAAGCACAATCACATTGTGTGTCTTCAGTATTCATTTATTCCCTCAGATCCATGCAAAAATACCACTGTGTACCTTATAGAAAAAGAAAAGTTCTACAGGTTTGGGATTCCCAAGTGTATCAGGGGTGCACAGTTTGAGAAAGACTCTTTCTTCGTTCTTGGGAACATCACTCTTGATACTTCACACTCAGTATAGATCACTTGTAGGAAGACGTTCTAGGGGATGAACAAGAAGAAACTCAGGATAAATCCAAGCACGTAAGCATATCATTGAGCAAATGGAGAAGTACACTGACACCATTTTGAAAATGTAGCAGGAAGCAAGTTTGAATGAAGCAACACAGCCAAATAAAACTTCAGGAGTGCATGTCCCATGGCTGACACAAGAAGGTACTGCGTTATTTGTTCAGGGTTGTGCAAACATCAACAAGGAAGCATGTCGCTAAAGGCAGAGGCCATGTTCTCTGAAATAGGCACGTATAAAAGGCCCTCCCAGAACAACTTTGTGGAAGAACGCCTTCCTCAACAACCAAACCTGATCCACTGTCACCATGACTGGCTGCAATTCCTATGTCCAAGGATGCTACAGTGTCCCCACTGGCCCAGCCACCACCCTCTGCTCCTCTGACATATACTGTCCATGTGGAGTCTGCCTGCCCAGCACCTGTCCACACAAGGTCAGTCTCCTTCAGCCCACCTGCTGTGTCACTTGCCCCCCACCCTGCTGTGTGCCTGATTCCTATGTGTCTTCATGCTGGCTGCTCAACAAGGACTGCCCTGCCCCAAACCTGAAAGGGATCTCTGTTTCCAACTGTGTCCAATCTTGTGAGTGTAAACCCTCCTGCAGCTAAATGAAGGCATGTAAAGAGCTTACCCACCTTGCCCTAAGGATCTGCAACGGTTGTTACTGAGGGCTCCTTAGCGAAGGGCTTTAGTTAGGCACTCTGGAAGATGCTTTGACACTGGGACTTCATATCTGCAGAATTATTCTTTCTGTGTTTTGAGCAAGGATTTCAGAGAAATGGAAAAGTTTTCATCTTGGATCTCCTTGTTTTAAAAGTAAATAAACACTACTACCCCCAAAATCCTGTGCTGTCTCAGTGTTTAATGCTATAATTACACAAGGACTCTTGACACATGCATCATGAAGCTAAAAGGTGTGCAGCAGAAATACACTTTCTGATGACACCAACATAAATCTCATAGCTGAAAGGAAGTCACCCAAGGATATGTAGATACATGAAGAACATCACCTGAATCATAAAACACATTCACGCTAAGCTTAGAATTGGTTTAAATTTCAAGATCAGCACCTACCTTTATTTTTTGTTTTCCTGAATATTTAAACAACTCAAATGTGTCCCTAAAGACACAGACAAGCTGGCCTTAGACATCACCACAATCACATTCCAAGCATTTCTTGGATCCCTCCGATGCCCCAGGTGTCTTCTCAAGAGCTTGAGGGAGGTTAGCAAGACTAAGGAAACAGTTCCTATCACAAGGGCTTTGCACTGGCGTGAAAACCAGAAATGTAAGGGAAACTATAGTATGTGGCAGAATGAAGCAAGGTCAATTTGGCAGCATAGACAATTGTGAAAACATCTGGAAGGATTCATTTATAAAGAAGGTATGTAGGCTAAAGCCTCCAGAATGAGAATGATTCCTTAAGCAGAGCACTAGTGCAGGGCACTTTGAGCTAAATCAGCAATCTGAGTGAGATGACAGAGGGTACATTTTCATTCACCGTAAACACAGTATTCAAACAAAAGCCAAATGACCTGCTCTTTGTATCTGTAACGCAGGACACTTCATGGTGGCATCATCTAATGCTTTTTCGGTCATCCTTCTTTCAGACATGCCATGTTGGTTGAAACAACAACTCACCAAGGAATGTGTACTCTATGCTTAACCAAAACTCATTTTCCATCCAATGAATCATGTAACTTGGATTCCACTGGCTGAGTGGTTTGTGCTAAAGAAACTTGTGAAGATGTTGGAACCGTCAACTACTGCCCATTGGACATTGTTGTGTCACACCTCAGCCCTCAGGAAGACAAATCAAGGTCAGCTGAGGTGAGGAATGTTGTGGAAGGTATCTCAGAGGAATTACTATCTATTTGACGATCCAAGATGGGAACACAAACAAATACAGAGGGAGGTCCATGACAAACACTTTTTAATGAAGTCCTTCATTCTATATTGCAATGCATAAGTTGCCGTCTTAAACCTGCTGCTAACTCTGTGACACATGATTTCTCCTTTTGAACCCCATTTTGTCTTATGTTCATGTGAATGAATTTGGTTGGTTTGATTTTCACAATCTATGATATGATATATCTGATCAAGGAGAGAAAACTAGTTTTGTTTTGTTTTTTGGGGGTAGGGTTATTTGGGGGGTTTTGCGGTGTTTTTCTTTACTCTTTCCAATGGTTTTTATACTTTGGCTCAGCTTTAAGAAAACAGAAGCTGTAGAGAAGTAAAATGTAATACCACCTTTGAAAGGTCACTTGGCCAAAAAGAAATCTCTTACTGTAGATTTATTTCAAACAATGAAAAGGAGTCTAACCCTATACCATCCTGTCTGTCCCATTGCTTGCTCAGGAGAGTCTGAATTTTATTATCAATAAATAAAGGAAATGTTTGAAGATTATATCGACAGGTGAAATACTTATATTTGTATATAGGCAGATAATTTAAAATTATGAAGACAGGAGGAAGCTTTTAAACCTTAAAAGTGTCCTTGGGTTGTCACTTGGTCAAATTACTTGTAACTCATACCAGTTTGGGCATGTCACAATGCTGGAAAGATAAAATGTGATGATCTTATGACAAAAATGATAGCTCCGTGACTCAAAACTACAATTGAATTAATAAGGGCTGTAACTCTTAATAGACAGGAAAATACCAAACTTATTAGATAATCTTTGTGGGAAAAGGTGTCATAAACAAAAAGGCAGGGTAAGAAGGAAGCCTTCTGATTGGACTCTCACCCAGTGAGGAGGGTATAAAAGAGTCCAGACTGAAAGGAGACATTTGAACCTCAGACGCTTCATCTCTGCATTGGACCAAAGACAACCAGACTCCATCACCATGGCTTGCTGTGTTGCCCGCTGCTGCAGCGTCCCCACTGGCCCTGCCACCACCATCTGCTCCTCAGACAAGTCCTGCCGCTGTGGAGTCTGCCTGCCCAGCACCTGCCCACACACCATTTGGCAGCTGGAGCCCACCTGCTGTGACAACTGCCCCCCACCCTGCCACATCCCCCAGCCCTGTGTGCCCACCTGCTTCCTGCTCAACTCCTGCCACCCAACCCCAGACCTGCTGACTGTCAACCTTACCACCTATGTGCAGCCTGGCTGTGAGGAGCCCTGCACCCCAAGGTGCTGTTGACCTGCGGCTCCCTGGCTCAGAGACTGATACTGAAGACCCAGGAGCTGCCTAGCCACTGTCCTCTTGTCTCAGTAGTCACAATGTTAAAGTAGGCAGATGGTCTAGTCTATGAAAACCCTACCTTTGATTTTAAAGGCAAGAAAGCCAAGAAATTTGTTTATGCAAAGTGAATGAATAGTCATCTTATCCTTTTGAATAGATGAATGCCTTCCCTTATGAAAATGCTATTGAAATCTTCGAGATTTCAAATTATGGGGTTTAGGGTCATGTTGCTTCTAGGATCTTATTTCCTGTGTTGAGTATTTTCAGAGGCAAAATAATCTCCAAATGGGTTTTCTAATAAACTGTATTTCCCTGGCCGTATGTGTTTTTTTTATTTATGTTAGTGTTTGAAATTCATTTCTTGCATTTCAAAATACAGGATCATTTATTTATTGTAGAATGTTCCAGATGAAGGCAGCATTGGAGTTAGTATGCTGGCATGCAGTTCTGATTTCTTGTCTATCTTTAACATTCATCTTCTCTCCTTTCCCTCAAACTCACAGAATCCTCAAAACATCATTGCATAATGATATGAGCAAAGTTGCTTTTAAAGTGTTCTCAAAATTATAGAGTTCATTACTAAGGCAACCAGAATTTAACCCCTAGTATGTCTGACTTAAAGCCCAATTCTTTCCCACATCAGAAAGCCTCCAACACAAATACCTATGCATAGATTCAAAACATACATGAGAAATGTAAAAAAAAAAGTAAGATTCCTCAACGAAATTGTCACAATCAACTTTTAAAGAAAGCTGGTAAGTTGGCTCTAATCAAAATTGACAGGTATTCAGCTGAAAGATCTGCGTTTCAATCTCATTTCCACTTAGAGAGCTCCAGTGGTCACTATCAGGACACTAACCCAGGCCACACAGAAGTTCTAATCCAGCAGTCAATACAATGCCAGCTGCTCTTGGGTGACAGATGAAGACCTAGAGCTGAAAAGTCCATCAAAGCTAGGGACAGTTGTGCCTGTAACTCCAATGATCAGGAGGCTGAGACGGAAGGATAAGGAGTTCAAGAACAAGTTTGAGGAACACAAGGAGAATCTGTCACAAAAAGAAAAAGAAAGAAAGAAATTGACTAATCAAACCCATTAGCTAATTTTATGAACACACATAAATTTATATCATAGAGACTACCCTTTTCTGAGCCTATGAAGAATGTGTATGTATTATACAAGCACTACATATATAAGCTTATACTATATAATACATACACATATACCAACAACACATGTAAAAATACACAAGTCAAAATCTGAAAAATCCCTAAGGGAAAGACAAAACAATATTGGTGTGTTCAAAAACTGAATACGGTAAGAAAGCAAGAGGAGTAAATACCTAAAGAAATCAGTTTAAAGTATCCTCAGAGGCCCATCAGTGTCACTAGAGAGGGTTATCCCAGAGTATCCCCATAGGCTTCATGATGCTTCTGCTTCAAATAAGCAAATTCCCAGATCTTTGAAACTCTGCCATTTAATCAAGAGTCCCATGCATGGGACTTCCATTTTACGGAAACCGTAGCTATTGCCACTGGATCCTATATTTACTGGGTCTTTGGTAAATGAGTCACCAGATCATCTAAGGACTATTATTTCACCTTTCCAGGTCTCACTATCTCATTCATAAGCAAAGCAGAGTAATATCCAGGTCTCTTAGGCCACTGAAGAGGAAATATATCCATAAAGTACTGCATGTCTTGTCAATAAAAAGATTATCATCATATATTTGTTATTTAATGACTGTTTGACTCTATTAATATAACCTTAAATCTCATTTATAACTAGAGAAGCATGATATTCTACATACACAGTAATGCATCTTTTTATTGTCGATACAGATTAATAGTGCACCCTGAATAGATGGGCATCTTTTGGCCATGGCCGTGAAAATCTGATGATCCACACACTACTTTTTCTTTATAACGTCTCCAGAAAATATCAAAGTAACATCATTCCCTTTTTTATTTTACTCTTAGAGCCTAATCTTTCCTTCCCTATTATGATTTCTAATATCAGCAATTTATAATATGTGTGTGATAAGCCTTTCCAACAGACTGTAAATTCTACGAGGACAGAGGTCAAATTTATTTTGTTCACCGCCAACATTTCCACAGCGCCTGCCATTATTCCTCAATAAATGACTAAGTCATTGTTTTTTTTTAATGACTGAGACAGGGCTGAGGAAATAACTCCATCGGCAAAGTATTTGCCTTGCTAGAATCCACATTAAAAAAATAGAAATAAAGTCAGGCATAGTGCCCCATGCCTTTAATCCCAGCATTTGTAAGGCAGAGACAGGTGGATCTCTGTGAGTTTGAGTCCAGCCTGGTCCATATAGAGAGTTCCAGGACAGCAGTGACTACACAAAGAAACCCTGTCTCAAAGCCACAAAAACAAAATTAAAAGTTAAAGATAAAAAGAATAAAATTTTAAAATGGGACTTTGAGGCCCATGCTTGCAAGCCCAATGTTGAAGAGATGGAGATGGGAGGATTTCTGGAGCTCACTAGTCAGTCAAATCTCCTACTTGAGCAGCTCCAAGCCAGTGAGAGACTCTGTCTCAAAAGGAAAAGGTGGAGGCTTGGAAAGATAGCTCAGTGGTGAAGAGCACGTGTTTGCTAGTCTTGAAGAGGACCTGGGTTCAGTTCCCAGTACCCGCAGGACAGCTCACCCACATGACCATCTGGGCTTCCAGTTCCAGAGGGCCTGATGCGCTCTTCCAGACTCTGTGGGCACCAGACATGTACATGGTACACATGCACACATATGGGGGAAACACTCATATACATAAAAATACAAATAATAAATGTTTCTTTAAAGGGAAGAATAGGTGAATGGTGTCTAAGGAACAATATGGGATTTGTCCTCTGGCCTCCACACACATGAACCCAAATACAAGCAAACACACACACACGCACACACACACTACATTCATTTTCCCTAAGCAGTATGGTATGTAATTTGGCAGCTATTCATTCAGTGCAAAATCCCAGGACAGTTCTAGAGAACCAGAAGCTGTCAAATCCTCTCTTTTAAAGAAAACCACAGAGAAAAAAAATTTTAAGTTTTTTAACTTAGTGTATATGCCAACTAGTTTCTCTGCTTGCAGATGTTAACGTTTTAATTGTTTACTTGTTTAATTGGCATGAACTTTCGATATCAGTGTCTGCTGTCTCATCTAAGGTTCCTCTCTTACTTGCTTCCCCCTTTCCCCTCCTCTTTCTTGTGACTATGTTTCTTCTCTCTTCACTTTGCCTTAAGTTTGATCTGCAGCTTGCTTCAACAGTCATAATACTCAGCCGGGCGGTGGTGGCGCACGCCTTTAATCCCAGTACTCCGGAGGCAGAGGCAGGGGTGGATCTCTGTGAGTTCGAGGCCAGGCTGGACCGACAGCCTCCAAAACAATACAGAGAAACCCTGTCTCGTAAAACCAAAAAAAAAAAAAAAAAAAAAAAACCAAACAGTCATAATACTCATCTTCTCATACCATGGACTTTAATCTCTTTTCACCTCATGAGGCTCACAGTGGCCTTTTAGGTGAAAGAATGTACATATTACTTACTGCCCTCGCTTAGCAGAGAAGAATGGCAAGAGTCCAAAAAGTGAATTGCTTGTAGTAACAAGGGACATACTCAGTACTCCTGGGACCAATAAAGAGCTCTTTTTGACTCTGAGTGTAGTCCTCTAGGTTCCATACATCTCTTCCCCAAACATCTGGACACACCCATCATCATACACTGATGGACCGGTAGCCTTAGAGTAGGACATGAGAAGAGTGTGAGAACCTTGGTTTAAAGGATGCATGAGTCCAATCTGCGTGGAAATGTGCTAAGCCACAGAGATAATGCTGTCCAGGAAAATTCCCAGAACTTGCTCTTAAACACTGAAGAGTCCCAAAGTCTAAATGGTTCCCTGAGAGTAGACTCAGGACTTTCAACACATTAGGAAACAAAAACTAAAATCAATCTGCTCTGGGTTCATGTGATTGGTTTTACTGGAATTCTAGTATTGTAGTTAAAGTTACTTTTTGATTTAGTATTTCATTTTCATTCTGTGTAAAGGTTAAAAATTCAACTCTTCTACATTTAACAGCCAAAGGGGGAAAGCAACAGTAATGGAAATTCTTGATAGGAGACAAATGCCTGGAACAGGTATAATGGGAGGATGTGTCAACCTAACTAGATATTTACAAAATGCACAGAGAACCAAGATTCTCAACCAAACACAGCTGGGAAAGCATTGGGGGGCAGTAGTGCAGCGAATATCAAAGGCTTTGGAAATACTAGACTTCAATATTTGTCCCTACAACTCTATCTGGTAATTATTTCTGCTTCAGAATAACCAGATCAAGCATAAAGATTCATATAGAGGGTTTCTCTCTCTATTGCCACAGTTATCAAAGAAAAAATGAAATAAAGCAAATGATTAAGAAAATGAAATCTCAAAGTAACCCAGAAGTACGACATGATAAATGCCAGAGAACACTAAAAATAACATTATTAAATATACTTAGGAATGCAGGATAATGAAAGAACCTACATAAAATTCTAGAAATGTAAAAATGAAAGATTACATATAGTCAAGAATAATTTTATCGTACATATATATTAATAGGTAATGCTCCCAGATGACTCCACTATAGGTTTTCAACAGCTTGAAAATCATAATGATTATTTAACATTTCTTATTGAAATGATAAGGGTTTTTAATTTTGCCATATTTCTCATAAAGCTGCTTTCCCACTTTAGTTTTGAGCTTCAAGTACCTCAAAGTTCACAGACAGCAACTAAAATAAAATTCCCATCCAGTTCTTCCAAATAGAAACAGCTCAGGACGCCATCTGATAGAGAAAGGGGCAAAGAGGAAAAAAAAGTGAACAACAGCGGCGTGGAGAGCAGCATTCTGCACATTACTGTCATGCCCATGTGGTCCCTGGCTAGCCTGGTGGTGACACTGTAATAGTAGAAGCCTTTTGTGGCACATCATAAAGCTTGTGTCCTAGTGACAAATAGCAAGAGTAATCAGCTAAAATTTGGCAACGAATTCAAATAAAAGGTAATTAGCAAAATAGGGACTCTTTACAGGCATCTAAATGTCAGGCCAATTAAAGGATAATGGGAACATGAACATAAACAAGAACCAGGAAAGAAGCCCATTGGTGGGACCAACGCCCACTGGGGAGGGTATATAATAACCCTGGAGCCAGAGGAGACATTTGAACCTCAGACACTTCATCTCTGCATTGGACCAAAGACAACCAGACTCCATCACTATGGCTTGCTGTGTTGCCCGCTGCTGCAGCGTCCCCACTGGCCCTGCCACCACCATCTGCTCCTCAGACAAGTCCTGCCGCTGTGGAGTCTGCCTGCCCAGCACCTGCCCACACACCATTTGGCAGCTGGAGCCCACCTGCTGTGACAACTGCCCCCCACCCTGCCACATCCCCCAGCCCTGTGTGCCCACCTGCTTCCTGCTCAACTCCTGCCACCCAACCCCAGACCTGCTGACTGTCAACCTCACCACCTATGTGCAGCCTGGCTGTGAGGAGCCCTGCACCCCAAGGTGCTGTTGACCTTGCTTGGTGCCTGTCTTCGAAAGAGTCAACCATGGAGACCTGGCACTTACCTGGCAGAACCTGCAATTAGTTTGCTCTGATTTAGAAGCTGAAGTTGAGTGACACTGTCATTGACAACACCTCTCCTGTCTGCCTCAACGAAAAGAAACCAGAGTCTTTGGTAATGTGGCTTTTACCTGTAACCAGGTGCAGTTTGGACGGTTGGTGCGTCAAGGCTTCTGAAGATGTTGACTCCTTCGTCTTAGTGTGTGGCTTTCTGTGGGTGTTGGGGGCTTCTGAGTTCAGTCTTGGGTGGTTTCTTTCCGCAACGTAAGGAACTTCTTCATCACCTTCCTAATAAATTTTGTGTCTATGGCATAGCACAAAGGTGTATAGTTGCTTTTTATTTCTATGACTTCATTAAATGTGCTTCTTAACCTCCCTACGTTAATTAGCATTTAAAGAAAAGCTATCAGCATGTGTAAAATTGAAAATAGCAGGAGTAAAGCAAAACTTATTGATCTTGTTGCTCTTACTATTCTGGGGAAACTAAGTGGCCTGTTGTTATGGTTAGGGTTTCTATTGCTGTGACAAAATACCATTACCCAAAACAACTTAGGGAGGAAAGGACTTATTTAGCCTACACTCCCATATCACAGTTCATCATCAAAGGGATCAGGACAGGAACCTGGTGGCAGAAACTGTAACAGAAACCATGGAAGAACACTCTTTGTTGCCTTACTCCTCATGGCTTGCTCAGCCTGTTTTCGTATACAATTCAGAGCCAATCTGAGTGGTGGCCCCACCCCCATGGCTGGGCTCTCCACACCAATCATTAATCAAAACAATACCCTACAGACTTGTCTATGGGCCAGTCTCATGGAGACATCTTCTCAATTAAGATTCCCTCTTCTCAGATGGCTTTAGTTTGTGTTGAGTTCACAAAGAACCAACCAGAACACATGACATGCTGATTTAAATGGGAGACATTTCCCAGGACTCATGGATTTGAACACTGGCTCCCAATAAATGATACTGATTGAGAAAGTGATAGGTCCTTTAAGAGGTAGAAACTGTGTCTCTGTGAGCTGGGTTTCAGGTTTTACAATCTGACTTCATTTCTCTCTCTCTCCCCCCCTCTCTCTCTCCCTCCCTCTCTCTCTCTCTCTCTCTCTCTCTCTCTCTCTCTCTGTCTCTGTGTGTGTGTTTTTATGTGTGTGAGTTTGTGTCTCTGTCTCTGTCCCTCTCTGTGTGTCTCTCTGTCTCTCTGTGTGTCTCTGTCTTTGTCTCTCTGTGTATCTCTGTCTCTGTGTGTGTGAGTCTGTGTCTCTGTCTCTGTCTGTGTGTCTCTGTCCCTATCTCTGTCTCTGTGTGAATCTGTGTGCCTCTGTCTCTCTTTCTCTCCTTCCTGACTGCCAGGCTAGGCTCGTCTCTGGCCGCCATGCCCCTCTCCTTTTATGGATTATATCCCTCTGGAACTGCGAGCCATATAAACCTTTCTCCCCTGATTTGCTCGCCAGTGTAATCTTATCACCCCAACAGAAAAGTAATCAACACCCAGCATGAAAGAGGCCAGTAGAGAGATGTACTTGAAGATAGACTTCGCTGGTTGTCTCGTCCAAGCTGCTTTAATCCATGTTTATGCCTGTACTATCCATCATACCCAGGAACTAGAATCATCCTAGATGCCCATCAGTAGATGAATGGTTAAAGAAAAGGACATGGAAAATTATACACTAGGAAAATGTAAAACAAACTTAACACTTACAAAGGGTAAAATGTCTGAAAGTGTAAACATCTGACAAGACCACTTGGAGAAAACTCAGATTGACTAAATAGCTCATCCATTATTGATGGCAGCATGAGTCATATGACCCCCTTATGGTTTGGATACTAATTATCCCCCAAATTCATGTGTTGAAGGTTTTGTCCCGGGTTGATGGCAATATTTGGAGGCTGTAGAAACTTTAGGAAGAATGGCCTATTAGAAGGAAGTAGGATCCCTGGTAGTACACTCAAAAAAAATATTGGGACTCTCTCCTTATCAGCTTCCTGACCAGCATATGGTGAGCAGCTTTTTCTTTTTCTCCATCCCTCTCTTTCTGCCATGATGTCCTTTGTAATGGCATCAAAGTGACCACGAACCAAAACTTCTTTTAGAACCAAGATAAATTGAAGTTATTATCATAAACATTTTTCTATAGTTGTATAAATAAACATAATTCCTTTGATGAGAAAAGTTCAGAAGCTTATGTTTTAAGATTTATTTTATTTATTTTTAAAATATTTTCTTTTTAATTATGTATATTGTACCTGTATCTGTGAGGAGGCATGTATACATGAGTGTAGGGGCCTGTAGATGCCAGGAGAGGGTGTCAGACCTGGAGCTAGAGTAACAAGTAGTTGTGAGCTGCCTGACATGGGTGATAGGAACTTAACTCAGGTACTTTACTAGAGCACAAAGTGCTCTTAACTCCTGCACCATATCTCCAGTCTCTTATAGTTTCTTATAAAAATAAATACAGAAATATATATCTACTCACAGCTAAACAATTCCACTCTTACTATTGACCCAAGAGAAGAGTTTTTTTCTTCATCAACAAAAACACACACCAATGTTATAGAAGTTTTATTTATGACAGCATCAAACTGGAAATAGCATTTATCCACAGAAAAGACAAAAAAAATCACAAAATGAACTTTTTAAATTCAACAAGACACTGACGCAGCATCAGTGAACTAAAAGATAAGAGTGTTAACTGAAGGAAACTAGATGCAAAATTATACACACTGTATGACTTTGTGCATAAAATTTAAGAATACAGAATAGTAACCCATGGTAGCAGGAATCACTGTAATGTTTACCTTTGGAGGCAAGTGAAAAGGGCACAAAATAGTATTCCAGTGAGATGAAGAAATATTAATGTCTCGACCAGGGTGTTGGCTGTGTAGCTTTGTCAAACCTGCACCTAGACATATATAAAATTTTTAAACAAATTAACTTGAAGGAAGGAAGTGAACATGTTAACAATTATACATTCATTGGGAACTAATATGTGTCATTTAGCAGTATTAAACTTTATGAAATAAAACACATTTTGGTTTATTGGTTCATAACTACACATTAAAAAAACATAGGTATTATTTTTTCATTTCATGGTGAAAACAAGACCTAAGGGAGTTCCATATCGAAAAAGGAAAATATAGTTAATGAATAAGAGTGTTACATCTAAATTAGTCACGTGAAAATATGGCTACCAGGACAGTAGTCTTCATTCTCCACCAATTTTCCTTGTCTTCAGTATTAACTTTTATAAAGAATTATGTATCAAAACAGAAGCCCCTATTGAAGTAAATGTATTTATCTTTAGCAAGCATTTATTAATGGTCTGTTACATGCTAAGGGGCTGAGAAAAGACATAGCATGTCTTAAAAGAGGCTTTGTCCAGCAAGCCCTGCACATCATGTGGGCAGCACTTCATGTGAGCCAACCCCATTGATGGAGGTGTAGGCAAACCAGCCCCGAATTTGTGAGCATGGGAAAGCTGCCCTTATTACCCATCTGTTATGTGGCATCATGGGTGGAGAAGAGATGCCTTCCCCCACCCCACCCCGATACCCATCAGTGCCTGAGGCAGATAGGAGAGCTGGCCCTGAGGTCATAAGAGTGGGAGAGTTGGCCCTACCCCTCATCAGCTGCAGCACTCAGGAGAGTCCCATACATCACACCTGGACGACACAGTAGAGCTGGCCCTGAAGGTGTAAGTGTGGGAGAACCCTGAGGAAAGCAGGAGAACTGGACCCACTCGTTGCTCATTGCTGCAAGGGGTGAACTCACCATGGCAATGCAGGAGAGCTCACCCTGGTGGTAACGACAAGGGAGAGCTGGCAGGCTGACCAACCCTGCAACTACCCAGACCCAGAACCAGGGTTATGTGTTCCCTCACCCTAACATCTACCTCATCTATGATCTGCTAGAGCATGTGAAGGGACAAGTCATGCAGACCTAAAACAGCAAGATCGCCACAGCACATGGCAATAGCAGGATATCCGAGAGGAGTTCCAGTGAGGGTCCAGCACTGATCCTGCAGCAGAAACCAGAGGCCTCAAATAGACCAATGGCTCTGCAATGAACACCTGCTAGTAAAGATACATGGACAAAAGGGTTTACTGCACGACTCACTGTGTCACACTACAGATTCCATGACAAGATTGAGTTTTTCCTTCTCTCTTTTTTTTCTTTTTTATCTTTATTTTATTTTATTGGGGTAGGGTTGCAAGGGCAGAGGGCAGATATGAAGGGATGCAGAAATGAATGGGATAGAGATGTATGACGTGAAAGACACAAAGAATAAATAAAAGGAAGACTCTGTCCAAAAAAAATCAATAAGCCTAAAAAGAGAAAATTGTGTGTGAATTTGTTTGTGATTTCTTCACTTTTCTTTGAAAATTTCATACAAGGTATTTTGATCATATTCATCCTCTCCCTTAACTCCTCCCATATCTACCCCCTTTCCTGATCACCAAACATTGTATTGTTTCTCCCACACACCTTTTTTTTAACTCATCAAGTCCCAATTGTGCTGCCCATTTACCCTTGGATATGTGACCTTCCATGGGAATGTGGCCAACCTATCAAGGATAACAACACTCTTTAAGACAATTGACTCTCCCTTTCCTAGCAGCTACCAATTACCAATAGCTCCTGAGCTAGGGGTGGGATCTTGTGCTCACCCCTCTTCCCCATGCTCAGATCAGGTCTGGCTTGAGCTTTCATGAGTCTTACATATGCTGTCACAGCCACTGAGCTCCTCTGTGCAACTGCCCTGCTGTGTCTTGTAAACGCTGTCTCCTTCTAATCGCCTACCACCTCTGGCTCCCACTGCCTTTCTGCTCCTCTCTCCTACAGTGCTCCCTGAGCCTGACATACATGTCCCAACCGGCAGCTGGATGGCATCCCCACTGGGTTTTAATGTGAAAGTTGGGCCATGAAGGGAAGGGCAGGAGAAACAATTCTACAAGCTTGTAGAGTGGCTGGAGCTTGGTTTGTGAGATAAGTGTAAGGCAACGAGGTAGCTATCAACCAAGGACGGAAGATCCTGTTCACCAAGGTGGACATTTTGGATTGCATCAGGGAAGAGTAAAAACAGATTTTCAAAAAATGATTCTGCAGCAGGAGTCAGTGGATACCCTAAGACAAAAACACACCATAAATGAAACAACCATGTTTGCCATCATGATCTTTCATGACGTCCATTTATTTCCCTTTTTCCCAATGATCTCTTCTGAGGAACATAAGCTGCAGATTGTGTCCTGGCCCCTTTCCATGTTCTCAGAGTACAGTTAGTTATTCATTATTATACAAAAGTGACCATCTAATCAAAACCAAAATGAATAGCCATGCCCCTCAAATGCAATAACCAGCAGCCAAAACTCTCCAATCACAGCTTAGTTCAAGGCAAAGGGAATATTCCCTATCTTACCTGGAGTTAATTTAAAATAATATTATAGGATAACACCTTTTTGGAGGTGGTTTTTGAGGCAGGGTCTTGGCATGTATTCTAGATCATCTTCAAACTCCTGATCTTCCTGCCTCAGCCTCCCAAGTGCTGGGATTCCAGCCATGTATCACCACACTCTGTTTCATAGTATTACACTTAAATCACCAAGGCCTATGACAGATGACCAGTACACAATAGAGTTTCTCTTCAGAGCTATTTCAAATGTTATTTATCAGTTTACTCCTGGCATGTGATTTTATGTACGTATCTTTTCAGTAAAGAGTTTGCTGCAGAAGCCTGAGGTTTTAGGTTCAAATCCCCAGCACCAAATCTCTGCACTCCCAGTGTTCAGGGGATGGAGAGACAAGAAGATCCTTAGGGCACAGTGGCCATCCAGCCTACCTCTGAATGGGTGAACTCCAGGTTCCGTGAGAGACCTTGTCTCACAAGTTAAGGCAACACATGCCTTCAATCAAATCATTCAGGAGACAGGGTCAGGTGGATCACTGTGACTTGGAGGCCAGCCTGGTCTGTATAGCATAGTGAGTTCCAGGTCAGCTAGAGCGATATAGTGAGACCCTGCCTCAAAAAGAATTATAATAAGGTAAAGAGCAGTTGAAGATGCCCAAAAGTATCCTCTGGCTTCCACATAGACACATGAACACATGTATGTCCATGCGTGCACGCACGCACATACCACACACAGACATGGTGTGGGCTCTTACTGACTCTGGAAGCAATTTTCTCTGTGTAATTTTGAAAGAGAATAAAAATCGCAATTAAAGTAAAAACAATGTGAAATTGTGTTTTATAATAGAGGTGAAGTCCTAGAACAAACGCAAAGAAGCTCTGTCTGAAATTCACATCCTTTGGTTCCATGCCAAAAGTTTTTACTCCATGGAACTGCTGTTTAAAACAGACATTACATCATCATATGCTCCCTAAGTTCCAATAGTTTTAATTTTCAGGAAATTGAGATGTTCCTAAACAAACAAAAGGGAACAGACCCCATATAACAGGCGGTTAGATTTTTGTGGCTTCCTTGACTCTCCCTAAGTCTAATCAATGAGGTTTCCCAAACCTTCACTGCAATTTATATCTCCACTGTCCTTGTAAATATAAGTAAGGACTGAGCTGTAGTTTGGGGTATATCATATATGTAGTATGAACAATACCTTATGTCTGAGCCCAACACCAAAATGAATAATAACAGCTTTGTAAAAATACCATAAGGAGCCGGGCATTGGTGGCTCACACCTTTAATCCCAGCACACAGGAGACAGAGGCAGGCGGATCACTGTGAGTTCCAGGCCAGCCTGATCTACAGATCGAGTTCCAAGAACAGCCTGCAAAACAATACAGAGAAGCCCTGTCTCGGAAAAACCAAATAAATAAATAATATCATAAGGAATCTAACATGGAAATACAAGAAGGCAAAGTTTATGTGTGTGACCGTCCACTCTGACCATATCCAACCTCAAAAACTGAGCAGGGGTGGACATGATTACTGCTTGGCTAGCGATGGAAAGTTTGAGATAACCGAAGATCACAATTCAGATCTTGACAACCACTTTCTGTCTTGGCTCACAGGACACAGCTCATTCTCATCATTGTATAAAATGAACGCATATGCTTCACACTCAGCATACACCTTTTTCTTTACCATGTAAGCACCTGCTTCAAGGACACACACACACACACACACACACACACACCACACAAAAGCACTTCAAGGTTGCTAACTACCATAAGCATCTCCATGGTGGTTAGTGGCACAAACAAATACGAGCAGTTTAATGAGCTGTGGTGTCCACTTTTAAAGTAGACAAGAGCAATTGATTTTCAAAATCAAAACATATGGACATAATACTTTCTGTATCTCTAATGAGCTCTACCTATGATTACTGGTGGCTCAAATTTTCTTTTGGGTTCCTTATTCTTTCAACAGGATAATGTTTCCTATGGCTCTTTGCTAAAATAAGGATTTTATCCAAGCAACACATGGAAATGACATTAGTCCTGATTTAGTAACCTGAACTTATCCTCCTTTTACGAGGCATAAAACTTCCTCAGTAAATAAGCAACACTAATGAGATGTTTGTAGGAAAACTAGCACCCGCGGTGCTAGAGTAAACATTGGTATGGCCTGTAAACACCCATTTGAAGGATGATATAAAGGTCTCAGGAGGGGAAGGGGGTGTTTTGAGACAAGACCAGAGCATTCGGTCTATTCATTCCTTCTCAGAAGATGACTTCTGACGGCTCCCCTGGGTGCTGCTCCTCTGAGCCCTGTGCAGAGGCACCGGACTGTGTGGCTGCCTCACCCTGTCCCAGCAACACAACTTGCCTCCCCAGTGCCTGTGCCACATCCAGATGTCAGACCCCGAGCTTCCTCTGCAGGGCTCACCTCTCAGCCGGTCGCCTCTCACCCTGCTACTTCTCTGGCGGCTGTAACAGTCCGTGCCTAGTGGGGAGCTGTGCATGGTGTGAGGAAGGGGCGTTCAACAGCAACGAGAAGGAGACCATGCAGTTCCTGAATGATAGACTGGCCAGCTACCTGGAAAGGGTGAGAAACCTGGAGGAGAACAATGCGGAGCTGGAATGCAGGATCCGAGAGCAATGCGAGCCCGATGCCCCATTGGTGTGCCCAGATTATCAGCGTTACTTCGACACCATTGAAGAACTCCAACAAAAGGTTGTGTGTCTCGTCCCCTAATGTTCTCTGTTTCCTGTTTATGATTTCTCTAATATTTATAATGGAGCGGGTTGCTTTATGGATGTAAAACAAAGGAGGGATTCCATGAACTAATATGCCACCAGAAAAAAGGGGGGCCATAGATGACAAGCAATCTGTCTCAGTATCATCACTGTCGACTATAGAAATGGCATCTCTCTGTAGACTATGTCATCTACAGAGAGGGAGAAACTGAATTATGGCATCTAAAATCTGTTCTGCAAGTATCATTGCATACTTATATTCTTTATCAAACAGATATCAAATGCCATCTCTTTTAGCTCGCCCGGTAATCATTTTCTTTTTGTGTGTATGTGTGCCCACATGTGAAAACAAACATGTGGGTTTCCTCCAAAGAGCTGTTGATCACATGATGACTTGCCTCTTAGATACTGTGCACAAAGGCAGAGAATTCTAGACTTGCCGTACAGGTGGACAACTGCAAACTGGCGGCCGATGATTTTAGGTCAAAGTAAGTCAAATTGTATTTACTTTTTAAACCACATTGTATTTTATGTATACAATTTGCATGATAAATTTTAAATTTAATTTGAAAATAATAGTGGCTTCCAGTGAGAGAGAAAATACTCTCTCCATGAGATCTTTTTTTTAAACTTAAAATGTTTGAAACTTGAATTCACCATCATTTGGGATACAAGGGAAATTGTGACATGTGGCTCTCTGGAGGCACATGCCACTCGTCCTTGTACCCCAGCACTTTGGTCAGTGTTTAGCCAAGCAATCCCCTCCCTTCTCTTTCTCTTGCTGTGATAGGTATGAGAGTGAACTGTCTCTTCGCCAGCTGGTGGAGAATGACATCAGTGGCCTTCGTGGGATCCTGGGTGAACTGACCCTGTGCAAGTCAGATCTGGAGGCCCATGTGGAGTCCCTGAAAGGTGATCTCCTTTGCCTTAAGAAAAGCCATGAAGAGGTAAGCGAAGGACTGTAGGGAGAGTTCTACCGAGATTTCATGGGTATAAACTGAACCAGGGCAGACCCTGAGTAAGCTGAAACGAAGCCAGAGGCATGCCCACTGCGTGGTTTGTGCATCCCAATGTTTCTCAGGGCAGATGGGACATACAGTGTGTATTGTTATGTAACATCGCCCTCAGCAGTGCCAGTGTGAGGCCACTCTCCTGCCTGGCATTGCTTAGGTGGAGAATTAACTCCTCTAATGGCTATTTCTGTAGCTCTACTGTACAACAAGAAAATAGAGCTGATAAACAGGCTGTGTATCCACTTCCATAAAAGGAATACAGTCATGCAATATTAGGAGTAATATTTTTAGATATAGTACATTTATAATCTTGTTTCTATTATAACTTAAGAATGAAATGCAGAGCTATATTTTGATGGTAATAATAGCTGGCAATTACAGATAGCTTAGCACATCTAGGGAATTTTATGAATTTATTGTTTAATTCTTCCCTGTTTCACAATAACCCTCTGGAAAAGAGAACAATATTATAGCCATTTTGCAGATGAAGAAACTGAGACACTTGAAACTAAGAGAAAGAGGGGGATAGAGAAATGACCCAGCAGTTAGGAGCACTTGTTGCTCTTCCAGAGAACCCAAGATCAGTACCCAGCACCCATTTCAGGGAGCTCACATCTGCCCATAACTCCAATTCCATGTGGCAACAGACACACATACATGTAATTTTTAAAAAAATCTTTCTTAAACAGAAGTAATAAAAAGAGATTCAGTCAAGAGAATTTGAATCAAAACCTCAGAGTTTTACCGCGGTGCCAAAAATCAAAATATAATGCTATTTTTTAATCAAGTTGATAACACACACACACACACACACACACACACACACACACACACTCCACTCTGACATTCTTTACTCCATTTCCACTCTCAGGAGGTCAACTTGCTTCGTGAGCAGCTTGGAGATCGGCTCAGCGTGGAGCTGGACACTGCCCCCACCGTGGACCTCAACAAGGTCCTGGATGAGATGCGATGTCAGTATGAGAGGGTGCTGGCCAACAACCGCAGGGATGCGGAGGAGTGGTTTGCTGCTCAGGTCAGTGCCCACCGGAAAGAGCAGGCTTCTGGGAGGGAGCCAGCGCCCACCGGAAAGGGCGGGCTTCTGAGAGTGAGCCTTGCCTGAGCGGTCTGAGTCTGTGTTTCAGACAGAAGAGCTGAACCAGCAGCAGATGTCCAGTGCCGAGCAGCTGCAGGGCTGCCAGACTGAGATGCTGGAGCTGAAGCGCACGGCCAACACTCTGGAAATTGAGCTCCAGGCGCAGCAAACCCTGGTTCGTGTGCCAAACAGTGTCGTCTTGTCAGCGACATGCCTGGAGAGGCTACACTCTTTGACAGAAGTCCAGGGAGATGTTCACAGTTCTCACAGTAGATATGAGTATTCAACTAGCCAGGATGGCATTTCCCTGCCTTTCTCCACATATACTAACAGTTCATATTGGAAGTAGAGACAGATCAACCAACAGCTTTCTGGGTCTCACCAGGTGGTCCCCCTAGTCCTCCTAGGCCTAAGTGTGTCCCCAGAACCACCCACTAAAAACAAAAAGAATCTCAGAACACAGTGGGACAGGGACAGCTGAGCCAAAGGCTCTTAAACCTAACAACAGATTTTTAATTCCCTTTTATCAATGGGCAGTTTTCCAGTTTCACCATCGTGTCTAGAATACACCAAAAGAACATCATTTTTCAAATGTTCATACTACAGCTGAGATCTGCACACTACCTCATCCCTCCCCACCCAAGCAACAAGAGCACCATGCGGTGAAAGTCACATATACCAGGTCCCATCAGGCATCACAGTGTGTATTTGGGTCCAAGGAGTATACCTAGATGAACCACACCTGAACATTCATCTAAGAGAGGCATGGTATAATCTATGGCAGACCATCTTCACAGACAGGGAAAAGCTAGGGTCAAAGGAAGTGAGTTCCAGAATGTTCTACAGTTCTCAGTGGAAACGGAATCCAGGTGTTTGAACCCCCAGTCTTCTGTCACTGTGATACAGTGATGCTCTTCCCTGCCTAGTGCTCATACTCAAAGTGACTTCCCAAATGTTGTCAACCCTCCCTAAGCATTACAAATAAGTCCTAGGGGACACTAGTCATAGAGATAGAGAGGAAGAGTACCAAATGCTCCCCATATGTCAACTCATTTCACCCTTCCAGCCTCCCCCTGACATAGGTACTTTGCATTCTCCACGGGCTATAAATTAAAACCGAAGCTCAGAGAAACTAAGTAACCTGCCTAGAGTCTTGGAACTGGAAAGGGGTACAGCAAAGGTCTGTCACAGGATCCTTCTGAGAAGGTCTTCCTCTTGCAGACAGAATCTCTGGAATGTACGGTGGCTGAAACCGAGGCCCAGTATAGCACGCAGCTGGCCCAGATGCAGTGCCTGATTGACAGTGTGGAGCACCAGCTGGCTGAGATCCGTTGTGACCTGGAGCGTCAGAACCAGGAGTACCAGGTGCTGCTGGATGTCCGGGCCCGACTGGAGTGTGAGATCAACACGTACCGGGGCCTGCTGGAGAGTGAGGACTGCAGGCAAGTTCCACAGTTGCACAGTCCCCTGAATCCCAAAGGAGAGTTTCCTGGAGGCATGACCAGTCAACCCCCACTAATAGGTTTAGGGAGTCTTTATTTTAAAAAAAAATGTGAAGGAAAGGCCTGGCTGGGCGGCTCAGTGTGTGTTTTGGTTACTTCTCTGTTTATGTGACCAAAGACAACTTAAGGAAGAGAGTTTGTTTTGATTAATGGTTGCTGATGGATGAGTCTGTCATGTGGGACAGAATGGCAACAAGAATCAGGCGTGGCAGCAGGGGCAGGAAGTTTAGAGAGTGTATCTTCAGCTGCAAACACACAGCAGGGAGAGTGATTAGTGATCTGAATGAAAGTGGGGCAAGCTGTCAACTCTCAAAGTCCACCCCTAGTGCCATACTTCCTCCAGCAAGGCTGCACCACCTCCCACAGAAAGCCATGCCCATCAGGAGCCAAATGTTCAAATACTGAACCCACAGGGACCGTTTCTCATTCAAACTACCACAGTGGGTAAAGGTGCTTACTGCCGAGCCCGAGCCTGACAACCTGTGGTTCATCCTGGTGGAAGAAGAAAACTGACTGACTCTATAGGCTGTCCTCTGACCTACACACACACACACACACACACACACACACTAAGTGTATAAAGATAAAGCCGGAGCTAGTCCATGATAGTGGAAATTTCCTAAAATATCCTCAAGTTCTGAAACAGAATGACTTCCATGTATCACACTTCCGTAAGACGAAATCAGGATGGTAAATGATAGAACGTTTGGCAAACTAGAGAAAGGGAGTTTCGCAGCAAGCCCTGCTACAGTAAATGCGAAGCAGTACTGGAGGAGGAGTAATAGCTGTTCTGGGTTCAAAGATGCCACAGGCTAGAGTCAAATGCCACGCCTCTCCTGAGCACAATTTGTAAGGCAGATTGGGTTCCTGAGATGGCACGTCCTACCAACATCCTCTTGCTAAACTTAGTTTGGATGGGTTTTCCTCAGGCTCCCCGGCAATCCCTGTTCTACAGCATCCACGTCAAACAGCACGTGTGAGCCGTGTTCAGCCTATGTGATTTGTGCAGTTGAAAACTGCTGTGCATGAGTATTAAGCCTCCAGCAAGATGGATGGAGATTTGGTGTTGGTGCTCAAGAAAAAAGTCCAACCTCAACTAGGCCACTGGCAGTCAGAGCTTCAATCGGGTACACCCAATACAGAAACAGGAATCCACACAGCTTACAGAGCCTGAAAAGCTGCACTAAGCGTCCTGGGTCTGTTGATTTTGTCTTCTGCCTTAAGCAGGCTCGTGGTATTCTGTGAGCCCATAAAGCATTCTTGTTAATCTCCAAATAAAACTTGTTTCATTTCCTTAGAATGTTAAGTAGAGTTTAGTGGCTAATTGCCATTGGTTATAATAGCCTTTTAACAGAAGGGAGTTTGTCTAAACCCATGACTATAGCTTGAATTTGCATAAATCCACACTGAAAATACCTTCAGTCCTCAACAAAATTAAATAATCCATGTAAATGTAGAATACCTAAGACGATCTATGTATCTTTCTCAAAAATAAATAACATTTATTATACTTTTAATTCTAAGTGTACAAGGTTCTCTTATTTTAGCTTTTGCATATTAAAGGAAAAACATACTCACATTTCCATCCCACGAATGGTCAATATTTAATCAAGACTTCCAGTTTTCTTCTTATAATTGCTTTTTCCACATAGTAGCAATTATGCCTAGCAATTCAGACAGCTATGCAATTTTACTCTTATGTTATCTAAACATTTTAATCTTAATTTTAAAAAAACATTATTCTCATACATTTAAAAGCAAAGTAGAGCCAGATGTGGTCATTCACATCTGTAATCTTAGCAATCAGAAGAAAAGAAGCAGCAAGATTGTTTCAATTCGAGACCAAGTTTGCATAGCATGAACCTAAAGCTGGTGTCCATAGTGAGCTTCAAGGCTGTAGAGCAAGGAGTACACAGTGGGCTTCCAGGCTATAGAAAAAGACTGCTTCAAGAAAGAGAGAGGGAGAGAGAAGGAAACTTCCAGAAAGATTAAATATATGTCCATTTCTGTATTCTTCCTCCCAAGAGAAATCCCCAGAAATCTTTTAATGTAATATTTTATTAATCCTTGGAGAATTTCATACATGAGTTTGATCATATGCATCCCTCCAACTCCACACAGACCCCTCCCACCTTAGTGTCCTCTATTTTTTTAACCCACATAGTTCAGTTGGTGCTGTCCATATTCATGGGTGTGGGGCCATCTACTGGAGCACTGTCTTATGTATCAATGACCACACCCTTAAAAAAAGTGATTCTCCCTCCTGAAGAAGCCATCAACTGTCCCATAGCTCCTCAGTTAGAGGCAGGGACTTGTGAGTCCCTCACTCCGTGGCAAAGTGTTGACTTGTTTCAGTATTCCTGCCTGGTTCCGAAGCCGCCTCAGAGCCAACAAATAACACATGAGGCACTTTATTAATTATAAATATGTTGGTCGGTGACTAGGATTTCTTATTGGCTAGCTCTGTCTTAAACAGTAACCCATAAGTACTAATATATGCATTTGTACATGGTCTTATCTTACTAAGAACACCAGACTCATGTGTCCTCTCCTCCCGGGATCACATGGCGACTCCTCTTGCTACACTTCGCAGAATCCTCCTTGTCTCCTATTCCTATCTATCTTGCTTCCCTATTGGACAACAGTTTTTTATTCATCAACCAATAAGACAAACATATACAGAACACCATCATCCATCATCTCCTTTTTTTGTCTAAATAAAAAGAAGGGTTTCAATTTTAACATAGTAAAATTACATATAACAAAACAGTTATCAAATAAGAACTATAGTTAACAATATTTAGCCCATTAGAGTTTAGCAGAATTTTAAAAAAAACATTTTATCATTTATCCTTTCTTTGTGAGTCTAAAGTCTTACATATAACTTATCTTGTATCATAACTAAGGAAAACTATAACCATGACTATCTGTCTTCAACTCCATCAAGGACCACAGAAGGATAATATATAAACTCTAGAATTGACAGAGACAACTCGCTGCCTGCTCAGTCACCCGAAGTTCTTCTGTAATGTTCCATCTCTGGACCATAGGCTACAGTGTGTCTGGCAGACTCCTCAGCGAAGTAGGAAACTTTAAACTATCTGCCTGTATTGGCAGTTTTGTCATTCATTTTTTTGTGTGTCCTGTAGGATGTTTGGCAGACTCTTCCATGAAGCAGGAACTCTATAGCAATGTCCATTTTGTTTTAGTAGTCACTTTCCTGTGGGTCCTATACATTTTATACAGCAAAAAGTCAAACAGTCCAGACAGGAGCAGTTTCTTGCCCAAATGGCTAGTCTTGCCATATTGGAAGCAAACCCCATAACGAGTTTCTTTGATGTCCATCTTCCCTTCTGACATAGTTGGTGTTGCCAAGAGCAGTTGTGTCTCACTGTCAAGAAAAACCCTAAATCATTTTAAATGCTATATTCTGTAGGTCTTTGAAAGGTTTGAAGAATGTCTGTCTAATTGGAATATATCTCTATATATCTAGAAAACCTAACTAACCTAACTATAAGTTTTGGTTATATAGGTAACTATCTATAATCTGTATTTAATTATACATTACATTTTAAATGAGCTATATAAACATAATACCTAGACAAGAGGAGAAACATATACATCACAAAATTGATCTTAAATTTGCATCAATAAATAAAAATCCATTACAATAGAAAGTATTCAGGGGTGGGCATCAGATGCAGAGGCATGGATAGTGATTCATAGGACTAGGCTCAAATATAGGTTAAATATACTTTATTTTGGGGAGAAGTCACTTACATAAGAAGCAAATGGCTTCCCACTCTAAGGATCTGCACAGGTTGCTCTCTGTGACCTGACCTGAAGCAAGAGAGAGCCACCTGTCCGGACCCCAGACCTAAAACTCACTTACCATCATCCGCACCTGTGACCATGCCCAAACGGGTGTGGTCAGTGCTACAGGTGAGGGCGGGGTGGATATCTCATCACATTGACTGGCATCCACAGCTTATTCAAAGTTACGAGTGCAGCATCATTTCATGTTCAGAAAACACTGTTTGCTCCTGGACCTCTGACTCTTACAATCTTTCTATCCCCTCTTTCACAATAGTCCCTGAGTCTTGGATACAAGAACATGTTGTAGATGTCTCACTTGTGACTGAGCATTCCACTGACATGTATTCTCTGCACTTTGACTAGTTGTAAATTTCTGTGTTAACCACTGCATACTGCGCAAAAAAATTTCTCTGATGAGGTCTGATAGCAGCACCCCTCTATGGTGTAGAGATATGAATTTAGATAGCAGGCTGATGACATATCCATTTATCACAATAATAACAGTAAATATGCAAGTATGCAAGCTGAGCAGCAGGGGCAAAGCTTTTGGTCAGTACCAACATGGTTTCTATATGACCTGTGAGCAAAGTGTCTTAGTGTCTTTGGCAATAGGATCTTACCATCAAGTTCTGTGAAACCCTGAAATAGAAAATATAATATAATATGCTGAAAAGTAGAAGAATGACTTTGAGGTAGCCCCCAATTTCCTGTTTAACTCTTATATCCTAAAGCAGAATCTGGGAGCAAGGACAGGACCAACATCCCAGTAACAGCAAAAGTATAAACCAAAATAATTATGTCTCAAGGAGATCTTGAGCTCTCTGAAGAAAGAACCAGAAAGAGGACCACATAGAAAGATATAAAACCTTTAGATACTAACCATTCAGCCCAAACAAATGCCACAGGGATAAAAGATCATTTTCTGACACTGTGCCCACCAGGAAAGGCCAAGCGAAAAATCCAGACTTCCATCTTTCCCAGGCTACAGAGACTACTGGACTCCCCACTGGGGTAAAGTCAGAGAAGCCTGAGGAAGGGACCCAGGGCTTTCATTCCCACTGGGTGATACGGAGGCTTCCCCCAACACAGTGAATACTATGTGGTGAGCTTGGATGTAATACCTCATTCCAGCTGTGAGAAATCCTCTTCAGAGGTGGTATCCAAGGAAGCCTGGCACTCTGGAAATGGACAAAAGAAAGATCAGGAGGCCACATCTACTGTTGCTACACAGCAAGTATGAAGCCAGCCTGCGATATATCCAGGCATATTGTTAATTTATATTAAGTGTTCAAATTATTGTGTGTCATTGTGACATACATACAATGTATTTTGATCACACTCAACACCTCAACACAATTACTGACCCTTAAACACCTCTCCCAGTTCCCTTTCCTCTTCCCAGATAGCTCTCCATCTACTTTCATGTCTATTTATTTCTAGATTCTGAATACTTATGAAAGAAACATAACCCTCCACCCCACCCCGAGTCTGGCTTATTTTGCTAACATGAGGATCTCTAATTCTACCCATTTTCCTGCAAATGACAGTGTTTAGAAGATTACACAGAACTAAAATGGCCCAATGTTTTGATGTTAATTTCCTGATTTTGCATCTGTAGTCTAATTAAGTAAGATGTAAGTACCGGGAAGCAGGGCTCTCAGGTCCTTGGTATGTCTTCCTTATAACTTCCTTGCATAAGTAATTATTTCAAATTTTCAAAATCTAAAACTATTAGAAAGACTCAATAGACAGCTAGAAGATAGTTTCCCATTTTTTTCTAGCTCTCTTTTGAACACTAATCACAACTAATGTGGGTTTAAAGTAAAGTCAAATTTCAGATCTAAAACTTTATATCAAATGTGCTTATACAATACAGCTCTTCTAACAATAAAAAGTTGTGAAAACACTTAACACAAAATGTTTTCCAAACAAATTAATATCCCATCTCTAATATTGCTATGATGATAAAATTGGCAAGAAACACAAGAGCACAATGCTAGAAAATCACAAATTTCAGTCACTTGGAGTGTTGCAGCAAATAAATATCTTCTCAAGCAATTGGCTATTGCCCATCTGTTCTCCATCTTATTATACTTCTGTTTCACCTGTAAGATTATAATATATACATATTATTAATTATGTATAGATAATTAAAGTTTCTTTTATATTATATATATGTATATTCTTAACAATTGCCTCAGTACCTGTAAACACTTCTTGGTGAACTGTACCTGAGTTTCCAATCAGAAAGATAGGCACAGCTGCCTCCCACCATGCAGGACAATTTGTATAGCCAGCAAATCTGTTTGCCTTTGGAAACTTAGAAGATGCCTATAGCCTGGGTGCATGTAAAATCAAGGTAGGAGAGTCTTTATCATTGGTGGCCACTTGGGGGACCCCCCAATGCCAGTTATCTTTAGCCCTTCACAGACCTTTGCATAATATTAAACCTGCTTTTTAATCACCCACCCACCCCACCATTTATAAATGGTGTTAGGTTTGAAGATTCAACCTTTTTTTACTATAGTTCACTTGTACAGGCCAAATGGCCATTCCTTCCTATCTTTCAACAGTGATTTAAAACATCTGAAATCACAAGGTCATTACACAGATCTTTTTTTTTTCTTACCTCACAGCAGTATAGTTACATTTATGTAGAAACTCAAATATGTGTTTTAATACTGGAAAATTATAAGCCAATGCTATGACTGATATAAATCTAGATCATTGTGCATTCACAGTTCACCCAACACCCCACAACAAATTAATTGATGCCAATGATGCTCATGACGATGTTGCTGCCTCTACTAATGATGACGATAATGATGATGATAAACCAAGAGCAAATTATATACGAAGGGCAGGGATGTCAGTCCTGGGAAGCTTGACATCTCAAACAGTGCTGAGAGTCCTTTCTCCACATTCCTTTCAGCATAGGACACATGCACATATACAGTAGTTATTCTTCTGGATTGTTAATCATTTAAGGGACAATTTGCCTCTGGACTGAATAATAAAAATTCACCCATTAAAATGTAGATGGGTCTTCATTTTTTATTAAGAATATAAAGTTTTCATAGCATTAGTAATTCACTTAGCAGGATGCCTCCAATTTTAATACTTAGAGTTACATAAAAATTATGGTGGCCTTCCATGTATAAGCACTAACACACACACGGGCACACACGCTCGCACACACACACACACACACACACACACACACACACACCAGAAGGGCCGTAGTGAAGAACAACGGCCTTGAACCTCAGTTATAAGAAGAATCCATGGCTTGTGGGGCTCCTGTTCCTCACAGTATGTATTTAGGACAGTCAGATCTTACTTGACAACAGGAGTTACGTTTGAATAATGTGTTGCTAGGCAGTATTTTTCATTTTGTGAACATCAGAGGATAGTTATGCAAGCTTAGGTGACAGTGGCCAGTCAGACCTCTTGAGGCAATAAAAAGTATGGGAAACATAAGCTAAATGAGGCTGCTTGGTATGACACAATATGCTACTTTATTAGAATTTTACAGTTGTTTTGCCTTTGAGACAGGGTATAGCCAAGTAACCCAGACTATCCTTGGACTCACAATCCTCCTACTTTAGCCACCCACGTGATGGAGTTACAAGCATGCACCATCATTCCTGGCGAGCATAAGGCTTTATAGTAAGCTGTTTTATAAATAGAAAGAATGTATTCTAAAATTGATCATTAAAGGGACAAGATAGTAAATCAATGAACCAGTGAATAGTTTATAATCATATCCTACACATAACTGAATGTGCTGTAATGTCTACAGCACCGTCTGCTTGCACCAGCACAAACACTGCATAGGACATCATAATAGTCACAGTGTCACTGGGGGATGGGATATTTTCAGTTCCAATATACTATGACCCCACCTTGGTCTGCACAGTCAGTCCATTGTAACTGATATTATTTTTATGTAAGATAAGATTGTGTTTGCAATTCAAGGAGCCCTTAGTGGCTTACAGAAGGAGAGAGACCATGCCTAGCCCTTAGCTACCCATCACAGGCTGGCTGCTAAGCCACCTTCCCCTGTCCTGCCCCACACCCAGAGGTCTCTACCCAAAACAAAGCTGTGAAGAAAATGCCTGTCATTTTTCTTAGATTTGCTCTTATGGGAGAGAAGTTGAACTTAAACTTTACTACTTAGAAACCTCAAAATTGTAAGACCAGAAGAAGAGAAAACACATATTCACCCAGTACTTGGAACACCTCAGACGTGTTCACTATCCAAGGATCTGGAGTCAGAAATCAAAGGTCTAGATAGATGGCTCAGTGGTTAAGAGCTTAAGAGCACTTGCTGCTCTTTCTGAGGACAGGAGTTTGGTTCCCAGGACCCACATGGTGGCTCACAACCATCTGTAACTCCAGTCCCAAGGGATCTGATGCCCTCTTCTGTCCTCTGTGGACACCAAGCACACACATACTACACAGACATACATGCAGGTAAAATACTCATGCACACAAAATAAAAATAAAATTTTAAAAAGCAAAGGCTTAATGACCTAACTGCCCTGAGTCAAGAATGTTCATCCTCCCATGTGTCCCATAGAAGAGAAGAACTAAGCTGTTCTTCAAGATAAATCAAATATTTACGTGTGATGTTAACAAGACATGGCTTTAATGACAGACAAAGACAGAGCACAGGGGACACCATTAAATGTAGATTGAACTCCATCATCATTAAATCATTTTATGGATGAAAATAAATAGCTAAGAAAGTTATATAGTCACAGACTGGGTGAAATATTCCTTCCTTGTCCATGTCTTATTAAATATAAAGGATATTATACTCTAAATATATAATACATAAACATATTCATGTATGTTTTATAGTGATATATTGTTTATTATTTAATAAAGCTTGCCTGAAGATCAGAGAAGCAAAGCAGCCAAGCTACCAGAGAGCTCTTACCTCTACCAAGACTGGAAGGGGAATCCTGTCCTCAACGTGGCTGGAGACTAATTGCCAGTATACTGAATACTGAATGCCCTGTTCCTATCTTATATACCTCTCTAGTTAGGTATTGTGGTGATAAACTGCTTATGATTTAATAAAACTTGCCTGGGGATCAGAATGCAAAGCTAGCCACACTAGTTAGCCATAGACACTAGGCAGTATAGCATACACCTTTAATCCCAGGACTCAGGAGACAGAGGCAGATGGATCTCTGTGAGTTCAAGGCCACCCTTGAATCAGTCTAAAGAGTAACAGAACTCACACATTTAATCCCAGCACTAGAGAGGTATATAAAGAAGAAAAGAGTCTCATGTGAGATTTAGTTCCAGTCACAGGGAAGACAGAATCTCCATTTCAGCGTTGGTAGAGGTAAGAGCTAATGGTTGGCCTTTTGCTTTTCTGATCTTCAGCTTGAATCCCAATATCTGTCTCTGGGTTTTTATTATTCATGTTACATGTTTTAGGCTTCTCGTTTAGTATATTTATACTGAAATTCTATTCTCTCTAGAGATGAAACAAAAGACTTGCCATTAACATTATGTATAAACACACATTTGTATTTTGAATTTGTACACATATCAGTGTCTACCTAGAAAAATCCATTTCTTATGACCCAAAAATTCACATCCAGTTAGGCTCCCAAGAGAAATAACTATATGCACACATACAGAAGTATGGTGATATGTTGTTTATGATTTATTAAGCATGCCTGATGATTCAGAAAGCTTGAAATTTGAACCTTAATATCTATCTCTGGGTCTTTTATTTTTCATGCTACAGAAAAGACTCATTCAAAACATCTCACAGTGGCTATATTCTTAATAGAACGAAAATAGAAATAGCCCAACTGCTCACACAGAGCGATATCAATAAGCTGAGGCATAATTAATAGCATGGCAGTCCACAGAGGTGATAATGAGCTGCTAGTTATCAGAGCACAGATGAACCTCAGACACCTGATGAGGTGAGGAACTTAGGGACAAGGAAGCATAAACAATATGATTACATTTGTGTAAGCTTCTAGAACAAGCAAAGCTTGCCTACAGCATTGAGTGTCTGAAGTGGTGGCCACTATGAGCAGGGTGATTTAGCTTGAAAGGACATGAAGTTAATCGTTGGTTTGAATTTTTTTATTTTTGTTTTTTTGGATTTTCAAGACAGGGTTTCTCTGTGTAGCTTTGTAGACCAGGCTGGCCTTGAACTCATAGAAATCCTCCAGCCTCTGCCTCCCGAGTGCTGGGATCAAAGGCATGCTCCACCACCACCCAGAACATGAAGTTAAAAGGCTGGTGGTATCTGATAATCTATTCTATCTCTTAATCTGAGTGATTATTTGTGTGTGTGTGTGTGTGTATGCGCACGCGTGCACGTGCGCGTGCCCATGCATTTACATCCAAACCTCTGCTATAAAAATTAGAAATCAAGATGTGCTGCAACTGTACATTTGAACCTTCGCTGCTCTCCTCATGTATTCCAATTCCAAACAGATCAAGCTTTCAAAAATAAAATGCAAATCACAAACAAGCTAAAAAGAAAATGTAGAATGTAAAATTCATCTAAAACTTCAGAATGAGGAAGGGCTTTGTAACAGCAACTCAAAATGAAGACTCTATAAAATATCCACAGTCTTGACTATAACGTTTGAGACATTTCATAATCTCAAAGCTGTATAAAGAAGACCAGACGGAGATACATAACAGTAATATCAGTAGCTTTCTTTCAGTGTTCTTTTATATAAATTCCACAAGTTGATTTATTACTTTCAGTACCAAAAAAGGCAAGCCTTGAGATTAGTGGTTCACTCCCTGTTAGTTGCTTCACTCATGACTCACTTCCTTATTTTGCACTATTGAGCTGATTCCCCTTTGATTCCTGCAAAGCCACAATCTGTGGATGGACTCCTAATGTGGGTTTTCTTTAGCACGTGGTCCATTTTGCTTCCCCTGTAAGCACGTTTGCTTCCCATCCATAGCACCCTCTTCCCGGAGTTCTGATGCTCTTCTTCCACAAAGGCCCCTCTACATTGTCACGGAACAGTAGGGACTGTCAACATCATTTTTCCACCACCGGATCATTTGCTCACTTTGGGCATTCTGGCTATGCTGTGGATATTCTGCATAACTTATCTTGATGTATTTCTTTATCAATATTGAGATAGTCAACAAACATAAAATTTGTAGGAATCTTAAGTTAGCCAACAAACTAAATGATTCAGGTTTCACATTGACTGGCAATGATTATCTGCATGGCCTTGACCTAGCCAGCATTGTCCTCCTCTTCATCCTACCTAAGCTGTATCCTCAGCCATCCTCTATGCTCTCCCCGCCAAGTACCTCCCAGTTATTGTTGGAAGTTTCTGCCACCTTCCCTCATCTGTTGTTTCATGTCTGTCCTGGGGGAGACTGCACTCACCATCTATGCATAGTGATGCAGAATGTCCCCCAGAGTACAGCTGACAGTTTCCATTTTCCCCATTGCTTTTAGGCATCATGTTTGTCACATACTAAATCCAAATCTTCTTAGGACTCTTTTCAAAGGATATTTGGTCTATTGTATTGGTCTGACTATTCACACATTAATAGCACATTATTTTAATTAGTGAAGTTTTACATTTTGTTGTAACATCTTAAAAGGGTTATTTCTGTTTTCCTGACTAATTCCTCTCATATAACTTCAAAATGTCATATTTTGAAGTTCAAGAAAAACATTTATTTTTGAGAGGGTCTCAATACATTATTGGTATGTTAATTAAATTAGCATACAGTTGAGATTTCATTTAATGATGTGAATTATGATTCCACCAAAAAGCATGACATGCCTTTCTATGTACTCTAGTTTTTTGTCCTTAGATGTAGTTGAACATGCTTTTTATGCAAATATTGTACCTTTTTAAACAAAATGGATTCCCTTAATTTTATGTTTGTTGCTACTATTAAGAAATATGGGTTCCTTCCAAACGTGGCCATGCCCTAATCTCAGAATCTGGTAATATATTATGCTGCATGGCAAAAGGGACATAAAATTTCTAATTATCTGATTATGCTGGATTATTTGGGTGGTCCCACTGTTATCACAGAGGTCCTTAAATGGGCCAGAGAGGTGAAAGCTGTGTCAGAGTGGTATGATATTAGCAAAACTCAAGGGACACTTTTGGTTTTGAAGATTTAAGAGGACCATCAACCAAGGATGTGATAGTCATCAGAATTCCATCACCGTGAGGGAAAGATATTTATATGAACTACTTTGAAGGAGGAAACATGTATTTTGGCTCATTCTTACAGCAGGTGCAGTCTATGCTGAGTTGTCTCCATGGCCTACTTGGATGTGTGTGGTGGAGGAAACTGCTTGCTTCATGGTGGCCAGGAGAAAAGGGAGTATACTAGTTAGTTTTTATCAACCTAACAGCTATTGTCATCTAGAAAGAGAGAGCCTCGCCTGAAGAAATGCCTCTTTCAGATAGTCCTATAGGCATGGGGGGGGTACTTTCTTGATTCACGATTGATATGGAAGAGTCCATCCTTCTGTGGGCAGTGCCACCCCTGCACAGGCGGTCCTGAGAGGCTTAAGAAAGGTAGCTGACCATGAGCCTGGAGAACAAGCCAGCAAGCAGTGCTCCCCCATGGCCTCTGCTTCAATTCCTGCCTCCAGGTTCTGGCTTGGGCTCTTGCCCTAGCTGCCCTTCAGATAGACTGTAAGATGTAAGATGAACCCTTTCTTCCTCAAATTGATTTTGGTCTTGGTGTTTACTAAAGCAATAGGAATCAAACTAGGGCAAAGAGAATGGTACTAAGGGCCCAAGATCTCCTTCACAGACACAGTTAGATCACCCTCACTCATCTAATTTTCTCTCTACCTCCCAAAGATTCAACCATCTCCTCATAGTAACCACATTGATTGACCAAGCCAATGACACATTGACCTTTAAGTGACATTTATCCAAACACAGCAGGTGTGGGTGGCCTCTAGAAGCTAGGAAAAGTGAGAAAATCTTCCTCTCTTACAGCCTCCATGAAGCACCAGAATCAAGTGACTTCTTAGAAATGTTGAAATGCTGTTTTTCTCAGAAAGAACACACCTACCTTCAACATCAAATCAAACCCAACAGATTCATGTAACATGCAAACACTGAGCAATAAAAATGCTATAAGATATGGGCTGTGAGCAACCACAAAGCAATCGGTGTCTTTCCTAAGAAATATTAGTACTTGTTAGCACTCAAAGCCTATCGGGAAAGCTCAGACATGATCCCAACAGTTGGATCTGTAAAGTCCTGTTTAAACATTTTAATCCATATTTGCTATGTCTGAGTAAGGGAAATAGGAAAATGAGTTGGTCAGATCAAAATGAAATGCTGGTTTCTAAGTTCTCCAATAATTTTCAGATATTAATAGTTTCCCTTTTCTAAAGAAGAAAGGAAAAGAAGGCTGGACTCATTTTTGGTGAAGCTGAATGCCAGCTAAAGAGGTCAACAAGGATTTAAAGAGCCTAACACACTCACACCTGCTTAATGATGGATGCTGTTGAGAGTGTGACGGCTGTTCCTTTTGAAGACCCAACGTGAAGCTCTGGGCCCAATGACAGGTAGTAGTTGCGATGGGTAATAACTTAGTAACCATCTAAATGCACATTTTTATGAGACAGGTAACTCTTCTCAGGCGAGTAAAAAGCAGATTAATGAGATGTTCCTGTGGGATTCGATATAAACATTAGAAAGGAAAACACCCCACCTCTTGTGTCACCACCTGGAAGGAAGGCTATATAAGAACATCAAAGAAGAACAGCCACAGGACTGGCATTTGGGATAAGTTGAGGGTGCTTCGGGTGGTGACCACAAACTCTGGGACAACCTGAAACTGGACACACACTATGGAGACCAAGGGTTCTACAGTAACTATTTCTTCTTCAACTGCACCCCAAAACAGCTCTGGAGATACAAATTTTCGGATCAGCTCTTCTAACAACAACTGTTGTCCAGATAGCCAACCAACTGGCCTTACTCAAAGAACTCCCCAGAGCCGGGGCTGTGGGCCCACTCCTTGCCTTTACCGCACCGCTAACTACTTGATAAGACCCTACCATTTCCATCCTTGTCTGGAAGACTACAGCTGGTGCAGCGAAGGCATTAACAGTCACGAGAAAGAGACCATGCAGACTCTGAATGAACGCCTTGCTAGCTACCTGGAAAAGGTGCGGATGCTGGAAGGGGAGAACTCAGAACTAGAAAACAAAATCCAGGAGGAGTGCAGCAAGGCACTGCCTGTCCTGTGTTCTGACTACCTATCCTACTACACCACCATTGAGGAGCTACAGCAGAAGGTAAGAACTCGTCAAAGTGTGTCAAAGTGCTGAATCAAACTATGGGTTATCTGTTACATTTTAGTCTTTCTAGATCCTTCTATGCTGGTATGTTTTTAAGAATAAAAAGAGAAGTTAGCTGTTGTGGTACATGCCTTTAATCTCAAGATTTGAGAGGCAGAGGCAGGTAATTAATTCTCTGAGTTCCAAGTCAGCCTGATCTACAGAATGAGTTCCAGGACAGTCAGAGGTTCACAGGGAAACCCTGTCTGGAAAAGACAAAATAAATAAGGAAAGAGGGAAGGCAGGAGAGGGAGAGAGGGCAGGAGGATGGGAAGGTGGGAGGGTGGGAGAGAGGGAGGGAGGGAAATTTCACTCGATTTCCCTTGAGTGAAATTCATTTTGGGATAATACACACAAAGTTTTCTATATTTTTTTATTTAATGTGTGTTCTGCCATTTTATAACCAAATAACTCAGGATTGAAAGCTAATGGGTTGCTACCATATCTTAAATAAAAATAAGGGAACAGGGCTCTAAGAAGATGTTTTGTTTTTTAAAGTCTCCAAATAGTTTTAGCCTTAATCTATGTTAGTAACTACTAGGACCTTTAATGCCCATGTTGTCATCTTCACAGCATTTACTGTGTCGCTATACCAAACCTCAGTTTCCTGTCCAGAGATTGCTTAGCTTTTGTTTTTATCAACAAATATTTACTGAACACCAACAAAAATGTTGCAGCTACCATTCTAGCCTTTGAGATCAAGGATTTGCTTTCTAGTATGTCACAGTAAATTGGGGGAAAATTAGAAAAGATACTATATTTTAATAGAAAAATATACAAAAAAAGTTTTTTATTTACATGGCTTTTCACTAATCTCAGAAAAAATAACATGAACTCTGATTCTCCAATGTTTCCCATATTTCTTAAGCATCCCTCTGAAGATTCAGGAAAATTCTAACTAGTCTTCTGCTAAGTAACACATGGCCCTTTGGTTCTTAAAGTAGGGGATCCTGGTGTTCGTCTCATTTGTGTGTTCAATCTCTTAATTCTAGATCTTGTGTACCAAGGCTGAGAATTCCAGACTGGTCTCACAAATTGACAACACCAAACTGGCTGCAGATGACTTAAGAGCCAAGTAAGCCTACCCAGCACTGTCGCCGGTGATAGGATCCACCCCGGGTCTGACTTAAACATTCCCAAGGAGACGGTCCCCACATCCACTAACCATAGCTTATCAACACTAACCCAGAAAAGACCTTCAGATTCAATTGCTTGAGATTAATAGCCCTAACATGATACACAGCACCTGCAGTGACAGCATACAGACCCATAGGATTACCTGCAGTGAGATAGGTGGGTAACCTTGGCCCAGGCAAGAAAACCTTGGTATAATGAGGAAGAAACTTACACAAAAGTTTGCAATACGAGACAGAGCCAAAAATGCAGACCCAGGCTTTCTGAACCCAAACCCAGTGGTTTTCTTATAATGTGTTGTCTTTGGGAGCAAAGGAAGGAAGGAAAATAAATTCCTTCATCTCTAAAGACAGCAAAGTGGCATCCCTCTGGCAGATTAAGTCATGATATGGATCAAAGGGTTTCACTTCTACAAAGAATGAAGTCTTCCATAGAAACACTCAGTGAGCGTCCCAGAGGAGAATGAAGCTGGAGGTTCTGCCTAGCTTGCCTTGTACACCTACTTCCTAATGCCTTGTCTTTTCTTTCTGACTTTTAAAGCTATGAAGCTGAGTTATCCCTACGCCAGCTAGTGGAAACCGATGCCAATGGCCTGAGGCAGATCTTGGATGTGCTGACTTTGAGCAAGACTGACAAGGAGGCACGAGTCCAATCTCTGACAGAGGAACTCCTGTGCCTCAAAACTAACCATGAAGAGGTGAGACAAAGGCTAAGAATCGGCACAAGCTAAAACCCTAAAATTATCATTGGTTCCTTTTAATTGTACATAACGAAGTGTATCCCCCCACAAGGCATTTCTTCATTTGTCAGCCCTCATGATACCACAGCTCTTACCACTAGCTTGCTATATTATATCTGTTGCCACATGGGTAGAATATTCTCCATCATCGCAATTTTCTCATCTTCACTGGTTTTTATAGAAATCCTTGAACAGACTTCTTCCACCTCCTATTGGAAAAAGCCAATTCTGGAGCAAGTCAATTCTAACACATGATGTCATATGGACATCATGGAGATGGTGGTATTTTCATACAAAACCCACCTCCGTGTTACTGCCTCCATTTTCTCATTCCTAGAAATGATCTTAAAACTCTTGAAACGCTGATCTCGTTAGTCAATTCTTTCTTTTTTTCGCACATATTATTTGTGCACAGAGTCATACCTGAAATCACCTTCAATCATTGTAGGGCATCTCAGTAACACCCATAAATCATGTACCCCTTTGTTGTGGGATGTATTCCAAACCCAGTCAAACTTAATTATTTGTCAGATTGAAACAAGAACATGGTAGGGAAGAGTCATTGATTCACTAAATAACTTCACATTCTTTTTCTTTCCATAGGAAATCAATTCCTTACAGTGCCAACTTGGGGACAGAATCAACATTGAAGTAACAGCTGCCCCTTCCATTGATCTAAATAAAATTCTACAAGAAATGAGATGTCGTTACGAGTCCATTGTGGAGACAAACCGTAAAGACATAGAACAATGGTTCAATACACAGGTGGGGAGAGCAAACAAGTCAAAACTAATATGCTGACCATTCTAGGAGTCCTTCTTTGAGTCATGCTTCCTTACAAAATGCCTGGAATCTTTGTGTTTCCACAGATGGAGGAACTGAATCAACAAGTAATAACCAGCTCTCAACAACAACAATGCTGCCAGAAGGACTTAATTGAACTGAGACGTACCATGAGTTCCCTTGAGGTTGAACTGCAGGCCCAACACCGAATGGTACCCAGGAGGCTGACCATGCCTAACCTTATTCTGGTGGCAACAGTCCTTGTCTGAGTGTCCCACTATTTCCTAGACTGTGTTCCTGTTGGTTAAGGGGTCTGTGGCTAAAAAAGAAATTCATGGTCGCGTAAGTCTTGGAAATGTTGGATTAAACAAAAGTTTGCCCTTCTACAGCTGCCCTACAAGGTGACATACACCATGGATCTCCAAAAAGGAGATATGCAGTACTTAGCATTCCAAAACTTATTTGATTGTAGAAGTTCTCCCTACACCCCCCACACTCCACAAGGGTATATCATACTGATTATGACCCATAGAAACACCAGGAGAGAATTTGATTTATTTTTTGCAAAGCACTATTGTAAACTATCATATTGGAATTCTAAAACAAAGTTCTGAAAGAGATGATGTAAACCATTACCCAACTTTACTGGTGAGGTCCCAAGAATGCGGAGGATTTACCCAAGCCAGATCCACACTAAATGCCATCACACCTAGTTCACAGATGGAGACACTGGGATCTAAAGCAGTGAGTGACCTTCTCAAAGTCACCAAAGAAATGTGTCAGGATCAGATCTCAGAGCCAGCAGCGTTTCCTAAGACTGCATCTCTGAAATAAGACAGTACTCAAATGTCCTGTTAGGAAGAGCATTAGGAAAACCTTGCCCCAGATTTCATCACCTGTTAGTTATGTGATGTTGGACAACTCATCGAACCTCATTCTTGTCATCTATAAAAATTGAGATAATAGTGTGAATAACCAGGGTTATTAAAACCTAAAATCCCATTATCTATAGACTTGCAAAATGATAGAACAAGAAAGAACTTGACACATTCGACTTTCAACACTCATGTTTTACTTATAAAAAAAATTGATCCACTGAGGGAAATGCCCACTTCCTTTGAAAGACTCAGATGCCAACTGAATGAGGTATCCTGGCATGGTTTTAATGTCAGAGCTTCAGTGAAGTGAGGCAGATTTTTCCCTCTCTCTCATGAGCCAGAGGGTGACAGATTAAATGGTGGGTGTGGGGGTGCAGAAATAAACCAGAGAGGGGATAAAAAGAAAACAGAATTATCATTTTTTCCTTAGATGTACTTGGCTAGGAAGTAATAAAGGGCGTAGAGGGCCATTAGCACTGTCACAAAGAAACGATTATTTAAAATGACCTTAAGAAGGATCTTAAGGGAATTTTAAGGGAGTCATCATTTGAATCTGTTTTCCTCTTCCCACATAGAGAGATTCCCAGGAATGCATTCTGACAGAGACAGAGGCCCGCTACACAACCCTGCTGGCCCAAATTCAGGGTCTGATCCATAACTTGGAGGCTCAGGTGGCAGACATCCGGAGTGCCCTGGAAAGACAGAACCAGGAATACGAAGTTCTGCTGGACACCAAGTCCCGGCTGGAGTGTGAGATCGCCACCTACCGCAGCCTTCTGGAGAACTTGGATGGCAGGTATATAAAATTAAAACCGTATATGTGAGAAAGACACACACACATACACACACACAGTGAGGGGGCAGAATATCAGAGAATAACACTCTGATATTCTTGGCAATAATGGGAAAATTTAGATGGAGATTATCAAATCTTCTCTAAAGACCTACAAGCATAGCCAAGTCCCAATTTGAGCTGTGGGTTGAACTAAACTGGTTTGAAGAGCAACATACCGAATTAATTCCTTACAGGTTTCGTCCTACTAAGACAGCAGTTCTCAACCCGTGGGTGGGTTATGACCCCTTGGGGGCCTAAACAACGCTTTCACAGGAGCCTCCTAAGAACTCAGACATATCAAATATTTACTACATTGTAATTCATAACAGTAGCAAAATTACAGTTATGAAACAGCAACAAGAATAAGTTTATGGTTGGGGGGTCACCATAACATGGGGAACTGTGTTAAAGAGTCGCAGCATTAGAAAGGTTGAAGAGCCTTGGTCTAAGATGAACATGGGACTTTGCTGAAGAGAAAGGACTAACTACCCTGGTCCCTGTAGGGGACCACGGTGCTCATGTTGAAACCCCCAACCCTGATTAGATATTGCCTTCACCCCAAGAGAAATGTGTGTTTCCACATCTTTTCTTTTACAAATAAGAAGCTTTATGTCTTTCGTTTTGTTTTTTTAATGATAATAAGCCAACCGACCCATAAAGAACTCAGCTAAAAATGAGTTCTTTGAAGTAACTCAGGCCAAACTAACCCCACAAATGCTTCATTAAAATTGCAAAGGACACCAACTGCCCCAAAACAATCAGTCACCTCTCTTCACTGTATTCTTTATTGTCACATGCACACAGCACAAGTACAATGCTAAGTGACGCTGTCCCTTTAAAGAACTACAGTATGCCCAAGGGCCACCAGTCAGTTATCCAATAAAAAGAGTGTACTACAAACTTCTGGCTACTCCAATTAAAAAAAAACTTAGAGTCATCCAAAGGGCACTTCAACACTTCCTGGTGATGTTCTAAAAACTCCTGCATAAGTGGGATTCAAGTCACCACTAATTATATGAAAACTTTCCCCAACACAAGAAAATTATCAAACTCATCTCCATTTCCCAGACAATAAGCAGATCTGCTTGCTTGCTGCATTCCTTAGTTCCCATTGTGTCTATTCTGCCCATACAAAACTAAAGCTCAGGAGGGCTGACTGGTTCACCCAACATCACCCACTGGCAAACAAGAAAGCTGGGCCCTATCCCTGTTTTTACTGCTGGTGCAGTGTGGTTCCCATGGGGCTAGAGTAGAAGCTTAAGCCAGAAACTACTTCTCAAGCTAGGAGGCAGTCTTCCAATAGAATTGCTCTGATTGTGGTTCTTCTACTAACCACAGCACAGAATGAATGAATGAATAAGCATTCAGCAGTGCTTATTTTGAATGACAAGTATTGACAGTTTTAGCCATTCCCATCTTCTCCATCACTAGTATTGCCCTTCCTTAATCACAGCTAAAATTCTGTTGTTTTTGTTGTTTCTACTTAGGCTTCCCTGTAACCCATGTGCCACCAAATGTGAGCCTTCCTTCCAGGCCAGAGCTGTGGAGTATTTTACCCCAGTTTATACATCTTCATCACTGCCTGAGATTCACAAGCCCTGCAGTGCCTCTGGACCCCCATCCCGGATACTGGTTAAGATATGCACCATCACCAAGGAGATCAAGGATGGGAAGGTCATTTCTTCTCACGAGCATGTGCAGCCTTGTTACATCACCAGACCTGCCAAAGTCTAGCATCCCAAGGTGATGAGAATGACCCACATTCATGAAAGAGAGGCCAGTGCATGCTCCTGCCAGAAAGGTTTAAGAAACCCCCAGTCCCTTAAGGTATTTAGTTTCTTACTACTACAGTGGGGCCCCATCTTTTACTCTTCTCCTTCCCTAAGTCACTGCTATCAACATGATAATCAGTCACATTTCTCGGGAAGGATATTTTGCATTATTGCTGGGATGGGAACTGATTTAGCAAGTGCCCACAAAGGCATCCTACATTGCTTGCCTAGCCATGTGATGGACAGGCAGGTTTTCCTTTTGTTTACTCAAGCCTTGTTTATCTCTGTGCCTCTGTAGAGCCAGTCAGACAAGTTCTGGGATTGGTTTTGGCAATTGGCACATGAAGATAAAAAGCCACAGTCTTGCCTTCTAGATTCCTTCTTTGGATGTAGCATGAAGCCAACACAGGAGCAGAATAAATAAGGAAGACCCCAGACATCTGGTTTCCAGGAAGGAAACAATGGCAAGCCTGGATCGCACTGACCTTTGCTGCCTCGACCATTGTTTATCTGTCCTAGTACATATCCCCTTCACCAAAAGATAACTTTGAGGGTACTGGGGTTTTCCTGCATGTTCTATACTCTTTCCCCACCCTTATTTTCATGTTTTATTTTCAGGCTCTGTCTTACTAAATTGCCAAGGTCGACCTTGAACTCACTCTGTATCCCAGGTGGGACTTAAACTTGCCATTGCCCTGCCTCAGCCTCCTGTGTGTTAGGGAGGATATACTATGCCCTCACCTGTGGCAGATATCCATAGTCTCCGAAATTGTAGGAACCACAAGTTTCTTCTCTGAGTATCTTTAAGAATTATGACTAGCTGTGTGGGATGACTCTAGAGCTCTCTCCATGGAGTCATTTTGAAGCAATAGCCTGGGTCCTTTCATTAAATGTTGGCTATTTCTCTTTCTATCCCTTAGGGTATGAGACTTTGATCTGCTTGTTTGACAAGGGGCATAGAGCTGGATTTCTCAAGACCTGATGGGTAACAATGACAAAATAGCTTAGATTCCTGCTTCAGTCTATTCATCAGAGAGAGATGAAACTACCAACCACAAATCTTCCAAAAGAGCATTAGTGGGTAATCTCTACTTGCAAACAAGCAGCCACTCCGAATGCCAGCAGCCACCATTCTGCACCAGCCAGTGTCACAACTTTTAGAGCAAGGCCAGAGTAAGCAAGTCATTCTTTGAAAAAAGTATTGAAGCTTTTCAGAGGTGTTAGAAAAAGAAAAAAGTGAAAAAACAAACAATAAACAAAAAAACCTAAATCAAACACAAAATGTAGAGTCCAAAGACCCCATGTCCTAAACCTGTCTATTTCCTATTGTGACCCTGCACAGAGCATCTGGCCTTTGACAAATCAATTCCCTTGTTTGTTCAATGAAGACCATGCCTACTTAACAGGGCTGTTGTGAAGATCACGTGGAACCCACTCTGTACTTGATCATTATGCACGTTCTGCAACTAGCTACAGCCTAGACCTTATTTTCTTTTATCATTGTTTTATTTTAAAATTCTTTCTCTGTAAATTTAGTTATCCAGGCATGATTTGGAAGTTTTAACAATGTTCAGTTGAGGGGGGAATTTAAAAAGAGCATTTTTTGTGATTATACCCACAATTATGTTAATAAAGCATTTTTGAATTCTTAAGAGTATGTATCAGATGCCCATTGATGCTCACATCAAAGACACTTGCCTTGCTGGACTCACGGCTCAGCCATGTGCTTCCTCCAGGCAAGCAGTGGCTTACACCAAGCAGGCAGAATGCAGAATTCCCAGAAGAAGCTCTTCTGATGTTAATTTCTCATTGCAATATGCAGAGTAGGTCCTTTCGGCACCTCCCTGCACATCATCTCAGAATGCAAAATGGAAATATGGAAAGAATAAAGAACTGATGCTCAGAAACCATGAGCAGCCTCCCCCCAGTCTGTGTGTGACCTTGAGTAAAAGCGAACAGCATTGGTCCTGCCTGGCATATGGTGGAAGGCTCCAATGAGCTAATGATAGAGACCAGGCTTTATAAATGACGTATAGTGCTAGACAGAAATGAGTTTGTAGTCTCTAAGTTAGAACCTAGATATGTGTCGTTTCCATCCATGGTGGTTTCCTTTTAGTTTGACTCAGTGCTAGGCCAGGAAGATCCTGTCTGGTACACATCATCAACACTAACTTGAAAACCATTTGGCAACAGGTGAGAGCTACTCACCTTCCTCTGGGATTTGATTCCATCTGAATCCAGAGTTTAGGAACCTCTAACCTTGGACTGATGAAGTAATGACATTCTCTGTTTATGAAAAAAAAGGCATCTTTCTCCTGCTCTAACCAAAATACCTCCCATACCACCCATGCTAAAAATAAAATATCATGACCTGCATAATAAAGACAGAATACAGCACCTCCAAGACCTAAAATATTTGACTGCCTCCTTTGTATAAAAGCATGTAAAAAAATCTTCAGGATTTTGTGTACCTATGGCAAAAAAAGGCAGTGTGAAGTCTGGATTTTTCTAGAGCGCTAAATAGGTATCCCCTATACAGCCATGGGGCAGGGTAGGTGTGTGTCTGTTGTTTGTTTTTCACATACTTCAGCAGTAGGTCAGCAGTATGAGAACCTGAGTTGGGAACCACAGAACCAACACACAAAGCCAGGTGCAGTTGTCTATATTCCCAGGGCTGGAAAGGCAAAGACGGGAGGATTGCTGGAGCTTGTGGCTAGCCAGCCTCGCCAATCGGTAAACTACAGGTTCAGTGAGAAGCATTGTCTTCTAAAAAACTGAAACAGAGAGAAATAAAAGAAGACACCTGACGTCACTCCTCTGATGCATCAGTGCATACACAAGAACACACACACACACACACACATATGCGTGTGCCTTTCTCCATCTTTTTAAGTTAACACAATAACTGTGCATTAATGAGGATCCTCTGTGATCTTTCTACATATGCAGACACCATGCACTAATCATCTCCATTCACCCCCTTTTTTAGACCTTTTCTTTTAGACTCTGGCGTTAGCCCTATACATGAGCACATTCATGGACAGCACCTCTTTCACATGTCTATCTGCCCGACTCTAAGCCAGTGTTAACCAATAAGAGTCAATACATTATCAAGTGTTTGGTGATCACACAACCACCGTAAAATAACTGCTAATAACAATCCCACTTAAACCTTGAAGAAAGTACTGATTGCAGAAGTTAGCACTCATTACCACACCATGATGAGATTGAATTCTAAGTAACTTAAATTCCCATATTCTGTTATATATTATGTACTCTCCCAGAGCAAAAACACACAATAGCACCGATGCCCTTTCAGTTCATCAGAGTTCCATTCCCATGACTTGCTGCATCTAATGAGGAACCATTAGGAGCCTTGTGTCATCAGCCCCAGCTGTCTGCTTTATGTCATGGGCTGGGTGAGCTCCAACATTAGAAAGGTATTTTGACAGCAGTTCATTGCTTTCTTCATATCACAGAGAGTCTAGGGTCCAGAGGGAAAAGCAATTGGCCAATGAGAAAATCCAACTCTTTCTTCCATTTCGCATCCCAACACATCAACATAGCTGTAAGAGCCAAACAGGAGATCTAATGAAATCAACCTTGAACCAACTATGAGACGTTGACCTCTGGTCCAGTCCCAGAGTACCATTTGCCTTTTCTCCATTTGTTTTTGAGTGTTCATCACAGATGCTTCAAATCTAATGTCCTTGTTTTGGCTTTTCTTACAAAAGATCACAGACACATCTTGCTGTGGTGTGACTCACCCTGTTGTGTACAGTCATCTATCTATAAACAGGACATGATGCCAGAAACAACATCTCCAAACCCCTCCTTCAGGTATCATTTAAAGGCTGTAAATGGTATCTCTATATGGTTTTTAGCAACTAGTTACTGTGGTGTCTTACTATGAGCTCCCATGATTCCCATGTAGCAAACAATGGGAAATGTAGCCTGATCTAGACAGAAATGAGCCTATTTCTTGGCTCCATTTATCCTAATCTACTCATTTTATTTAAAATGGTTTTTTAATGAAAAAGGATTTTAAAAGCAAATGCCCTCTCCATATAAAGGAATGAGGAGAATAAGGTTCAGAAACAAAGGGAAGAGTCTCTCTCTCACACACAAACACACATACACACACACACACACACACACACACACACACACACTCGTTTTAGGAGGAATTCATAGTCTGAGTCAATCAGCATCTATAACACAGAGCCCTGGGTTGGCATCATCACAGGCAAGCCTGGAATGTGTTAATTGTTTCAACACTGTAATCAAATGTCTTTTATAGGAAATGAATCCTTCACCTATTTGACTGGCTGGAAATACCTGGCCAATGTGTTCATGCGGGATTCACAGCTTTGTGGGAACTACCCACGCACCTAGTCAAATGGGAGCAGCCCTGTTTGGCAATATGGCAAAGGCTTGTTTTAATTGGAATGATCCTTTTAGGCTGAGCATCATGCTTGGAGGGTTTTTCTTAGGCAATGCCTTTAAGCCATAGGTTACCATTTGCAGGCACTTAAGAATGACATAGAAAATGCTAATTTTTCAAACATCTCAATAAGATGGCACAGAAGCAAAGTTTCTGACCAAGTTTTCTTTTATTGTCCTTCTCATACTCTGTTCCCTTTCCTTTTCCTTCTCCATTTTCTCCACTCCCTAACCTTCTCTGTCAGACATGATGTAGCAACCGAGGCAGATATACTGGTATTACCTGAAGAAACTCTCTAAGCTAGTGAGCTCTGAAAGCAGGTCAGGAGCTCCTTTCCCTGTGTCTTTCCCAGAAGAAAAAATCAAGAAGAGGCCCTTCCTTTTAAATCAGAAGCAAAATCTGATAACATAGCTCCATACGGTGGCCTAGTGGAACCAGCAGGTACCTTGGGAGTCACCCTGGAGAATGTTATTCTACATTCGGGATTCTGAGGTCCCTGGAGAAGCCATTTAACCTACTGACCTAGAAAATTTGGGAAGAGGCTGAATTTCTCTGAAACTTCATCCTTGGTCATAGAGAACTATATATTCCGAACCGTAGGTAAGCATACAAGATTCCTAGCTGCACATCAAAGAGGATTATTGATTGGCTTACATTTCCACTGACCCACTAGAAAAAAAGATAACTATGCCCTTCCCCTTCACTGTTACGGCCCAACATTCTAGTGTAACCTTGGCTGAAGAGAGGTCTCCTGGAGAAAGGCAAATAAAACTACAGCCTATCCAAGAGGAATCTATAACCTGAAGAAGCAAAGGAAACTAAGACAAACAAGTGCTCTAGAAAAATCCAGAAGTGAGGCATTAGCAAAACCACAGGCTGATTAAGAAGAAATATTAGCCAGTCATGGTGGCAACAGACCTTTGATCCTAGAACTCAAAAGGCAGAGGCAGAAGGATCTCTAAGTTCAAGGCTAGCCTGGTCTACACAGTGAGACCCTGTCTCAAAAACCAAACAACAAAGAAACAGAGACGCTTGAAGCTGGATCTGATTCCCCAGCTGGGAGATTCCATAGGAGTTACTTGACTGCTCTCATTCCACTTCCTCATCTGTGTAATGGGGCTAGTAATAGTATGTATTTCATAGTGTTGAGATGATGACATTACTTAGTGTATGCAAAACACTTAGAGCATGACAGACACCCCATAACACTGTTAGGAAGCTGTCCTTATGATGTCTTGAGGAACTTACATTCCATTGGTAAAACAATCACACTAGCACTAACAAGTTATTTCACTTAACCAAATTAACAAATTGTCCAAAGCCATCCCAAGCACCTCCTTCTAATAGAAAGTGGAACTATGGAATTGTCCAAAGACAAATGGAGCACAGGTCCAACTGTTGCAGAATGTTATGGAATTCAGTTGGAAAGGACTATATTCCCTGTCGATCAACTGTAAGAAGATGGCCCCTTCTTCTGGAAAAGGGGAGGAGACAAGTGTGAAGTCAGCTCTGTATGTACAAGATCATACAGTGCTGTGGAAATGAGAAATAGCAGGGCAATGCACAGTATTGGGTATCCTTGTTCTTTATGGTCCCTGGGTTCCCTGAAATCAGGATATATGGTTAGAGGGAAATCAGTAGGAGGAATTCTGCAAAACCTTCAGAGTTAACAGGGGACAGCTAACATACAACCAAAATCCTAACCTGTGTGCCTCTTAAGGCCAAGAATAGAAAGTACATGGCAAATACTTTTATCAATTAAAACTTGATTGAAAATTATACCTCAGATGTTATGCCAAGAACTTCCCATGAATTATCTCACTTAATTCTCTTGACTTCCCTGTAATATTATCATTATTTGCTCTACTAACAACTGAACCAAGGCTTAAAGAAGTCAACTAACCTTCCCAATGTCTTGGGTCTATTACATTGTAAAGCCAATATTTAAGCAAATCCATGTCTTCTATGCTCCAAATGTCCAATTGTGGAAAGCGGATGAAGTTCTGAGTGAATGTGTGATGCTGACATGCACACAACCATGTCAAGGACCCCAGTGTCTCAGATCCATGGAACTTACAAAGCCTTGGTCCAGGGAAGAATGTTGACAGTTTGTACAAAAAGTATCAACTAACTTCCTCCTCCTGGATGACTGAAGCCTGAGGATGCTCCCCTACAAAGACCATCTACCCAACCCAGATTAGCTGAACCTCCTCCGAATTCAGCTGCATATACTAAACGTGCTCAGTGTGCACCTCCATCAGAGTACACAACCCACCTGCTCCCAGCCTTTTCGTAAGTGTATCTGTCTTTGCTTCATTCTCCCATCACCCTAGTCAGGTCAGTCCCAAAGCTGTGTAGGTCACTGCATCAAGTGGGGTCCATGATTATTCAAGTTCAATACTGTAATACTTGTAGATTAGTCAAAGACATGAAGGTCCCAGAAACGTTTTCCATGAAATTCTAAGAAAGTGAGTCCTCCACACACAGCTCAACAGTGCGTGTGGTTCAACCCAGAAAGGAATAAGGCAGAACAAAGAACACTGAAACAGAGTTGGGGCAGTACTCCGAGCCTTGTCCCTTAAGATCTGGGGAATCTCTCTTATGGTTCCTTCTTTACCAATTAATTAATGAATCTGTTTTCAGTTGTAATGAAAAAGGTGCTCCAAGCTCTGGATGGAAACTATTAGTTGCAGATGCTTTGCCTTGGATGTTACTGAACTGCACCCTAGCTCTTGTGACATTTGAAAGGTGTTGTGAGTTGGCTTCTGAGGATCCCTTTGGTTCTTGGACACTGGTACAAAATAGTACACTGAACTCAACAGCCTGAGAGCAGATACAGACTACTGCAAAACAAACAAAGAACTGTTCCCTGGACACCAGAAACCTGCACTAGATAGCAGCCATATCTCCTCATTCTCAATGTAGAAGTCAGGTTGTTGGGCTCATGTAGATTACTGCTTGAATACTGGCTCTGCTCCACTAACTACAAAGCTGAGAGCTCTTCAGTAGGCATACTAGAAGAAAAAGGAGGACTCATCTCCAAGCTCCTTCATGACCAGTACAGGGTTAAAACAGTAGCTTCCAGACATCCATGTTTCCAAAACACAACTTGTGGTTTCATCAACAATTGTGGTTTTTCAGAGCTGTAGAGGACTTACTGGTTCAGTCTTATCTCACAGTTAACAGGACACAGGGTAATAGGATGGTAATAGAATGTACCTTAAGAAAGGTACAAATTGGGTGGCAGGGACAAGAGGAATATAACAATGGGAAAAGCAAAATTGTGTTCCCTGTAGCCACTGAGTAGGGAGAGCCAGGGAGAAGTCATCTGGGGCTCACCCAATCAGGACAGAATGTCCAGTAGCTCTAGGTCATGGAGACTTAGTCCATTGTCCCAATTACAGTGCCATCTCTTCATATTAATGCTAAGCCTGTGTAATAAACAGCAATTAGTGATGAAGAAACCCAGGGCCCAGGTGGCCCTGTCTGAGAGGAAGGTCCGTAAAGGATTTGGAGAGCTGTGAATAAAGGATGAGGCTGGGAGGAGATGAGCTTTGGTCATAATGAAAAGATAACATTCATTTAAGTCCTGGCTGTGGTGCTTGGGGTGTCCAAGATGTTCAGAAATAGCCATGATTCTGTGGAATTTCAACCTTTCCTATAAGAATGAATTAAATTTGTGATTTGAAATTCCACAACTGTGTGATGTCTTATAGAAAGACATGTTCTAAAATATTTTAAAGGCCTATAATTTGAATATCTTAGGATTTGGGAAGTAAAGCCACTATGACCGTCTGTACTGTTACATCAATAAAGATTCATACTAAACACATGTATTGAAATTTTTATTTTAAAAAACAAGAAAATATAATCATTTTAATTAATTCTCAGAAAAAAATAATCACTGGAGTTCCTTTTATATATGTGTGCATGAGTGAGCACTCACACGCATACACACGCGCACACACACACACACACACACACACACACACACACACACTTTGTATTCTCTACTGAGGCTAAAGCAAGTTACCATGAACTTAGTGGTTCAAACCCACACTGACTTATTACTTTACAGCTATCTGTTTTGAGCCCAACATGGGCTTCCAGGCGCCAAGACCAAGATATCAGCAGATCTATGAAATGAAATCGCTTCCTTACCTTTCCCACCTTCTAGGTGCTGGGAGCCATCCGTGACCTGTAATCTCCTTCCAGTGTCAAAGTGAGAGAGTGCATCACTATGAGAGAGCGCATCACTCTGAGAACTACCTTTCTCTCACGCCCTTCTCTGACACTGAGTGGCTCTTCTTTCCCCCTCAACATTAGAGATGACGTTGGACCCACCTAGATGATTGAAGATAATCTCCTGATTCTAAGACCGGTTGGTTAAGAACTTTAATTCTGTCTATAACTCTAATTCCCCTTTGCTGCTTCATACAGCCTGTTCACAGGTTCTGGGCACTATGATGGGAACATCTAGAAATGGGTAATAGTCTGCCTACTGCACTTAACGCTCGCTTGTAATAAACCAAATGAGGGGAAGGGAAGGAGGAAGAGAATAGAAGAAATCAGAGGAAACGAACACAGAGAAGAGGGAAGGAGAAGGGAAGGGAGAAGGGAGGGGAGGGGAGGTGGGACCCCATTGTTCTAAAACACCAGCACCTAAACTGGATATTATATATACAGTGATGAAGACATGTGTGTTTAAGTCCTCTGACCAATCAAATTTCCATGCAGTCTTTCAAGCCTCGGGGAACACAGCCAATACAAGGGTAAAACATGTTTAAGGCCATATCATAACTAATAGTTTGCAGGTGTAAACATATTCCACAACCTTCCCAGGTCACTTTTTATGGCAACAACAACAACAATTAACATTTATTGAGCATTTGCAGTGTGCCAAAAGGTTAGGTGTTCTCCATGTGCTTTTTCTAACAACTACTCATTTTACAGACAGAGAACATGAGGCATAACTCATCAGAGTCATTGGGACAGTGGCAGAACTGAGATCCAATTCCAGGACTATGGGACTCCAGGCTTTGCACTCCCAAGCATTGTGCAAAACCTGCCTCTTCCTTTCAGGTCACAATATATGCTTTGAAATAATTGATTCTCTAACTTTTGTAATCTTGGGGCAAAAGAAAAGGCACAACTTACTGATATGAGTCCATATCATGGTCATTTTTTACTTTTATCCCCTGACCTCTCTTATAACCCTGGGAGAGAAAGGTCATAACTACTTAGGAATGACAAAAGCAGGAAATTATAGGGAAAGTGTTAACCTAACAGAGGCATGTGGGAATGGCTGTCACTTGATCAAAAGACAAATGGAAAATCCAAGTTCCCAAGGAAGAGCTGTAAGACAGGTTTACTGTGCACCACCCTACCCTAAGCTGTAGTTATTGTAACATGGAATAACATACAGAATGTTCTGGTAACTTTCTCAAAGGGGAAAATGTGCCTATCTACGAAAATAAATAACTCTACATAGGTAATATAGTAAAGTTGAGAATAAAATACACCAAAATATATTTAAGATATTTATATCAAGAAAATGATAAATCAATAGACACCACATTCACTAAAATGAATTCTCTAAGTTTAAAGCACACTATGAATAAGATTTTTTTCCCAGAGTCAGGGGAGATGACTCAGTCCATAAAATACTTGCTGCCTAAGCATGAGGACTTGAGTTTGGATCACTGGCATTCATGTAAAATCAGCACACATCTGTAATCCCAGGCATGTGATGGGGGGTCAAAGAGGAGACCAGCAGACAGATCCCTGGAGCTATCTTGCCTACAAGTCTTGCTGGAATGTGAGCTCCAGATTCAGTGAGAGGCCTCATCTCAAGAAACTAAGATGGAATATGACTGAGGAAGGCACCCAACATCAGCCTCTGGCCTACATACACACACACACACACACACACACACACACACACACACACACACACACCTAGCATTACCTCTAAAACACCAAGATACAAACTACTGGATATTGATATATACAGTGATGAAGTCATACACACACACACACACACACACACACACACACCACCACCACCACCACCACCACCACCACCACCGCCGCCGTACATACTACAAAGAACCTCTGTGTACATAAATTCATCCACTCCCCCAATGATGCTATAGATGACAGTGAATATCATTGGTTGTCCCATTTTCACATAAGACCACTGAGACCAGGGAGGTCAAGGTTGCAGGGTAGGGGTTGGGGACAATAACTGAATGACAACTCTAAATCCAAGGAACAACCCTTTCTACTTGTCTGCGTTGCAACAAGGTGATTTTTTAAGGGAAAAAATGAAAGTGAAAAAACAGAAAAGCAAACCTTCCTAAGCTAAAGAAAGAACAGCTGGTTGTATTGCAGGTAGGATTTGCTGAAGAAGGTAGAGGCTGGAGGATCACAAGGTAAAGGCCAGCCTGGAATACACATTTAGTTCATAGCACTAAGTGCTCATATGAAGAAACTGGAGAATAATCACACTAGAGACTTAATAGCACAACTGAAAGATCTAGAACAAAAAAAAATACAAACTCACCCCAGAGGAGTAGACTACAGGAAATAATCAAAATGAAGTCTGAAATCAATAAAGTAGAAACTAGGAAAACAATACAAAGAATCAATGAAACAAAGAGTTGGTACTTCTAGAAAATCAACAAGATAGACAAACCTTTATCCAAACTAACCAAAAGGCAGAGAAAGAGCATGTAAATTAACAAAATCAGAAATGAAAATGGGGACATAACAAAGGACACTGAGGAAATCCAGATAATCTTCAGGTCATACTTTGAAAACCTGTACTCCACAAAATTCAAAAATTTAAAGGAAATGAACAATTTTCTGGATAGATACCACTTACCAAAATTAAATCAACAACAGATAAGCAATTTAAACATAACCCCTAATGAAATAGAAACAGTCATCAAAAGTCTCCCAAACACTGAAGAGTGGATAGATAAAATGAGATACATCTACACAATGGAATACGACTCAGTTGGAAAAAAAAAACAATGGAATCTTGAAATTCACAGGCAAATGGATAGCACTAGAAGAAACCATTCTGAGTGAGGTAATCCAGTCACAAAAATACAAATATGGTATGTACTCACTCATATATGGATTTTAGACATGGAGCAGGGGATTGCCAGGCTACAATCCCACCGCCAGAGAGTCTGGGAAACAGGGAGGACCCTGAGAGATATGCATGGTACCCCAGAGAGGGGAACGGGATGAGATATCCTGAGGGGATTGGGAGCATGCAAGGAGGTTTGAGGAGAGGGAGATGGGAGAAAGAGAGGGGGAGAAGAGAAGTGTAGAGGAAATGGGGGAACAGGAAGGTTGAGTCAGGGTAAGAATAGAAGAGAGCAGGATAAAAGATGAAAGATGCCATAATAGAGGGAGCCATTATAGGTTTGAGGAGAGATCTGGCACTAGTGAGATTTTCAGAGATCTACAAGAATGACACCAACTGGCACTAAGGATAGCTTAAATGCCCTCCCCTGATAATGAGATTGATGACTACCTTATATGCCATCCTAGAACCTTCATCCAGTGACTGACAGAAGCAGAGGCAGACACCCACAGCTAAAAACCAAATTGAACTCCTGGAACCCAGTTGCAAAGAGGAGTGATGAGCAATGGAATCAAGACCTGGCTGGTGAATCCCACAGAGGCAGCTGACCTAAACAAGGGGGAACTCATGGACCCCAGACTGATGACTGAGAGGCCAGCATGGGACTGATCCAGACCCCCTGAATGTGGGTGTCAGAGAGGAGGCTTCGGCAATCTATGGGACCTCAGATAGTAGATCAGTATTTACCCCTGGCATACAGATGGACTTTGGGAACCCATTCCACATGGAGGGATGCTCTCTCAGCCTGCACACATGGGGGAGGGCATAGGTCCTGCCCATAATGATATGACAGACTTTGAAAATCCCCAATGAAAGGCCTTACCCTCTAAGGGAAGTGAAAGGGGGATGGAATGGGGGCTTGGGAGGATTGGGGGGTGGAGGAGGAGGGGAGGGGAAAAAAGTTCCCCAACCAAAAAAGTTCAGGTCCAGATGGCTTCAGTGCAGAATTCTACCAGAAATTCAAAGAAGCACTAATTCCAATACTCCTCAAAGTGTCCCATACAATAGAAGCAGAGGTTCATTGCCAAACTCTTTTTACAAGGCCAAAATTACCTTGGTACCCAAGCCACACAAAGACACAACTAAGAAAGAGAACTACAAACCAATATCCCTCATGCACATTGATGCAAAGAATGCTCAATAAAATACTAGCAAATTGAATCCAAGAACACATTAGAAAAATCATCCACCATGATCAAGCAGTTTTCATCCCAGAGATGCAGGGATGGTTCAGCATACGAAAATCCATCAATGTAATCCACCATATAAACAAAATGCATAAGAAAAACCACATGATCTTCTCACTTGCTGCTGAAAAGGCCTTTTACAAAATCCAAAAACCCTTCATGATTAAGGTCCTGGAGAGATCAGGGATAACAGGAACATACCTGAACATAATAAAAGTAATATACAGTAAACCAACAGACAACATCAAACTAAATGGAGAGAAACTCAAAGCAATTCCTCTAAAATCAGGAACAAGACAAGGCTGTCCACTCTCTCCATGCTTCTTCAATATTGTACTGGAAGTTCTAGCTAGACAAATAAAACAACAAAAGGAGATCAAGGGGGATACAAATTGGAAAGGAAGAAGTCAAACCTTCACTATTTGCAGATGGTATGATAGTTTGCATAAGTGACCCAAAATATTCTACACAGGAACTCCTACAGCTGATAAACACCTTTAGCAAAGTGGTAGGCTACAATATTAACTCAAAAAAGTCAGTAACTCTAATATACAGACAATAAATGGGCTGAGAAAGAAATCAGAGAAGCATCACCCTTTACAATAGGCATAAACAACATAAAATGTATTGGGGTAACGCTAACCAAACAAGGGAAAGACCTGTATAGCAAGAACTTTGAATCTTTAAAGAAATAAATTAAAGAAGATACAAGAAAATGGAAAGATCTCCCATGCTCTTGGATAGGTAGGAACAAGATAGTAAAAATGGCAATCTTGACAAAAGCAATCTACAGATTCAAATTCAATGCAATCCCCATGAAAATACCGGCACAATTCTTCACAGACCTTGAAAGAACAATAATCAACTTTATATGGAAAAACAAAAGACCAGCATAGCCAAAACAACCCTGTACAATAAAGGAACTTATGGAAGCATCACCATCCCTGACTTCAAGCTCTACTATAGAGCAATAGTCCTAAAAATAGCTTGGGATTGGCACAAAACAGGTAGACCAATGGAATCGAATTGAAAACCCTGATATTAACCCACACTCTTACAAACACTTGATTTTTGACAAAGAAACTAAAATTATATAATGGAAAAAAGAAAGCATCTTCAACAAATGGTGCTGGCATAACTGGATGCTGGCATGTAGAAGACTGCAGATAGATCCATGTCTATCGTCATGCACAAAACTTAAGTCCAAATGAATCAAAGACCTCAACATAAATCCAGCCACACTGAACCTCTTAGAAGAGAAAGTTAGAGGTACCCTTGAACGAATTGGTACAGGAGACCGATTCCTGAACATAACTCCAGTAGAACAGATACTGAGATCAACAATTAATAAATGGGGCCTCCTAAAACTGAGAAGTTTCTGTAAGGCAAAGGACACAGTCAGAAAGACAAAAAGGCAGCCCACAGAGTGGAAAAAGATATTCACTAGTGCCACATCTGACAGAGGGCTGATCTCCAAAATTCACAAAGAACTCAAGAAGCAAGTCTCCAAAACATCAAAGGGTCCAATTAAAAAGTGGGGTACAGAACTAAATAGAGAATTCTCAATAGAGGAGTCTAAAATGACTGAGAGGCACTTAAGAAAGTCCTTAACCATTAGGGAAATGCAAATCACAACAACTCTGAGATACCATCTCACTCCTGTCAGAATTGCTAAAATCAAAAACACCAATAACAGTTTATGCTGGAGAGGATGTGGAGAAAGGGGAACACTCCTCCACTGCTGGTGGGAGTGCCAACTCGTACAGCCACTTTGGAAATCAGCATGGAGATTCCTCGGGAAAATGGAATCGGTCTACCACAAGATCCAGCAATTCTACTCTTAGGAATATGCCAAAAAGATGCGCATTCATACAGTAAGGACATCTATTCCACTATGTTCATAGAAGCATTATTTGTAATAGCCAGTACCTGGAAGCAACCTAGATGCCCCTCAACTGAAGAGTGGATAGAGAAAAGGTGGTACATTTACACAGTGGAGTACTACTCTGCAGAAAAAACAACGGAGTCTTGAAATTTGCAGGCAAATCCTGAGTGAAGTAACCCAGTCACAAAAAGACAATCATAGTATGTGCTCATTCATATATGGATTTTAGACATGAAGCAGAGGGATGCCAGTCTACAATCCTACTGCCAGAGAGTATGGGAAACAGAAAGGACCCTAAAAAAGATATGCATGGTACTCCAGAGAAGGGGAACAGAACAGGATCTCCTGAGGGGGTTGGGATCATAGGGGGGGAGGACAGGGTGCTGGGGAAAAGTGGGGGGGAGAAGAGAAGGGGAGAGGAGGACATGGGAGAGCAGGAAGTTTGAGTTGGGCTAAGAATAGAGGAGAGCAGGATGAGAGATACCATAATAGAAAGAGTCATTATAGGTTTGAGGAGAGATTTGGCACTAGTGAGATTTCCAGAGATCTACAAGGATGACACCAACTGGCAATCTAAGCAACAGTGGAGAGGCTACCTTAAATGCCCTTCCTCAATAATGAGATTGACGACTACCTTGTATGCCATCCTACAGCCTTCATCCAGTGGTTGATGGAAGCAGAGGGAGACACCCACAGCTAAACACTGAACTAAACTCCTAGAAATCAGTTGCAGACAGGGAGGAGTGATGAGCAAAGGGGTCATTACTGGGTGGGTGAAACCTACAGAAACAGCTGACCTGAACAAGGGGGAGCTCATGGACCCCAGACTGATGGCTGAGAGACCAGCATGGGACTGATTCAGACCCACTGAACATGGGTATCAGTAAAGAGGCCTTGACAATCTTTGGGGCCTTGGGTACTAGATCAGTATTTATCCCTGGCATCCGAATGGATTTTGGGAGCCCATTCCACATGGAGGGATGCTCTCTCAGCCTGGACACATGGGGGGAGGGCCTAGGCCCTGCCCCAGATGATATGACAGACTTTGGAGATCTCCCATGAAGGGCCTCACCCTCCCTGGAGAGTCAAGTGGGAATTGGGTAGAGGGTTGGGGCTGTTGGTGTGGAGTAGAGGAGGAGGGGAGGGAGAGGGAGCAGGGATTGACATGTGAAGCAAGCTTGTTTCTAATTTTTAAAAAGCCAAATTAAAAAGGCTAAAAAGAAAAAGAACAAGGAGGTGCAGCAAGGTGATTTTTTTTAAATGGGGGGTGAAACTGAAAGAACAGAAAAGCAAACTTTCCTAGCTAAAGAAAGAACAAGGAGGGGAAAAGTAAGCCTAAAGGCTGAGCTGTGGCTGACAGCTTATACTCAGCAAAGCACAGGGACCGCAGCTGCTCAGAAGAGACGGCTGGCACCTGGAAGCGAATCTGCGAAGGCACTGTGAACACACACCAGGCCTCCATACACAGGGATGATGTACAAAGCCTAAGGTCATGTGGTCAGGCAGGCACTGGGCCCTTCACCACTGTCTCAAAAGACAATCTAAACCAAGGCCCTCTCTTCTCACTGTTTTAAGTCATCTACTAAAAACATTTTAAATGAGTTATTTAAAATAACTGGTTATATAGTTACTTACCCATAAAACAAGCCCAGAACCTCCAGCAAAAGTGGAATATCTGGATATTCCCATCGAAAGGCATACTGATTAGCACATGTATCTAACTTTACAGCCAATCTGATGAATGCATGTATTGCATGATGCTCTTTAGAGTTCAACTTGCACACACTATGGCACCATAAAAGCCATAAACTGAATTTTGTTTTAATGTTTTCTTTGTCATAACAGGACAGTGATTGAGGTTAAGGATGCCACTCTAACATCTCTGTAGATTTCCCCAAGTCGTTCTGCTGCCAAGGGTCACGAGTCAATCACCAAGTGCCCTCCTCACTGTCCCCACTGTCCCCACGCACTCTTGTTCATGAGGCACAGGGAGCTGTCGACGTGACCATGGCTCACCATTGCTTCCTGGGAGCTTTCTGATTTTCCACGACTCTGATGCTGAAGAGCAAAACACACCACAGAGACGCAAGAGCCTGGAATCAGCCACTGTAGGTGGCTGCTCTTCTTTTGCTAGCTAATTCCCATGAACACAGGAGCCGCAGTAGGCAGTGTGCCAAAACAGCATCTAGAGGTGTCCCTGGTGTCATCCAGATTTGTTTTCTTCTCTGTTCTCTCTTCTCTAGTAACTCAGCACAGGCAACACCTGTGGGATGAGTGAGCGAGTGAGTGAGTGTGTGAGTGAGTGTGAGTGAGGGTGAGGGAGTGAGTGTGTGAGTGTGAGTGAGTGAGTGTGTGAGTGTGAGAGTGAGTGTGAGTGAGTGAGTGTGAGTGAGTGAATGAGTGTGAGTGTGTGAGTGAGGGAGTGTGAGTGAGTGTGTGAGGGAGTGTGAGTGAGTGTGAGTGATGGTGAGGGAGTGAGTGTGTGAGTGTGAGTGAGTGAGTGTGTGAGTGTGAGAGTGAGTGAGTGTGTGAGTGAGTGAATGAGTGTGTGTGAGTGAGTGTGTGTGTGAGTGAGTGAGTGAGTGAGTGAGTGTGTGAGTGAGTGTGAGTGAGGGAGTAAGTGAATGAGTGAGTGAGTGAGTGAATGAGTGTGAGTGTGTGAGTGAGGGAGTGTGAGTGAGTGTGAGTGAGTGAGTGTGTGAGTGTGAGAGTGAGTGAATGAGTGTGAGTGTGTGAGTGAGGGAGTGTGAGTGAGTGTGTGAGGGAGTGTGAGTGAGTGTGTGAGTGTGAGTGAGTTTGTGAGTGAGTGAGTGAGTGAGTGAGTGTGTGAGTGAGTGTGTGTGAGTGAGTGAGTGAGTATGAGTGTGTGAGTGAGTGTGAGTGAGGGAGTGAGTGAATGAGTGAGTGAGTGAGTGAATGAGTGTGAGTGTGTGAGTGAGGGAGTGTGAGTGAGTGTGAGGGAGGGAGGGAGGGAGGGAGTGTGTGAGTGAGTGAGTGAGTGAGTGAGAGAATGAATTAATGAAGCCTTTTATTTTTTTAAAAAAAGCGAAGTTTTACAGAGTCAACCAAACAAATGGCTGCATTTCAGGTCCCCAAAGTGTCAACCAGGGATAGAATCTGCTATGAGGAGACAAGCAGGAATTCTCCCCAGGTCACATGGGCTCTATCACAACAAGAACCTCTGGGCCAGAGGAAAAGCCTATGAGAACAAGATTGCAGGCAAATTGCATGAGGTAATGCGACAGCCAACCAACACCGGGGACACTCAAAGTGTCTCCTCATGTGGCAATAGAAACAGAAAGTAATACCCAATGAGGCTTGAAGCTAACAAGCTGGCTAGCTCAGGGATTAATCATGACAGCAGCCTTTGTAGAAGAGATTTGTGGTTTAGCTGCCATGCTCGCCGGATTAAGGAGAGAAGAAAGAGAAGGAGAAGAGTGAAATCGCTTCGGTCTTGCAATAGCCCACCCCACCCACTGGTGGACATCTGCTGTTCTTATGTCACCTGCAATGAACACATCACCTCAACAGGCTGGCGCCATGTCAAAGTAGGGCAAAAGGACTCTATGTTTCTAAAGCCAGGCTTAGGGCATGGCGTCTCACCACTCCTCTCAAAAAACTTACACAGTTGCAACTTCTCTGAAAGGTTTGGAGTCAGCTGGGAAGGAGCAGGATGACATAGGCCTTCTTTCATGGAGTGAAAAATGACAAGGGACATACAATCCTGATAGGCCAGACCGCTTTTCCTTGGCGTAGGCCCATATATGAAATGACAGATATGTTGCCCAGAAGATAGTGGCAAAGTCACCATCAGGTGATAAGATCTTGACAACCAGGAAAGGGTGGCTTTTTATGTTGGTGATGACACTAAATTTCTGTGTCTTCACGAAAACCAGCAATTCTAAGCTAGAAATATAAAGTGAGAAGGTGGTGCTAAGTACCCAGGGCCAGACCCTTATAGGACAGGTCACATAGTCGGGGAAACTAACTAGAAGGGGGAAATGCATTGGGAATGAGGAATCCAATTGCAACTTCAAAGCAAACACCCTTGCCCTTCTGGACTTGTCTCACAATGGTCCTTCCTCTTCATGCTCATTTTACTAAAAAAAATGAGCACATGAAACATAAACATGTGGCCCAGTAGCATATTCCTACAAAACATGAGATTCCTGAAAATCCTCAGTATTTAGTTGGTAACTAAAGGACAACATAGGGGAGAAAACACTAAAATCTCTACATCAGTGAATTCTAACTTCTCCTTGGCATCTTTTCCTTTGGAGAATCAAAGTCGTGTTGTGATCCCAACCCCTAAGAGGCTGAGGAAGGAGGACCTCTGGGTTCAAGGACAGCCTGGATTACACAGTGAGAGCCCATTCAATAAAAAAGACAAAAGGCAGATGCCAGCAAACACTCCACCTCGTCAGGAAAAATTAAAGAATAAAAACAAGGGAAGAAAAACTTACATGCAATGTCCAAGGTTTTTACTGACTTTTTATAGTCGAGTTGCTGAATGCCAAGTTTAAAATCTCTGCTTAACATAGTGAAATAATTTGTCACTTGGGAATTTTTTTCCTAAATGAATGAGGAACTACAAGAACTGAAGAATTAGTGATCACACGAAAGTGACATCATCATTTTGTTCCCCGTGAACAACAGGAAATACACGACACTCTCAGTGAGGTATTCTCTCCAGAAAAACCAAACTTAAATCTACTAAAACAACTAGATCTATTTGCTAGCTTACAAGAACTACAAGGGTCTGGTGATCATGTTTTTAAAACTAAACCAAAATTTGGGGAGACTGGGACCTTCTGTCACCAGGCCATCAGACAGCATGCACCCTGGTAACCTCACTGGCCCATAGTCGGCTTTCTTCGCTGCCTGTTTTGTCTCATGAAGATTTCTCCACAATCTACCACTGCTTTAGATGCTTCTTAGTGCAACCTCTGCAGTCATTCCCGCCACATGCTGCGGACAATGGGGAATTAAAGATGAGTCAGGCAGTGCCTTGCTAAGTGGTGGGATAACTAGGCAGTGGTTTGCCATGTGGCATGTGTAGCAAACATGCCTTTCAGTCACATTTTCATGTGTCCAAATTGCCCAGGACACATTCTCGGACCTCAATGCCTGCTAATCTGGATACTGTGTGTACGATCCCACTGCATTAACATTTATGTTCTCTTCCTCAATTCTGTTATCTTTACCTCTTCCAGATTCTTGTCTCTCCTCTTAGGGTTCCAGATGCTATTTGTTGGTGGTTATTTGTAAGGCCCAGTCCACTATGTGACCTATGAGTACCAATATCCTATAAATAAGCATCAAATTATTTCTTGTTTTTGAAGACACAATTAAGGGACTAGGGAGATGGTTCAGAGAGTGAAGCCCTTTCTACACAAGCATGAGAACCTAAGTTTAATACCCAGCACCCATGTAAATGACAAGAGAGCATGACAAGCTTGTCTGTGATCCCAGCACTTGAACGGCAAAGATGGGAACTCTCCAGGGCAAGCAGGCTAGGTATGCTAGCCACATCAGGGATTTGGAGAGTAACTGAAACTCTGTTTCAATATATAGGGGGGAGAAAGTAGTCAAGGAAGATATCTGATGTCAATCTCTGGTCTTCACATGCACACACATGTAAACATAAATATATATCACACATATGCACACATCAAATTAGAACAAGTTCCTAGCATGATTATATCATTCTTACCACTTCATAAAACTTCCTTCTGTGATCTTAAAATGCCTTTGCTCGAGCATGGTTGGTTTTTGTTTTGTTTTTCCTTGTCTACTCACTACTACATACCTAAACCATTCGGAAGCAACTCTTGAGCCAACTCTACCCACCCAAGTCTGAAATACCATACTGAATGCTTCACTTCTACCTATTGTCTCCTTTTACCTAGACAAACAGAAGTAGAAGGAAATCGGTTTCATTTGCCCCTAGTTTAGTAATCACAATATTATCACCATCATCATGGTTACTATACTTTACTTCTCTATTTTTTTTAATGTAGCCCTTTCAAGCATAGGATAATGGCATAGGAATTTTGTCTGGAGTTCTACTGTTCTCTGTCCTGGAATGTCATACCTAATAAAAATAAGTTTTATAATCATTGTACCCAGTCTGACACTATAAAGAGAAGGGTGTCCTGAAATGCTTCATTTAAGGAATAATTTTTTTCTTTTTGGTTTTTAGAGACAAGGTTTCTCTGTGGGATAGTCCTGGCTGTCCTGGAACTCAATTTGTAGATCAGGCTGGCCCAGAACTCACTGCCTCCCAAGTGCTGGAATTAAAGGCTCGCACCACCACTGCCAGCTGGAATGGTTGCTTTTAAGAGGCACAAAGAAAATGTGCTCTGGGCATGGCAGCTCCTGAGACACCATGTACAAGCTCCACCATTTCCTCATCACCCAGGCTCTGCAACAAAACACTCTGTTCCTTTTCATGACAGAAAGATGAAACAAATGTGAAAATTACAAATAATTTTATCTAGAAGGTCACGCAGAGGGGGTAATTACAGTCGTGAATAAGTGGAACTACCAAAAATTCTTGAAACCATGTTACAGGTGCTGGCTTGTCCTCTGAACAAAATGACAAAATACTGGACATCTGCTGGGAAAGCAGGACAAAGGTCATCCTGGGTTATTTAAAAATAGCTTAAGATCATGTCATTTTCCCAGAATAATTCTAGCCATCTGTGTCTTGCAAATGATATAGCTAGAGAGTGTCTGAAAGAGGTTGGTCAGGCTTGTCCAAAAGGATGCCTCTGTGTAGGGAAATTAGAGTGTTTTCTAATCTTCTATCTTGTACTTTCACATGCTAACTGAATTTTTGTAATGACCACATGTCATTTTTACAGGCCCAAAACCAAAGGCATCATTAATCCAATAGATTCTCCATACAAGTTACAAGGAAATTTACTGTATGGTAAACTACAAAAGACTGTCTCTCCTCTGGCCTCTCAAATTACACCATTGAGTTTCCCCACCCTGTTCCAGCTACGGAATGCAAAAATAATTTTGTTCAAGGTTAATTCTGACAAATCAGAACCCACACACTCTGATGAAAATGAGACAGTAGAGGCTAGTAAGTCATGCCTCCTCAGACACACCTGGGATGATTGGGGATGGGATCAGTTCCATACAGATTCTTGTGAAAGAATTTCAGGGTGCAGCCTGGACCTTGTACTGAACTGGAAGCGGGGTTGTTTTTTCTCCTTCCAGAGGTTCGGTCTATATCAACAGAACCCATAGACAACTACAAGCCTGAGTCAAAACCAAAGACTAAGAGCTTTCTGTGTTCATCAGAACATGACCTACTGCCGTACAATCTCTGGAGTTTGCTCACTTGTATCGGTGATTGCGGTATCAGTGTGACCAAGTACCTCAGAAAACCAACATGTGAAAGGAAAAATGTATTTGGCCCTTGGTTTCAGAAAGTCTAGTCCATCGAGGTGAGGAAGGTGTAATGGGATTCATCGTGTTGGGAGCTTACGGCAAAGGCTCAATGGTAGATCAAGAAGTGGAGAGAGCAGGACGAAAATGGGGGAGAGGAGTAACTTTCAAATATTTTCTCCCAGTAACCTCCTTCTGTTAGCTATTGCCTACCACCTAAAGGTCTCCCAGCCTTCCAGAACAGCACTACCAGTTGGGAATATTCAAACTTTGACCTTTCATGGACATTTCAGGTTCAAACAAAAACACTTCCACTATTTCAATTGCCTCTCTGTATATCTCTTAGTCTTTTTTCTATTGTTATAACCAAGCAGCTGAGAGGTTCCTTTCTAACAATTTAGAGGTCATGTATTTGGTGAGGCTCTTCCTGCCTGTGGGACTGTCAGCAGAGTCCTAATGCAGGACAGGCTATCATGTGGAGAGGGACACCCATCCTGGAGATGGAGCCAGACCGCACTTTACAACAGATTCACTCTCAAGATAATCTACTAGCCCATTAATATACATAGACTAATCCATCCATGAAGGCAGAGCTGCTGCTATCTAATCATCTTAAATGCCTCACCTGGTCCCACCTCTCCATGCTGCACAGTGCAGATTAAATTCCAGTGTGAGTTTTGGCAGGGACATTGGAAGCAAAGCACCGCCTTTCTTCTTTATTCTCACTGGAGACATAAGTGGTCATAAGCTCTCCTTCTAAGGACCACTGGGCTTGCTTCCATCACAATTACAGCTTTCCAGCATTTTTATGGTGAAATAAGGGGCCTCCAGGAAACATTCTTTGCTCAGTTTTTTAATCCAGGGGCAGAAAGGGCACAGCTGGTGTGTTTCAATGGTTTAATTTATCATTGGAATGGGATTGGCCTTTTCCACCCAAGTTCTGTGTCTTGTACTACTCACAGGAATAGGAGATAATGGCATGGGAGCCCTGAGTTAAGACTCCAAGTCTAGAAAACGTAAATACTGAGTTTAGGAAACAGCACCATTTATGAGACTCTTCAGTGTTGCAATGTTCCGACCGGGCTGTGATACTTAGAAGGAGGAAGACCTAACCCTGAAGGCTGCAGTCCCAGAAGGCTGAGGTCCCAGAAGGCCGCAGAGACATATAGCAAATGCGTTAGGCAGTGTAGTCAGCAGTGAGAGGGCTGAGGACCTGGCTTGGCTGGTACAGGGCTTGTTTCCATGTAAGAAACTCTGAGATCAGCTCCTAGCACAATATAAAGACAGCAGCAGAATCCCATGCTTGTTAACGCCAGCACTCAAGAAGTGGAAACAAGAGAATCAGAAGTTCCAGGACCTCCTCAGCTACATGGCAAGTTTAAGGGCAGCTTTAGCTACATGAGACCCTGCCTCAAGTTTGAAAAGAGTTAAGAACGACCCTCATTAACCCCAAGAAGCAGCTCCAGCTTCCACAGAAGATGAGGGACTCATTCATATGGCATCTAGATGAGGTCATTCCCTCCCAGTAGGGCATCAAATCCATTCCAGAGAACTCAAAAATGATAATTGAAGGAAATAACCTTTGTACCCACCTTTCCAAGGAAGAGCCAATGTCACACACTCAATTACACTGTCTGTGCAAATAACTCTGAATCACTCATCTCTATGAGCCCCTGGCCCTTTATCAACAAATTGTGTTACACCTGGGTATTGGACTGGGGGTGGAGGTCAGTCATAAAGCATTTGCCGACCACTGCTTCTGGGCTCCACACTTAGTACCCTCCCACACACAGATGCACATGCACAATGATGACAAATTATAACCTTTCCCTAGAAACAACCAAATGTTGCTGTAAGCATTATCAGTGTCTATGAGGCTGAGAAGGTCCATTACCATTATGGAAGAAGAGCTGTACAGGACCTCTTCATGACTGAAAACAGTGCTATGTGGCAGAGAGAATCCTGCTGTGGCTCACAACTCACAATTCACAGTAACTCACAATTCATCCTCCCCATGTCCCCTTCGGGCCTCATTTTCCCTTATCTGTGCAATTAGTGGCATTGCATAGTAACACTAAGGTCTCTTCTGATAACTGACATTTTATTTTTTGTTTTGCGTGTATGTGTCACACATGGTACGTGTTTGTGTGTGTGGTGGGAGAATGAGCTCACCAAAAGACAGTGAAGGACAGTGGGTGTCCCATTCTGTCACTCTTCACCTTATGCCACTGAGACAGGGTCTCTCACTGAACCTAGAGATGGACTTGTGGCCACCGAGCCCCGGTGATCCTCCTGTCTCTGTACCCACTCCAACAATGGCAAGGTTACAAGGGCAACACCACACCTGGCTTTTCACATAAATGCTGGAGATTTGAACTCTGGTCCTCATATTGGCACAGCGAGGTCCCTAACCCACTGAACCGTCTCCATAGACCCCAACATTTTGTTTCCTAGTCCTCTTTAATTAGAGTTGCCAATAACCAGCACTAAGGACTTGCTCAAGTCTATATCCTCTTCATTCCCAACCTTTACCTTGGCAGAAAGATGCATCCAGCATGTCAAACATTCACGGCAGGCTTCCTGTTTCCATAGTTGCCTGCTGTAGGTCACACTCAAGCCAATGGTCGGCGAACTCAACCAAAAACAGAGACAGGGCTGCCGGGCAATTAGCAAAGCTGTACTCCTCTCTGGAGCCCAGGGACATCCTAGGGACAGGCTGGGTTGTTTGGTTTTCAGGTGTGCAGGGATGAAAGGCATCCTGGAAGCGGAAGACCAGTCATTCATTAATTAATTACAACTGTAATTGAGGGTTTGTTCTGAAGAGCGATTCCTTTGAAATTACTTTCCATCAAACAGCAAGAGCCACAAAGGAATCAGATATTCAGTGCCCTCTCTATTTCCTTCTGCACAGGAAGAGATTTCTTCTAGGACCTGAGATTCTGGTTTGTTCTGGCTCTCACCTTGTAAGTCTTTTTTTTTTTACCCTGGATGTAGAGTTTATCTGGAGTGGGGTGTTTGTTTGTGTGTGTGTGTGTGTGTGGGTGTGTGTGTGTGTGTTTAGTTTTTAAAAAGAAAATCTGTACCACACAAAATAGTCTTACTGTGGACTTCAATCTGACCTTTTTTGGGTGAGTGTACTTTGGAAAAATTCCACTGCAAGATTAGAAAGACACCTGAGATGGCATGCTAGCCACCTGATGTCGTGGGCCACGCCTCCACATTACCACTGGGAGGGAGGAGGTAACTGGCATGTTCATGTGGTTCTAAACAACAACAGCAAAGTGTGTTGGCCCAGGGGCACCTCAGGGTTGTCCGAGAGGAAACACACATTGCACAATGATAGGATCTTGTCGGTACAGTTGTCAGAGAGGGAAACTCCCACAGCAAAGGGCATAAAACCATCCCGGGCAGTCTGGGGCAGCTCAGTCCTGTGGTGTCAGAGCGTCTAGCCCTGCTCCATACACAGATGGAACCATGAACTCCAGCCACAGCTTTAACCAGACCTACTCAGCCTCTGTCCACAGCCTCGGAGGCCGCTGGGGTCGCCCTGGGAGCTTCCCCAGGACGCCTAGCGTCCATGGAGGCGCAGGGGGTGTCCACATCTCCCTTTCTTTCACCACACCAGGCTGCCTGCCTCCTGGAGGATTGTGGGGGTCTGGGAGAGGCAGTCCCCTGCTAGGTGGAAATGGCAAGGCCACCATGCAGAACCTCAACGATCGCCTGGCCACCTACCTGGAGAAGGTACGGGCTCTGGAGGAGGCCAATTCAAAGCTGGAAAGTCGTATCCTGCAGTGGCACCAGGAGAGAGAACCTGGCAACAAAAAAGATTATTCCCAATATGAGGAAAACATCAGCCGCCTGCAGGAGCAGGTAAGAAGCTGAGAGACCTGAGGCTGGCCATGGCACCGCCATACTGGAGGGTGGGGGGACATGACAATTCCTGGGGAAATAGCAAAAGAACCCAAGTCTCAAATATTGCTCATGTAAATCTTACTGTTATACCTTAAGTGTGGACTTGGGGAAACTTGTTTGTAATATTCGTTTTCTCTCTACAAATGATGTGGGAAGTGAAGGCAGCAAACATTTCAGAATTATTATAGACTATTTTCTTGAAGGCAAAACTGCCTGGTGTCCTGCATGCTTTAAAACAAAAAAAAAGTTATAAGCCCTAAAAATGTCAGGCACCCAGGTGCTGTGTAGTATCACTTTAGATCCAACAAAGTCAGGGACATGATAAGGGCTGGTATGCAGGGTGCACCCTCGGTACACAAAGCACAGGAGAGAATTTACTTTTTCATCAAATCAGTTCTACTCCACCTCAGAGTCAGTGACAGTGTGACTCTCTATCCACACAAGACTGAATTATACTATTGTGCAGATCATGCCTAAAATGCTGTCACATGCCACCATTTTGGCAGATATACCATTTTGGCATCCCGAGCTATTTTTCTAGAAGCTACTAGAAGATAAAGTTGCTCACACTTCTAAGAATGGCATATTGCTAGAGGGGGAAAGTGATAAAATGAGGATAGATTTAAAACTTGGAGAGTTGGGATAGACTATGGAGATATGCTTAAACACACACACACACACACACACACACACCGTTCAACCAACCATCTAAAAAGCTAAGGTCCGACCTTCTAGGGTGCCTGAATACACTTAGAGGGAGGACAACAATCTCACAGTTATGTTCCTAAAGCTATAAACCACCCCTTTGTATGAAGGAGTTCCAGGAAAACCCTGTGAATTTATGACTTAGCCTACCCTGGAAAGGGCATCACAGGCTTCCAATATTAATACCATATTATTTCACAACACTCGACCATCTTTGCTTGAATGTAGGAAGGACCAATCAAGATAATATAAATCTGTCCTTGTAATGACCCCTAATTATTGAATAATCAGCCTAATAACTGAGTGTGTAATTGCCTTAACTACAGAGTGCACAGTTGTCTTTGTGAAAAAAAAACAAGGTGACTCAACATCCACACCGTGTTTTTCATTTAATGAAGTTGCTTTGGTCTTAGAATGGAGGGAAAAGATGATGTCTGCAAATGGAGAGCTGGGAGCATGAATCCCAAAAGAAATCCCAGACGACACCTGATCCAATAGTACGTATACTAATAAGAGAGAGAAGTAGGGAGAGGCAGGAAAAGGAAGGAAACCATTATTGGTTACTTCCTGTATGCCAAGTAGTGTGGGGAGGGGTGTCAAATGTACATATCTATGAGAAAGGCTTGCTGCAATGGTGGGACTGATCTATATTATCACATGAACTCGAACATGAACTTCCGTTTCACTGAAGTCCAAAAATGTGAAATAACCCCCAAAGGTACCAGCCAAAGGCAGAGGTGGGGCTTCCCCTTGGGTCTCTTTCAGTGACCCGGCTTCCACTTCAGCATGGCGCCAATTCGCCAGCGTCATGCAAAGATGAAATGCCTGTGTGCTCACAAGAATAAGGCAGTAGGTTGGCAGGACTGTTCATGCCACACATAGTTCAACCCGTATCATTTAATTCTCATAACTCTAGGGATTCAAATATTTTTATCCCTAACTTCCAAACCACGAGACTGAAACTGAATACTTTTTCTATTTGTATTTCTAAATTCCTTAGAACAGACTTGGAAAAAAAGAATGAGTGGCTTCAACTATGTGGACGGGCAGCTAGACCATTCTCTACAGGGCCAGAACTCTGGATTCTGAGGCCAAATAGCTCAAGGTCCATGCTTTTCTAGACTTGTACTTTGGATGTTTGACCTTCTCTGGTCTGGAAGAGTATCACTCTTGGAGGTCGAGGTTGTCTGTCTTTCCTGACTGCCCTATTTGCAGATGAGGTTCTAAGAGGTACCACAGTGACCTGGGACTATCCTCTCCCTGGGTCCTGATGAAATACTCTGAATAAATACACCATTTTACCCTCATTCTGTAATGCCAAATGCTACTCAATGTGTCTGTTAGCAATGTAGTTCAAAAGTGATTCCAAACATTTTGAAATACAGAATTGGACATAGCAATAGGAATATCACTCATAAAACTCCCTGATGATTTTCAGCATATGACACTTGGAAATATGGCCAAATTATCCATTTGCCTTTACTGGGTAGGAGATTACATACCTTGGGGCAATGATACTGTGCTAATACACTAGCTAGATATTTTTCAAAGAGTGAACTCAGGGCCTTGGGGAGAATCTAGGTTATTATTACAACATGCAGCTTAAAATCTATGCCTCATACACTGTTTCTCAATCCATCCCCATCCATCTATGACTCTGGAGGATGTCTCAGAAATGGTGGCTGTATTATAATACCATATTAAGTAAAACCAAACAGTGAGAAGTTTCAAATATGAGGCGTGGGCGCAGGAGAGATGCTCTATGGTAAAGAGGATTTACTGCTCTTGCAGAGGACCTAAATGCAGTTCCCAGACCACACAAAATGGCTCACAACCACCTGTAATATTAGTCCCAGGGGATCCAATGGCCTCTCAGTTCTCTTCAGGCTTCTGGGTGCACACGTTGCATATACAGGCGCTCAGGCATGAATGCATAAATATGTATATATACACATGCATATGTAGATAGGAAAAGAGTTGATCTCACATAGCCCCAGACTGACCTTGAACTCACTGTGTACCCAAGGATGACCTTGAACTTCTGATCCTCCTGACTTCACCTCTCCTGTACTGAGATAGCAAGAATGTGCCTTCATGCTCTATTTATGCAGTACTGGGTATTGAACCTATGCCAGGCAAGCACTCTGCAAAACTACGTGAGCTTTGTGCTAAGTACGCTCTAAGGCCTCACTCTCAAGGACCACGAGAATGCTGGCTGGGGAGGAATTACATACCTGATGGTGGCTTCTCAATGGATCACTATAACTTGGAAAAGCCAATAAGTTGACGGGGTATTTTTGCTCCTCAGTTTTGATGTGTGCACTGTGGGGCTGTTAATGAGGGGATGTCAGCCAGCCCAGGAGTGTGGGCGAATAGTCAGTCATTCGGTACGCAAGGAAGAAAGTACTCAGAGTTGGGAAGGGAGCTACTTTTATTTGGCATGAGCAAATAATATCAAGAATAAGAAGTCTAGTAGGGAGAATGCTGATAAAAAAAATCATAAAACAGCACCATAAAATACCATAAAAAAGCTAGGATGTACCTGCAGTTTTCACTTTCGGGCCAAAGTTCAATGAACCTTCCAGAGTCCCTGTAGTGTGACAGGTATGTGCGCAGTATTATCTCATTTACTATCTTCTAACCCTCGCAGTGCATTGGTGAGTAGCCATTGGTATTGTTGTCATCATTTTACAGATGCAGACACTGAGATTCAGCTGTGCTCGGCCAGCTAATGGGCAAAGGTGGGATCCCAGCCCTGCTTTTGAGTTCCAGGCCCAGCCCTCCCCTATGTGTGAAGGCTGCTATTGTGCATTCACAGGACCAAATTCCAAGTCCTTGGTGAAGCCTTAAATGTGACTGACATTTCAAAAGGCACCTTTGTATTAAGGAAGAGGTTTGCCCTAAGAAAAATCCTCTCTAAATAAAGGAATTAGCTGTACAAATACAATGGGAATGCCACAAGGTTCTGTGACTCCAGCTGCATTGCAAAAGCTTGAAGCAAGGATCTCTGAGGTTCCCTGTTTCTAACACAAACCCCTCATTGAACAATGATGAGACCGAAGCACAAGGGTGGAGTGACTGCCCAACTATGCGGCCTGATCGGGAAGGAAGCCAGGCCAAAGAAATGCTACAGTTTCTACTCTGTCGCAATACTCCATCCAAAAGTACTGTTCTACCTTTGGACAATGAGAATGTGACTCCATTTCCCCACATCAGATGTGGGCCCAACTGCTCAGACAAACAGCTCCACTATGCCTTTTTAATGTAAATAAAACTTACGTAAATATCTAGTGAACATCTTTAGCTGGAGGTTTTAACATTGTGGAAGCTTCTTAAGCAGCACCATTCTATGGTAAAGAATTCACTCAGTGTTTTAATATCTGCAATAGAGGCACTCTCATCACAAATGTATTACAAAGGCATATGTTTTCCTGAAGTTTACATATGTGGTTCTAGTCACATTGGGAAAATAATAATAATAATAATAATAATAATAATAATAATTGCTTTATATGAAGACTATTTGAAACATACTTCAAATTAGTTCTCACACTGGAAGTGTGAATGTGTCACTACAAAGAATTACACACACCTATACTTTAGGAAATCTTACCCTAAAGCCACAATCAGGAAAAAAAACCTCAGAAGCTGGGGGTGGGGGTGGGGGGGGATGGCTCTGGCTCAGTGGGTGAGAGCAATTGCTGTGCAGGCATGAGGACATGAGTTTGGATTCTCAACATTCATGTCAAAAGGCAGAAGTAACCATGCGTACCTGTAACCCCTGAACTAGTAGGGAGAAATGGGAGACAGGAGGATTTGCTGGGAGGTGTTGGTCATCATCCCAAGTCCAGGTTCAGTAAGAAACCCTGTCTCAAAAGAATAAGGGAGGAAGGAACATAGCAGGAGGCTTGAGGTCCTCCTCTGTCCTTTTGAAGCACATGAATGTGCACACCACACACACACACACACACACACACACACACACACACACCACTTTCTTTTAAAAAGAAAAGTCTCATAACTCAGACTCTAACATTTTCAGACTCAAAGATGTAAGCATTTTCACTAAGTCATGTTCACAATAATATACAGGTAGAAGAGGCATTGCCATGGGGCACGGCCCTTCCTTTCCCTGTCTCCCTCTTCCAGCCATCACATCAACCCCAGCCTGTCAAAGCTCTACATAAACTTGTGCTGATCTCAGCCTTGGTAAGAAAAGCTTTTTATTGCCATGGGGACCAGTTAGCAGAGACTCTTAACTGTGGAAATGGCTGAGAATAAACAACCATGAGTGTCCAGCTGTAGATGGGTCATTTACATTCTATCTGCCCTGCTCCCCCAGGCATAGGGAACATGGAAGAGGAGCAGGCAGAAAGAACAGAAAAGCCAGAGGATGGAGAGGAGCGCTGTGGAGTGCTGTCTTCTGGGCACGAGCACAGCTTTAGCATAGAGGAACTCACAGCAGCTATGGTACCTTCACAGGACATGGGCAAGATGAAGCCAGTTAAAAACTCCAGGAGCAGGGAACCATGAGGCCCCACCCCTAGCTGAGGAGTCAGTGGCAGTTAGAGACTGCTTGAAGAAAGTTATGGGGGAGTGGACAGCACTAATTGGGCTTAGTGGGTTAAATAGTGATAGTAGTAGCAATAATAATAAAGAAAAGAAGGGAAGAAGGGGAGGGAGTTTAGCGTATGGAAAGCAGTGAAACCAACAGCAGATGCATTCTTTCTGTATTTTTCACCTAGCGCATGTGACTTGATTCTCACCATTCTGCTGCAGAAAAGCAAGTTGACTGGGATGTCTCAGCAGTTAAGAGCACTGAATGCTCTTTCAGAGGACCTGGGTTTGGTTCACAGGACCCACATCAGGTGACCCTCTGATTACCTAGGGCTCCTGCACACACACAGTGCTCTAAAGTTATGTGCCCGCACACAAACACACACACATACACACACACACACACACACACACACACACACACACACAAATAATGTTTTCTAAGAAGAAAAAGATTGTTGTATGTAATGCAAATTGCAGGCAGAGGAACCTGGAGCTCAGACATGCAGCGGTCATGGGTGGATCTGTCCAGATGCAATAATTCTCTGTACCTATTTTACAGATAGTGGACAGTAAGATGGCCAATGCTCAAATTGTTGTGCTCATCGACAATGCCAGGATGGCAGTGGATGACTTCAGCCTCAAGTAAGTCCCTTCTTCATAGAGTTCCACAGAAGGAAAGCTCAGCCAGCTGGAACTAGCTGTCAAAATCTTACTGGATTATAATTAAAAGGCACTACAAGAGTCATGTGCAATTTAAATAAGCCAGGCACAAAGTGCACATGATAGCATGTGAAGATTTGAATATGAGTTAAGAATTAGGGGCTATTAAAAACTTTTCATTTAGGAATGGTAATTTCGTTGTACTAATTTAGAAAAAATACCTATTTGTATTAGATGTACTCTGTGATATTTAGGGTTAAAATGCCATAATGTCTATAATTTGCTTTGTACATTTTCAGAAATGAGCTGTGTATATTGGTGCACACTTGTAATCTCAGCTCTTGGGAAGCTGGAGGCAGCAGGATGGAGTGCTTAAGAGCAGCCTGGGATATATGTTGAGTTTGAGAGCATCCTGGGCTACATAAAAAGACCTCATGTCAAAAATAAATCAACAACCAGCTACCATTAAAAAAAACAATTTCAACAATGAATCCAGATGATCAAACATGCAAAATACTCATGAGTAATGGACCTGGGTGATAGGCATAGGTCTGTGCGTGTTCTCTTTCGTACTGCATTTAAAAGTCAGTATTGAGTCACCAACACAGACAAGCATAGCGTGAAACAAATGCTCTATATCCCTGAATATGTCCTGTGTCAATGTATCATTGTGCTAATGATGTCCAGCGTGTATCAGCCAGCCTCTCACCTACACCTGAAAAATAACAGAGCCCTCTCTAAGTCCAAGTGGACTCCAGCAAAGCCCATGGCCTTCCATAAAAGTGTGCTTAACCCCCCTCTCGACAAAGGTATGAAAATGAACACTCCTTGAAGCAAGACTTGGAAATTGAAGTTGAGAGCCTCCGAAAGACCTTGGACAATCTGACCATCATCACGACAGACCTGGAACAGGAGGTGGAGGGAATGAGGAAAGAGCTCATCCTCATGAAGAAACGCCATGAGCAGGTGGGAGGTGGGACTGCCCTGGGCTCCTGGGAACCAGAAATCCCATAGCAGCAGAAGGGGCCACCACCTGATTGCCAGTCCCAGTGTCCCTCATAAGAATCCACAGGAACATCTTTTTTCTAATTTTAAGGTTATCTGCTTAGATGTTAAACATAGCCAAGTACAATAATAATTAACGGTGACTGGCAACAACAACAACAATAATTTGTTTTCACACCCTGATTTCCCCAACTTGTTAGTATAATACATTGAGAATCAGGTCTGGGAAGATGCCTCAGTAGGTATAGTGCTTGCTATTTAATCGTAAGGACCACAGTTTGGACCCCCAGAGCCCACAAAGCATATGCGGTGCTTCCTGTAATCCCCCAACTTGGGAGGCAATAAAAGCTGGCTGGCTAACACTAAGCAAATGAGTGCAAGCTGGGTCCAGAAAGAGACCCTGCCTCAATAAAATTAAATAGGTGGATAACAATGAAGGAAGACAGATAACACCAACCTTGAGCCACCATACCCATGAACATGAATGCGCATGCATACATGCTAACATGGTTACACACATGTGTGCACAGTATACACATAAAGATACAAAAAGATAATAAGTGGGACTGGAAGAAAGTTCAGTCAGTACAACTCTTGCTGAAGATGCAAATGGCATTAATTCAGAAAACATAGAAACCCTGGTGTGGTGGCATGCACCTGTAACCCCAGCACCAGCAGAAGCAGAGACGGGATACCTGGGGGTCACTGGCCAGCCCATATTGCCAGATTGGAGAGTTTTATGTTCAGTGAGAAACTCAAAACTAAAGTGAAGGGCAACCTCTGGCCTCCACATGCATGTACACACGGGTACATGTACTTCACACATATATGAACACATACAAAGAAAGAAACACAGACAAAGATAGAGAGTAGACATGTAAGACCAAGCTTTCCTCATTGGCCTGATGTGTGGAAAACAAGGACAATGGTATAAAGAGGCTGCTAAAACTCAAAACTCAAGAATCCTAAGCTACAGGGCCTGTAACTGACTTATGGAATTACCTGTCACTCATTTCAAGTCTCTGAGACCAGCCAAAGGGCAGAAAAACATTTTAGGCAAACCCATCTCCCTCTTGCCCCTTCTCCCTCTCCTCTTTCCTTCTGTCTCCCCTCCCTCTTTCTCCCTCTATCTCTTCTCTCTCTGCTTCTCTGTCTTACTCCTTTCTGTCCTTCATTAGATGAGGAAACCCCTCTACAAGTTCCCAGGTGTTTTCTGAATATGCTATTTCTCATTGCTATGACTCTGATGGGGATACCTTAAGCGGAGAATTGATTTTTATTCATTTTCAGAGGCCCAACCCAGGGCTACTTGGCCAATGCACTTGAGTGTGTGTCACAGCAACTGAAGTATAGGACAAAAGAGTTTCTTCAATCCATGCCTTACAAGAAATAGACAGACAGTAAGAGGCCAGGAACAAGATCTCTCCATGGACCCACTCACAAGGACGCGCCAGCAAATTCCCACCTCCTGAAACTTCCCAACCAACGAAGAAAATGCTATTGTCTGAGAACTAAGTCCTCAGCACATGGCCCTTTGGGAGGGGACACTTTATACCCAAACCATAGTGCATGTATTATGTTATAGCCTTTATGTTATAAAGTTTTAGAGGGTATGTGCACGAAGGTTAGTCAACTCATAGTAAGTATGAAACTGCCACACCAGTGAGAGTAGCAACCACACAAATGGAACCATGTGCCAGTGCCAGTCAACACAACTGACTGTCACAGGCCACTTCACTGTCTTTCTCTGTCATTAAACAGGAAATGGAGAAGAATCACTTGCCAAGTGACTTCAAGGTCAGTGTGAAGGTGGACACGACTCCAGGGGAAGATCTGATTACGGTCTTGGATGACATGAGGCAGGAATATGAGCTAATAATAAAGAAGAAACATCAAGAGTTGGACACCTGGTTTAGAGAGCAGGTAAAAGGAAAGTGACCGGACATCCCAACTCTTCTATTGCCATATGTCACAATACCAATGCCTCTGCTTATGTTTGCTTCACAGTCAGCAGCCATGTCTCAGGAGCTGGCCAGTCCGGCATCTGTACAGGGTAACCAAAGTGATATCCATGGACTGAGGCGAACATTCCAGGCCCTAGAGATTGACCTGCAGGCACAGCACAGGCGGGTAAGTTGAGCTAGAGATATCCTGGACTCTGTACAGTCTCCTCAAAGCATTCTTTGACCTTGTCCCCTGTCCCCAGCACCCCAGTCCCCTTGGGACTTCTCTCATTCTCCACTTTCCGTTCTGATTGTACATGATAAGAATGCGAAGAAATGTGTGTACAGTGTAAAAACACAGCTAGACTTTGAGTGAGTAGCTTGTTACGTCCAATGTTGTCGATCATCATATTGACCTTCCCAGGTAGGTCTTAGCCCTCTCATTCTAAAGAAAGGAAACCAAAGCTACAGACAGTGAATGAATTTGGCAAAGGTCACACAACCAGTAAGTCACTGGTGGTGAAGCTGTGTGATTTCAGGATGATGGATGCTAGACACACCCCTCCCCATGTTGTCTATCGGTCCTCTGTCCACTTATAACCAGTATGCCCCCCAAACTCCAATTGAAAGAAATTCTGGCACTAGCATGATAGGTGGCAAATTTAGCCCTGGCTGACTCCAATGTACTGTTCTGTTCATTATGCATGTGACATATCACCCACTATCCTGCATATGTTCATGAGTCTAAGCCATTTCTGTCTTCATTGTGGTTTGGTAAGAAGCTGTGTACAAATGCTGAGCTTGTTGAGAATAATCTATCATGTGATTCCCTTCATACCTACTCATCCTTCTGATCATCCATCAGTGCAGCTCCTGAGTGCTGCTATTCCGTGCATTTTAAAAGGCATAATTAATTCATTTGTGTTGCAAGAATGCATGGCAAATAACCTTGTTTTATGAATTATTGATAGTGATCAGACATTAAAATGTGCACTGTCAGCCAGGCATGGAGATGCATGTCTATCATCCCACCACTTGGGGGATTGCAGAATGAAGATCACTAATTGAACATCATCCCAGGCTGTGTAATGAGGACCCTTTCTCTCGTAAGAATATTCACTGTCAAGGTGAAAGCAATGGCCACTGAAATGATCACAGTGTGTTGCGCTGCAGTGTTCAATGTATTTCAACTACTCTACTTCACAATAGTCCTGGAGTCAATAAGGCCCTGGTACCTGTATTCATGTGCTCCCCTGTCTGGCACTGTGCTTAGCACTGAGAACTTAGGGACCAGTGAGGATGACAAACCACAATGGTGCAAATCATCAAAACAGATGTGTGTCAGGTGGGAAGGTCTGAACAGAGAAAGGAAGGCATGAGGGAAGGGCTGTCATCTTGAGCGCAGCAAGCACAAGGCAGAGAGAGATGAGGAGATGCTTTAAGGTGGCTGTGGGTTGGAGAGGAGGGGGGAGCTCCAGGTAGAGGGAACAGCAAATGCCAAAGCCAGAAGGCACAAAGATGCCCTGTGTAGCATCCAGGAACAAAGGGGAAAAAACACGAGAGAAGGGGAGAGGAAATAAGGGCAGGGAGGGAGGAGGAAGGGAAGCGGATGATGGGGTCAGGTCACAATGGAGCCTGTGTGGGGTTCTGTGAACTGTCTTGGAGAGGAAACTTGGAGCAACCTGTGTAGCCTGCTCTTTCAGAGAAGCTGGATAGTGGCTGAGGGTGGGTACAGGTTTAAGACAGAAAGTAAAGGTAGAAACAAGTAGAAAGAAAAATGATGGTCAAGGTAGGAGGCAATGGAGGTGACGGCAAAAGACAGCTCATGTCATTGGAGGGCATCGGGGACCCAGACACAGATCAAGTCCATGAAGGATATAGGCGGGGGGGTCTCCCCGGATTGCTTCCGTTCCTCAGTGAGACAGAGGGCTGAGAGGGGGCATAGAAGATGAGGCATGAGGACAAAAGAGAAGAAATGAAATGGGTCTCTGGGACAATGAGAGCATGCCTGAACTAGAGTAATGCAGTTTGGCAAGCAGGCAGCACTAATAAGAGGGCCCTGAAAACTAAGCCACCATTCCAGAATGAATAGCTAATACAATCAGCACTTTTTCCTCCTTCAAATTAAAGTTGTATGGTATGGAAAAGCAGGTGGCAAGTTCATACAATGTGAGGACTTGATCTCAACCCTAGCTGAAATGCTTTATTTTGAAGTTTCAGAATTTCCTCAAAAAATGACTACCTGTCAGTGTTGTTTAGAGACCAGGACTAAATCCACTGAACAGCTGGACACTCAGTTATCATTTGAATTTAAGATCAGAATCTAAGTCATTTTTAAATATTGGGAATGTCCAATATTATAGTGGGATAGTGGTTATGGGCATAGTTATCTGAAAAAGTTACTCATTGCTCATCTGTAATCATGCATTTCCTACTGCACATGGCACACCTATATGAAATCATTTTCTGATGATGCAGCCTCTCTCCCTCCTGGAGTTTTTCATCAAACCCGAGATAAAATGGAAACGTTAGGACTGGTTCAGAGCCAGGCAGCTTGTGCTCGATCCCCAGTGTGTAGAGTAACCCAGCAGTGCTAGGAGGATGCAGTAAAGTTGTCAAGAGCTCCCTGGCACGATGGCTTTATGCCCAAAACACGGCATCAGAAGACCCAGCACCAACCCCAAGTCCCAACTCTGTAAGTCAGCCTGTTTCTCCCTAAGACACCTAGAAGAGAGGCAGGGGGAAGCTAACACTGAACCAGCCCGTGCTGCCGAGGCCTCCAGTGAACCAACGAATGGGCTACCATTCCCTCTTTCAGAAATCTGCTTTGGAAAACACACTGACAGAGATCCAGACTCGGTACTCCTGCCGACTCCAGGACATGCAGCAAATCATCTCCCACCATGAAGAGGAGCTGATGCAGCTTCGCCAAGACCTGGAGCGTCAGAACAATGAACACAAAGTACTGCTGGGCATCAAGACCCACCTAGAAAAAGAAATTGCCACCTACCGCCAACTCCTGGAGGGAAACATTGAAGGGTGAGGCAGTAGTGGCTGGAACATTCTAGACATGATACCCCTATGCATGCGAATTCATGTGTCCCTAGACTCTTAACCATAGTGGCAAGAGAGAAAGGCTAATTTTCTCTGGAATATTCCTCAATCAGGTCTCTCATTAAGTCTGAGCTAAAAGGTTGGTCTCCCTGTGTGTGAAGGTTTGGCTCAAAACAGGGAAGGGGGAAAGATAAAAGTTTGACTATTATGTTTCTCCAATAGAGGGCACTCAGTTTGAGTTCAAAAACAAAAACAAAGGTCAGGGGAAATGTTTTAAACTAACAGTAGAGAAAGATCTGTAAGAACGTCAAGATTTACAAACTGATATTTCTGACCATCCCAGGGAATAATAGCCATGAAGTTTGTTTTTTTTAATCAAAGTATATAAATAAAATGTGGTTGGGTCGAAGTATGACAAGTCTGAGTATCTCGGGGGTTCAAACTTGAGACCCTGACTCTGGAAGGGATGTTGATAAAAGGGAAACCTACAGGGTGCTGAAAGGAGGGATAGGAAGACTTGGGAGAATTCTCTGACTCTAAAACGTCTAGGAGGTGGTCCTTTCTTCCGAGAGATCCAGTTAGCCTTCACAAACTCATGATCTTGCATCTGCCAGTCCTCCCTAAATAACTGAAAAGTTACACACAAGCAAAGGGGCAGAAGAAGGGCTGAAGGTTGCTAAAGTGACTCTCCGTGTTTCTCTCTTGCCTTCATAGGACAACGGATGAATCTGGGTCGAGAATGAAAGGTAAACGAGAACCTGTTTTGTTGTGTGACACTATTGTTTTAGCTAACCAGCCTGTCTATCCATCCCATATTAGCCATAATCCTTACCCTGCTCCCAGATGTCCTGAACTCAATTTTTGTTTTCCTCTCAGATGACCAGAGAGAATTTTTCAATTAAATTAACAAATTTGGTACCACAGAGCAAAGCAGGCCCTGGTTAATTTAGCAGTAGAGCACTAACTGAGTAGTTCTTATTCAAATAATTTAGGGATAAATGAGTTAGGGGTTTGAAGACGGTGTTTTTATTATATATTTTCATGAACATGATGAGATATCTTGAGGATGAAATTCAGTTATGTTTCTTACATATGTAGCCTAAATAAAAACCACATATAATATATATGGTGATATCTTAAATAACTTTTATAAAGTAAAATCTTGAAGTGTATAATGTCTCCCTCACAGCATCATGCCAATACTCAAAAAGCTTAAGAATTTGGAGCATTTGGAACTTAGGAGTTTTGAATAAGAGAGGCTCAGTTTGCACATGCAATCTCTTTGCAAGATAACATAGATTAAAGAGGTGGTCGATAGTCTCTCTTGAATAATAAAGTCAGACTCCTAGGAAACTACATCACATCTTTCCCAAACCTGACTTTGTTGAACAGGAGGGATTTCCAAGAGATTTGAGTAAAGAATCATGACAGATATGTTCTGAGGCCAGATGAAGTTGGAAATTCGACACTATACCCCTGTCAAGCAGACATGCTGACATGCAGTTCGCCAAAGACAGAGCAAGAGCTTTTGCAAGAAAGAAAGGAGACAGGAAAGAGAAAGAAGAAACCAAAGCTTTTACTTGTCCGACTCAATATTCTCACACCTTTGACTCAAGAACCATATTTTGTCAGATTACCATGAATATATGACAGATCAGTTTAGCACACCACAGCAGAGATTATGCACCACTTACTGATTCATTTTTTTGTAAAATTATTCTAAGGCATTACAGATTCAGAGAATCTGAATTGAGCTAACCATTCCAGAGCATCTGTCCTAACTTCCCTGTTTCTGCAAAACTGGACAGATGACACAAAACTCCCCTTAGGGTAGCCCAGTACTTGATGTACTATCTATTGTGTACTGTGCAAACGGCTTGGTTTTTATATTTCCCCTTATACCTATATTAGTGGTTTCCATTCTTCTCTATGATCTAGAACCAGTTTATTAATATATCAGCAATGCACTTACTCAAATAAAAGATGATGTCTTTAAAACAGTAAGCATCCCTGGCTTCTCATCCATCCGTGCCATGCATCTAGAACTTAAAACAAGATGTCTTAGATGACATGCAGTGCTCTGTAAACTCACAGTCTGTGACAAAGAGCCACATAGTCCTCATGAGTAGGAAGACATCAGCTTCTGCACCAGGCTCCAGAGCTCCAGAAACTGGCCACGTTCAGAGGCCTTTGTTTTCTGGAGGAAGTGGGGATTTCCTCCATGCTAAGACCCTTTCCCACTGCAGCAGAGCCCACCATACAGCTTGGTGAGCATTTTACAAAACACAGGAAGCCTGCAGGGGCTGGGAGCATGGAATTGAACACAGCACAGTTCACATGGTGGGGGAAGCCTGGCAGTGACCTCTTCGGTACTCTTTTCCTCAGGGTCTGCAACGTCAACGATCAAGGCCATCACTCAAGAGACCATCAATGGAAGAATAGTTCTTTCTCAAGTGAATGAGATCCAAAAGCATGTGTGAGGCCACTAAGTCTCTGGCTATTGTAAAAGCCATGTTCCCCAGTGGAAAGCCCTTGCCTAGACGCTAATGGGTGAGTCTCACTGGCAATCCCTGCAGTTTTTGGATTCAGAAACTTTTCCCTGTAATGATCACACCAGACCTCCCACGATGCTCTTAATACATTGCTGGAATATTTGAGTCAAAGAAGAAGTATGTGAATTAAAGCTCTTCTCTCCTGCTCTCCCAGGGACCCATCAATGCGCATCTGGTTTGTAGCCAATAAACCTCCATGCAGGTTGCATCCCATCATTTCTTACGTCATCAGGCAAGACAGGGCCTCAGTGTCTTTCTACTGAGATGTTGTGGAGCACTTCCATGAAAGATTCAGAGGAATCTTCAAATGTCAGATGTGTCCCCGGTAGCCAGGCACTTGGCAGAATGGTCACCAGGAAGCTATGCAACCCAGGCATAAGGTGTGGTTCTTGAGGCCCCCTAGACCCTGCTAGCAGAAAAAGGAGTGGGGGACATAGAGGAAGGAATCTCTGAAAGCTCCCCTGAGGTAGCCAAATGTATGTAAGAAAGTAGCTGTGTGTGAAATGAAAGCAAAAGTTAAGATTTTTGCGGTGGATATGCCATAACACAGAAAGCTAAGACCCAAATTGTAAATGTTAAGACCCAGAGACCTCCGGGGTTCATGGCTGGTGCCTAACCTACCAGAATGATGACCTGGCCCTATTCTCATGTTCTAGGAGAGTAAGCCATTGTTGCATGACTGGTTCCTAGGGGCTCTGCTGGGGAAAAAGAGCTAGAAAACCATTTATCTGTGAAGACATCATCAGAAGGTGGGAACACAGAATGAATAAGATATCAGCAACTTAAGAGATGGCAAGCATGGGATGGGCAAAGTCATCTGTTTTACAAACAGACAGCTGAGACTCAGAGAGGTGAAGGTGTTGACCTGAACGCTGGCTGGGCTGGTACTTCTGGGTGGAGGTATATGTCTCATGGTTTCTCCAGCAGTCACTCGTTAAGCTGAAAGTGGATGAGATGGATTTGTCTGGCCCATTTGCAGCATCTCATTTTATTACTGTCTTCACACTCTTCTGAAACTTTTTAGATGTGTATGGCTGTTACATCTGCAAGTATATCTGACATTACGTGCATACAGGGACTGAGGAGGCCAGAGAGTGTCATATCTCCGAGAACTGGAGTTACAGATGTCTGCGGGCTGCCATATGGGTGCTGGGAACTGGACCCGGGTACTTGCTATCGTTCAAACCCTTGATAGCCTCTTTGAAAGGATTGACTGATGATTTCTAAACTGAGAATATGTTAAACCTGATTTCATTTTCCCTTTAATGCAACAATTAGTGTTTCTGATCTTTAATTTACCCCCCCAAAATCTAATAATCTATATAGGGAAAAAACAATAAATAAAAGAAGCTAGCCACGGCACTAGGATTAAAAAATTACCAATTTAACTACTTCATGAGACCAGCTGTAAAAGTTTAACTTTGTGTTTATAGTTTGACTGTGTTCAGGTTCAATCCCCAGTACCAACAGAAAAATGAGTTCCTGGGAGAAAGGGACATGCCGAAGCAGAGTAAAACTTACAAAAGCCAAACTCAGAAAACAATCACTAACCTAACAATCATAATTTATATGTGATTTGGAAACTGTAAATAATCTTCAGGTAGTGACCTACAATCTTATTCATTTTAACGCTATCAGTTAAAGTAGCCCAGGTACCCCAGATTTCCCAGAAAAAATTCCCCAATCCCAAGCAAACTGGAAGGATAGTCATCAGTGAAGAATTCACTCTTTCACTGAGAGGCAAGTAGAGAAAAAAAATGAACATCTAAATAGACAGACAGTTGCATGAGTTTGGGCTCGAAAGTCACATAGACTAACCTTTATCCTGAATTCAGATCATCCCAAAGCTCTTGCAAAATACCGATTACAAATCAACTAATTCTTATGTATTGAGGCAAGCTGTCAACTAGAGAAGTTTCTGTTTACATTTGGTTTGGACAAACACATACCCGACCCACATGAAGGAGGAGGTAATAAACTGTACTGTTTTCATTCCAGAAACACTTGGAATAAATAACAGTTATTATGCTCCTACCACAGCCCAACTGAAAAAACAGTTGCCTAATCCAGAGATGTGGAAAGGATTATTTTGGAATTTAATATCATAAAATGGTTGATATTTGATATCATAGATCCATTTGATATTTTTCAATCCAATAAGGATGAATGAAACTGGCAACTAAATTTCACAAAATGTCCTCAGGGTGCGGTGGCACATGCTAGGACAGTAGTCCTAGCGCTTAGAAGACTGAGGCAGGAGGACCAACTGGGCTTCATAGTGAGACTCCACTTCAAATCTTTAAAAACTACGTCATAAAAATGTATTGGTCAGGAATGCAGCAGCCATATTCTGAAGGACGTTGCCCTCGAGTCAAGGGAGAAGAAGTAGAATTATGAAAGCTACAGATACAAGAACCTTAGGCAGCTTTTTTCCCCCCAGAGCTCTCAAGAGTGGCTGTTCTCATGCTCTCCAGAGGAAACTTGAAAATCCTAGGTCTTGGGGAGCATTCTGCCCCAGCTAAACGAAGATCTGGAATGGTAGACTCAGTATCTTTTCCACTTTGCCACATGATTATAAGGAGACAATAAGCAAGCCTGCTGCCTTAGCAACTTCAAGAAACTGCATGTTTATTTTACCTGGTATGTTTCCTATTTCATAAATTTCTAATAAGCTCCATATGAGTTAGTGACAAACAATAGAAAAGTAAAAGCCCCCTTCGCATCACCTTTAAAGCTTATGGTTTGAGTTCATTAACAAAGTTCAGTGGAAAAACTTCTAGAAACCACTGCCGAAGACAAAGGCACAAGACAGATGAGACTTGATTTCAAAAAGCGTTTTCCCAGACTCAAAAAACACACTCCCACCTAGGTAATCAAGTATTTGACCAAGGTATTATAAGTTTCTGTGATAAAACATGGCTGAAGCTTCAGCCTCTTCATTTCTGTTACTGCTTGTTTGTTTGTTTGTTTGTTTTCAAACCAAAGTAAAATAAAACCTAGGCAAATAAGAAACTCAAAGGAAACCATCTCTTCAGCAAGTTTTAAAAAAAAAAAGACTTCCCGCTTAAGAGATTAGGAAACTAAAACCTACCCTCACAGAGAGGTCTCTTAGGAAACAGCCAAAAAGCCTTGGGGAGTTCCCAGCATATGTCAGGGCCCCCCTATTCCAGGTAGATATCAACCAATTAAATGACACCCCAAACATCATAGAGCAGAGACAAACAAGATAGCCCCAGCACAAAATTAGATTGAGAACTAATAAAATAGTCATTCAAGCCAGTAAAGTTTGAGTTTTTTCTTAGTTAGAAGTAATAAAGCAACAGATAAAGCAGAGTATCTTAAATACAAAAGTATTATTTGCCCAGTACCAATAGCAGACTTAAGGCCAAAAAGCCCATTTGCATCCCATTCAGGCTGAGAATTACATCACTTTAACCCTTGAATGGCCCTTTCCAGCAGTCTTGGTTCAATAAGCCATACGGGAAGCATCCAAGCTTTGAAGAGATTGCTAAGAATAAATCCACTTGCTCTGTGTATTCATAGATGCCCTCTCTGCCTTGTCACATGAAGGGACAAGCAGTGTAGACTCCAGCCTGAACAGGAGAGAGAACCCCTGCTCCTCCCAGAGCATACTGGGATGAGCAAGTGGATCTTTATCTTGGAGTTTCAATTCCTTTTGCCTGTGCTTACCGCCCTCATTCCACAGATATTAACCATTTCCCTATGAATACGCATGCTCACAGTGTCACACAGATGGGGTTTCCTTGCAAGGTGACCCATTTCAACACAGGCAGCCAAGGCCCTCCTTCACCTGGATGACAGTGCCATTCCAGGTTAAGATGATCATGGCCATCAAAGGCTCCCAGTTACAACGTTAATCGTTGTTAATACCTTGGCATTAAAAACTCCTGCATTCTAGGCATGACTTTTCACAATGGCCTGCCTTAAATGTTAGACTCTTATGGTCTTTAAGATTTTGGTGTGGACATACGCCCTGGAGTGCTTATGTTTCCTGGCCATGTTGATTTTCTGACTTGACTGAATATCTGAATTCATCCCCGAATGTGACTCATCCCATCTCCTTTATGCTCTCATAACCACTACCTGACAAATCTTTCTAAGGAGAAATTAAATTTCCAGAACTTTCTGTGAGATCATACAAAAATGAAAAGAGCATGTCCCTGACATAATGGAATGGTTGGCTAACTCCACTTAGTTTTCTCTAAAGTCTCTGTGCCTGCATCTGTGTGTCTGTGTGTCTATGTCTGTCTGCTCAACCCAGTACTCACCACAATCCCTCTTAGAATTTTAAATGAGAATTCATCTGATGGAATTATGAGTCATTTGTTGAAGACTATGCTGATTCAAGACACATGTACACAACATAGCACTCATAAATGTGACATAAAAAATACACATACTAGAAAAATACTTTTAAATAACTATTTACGAAGAGGGAGGATGACTCATTTGGTAAAGCACTGGCCACGCAAGCACAGGGGCCTGAGTTCAGAACCCATATAAAAATGCCAAGTGTGGTGGCACATGCTTGTAAATGCAGTACTGGGGAAAAAGAAACTGGGATCCCAGGGCCTCTGTGTGTAGCTAATCTGAGCCTCATTAGAGAGGCCAATGACAGACCCTGTCATGAAAGATACGGATGGTGTTCCAGAGGACAAAACTCACTGTTGTCTTCCAGCTTCTACACACATGTACATACATAAAACAGATGAGCACACCTGCATGCACATATGTGCGCAAACACAGACGATTGTGAGCGTGTGTACTCCACACACACACACACAAGCCTTTAAAACCCTGTGAGCCCTTCATCCATGACTTCATTTAACATGGTCATAGCCATGCACAATTTCATTATCTGAATTTTCAGTTTGTGAAACTGAGGCTCAGAAAACTGAGGCTCAGATGAAGCACATTGACTTGGCTGTGATCATATAGATATAAAATGATGGATCCAGAATTTGTACCCAACGTGTTTCTGCTTCACGCCACAAGAGTTAAAAATGGTTGCCGAAGAGTTATGAAAACGCTAACTATGCACGGTACAGTTTAATGGACACATGCTAAATGTTTTTATCAAAGGTGTAAAACCAGGAGTGAGAAGCCTGAGTTTTCAGTTTTGAAGGCAGAACTCACATTTTTCCAGGGACAATTAGACCTGACCTCATTTATGTGTGAGTATGACAATTAGGACCAGAGAGCGACCTTCTCATTACCCCAGACTTGAAGCATCCATTCAATTCCCTGTCTACAGACAGGGTTTCTTCACTTGAAACCACCCCTAAAATCATATCAGTTTGCACAAGAGATTTACTCCCAGAAAGTTGGCAAATGTCAAGCCCACAGATCTACCAGGTTGAACCACACACCACTCCTAGTTTGTAGAAGCCTCTCTGCCACACCCTTAGAGAACACCAAGGGACAAGAAAGATGAAGAGAAGGAAGCAATAATGACAGACCACTGTTGTGCCAAATATTTACAGCAGCCATTAGGCAGAAGTATGTTACTCAGCATCTTATCACAAAGACACATTATGAAGATTAGCATCCATCATCTCCAGCAGCTTAAGAAGCACTGGTTTCGAGTCACCACCCAGCCACCAGCCATGGAAACCAATCACTTCTCAAGTCCTAACGCACATACCTATAACCTGGAGAGCTTATTAAGATGCAGATTGTGCCCTATTAGCCCTGGGTGGGGCCTGAGAGTCTGCATTTCTAACAAAGCCCAGGATGATGCTGAGGCTGATGGTCCAGCCACCACACTTTGAGGGATTGTTATGGATGATCTCAATCCATTAACCATCTGACAGGTCTCCACCACTGAATGTTACATCTATGAGCCAGTTTCAAAAGCAGCAGTTTAGGCTGAGCTGGACAGACACACAGCAGGATTGATGGCATCATTAGAATCCCATTAACACGGTCTTGCTCAAGCCAAACTAAAGCTTGCAGAGCCCTGGTTAAGGCAGACCTTGAAGGAGGGTGTTTATTAGGTTCTCACAGAGGGCAGACAGGTCTGGCATTTGAGGAGGTTGAACACTTTGTCCCAGTTGTCCCTGGGTGTGATGCAAAGCACAGCACAGTTTACTTGTAGTGGAGAGGATGGAAAACCTTTGTTTTTGGTTGTCTATTGGGTCAGGCAGCACACTGAGTACTAAAAATGTACACCCAGCAGGCTGTTGGCTCACAAGAATTTCCCTGTGCTCTTTTCAGAATTGTATCTTTATCCAGGAAGCCAAATTGGCTGAAGTTCTCAAGGGGGAAAGAAAAAGAAACAACTCTTAAATCTGTTGCATTCATTCAGTATAAACCCTTGCCATGCAAGCCTGATACCTGAATTTGACCCCAGGTGCTACAAAAGGTGTTCTCTAATATCCATACATTTGCCACGGCAGGCATGTACCCATGCTCATACACACTCACATGCACACATCATACATGCTTCATATACATTATAATGATAACTAATATTAATAAATAAATTTTTCATTGTATTATTTAATTATGTGTGTGGGTATTTTGTCTACATGCATGTCTGTGCACCATGTGTATGCCTGGCACCCATGGAAGTCAAAGAGGGAGTCTGATCCCTTGACACTGGAGTTACAGACAGTTATGAGCCACACTATGTGGGTGCCCAGCTCCTCTGAAAAAGCAATTAGTGCTCTTAGCACTGAGCTAGCCCCCTGCCCTAAAATTAAGTTTTAAAAAACTATGAAATCATGTTCTAATCCACATTAAGCTAAATCTGCTTGACTGGTTACATTCACAGTTGTTACTGGTGTAATATTTCTGTTTTCAGGAAGTTTATACTGGATACTGGGTAAATGACTCAGGCTTGTCATACGATCATAAAGACCAGAGTTCAATCCTCAGATCCAACTTAACACTGCTGGGCAAACACCATGCTTATTACCTTCAGTACTGGGGAGGCAGAGACTAGATCTCTGAGGCTTAGTGGTGAGTCCCAGGTTCCAGTCAGAGACGTCGCCTCCTGAAAAACAAGGTGGGCACCGAAGAGATGGCTCAATGGATGAAACACTTGCCAAGCAAGTGTGAGGACCAGAGTTTGGATGCCAACACTCACATAAGAAAAACAAATAGCAGACGATATGACCTAACTGTAACCCCAGAGTTCAGAAGCCGACAGGAAACCTCTGGGGCAAGCTGGTTAGAATCAGCAAGTTCTGGGTTCTGTAGGACACCCTGCTTAAGTATATAATACAGACAGCAACTAAGGGAGACACCTGATGTTGATCTCTAGCCTCCATGTAAACTCTCATATGTGCATGTGCCCAAATACCTGAGAACATGAATGCACGCACACACACACATACACACGTGCACACACACACAGTGTATAGTGCTTGAGAAATGACACACAAGGTTGACCTGTGGCTTCCACACAGATGTATACACTGGTGCATGTACAACACACACACACACACACACACACACACACACACACACACACAGTTTGCAATTGGAACAGGTACATTTGCAATGATGAGTCTGCAGAGAAGCAGTTACTACCCACCCACCTCATGCCTCCTACAAAGCCAGTTACTACAAGGAAGACAGAATAAGGAAGTTCTTAAAATACAAACTGGTCCCCGATTCCTGTCACCCACCATCTTGATGTAATCCTAATAATCACTACTTCTGCCGATATCATGATTGAAGCTGGGGGAAACACAGCGAGCCATGTCTGTTCAATAAAGCTCTTTCCACCCTCTTGAATTTTCTCCCACCCTCAACAAAAACTGCAGAAGGCCACCTGTGACCTGTGACTGTGCACCCAGTTCCACACCTCCCACCTCACACCCCTCCCAAACATGCAGGCATCCAGGTAGCACCATCCCCCAGCGAGCCTCAGCTTGTTTTTCTAGCAAGCTTCACTCATCACCGGAAGAGCAGGTTTGCCACGGAAGCTGCCTTAATGTGGGCTTTGCAGACACCACTTCTGGGTTGTTATTAGTGTCCTCAGAAAATAATAATCAGATGACAGAGCAAAGAAGGCCATTCCAAGAAAACTCACTCTTGCAAAATGCTTGGACTTTTCTTTGTTTGTTTCATTTACTCAAAGAACGGGCTAGTTTGTATTTAATGCAAAAGAATGACACTTACACAAAAGCTGCCTACAGGGCTAAGCTTTTGGGAATGTAGAACACTTTAAGGCTGGCAGCCATATTGGAATGTGGGCCTCTAGTTATTATTGCAGATGCGGGAGGCTGAGCCGTCTCACCATGGCCACGTCTCATTCGCTCTCCTATCCTTCTCCCTGTGGTTAGAAATTTCTCAATAGGCCAGGAATGGGGAGTAGATGACAACATTCTAGTCTTTGTGCTTCCGTCCTACCCACAGGATCCCAGTCAGCCAGAAGCCAAGAAAGACCCAAGATCTAACTCTAATCCAACACAAAGAGACTGTCTCAGCAGGTATACAGTGTCAGTCCACGCCCCACCACGTAGAACAGAAAGGGGAATAAATCCCCTGGTTAACAAGTCACTGCCTGCTAACCATCTCCACCACAGCAAAGGGCTAAAACCACATCTTCAAGCAGCTCCTGCTCAGTCATCACCCAATGGCCGAACAGAGCCAGGAACGTGTGCCTCCCAACAAGTGAAAACCCCGTCCAGTGTCCAAAGCCTCGGTGAGAAGGACCCACAGACACCAAAGTGAAGGGATTCACAGTGTAGGAGTATGGGGCTGGAAGCCTATGGCTCTGTCCACCTTCGTGTCTTCCTGGTAGGGATCTGAAGGACTCCACCAGAAGTATATAAAGGTCGGACTCAGAGCTGTCTGAACCTTTAGAAAGGACCATTTTTTTTCCATAGTACCTGCTACTGGTGAACTAGCGCCAGATCCTTCCTAGCATACTGCTTAAGATGCTATTGTTCCAAGACCACAAGAGCCGCTGTTTTAAAACCTAATTAAGTAGTAAATAAAAATTGGATATGGTCAGAAACAGGGTGGAAAAACAGGACAAATTAAGGTTACAAGAGAAGGAAAAGAAGCCCCTCCCCCTTGAAATATAGTCCCGTTTCCCATTGGCTGAAAGTCACACCAAAAAAAAAACCTTGAACAAAACTGAAGACAAAACTGGAGATACCCGCAGAAACAGTTGACCTGACCTAATGAGAGCACGCAGACCCTAGTCGTAAAGCGGGGGAACCAGCAATGGACCAAACCAAGCCCTCTGAATGTGGGTGCCCGCTAGGAGGCCAAGGCAGTCTATGGAACCTCTAACAATGGAGCCAGGGTTTATTCCTAGGTCACAAATGGACTTTGGGAGCACTTTCCTTATGGAAGGATACTATTACAGCCCAGATACGGAAAGGAGGGCCTGGGCCCTCCCCCAAATGATGTGATGGACTTTGATGATCCACCGTAGAGGGTCTCACTATCCCTGGGGTGTGGGGAGTGGGTGGGTTGGGGGTCAGTGGGAAGCATGGGAGGATAGGAGGGCGAGGCAATTGGGGGGGATGGATATGTAAATAAGAGTGTTTCTAAAAATACAATAAATAAATAAAGATTTTAAAAATTAAATGCCAAATAATTATGTTTAAAAAAACTGATAATGCCCGACTTATGCAGAGATAATTCTAGTCTTCCTAAAGATATATCAAACAGAAATTTAAAAAACAAATTTCAAATAAGGAAATGAAAAGCCAGATTGTTTAAAACCTTGTTTTTAACTATGTTAGCATTGCTCTTATCCCAAACAACATGTGGTGTTTTGTATGTTTTTCTCTTATTGGTTGATGAATAAAAGACTGTTCGTCCAATAGCCATTAGAGGCAAGAAGATAGGTGGGACTAGGAGACCAGGAGAATTCTGAGAAAGGTAGGCAGAGAAAAAACAGGAGGGTCGCCATGTAGCCACCAAAGGAGTAGCAGGTCCCAGCATTCTCTGGTAAGCCAAGACCATGCGAAAATACTTAGATTAATATAAATGGGTTAATAATTAATACAGAGCTAGCCAGTAAGAAGCCCTAGATATTGGCCAACAGTTTTATAACTAATACAGCATCTGTGTGTTTATTTGGGGCTGAAGCAGCAGGACATGGCAGGACAAGAAAATTCAGCAACAATGTGGCATAAAACTACCTTACAATTCCATTTATAAAATAAAATCCCTTGAGATAAAGGACATAAACAAACCAACTCCTATCTCTTTTTGTAACTCTAAAACTTGGCTTCATTTTTATTCCGTATTGTCACATTATATAGCCATTGTAAAGACACCTAAGACTGACTCTCCTGAGAGGGTCACACCATACTTGGGTATGCTCTGTCCTTTATTTTAGGGATCTCTCTTTCTAAATAACAGTGCTTAAACCTAAATTGCGTGCTATCTCTCATTTATACAAAATAAAGTCACTAACTTTCCTTCAAAAAAAAATTCAGTGATCTGGTGACATGTTTCTGGGGTCCTATAGCAGAGGATGGGATCAAGGGCCCCTAGGATACTCTCTTCCTGACCTTGGTACTTTCAATAGTCTGATATTTGCATGAAATCACCAAAGGAGACAAAAATCTCATCTGCTGCCTTCAGAGTTTTTCTTTCTCTTGGTTACTTCTCATTTTCTTCCCTCTATAGTCAGCCCCAAGACAGTGTCCTTCTCCCTAGAAGGGAAGGAATGTACAACGTGCTGCTGCCAACATCAGAGAGGGAATTGAGAAGTTCCCAAAGGGGGGAAAGAGAGATCTAAAATGCAGGCGACCATTGCTGTGGCTAGTTTCCCACTCAACTGGAAAAGAAACAGGCTGCTTGGAGGCAGAGTGCAAAAGAAAGGCAGGTTCACCGAAGTTAAGCAGTGCACAGAAAGGTTCCCCAGGACCCCAACAGCCACTTCTTCTCTAAGTGCTAGCTCCCTGTAAGACCCCTTTGTCAGAGAACATTTCCACCTGGCATTTATGTCTCAGAGGCATCCAGGGTTCATGTGCTTCTTTCAACAGATCAAAAGGCAAAAGAAAAGAGATACCATTATAAAGGGAGAAATTATAGGTTTAAAGAGAAACCTGGCACTAGGAAAATGTCCAGAGATCTACAAGGATGACTCAACTAAGAATCTAAGCAATAGTGGAGAGGCTACCTTAAATGTCCTTCTCTGATAATGAGATTGATGACTACTTTATATGCCACCCTAGAGCCTTCATCTAGTAGCTGATCATTCAGAAGCAGATACCCACAGTTAAACACTGAGTTGAACTCCTGGACTCCAGTTGCAGAGAGGGAGGAGTGATGAGCAAAGGGGTCAAGACCAGGCTGGAGAAACCCACAGAAACAGCTGACCTGAACAAGGGGGAGCTCATGGACCCTTGACTGATAGCTGGGAAACCAGCATAGGGCTGTTCCAGACCTGAACATGGATGTCAGTTTGGAGGTCTGGGAAATCTATGGGGCCTCTGATAGTGGATCAGTATTTATTCCTTGTGTACGAATGGACTTTGGGAGCCCACTCACATAGAGGGATACTCTTTCAGCCTAGACACAGGGTTGGGGGGTGGTTCCTAGGCCCTGCTCCAAATGATATGACAGACTTTGGCAATCCCCCATGGAAGGCCTCACTCTCCCTGTGGAGCTGAAAGGGGTTGGAAGAGGGCATTGGTAGGGGACAAAGGAGAAGGGGAGAGAAAGGGAACTGGGATTGACATGTAAAACAAGCTTTTTCTCATTTAAATTTAAAAATGGGAAAAAACTGTTCTTGGACCAGACTCCTAGAGAAATCTCACACCAGATTTTCCAGGGATATTTCAGGCCAGTCAGTGCCTGTTTTTTTTATACTGCAGCATCTTTCTTCTCCAAAGTGGATAAATGATGTGACGAATGAGAAGATTACAAGTTCACAACCCCAGCAGCACTGGCTCCTAAGGCTTCCTGTGCTCAAGGACCTTTATCGTCCTTCGTGCCTTCATGTAAGGAAGACAGAGCTCAGTGACTGCTAAGCCAAGGAATGACTCTTGATGGGGTGTTATAAGGGGAACTTGGCACCAGGACAAGGGCTGAACTAGAGGGATCTGATCACTAGCTTCTCAATTAGAACAGAGTTTCCATTTACATTACAGATGGTTGGGAGCCACCATGTGGTTACTGGGCACTGAACTCAGGACCTCTGGAAGAGCAGCCTGTGCTCTTAACCTCTGAGCCATCTCTCCAGCACACAGAGTTTCCACTTACAATGAGAGCAAATTAATAGCTAGATAGAAGATACTAACTGGTTTGAACATCCATAGGTCAGAGAGTGGCCAAAATAGTCATAAAGTTTGTTAAGATGCAGTGACACCCATTTGTCTACAAATTATCCCTGACAGGTCCTGCAAAGGTCTAGTTACAGCACTGTTTCTTTGACCCCAGAGATTTTTAAATAGTATTTACCACCAGGGACCAGGTGTGGTGGCTCATGCCTACAATCCCTGTCTTCAGGAGGCTGAGACATAAGAATCACTATGAATCCGAGGCTAGCCTGGGCTACAAAGTGACATTGTGAGTTCCAGGCCAGATTGAGCTACAGAGTTAAATGCTGTTTCAAATGTATGTATGTATGTATGTACGTACACACACACACATATATATGTATATATATATATATATATATATATATATATATATATATATACATATGTAAAAGAAAAATTACCACCAGGCCTTAACTTTTGCAGAAAAAAGATACCTGACTTCTGCTGTGGATGGAAGAACAGGACAAACTGGATTAAAATTGTATCAGGAATAATTAGGCCCTGGGAAAAGTGGACCATCTCTTAGTAAAGCAGGGAGGGCTTTGATCATTCACAGCCTACTAAATGGAGCAAAGGTGCTTTCCAAACAACCTGAAGGGTTTAGAATTGGTGCAATCACTTAAAAGATTGAAAAACGTCTGATCCGGTCTCTTCACTCCACTTCCCATCCCTGCTGCTGACAGGTGACAAAAAGATTTAAATAAGTCAAAAGAGGTCGTTTACAGTTTTCTTTTCAAACTTGCAGTTCCTCCGACTCTTTTCCGGATGCATGGTCAACTGTTGCTCATCATGGTTTTTTTCGCAAGACGTTAATTTGAGCAGAGTTAAAAGGTTAAGAGGTGAGTCAGAAACTGGATTTGTTTTTCACCCAGGAGCCTGCAAGGGGTTGATTCAGGTTAGCCTCTGTTAGAGAGAAAGAGTAAGAGTGACCCCTGCTGGTTACAGAGGCAGTGCACATCTTTTCAATCAAATTGCAAATTTGAAGATCAGTATCTATGTCATCACATAAAAGACCATAAAACACATTCTCTACCCAAGGGATTACACTGAATTGAAAATTAAGCATCTTGTATCAGACATAGAACAAAGGACTACCAGCCTACAATCCACACTTCCAGAGAAGCTAGGAAACAAGGAGGACCGTAAGAGACACATACATGGTCCCCCTGAGAAGAGGAAAGAGACAAGAGTTTCTGAACAAATTGGGAGCACAGGGCGGGGTGGGGGCAGCAAAGGAGAGAAGTAGGAAAAACGAGGAGGGAGAGGAGGACATGAGGGATCAGGAAAATTGAGTCCGGGAAAGAACAAAGGACAGCAAGAAAAGAGATACCTTAATAGAGAGAGCCATTATAGATTTAAAGAAAAATCCAAAAATCCATTTAAAGAAATGTCCAAAGATCCACAAGGATGACCCCAACTAAGAATCTAAGCAATAGTGGAGAGGCTACCTTAAATTCCCTTCCCCTATGAGATTGATGACTACCTTAAATAGCATCCTAGAGCCTTCATCCAGTAACTGATGGAAGCAGAAGCAGACACACCTAGTTGTGGAGAGGGAGGAGGGATAAGCAAAGGAGTCAAGACCATGCTGAAGAAATCCACAGAAACAGCTGACCTGACCAAGTGAAAGCAAAAGTACCTCAGTTGTAAAGCTAGGGAACCAGCATTGAACATAGCCAAGCCCTCTGAATGTGGGTGCCAATTGGGCAGTCTATGGGACCTCTGACAGTGGAACCAGTATATATCCCTAGTGCACAAATGGACTTTGGGAGACCACTTTCCATGGAGGGATAATCTCTAAGCCCAGATACACGGAGGAGGGCCTCCCCCAAATGATGTGACAGATTTTGATGATCCCCCATGGAAGGCCTCAACTTCCCTGGGGAGTAGATGGGGGTGAAATGGAGGGATCCTTGGGGGAGGATGGGAAGGAGAGGGGACTGGGATTGCTACATAAAATAAGATTGTTTTTAAATTAAATAAATAAATTTTAAAAAATAAATTTAAGCATCTTGTACCATTGCATGATGGTGAAGAATGGCCACCAGGGCATCACCAGGCCTCCTGTTATATCGTTCAAGCCAGCATGGCACCACCTCATGAAACATAAAGTCCTATGACAATGAAAAAATACATTTGAACTGAAATTCTGGCCAAAGGTCTTTGCCAAAATGAATGGAACCCTATGATTTGGCAAATAGTCCATCCCCTTGAGCCATAATGAGGACAATTTCATAAGGCTCCACTCAGAATAGTTAGTTCATCAACAAAGCACAGCACAGGACAGTGAGAAGGCGTGAAGTCAGGCGCAGGCTTCCCTTATTCCCTGGTGGACACAGTGCCTGAAAGCAAAGGGTATGAGACACAGAACCTCTGGACTCACAATGTGTAAAGGGTATCCTCTGAACCCATCTGACTGGAGAATAAGCCAGCAACTTGCAGTCACTTACACACACATACACGCACGCACGCATGCACACTGGTCCATTCAGCTCCATGGGTTTATTTTCTTCTTGCATGAGTAACTCATGAAACTCTTTTTGGGGAGTTGACTGACCTTGAACTCACTGAGATCTCCTGTCTTTGCCTCCCCAGTGCTGGGTGCTGGGATTAAAGGCACACGCCACTGCCACCCGGCCCTGGAAAGGAAAGTTTAAAGCCATGCTCTTACTGTTCCTTCACTCTCTGAGAGCAAACAGAACAAAGATGTTTGCTAACAGGCAGAGATGAAACACAGGTGCCTGGAGCTATAAGGACTCTATGGTGAGTGTGCTACACAGGTCAGTGGCCTCTGAGGCCTAGTGAGAATAGGCACAGTCCTTAAACAGCACTACAGGGACTTCTGATTTCAAAGTGGGAGAACCCAAAAACCAATATTGCTGAAAAGGAAAACTAAGACTTGGGCTCATCCGTGTGCCTGAGCTCTGCAACAAAATCCATGTGTCTCTGGCTTTCATGATCCTAGTGGCCTACATCAAACATATTCCCATTGGCCCGTTTTCAGAGGACTGTCCATCCCAGGAAACATTTAAATTGCAACACTAAGATAATGAAAAGAGGACAGCAATAGCTCACACTCTTAATAAGCTTGGCCTGATGTTGGAGGCTAGCCTAGACTAATCAGAGGACAAGATGGGGAGGAGAAATGGAATCCATGCCTTGAATGGATCCAATACTGTGATGTGTTTGTTTAAAATGTCTACAGTGACTTAAGACCACAGTTCCTGGGTTCTGGGCCACAAAGTAGCATGGTTCCTCCTTCCTCAGGTCTGAAAACTGACTAAATTCATCGTCCTATGCAGAAGTAGCAGACAGTCCGTGACTGGCATGACTTCAGCCTGAAGCATCTCACTGAACTACCCAAGAGAATCCCGTGTGGTTGACAGCTGAGAATCAATGGGTGAGGGATTCCTAATGAGTCTAAGGATAGTGTAACATAAGGCTGCAAGAGAAGGGAATCCGAGGACTGAGACCTACCAGCTACCAAAGCAAAGCAGAGAAGCGTGGAGCCAGCAGAGGGAGCCAGAGCTAAGCACATATCAAAACCAGGACTTAGGACTTGAAAGCCCAAAGGATTCACAGAAACAGCGGGGCCCTTAGTCTCTTGTTCCAAGATCTATTCTTTCCCAAAACAAATCTGATATGAATCATTGTTTTGTGTTTTGTCCACAAAAACAAGCAATCAAATGTCTTATCTAAAGAAAGGAGCTTAACAAGACACATTTTATTTGTGTGTGTGTGCATAAGACACATTTTTTTTTCTGTGTGTGTTTGGCTTTTTCATACAATGTATTTTGACCATATTGTTTTGTGCTCTCCCAAAATATCCCAGACCTTCCTGCCTCCCTACTCTGCCAACATTATGTCCTTTCTCTCTTAAAGTAGGTAAATAAATAAATTGGTAAGTAAATAGATAAAATAAAAATAAAAATACCATGGCACTGACTTTGTGTTGGCCAACTACACCTGAGCATGAGCCCTGCCCTGGAGTGTGCTTGGTATACCCAGTATCACTCCATTGGAGAAAACTGACTTTTTCCACTGCCTACAAGTATCAATTACAAATAGCTTCTTGGTTAGAACTTGTACTCACTTCCCCTTCTCCCTGCTGGGACTTTGGCAAGATAGATTTTAATTGGTAACAGCTATCACAAAAACAGAAAAGATTTTCTTTTCTTTTGTGTGTGTGCAATGTGTGTGTGTGTGTGCGCAGATACCAGGATGTTGGAGAATACACATACATGTATATGTGTATGCACATGGAGAGCGTCATTCCTCAGGCTCCTTTTTGTTTGAGTTGGCATCTCTTACTGGCATACAGCTTGCCATTAGGCTAGGCTGGTTGGCCAGCAAGCCAAAGGGATGGGCCTGTCTCCACACCCAAAGCACTGGTGGGAGTACATGCACGTAACACCATAACTTGATTTTTAAAGATGGGTGCTGGAGATAGAACTCGGGTCCTCATGCTTGCGAAGCAAACACGACCACTAAACCATCTCCCCAGCTCCAGAGAAAAGACTTTTATTGGGGAGGGAGACTTCTTTAAGACAAATCAATAAAGCTCCTCACCTCCCTCCCTACCTCCCTTACCTCCCCTCTCTCCCTCCCTCATCTCCCTCCCTCCCTCCCACCCCCCCCTCTCTCTCTCACACACACACACACACACACCTTTGACTCTGTGTTCACAGGCTCCATAGTACTCCAAGACCCTCTAGAGCCCCTTTATTGTAATGTAAAATATTAACCCAATCTTTAGCTAGCCTGTAATTATGGGGTACACTCTGAAAGTGCCAAGCTGTGTTCCTTTAGAAGCCGGTAGTATTCCATTTGTAAGATGAAGGGGCATCACCAATACGCCTTCGCCGGTTATTACACTTTATACTCTTACTCAGTCAACACCTACGTGGACAAAGGTCCATCCTCCAACTTCCTGTGGCAGAACCTAAGAAGCACGGAGCCAGGTAAAGCTGTTCATAAAAGGCTCCAGTCCATTCACAAAGGAAGCATAGACATTATGTTGTTGTCCAGCACACCCTCACACCAGGATCAGTGTGCCATAAAATGACTCAGGGGACACAAGATCGGACCTTCAATGGGAGGGAAGACTTGACAAGGCGTTCTTGTAAGGACTGTGAAAGCTACACCAATATTAAATGACAATCTCTTGTGACATCTGGCAGACGTGGCCTGTGCCATTATTCTCCTCCACCTCCTTTTGTCTCTGCTCATCCTTCCTTTAACCCAGTGTTACTGACTTGGGGGTTGGGTTTATTGAGACAACGTCTCTCCGTGTGACCCCAGATAGCCTTTAGTTCTAAACCCTCCTGCCTCCATCTCCAAATTCTAGGGTTACAAATGTGCATCGTGACACCTGGAGAGACTGATTATTTTTTAATTGAAGTGAACGTTATGTAACTGACATAAACCTTTTTTCTTATAGACTCTTTTTTCTTATGATTTCAATTGTACACATTTCTTGTGTACAGAATGTGTATTTAATACATAATGACCAAGTCAGAGTATTTACCATTAATGTCTCCTTGATTTTTTTTTTAAATTTCTCTGGGATACTCAACAAAAGCCCCAATGCCAATGATGGAATATTTCTGTATAAGTTGTTGATCAAGGAGATCTCAGAGACCACCAAAACAGTATATGCTTTTTACCGTTCTTCTTGGTTGCCTTATTGCAGAATACACCACACAGAAAGGATGCATGATGCAGAGAAATCATCTGAAACTAAGCTGCAAGCTTCCTCCCCACTTGTTACTTTCCTAGTCCCCAGGGATACTTTGCTACTAGGGGAGAAATCAATGCTCTGACTCGACTGTGAGCCCTGCAGTTCAAGAGACTAATCTGCCAAGTAGAAGGGTAGACAAGCTCAATAGTACATGGCTGTTAAGAGGATAATCCACTGTTCTTTCACGGGATTTTAGATCTGCTACATAGACAATAATTCCTGCCTGGTTCTGTAAATCTGGCCAAAAACCCATCCATGGAAGGGGAGAATTTAGGTCCTAGGAAGGAACAGAAGGCTGTCACTTAGCTAAATTGATGGTATTGTGTAATGAGATTCTTCCCGCCAGCCTGATCCTAGAGCTCCATCAACCCCAAATAACACACAGAGACTCTGTTAGTTACAGTGTTATCAGCCAATACCCAGAGCTTCTTATTGGCTAGTTGTGTCTTAAGTATTAACCCATGACTACTAATATGTATATTTCTATAAGGACTTATCTTTCCAAGGGCGCCATCCTGATGTGTTCTCTCTTCCTGGGATCACATGACAACTCTCTACTCTTGGCTACATTTCCCAGAATCCTCCTTGACTCCTAGTCCCATCTATCTTGCTTCCCCTATTGGCCAACAGTGCTTTATTTATCAACCAATAAGACAAACATATACACAGAAGGACTTCCCCATCAGTATTGAGTTAACACCTAAATATCTATGTTTTATATTTATATTTATATTTATATCTATATTTATGTCCATAGACAAAAATCGGAGAAACCTTTCTTCCTAGTAAACAATAGGAAATGCAGAAACTCACGGATGCACGAGATGCTGAGAATAAGTGACAAACGAGTGCTCAGCCCTAATCAAGACACGTCCACCACCCATTCCAAGACTCAGGAGAGGGGGTAGAGAGGACCTAAAAGCCAGAAGATAGAGAAAAGAGCTGCAGAATGTTAGCTTCTGAGTATGACTCAGCCACTGCAGTCATGAGCTCCTAGCAGCTATGGATGCTTGCACTAGACCTGGAAACAGTCAAGCATGGATGGAGGAGGGACTGGGTGAGGGAGGTCCTTCCCCTCACTGTTGAACTGCATGCTCCTGTTAGTTTGGGGAGGAGAGAAATCACTGCCTTCAGTTGTGTACCTATCAGTGTGCCCAGTGGGTACTTTCCTTCCAAGGGTTACAAACATGATCCTGGTTGAACTAAAATACAAAACCATAAAGCTTGAAAATGACTGGTAGGGATAGGAGGTATTGTTGGTAGGGATGGAAGGTGTATAAGAAAATTTAGAGAGAGTAATCCAAGTACATTATGGAATTATCAAACAATAAAATTAATAATAAATTCTGATTAATGCCTTTTTGAAGAACTAAGAATTTCTTTAGACAAAGCCTCTCTACATAGCCCAAATTGACCTCAAACATACTATCTTCCTGCCTCAGCCTCCCAGGTATTAGGATTAGTAGATGTGAGCCAGTGCCCAGTGTTGCCAAGAAATTCTAATGATCAGGGGCCAGACGGAAGAGATTTGTGCACAGCAGGTACAAGAAGGAAAAGCAGCTAGGTTTCCCGAGTCTCCTGCTTTACCAAAAACCAGCACCAGTCAGGAATTCCTATCTAGGGAGCAGATCTAAAATCCTGCCTAGACTTGGGAGGCATTGTGTTCTCACCCAAAGTCATCGCTACTCGCCCTTTAGTTTTCATTTTCTTTCAAGTCTGTGTGTATTTTGCCACTGATACCACTGTACGCCTTTCAATGGCTGAAATTTTTTAATGATATATTTGAAAAGGGGGTGCATTACTTAGTCTGTGGATTTTAAACCTGCACCTATCATGCGTGGTCTCTGGGCTGGTGAATTTCTTCATGGACAAAGGTTAATAGGTTCTAAGGTCACGCAGAATAAACTCCACAGCTGTTATAGGACACACCTGCCTGCAGTTCCTGCTTCTGCCTTCCTCCTCTCCCACCCCACCTACTTCCCCTTAGCTCCAGCAATGGGCCAGGGTGCTGCACCCACACACTCATACTCCAGACTTTGCACCAGGAACTTCTCTGACCCCAGACTTCATGGCTCTTCCTTCCCAGCTATCATCCAAATGTCCTTTACTGTCAGAGCTAGGCCTCACTGCTCATAAAAGTGTGCCCTCAAGCTGGGCGTTGGTGGCTCGCACCTTTAATCCCAGCACTCGGGAGGCAGAGGCAGGTGGACAGAGGAACCTGTCTCAAAAACCAAAAAAAAAAAAAGTGTGCCCTCACCAGCCCTTTCACGTGTGTCCTTAGGGGTGTAGCCACTTGTAAATCATCCATGCTCCAGTGCACAACCATACACATAGGGGTACACGGGTGAGACTCAGGAGGAGGAGATGAAGTCAGGAAGGGGAATATGTTGGAGGAGTGAAAAGAATTGGATATAGAGATGGTCAAAATACATAGAATACCCATGAAATTGTCAAAAGATAAGCTTTAACGCTGTATTTAAGAAAACAGGTATTTCCATTGCTCTTTCTTATTTTATCTGTTGAAGATATGAAAGACCTAAATTCCCACCACGGAAGATGACAATATAGGATTCTCAAACCACCCAACACCTCCAGCTGCCACTTCTCTACCTAGCGTAGGATCATAGCAGAATGTGCGTGAGTTCATGTGTGTGTGCAATGTGTGCCTGTTGTAGGTTCATGAGTTTGTGTGTGTATGTGTGTAGTAGTATATGTAACATGTGTGAGTTAACCTGTGTACCTGTATATATTACATATGCGTGAGTGAGTGTGTGTGTGCCTGTGTGTGTGTATGTAAATAACATGAAATGAATGGGATCTGTGATATGATATTTATCCCCAAGGCTACATTTGCCTGCTCCTCCTCCCCATGTCCCTCTTGACCACCTGGCTAGTCTCTCTCCCTCGAACACTGAGTGGGCATATGGAACCATCCAGCTTTATATGGGGATTTCTCCTCTGGATTGTCACAACTTTTCACTAGCACATACTGATTTCTAGTTATTGGTTTCTTTATCAATTTCTCCCATGAGTCTGCAGCCTCCTTATAACACAAACTATCTGAGAGATTTGGGGACACCAATGTCTCTCACAACATCAGACTAGTTACAATAGGTTTCCCCAGCATCTTTGAGTAAAGAGCACACAGCCCTTCCTACTGCTGTGAGAGAGATGCCCCTCCTATAGTAGGCCAGCCCCATGGCCAGCCACCATCACAGTGTCAACTCATTGTCTCTCCCTTCACTCGGCTCTTCCTCAGCTTCAGCAATCCCAAGTCACTTCATATACTTATTTTTTCACTACTTTTTCTGTCCCCTTCCACATTTAACCCTCTCTCAAATAAATAGAGCATGTGGTTGGAGAGATGGATCAGCAGTTAAGAGCATTGGCTGTTGCTTTTCCAGAGGACCTGGGTTCAGTCGCTGTTACCTACATGGTATCTCACAAGCATCGGCTAGCTCAAGTTTCGGGGTATCCAATGCTCTATTCTAACTTGCTGGGGCACCAGGTACACAGATATGCCTGCAGGCAAGACACCCATACATAAAATTAAACAAAAAGCTTAAGAACTTTTGGATTACAGTTCCCGCAGTCAGAGAAGCATGGCTTCTTCCAAATCAGGCTAAAGGCTTTATGAAATCTGATCTCTCGCTGGCCTCAGTTCACAACAGCAACGAAGCATTCAAAATGGAAAACATACAACCAGTTACGAAGTTCCCTGTGGCTGGCATTCCACAGCAATGATTCCCAGACTCTGTCTAACATCTAAATAATGCAGGAAGGCTTGTTAAGGCACATTTGGGTGGCTGGGCCATGTTCCCAGTTTCCCATCCAGAGGGTCAGAGGAGGGGTCTAAGAATCTACATTTCCAATACGTTTCCATGGGAGGCTGGTGCTGCCATGCAGGGGACCACGCTCAGAGGACCCTTGCTTTCCCGCAACACCTCCAAGCACAAAGCTGATTTGGCCATAAACTGTTTTAGACGCCGTCCCCTCCACCAGCATAATAAACTCTTAAACAGGATTGCAGCCCTTCTCAAACTTAACATGGGCTCAGGTCACCTGGCAGATGGAAAACCCCAAAGTCGGCACGGAGCTTCGTGGTGAGACCAAGGTTGCTGGTCTGCAGACCAAACTCGGAATTGAAGATGCTGCACAATTTACCAAGTAGATTCGTCCAAGAACAAAATGATTTCTTGGGTCCACAGCTTTGAGTAGATTTCAGATGATTTATTTCTAATCCAAACTGTATGGCTAATATACTTCTACTGTGTTTAGATTTCTGATAAAAAGAGAAAGCAGTTAGTTAGCATGTAAACTTTCACCCGCATGAAACTCCATTATGAATGGGCCAGCTGACTCATCAGCATAGCCCAGAAGTACCCAGGCTCATGGTCACAGAGTAATGGAGCAGGAGGGGAGGCTGGGAGGGTGGGGCTCTTCTCCATTGATTGAGGACTTTCTGTTCCTGTGATGCATGGTGTTGTTCCATAGTTGCTGCATTCCGCCTCCCGTTGACATCTGGCTTCTAATGCATTATTGACTCTGAGTCTCCCACAGGCCCATTTTCATGTTGTCATGCCTTGGCAATAAAGATGTTACAGAGATGGGGAAGTGGAAAGGATCATAAGTCCCTTAAGTAGCTCCCTAGCCCATTGCTCTCTTGTACCTGAAGGCAATAGTGAGCATGCCATTAAGTGAGTGCCGGCCACCTACATATTTTGCAGGGCCAAAAATATAAATGCAAAACCTGTGTCCAAAAATAGAAATTTCAACACTGTGACAGCAGAGAGCTGTCAGTCAGGTGTCAGAGCCGTCTAAAGTCATATATACCCACAAAGCCAACCCTAGAGAGGAAGTCAGAAGATGGGTTTTTAGAAACTCACTCTCTTCCTCTCCTCCCCCTCCTCTCCCTACTTTTATGACTAGAATGGCAGTGTCGTCCATTGCATGGTTGAATAAAAACTTGTTTCCGTGTGTCTCTGCCCTACCTTTCTTCTTCTCCTCCTTCTTTTTTTTTTTTTCTAAACAGCTTGAGCTTCTGATCAAGACAAGTCTTACTAGAGGCCACTGATTCCACAGAGGGCTAAGTACCCTCTACCTTTGGTCTGACTGTGATAAAATGGTTTATCTAATCTATGATAAGAGTATGTACTATGCAAACATGATTAGAGGGGAGAGTGCGTGGTCTCCTGGACTCATAAGCTTCTCCGGTCATCTGACAGGGCTTCCTAAATGACAGTGATTCTCCATAGATCCGGTTCCATCCTCCACACTTAGAGGTCCAGATGAGACCCAGGACATGCCCACCTGTGAGGACCACTCTTTGAGGAGCAAAGCTGGGAACTACCCTGTCCCTTGAGGAACACACTAACAGCAGGGGCAGAATAAGCACCTGAGATGGGGCTTCTCTGGGCATATGTGGGCTCTGGGGGTAGAATACACACCAGATTTCAAACACCCCAAAACAAGAGAAAATGCCCTGTTAAGAACAGTGTGTTTATTGGGTAAAATAAAATATGTTACTAAAATTTCATCGGTTTTGTCTTGTGAAGTTTATTGGTGATGACATGTTCAACAAGTTCAGCAGAGCTTCCTGTGTTCTTCCTCTCCGGTGGATTCTGCTCTCTCAAGAGCAGGAGCACAGAACCAGCCCAGGGAGTGACACACTGATGACTGAGTTCCTCTGGCAAGGAATTACTATGCCAAGTTTCTCTCCCTACTCCAACTCTCTTTCTCGGTCTCTCGGTCTCTCGGTCTCTCACAAGACAATCTTTTAACATAAGAATATGTCAGGCCAGAACAACTGGTTTTTAGAGTTACTTTTCAATTAGTTGAGCATTGCTTCTGGAGTCAAATTCGCTGTATAGTTTTCAATCCTGATATATTTTTTAAACACTACATCAGCCTATTCAGTGGAGTGTATGAGGATAGGAATTAGAGGTCTAAAATCTGAATTCTGGTAGGATGTCATGTTTACTATGTTTCAAAATAACAAATAAACACACACTGCAGTCACTGCAGCACTTTGAAAGATTCAGGTAATTTTTTTTCACAGTATCATTTGCAGATATTATGGACCAGATTCTATCCACCGATGTTAACTCTCCAGAGGCATTCCATGAATGAGATATCCATGTTCCGAATTTACAGACAGCAAAACTGAGGCAGAAGGAGGTAAAGTAACAACTGCTAAGTGGCTGGGTCAGAATTTAAACTCAGGCAGCCAAGGCTACACTATGCAAGCGCCTGCCACAGTTGGCTAGCGAGTGACTTGGTTAGATTACTAAAATGCTTTAAAAAGCAGGGTCATCTAAAAAAAACCCCTCCAGCAAAGTCTTTAGTGTTTATCTTACTTTCTATCCCTGGGGAATTTATATAAACCTAAAAGAAGCATTATAGACAGGAACTCATTCCCACACAATTCCCTATGCTGCAGGCTGACCAGATCACAAGTGGGAAAATCTGTATGGAATCTGATACAGATGCACACACACACACACACACACACACACACCATGCATTACATTTACACACTCAGACACACACTACACACTATAAACATACTCAAGCACACACATCACACACACCATATAACACACTCTCACACATTCGAACACACATGGACACATACACACAAGTATGCACACACATGCACCCCACATACAAACACACACATGTTCAAGCATACACACCACACACACACACTCACACACATTGGAACATGCATGGACACATACACACTAGCACATGCATGCGCACACACACGCTGATGTGTTTCAGGCCAGCAGCATACACTAAGCATGCTGGCTTTTGAACAGGACCATCTTCCCAGCCAACTCCTGTCATCTTCAAGAGTTCAACTGAGCCTGCTTGACCAAGATGAACACATCTGGGTTTATTGTCTGTTTATGTTCCTGCTTATCTGCAGGGGGTGGGAGGTTATAAGACCCTCACCTGAGTATCCAGCCCTTCTCTGCCCTAATTGTACATGCCCTCAGGTTTTCCAGGAGAGGCTGGAGCATAATGAGGGAGTAGGCTCCATTGACAGAAAAGCCCTGATCCTTGGTGAGTAAAAACTTCAGTTTCAGCCTGGTGAGGGAGGAGTACCCACCCCTCTCTAAGTAACCCCTCACCTATGTTCTATATGGAAGCCCCAGTAAATTCGTTGGTTCCCCAGAATGAACTCTCATAGAATTTTGCCTCAGTTTGTCATTGGGACTTTAGGAGGAGGGATAGTCACTGTCTTATGTCTCCCCTTGGAAGGAATTGAAAGCAACCGTGGTGCATGTCAGTGGTCCCAGCATTGGGAGGTAGAGACCCTGGGATCAGAAGATCAAGGTCATCTCTTACTACATAGCAAGTTTGAGACCATTCAATCTACATGAGATCCTATTTCAGAAACAGAACAAAACACAAAACCCATTAAATAGAACTATGAAAGCCTGTTTGTTCAGGTCTTGTTTTTGAGACAGGGTCTTACTTACTATGTACCCTAGACTGACTTTGAATTATCAATTTTCCACCCTCAGCCTTCTGAGTTTTCAGATCACATAAATGCACCAGACAGTCAAACAGCATTTTGCAGGAGTTTCATGGTTGTCTGTGTGCTCCTTACATTTAAATGCAGATTTCTGCCAAGTGTGGTGGTGGTTCACACCTGTTCAAAGTCTTTCTCAACTATGTAGTGAGTTAGAGTCCAGCCTGAGTTATGAGAGACTGTCTTAAACCAACGAAAACACAAAGGATAATAAAAGCAGGTTTCTAGGTATTAGGTCTGTCAGGTAAATCTTTAATAAAACCTCAAATGATGTAGGAACAAAACGAACTCTGCAACAAGAAACAAAATAAATGATGGGTTTGGATCAAATTGCCCAGAAACATTGTGTGTCACCGTTAATGTCAACACCTCAAAACCAATATCACTCTTTAATTACTGCAGCCTTCCCAAGTCTGGAGTTTTCCAGACAGCTCATTTCACAGAGATGTATTTACTTTGAAAAAGTATACTCAGCTAGCAGCTGTGGTTCCATCAACCTAAGGCTCAGTCATAAAATCCTTTTATATTTCTCCCCAGGCAGTAATTACTTGATACCCTTAAACATCTGTGTCAAACACAAAAGAAATTGTTCTGGGTTTTCCTGCCTTTCCATTGCTCAAAATCATAGAAAACAACAAGCAACTTTTGTGGAGTCCAAGGCATCAGAAATCTTAGTTGTACTTTGGGAGTCGAACAGAAGCAACTCATTGCTGAAAAAAATATTAATAAAACAAGCCTCCATTGTCATATAGTGAGTCCTCAGGGAGTATAAAACCCCTGGTTTCAAAGCTAGAAAATATGATGGAGAATAGACAAACCACAGAAAGGGTTATTGTTGCCACTGAATCTTGCATCCCTGTAGGGTCCTAACCTTCTGTCTTCTAAATCAGCCCAAATGAGGTCCCTCCTAGTGGAGTTCTTCCTTCCAGTCCTCTGATGCCCAAACTGGATCATCCGAGGATTGCTCACTTCAACAGAGTGTAGAGGGTGACATTAGCTTATTACCTGGACTCCCTGGGGCTTGTAGATCCACCTGCCTCCCTCAATTCATTATCAGGACTGCTGTTCTGTTCTTACACTCCACACTTCCTGGTCACGTCAAAAAGATAGTGCTCTACATTTGGAACTTTGTCTCTCCCAGTGTTGTTAAGAGGTTTAATAAAGGTGACTTTTTAGCCATGCTGCGTGCCTTCCCTAGGCTGTTTCCTTTCCAGCCCACCTCTGCTCACTTTTACTGCAGGGTCCTTGAGCTCCTGCTGCCCCTTCTTCCCTGCCAGGCACAAGGCACAGGTCACTGAGGGTCTGGGTGAACAAGGACCCTATTCTCCTTTACTCTGTCTCCAAATCTTACACATATCCACGCCTCATCCCAATGCCACTTCTTCAGCCTAAAGGCTTCGCTCCCTCTCTGAGTTCTCAGGGCACTTCCTTCAGCCCTTTGCATTCTTCTCTGATGCCCGCCCATGGCGGTATTTCCTCCACTGACCGCCATCTCTTCCAAAGGTGGACCACCCACAAAGCACTTCCCACTTACTTTGTTTTTCAGAAAAGAAGGTGTTCTAATGGGCATGGTTTTCCGACTCACCTTTCTGAATGTACGTACATTCACAATGCTAAGTATTTTTAGAGTGCAAAGTAATTTCACTTTCACCTACTAATATCAAGCAATAATGGTAACTAACATTACCACATTTCCCCTTCACTTCTTTGAACTTTATCTTAATCATGATATTAAAAATCTTGTAAAATGCAGTTTGTGATCTTATTTATTAGACAGAATACACAAAATATGACACAGGATTGTGTGTGGTTAATGCAAGATCTTTTATTCAAAACCAATTGCTCTACTGAAAAAAAGCAATGTCTTCAAGGGCTAGAATAGCGGGAGGACACATTAAACATCCCAGAACACTAACTAACAACTCAGCTGCAGTTTTTGCTCTCACAGATTCTCCTTGTACTTGAAACTTGATGAAGGAAATCATTGTTATTATTGACAACAGTAGAACATCTCTTCTTTTGAAAATTTCCATTCATGCACATAGTGCATCCTGGCCATATATATAACCCACTCCCTTCCTCATGTTCCCCCAGACCCTTCCCAATAAATCTTCCACATCACTCTCAACTTCATGCAATGTGGAAGTAGATCGCTTTGTCAATAGGACGAATTAAAAAGTAACAACCAAACACCCCCTACACTGTTACACGAACACATCTGCCACTGTATTCTGAAAAGCTAATGAATAATACATCTATTCATCTCATGTAATGTTTTCATATACATTATGCTTTGCCTTGGGACTATTCTGGGACCAATGATGACCTAGAGCATCCTAATCAATTTTCTGCTATTATGCACATGGAAAGATTAGGTCTCCAGCAAGAGAATGGAAAATAGACGACACTGGGCTTATATTGAACTTTTATGGTGGCCTGGTAACCAATTATTTAATTGAGAATGATGTTTCTCAGCAGGGTATTGTTTGCAAAAGAATTTCCCTAAGTCACATAAAGAGCAAAAATCAATTTCGAGAGCAAATATTGTGTTACTTAATCTCCACTTTCCATGTTTGCATTGTTGCTATGGGGAAGTCATTAACCCATAGACGCCTCTGCCATCTCATTTCCAAGACAAGGAGGATGGGCTGTGACACTGATTGCTTCCCGATGTGAGAGCCAGGGTAGTTCACTGCATTTAAGAACTCTCATGAAAGACAAAAATATGTGATGAAAAACTGCCATTTGATTACTTGTTTTAAAGAAACAGTAAATGTGCATTGTTCAGCCATCACAGAAGTACATTCCAAAACTGAATTGCTACCCATCCCTCCCTTGGCATAGCATCCCTACTCTACGAGTGTGAGGAAGTCAGTTCAGTGCTCACGCCTCAGACCTATACAGGGCTGTACACACCAGTTCGCTCTTCCCTCATCCACACAAACCCCATGCTGTCTTCTAACCCCAGGAAGTCTCAACTATCTGGATAGTTTGTGTAAAGCTGACTCCAAATTGCAGCTGCAGGCAAGACAAGCCCTGGATTTGGACTAATGGCATCAGGGGTCTTAGGATTGACCAGGCACACCTAAAACGTGAGGGTACCTTTTCCTCCTCTCCTGCTCATGGTGGGAAGAAAGTGAATGTTTCCTAGGGCCCCATAGGTAGCCTGGCCATGTGAGCATGGTCCTGAGTGGTGTGCTGTGTGAAGGACAGTACACGGAGGTTTTCAACTAAGTTACCTAGTGTTGGGTGAGCAGGTGACAGGGGGGCAGTCATCTGCCTCTTAAAGCATCTTATGTAAAATCTTCAGAGCAGCTCCTTCCTGCATCTGTGCATACAATGGCCACAATAAAGACATGATGGCTAGACGATCGATAGATATAAAGGTCAATACTAATTAATTATTACTATTTAATAATAATGCTTGGCTAACGGTACTCAACCCGTAGCTAGACAGCCTTCACAAGCTGCACTCAAGAAACACATAGATTACACATTTAGATTATCATAATTAGCAAAGTGCTCAGCTTTGGCTTAATGCAGAGAAACAGAAACTATGAAGTCAGAAGTGAGGTATACACCAACGGCATGGACTCTGGGTAACTCATGACCTCTCTGTGCAAAGATCTGGCAGGAGCTTGGGAAGATGGAATGGGCTAGAATTGTGGCAGTAATTAATACATGAAGAAGAAATATGAGACTCAACCAGGTCAGAGGAGACTTGCTCCATGGGCCTTATTGTGAATACCCAGCTTTGTGTTCAGAGGTGAGCATTCATTCGTAGTCTTCATATAGAATGTGTCTATTGTAGATCTAGCAAGTCTCTTAACACTTTCTAACTCTAGAAATTAAGACAACATGTCCCCTTTTGCCACAGCTCCTTCCCCAATCTTCCCCCAGCCCCATCCCTGATCCAGCAAGATTTTTGAGAAATCCCATGATACCAGGCAATGTGTTACAGTGTGGGATTACCTGCAGAGAGCCTTGGCTATTTGTGAAGCTGGGAGGATGAAATCTAAGTGGCAATGAGATTCCCAGCATGTTGGATAAGCCGGCAATGTGGGGCATCCACGGGAGAAAGCTGCAAGCACTGAATAAAGCAAGGTCAGGAGAAAAGTCTATGGGCTGCAAACTAAAGCTATAGGGGTGCAGGATTACCCAAGCCCATTGGAGCTCACACCATAGGTGTGCAGGGCTACCTGAGCCCACTGGAGCTCACATCAAAGCAACATGAGTCCCAGATGATTGACATGAGCTATTGTTAAATGTTTGTCTTGTTATATTCTGATCTTGCTCTGGTCCCATCCCTCCTTTCTGTGTCACCATCCTTCCCTCTCTTTTGGAATGGGAATGTTTCACCTGTGCCGTTGTATACTGGAAGTCTAACTTTTTTTTTGCAGAGGCTCACAGCCAAGAGATGGTCTTGAGCTTCACTATAAATGTTGGGCTTCAACTTTGAATGAAGCTGAAATTGTTATGGCCACAGGGATTCCTGAAGTTGGGCGAGCTGTGTTTCACATGGTGAGATAGTCCGTCGTGAGCCTTTGGGGGCTGGGAGTAGAAGTCTATCGAATCTGAAATGTTCCCCATGGATTCTTGGCTTTGAATACTTTTCCCCTCATCCCCACCCCCCCAACACACGTGTACACACACACCTGCAGCTGGTGGTACTATTTTGGAAGATTCTGGGAAGCCAAACCTAACTGGCAGAAGTAGGTCCCTAGGGGTAGGCCTCTTAAGTTTGATTCATTTGCCTCACATCCTGCTTCCTGGTTTGCCATGAGGGCAACCCTCACCACATCCTACCAGCAAGAACTGAGATGTTCCTCCATGCCCTTGAGAACATGGTGGACTGAGATTCTCTGAACTCAAGATCCCAAAACAATACTCCTTCCCTAAAGTGGCTCCTGTCAGACATAATGGTCACAGCAAAAACAGGTAAATTAGTGGGTCCTCTCCCCCACTGTGACCATTTCAGCTGTTTCCAGATTGTGTTTCACTTCCCAAATAGTGGTGTATTTTTTCTTCTTTTTCTTTAATAACTCACTGAATCTACAATTTTCATTTTCAAACATGGAGTTCCCACACTCAGGACTTTCTGAGCTCTGTGTGCTTATCTCACAGTTCATTTGCAAGTCAAGTGAGAAGACATGAAGATATGGACAAAATTATAAACTCAGTGTAATCACACTTCCACTCTTACCTAGCCTAAAGAGACTCTGTTCATCCTTTTCCTGAGCATTCAAAGACTGGAAAAAAATTAACTTCCTTTACCTCCTCAGCTCTCATCTGCTTTAATACAGTCATGGGGTTATCTATTTGCTTATTATTATTATATTGCAGTAGTCCCCTTTGTCCATAGTCTCCAATAGATGCCTGGAAATACAGAAACCATGTTATCTCTACTGTGGATACTGACTATGTCTTCTGTAGTTGAGGGGGAAGCCACACGGCAGCAGCGTTCACCTGTCCTTCCGTATTTGGTCAGTGCTTACACCCTTACTTCTGTACTTTGGGTCCGTTATTAAGTGAACTTAGAATTGCCTGCACAAATACTGAGGAACTGTACAGTTACTGAGTAGTTTAGGAGGAAGTAGCACACATCACGGGCACCCTGAACAGAATTGATTCCCAGGAGGAAGAGACAGGAAGGAAACAGTGTGAGACTTTATCGTTCTATTCAGCATGGCCCACAGTAAAACTTCAACCTGCTTATTTCTGGAAACTCTCCATTTAGTGTTTTCTGACTATACTAAGTGAGTCTGTGAATCTGGAAACTCTCCATTTAATGTTTTCTGACTATACTAAGTGAGTCTGTGAAAAAAGGGGGACTTTATTTTTTAGTTGTTTGTGTTTTATTTGTTATTATTGTGAGTGTAGGTATAAATGCATGGCACACATTTTTACCTGATATTATTTTTAACCAATATTCATTTAGTCTTGGTCTGCGTTAGTCACTTTTCTATTTCTATGATAAAGCATCATGACCAAAGCAACTTATAATAAAAGAAAGCATTTATCTGGGGCTTACAGTTTCAGAGAGTTAGCATCCATGACCACCGTGGCAGGGAGCATGGCAGCAGGCAGGCAGGCACAGCACTGGAGCAGCAGCAGAGACCTCACATCTTGAGACACAACCACAAGGCACTGGGAATGGTTCCCACCTTCTGAAACCTCAAAGCCCACCCCAGTGACACATCTCCTCTAACAGGGCCACGCCTCCTAATCCTCCCCAATCAGTTCCACCAACTGGGACCAAGTATTCAAACACATGCATGTTTAAGAGTCATTCTCATTCAAACCAACACAGGTGCATACCTAGCTCTTTATTGTCCATCCTCCATTCTGCAACTCAGCTCTTCCATCTGGAACCGCCTCCCTTCTGCAGGTAGTATGTCCTTTCAGATTGTTTCCAGTGAGAATGGAGAAGATGATGACAATTTTTTTCCTCCTGAAAACGCCTCTACATTGCCCTCCTTCAAACTTAGAAACGCTGAACAAGAATAGTCCAGGAATGGTGGTTATTTTTGCCCAGGATACTGAATACATTACCCATTCCCCACGTTCAAGTTGCCTTTGAGACATCAACTATCATGATAAGCATTGTGCCTTTACAGGTCTTTCTTTTCTCTCTACCTTCTTCCAAGGTTTCTTTATGATCTTTGTGTTTTTTGTTCTGATGGTATGGCTGTGATTTATTTGTATCCATTATGTTTGAGGTTAATGAGATCTCCATAGTCTAAAACTTTGTTGCTTTAAACAATTCTAGGCCGGTTGTTGTGGTGCATGCCAGTAGGATTTGCTGAAAGAGGCAAAGGCAGAAGGATCAAGAGTTCGTAGCCAGCCTGGGTTACACATTTAGCCAGGCATTGGTGGCACACGCCTTTAATCCCAGCACTTGGGAGACAGAAGCAGGTGGATCTCTGTGAGTTCAAAGCTAGCCTGGTCTACAAAGTGAGTCCCAGGGCAGGCTCCAAAGCAATACCAAGAAATCCTGTCTCGAAAAACCAAAAAAAAAAATTAAATAAAATTCTACAAAATTCTCATTTTTGTCAACATAGTGAATTCCATCCAAGCCAGCCCAGGCTAACATAAAAAGACCTTGCCTCAAAAAGAAAACATACTAATAAATAAGTAAAATGTTTTAATATGAATATAGTCATCTTCCACACAACATTTCCATAAACAAAGGTGCATGTGTGCATTGTTGCAAATGACTGTCATCCCAGCCAATCAAATGCCATCCTGGAGAGTTAAGCAATTCCCGCTTATAAAAGCATTATTATTCCAGCTGGGCTTCTTGACTATTTGCATCCCCTCAAGTAGGGGTGGAGAGGACTGTAAGACCCTCGCCTGAGTATCCAGCCACTTTCTACCACTCTGCCTTATAATTTGCTCACGGCCTTGAGAGGGGCTAGAATTTTTAAGCCGGGGAAGACTATGGAAGAGGGGGGATTCCACCTATGAAATGATGGGGAAGCCATTATCCCTGCTGGGTAAAGGCTTTTCAAGTGTGGCCCGTTAGGAAGAGGAGCACCCACACCCTTGTGAGTAACCCCTCCCCACGCTCTTTATGGAAGCCTGGGTTTGTTGCTGGCACCTTAGGAAAATGGATGAACATTGCTCACAGAATTTTAGCAACATACATACACATGTGTACATATGTATTTGACTGACGTAGGAGGGCCCAGCCTGTTGGAGATGGTGCTATCCCTAGATAGGTGCTATCCCTAGATAGGTGGAAGTGCATTGTATAAAAAAGCAAGCTGAGCTAGCCATGAGGAGCAAGCCAGTAAACAGCATTCCTCCATGGGCCCTGCCTCTGCTCCTGCTTGAGTCCCTGCCCTGACTTCTGTCACCGGCTGTGCTCAGGACAGATATGTCAACTAGTGACCTCCCCAAAATTGCTTGTAGTCATGGTATTTATCACAGCAATAAAAAGTAAACTCAGACAATAGCAAAAACAGTGTGTGCGCACGGACGCATGTTTGTTTGTGTGTGTGTGTGTGTGTATGCATGTGTGCATGTGTGCATGTGCATATGTGTGTGGGCATGTGTATGTGTGTGTGTACACGAGAGTGTGAGTTGTGTGTCTACCATTTGTGCTGTGTGCCATAAAGCCTTGGTGCGTAGCATGCGAGAGCATCTAGGTTTATGTAATTACACTCCCTAATATTCAAACAACAAGGAAATCACCTAACAGCATACTTCTCATAACACAGCTCTGTTGTTAGGTGACTCATGGCTGTATATTATATTCTCACTCTGATAATCCCACAGCCACCGAGATAACAGATCCATCAAGTCCTCAAGTTATAGCTGAGCAGAAGCGCCAAGTAAGATGAAGCCATAAGCTGGGGGTGCTGGATCAATGCTGTAAAAGGCAACCCTAGTAGTTTAGATTCACTTCATTGAACCCCCCACTCATTTCCCAGCTTCCAGGAAGAATCTACAGTCAAAGTTCTTCATCTCTTCTCGCTCCCCCATGTCCTGGTCCCCAGAAGGAAACCTCTCTAGAACCTGCACAATCTATGTCTCCATATCTGAGCTGAGATAGCTTGTCCTTGCTATAGAAAAACGAAAGTAGAAAGTCCTCTGAGAGCTGTAATAGTGCCCCAAACCACTGCCCAAACTTAACGCTAATCATTAACACTCGGTTCAGTTGTCACTGAGGTCAAAATGCATCTCAATTACATGCAGGAAGTTGTAATCCAATATCTATGTGCAGATGCAGTCACCAAACAGCCTGGAATAGCAAGGACTTTAAATTTGTGCCTATATGTATGAATAAGGGGCAATAAGGTCTCATTCAGACTCTGATATTGTTGAAAAAATGAATTCCTATGAAACAGTAGCTTGATTTCCTGTAATCATTTTATAAACTAGAATAATCTGCCAAAGGGTAAATATCAATGATACATTAAGGACCCAGAATTCTATACAAAGTGCTAGAAACAGATAGAGGCTCCAATCGGAATGCTTCTACTCAAGCAGACTAGTGGAACATCAGCATTATTGCCTTCTAGTATCAGATTTTAGTCCAAATCTAAAACATCAAAAATCTATAAATATTATACAATAATGGGTGGGATAGTGCATGAAGTTTTTTCTTCAGATAACTAAAAATGAGCTTTCTAAGTCTGACTTAAATGTAACTCAGTCCAACCACAAGTAATGATTATGCTGAAGAAGACAATACAAATTATCATGTTTGACAACTGTTTATACTCCTTCCTATGACAAAGCTGTGTTAATCAGCCTTCTGCTGCTGTGACAAACGCCTGAGGTAAATGATGCAGAGAACACTTTTATCTTAGTTCAGGTTTTCGTCCAAAGTCAGCTGGCACCAGTTGTTTGGGTTTGCCATGACACGGTGCGTCACGGCAGGTGCTTCAGAGTCACCATTCTCAGCGTGGCAGCCAGGAAGTAAAGAGAGACAGAAAGAGCAGAAGCCAAACACCCCTTCCAAAAGCATACCTCGGTGACACGCCCTCCTTCCTCCTCTACGGTTCCACCGCCTCCCAGCAGCACCTCAGACCAGAGACCAAGTCTTCAGGGCCCTTGGAAGACACCTCAGACCCACACTTAGCACTAACTATGGAGTTAAGCGGTGCTTTTAAACATCTTCAGTGTATGCTCTGGTGCATGACACTCAATGAAGACTCACCTCAAATTCTGTACAATTTCAATGATGTAATTTTTCCAATGGCTTTAATCAAACAACTTTCTCTCCTACCCCACTAATCAACACCAAGTACTACATTTATTTACAAACACACACACACACACACACACACACACACAGTCTCTGTCTCTAAAAGCTTAATAACTGCCAATTTCAGCTGTGACATCTATTAATAAATTGATTTATGACCCTAACAAACACCGAGAGCTGCTTGCTGCATGTTCAGCCATTGATAGTGAACACTTGGGGAAGATTAGCTGACGGACATGTGAGTAGGGAACAATACACCAGCTACCATATACCGTATACTGTACATATGCCATACAGTCCCTGAAGCAGGGCTAACTTGGTCCGTTTTTAATTTTGTATAGCTTTTACTTTATAAAACTTATAACTGAGATAATCTATAAGCAATTTGTAACTTGAAGGTATGTTATCTAAAAGACAGAAACAATACCATCTGACTGTAATTTAGAAGAACATTATTAAGAAAAGTAACATAAGCAGATTGCAAATGTGTTTCCCTGTGTGGGGGGGGGCGTGCATGCACACTTGCTTTAATCATACTTGAATCTCCAATCTTGTAAGCGTTAAGATGGGAATAGGTGTGTTTTCTGTGACTTTCCCAATCCCTTCTAATTAATTTGATTTAAAGAAGTGGCATAAATGCTTCCAAGGAGGAGGTATTTTCAGTAAGGAGTCTGAATGAGAAGGATTCTGTAAGGAAACTCTTTCCTCAACACCCAGTGGGTGTTCACCATCAGTTACCTGCTGGTGTGATGGTGCCCACCATTAGTTATCTGTGTGCTTGGAGGAAGCTGCAAATCCTCCTGCACAGAAACAGGTTCGGGCTCTGGAAGGAATGTTTCAAGTTAAACCAATAGATCGAGTGGCCAAGGTTCCTAACAATTTCCCTCTTGTGTCAGTAGCCTCTGGGAAGCTGGGTGTGAGTCCCTGTGGCCACCTGCAACCTTCCTTCTCAGGGAACCACTGAATGTAGGAATCTGCAATGAGGAGTGAGCTTCTGCTGTTGGGATCCTGGAGGCAGTTCCAACAGAGTCAGGATGGTAGAAGCAGAGAGCATCTCATGGTGATGTCTAGCTGGCCTCAAACAGGAGGCAGGTATAAAAACTGCTTTCTCGGTGATTTAAATTTTTAAAAACATTTTTCAACCATTAGACACAAGTATTTAAAAAATATTTGCAGGGTTTTCATAATAGAGTTTTTTTTTTCGTTTTTGTTTTTGCTTTAAGAAAAGAAAAAGAAAACACTCAGGAGGGGCTCAGGAGGCTCCTGACCTAGCCTAGGAGTTCCTGGAAGCTGAGAGTTGCTGGGAACCAACAAGAGGGTTGGATTTTCTTTGGAGGTGTGGCCACCTCCACACCCCAGTACAGCTATAAGTGCACAGGCAGCACTAATTAGACTCATGGGTTATTTTTAAAAAGAGAAGGGAGCATAAAGTTGGATGGGAAATGTGTTGGGGAACTTGTGGGGCAAAGTCAGGGCAGATGTTATCAAGATACATTGCCTACTTATATGAAATTTCCTAAGTCTATTATTGAGAATATTTTTAACTCCAAAATCAACACCTATACTCATATACATATTCACCATATTCAGTTCTCAAACTCTGTGTGTGTATGTGTATACTCACGCGCTCATGTGCCAGGCTGGTGTCAAACTTGCAGTAATCCTCCTGTCTCTGTTTCCCAGTGCTAGAACCACAGGTGTGCCCCAGGACACCCAGCCTCATACAAGGTATTTCAACAGGCTGAAAACTATAAGCTCTAAACAAGGATAAATTTAAAAGCAAATCTAAAAATAAAAATAAAAAGCAGAGCATAACACAGAGGTTCTGAAAAGTAATTCATCTGTTCTCCCCATTGTCTGTTCTCACCATTGTGTTCCCACAGCTGTCTTGTTCAAGGCCTAAATTATTCATATAGATTGTAAATATTCTTTATTTGTATACGGGGTGAGGTGAAAAAAACCTGCCAGGGCAGGTGCAAGACCTGAAAGAACCCCCCTTCCTCACTCTTTTGGATACCTGTGTTCATTACAAAGAAATCACCACCACCACCCCACATACACTCACACACACCAGAAAACCTTCAAGAAGTGCCTCTAGTGGTCATTTCTGGGATACGATGAAACATATTGCTGTACAAAAGAGGGGGGTTGGCAAAGTGAACTGTGTCATTCCTGAGGTGACATGGCAGCAGAGGAGGAGTGTCTCTCCTGAACTCTATAAAAGGTCAGCTCTCCAGCACCAGGAGACAGACAGGCTGTGCTCCAACTCCAGGCTACAGGTGTTGCCTCCCAGGATCCCAGATGGATTTCAGCCGTCGAAGCTTTCACAGAAGTCTGAGTTCCTCCTCACAAGGCCCAGCACTTAGCATGAGTAGCTCCGTGTACAGGAAGGGGGGCGCGCATCGCCTGGTGGCTGCACCCAGCGTCTATGGTGGGGCCGGAGGCCACGGCACTCGCATCTCTGTCTCCAAATCTGTAGTGAGCTATGCGAGTGATCTCTCCAGCGGAGGGGACCTGTTTGCTGGCAATGAGAAACTGGCAATGCAGAACCTCAATGACCGATTGGCAAGCTACCTAGAAAAAGTGCGGTCCCTGGAGCAATCCAACTCCAGACTTGAATTCCAGATCAAGCAGTGGTATGAAACCAACGCGCCTAGCACCGTCCGGGACTACAGCCCCTACTACACGCAAATCAAAGAGCTGCAAAATCAGGTAAGTCATGAGACCTGTGTTTTCTACATTACTGTTTAGTAGTATACTAGATTAAGGGAGTGAGTGAATGCTAGGTGAATTCAAACACATGAAGCAAATTAGGTTGAATTTTATAACTGGAAAATGTGAAAAAATGTGTTTTATCACGTAGCATTAGTGTAAACAGGATGAGCTTAACCCACCTAATTACATATAAAATGTGATAATCTTATCATCCAAAATTACAGTCTGTGTCTTTGTGGTGGCTTACAATACCAGGTCTTCATGGAAAGTAATCTTACTTTTTTAAAAGAACTCCAAGGGTTTCTGTGTGAGTTTCCCACTAGTCTTCACCAACTTTGAAGACTCAGATCAATTTAAAGAGATTTTTCTCTTTTCATTCATATAAATGTTACAATTCAAGTGTCATCCTGTTATGGGTATAAGTAATAAAATGGTTCAGAGTGGAGACAGACTACAGACATTAATAGTGTCTGTATGACTGACAGATGGCTGGATGGTGGGTGGCGGGGTGGATGGAAGGAACAGCCTTTGGTATGTCCCAGGCTAGTCTGGACCGCTCCTCTCTCCTGCCTCTACCTCCTCAGTACTGGGATTAGCCACCAGGCACAGTTTTGCTAAGTGGATTTTTTAATGCCCTGTTTAATTATCTGCTGACCATCATCAAGCATTTTATAAAGCACTTCAGCAATAATAAAATATTCTATTGCCCCCAATTCAAATTTATTACAGTCACATCACAATCTGTTCCTGTGTGTCATCCAAGACAGGTGGGGTTCTCTCTCCCTCTCTTTACAAACCCAGTGGAGTAGAAATGGGAGACTTTGCTCCTGGCTGGCGAGGTCAAGCACAGAACACCATTTGCTTTGCTGCAGCATTCTTATCTAATCAAGGAAAGTGTCCCTTTCTGTTTTGCTTATATTTAAAATGATTACCCTTTAGAGCAAAGGCCATTGACTTCCCATAGGCCTCTTTTCTGGAGCTGTGTTATAGGTACCAGTGCAACCTGATTCAAATTCACAGAAACAATCGGCTCAGGAAGCTAAGGTGATTACATCAGCCTCAACAGGGCGTTCCTGCAGGCTTTTGCTGAAACACATTAAAAAGTATTGTTCACTAGCACCCCTCTCAGGGTTGGGGCTTCTGAATTGACTCAGGATTACCCATAATACCTCGGAGCAGCCATTAGTGCCTTCTAGCTGAAAGCCTCTCTAGGGACCTCTCTCCAGGAATAGCCACTGAAAGAGAAGTGTCATTCTCGTGTCTTCTAGAAGTAGACTTCTAGTCTGCATGCATCCTAAAGAATACAGTGCTTGTCTTGCAAGCACAAGAACCTGAGTTCGGTCACCCAAACCCAGGTTAAAAAAAATTGGAGAATGATGGTGTGTTCTTGTTATCCCAATGTTGGAGAAGTGGGGACAAGCAGATCCCTGGGGCTTGCTGGTCAGCCAGCCTGACCTACTTGATGAGAGGCGATGAGAGACCCTGCCCCTCCCCTAAAAAATGTGGACAGCACCTAAGGAATAGCATGCAAGATTGTCCTCTGACCTCCACATGTATACACCTGTACATATGAGCGCGTGCGCACACACACACACACACAAAGAGAAAGAGAGAAAGATATACAGACAGACAGACAGACAGAGATCCAGGGTGTGTCCATCCTTTCATTCTAGTGCCTAATGCCTACCAAATGGCAAGTTCTCATTCACCAACTATCTCATGGACACTAGCTGGGTACTGAGCATCACACATAGAAGAATGTGTGCGTAAATAAAGGGCATGGACCAAAGCAACTGTCACTCAGGTAAACCCAGGAAGGCTGTACAGAAACAGGTTCACTGCTAGCACTGGAGGATATCACTGAAGGCCCCCTTGAGCTCACTAGGTGAGAAGGACTAACAACGATGTTCCAGGCATGACACTTAATAATGTTCAGTGATATGAAGCGCAACTTTCATGGGTCAGACCAAGAGTCCTGTTTTAACTCCATGGCATTAATACCTGTGTCACTGCATTAATAAATACTTGTGTCACTGCTGCGCTTACTTATTCTCACATCCTGGAAATGGACATCACTTCCCATGTAATTACAGTTGTCTCTGAGGAAAAATAAAATCGTTTTAAACTCTGGCCCTGATGAAAATGCCATTCTTTCTCTCTCTTATGCTTTCCAGATTAAGGATGCTCAAATACAAAATGCCCGATGTGTCCTGCAAATTGACAATGCTAAACTGGCTGCAGAGGACTTCAGACTGAAGTAGGTTCTCTAAATCACAGTGAATATATAGGTGTGTGTGTGTGTGTGTGTGTCTGTGTGTCTGTGTGTGTGTGTGTTGGTTGGTTGGTTGTCTTGTTTTTTGGTTTTTATTTTTGAGATGGGGTTTTGCTACGCAGTCCAAGCTGGCCCCAAAATCAGCATCCTCCTTATTCAGAATTACAGATGTTTGCTACTGTACCCAGCACTGTGGTAAATTTTTCTGAAAAATAAATCCTTTTAGTAGTTTTATTCTCATTTATTTAGCATGTATATATGTATGTGAGGAGGGGGGAGAGAGCGGGAAAGGGATAGGAGAGGGGCAGAGAGATGTGGAGGTCAGAGGACATTTGCAGATGTCTCATTCCATCACATCTGGATAAAATTCCAGATGTCAGGTGGACAGTAGGTGCCTCTGCCTGCTGGACCATCTCATTGGTCCTGAAAAATAATTCCATTTAGCAGCCTTTCATCACACTTTGGATGTGCATATTATTGTGAGCTAAGAAACTTCTATTACATTATATCAGAATCTTAGGGATTAAGGGCTGTTAAAAGCTATGTGATCCTGCCCAGAACTCAGAGACAGACATCATTCCCAGGATGCTAAAATTTGTTTACCCACTATTGTTTCTGAACTTTTGCCTCTTCACCCACTTAACCTAATTCTATCATTCTGAGTAATAACAAAGCAACCCAGAACTCCATTTCTGAACACACGTCATTCTGTGACGTGAGAACCACACGTCTCCACTGGGTGACCCTCCACAGAATCATCCCATGGAGCCATGTGGCCGCCATATCACACAGCCAGATTCCATGGATGACTCCTGTACCTCCCAGTGGGCTAGCGTTTTACCATCTCATCCAGCCAACCCAAGACCCAGATCCAGCCAATGATTAATACCCTTGTAATTCTGTTCACCTTCTTAGACACACTCACGTGATCACATTCCTTCCAAACTGCTGAGCGGTAGGGCTTCCAGGCCCCAGTCTGTAGGGCGTGTCCACACTAACAGCACCGCATTTTAGAAGGACAGGTTTTGATGCTAGCAGAGATGAGGAAGACGGAGATCAAAAGGTAGACCTGAAGGTGAAACAGTTAGATTCGTGAAGCCCAGTCCCACTCGGTCAGCAGCCGTCCTGCTGCGTTATCACTCGGCTTGCTTTGGTGATTTGATTTGTGTCTTTGCTAGAAGACTGTAGAGGAAAAGAGATGACTAAGATGACTCACATTGTATGCATCTGTTTAACAAAATAATAAAAATAAGTTCACCCTGTAAAATTTATGTCTGTGTTGTTAGTTTCTGGAGTGTTTGAGGGGGTTGTTTGTTTGATTTTTTTTTAACTTTTTGGAAGGGGTTTGTTTTGGGCTTTTAGCTTTGCTTCCTGTTGTTTTTGCAGCGCTGGGGATCAAGCCTAGGACCTTATATGCAAACACTCTACCACCCAACTATTTCCCTAGCTCCTGCATTTATAAACTTTTCAAAAGTTACATCAGACTGCAAGTGAACAGAAATATATAGATATAAATATAGATAGTCTTATGTGAATGGACATTTGCCTGCATGTATACCCTGGAACTGGAGTTACAGATGGTTATGAACCACCATATGGGTGCTAGGAATTGAACGAGGGACCTCTGCAAGTGCCCTTAGCAACTGAGCCATCTCTCCAGGCCCAGTGACAGATTATACTACAGAATGAGTGATCTGGTTCCCAGGTTCTTATTAATTTTTCACAAATATGTGAAGGGGACTGTTAAAAAGTACAGGAGTTGGTCTATCTTACATTAAATCATCTCCTCTATAATGGCTCTAGGAGGACTGTTATATTTGCATCTTAATTCATTCCCAGGTTTGAGACTGAGAGGGGGATGCGCATAACTGTGGAAGCTGATCTCCAAGGCTTGAGCAAGGTTTTTGATGATCTGACCCTCCAAAAGGCAGACTTGGAAGTTCAGATTGAAGAACTGAGCAAGGACCTGGCCCTCCTCAAAAAGGAGCATCAGGAGGTAAGAGCTATGCAGGAAATGTTTAGGGAATGATGAGACAGCTCCGAGAGTAAAAGAATAAAAATGAGAGGAGGAGAAACAGGAAGGAGAGGTTACGGTGACAGCGGTGCTGCTCACGGTGATGAACACAATGTCAGTCACGACAGCAGCCCTAACTTCTTGGCATGAGGTTTCTCTCAGTTAAAAAACGAAAAGTGGTGCTCGGACCACAGGAAGCCTGCTTCCTGTTTCCTTTCATCTTTATTCGTGCCAAATAAAAGAAGTCCCAAGATTTATGATGTCTTTTCCTCCCAGCCTGATCTGAGAATATGTTTCAGACTAAACTCAATCAGAATGTCACTCTCCTAGGAAGTTGATGTCCTTCGCCGGCAGCTGGGTAACAATGTCAATGTGGAGGTGGACGCTGCTCCGGGCCTGAACCTGGGAGAGATCATGAATGAGATGAGACAGAAATATGAAATCTTGGCCCAGAAGAACCTACAAGAGGCCAAAGAGCAGTTTGAGAGACAGGTAATTCTAGAATGCGAACAGATGTGCAGCATCGTTCTACGGGAGAGAACCAATGTTTTCTTTCTCCTTTTCCGTCCTTCTGTCTTTCTTCTCCCCCTCCTTTTCTTGCCTTCCTTTCTTCCATCCTCTTTCCTTGCTCATTTTTCTTAATTCTTGGAATTTTAGAGTGAAGCTCTGCAGCAGCAAGTCACTGTGAACACGGAGGAGCTGAAAGGAACCGAGATCCAAGTCACGGAACTGAGACGTACCTACCAGAACCTGGAGATAGAACTCCAGTCTCACATCAGCATGGTGAGCCCCTCTGGCCTCCCCTGCTCCATCTAGTCTGTGCTGATGGGGGCCTGTGTTAGAACTCTGGAAGCACAGACCCTGTAAGAAGTAACCTTTCCCCTTGCAAAGCCAACAAGGAAACAGGCCCAACAGCTAATAATAACTACAACACACAAAGAAACCAAGGTGAGGGCAATGAACTGTACAAATACAGAGGAAAGAGTAGATCTTGAACATTCCACAGGGGAAGTCACATTTATCCTAGATCTTAAATCAAAGGTGAGCTTTAAGTTAGGAAAAGAGTAGGGACATTGCAGGATAAGCAAACACCAGCCTACAGCAAGCTATGCCAACAAAACTACCAAGTTGACTCTATGGCATTCTGCTTCTGGGGTCAGGGATAAAGGAACATACTAGTCTGGATCATGTCAGTGTAGTGGAAAGAAGAGAGACGTAGCTGAACTGTGGGGCAGCTCTTAGAGTTGATTCTCAAGGGGGAAATAAAACCTTCTCAATTTTGCCTGCATTTCATCAGCCAAAGAATGACATGATCAGTCCTGGCCCCCAAGCTTTGAGGGATCGAGTCCTCCACTGACACCAAGAATCATATAGCCAGGCCTGCCAAAGGCATGGCCTCTTCCCAGGGCAAGGAAGTAAATGTTGACCATGAGGCACAGTGTATCACCCTGAGGAAAACAGTAGGCCCAAAGCTCTAACAAAAGAAACAAAAATTCACAAGATGGCAGGCATAGCTGGCTGGCTGGGTCTGTCTAGATGGGAAGAACGAAAGAGCTAGAAAAACATGTAGGGCTCAAAGGCTGCAAAAATTCTTCCCAAAGACAACAATTACACCCTCCTTGTCTGTCACTCTCAGAAAGAGTCTCTGGAGCGCACCCTGGAGGAAACCAAGGCTCGTTACGCCAGCCAGCTGGCAGCCATCCAGGGAATGCTAAGCTCCCTGGAGGCCCAACTGATGCAGATCCGGAGTGACACCGAACGCCAGAACCAAGAGCACAATATCCTCCTGGACATAAAAACCCGGCTTGAGCAGGAGATCGCTACCTACCGCCGCCTTCTGGAAGGAGAAGATGTAATGTAAGCACCTCGGGATATGTGCCCCTGATTGTTTGCAGCTCCCTTTCTCAAGGCAATCCCCAGCACAAAGGCAATTTAACACTGAGAGATGAAAATATACCAGAGTATAAAACACCCAACTATCAATAGCCTTTAAACAAGGTCTTGGGGCAGACCCGAGTCAGAAGATGGTTCTCTGAGTGATTAATTCTTATATATTAAATCTTGTGTTGAGTGTATAATTGAATGCATAATATCCCTTTGAAAATCCTTGCTGACTGCTCATGAGTTAAACCAGAGGCCACGGAGGCCCGTGGGAGGTGGTCTGTAAATGAGCAGGATTGGAGCAGCCGCCTGCAAGGATAAACCCATGGACACGAGGAGAACACAGATTTGAACCTCCATCTTAACTTTATTCTTCACTATAGAAATTTCCAAAAGAGGACAAGTAGGTCGGTTTGATACTAGGTGCTTTTCATGTTAAAAAGTAGAGCACTCCAGGGTGGAATAAGCATGGTCCAGGGGACAGAAATAGGAAAATAACATTTAGCTGCCCAGCAACCCAGACTTCTGAAAGCAAAAGGATGAGGAGGGAAGCTTCCCGGCTTTGACATGGGGATAATGCTTACTTCCTCTTTCTTTCTTTTCTTTTTGCTTTAAAAAAAATGACTACACAGGACTACAGAGTACCAGCTGAGCACTCTGGAATCTAGGGGTAAGTGTTCTACACATGTGCACTTATCCCATATGCAGGAATCTCAGCAACCCTCTGGCAACTGTCTGCCGCTGAGGAATAGTCAAAGGTCCTCAAAAGAACCAGGTTTCTATTTATTTACCTGTCTGTTTATTTACTTATTATTTATTTAGTGGGTCTCTGCATGTATGTGCGCCCATACATGCTTGTGTGTATTATATGTGTGCATGCATGTGTGCCCCGTGTGTGTGTGTGTGTGTGTTTGCATATGCCCATGCCATACTGCACATATGAAGTCAGAGGACAGCTTCATGCATGCCATCACATCCAGTTTGCTTTAAAATAAATAAAAAGTGGGTTTCACGACCAGAACTCAGATCCCCACACTGTTTTAGTAAGCGCTTTACCAACTGAGCTATCTCAGCAGCCCCAAGACATCAGGGTTCTGAAAAGCTTGTACCTAACGGAATCCATCTAAGTGGGGATCTTGGCACACCCCCTGTGACAAGGCGATTTTCTTAGCCTGTGCTATTGCAAAGGCAGCAATCCTGGAAAAGAGATGTACATCTAAAATGTGAATTTCACTCAAGATTGTCTATTTCTATCTGAGGTGAGAAAGTGAGGGATAATTTATAAATTTGAGGAGAGTGATATATTGTCTGTGCTTTTTTAAAATATATAAACCAACATAAGACTGTATAAGAAAAAGAATAGGTTCAGGGTTTCTCTTCTAGGAAAAGGAAATAAATAAAAACAGCAATAATTGAAAGCTGAGAGGTATAACAGGACAGCCATGGTTCCGAACCAACCTCTGATGTTTAACACACACACAGATATCAAGAAAACCAGGAAGATTAAGACCGTCGTGGAGGAGGTAGTGGATGGCAAGGTCGTGTCCTCCGAAATCAAGGAGGTGGAAGAGAGTGTATAACCTGCGCCGAGGGGAGGCTGCTCCAGCTGAAAATGAAAAAAAGTGGCCGTCAGAAAACATCAGCACTGTGTAGTGATTACGGTGGATGGGGCGTCTATTTACCAGTCTCTGTAATTAAATATAAATGTTCTCACTCCGCGCTGTAAAGTGCTTGCAAGATTGAACCCAGGGAGTACTAGAATATTTAAGCATCATCACTGCCATCTTCATTACAAGGCACATTCATCACAAGCCTAAAGCTCTCTGTTGGAGGAGTTCTAGCAAACTGCAAATAAACTTCCCAATGTCTCAGTTTTGGTTTTGTTGTTTCTGAATTGCTAAGGCCCCCTGTGGGGATTCCATGGGTTCTCCATGGAGGCAACTTCCTAGATAATCTCATTGGATTTTGTTTCCTTTTATCAGGTCTTTGCCTCCCCCCCCCCACCTCCTTGTCTTTGCTGCCTCTGGTAATTCAATGTAGTTCTTTGAATAATTTAAAAGAATTTCCAATCACAGATGCTGAACAGAATTGAGTGTTGCTTTATTTGGTGAATCTGGAGCATGAGATGTCTCTCACAGTTCTGGGGCAACTGCTTTCATGAGACACAACCTCATACTGAGAAATTCACCTTTGTAACATGTGCACCTTTATGCTCATGGGTTGTACAATGATTACCATTAATCCTAAAACATGCCCATCACCCCCAAAGACAAGGCTACTACCCAATGACAGTCATTCCCAGTAGACGATGATTCTGACACCAACCTTGGTCCCCACCTGTATGCATACACATGTGTACACACACCCACACATGCATGCACATGCACCCACACACATGTGCCCACACAAATGCAAATATGTATACGTATTAATGGAAACAGAAAATAAAAAAGCCATGAGCAAATGACACATGTGCTTTTGCATTTGAATGAAAAATAACTGCTCTGTGTGTTAATGGGAAATTTTAATCTGCCCTTTATCATTTGTTTCCTTAATAGATTGGTCAGACTTAACATTTATTATGAGAGTTTGCAAATAAGCATGACTTTTATGTTGATTATTATATGAAATATGGTTAAGCAGTTCACTTAAAACTACCTAATATTTATTGAACACTTACTGTAGGCTAAGTAGTGGCAAGCATTCTGTCATGTCATTTTCACAATGCCACAAGCTTGAAACTATCCAGTAGATGCACATGAACCTGTCAGCATATAATATCTAAAGTCTTCATACGATTGGACTTTATCAGATCATCTCCATCTTACAAATGAGGATCATACACGAAGACATGAAATAAATGTTTTTTCCCAGAATTATAATTGGCAATCACAGGGAACTGCTGAACCTCAGGGATGTCTAAAGCATCTTAATTAGCAAACTGAACACTGACAAGTGACTGTGACTCACTCCTGAAGTAGGCATATGTCCTTTGCTGCTGTCCTCTGTCATTTTTACTCACCAAACCTAACAGCCAGCAAAGCAAACAGCAGTTAACTCTGCACACCTACTTCAGACTCCAGGCTTCACTCGGCATGACTAAGTCAGGAAAGACATTCCCAGCCATGTCAATCTCGTGCTTTTTCTAAACAAGATTCACCCTCGTTTGTTCCTAACTTTCCTTCCAAGTCGTACCAACTGGTAAACTGCTTTTAAATACGTAACAAATCTTAGCGGTGAGTTCTTTTTAACCTGCCAAGACACAGTCCAGAGTGGCCTGAAACTTTCACAGGCAAATATCAGAGACTACAAGCCTGACAATTGAAAGGAAAAAGAAGCAGAGGCTCCAGAATTGACCTTTATGGTGTGGCGATACAATGTGTTATAACACCATTAACCTTTATGGTGTGGAGATACAATGTGTTATAAATAACATAATTGACCTTTATGGTGTGGTAATGCAGTGTGTTATAACAGAATTGACCTTTATGGTGTGGCGATACAGTGTGTTATAACAGGAAAACTGAGAATCCTAACTCTGTGTCATATCAGAAAATAGAGGGTTTTTTTCTTTTCTCTTGCTTTTTGGCTATCCCTGTGTATTTTTTTCCAAAATAATCTTTCAGAGAAAACAAAAGGAGACCACATGTACATGTAGAACCAGATGGTCAGTTCCTCCTTCCAGTTCTGCCAGTAATTGTGAAGTAAGTATTCATCTCTGTGTCTGTTTGCATACAGGCTTAGAACCAAACAGTGTGTTCCTGCCATGGGTACACAAGCCCAAAGGAAGCTGGTCCCTCTGAAATATAGGATGACACAGTATCGGAGGTCCGAATTAGCATCAGGCACAGTTGGCGGGATGGTGGTGGTGCTCACCTTTAATCCCAGCAGTTGGGAGGCAGAGACAGGAGGATGTCATGAGTTCGAAGCCAGCCTGGTCTACAGAGCAAGCTCCAAAGCTACACAGAGAAACCCTGTCTCGAAAAACAAAACAAATGTCAAGCCCAGTGACATGGCCTGCAGACCTTCTGCCCTCCCCGTTACTTATTAGGGGTCAGCCCCAGATATTTAACTACATTCCCCAAACAACAGCTCTAGCATAAACGTTGGCTGGTGATTTTCTGTGTCAATTCTCCTGCCAACATTTGATTTCTCTTCTCTGAACTCGTTAAAAAGTCGCTGCATCAGGGCCCTACTTCATTTATTCCTCTCCCCACCCACTGCTCCTCCAGAGTCCTCCCTTGCTTCCCAGAACAACTGAGCTCTGGGGTACAAAACTCAGCCTCATCCACAACCTTTGGAATTCATGCTCATCCTAGCCCAGAAGCACAATATACAGCACAAGCAACCCCATTTCTTCACTTGTTCATGGGGTTTCAAAATGCAATGTACAGCAAGAGGTGTCACAGTGAAAATGACCAATGAACTAGAGCAAGTGTGAGTCTAATTTGCAGGAAGTGGATTCAGGTACAAATAGCACAGGGGAACTTAATCAGGGAACTAAATGACCAAGCCACGGTGGAGATGGTGAGCATGTGCTTAATAAAAATCTAAAGATTTATAAAACAGGACATAATTTTCCCCATGTTGAATATTCCCTAAGCTGTGCAAAAACTGAAGCTATATAAGACACACATATATGTGTGTGTATAATATTATGCACACACACACACATTTTTGCAGTACTGTGGATCAAATCCATGGTCTTATGCATGCATGCTAGGCAGGTACTGTGCACCAATTCAAGAAGACATAATTCTTTCTTTCTTTCTCTCTCTCTCTCTCTCTCTCTCTCTCTCTCTCTCTCTCTCTCTCTCTCTCTCTCTCTCTCTCCTCCCTCCCTCCCTTCCTTCCTCTCACTCTATATGTCTCCTTCTCTCAGTTTCCTGTGTACCCTAGGCTGAACTCCAACCTATGATCCTCCTGACTCAGCCTCTCAAGTGCTGTTAATAGGAACATTGGCCACCACACCCAGTGGAACCTTAATTCTTATTAGCAACTCACGCTAACCCTGGTCCTTTCTCTCTGTGCCTCAGCTTATGCAATCACTTCACCAACAAGCCCAGGGTTGTTCTTTCTTGAAGCATCCCCACCTTTTTACCCGTCTACATGGCTGTCAGAGACAATTACGGTCACCTATAAACCCTCAACCACAGAAACTGATAACTGCTACCAACCTCCAACCAACTGAGCTAACAGGCCTCGCCATGGAGGAGGGGGCTGATGAGCACAGCATCCTGACTTCAAGAACAGGCATTGAAGAAGAACTATGGCTCTTCCCAACTTCCAAAGTTATCCCCTCCTACTTGAGTTCAGAATTAAGTTTTAGTCAAGTATTCCAGAAAGCCAAAGCAGTGCATTTTCATTGACACGGTTAAACAAACTACAAATAAGTTCTTTCAGACATGCTGGGTACAGCATGAAGGTTTTTAGCCATAAAATAGGCTGGGCCTCAGGATAAAAGATCAATTAGATGCCTGATCTCTGCTTAAGAAGCTTGTGGTTCAGGAGAACACATGTGTAGAAACATTAAATGTGTATTATGAAAGCTTAATGTGTGGATATGGAGAAAAACTATTTAAAATACACATATAAGCATTAAAGATGCGAATCATACACTTCAGCACAAAATTGGTTCCAAGTTCAAAAGCACATGTCATTCATGTCACACTATTATGTGCTCACAACTGCTAAGTGGTGGTTTTGGTTTGGGTGCATCCCTTTTGACTCTGTAAGCAAATAGCAGCCTCTTTTATTTCTATCGTGATAGATGGAGCCCCTCGGCCTTGGGTGAGTGTTGCTTGTGAGTAATGGTTAACCACAATGTCGGCTCACTTACACTTTATAATATATCAGGACATGACGCCAGAGAACAAGATTCAAACTAAAGACACATTTGCCTATGTGTTGGCAGAATTTCACATGGTGTCATTTATCATAAGCTGTGGAAAATCATTTTGTGGGTCTTGGCTACACCCTTAGAAGTTTCAGGAAGGATGGAGCCAGAGAACTGCAATCCACAATTAGGGAGGCCAGAGTCATCTCGTGTCCTTTCCAGTTTCACAGAGAGCAGCAGCAGTGTTGCCCTGTCTGTAGAACACACTGCAGATTCAAATTCTGCCTCTGCCCTAAATAAGTCAATGTCCCGACCTTGAGATGGCTCAGTTGTATAATGGAATGAAAGTACCACCATGAAAGCCCTCTGAAGAAGTCTGTGACCTGCTTGCTTGGTTCAGTGTCTGAACAACAGCAAGAACATGAGAACTGATAACAGCCCAAACAAGGACGAGCTCAGCCAACAAACCTGGGACATAGCTTGGAGAGAGTCTTGGTGAAAGGCCTCCATCTGGGGCTGCGTTTCTTGTCATTCCCAATTAACAACTTTGCGTTCTCCCAACAGATGAAGCTGGTGGGTTGCAGACTCTCTCATCAAACTTTGTCTGCCTGAGATTGCTGCCCATCCTGCGTTCGCAGTAAGTGGGTAACTTCTGATGTTCGCAGTAAGTGGACAACTTCTGATGTTCGCAGTAAATGGACAACTTCTGATGTTCGCAGTAAGTGGACAACTTCTGATGTTCGCAGTAAGTGGGTGACTTCTGCAAACCTCGTGCTTGGAAGCCCCGCTTGTTCTTCGTGACTGTGAGCAACCATGTAAGTGCGGGGAATTGAACCCCGGTCCTCTGGGAGCATAGCAAGTGTTCTTAAACACTGAGCCATGTCCCCAACCCCTGGATAAAATTCTTAGGATGTGCTTCCCAAAGCTTTCACATAAATTTAGTAAGACAGACTTCCGTGAGTTGTTCTATGCTGCAAAACTGCACCCCTCCTCATCAGAGCCATCAACTGGAAAGGCTCACTGGCTTCTTAAGTGTAGAATTGTAATCATTTCTTATTTTGGACCGTGTTGGTTTTTTTCTTTGTAAGTACTGGTAATGGTGAAAGGCTGACACACAATCCATCAAGTTAACACATTTATTCCAAAATTCCCAAGGGCAATGCTGTTGAAGGAATAGCAGTGAACATTCAGCCAAAAGCCCCAGTGTCCTGGTTTCTAAGGACACTTCTGATGTAACTCTAACATCCAACTTCCAAACAGCACTTTGCCATGTTTAACTGTTCTGCTTTCCAAAGTCAAAAAACCAAGAACCATGAAGCACCCTAACAGCAAAAATTTTTTTAGAATCTTGAAAACTAAAATTCTAGTATCTACCCAGAAAATTTATTTGCTCCCACCTTCCACTAAGGCACTCCTCGTCTGCCTCTGAAACGGTTTCTACGGAAAGAGCTACAAGCCTGATTGGCTGGGATAAAAAGTGTTTCCAAGGGAAATAGACAAAGAGGAGGGAGGCTCTTCAGGAAGCATGAGGCTTCCGAAGGGTTCCTTGGCATTCCATCTGTTCTTTTCCTCGTGTCTGGGAGACTCTGGCAGTGCTGAGGATATAGGCGAGGAAACACTTGAGGGTGACAGATCCCTAACGACAGTGTAACTGCCCCACCCAGCCTTCTTACTTGTGTGACAGATGTCTACTGGAAATGATTATTCAATTATAGCTACATCAGTGAATTTTCATGATGCATAAATCACCTCCTCACTGAGCTGGCCAGCTGGGGTAGGGGTGGGCATCCTCGTTGGAATGCAGAGTGAACTCTTCAACTGCAACGCCCACCTCACAGTCTATAAAGCCGTGACCCTTCTGGTAGATCAGCACTGTCTCCTCTCTGGGGTCACCACCTTGCCAAGCTCCCTCTCCAGCAAGGCCATGTCACTCTCGGTCTGCACCTCTGGACTGTCCAGGAGGTCGTCCTCTCAGAATGGGACGGCAGCAAGACCTTGGGGCGCATCTGCTTCCAGTGTTGCAGGCGGCTATGGAGGGATGGCCTCCGGCTTTGGAGTTGGCTGTAGGGGCCTCATTTCTGCTGCTTCCATGTTTGGCTGTGGCTCTGGCTTTAGTGGTGGCTCTACATGCTCCTTACCAGGACTTGGCACTGCCTATGGGGGACCTCTGGGAGGTAGCTTGGGAGGACTGGGAATAGGGGGAAGCTCGGGTGGTGGCTCTCTGTGTGTCCTCTCTAACAATGATGGAGGGCTTCTTTCTGGTTCTGAAAAAGAAACCATGCAAAATCTGAATGATAGACTAGCTTCCTACCTGGGTAAGGTCCATGCTCTAGAGGAGGCTAATGCGGAACTGGAAAACAAAATTCGAGAGTGGTACGAAACACGACGGACTGGAGACTCTGGGCCCCAGAGTGATTACAGTAAATATTACCCACTGATTGAAGACTTAAAGAATAAGGTAAGTGGAAGGGTTTTAGAAACCTTTGTTATATTATTACAATATTTTATATTAATAAATTAACTTAGTTTTTTTAAAACTAGATTGTACTTAGAGAATTTTCTCCTCCCAAGAAGGGCAGCTCCCATTCATGATAAAAATGACTGTATTTCCATAGTCTTCCTGAAATGTACATTTCTTAACTTTTGACATTATTTTATCAATAACTTTTCTTTTAAAATGAAGCTGTCAGCCGGGCAGGGGTGGCACACGCCTTTAATCCCAGCACTCGGGAGGCAGAGACAGGCGGATCTCTGTGAATTTGAGGCCAGGCTGGACCGACAGCCTACAAAACAATACAGAGAAACCCTGTCTCGTAAAACCAAAAAAAAAAAAAAGAAGCTGTCTTAAACCCTTTGGGGATTTTTGTTTTGTTGTGGTGCTGGGGAGAAAAAGCAGGGCTTCAGGCATGTGACCAAGTGTTCTCTCACTGAGCTGCATCTACAGCCTTTGCCTTAGGAAAACGGAACTGGAGACCAGGACACTGGGTGAGGTAATCCAAGCCCAGAAAGGCAAATGCACTCTGCTGTGTTTCTGATGCAGATTCTCGGTTTTGGATGCTGAGATTTCTATGTTTGAGTTGAACTGGGTGCCTGCCCAGGCAGAAAGCAAGAGAGGAGCCACAGGGAGGAGAAACTTAAGGGGGAGGTAATAAATCATAGGCCGAGGGAAAGCAGGGGGGCAATACGGGCCGGCATGAAAAGCTTCAAACAAGGATGAGGTGGAGGTGGAGAGGAAGGTAGGGGTGAGGACAGAAGAGCAGTCGACACTAAGGATGCAGGAAAAGCTGTATAGAAACTTACTCCTTGAAAAGCTCAGAGGAAAGTGATTTAAAAATAGAGTCTGAATGGAGGAAGAAAAGATTTATTTAGCATGGCCATTTACTCCTAATGTCCAAAATGACATTTGGGAACTACAGCGTCTCCCTCTTTTCTTCCAGATCATTTCTGCCAGCGTTGGGAATGCCCAGGTCATCCTGCAGATTGACAACGCAAGGCTGGCTGCTGAGGACTTCCGGGTGAAGTGAGTCTGGGACACCGATGACAGATAACTCCTTCCTCCCCCCACTCCCCACTTCCTGCTTCCCAAAGGAGTCAGCTCTCCTCAAGCCCACAAACCCCTCACCTCCAGGGCTCTCTTAAATCCACACACACTTAAAGAACCATCGAAAGCCAGACAGTTCACTTTATACAGCTTTAAAATTTAGGTTGCTGCCACCCGGAGCTATGGATCATCTCTTCGTAATGACTCATGATTCAATATGATAATTGTGTCTACGTTTAAACCTGAATTTTCAATGTATCAAAATGAACTAATAATATTTTTGCCAAGGGGTTAAAACGGAGTGATTGTTCCCTGATGACACATACAATGGAAAGCTTAACCATGCATTTATTTTTATATCCCAGTTTCTTTCCCATACCCTACCCTCCTAATTTCCTTTCTGTATTACAAAATGTCCCCACAGGAAGTTGTAATGACAATAGTCCAGAACCTGTAAAGACCCAGAAAAAGCTACTAATGAAGTATCAAGGTTTAAAACTACCCACAAAAAAGAAAAAAAGAGAAGCTATTAGCTTATCACCAGCTAGCTTTAGGCTATCTTAGAGTCAAACCACAAGGAACCTTCTAGAGTTCACTGTTGGTAGAAGGTTATTGCCTCATTATTTCTTCATTTTCTTCCCTTCTCTCCAAATGGGCAGGAAGCAATCATACATAGACACAGAAGTAAAGTCACAAAATCAAAAATTGCTTCATACACTCTTAATGTATTATTTTTCCTCTTTTTTTTCATGGTCTCGTGCATCTCAGGCTGGTCTAGAACTCACTATGCAGCTGACAATGACCTTGAACTCATGCTCCTCCTGTCTCCACTTCCCAAGTACTGGGATTACAGGCAGACACCACTGCGTCTGGCTCTCCATGTACACAGATCCATGCATCAAATAGCCCTGAAGATGGCCAAGGCCGCATGGCAATGGTGTGTTAATGTTGACTTCCTAATCTGTTGCCACTTGGTTTTCAGGTATGAGAATGAGCTGGCCCTGCGCCAGACCGTGGAGGCCGACATCAACGGGCTGCGCAGGGTGCTGGACGAGCTGACCCTGGCCAGAGCTGACCTGGAGGCGCAGGCAGAGAACCTGACTGAGGAGCTGGCCCATATGAAGAAGAACCATGAGGAGGTCAGAAATGGCTTTACTTTTTTCTCCCAGATCCAAAAATTACAATATTGGATTTAAAAAGCTATAGAATGTACTATCTCTGTGTTAAAATGACTATTAGTTTTGGTGGTCTTGCATTGCACCCCAGCCCCCACCCCACCCTCTCTCCCCTCTGTGTGTGCATGTGTTATGGTACTCTTTGCTAAGGTTTGCTAGATTAGAGTATTTGACTCAGGATGGCAAAGAGTATTCTGACTTTGTTCTTTCCATTATTAAGTAATGGCAGGACTTTTTGTTTGTCTTTCAAGACAGGGTTTCTCTGTTTAGTTGTTGCTGTCCTGGAACTCTGTAGGTAAGGCTGGCCTTGAACTCAGAAATCCACCTGCCTCTGCCTCCTGAGTGCATTACCACCACCCAGCAATGGCAGGAATTTTAATTATCTTCATTAACTATTTTCTTTAAGTACGGGGTATTTTTAAAGCTAAAACAAAAGCCTGCAGATAATACGCATGCCACATATGCTAGAGAAATATAACCACTATAAGGCATCACAAGGAATTCTGACATGGGTATCAGAGGCTGGGGCATGGAAAGAAGGAAGGGATGCAGGCAACAGGCTTCTAAGGAAGCTTCTGCTGTGGTGTGAAACAGTGTATAAGTCCAGGTATCAATTACAGTCCTAGCTTTGCAGCAGTTGCTGGAGCAACCTGCACCAGGTCCTTTTCCTTTCTGTAAAGTACAGGAAGAGGGTGTTCTAGAGGCAGAGTCAGCAACCACTGGCACTGACCATGGAGTCCTTTGTCATTCAAGAAATCTGTGAAAATATCTTGGTTTCTGGTTTTTTTTATTAGAAGAAAAATAGGTTTTCAAGCTAAAAAAAACTATGTTGATGTCTTGCATTAGTATTTTGCTTTTATACCAACTCAGTCGAAATTATAATCTTGTTATTATCATGGGTGAAAAGACCCTAGAAGGCAAAAGTACCTGGGGGCACTAATTATGTGAACGCCTACATCCTTTGCTCTCTGCTGCTGTCCCTAGGAACTCCAAAGTTTCCAGGCAGGTGGGCCAGGCGATGTCAATGTAGAAATGGATGCTGCACCTGGAGTGGACCTCACCAAGGTCCTCAATGAAATGAGGGCCCAGTATGAAGCCATGGCTGACCAAAACCGGAAAGACGCAGAAGCCTGGTTCCTTGAAAAGGTGACACAAGACAAATTCAGTACATTCCCAGAAAGCCCTTTGCGCCAGCACAGAGCTCACCCATCCACCCACTTGGCTGTTGCAGAGCGGAGAGCTCAGGAAAGAGATCAGCAGCAACACGGAGCAGCTTCAATCCAGCAAGAGCGAGATCACCGACCTGAGGCGCATGGTGCAGAACCTGGAGATTGAACTCCAGTCCCAGCTCGCCATGGTAGGGCAACACGCGGAGCGAAACGCGGCATCCTTTAACTTCCAAAGAAAATGTTGCAACCATAGTATGCTGGACCGTGGACTGCCCTCTTGTTTGCAGACCCCGACGTTGCTCTGTCTCTCTCTCCTTTGCAGAAAAAGTCCCTGGAAAACTCACTGGCTGAAACCGAGGGTGGTTACTGCTGCCAGCTGTCTCAGGTGCAACAGCTTATAGGCAGCCTGGAGGAGCAACTCCAACAGCTACGGGCAGATGCAGAGCGCCAGAATGCCGACCACCAGCGGCTGCTGGGCGTCAAGGCCCGCCTGGAGATGGAGATTGAGACCTACCGCCGGCTGCTGGATGGAGAGGCCCAAGGGTGAGCAGACAGACAGTGAGATTGGAAATATCTCAGTGACTGATGGGCAGTAGACTCCTGATGCAGACTGTTTTTTCTGCAATGGAAGAAGAGGTCTGTAGTAGATTAAACATAGAGTAAATCTTGCCAGTAATCCCAACACACAGAAGGCTGAGGCAGCAGGAGCCCAAGTTCTAGACCAACCTGGACTACATCTTCATAGTCAGACAGTCCCCCAGGGAAAAGAGGTGGGCTGGGGAGTAACTCAGAGGGAAAAGAGTTTGTAAATGTGAAGAACTGAGTCCAGAATCCCAAAACCCACATAAACTTCTAATCTCATCTCTCCTACTGAAGTTGGAAGGTGGAGACAGGAATATCCCCAGAAGTTTGTGGCCCAGTGTGTCTCAAACAAGGTGTAGTCCAGGACCAACCTGGGATGTCTCTGACATCCATGTGTGAAGCTGCAAATACATCTTTATATTTATACACATGAACATGCACGCACATACATCATGCACACACATAATACACAAAGATTTTTTTTAAAAAAAGAGGAGGAAGAAAGGATAAAACAAGAAATCTAGGAAAACGCATGCCTGAAATTTATTAAATACTATACAAAATGTATCTAGCCACTATATTACTTGATACTAATTAATAAAATTAATAAATGAACACTTACATGTTCTAGAAGAACCATCTGATGACCCGATGCTAGGGATGATGCCTCAATAGCAGCCATCTGGACCACCTGCATCCCACAGTAGCCAGCCTGCCATAAACAGTAGCAGCCCAGGGTGGAGGGAAGAATGCTCCAAGTTGTAAATTAAGAAAGCTGGTTTCTGAGACCAAGCTGCCTCCCCTCTGTGCCCATTGTAGGCGGTTCAGAAACAAATGTGTGTTGACCCAATTGGTTATCCTTGTGGTGCATCATTCAGCCAAGAAATTTGCAATAGCATCTCTATTTCTCGCTGTGGTTGTATAGGCATTCCTAATGTTTAAACTCAGACAGCAGATACTCCTTACCCAGCAATCCTGCGAGCCCAGCCTTTGTTTTCTTTACAGGGATGGTTTTGATGAAAGTGTATCCCTCACTGTCTCCAAACCTCAGACACCATCAGTCGATTCCTCTAAAGGTATGGAGATGATCATTAAAAATAAACCAGAATCCCACTTTTAATGACTAACCTGTAAGATCTCATTAAGTGTTGAGCGTAATTAACTTATGATGTATTTCTGTTCTGAGCAGAGGACACGACAGTGTCTCTCCTGAAGCAAGGTGAGCAGTGGGTGGTGTATTAAAACTCTCAGCAGGCTGAGCAAGGGAAATTGTGTTCCCAGAAGGTGTGTTGAGTATCACACACACTTCTGAGATGTTTTAGAATATTCCAGGCCTGGTGGTGCTTGCCAGCCATCCCAGCTCTTGGAAGACAAAAAAAGGAGGATAATGAGATCTAGGCCAGCAAAACCTTGAGCTGAAGGAAAAAGAAAGGATGAGGGGAACAGAGAGATGGAAGGAGAGATTGAGTATTTTGATTTGTGCACAGGACAGTATTGAATGAATTTTCATTTCCACTGAATAAAACTATTTTAGTTTGTGGTAGTGCATGCCTTTAATCCCAACACTCAGGGAGACAGAGGCAGGTGGATCTCTGTGAGTTCAAGACCAGCCTGGTCTATAAGAACTAGTTCCAAAGCCACAGAGAAAAACTGTCTGGGGAAAAAAAACAACTTGGTTTGGAATGGAAGTCACTTCTGAGAGCCTAAATTTGATGAAAAGCTTAAGATGAACAAGAATAAACTTTGGGTTGATAATTGGTTCTTAATAATCATTACCCCCCTTTTCTCTGTTTTTACTTTTAGACCCAAATAAAACTCGAAAAATCAAGACAGTTGTGCAGGAGATAGTGAATGGTGAAGTGGTCTCATCTCAAGTTCAGGAACTTGAAGAAGCAATATAAGGCCTCACATGGCTCCTCGGGAACACAAAATTTGCAACTAGAAAGTCTTGCTTCCATAGCTTCCATATGCTCTGTCAATTCAGTATCTGTTTTGGTGGTTTCCCCTTCTTTGGATTCTCTGTTCACATTGCATCTTGATAGTATGTCTGAAATGATACCAATTACTAGTCCTTGTTGCTATGATGATTGATCTTCATTGTAAACCCAAATCATCTTACACCTTCCTGGGCCTGAAGGAGTCTTTCCACATGGTTTTCTTTTCTGGTCACCTGGATCATTTGTTTAATCCGAGAACTTTGAGGGAATAGCATTGTTTTCACAGAGCTAACTTTGATTAAAGACTACTGGTAAAGTGAAGTGTGTGCCTCCTTGATTACAATAATAATGCCAAGGACATAGACACAAGCTATCAAGATATTGATAATAAAGTACATAAGCACTCAGACCGAAAAAATGAGGTTGGAGATTAAGATTATTTTAAGGGGCTGTCCTCTGGGCCAGCCCATCGAGGTCACTGAAATTTTGTGTTTTCCACTATAGGAGACTTGTTCTATTCATTTTCTAGGGCCTCATTTCATACAGTCAATGAATCCCTGTACACTTAATTCCATTCATGAGTCCCTATAGAATGGAAGACAGGAGAACCAATGATAAACAAGCCTTGGTCCTTGTCTGAGGACAGAGGTAGACATCTACAAGGCGTGGTGACACCTTGTCAGAGGGCTGACAGAAGTTCCAAGGACGCATGGGGGAAGAAGGGGTCAAGTTATTTAGGGGCAACTAAATGTTTCATTCAGAAACCAACCAGGCAGTGGAGAGAGAAAGGAACAGAGCGTGTGCATGTAACAGTATCCAAGGGTGGAGACCTGCCTCGCTTGGTCCTCCTTTCTCCTATCTGGCAGTGGTGAGGCTGAGGGTAGGGCTTTATGAGAGTGATTCAGGGCCAAGGCCAATGACAGAAGTCAAGCAAGCTCTGAGATAGAAGATAACCAGAGTCTAAACCGGAGTAGATAGTGCATTGATCTAGGTTGTCAAATCCAAAGGTCCCGAAAGAAAGCAAGGGTAAATCAGTGAGGAAGACCCAGGATTCCAAAGTCAGACTGGGTTCAAGTCCCCGTTCTGTTCCTTCATCTTGAGTAACTTCTCTCTGCATGCCTGTCTCCACATGTGTGTCACATGCTCATTACCTTGCAGGTGCACACATCCTCGGCCATGTATGTGCAGGCCAGAGCAGAACATTGGGCTCCTCCCTCTAGCGCTCTCCCCCTTGAGACGGGCTCTCTCACTGAACTGGAAGCTAGGTGGGCTGGCCAGGGAGTTCTCTGGCTCACAACACTGGGTTATATGTCTGACTCATAATGCTGAGTCATATGTCTGGCTCACGACACTGGGATCATATGTCTGGCTCACGACACTGGGGTCATATGTCTGGCTCACGACACTGGGGTCATATGTTTGGCTCACAACGCTGGGATCATATGTCCGCCCTGATTACTGTGTGTGTGTTGGGGATTCTAACTCAATTGCACATGCTTGCAGAGCAAAGGTTCTCTTTCCACCTCTCCAGCCTCCAGTTTTGTGAAGATTAAATGAGGCGGGCTACATAAATCAACAGGAACCTAGAAAGTGGTGTCCCGAGGCAGCACCCAGTTGAGGCAGAGAAAGGCATAGGGCGTTTTCTTTCTTTTTCTTTGTTGCAATGCCCAGGATCAAACCCAGGACCTCAGTATGCTATGTAACTGCTCTACTACTGAGCTGTGCACTCAATCTCAAAGTGCTCAGTGTGGGTCCCATTAGTGTCCACTATTTGGAACCAAAATGGGATGGAGAAGCCCGGGGAAAGAAGTGGGCAGAGGAGAGAGGAAGCTGGGAGATTTCTACAGCTGAGAAAGACCTCAGAGGGTTACTCCAGTTTTTGTCTGGTTTGCTTCCTGAAGTCACCTTCCTCTAAGTGTTTCTAGTGGCTTTGGGTCCTCTGTTTGTCTCCCTCTAGTATGCACTCGTCTCTATGTTTAGGTATCCTCTTCCAACACCTGTCATGGATGAGCTTGACCTTTCAGACCCTAAGAGATGCCCTAGGTCTGTTCCTGAGCAAGATCCTCAGTCCCGAGTGACAAATGATGTCACTGCTGTGGTCTTCCACAATGCTTATAAATAGTTATTGCTTTAAGCAATATGTTTCCCTTATAGTTACATCTGAACATCTGAGTGACGACAGACTTGAAGGATTTTAAAGGGGGTATGATCAAATGCAAACCTAATGGTCATTCCCAGGATATCTTGGTTTTTTAGACTTCCCTTGTTTTGGAAATGCCACCATCTCTGCAATATGGCTCAGAGACATCACTCCCACTGGAAGCCTCCTCTTAGGTTTTTGTCTATGAACCTTGGGCTCCATCCTCCCATCTTCCCTCTATTCTTATTCCCTGGTTACTCTCACATAGTCCTATGTTTTTAACTGTTGTCTATACTTTGGTTACTTCTTGAGATGGCCTCCACAATGATCCCAGTTATCCTCACCTCCTGTGGAAGGAAGTGGCATAACATGACCTCCAAGGACAATCCTAACCCTTATATTACTCAACCCAACCCTAACTCTTCCCAACACTGAACCTAACTCTAACCCTAACCTAAATAGTACAAAGCTATCTTGGCAGAAGGAGGGAAGTGACGATGGGAGAAGGCCATGGAAGTGACTGTGGTCAAAGTACTTAAAATATCGAGATTAAAATGCTATTTGCTGTTCTTTGCTCTCAGGCAATATCAGATGCCTACAGGGTTATACTAAGGGAAGTCCGCTGGCTAAAATATATTGGTGATTTCACAAATTCTCCCACCGAGGCTCCAATGGCCAGGACTTAATGGAATGGCAGCAGGTTCCAAGTCACAACCAGTTTTTTCACAATATCTTTGTGGGGTATTCTCCAGTCTCCACTTGGCAATGGAAGTCTGGAATTTGTATTCTCACTGGCAAGAGATGCAGTTAGCACAGCATCCCTCCTAGTCAACTTGGACTGCTGTGACAAAACACTTTAGACCAGGGGAAGGGGGCATAAAAGACAGAAGGCGATCCCTCACAGTCAACAGGCAGATTGGGTGTCTGCTCAGGGCCCACTGCCTGGGCACTGGGCACATGGCAGAGGATGAAAGACACATGCATAAGGCACTGATCCCTTCCGCCATTAGAACCTCCCAAAATGCCCCGCCTCTTGATGCCAGCACACTGGCAACTATATTTTAATATACGTATTTGAGGAGAACACAAACTTTCAGGCCACAACAATGACCTCATGAGAGTCCAGCTTCTGCCACCAGACCACAATCCCTGATTCAGCCCAGTTGTGAAAGACCCCTCGACTCTGCAAGACACAACTTGTGAAAATGTCAACGCTCAAGGGGGCGGGGTAGGGGGTGGTAGCTAAGAGATCAAATAGCAGAAGACAGGCATATTGTTTCCAATTATGTTAAAGTCTAAAATTTTGCAAAATTTAATTTCTTATTTAGATATATAGTCGTTGTTTTGTCTAAGCTAAGAAAAGACCTGGAAGATTCATTGTATGCTGAATTGTTATAGCCTTCTCCTGGGACTAGCAAGGGGCTTCAAAAATATGCTCTATTAGTCCTTCTATGTATGTCTTAAAAGTTTAGCAAGCACATGTATTGCTCTAATAATCAAGAACAAAATGGATTTTAGTCATCACAACAAATGTGTTTGAGGAAAGGTTAACAGAAGAGGGGAAACCACCCAGAAACATGCAAAGCAAGACTCCTTTTGGCTTGGTAAGAGCGCCACCTGCTGTACCCTTTAAAAACTACCCCCTTTGTTCAAATCACGAGATTAGAATATCAGATTATAAACTTTATTAAAAAGGAAGAAGGAAGGCAAGAGAGAGGGGAAGAGGAGCGAGCAGAGAAATAAAAAGAGGTTTCTTTTCATTATCAACTTAATAAGCTAAGACTGTCTTATTTAACTAGTAATCACTCCCCAGCAGGTCCACTAGACAGTTTATGGAAAACCAAGTAATTAACGTTTAGCATACCAGGAGGGCAATCTGATCATCTTGAGCTCTTCAAAATGTACTTCAGTATTAAATAAAATGAAAATGTATTCATAAAGCTTAGTAAATGACCTTTTGTGAAATAAACATTTCTTAAATGTTAGATTTTAATATAAGATTAAATTTTATTAAGATTAATATTGTGGGCTGGGGAAATAGCTCAGTCAATAAAGTAATTGCCACATAAGCATGAGGGCCTGAATCTGATCCCAAAAATCTCAGAGACTGAGACATGTGGATCTTTGGGGCTCACTACTCAGCCGGCTCTAAATTAATGGTGAACCTCAGTGGAAAGAGAGACCCTGACTCAAAAAGCAAGTTGGATAGAGCCTGAAGAACTACATCTAAGGTTGACCCCTGGCCTCCACAGGTATACATACATATGCTCATGTTTCTGTACACATACGTGAGTGCACACACACACACACACACACACACGGAGAGAAAGACTAGTATCACACACTCAAGATAAAACTAAAATGTCAGTGCACTGTCTGTATCTTTTTCATCGCTGCAGCTGGTTCCAAAAGCTGTGGCAGCACCGTCTAGCAACATATTGGCAAAAGGTTATTAAGATCAGAATTCGTGGTCCTAAACCTAATCGCCTGATGAAGTCCACACACTAGAATATAACCCTCTAATTTATAAAGACTAGAAATGTGATAAACTCTGTGGGAAGCAGGACATGGGGACATGCAACAGGAATCCCAGTTAACTCAGGAAGCTGAGACAGAAGGATCAGTTCAGTCCAGGAGTTTGAGGCCAGCCTAGTGGCTAAGCTAAAGAATCCAGGCACAAGAAAATACATCTCTGTGATCCCACTTATATGAAACTTTAGGAAAAACAAGTCTCCTTTCCTATGACAGCAAGTCAGTGGCCTCCTGGGACAGAAGGTGAAGGAGAATAAATGAACTAGCTTTCTAGGGAGGTTCCCAAGACAGCCTTTGGAACTGAAGGCCCTATTGACATGGGTACAGCTAATTCTAAATCTCTTCAAGCTGAGAGCTTTGAGCAGGTGCATTGCTTTGTATGTGGATCTCTCTGCGAAGACAACCTTAAAATGACAGCAGCCAGGCGGGGGTTGCTTTGTCTCCAAGATGCTGCTGCTGTGGAAGCATGGGGGCATGTGGGACCAGCAGGGGTATGCCTGAGTGAGCCAGGGCCTGCTCTGAGCACCAACCTAAATATTCAGGGGTTTGGAATACTATGGCATAAACCCAGGTTTCCTCGTGCATGACCTCGGAGAGAGCACTCTGGCACCTGATCTCTGCTATGCACACTGGGTAAGAGCAGAGTCAAAGGCTGGTGGTCTAAGTTTGGTTCCAGTTCTAACCATTTCTGGTAGCTTTATGTATCACTCTCATCTATAAAGTCATGGTAGACTAATGCCTACTGAGTTGGGGATGTCACACAGTGGTAGAGCTCTTGCAGAGTGAGTTCAATACTCACTCCCAGGAAAAAGTAAAGCACCCACCTCACACAATTATGAGGATTGAAGGAGTTAATTCACTCATGACACTAACTCAATGTTGGTCATTATCAGTTAGAAAACAAAAGCAAAGTCACTCTGTGACTCAAAACATCAGCTAATTTGCATATCATCCCCCTTGACATATATGCTTTTCCATCCCTTCATAGACATTCCTGAATGATTCGAATTATAGAAAATCAATGTGCAAGTGTTCTTGTTCACCTGAAATATTTCTTACCTGATACACAGGCAGGGGATCAATCATATTCTACTCCCTGGATAATAGGTTACCTTCAGAGTCAGATAAGTCCATTTCCCTGCAAGAGTTTTTTGAGCAGCAAATCCCTTCCAAACTGTAAGATGACAGCTCTCCACAGCAGCTCAAATGGAAGGAGAGAGCTCTACACATAAACACACTGTGACCTATAAAACAGGTCAAGGGAACCTTAGCATGTTCGAGGTTTAACTCTTGTGACACTGGGGCTCACAGTGTACCTTATAATAAATAAAGCCATGAACAAACCCATAGCTTTACAGGCATGCAATAGTGTGCTTGCAAAATTCAGAGTAGATATTTAAGCTTTGTAGAAAGCAAGAGCATGGGCATAAAGCATTAGGAAATAATTTCTGTACTCCAGTTTTCCTTAAAATTCCATTGTTGCCACTGCTGATGTTATGTTCCACATATGTTTTCTCTCTCTCTCTCTCTCTCTCTCTCTCTCTCTCTCTCTCTCTCTCTCTCTCTCTCTCTCTCTCTCAATGTGTGTATGTGTGTGTGCATGTATGTGTGTGTGTACCTGTGACACACACACATGCTGCTACAAATTATGCAGAGGTCAGAGGTTGGTGTCATATGTCTGTGTCAGATGTCTTCCTTTGCCATTCTCTGTCCACCTTACTCTTTTAATACTCATTATTACTATTTTTGAGACAGGGTCTCTTTGCTGGAACTGGAGCGAGCCTTTGGGGCTTACATGTGCAGGATATCACACGCAGTTCTGTTTGTTTTTAGCATAGGGGATCCAAGCTCAGGCCCTCGTGCTCCTGCAGCAAGTCCATTCCCACTAAGCTATCTCCTCAGCCCTGTCCACACATTTTTAAGGAGATGCTATTTTCTTCCTCAAAATCATGGTTCAGAAGCAGGCCTTTGTTTAAATGAGACAATTCACAGAGGGTGGTGGGGTCTAAGCCTGAAAGCAGATGGGACTTCAGGCTCTGCTCAGTGAGTCATTGTTTTCCTGAGAAAGTCGCCCCACTTGAGCTGGTTCACCTCTTACAAAAAGATGGCCATGATATCATGTATATTCATAGGAGTTCGACGTTTGGAACTGTGGGAAACGCCATAGCACAGGACACTGTGACTGAGACTGCTCAGTCTGTTCATTGGGATCTACCTCCTACATTTACATAAACATGAAGCTTCCACCCAGAAAAGTATATGTGTTTTCAAATGTTTCATGTACTGGGAACTAAGGGATTGTAAGAATTCCCTTAATGGTACAATTTTAGTTTTCAAGGCAACGGGCCTACAAATAAAATGTTTAAACGAGTTCAGGTGTAAATTTTATTTTTAAGCAATGTCCAGTTGGTTTTATATAGTATTACTTGTTCCTTTGCTTGCATATGAACCCAATGGATTTATTTACCATCGCGTATTTGTAAATATTTATTCTATTGACAATAATGTCAAGCGGTATGGCCTAAAGGCAAACGCATGATGCAGCACCACACATTGATTTCCTTATCAGACTGGTGCAGACGGAGGTGTCATTGTTGTGCATTGGCAAGAGCTACAGTTCCAGGCAGAGCATACACAATTGTTTAACAAAGGTGTGAGGAGGAGGCCCCTGTGTGGAAGATATGACGTTCCTCACTCCCTTTTCATTGGTTTTAAAAGGAGCAACTCATATTAGTAAACATCTGATACTCCTGGGGCGTGTCTTTTAATGGTGTAACACTCTTAAATATTTTATTAAATTTTACATTATATATAAATACTTCCAGAGCGCTTTATGTTTTGGGACATTTATTCTATACTGTCTTGTGTGCTGATTCTAGATGACAGTGTAATTTTGATGTTAAAATGTCCTATCTTATCTAATAGCAGCTGGGTAAGCTAGCAGATAAATCTTTATCAGGAAAGGAAGGAAGGAAGGAAGGAAGACAGTCAGCATCCAACCAAGAAATAACCCTGGATCACAGTCTGCAGAATCCCATCCACACTGGTCAGAATTCACCAGCCAGGTTATATATAAAAACACAGCAATGGTGTCAAGCCTCCGTGTTCCTGTTGTTCACAGGTTGGGGGGTCAGGGTAAGTCTTCCGGAACAGTCTAACTGGAGGAAAGCTTGACTCGGTTCCCCACTGGTGTCCTCAGCTGCAGATGTCTCCCCCATGTGACCTTGGACAGTGTTTGCACAGCTTGCAGGGCCAAGGGAGCTGAAAGTTGGCCAGCAGCAGCATGAGAGTCGCTCAAGGGGAAGGCATGGCTCAGCAGGGAGGAGAGTCCACGAGTGCGTGAGTCATCATTATCATGACTATCCGTCACCTTGAGGGTACACAGGGAGCAGTTGCATGACAGAGGAACATTTCTGAGTGAAGGGATGCTACATGTCAGGTTGTATTTCCCAACATACACTAAAATAGCAAGTTACACAATTATTTGTCAATTTAGACAGGATATATTGTCATACTGTTACCGAAAAGGGCCTGTATGAGTTTTCATCCTATTGAGTAGACTTAAGCTGCATTTTCCAAAGTATTGGCACCCTGAAAACCTAATAATGTAAAACTACATTCCAAAAATGTATGCTGTATATCATAAAATGTGTATATGCTGTATGTGATATGTTGTGGTAGATACACATATCCAAACCTTCCTTGTTATCATGACAATTTATCTCTAAATCACGGTTACTAAACTTATGCCTGATATCCTCAGACAAAACATCAAATGAGAGAACCTTATTTAAACAAGTTCTTATATTTCAGTGAAATTGAACTTGAGCTAAGCAATCCAGGAAAAAAAGTATTCTTCCACCACTGCTGCTCTGGAAATCCTTCTGTTGGGGTTTTTTACCTAGAGTAAGCTGTATACACCCTGAAACTGAGTGTCTGAGTTTCCGGATTCCTCCATTCAGCCATGCACTAAGCTCATTGATCTGGTCGTTATTCTCCACTGCCATGACCATCACAGCCCCATCTGAGCTGGGAGCCACACAGCTTCCGCTTGCAGCCTCTTCTTTCTGCTCTCACCTCACAGAGCTGATCTCATCACCACGTTACTCAAAACTCGTCAAGGACTTGGAGCAAATACCAAAACTCCAACCAAGTCTGACCTTCCTCAAACTGTGGGTCCTTAAGAGAAAAAAACACAGTTCCATCACTACAAGACACTTTGTACCCACTAAGAAACCTTGTCTCAAAAACAAGATGGCCAGTTTTGGTAGCAACACCCAGAATTGACCTCTAGCCTCTACATGCACACACACACACACACACACACACACACACACACACACACACACACACGTCCATGTGCATGCATACACTAGTACACACACGTACAAACATGCACACAATAATGGCATCCAGAACAGTCAACAAAGCATCATGTGTATCCCACTGCAGGAGGTGACCAGCGCTTGTTAGATAGAGGTGCATAGAATCGTGTACAAGTGTGAAAATACTGAACAAAAGCTGCAACACCCATGTTGCCCTCTAGGCAGCTCAAGCACCTAGCATGTAGCTACCATGATAAAGTGCTCAATAAACATTTGTTATAAAAACTTTGGATGCTGTTTTCTGGAAATATCCATCAGATCACAGGCTGGCCGGAGACCTGGGCTGCTCTCAACCTTGGTCAGAGAGGCACATTGTTGCAGTAGACAGCAGTTGGTGCAGAGATGCCCAACTGGTCAATGTGTTGACATCAAGAGACCAAGTGCTCAGCCCTAGATGGGGCAGCTATACGAAGCTCACCACCAAGGCTTGGGGACCATTATGGAAGAAGGACATAAAGAATGTAAGAACTGGAGGGTGCTCTGATGTGCCATGTGCTAAACATGATCATGAACTCACAGCAGCTGTGTTTACTTCCTAATTTTCCATCACTCGCTCATGATAATACTGAACAGATAAACCCATGCTTATCAAGACACAATAGCTAAATAGTTTCCATCACAGAGGAGGCATCAAGAGGATGCCTTGAAAATATTCCACCTGGATCTCTTATTTGTTATCACTCTGTTTAGATATGCTTCAGTCCCCTGGAAATCAATTACTCTTATTTTGTTCTTAATTCTTAATAAAAGAGTTTGACTGACTGTTGCACAGGGGAAAACACTGGGAAAGGTGTTTCCATTTTACTGAGGTAGTCATTGGATTCGGTGAATGTTTTCACTGCACTCTGTGGGGTTAGAAAACTTACCGAAAGCATGCAGACCTGAGCTTGGTCATTTCACAAGCTTACTGATAGAAATCATGTTGCTCAATGACTGGTGACTCAGTAGAAAGTGTCCTTCAGTTTCAACAAGCAGGCTTTTAGCTCATGACATTTTCTAAGGAAATCAACCTGAAGATTTTCTTCCCACACATATTAAGAATACCAGAAGTTGTTTTGACAAAGTAACTTGCTTTTTATTTGGTGTTTATCAGATAACAATATGTGCATAGATGATATGCAAAATTGGCATTTCCTAACTCATCCATACAGAGTACAATCTACTAACTATGGGTATAAAAGAGAATTCTCCTAAAGCAACTGATGAAAGACTAGGTTTATAGGAAATAAGAAGAAGAATGATTTTGGAGCTAGAGAGATGACTTAAAGGTTAAGAAAAAGCATGATTTTAGTGTCAAAATAATCCTCATATTCTAGATCAAAACAAAATGTGTGCCTCTCAGCTCTTATCATCAGGGGTCCTCTAAAATTTACTTTTCTCTCAAACTAATATCGACCTGTGGCAACTGTAAGTGGCCACAGACATGACTGTCAATCATCTTACCTTGATGCATAAAGACGCCTGCCTAGGAGAGAAGATATAGACAGGATGCTGCAGACCTTTGCAAGACAGTGGAAAATGCATAGAGATGAGCAAGAGAACCACTCTTGTGGTGGAGCAGATCTGAGCAGAGCCTACATACCCAAGCAGAGAACTATAAAAAATGATATAACATTTCTCTGCATGGTGTGATGCGCAAGATGATGGGAAAAAATAAACCAAGGCATCTGACCCATAAGAACCCCAAGTTCCTTCACCACGGCAATCCAGGCTTCAGTCTTAGAAGATGAACTCTTAATAAAATGATTTGTGTCACGTGTGTGCCTGGTGTACATGAAGGCCAGAAGACAGCATCAGGTCTCCTGGGACTGGAGTGATAAATGATTGTGAGCCACCATGTGGGTACCAGGAATTGAAACGGAGTCCTCTAGAGAGAATAGCCAGGGCTCTTTACTGCTGAGTAAAAATTTACAGCCCAATGATGAACTTTTTAAAACAAATATGGCAGCATTTACTTAAATGGTTCCTTATTTCAGGAAGTCAGGCGATTAGATGTGCAATGCCATCCCCATCAAAATTCCAATGAAGACTTCCAGGGGACTAGAGAAAACTATCTCAAACTTCATACAGACACACAAAAGACTCAGATGCCAGAGCTGTATTCGTCAAAAAGAACAAAGCTGAAGCATCACACTGCCAGAGCCACACATAAAGACAAGACACAGACAGATGACTCAGAGTAGCAGCCCCAGGATCAATCCAGGAAGCTGACAACCAATTCTTTAAGGTTCTTTATTAGCATATATCAAGTGCATATAATGGAACATCATTATGAAATTTTTATACCTACATATATTGCTTTTGTTCATATTCACATACCAGCTCATGTTCTCTTATCTCCTTTCCACTCCTATAGACCTTCTTCCTCTTCCCAAATAATCTTCATATTTTTTTTTGGTTTTTATGAGACAGGGTTTCTCTGTATTGTTTTGGAGGCTGTCGGTCCAGCCTGGCCTCGAACTCACAGAGATCCGCCTGCCTCTGCCTCCTGAGTGCTGGGATTAAAGGCGTGTGCCACCACCGCCTGGCGTAATCTTCATATTTTTAATATAGATTTGGCATATTATAGAAACATGCAACATCTGTATTTCCAGTCTGACTTACTGTATTTGGAATGCCAACCAACAGTATCCCCCATTTTCCCGCAAATGGCATAATTCTGTCCTAGAAGACCAAAGCAAAGGTAACACCGTGTATCATTGGCCATCTGGAGACAAATCCCTGGTACTTAATGAAACATCTGGGAGAAGATGGGCATACCACCTACATGTGAGATGGAATGATGTTTATAAATGGCACATGAGGTTGATCCATCGTTTACATGCCACTGAAAAACTCACAGGAAAGTGAATTTGGGGCACAGTTCACTGAGAGCACCCATTCATACCATGTACAATTCCCCAAATCAATCCATCAATAAAAATTTTTTTCTTTTTGATCAGAGGACAAGATTGGCTAAAATCCAGTGAAAACCATTTAGTCTGTCATTTGGCATATTTTCCAATAAAAACTTATACTGATTGAATTTTTCATCTTGGAACCAATTAGGCTGTCATATATGTATGGCTCTAGTGTATGAGTCACCCAAAATTATAAAATCTGGGAACAATCATAATGTTTTAATCACTACTCTGCAACAAATGACTGTAGAGCATTCTACAGCAAGGGCTAGCCAAACTAACCATATTATAAAGTACCTACTGATCAAGCAGTATTGGGAAGAGTGTCCTGCCCAGCAGGGGGAACAGCAGCATCTAACAGATGAACAACTATAATATGAATACGCAGGGAAAGTTTGTTTGGAGTGAAACAAAAACCCAATATGTGTTATTAGATTTTGCAACGGCTGTGTTGCAATAAAGAAATGTGATTTTAATTGAAGAGGAAGATAATTACAGCTTAAGAACCAAGTACTTAATCAACACCACAATCAGAGAAGTCTGAGTGACAAACCTTGGCCCCACACCCAAGAAAAAAAGGTGAACCCAGAAAGTTCCCATTACAAATGTGTCAAGACACATGAGCCACCCTGGAGTCACGCCCTGAAATGGGGAGGGGATGCGTTTATGTTCCTAATGATCATTACATTTAAATAATTTCCATGAGTTTACATAAGAAAATGAGTTTTGAATTGTATCTCGAAAGGCTGTCATGTTACTCTGGAGATGGGAATAGTGGGATAAAACACAACACACATTTCTCCAAACAGTATTCCTTGAGATAATGCCACAAACAGAAAACAACAGAAGGAAAAAAACAAGATTAAAACTACAGATTTACAAGGGATGCAAGTAAAATCAGCTCCCATGATGCTGTAGGTGGAAGCCGGGTCTTCTGAGGCACAGGTGAATGGTGGGAAAGACTCTAGGAGACGAAAGGGCTCTCCAGCTGAATGGCCATGTCTGTCTAGCAGATTTCAAGTCAAGATAAAAAAATTTAAGAAATCATTTGTAGCATCTTAAGTAATGTAAGTCAGTGAGGTTTTCCATCACCAGAAATATTCAAGCTGACATTGCAAATATTTGGTAAGGGGTTCTTCTTAGTGTTGGATACTGAACAAGACCAAAAAGGGGAACAATAAGTGGATAACGTTTGAGAATTTCTGCTACAGTATCCAGTTATTTTTTTAAATGTCTTTTTTAAGAGTGTAATGAGGTGTGTTTGTTTTTAGTTGTGTGTATGTGAGTGAAAAACTATCTCTAGGACATAGTATCTAATTCTCCTGTGCTATCTAAATTGTTGATCTCAAGTTTAAGATTTAGACACTGGGTTGGATATCATTTCTTTTGCAGGGATTAAGCAAGATTGCATCATTTAGCAAAGTCCTCATAAAGAGACACAGCTGGAACTTGAAAGGTGGTGACAGTCTCTGAGGTCCTTGCAAACTCTGTTACAGTTAAAGCCATAGCAGTAAATATGTTGGCGCTCATGTCTGTCTGTCTGTTCTGGCATTCTTTCTGTTAAACTGTCCAGTGTCAATAGGAGGAAGAAGGTTTTAGCTTTCTCCATGTTGTTAAACTCAAAAGAAAGACCATGCCTCAGGTCCTTCCCAGGAGGATTTGTATTTTTCATGAACACATGGTCGCTGACAAACAATTTAAGCTAGAAAGAAGAGACAGTTTTCTCTCACACCAATCAAGTCTAGAAAACCAATTGTGATTTCCTTAACTGGAATTATTAAGAGCAACCCAGAGGCAAACCTAGGTTCATCAGAAAGCTGTGTCGTTGTCAATTAGCAATGTCTGCTCTGAATACAGAAGAGTGGCATCAAGGAGGCTCCGTGTGGGTGCTGTGACCCATGTGTGTGATCCCAGCACTCAGGAGGCTGAGGATGAGGATGGGAAGTTTGAGACCAACCTGGGTGTATAGTGAGGCTGTCTCAGAAGAAATGGAGAAAGGGAGGGAGAAAGACAATTGAGAAGGTTTAGCATTTGTTAACTCTGATCTATAAAGTCCCTAAGACTATTTTTCTATTTTACATTATCAGTTCTTGAATGTATTCAGGAAATAAATTGCTTTACCAACTAACTAGTTAAAGTTACGAATGCTTACTAATATTAATCTAAAACCCACTAATGGAAGTATGGGAAATATAAGATAAAGCAAACAAAGGGTTGTCCACAGACTAGATCAACAGATTTTCCTAAAGATGAGAATTAGAATCAATGTAGATATTTTGTCATGGGTCCATAATCTGTTCCTCAGCTTTTCTGGTCCATACATTGAACGTTGCCGTACCTAGATTCACCTGACATTTGACGCCAGGCTACGACAACTGCATTCACATAATATGATGTACAGGTGATAGTTCCAGTTTAACAAAGAGGACCATATTTTCCCAGTCACCCAAGAACACTTTGCTGAGAACTCAGTTTCGCAAAATTCACCACAGTTGTTTTTTCTTTTTAAAAAATCTTTATTGTTGTTGTTGTTTATTTTTGTTTTGTTTTTACATCCCAAAGCTTCCCCTCTTTCCAGTTCCCCCTCTCCCCTCCCCCCCACCTTTGCCCCACTCCCCTCTACAGTTGGTTTTTTTAATTGACACCACATGTCTGTTTTTTATAAATTCCTTATGATAAATTTTATTCAACCAAAATTTTGTTTTATTGGGCTTCCGAGGATACAAAAGGAAGCAAAATGTCATCCTATCCTTACAGGAAGCCATGCCTTCAAGAGTTTGGAAGCTGGAGTACAAGATGGACATATCATTTCATGCGATGGGTAGATACAGACTTACAGTCTCAAACCCTCACTGAGGGCTCCTTGTCGATATTATTTCTAATGTTCTTCTTTTTCAGGCTCCTGCCTGTGCTGCCCACTTCTGGGATCCCTGAGTTCTTCCTTTCTTTGCTTCCTGGAAGGAAACATTTCCTAAATGCCTTTGAAGACTCCAGCATCCAGCCTGCTTCTGCTTACCAATGTGTCCCACACATTCTTATCCTAATGACACCTGTTTTCCTCCTTGCCATTCCTTTGCCGTGTACACTCATTTGGAATGTTCTAGCAACTCAAGATGTAGGTGACTTCATTCTCTCTCCACCCTCTCCTTCTCTAACGATAAACGAGCTGACTCCTGTGCCCTAAATTATCTGAAAAATTGTTGTTCCAGAATCTCCATGACAATAGTATAGATGTTTTTCTCTTGGCCCCCCCTTCTCTATGGTCTCTCTCTACAGAGTGTGAAACTCACAACCTCAAATAACCTCTGTCTGGACGCTGCCGGGTGAATTACCATGCTTCCACCCACACTGATTTCCAGAGCTTTCTTGGGCTTCCAGACCACTCCTCATTCACTTCTTTGGCTGGGTGCTCGTCCTCTGAGCCAAGCCTAACTTTGAAATTTCCTCCCCATTCAGTCTTCACCTTCAGTTTGTTCTTCTTCGTAGAAGTCAGGCGTTCCCGATGCCTCATCTGCTGCCTCATGTGGGTCAGCTTCTCCTTCTGCTGTCTCTTAACCACACATCAGTCTCAGGGCTCCTCGCACTTTGCATAAGCGGTCAGATTAAATGATCTATGAATTATGAGGACTGAGGCTGTGAGTGTAATTTTAGTTAATACCTAGGGAGTGATTCACTCCCTAGTCACGGAAGACAATGGTAACTTGCAGGATCTTTCCTGAACATCCTAATTGAAACACAAGTTTGAATCTTTCATAGTGTTGGTCAGCACATGTGGAAATTCTCTTCTCTCTTGCCTTCTTCTAAGTTCTGCCTCCTGGTTCTCTCTCTCTCTCTCTCTCTCTCTCTCTGCCTCATTTACATATTGCATGCTGTGGTGTCCTTGGTCTTCTGTTTCTCCCCAGGGGATTTTGTACAATCCATGCTTTCTCTTTGCCAGTAACTTCCAAGTACAGCCACACACACTTTCCTGAATCCCACCCACTGCCATGGCATAGCTAGACTTGGTTGTTCACTGGGTGCCTCCTCGCCAATCTTCCTATCCCAAATTCACTGTCTTTCCTACAAGGCCTGCCTATCTTTAGTATTCATATCAATTAATGATATTCCTCCAGCCCAAACCTAGGAACCTCTTGTCATCTTAGACTCGGCCACCACCCACTTGTAACCAGCCACAGTCAAACACCACCATTTAGTCCCTCCCTTTCCTTCCTTCCCACACCACTGCTCCCTTCTTGGTGTCTCGTTGTCTTCTTCCCACCTCAGACACTTGAAAACTCCTATTTTGACTTCCTACCTCCATTTTCCCTAAAATCCTTCTAGTCCAAGCTTAAGCTTTTAAATGTTGAAGTCGCGCTTGTCTGCTATTTAATGTCTCTCATTTGTCTACTCCAGGATTCAGGAAAGGAACTTCCCAACCTATTTTCAGGCTTATCTCTTGGCACCTATGCATATCAACTATGTCCAGCCCAAGTTTTCAGTTTGTCCTGTGTGTTTCCAACTCCTCCACACACAGAGGCCTCTTTGTCTAGTGTGTTGTTTCATGTAATGACTTCCCATTTGTTACTGAATGTGCAGCTCCGTGGCTTCTCCAGAATCTCGATTCTATTTGCCTGTAATTTACATGCGCAGTGTAAATCTGTACTAGGAAACTCTCCTGCAGCAGGCGTTTGGGTCTCCTTCCCAGAACTTAGCCCTCCCTCTTGAAGAGTTGGCTTCCTTAAGGATCAGGACTATGTCTCTCTCTCACACCTTAGCATCTACAGAGCCAAGTGTCTAACATAACACATGTAGAGAACAGAGAATAACTATTATGCAAAAATAAGAAAACCAGAGCCAATCCCTGTCTTTGTCCTTTGGGACAAGGGGCTGGAGACAACAAAGGGCTTTCCTAACCTTTCTTGTTACCGCAAACCTTATGGTCAAGTTGTGTTAATAACTGGAACAATACAGAAAAATCTCTTCTCTCGGGTTTTCACCCCCACAGTGTCCCAAATTCCACTCAGATCAAAGGTGTATTTTTTTATCTAAATATCTTCGGTGATAATCTGAGCAGCTTTAGTGACTACCTCTGCGTTCCTACCCTCCTCTCCCATCAGTAAATCACACGCCTGAATTAAACTAGCCAGATGATAATCCACCTAACACCTATTCTCACGGCACTCTCCACAGGAAAGTGGAGGCCAACAGGAGAGGACAGACTAAGCTGGGATGTGACTTTGGGGTGTCGACCTCAAGTAACACAGGATTATTGCTGACGATGTTGGGTGGGGGGGGATGCTGTAGAAAGAAGAAGTCAGCAAAGCAAATATCTAAAATCAACCATGGAAACTCGGGTAGATGCTGGCTCCTTTCCTTAGCAGTGCAGGGAACTCCCTCTCTCACACTCCGTGCAGCCCCGCCTCTACACTGGGGCTTGGCTCCGCAGGGGAAGAGCTCATTGTCCTCTGTTACTTAACTCCTGTTAACAGTGGTTTCCACCCTCTGCCCCCATTATCTTTCCTTTCATCTGGTAAGGAGGTGCAGGAAAAAAAAAGGGTGAGCTGGTTTCTGCAGTCCCAAGACAGCAGCCACAGAGGTGACTCCATCTCAGCCCACCTGAGCCAGTCTCTTAAGGGCACCAGTGAGCTGGCTTTCCAAGGCAAGGAAGGAGTCTGGGCTTCCAAAGAACAAACACGCCATGCATCCTCCGCTGTTTCTGCCTTGTGAGCCCTGCACTGGCACGCCTTCGAGAAACTCAAGCCAAGCGGTGAAGATGTGCTACCCTAGTCTGCAGGCAGACTGCCATGTTCTCAGTCTTGTTCACTCCAGTACCATGGCAAATTATTATTGTTTCTGTTAATTCACTTTGAAGTTTGGAGCTGGGGTGAAATGTATCCCTCCTACTCTCTTCTACCATATCCTCTAAGTCACTCATTAATATGATTCCTTCCTCCCTCCTGGAAATGCAAGAACTCCCCTCCCCCTACCTGTGCCCTGTCAATGGGAAGCAGAGAGGGTCTGACATAAGCAGTACTATGGACTACTCACCAACCATGCCCTATGAAACCTCCTGCTACCTCTAAGACCTCTAAGAAGAGACTCCCACTCCACCTAGTATCCCGTAACTCCACCTGGAGCCCTGCCTGTGCCATCTGTCTGTCTATGGTGTTAACAACTCTTCTCATAAACCTCTTATCTAAAAGGCCAATCCAGCCCAGTGTTCCCCTGGAATCCCCAAACCTTTCAGAGTTTCTTTTCCTATGCTACAGGGAGCACACCAGAGATGACCACTCAGACACAGTGTATAGCCAATTGAAAGTCTTTGTTCCAGTTTTCTGGGACCACATCCAAGTGTTTGGGGACCTAGAGGTGACCCCCAAGTGTCCAGAACAGGGAGTGTGGTTAAAGGCAGAGACTTCATTGAGGCATCTCGCACAGCAGCTGCAGAGTGGTTTTCTAAGAGTAAGCAGTTGAAACAAATAGTTTTAACAGGAGCTAAGATAAATTGTTGTCCCACTGGAGTAGGTAATGATGGAAAGCAGTTTTAAGAAAAGCTAAGTTAGCTAGAGCATCCTGACCTTTGGCTCCTAGAATAGAGGTGAGCAGCTTTCCATGGAATTCTCCATCAAGGAGAATAACTTCTACTTAAGGATGAAATGGGCTCAGCAAAAGGACAAGGCGGAGGACTTGGCACTCTCTTGCCCAGTCACACCTGTGGCCATAGTGGTGCAAATCCATACATGCATATGAGGGTGTCCTACTCAATTGTCTTTTTTTTAACAAGGTTACACTGAACCTGGAGATCATCAACCCAAGGGATTCTCAGGTCACCACCCTCTCACATCTTGGATTACAACCATGAGCCAGCAGACCCTGCTTTTTATACCATGCTGGGGACCCACACTAGGATCTTCATGTTTGCATGGCAAGCACTTTTCAGACTGAGGCATCTCCCCAGTCTATCCATATGTACTCTTGAAAAGGGGAATCAGACTTTTGCTGGAAGCTGGCCTTTTAAGTGGGCAGAGTGAGATTTCAGCCCAACATCTTCCCCCTCCTTCTCAGCAATATCTGAAATTCCTGTCTCTAGGAACAGTCTTTCATTTCACAATGAAAAGTAGCGAGCTTGAAACACAGAGGCTAGCGTTCTGAACCGCATAGGGTGAATAGGCAGTGTTTTATCAATGTTGGTGAGCAGCACCACGCCCCTTGACACGAATGAGAAGTTAAAGCACAAGAAAGCCCACAGCGCCCAATGAGGTGCAGAGAGGTTCAACAGGAAGAGGAAGAAGACCAGGGTGATGATGCCAAAAACCAAGCATGACTCCACTGTTTGTTCAAAGGCAATTCAGTCCAGTTTGAGCTGACTACCTAGACACTAGTCTTAAGTACACCTGGTACCCAGAACCAGTGTAGTTCAGATGCAGGCCTAGAAAGACCATCAGTGAAGAAGCATGTATGACAAAAGCATATGACCAGGGCCCAAAACAGCCCCATAAACTGCACTTCAAATACTGGCTAAGTCAAAAGGAATGTTCTTCAAACCTGGATGCCTTAAAATCTCTTTCACTTAGTTCAGTTATAGGTAGCAAACGTCACCCTCTCCTAAGACAGCCTGTGACGAGAAAAAGGTTCCATCTTCGACACAGCAATTTTTATTTCTGGAAGATTTTGGAAGCACAAAGGGAAGTTTAGTTCCGGGTCTGGCAATGAAAGATCAGGTTTAAGACTATACGATCTAACAACAGGCTTAGTGTCCGTTCCAGCTGGGCCACCAACTCATCACTGTGCTGTCGCCCTAACTTAGGTTTCCTCCTCTGTAAGCAGAGACTAGTAGTTTCTGACTTCTGGGTTGTGAAGTGGGTTCTCTGAGAAAACACACATAAAGACCTGACAGTGTTTAACAGAGTAAGAGTCAGTGATGAAAGATGTTGCTTGTCTGAAACGCATCCACCCCTACCAGTGCTGGGGGTCTGGGCTGGGGCCTAGAGCAGAACTGTTCTTACTCCTGATGGTCTCCATGTAATGGACTAAAACCACAACCAACATTACAGGATGCAGGGTCTTCATTTGTAATCAAGTCCAACATCTTATATAACTTATCTAAACCAGAAAACGCCTCTATTTGCAGTGACCAGCAGTGAATGCAAAGGCTCGTGGCTATTCAAGGTTCAATGGTCAAACGCTCAGTCCTAAATAAGACATTTATACCACCAACAGTCCCCAAGGCTCAGGGGACACCGTGGAAGAAGGGAAAAAACATAAAATCCAAGTGACGGGAAGCATGGCTGTGAGATGTCATCCTCTTGGGCACAACACAGTCATCTCAAACATGAACACAGAGCAACTGCTGTTACGTGCACTGGGCCTGCCCAAAACTGGCCCTGTCAACAGTCAGTCATGGGTAGGGGCGGGGCCTTGGGGCTCTGCCCCTTACTCTGGACCTACTAGCTGACAATAGAGTCACCTTTAGTTGTGGACTCACTGGTGAGCCCATCAGGTCCTGGTGAATTGTTCCAAACCCATAGCCACACAGAATGCCCTGATTAAACTCAGTGAGCCACAAAACAAAGCAAAGGACATGAATGTGGGAAAGGAATAGAGGGTTGGTGACAGAGTCAGAAGGGAGATAACAGAGGGTTGGGGACAAGAGTAATCAGAATGTGCTATATTCATGTACGAAATTGTCAAAGAATAAATTTAATTACCGTTTTAAAAGAAAGAAAACCTAGAAAATTCTACTTAGCCCCACCTTTTAACCAAAATAAACATGTAGAAGCTGAGGAATTTCGAGCCATCAGGCGCACTCCATGGTCTGGTTCACTAGCACGTTAAGTCAGGTTTGCGCCCGGTATTGCACTTTATTCCCCAAGACTTAAGAGTTAAAGCCTGAAGAAAGGGACTAAGCTCTGTAATGGGAGCTAGCAGCTTCTGGAAAAACCAGCAGTCTAAAAGGATTAAGGCTGCAATTATGCATGGTGGCTAATTGCACCGATTTAATGACTGCATTGGGGCTGAGCACAATCCTGACAAAGACTTGAGAACCTCCAGACACCCAAACAGAGGAGACCCCCAGGAAGTGTGCAGAGCCACGGAGTGCAAAGAAGACCTGCAAACCTGGCCTCCCCAGGACAGCACCACTCACCCACTCCTTCTTTTTCTCTCCAAATCACTGTGCCATTTTTTCTAGTAGCAATAGTAAAGAAAATCTGCCTACCTTAAAAAAAATAATAAAATCCCTACGTACTCATTAGTTTTCTAAACCACAATGCTGGAAAATGCAGTTTTAAGTCATTTCAAAGGAGTTTGAGAAGTAAATAAATGTGATGAGATTCCAGCAAAGCCCTTTCAGGAAGACTTTTGAGCAAACTTCATAAAGTTGCCATTAGGATTTGATGAGACAAAACACAGGTAAAGTTCTTACCACAGGACTTGGAACTCGGAACTCTTAAGCTTTACATACCTGGTCAGGGACTGACTTTCCAAATAGGATCTGCATACTTGTTAAGTGTGTTTAATCCAAAAAAAAAAATAAATCATCTTGGAATGTGATCAGTCTCCAGGCCTGTAGAGCCAGAATGGTCACGGTCAATTTCCGTCACACCACTGCATTACATTTTAATGGTTATTTAAGTCTAGTCTCCTGCATTCTTTCCTGCTTGGGAAAACATGTGACTCAGAAAAAGAGCTACATTTGTTATAGAACTAGTCATTTGTTTTTTTAAGTCAGGCATAGAAGAATTTTCTGAATAATAACATTAAGAGATTAATTTTACTCTGTATGATTTCCCTTCAATTTAAGCTTTATGTATTTAATTAAAATAGCTAGGGAAGCAAATTATTACTGTGCAGTTTAACCTCTATGTCCCATTTCTAAGCGGAAATCTTCACCATTCTATTTAGATTTGCATAAATTTCACAAGTAAGAGTGAGGGGGAGTTATGTTCAGTTTATACCCAACCATTCTTTAAATTTAATCAACATGAATGAACAACAAAGAATAGTCCTAAAAGAATTATGAGAGTGAAAACCAGCTGCCAAATTTTGATGGGTCTCTCTTCAGTCTTTTAAGATTGGAGTTTGTGCATATTGGCTCATTTGGTTCTTCCAGCTTTCCTGTTTTCTTATGAAACCAAAAATGGATATTACATTTCTACTTTCTGTTCTTTGCCACTATTTCCCTCCAAAGGCAGCTTATTCATCATAGGCAACTGTCTTTTACAGAATGGTGTTAGCTTGACCAAAAGAAGAATCCTGTGATAAATAAGAGAAATTTAAAGGCTAAATCATATCATATTTAATCTACTTTACTACATACTCACAGGGTACTTAAAGAGAAGGCCAACCGATAAGTGCCCAAAATTCAGATTTCATAACACAACTACTTATCTCAGTAGTTTACTAGCATCAAGAAAATATCAGCAGATCAAACAAATGACTTAATTGAAGAAGGAAAATGCGGGTTTGAGGTCTACCTAGTCTCAGATACACACCAAAGGTATCCTGTGACTGTTGTGCAGAATCTTGTATTTCTTCCTCCAACAAAGCATTTTCACACTCACAAGTGTCATAATTTTTTTACCAAGCAAAATCAACTTTTGACTTAGCCCTTCAGTTTTCAACTTGTAAGAGTATCAATGCATTCAGGACAAATGTTCAGAGAACAAAAGCAAAGAGAGTGGGGGAAGGCACTCAAAACTCCTTAGAGAACAATAAGTTTCTATGAGGTGTGCCAAGAATCAAGGAAGTATCACAAAACTCAGTGCAACACAGGAACTAAGAGAGAGACCGCCACAAGCTAGCCTAATAGTGAAAAAACTCTCATGAATGAGATGGCCTCTCAGCCGGTCTGCTGCTGAGGTACGAGGATTTGAATGCTGCAAGCAAGTCATCCACAGGAAGAACCAATGCTATTCCAAACTGAGAGCAACAAACAGGGGCCTCAAGGCGGAACCATGTGTGGTGTCTTGATTGAAAGTGAAAAGGAAGGCCTGCTTGTAATTAAGCAATATTTTAGGAAATGCTAAACGTTTTCACTGAATTTTGTGCTGCTCATATTTTAATTTTTAGTATCATCAGGCTCCATATTTTATGGGATAATAACTTGAAACACAGAAAAGCTGAGTGTCTTGCCCAAGGCCATGTAATTACTTTATGAGAATGCGGCTCTCCTTCTACCCAGCCACCCTCACCGCAGGGGGCATGGGGTTGGCTGGACAGGAGAGAGCCAGGTTATAGAAAAGACTTAATCCAGCATAGAAGCTGGAGCATGCTGATGAGGTAATGACAACACTGCTTCCATAGCATTAATCACGCCACCGTGAACAAACTAGATCTCAAGTGACACAATGAGGAGCCAAAAAAAAAAAAAAAAAAAAAGACTACAGAAGCTGGTGAAATCATCTTGGGGAAAATATCTGAAAGCCAAGATATGATAAAAATTAGTCAGTTCTTGGGTAGTAGAAAATGGATAAAATGAGCTTTAAAAACACAAATGGAAGCAAGTGTCACAGAAAAATGGACAGCGAGTTCATCATAAAGCAGGCTAAAAGTTCTTTCCCCTCTGCTCTCCTCTCTGGCCATTTTCTACCCTCTAACCCTATCCTTTCATCCTCCCTCCCTCTCCACCCCCTCTCTCTCTGTGGGTGTGAGTGTGAGTGTTCATGTATACACACATGTGTATGTACCTGCCTGTGAAGACGAAAGGTCAAAGTTGGGCGTCTTCCTCACTGTCCACCTTATCTTAGAGACAGCGTTTCTCACTGAACCTAGAGTTTACCAATAAACTTGACCAGTTGGTCAGACAGCCTCAGGGATCCACTTGTTTTTCACACAGATTCTGAGACTGACTCAGCAAATACAAGCACTTCCGCAACTAAGCTGTCTCCCATGACCCATTCTTTCATATTTTGCAGCCCTGAGTGGGTTAAGCTGTAAGAAACAGAAATCAGTGATAAAAACAAAAGTACCTGCCTACCTCTTTTTCTATGCCTGCCATCTCCTGTCCTAATGCATTATATTAATTAACTCATTAGGCTCCCCAGGTAACTCCATAGAGAAAGCAAAGTATTCCTACTTTAGAGCAAGGAAGCATGGGCCAAGCTACACAGTTAATAGTGAGCTGGTTTATAATCCAAGCAGTCTGATTCTAGAGTCTACCCCCTGAATCTTCACCACCTTCCAAAGCTACCAGGCAATTTCCATCTCAGTACAGACAAAAGCATTGGAGCAGTGGTGACATAAGATTATCTGCAGATCTTTTTTTAATCTCTGCAGATTTAAGATTATTGAATTTTATAAATTTCCCAATGAACAGGCATGGACCTTATCAATACTTTGTCATAATTACTCAGCTATACACCTCTCTCACAGACTCCCTTAGCATTCTGTCCATATCCTCAAATGTAGCCTAGATTGCTCCATCGCTCTCCTTGGTCCGTGGGTATGTTTGCTTGCCTCTCCAGGGAGCAGGAATTCTAACTTAGTCACCTATGTAAACCCAGGTCATATTGCAGGTGCTCAATTAACCCTGTTGAAGAGATGAATAAATTAAGGAGTATGAATATGGACGACGTGTTCCAGTCAAACTGGTCCACTTCGAGTCTCCACCTGCTTGATGTCTTTCAGTCCTCACTTCCCAGAACAGTCCTCTCTCTGCTGTCGCACACACTGAAAACTCCAACCCACCTTTCACAGGTCTCAGCTCAGTTCCACTTGTACCATGAAACTAGTCCAGTGGCCTCAACAATCTTGAGTGTCAGTTCAGTGTCATGGGAACTAGCATCTCTGTCACCATGCCTTTGATTCCAAACCAGATTCTAGCACAACTAGCTGTGCTCCTCTGGGATAACTCCTATAAATTTCTAAGGTTTAGCATTTTCTAGCTATAAAATTAGACAAATAGTACCTTTCTGAGAGAACTAAGGGAAGACTGAAAGAAAACCATCTGAACACCAGGCATGCTAGAGAAATGAGGGCTCCTGCCAGCCCCCACACTCCTGTACCATTCCGGTGGCACTTAAGTGGCAGTACTTAGATTTTCCCTTCAATGTCTGGAGAGATCTTTAAGGACAGGGAGGGAAGCTCATGCACATACTTTTGAAGATCTCCACATGCCTCACACAGAAACACAGCAGACACGGAGGACAAAGCGATTATGAGGTAGGCTGTGACAATCACATGTGGGTGATGGCAGGGCTAGACTCAGACATTTTCATGCAGCTATGCTGTAGAATTATCACATGGCACCTCTGTGATTTCACTCATGTCAAAGACTCAATTCAGCCAGTAAGTGCTCCCATGGAAAGATGGCTCTCTCCATACTACCTTTCAAATCCATCTTAAACGAGATTGGGGTTTGTATGGGTTTCATTGGCACAGAAAATAAAAAGCTAAAACTAAAGCAAGCCTAGGAAAATCAAAATCCCAAATCTGTGGTGGTTGTCAGTAAAATCAAAAGCTCTTTGCTTTTTCCCTAAGATTCAACACCCAGGCTTCCCCTCTCTGAACCTGCCAGAGTCCTCTTTTTCCCCAGATTTGTCATGACCTCCATTTATTGTACGTTATCTTCGCAAGAATCAGTTCCCATGCTTAGGGCTTTTTGTTTCTTTCTTTGTTGCCCTACTTGCAGGTGCTGACAAGTTAGAGGAGCTGCAATCTGTTGGTATAACCCGCTGCCTAACAAGCACTCTTCACTAATGCGCTCGCTTTCCCTGCAGAAACTATTTCTGTAGCTCTCGCTCTGTGGGATGTGCAGCTACAAATTTAATTTGAAACAGCAATTACTAATGGAATCCTGCCGAGTCCCTGTGCTTTCAAGATTTTCCTGCTTCCATCTTCTTTTGGTTTTGCCTTTTCCTGTGGGGGAAAGCATGGGGTGAGAATTGGAGTCTAACACCAAATCCAGTGCAGCAGAATAGTAGAATAAAGCAAAGCCAAGACTCGACCACACTTCAGCCAGCTACCATTAGGAAAAGCCGCCACCTCTCTCACCTTCCAACACAAAATTGACAAGAACTGCTAACCCTGTGTCAGTAGGTTACTCTAGAGACTTTAAATTACCCTACCTTAAAAGCATTACATAATTCTAAACCATGTGTGAATCTATAAGTATGAATGTATGTATAGTATATTTTAACAAAAGCAATAGCATAGCCCATGGGTATTACAAAACAATTTTATATCATGTAAAGTGCCAATTAAATACTTTACTAGATGTGTGTTTTGCTTGTTTACTGACAAGGAAAATCTAGCTTGAGGACAGAGGTACGAGTCTGGGTTCTAAGTCTCAAAGCAAGCACATTCTATAACCTGGGTTTATACTGTTGCAAGAAAACTATTACTTGCAGCCAAATAGACCCAAATTCTCTCTCTGTAATCAGTCAGAGCTTAAAGCACTGCAGGTTAGTTTGTGGTCTCAAAGTTTCTGCACAGTGGTCTTCATATGGACCTTAACCATGAGTTTAAAAGTATGAAATAACCCAGAAAGCTTCATGGTTTCATACTTAAAATAGTAGTATCATTACATTTGAATATTCCTTAGTTATTCCTTGTGTATAGTTTCCTAGGCAAAAATATAAGTATAGTCTCATTTACCAAATAAAAATCATCTACATAAGAGATTATATGTGTGTGTGTTTATAATGCATACTATGTGTGTATGTGTGTGTGCATGTGTGTTTCCTAAATTGTGTTTCTTAAACATGGCAACTTTCAACACTAATAAAATAGTTCAGCATATTCTGTCTTTGTTGTTTACTTAGTTAATAATCCTTATTACAGCATGATTACAGTAAACACTTGCTACTTACTGCAATTCTTAAAGCTGTTTAAAATATCAATCTGAAAATTCTTATTTCAACTATAATCTGCAATCAGATTTCCTTTTCCATACTTAGAAAATACTGAATACAACCTAAATTAGCATTAGAAAAATCGTTACCCAATGGTCTCCCAAAGGTAAAATGTACTCATCTGAACTCCACCCATTTTCAGTTTCAACACAGTAAGTCTCCTGCTGTACCCAGGGCAAATTTAAAAGCATTGAAAAGGTATTGGTTATTACTGCATATAATTTATGCAATCATCAGTCAAACATGCTAAGCTGGCAAAAAGAAAACCGTACAAGCAAGCAAACCCGAAGCCCTATGAGACACACCCTCTCAGTATATAAAGGCCTGTCACTGTCCTTGGTAGCAGGCACTCCCTGGGCTACACTGCTTCACCATGTCTGTCCGATACAGCTCCAGCAAGCAGTTCTCTTCCTCCCGCAGTGGAGGAGGAGGAGGAGGTGGAGGGTCATCCCTCAGAATTTCCAGCAGCAAAAGCTCCCACGGTGGAGGTTTTAGCTCAGGGGGCTTCAGCGGTGGCTCTTTTAGCCGTGGAAGCTCTGGTGGTGGTTGCTTTGGGGGCTCATCAGGTGGCTATGGAGGTTTTGGCGGAGGCAGCTTTGGTGGAGGCTATGGAGGAAGCAGCTTTGTTGGAAGTTGTGGAGGAGGCGGCTATGGAGGAGGCGGCTTCGGTGGAGGCAGCTTCGGTGGAGGCAGCTTCGGTGGAGGCGGCTTCGGTGGAAGTGGCTTTGGAGGAGGCATTGGTGGTGGATATGGAGGAGATGGTGGCGGCCTTCTCTCTGGAAATGAAAAGGCAGCCATGCAGAACCTGAACGACCGGCTGGCTTCCTACCTGGACAAAGTCCGGGCTCTGGAAAGGTCAAACTACGAGCTGGAAGGTAAAATCAAAGAATGGTATGAAAAGTATGGCAACTCAAGCCAGCGAGAGCCCCGGGACTACAGCAAATACTATCAAACCATTGAAGACCTTAAGAACCAGGTAAGGGGCATTTTAAATTCCAGCTTTAAATCATTTCTACCCATGTAATGGCGACAGATGAAACTGAGCTAAGCATAGCATGGCTGATCACTGTGTCCTGTTATTTTTCCATGTCTGCTGTAACCAAGTCTCATCAAAGATTTTATGAAGGCATGGGATGTCTATCTTCATCCAGCATGTGCATTGCCTGTCTTCCAGGGTGATAGACAACTGAGAACCTTTCAGGTTTTAACAAACATATAATACATTTAAAATATGCTAGATCATGTACAAATGTATGAACTAAAAGAATTTTAAATGGATATATGTGTGTGTATATATATACATACATACATACATACATATTGAGGTTGATAACAAGTAAGCCATATCCAGCACCAACAATGCAGGAACCACCAACTTTCCAATATTGAAATGATATACTCCTGTCTCTAGGGAATCTGTAAACCACATCTATAAATTCAGATTATATGCACTTACAAGAATTTATAACAAATTAAACAAATACACATGTGAGTCGCTCACAAAGCTGCAGTACAAAGAAAAGTCACAAGCCATAAAGGAAAGAGTCATAATTGCAGGAATACACCTACATAATACCAGCCAATGTTCAGAAAGGAATCATGGCTACAGAAGAACTGAAAGTGCAGGGGAAGATTTTATTATATATTGTACTATAGATGGCAAGTTTGTTATATTCTATGCTTAAATTAGCCTCCCTCAAAAACTCTGGAAGAGAACTATATAAAAATGCAATATACCTATGCGGCTCTATAAGCCATAAGCCCTCCTGACCTTTTGTCTCCCTCCAGATCCTCACCCTGACAACTGACAACGCCAATGTCCTGCTGCAGATCGACAATGCCAGACTGGCAGCTGACGACTTCAGACTGAAGTACGCTAAGTGAATGTGGTACAAATAAAGGGGGTTTCAGCAGCCACCTTGGATGCCCATGACAGCGTCCATAGCTTCCTAAACTCACCCAGAGTGAGACAATCCTGAGCTGCCAAAGAAAGTCTGAATTGTAGAAATGTCTTCTGGGTAATCTTCAAAGGAAGGTTTTAAAGTAACAGTTAACTCTTTGTATCGAACTATTGGTATTCCCTACATGAATTTGTGCATTACATAAGTTTTTGTCCAGGTTGTATCTTCCTGGGCCTGCACCTCCAGTGTCTGTATCCTGCTTGTTTCAGGTATGAGAATGAGGTCGCCCTGCGCCAGAGTGTGGAGGCCGACATCAATGGGCTACGCAGGGTGCTGGACGAGCTGACCCTGAGCAAGGCTGACCTGGAGATGCAGATCGAGAGTGTGACTGAAGAGCTGGCCTACCTGAAAAAGAACCACGAGGAGGTGATACAAAATTACACTTCCCCCTCAGGGGAAAAAAAAAAGTTCATCTTGGTCATGGTGCATTCATTAAATCTAACTCTTCCTCAAATAGGAAATGAGAGACCTTCAGAACGTGTCCACTGGTGATGTCAACGTGGAAATGAATGCTGCTCCAGGAGTCGACCTGACTCAGATGCTGGACAACATGAGAAGCCAGTATGAACAACTTGCAGAAAAGAACCGCAAGGATGTAGAAGCCTGGTTCAATGAGAAGGTAAGGTAATTCCCCTTCTCAGCGAAGCTCGTGGAGGTTTTGGTATCATGCCCGGATGTTCTCATCTTTGCCGGTTTCTAATCCTCTAGAGCAAGGAACTCACCACAGAAATTGACAGCAACATTGAACAAATGTCCAGCCATAAGAGTGAAATTACTGAATTGAGGCGCACTGTTCAGGGTCTGGAGATCGAGCTACAGTCCCAGCTGGCTCTGGTATGTTAAATCTTGTAAAACGGCTTCCATTTTATCCTGCAATGTTTCATACTAAAAATGAGTTGGGGGCAAGGGAGTGGAACCGAAATTGCAGCTTGGGGGAGGGGGAGAGACTGTTAGCACTGAGGCAGTGCTCAAACTGCAGGGCTGCCAATAGGCACAAACCCTACCCATTTCCCTTCCATGACGCCTTACTGAAGAATTTCCATGTTCCATTGACTTAATAAAACTTTCTTCTCAGAAACAATCGCTGGAAGCCTCCCTGGCAGAAACAGAAGGTCGCTACTGCGTGCAGCTGTCCCAGATCCAAAGCCAGATCTCTGCCCTGGAGGAACAGCTGCAACAGATTCGGGCTGAGACCGAGTGCCAGAACGCCGAGTATCAACAACTCCTAGACATTAAGACCAGACTGGAGAACGAGATCCAAACCTACCGCAGCCTGCTAGAAGGCGAAGGAAGGTATAATGGAAACCTGGACAGTTCCCCAAGTGCTCTCCTTCAGGATTGCACACAGCCAAGCTTACACAAACCCAAGGAAACGCCAGAGGGTGGGGCAAAGGAGGCGGGGAGGGGCAGAGATGTTTTCAGAAATTCGGGCTGTGTGTATAAACATTTATGGATGGATGAATGGATGCGTATTAATAACGAACTTGACTGGATTGTATTTTCTCAAAATGCTAATCTGGAGAGCAACTTCCAAGTCAGAAGCGACCCCATTTGACCCTCACACTCTGTTTAGTTCCGGCGGCGGACGCGGCGGCGGCAGCTACGGCGGCGGAAGTTCTGGCGGTGGAAGCCACGGCGGCAGTTACGGCGGCGGAAGTTCCGGTGGCGGCGGCGGCAGCTACGGCGGCGGAAGCTCCGGCGGCAGCCACGGGGGCAGTTCCGGCGGCGGCTACGGCGGCGGAAGTTCCGGCGGAGGTGGTCACGGCGGCAGTTCCGGCGGTGGCTACGGCGGCGGAAGTTCCAGCGGAGGCCAGAGCGGAAGCGGAGGGTTCAAGTCTTCCGGGTCCGGGGGCGACCAGTCGTCTAAAGGACCAAGGTCAGCAGAAATCAACTGGGGTAATCTGAATTAGTTTTAATTTTCTCCAATGGTTTTGTTGCTCTTTAAACTCAAGAGCTGATTTTAAAATAATGAAAATCTCCAGTTAGATTTTTATTTATGTTTTTAATAGACGTCAATTTTGGGAAAATCCCATCTACAGCTTGGAAACGATGTATTATCTTACTTTTGTAGTATTAGCTTGTTAAGCTAGGATCCCTACAAGTCGTTTCATCTAAGTTCTAATTTTTTTTCTATTCACAGATACTAACAAAACCAGAGTGATCAAGACGATTATTGAGGAGGTGACACCTGATGGTCGAGTCCTTTCGTCTATGATTGAATCAGAAACCAAGAAACACTTCTATTAAGCTGCGCAAAGAAGAGTCTCTTCACACAGGCCATTGCACAGACATGGGGAAAACAAAATGTCCAAGAAAACACTTCTGTCTTAATGGTCTACAGAAATAGGTTCACTCCTTGAGAATAAGGGTCTAAAAGGTGTTTAGTGGTTTCTGTATTTCTTCTTTTCATTTATCAGAAAGTGTTCTTTTGTGGAGAAAAAAGAAGAAAACTTTCTCATCTACTAATGAATTTCTCATTTACTAATGAATTTCAATAAACTTTCTTACTGATGCAAACTATCTAAATTTGTCAGAATTATTATTTAATTGTGTGGGTGTGCTCAGTCCAATAGGAGTAATGTGGGTGAAAAAGTCCATAATTCCCCCCAAAAGTTACATTTTCTAAAGCTACACAATGAGTGGAGAACTCCCTGCTCTCTGGCTTTAAATTGTTTCAACCTTGGAAATTTTGAAATCATCTCAAACAAGATTCCCAAAATAAAAGGAAGCTTCACAATCTATTATTTCTCATCATTTCTGATTGTATTTTCTTCCAATTATGACATTGGTTCTCAATTCTCATACACTATTTAAAGATATATCTTCCATCAAAAACATAACAAGCCGGGCGTTGGTGGTGCACGCCTTTAATCCCAGCATTCAGGAGGCAGAGGCAGGCGGATCTCTGTGAGTTCAAGGCCAGCCTGGTCTACAAGAGCTAGTTCCAGGACAGCCTCCTGGAACCTCCAGAAACCCTGTCTTGAAAAAAAAAAAAAAAAGAAATATAACAAAAATTCTACCAGTCCAACAAAAATCATATCAAAATTATTACATGGCCAGTAAAGTTATTTTGTGTGTGCCAAGTGATACCAGTGTGCCCAAACAGACATCTCTAAGTCTCCTGCTTTCCCCAATTCTTTTGTTATTGATGTGACCTTGTCCTTTCAGTATACACTGAACCAGTTAGACCCCAACGTGCTGGCTAGTTTTGTGTCAACTTGACACAAGCTAGAGTCATCTGAGAGGAGGGATCGAGAAAATGCCTCCCTAAGATGTAGGCTATTGGCAAACTTGTAGGCATTTCTTTTCATTAATGACTGATGGAGAATGATCCAGCCTGTTGTTGGTGGAGCCACCCCAGGCCAGTTGTCCTGGGTTCCATAAGAAAGCAGGCTGAGCAAGACATGAGGAACAAGTCAGTAAGCAGCTCTCCTCCATGGCCTCGGCATCAGCTCCTGCCTCCAGTTTCCTGCCCTGATTTCCTTCAACGATGAACAGTGGTAAGGAAGCATAAGCCAAATAAACCTCCTCAAGTAGTTTTGGTCATGGTGTTTCATCACAGCAATAGTAACTAACCGACAGTACTCTTCTTAGAAGTAGTAAAAGGGGAAAGTGTCACTTTGCTTCTGGATTGCCTATGTCCACTGAATAGCAACTTCGGCAACCTTCTTGATTTTAATACCAGTGTTTTTCAAGATCTGATTCCTGATCCCTTGCCATTTCTGTGGGACTCTACTAAATAAACCCTACCCTGATATATAACACACTTTAGAATGCATCCTCGGGGAAAGTGCCCTCTTCAGACAATGAGAAACAGACTTTCTTTTCATATCAAGAGTCTCTATTAGAGAAACTTTCTCAGTCTATATATTTTGAGGCTCCTTTGTCAATCTATGTACTTTTAGACTCCTTTGGTATACTAAATTGTATCCTGGTGTAAATCTAAACTAGATTATAATACTAGTAAGGAGAGAACTGGCTCTGTGTTAGGTTTCACTGTAAACTCCACCCTAGCACAGTTTTCAACACTAATTGTTAAAGCCCAATAAGTACTGGTTGAGCAACAAAATTAGTGAGTCATATCCAAATAAGTAAATGCAGTACCTCCCAGGGTGAACCCAGAAATGCTGGGGACTAAGAATAAAAAAATATTCACTTACACTGTATGACAATGCAAATGAGGCCAACTCTTTTATACAATTATTATGTGATTATTTTAAACACTTGTAAATAAAATGGAAATGATTCAGTTGAGCCAAAAAGGTAAAGGGTATCCATGACACCCAGGACCTTCCATATTCTAGAAGCTTGGTTAGCTATCTGCCTTCAGTACTTCTTTCCTCCAGTAATAGCAGCCCCAGTGTTACCAGATAATTGTAGAAGAGTGACAGACTATACCATGACCAGTAAGAATGCTTCCAAATGTGCATGTGGGGAGAATCATCCAAATGCCAAACAACCAAAGCAGTGGGGCACTCTGTCTCCTTGTTCCTCTGGCATTGAGAAGGTAAAGAGTGAAATGAACAGTCCCTTTAAGGAGGTAATAAACACCGTAAGCATTAATGCAGAGAACCCTCACACGTGGAGAAGAGGAGGACGGGGACAGCAGAAACAACCGTTGGAGAAAGGACAAGGCTGCTAACCATGTCAGGGGTTTGTTGTAAATTTGAGTATCGATGGTAAAATCTTTTCACAACCAATCCCAGGACCCTGCTGAATGAAAAAGAAGACAGAACCATGCCTAAGTGTGGTTGAGAAGAAGTTTTTATTGTAAATAAGTGGGAAAGCACAGTCCGAGACATCAGGAAGAATCCAAACTGGGCATGGTCAGCAGAATAGACCAGACCATGAGAAGAGAAAGGGGGAGAGTGAGAGAGGAAGAGAAGAGAGAGGAGCAAGAGAGGGGACCAGCATGGGGAGAAGGACCAAGAGGAGCACATGAAAAATGTGGCCAAGAGCCAAAGAGAACCATAGTGTGTGGCCAAAATGATGGTTACATAGGAAAGAGAAGCTGAGGAAAGGGAGGCAGAGCTCAGGGACTGGAGAGGTTTAGGCTAGGAGGCAGGGATGAGAAGTATTGAACAAGCCAGGATTCTGTAACAGGTACTTGCACTGCTCAGAGTTTCCACTAGTCATTTGTCCTGAGTTTCTTCCAGACTTTTTAACACCTACCCAGAGGAGAGTTTAGTGTGCCCAAGAATTTAATTCAGTGGCTAAAGGGCATCCATTCATTCAACAAGCACAAGTTGTGCAAAGTATGTCATACACATGCTACATCTTGAAAAAGAATGTTAATACAAGCCACTTCTTGTCACATATGCCGCAGAAGATGTGTCCATCAAAAGATCATGCACAAGCTGTCGAGGCCCTCAAAATGGCATGTCAGAGAAGGTCTCTAGAAAATGTGACTCTCTTGAACCAATCCTGAGGATGGCAGAAAGCAGCTAATTAGAGCGAATGAGAAATCTAGGACAGCCAGGGATGTGTTTACAATGCACAGCACCCAAACTCTCCACTACAACAGCTCTAAGAAAACTTCCTCAGCATCATGATTGCTTATCCTTAATTCAATCATATCTGGAAAGCCCATTTCATTGTGTATGGGAATATATTCACAGTCCCTGACAATTACAGTGCAGACTTTGATGAGAGACCATTCTATTTCCTACTACAAGAATAATTCTTGGTTCCTCTCTCCTCCATTCACTCCTACCCTTACCATGACTAGTCACTGCCAGGTGCTGTTTAGACTGTCTTCAAAATGATCACTATGCCATGTAGCTCAACCCTGACTTGGGTCACTTTAACATCTCCCCAAAATTACTGTGGCCGTCTTCCTAATGATGTCTCATATTGGTGCTTATTCCATCACCAGTCACCCTCCTTATGCCAGCCAGAACAACAACAGCAAAATAAAAACCTCCCCCCACTTAATTTCTCAATGGTTACTCTTCATGTCCAGAAGCAAATTTTAATTCCCCCTAACTCAATATATCCCTCTTATCAGCTGCCTCCTGATATGCTACCATCCATGCGTCCTCCAGTTTCTTGAAGGCCCTACACTCTTCCTTCCCGTTATGATTCTGCTATGGTTTGAGTGTGTTCCCCAAAGGTTCATGCGCTCAAAGTTGATCACTAGAATGCTCAGAAGTTGTGGGACTCCTACTGCGAGATGATTAGATCCTTGTGGGCAACCACCCTTGGAAGGAACCAATGAAGTTCTTATGAGATCTGGGTTAGTCTTCTTCTGAAAGTGCTGCTGTATAAGAGTGATCCAGAGAGATGGCTCAGCAGTTAAGAGCACTGACTGCTCTCCCAGAGGACCTGAGTTTAATTCCCAGCACCCATATGGCAGCTCTCGGCTGTCTATTACTTCAGTTCCCTAACTCCAGAACCGTGAGCTACAAATAACCCTTTCATTATAATGTATCCAGTCTCTGGCACCTCATTATATTAATGTAAAACAAACTAACAGCTTCTCGAGTTAAGTATAAATATTTTATCCATAACTATATTCTTTTCCCCTCTAAAAAGAGCCTCATCATATCCCTACCTAGAAAATAATTTTTCATCTTTCTTGTTTTACTTAATGTTGTTTCCTTGAAAGAGTACCCTAGTCTAAACTAAGTCTCCTTCAGTAGTTGTATATTGTTTTTCTCCCTGATTTTTAACACAATTTCTATTTTATAATTATTTACTTAGGACCAATCCCCACCCTATCCCCAAAAAAGTCCATAAGAGTTGAGAATGTATGTTTTTCTTTCTGTTTTGCCTGCTGCTAGCATAGAGCCTGGTATATAATAGGTGTTCGTTAAATGCCTCTTTGTTTTAAGCCTATTTAATTTCATTTTATGTGTGTGTGTTTGCCTCCTCATGTCTGAGCACTCTACTCATGCAGTACCTGCGCAGGCCAGAAGAGGGCGTCTTTTACACTGGAACTGGAATTATGGGTGGTAGGATGTGGGTACTGGAAACCAAACCCAGGACCACTTTAAGATAAACCCTGTGACCAAAAGCAACTTGAAGGAAGAAAGAGATTATTTCATCTTATACCTCCCAATCACAGTCCATCCGTGAAGGAAGCCAAAGCAGAAACTCACGAAGGGCGGGAACCTGAAAGCAGGACTGAAGCTCAGGACCACCTGCCCAAGGGTGGCTCCATCCACAGTGGGCTGGGTCCTCCCACATCAATCATAAAGAAAGGAAGTGCTCCCACAAACTTGCCTAGAGGCTAATCTGATGGAGGTATTTTCTCAATCTAGGATACCTCTTCTCAGACAACACTAGTTTGGGTCAAGTAGGATAAATAAAAAATAAAAGCCTAGACTACACGAAAGGAAATCTCTCCCTTCCTGATCTCCAGCTTCCTTGAGATGAGGCGCAAAAAAGGCAGTTGGATACTGCACACTATCAATATAGGCAATCCCAAGCAGCGACATCCATTTGAAGACCAGCACTGCCCCCTGGTGGAAATAATGGCCAGGGGCAAGTATGGCCACTAACGTGGTATCAAGGAACTAACTTAAATATATGCTTCTTGAAGAGCTTTTATTTGTGTGTGTACCATTTGCATTGTTGAGAAATAATGTTCACATATATTTATTTTATATAATATGCCTTGGAGTTTGTATATTTGTGAAATGACTAAATTAAACTGACATATCCTATACCTTTATTATGATGATAAAATGCATTGTTGCTTTCTCCATTACTTAGACATAAAATATTTTCTTAGAAATATTTTATTTACATATGAAAATACGTAATAAGAAAATACTACACCAATTAGTTTTCTGCTTGTTGCCTAATTTTAATTACAATTATTATAATAAATACTTAGCAATAATTAGTAATAACTAAGAGTAATAATAATAAGGAAGTCATTTATGTAGTAATCAAGCACTAGAGACACTTTAAATTCTTACCATATGCTAATGAACTACATTAGTGTTTCAATTTCAACAACTCAATCAAAAGAATGATTTCACAATACACGAACAGTTTAGACTGTAGATGACAATATGCAAAGTAAGTATGCAAATCCATATGCATACAGAGTAATTATTCATAAGTAAAATAGTGTCCTCAAGTCATTTTTCTTTAAGGGTGTGGGCCCCTGCTAGGTTGTCCATGCTCCAGTAGATGTCTCCATATCTGTGTGCTATGAGCACCGATATTGGACCCGCTGGTTGGGAAGGGGATGTGTGGATGTATGTCTGGGGAGAGTTGGAGAGGGGCATGGATGTGATCAAAATATATTGCACTCACCTACGCTTTTCTCAAAGAATAAGTAAATCTCAGCATGGGACTCTCAAGTCACCTTGAACAAACAAGTCCTGAATAAAATGTTTGGCATGCTGGGGTCTTATTTGCCTAACCCGCTAATAAGGAACTGAATTAAGAGATATCTAGGGCTCTTCATAACCTTAAAAATATCCTGCAGCTTTGCCCAGGTCATGCATTTAAAGATCATGCCAATGTTGGCCGCAGCACCAGCTGACCACAGCACCAGGTTTATGCCAACTTGGGTCCTGGTGGCACCCCTGATTATCCTAGAGGTAACACAGCTCCATACCATCCACTCCACCTGAATCCAAAGCCAGTCATTCCAAAGTGCCCCCAGCCCCTCCGTTCAACCCTCATCTCACCCCTCTGAGCCACTGCGTCAGGGAAGGCTCCTTGCTCTCATCTCCTTTGCTTTCATCTACATTTCTCCAGTCACACACACACACACACACACACACACACACACACACACACACAGCACCACCACCATCAGTATGACAGCTGCCATTTATTGAAGCATTCCACTTTCCAGGCACTATGCTAAGCACACCCTGGGGTACCTAAACACACCCATAAGATGGGAACTTTTCAACTACATTTGGACAATTTATGTGAACTTTTTCTGCAAGTTTCTCTGAAAACAAAATAAAGAAAAGGGAAAGATTTAAAGGAGAATCTATGTCTTGCAGCATTAACCATTTAATGTATCTTTCCTCTGAAGTGTCCTAGCAATGTCATCTAGCACAATCTTCTCATCAGTCCCCAGCCCGTTGGTCTCTCTCCCTACCCACGCATTCTCTCCTACCAATTTTTAACTCCCTCCTCCAGAATCAACCTTAATCTTTCCACATACCCCATCTATGGATATCAAGACAGAAATGCAAATCCGTATTCCCTCCATGACCAGTGCTACACACAACTTTGTGCCACTTAATTCTTTTTTGTTTGTGTGTATAGATGTATAAAGTATGTGTGTTTGTGTGCATCTGTGTCTGTCCATCTGTCTGTAATGCAGGCTTGTACATGCTATGGCCTCCATGTAGAGGTGAGAGGATTACTTCTGGTGCTAATCCTCACCTTCAGCTTCATTTGATACAGGGTCTCTTTGTGTTTTGTCTTGTGTTGATTCTGTTGGTTTTTCCCACTGCGTATACCAGACTGGATGGCCTGTGGGCTTCTAGGGATTCTCCTGTCTCACCCGCCGTCTCCCTGTAGACTTGCTGGAGTTAGTCTGGCTTTTACATGGGCTCTGTGGAGTCAAATTCAGATCCTCATGTTTGCAAAGCGAACGCTTTTACCCATCAAGGCAGCCCTTAGGCCTGAGCCACTTAATCCTTATGCTAAAATTATTTTGAGGAAAAATGCCACCCAAGTGCCCCTTACCACATACTCTTGTTAGGCCATCATCCCAAGATGTCTGCAGCTGGCTGATGGTCCATTTCTCTCCTACCTCCAGTCGTCATAGGACACTTCATGTCCAGGAGGTCTTCAGTGACTTAGGAACCTAATTTCCTCCTGACTTCTCATTCCAATGATGCTGAGTCCCATGGCTGGTCTCTAGACTTGTCCTAACCCGCAGGACACTCAACCTGGGTCTGGTGGATACCTAGGAAAAAGATGGGGAGCAGGGGACACAAGGACGGACGCCAAGACAAGAGTCTGATCAAGGCGACAACTTTATTCATCCCAAAGGGATTTATATGGAGGAAGGGAGGAAGGGAAGGAATGGGGGATGTGCTGTAGCTGCGATGAACCTGGCGGAGCGGAAGGTCAGTGGGATGGGTAGGGCATCCTGTGTCCTCTGGTAACCTAACTGCAGACTCTAACTTTATCTTTCATATTCTATTAAGCCTACGCTCTAGATAAGCTGCAGGTCTGTTTCTGGAATTTGGCAGGTAGCAGGGTGGTCCCGAGTCACGTACTTTCTATGAGGGTTGATTCACGTCTTTTCTTATGAGTACGTGAGGCAGCCATACCTGGTTGATGGTCAGAGGTCCCTGACAAGACTTGGACAACATCTGGGCTTCTCTCTGTGTTAAAATTCAGTGCATTGGTCTCCACTCTCCAATTGCTAGAGTTTGAGGGTGGTTTATGCAAGTTTCCTAAAGGCTTAGATGTTGGAGATTTGGACCCAGCTGGTGGTTTGAGGGAGTGGGGCCTTTCAAAGGTCACAGTGGCAGATGGTGTGGTAGCTTGAATATAATTGGCCCCCATAATCTCATAGGGAATGGCACTATTAGGAGATGTGGTTTCGCTGGAGTGGGTAAGGCCTTGTTGGAGGAAGTGTGTCAGTGTGGGGGCAGGCTTTAAGGTTTCCTATACTTGGGATACTGCTGAGTGTCTCAGTCAACTTCCTGTCACCTCAGAGTCAAGATGTAGGACCCTCAGCTCCAACACCAGGTCTGTCTGCACACTGCCATGCTCCCCGCCATGATGGCTGAACTTCTGAAACTGTAAGCAAGCCACCCCAATTAAAGGTTTTCGTTGTAAGAGTTGCCATGATCATGGTGTCTCTTCACAGCACTAAAGACCCCAAGACAGATGGTCAGTTCAGTGGTTGGACATGGTGGAAGATGGTTGGTTCACTTTTTATTAGGGACCCTGCCTCAAAGAGGATTAACTTTGCAGTTTTGTTCATGAGACCCAGCCAGCTCTTTAGAGAGAGCCACTTTAAGGCAGGGCCATCGGCAAATACTTGTTCCTTCTTCACCGTTTTCCTTTCCATTTCTCTGCCACATTGTGATGGAGACAAAGGGAAGCTCCCCGGGAGCTGAAAACACGGTGCTGCCCAATCTTGGACTCTCAGCTTCCAAAACTGTCAGTGAAATAGATCTCCTTCCTTTATAAAGCAGTCAGCTTCGGGTGCCTTGCTAAAGCAACGGAAAACAGATCAACAAAGCAGCTTAATGTGGCCTTCCCTCAACTTTAGCCATGTCACGGTCACTCTTGGCTCCTGTGACATAAAGACATCCCGTGACTCACGTCTCTCCTCAGCCTACCTGTCCCTCTGATACCATGTCTTCTTTCTGTGAAATTACAGCCAGTCACCCAGTCATCTTCACCAGAGTACCAGGAATTTCTTGAGCACTGTCCTTCTTGCTCCCATCTTTAGACCCCCACACCTGCATCATTCTGTCTACTCCGGCACAGGATTACTTCCAGATACATAATGGAACATCAGCTGAAATGAGAGCCAGGCCTGCTTAGCAATCAATCCCTTTACACCTTGCTAGCCAGGCATTTGCCCAGAGCAGTGAGCTTACTCTAAACATCGATTTTTCCCTATCGGCAGCCACCTCTCAAACTCAGTTAGCCCAAAATTAAACTCAGTGTACCCACCATAATCCCATCTCATTTAACAGTATTAATTATCAGAGTCAGGCCCAGCCACTGTGCACTTGTTATTGTAGTGTCTGGCTACTGGTTAAGGACCAGCCTGAGCTACATAGCAAATTCCAAACCTGGCCCATAGTAAGATCCTTGTCAGGAAAAAAAGTCCAGTTCTTCCTTTACTCTCAGATGTCAATAAATCACCATTTCCTCTCCACTACACCCTATTCTATCATCACCTCCTTCATCTTCCACCCCTGTGGTTTGCCAACGCATTGCAGCTTGGTACTTCTGCTGCTTTTTAAATTAAAACGTAATTACATCATTTCCCTCCATTCCCTTTCTTTCCTCCGACTCCGCTGCTCATGGCCCCCACCACTCACCCAGACTCCCTATCAAGTTCCTGGCCTCCTCTCCTTTAATTGTTATTGTTACATACATATGCCCATGTATAAAATACAACCTGCTCAGTGCGGCTTGCGTGCACACGACTTCAGGGCTGACCGCTATGTATTGGGTCATCAATTAGAGGGGCTCCTTCTTGCGTGTGGACCACTTCCTCAACTCTCAGAATCAACTTGATATTTCTCTCTGCTTTTTACTTAAGAGTCATCCCAAACTCTTTGGTCTAACATACAAAACTAAACAGGATCCAGTCCCGGTATGGAACTAACAATTCCCTGAAGACTATAAAAGTAGCTTGTCATTTCTCCATGTATTTAGCCTCACATCTTCCATGTCTGCGTTTAATCTAGTACACTAGACGTGACAGCCATAGATAGCCATACTGTGCGTCTGTTGTTGGCCAAGACAATACACAGTTGTTGCAGCTATGGAGAGAAGGGGAAATTACCAAGGATATATTTATTTAAATGGCACGTTTTCTGGTTCTCATGGTGTAAAGTACCTGTTTCTGTATCTAATAGTCCTTCATCCATACCTGCGTGGTAAGCCAGGCAGACAGGGCCCTATCTCAGTCTCACTTCGCCTTCAACACTCTATTAGCCCCTGAGCTAGATAATGACAGCATGTTCATAGGGTCTCTAGATGAAAGAAAAGGGTTACTCACTCAAAATTAAAAGTCAAAATAATGAACTTAATATAGAACTAAGCTCTACTTTATGTACGATAACAAATATCCTGAAGCAACACCGGGGGATGTTAGGTATTAATTATTTTTTAAATCATCCAATTATACATCATTTCATGCTAATCTAAATGATGCCGTTTCTCTCTCGGCAGACACCGCTCAGCTCCAGACAACCCCCATATCTGTGTATAAAAGCCAAAGAACGCACAAGCAGATGATGTTTTGTTCTCCTTTAAAGTTCCGGCTGCCCACAGACAAGTGGAACATTTGCCCTGGCACCATGTCTCTCCGGTTTTCTGGCGGATCCAGGCACGTTGGCCTACAGTCGGGATCCCTCAGGCCATCCGGCGCAGGCGCAGGCTTTGGGGGCAGCAGTGCGGGTGGCAGTTCGGCTGCTGGTAGTGGATTTTCTTGGTCTTTAGGAGGGACACTGAGCGGTGCTCCTGGTGGGAGCCACCCCACTGGTGCGCTAGGAAATGCTGCTGGTGTTGGCTTCGTTGGAAATGAAGGGGGTCTCCTCTCTGGGAACGAGAAGGTCACCATGCAGAATCTTAACAACCGCTTGGCCTCCTACCTGGATAACGTGAAGGCTTTGGAGGAGGCAAACGCTGAGCTAGAGAGACAGATCAAGAACTGGCATGAGAAATACGGACCTGGATCTTGCCGTGGACTTGATCATGACTACAGCCAGTATCATCTGACCATCGAGGACCTTAAAAGCAAGGTAAAGCCACAAACTAGGAACTAGTCAAATTTTTAAAACTTGGTAACTTCCAGCAAAAGTATATATAATCACAGACGGGAATTTGTAATGGCTGTTCTCTATTTTGTATTTAATTTTAATACATAATTCTCAATACTCAAAATCAGGAACCTTGATTTATGAATTTCAGTGTAGCTAAATGTTAACTCCACTGTTTATTTTGAAATACATGTATAGATAATTATTCTATTCTAAAAACAAGACAATTACATGAGAATAAATTTAAAGCATTGTTACTTTTTTAAAAATTAAATTCTAAATATTTTGATAATAGCACAAGTTAAAAATTGATGGAAAGGCTTAATTATTTTTAAATAATAAGTAACAAAAGCAACGTTATTTCTGCTAACTCCCATTTAATTTCTTCTAGATTATCTCTTCCACGGCTGCTAATGCTAATATAATTCTGCAGATTGACAATGCCAGACTGGCTGCTGATGACTTCCGACTAAAGTAAGTGACAGGTGACAATCATGGCCCCAAATCAAAGTTCCTATCTGTTTATGCTGTTTAAAATTTTGTTTTTCATTTTCATCTCAAGTAAAATAAATTATAATCCAAAAGAGTAAAGGAATCAAATAATATGTTACAAAACAACAATTGACTTGAGTCAAAATGTAACATACTTATTAAATCCATGGAATAAACTGTCCAAGTATCTCCATGCCTGCCTAAAGTAATGCGAAGCACCAGGTCAATGTCCAGTGACATTGTTCACTCCATAAGAATGTTAACTTAGATGAGATTACAAGAGGATGCTTTCACTTAACTGTGATAGGCACTGAAACCTGTATGCTGGATTCGCCACTCGTTGTCTTACACAGAACCAGAGGGACTGGTCTTTCTCTGTATCTAGCTGTTTTGTTCTATGACAGGGTCTCACTGTGTAGTCCAGACTGATCTAGAACTCACAATACTCCTGCCTCAGCCACCCGAGTTCTTGGAATACAGACATGGGCTATCACATAAGACTTTTTTGTGGATTTTTATAATATTGAGAGTCCTGATTTAGTTTTGGATTTCCAGTTGGCATCAGGATGAGGTCAACGCCTTCCGCTTCTTGAAGAGCTAACTTGCACTGAGAGTCATTTAAATTCACCCCCTCTCCCCCCACAGGTATGAGAATGAACTCACCCTTCACCAGAACGTAGAGGCAGACATCAATGGATTGCGCCGTGTCCTTGATGAGCTGACCCTCTGCAGGACAGACCAGGAGCTGCAGTATGAATCCCTGAGTGAGGAACTGACCTATCTCAAGAAGAACCACGAAGAGGTAGGGGAAGCCTCACCTAAGTCCCTTCACAGCTCTGCCCATGGAAACTCTCCAGAGGGAAGGTGCTGCAATCCCAGCACTAATCCGTGCTTGCAGAAATCACACGTGAAACCTACTTGCCTCCCTCGAGGACATAGGAAGGGAAGTTAGAAAGGAGACGGGGGAGGGGATTCTACAGCATAGCACTGGAAGAATAAGGCCACTAGGGAGTGTTGGCAAGGGAGTGGTCCCCAGACAAGAAAACCAGAGGAAGGAAGAGAAGAAATAGCAAGCACCAGGCAAGGGGCTGGAGCACAGCAGGATCCATGTCTCTTAAAGTCACAGCAACTGAAAGAAGGCAGCTTTGACTACACTGAGGGTTGGGTAAAAAGCCACTCACATTGTGAGGCAGAGAGCATTTGCTACACTCGCCATGATAGATGTGGGCTAATTGCAAGTAGTTCGATTTTTGAAACTCGCACAGCAACAAGAATTTTCCTTTGTATGGAATCTTACACAGAACTTCAAAGTGCAGAAATAAATTAATAACAGCTTTTTAGGGGCAACGTGTGGGTGTGTGTGTGTGTGTCTGTGTTTGTGTAGGGGATGTGAACTGGAGGCCAGCCTGGGCTACATAGCAAGCCCCTGTCAGCAGGGTCTGAGGGAGAAACCTGAGATGTCAGCCCTTGGAAATCAGTCCAAATGAAATGTCAGGTAGTCGGTGAACAAGTGCGGATCATTGCTTCACTCGAGAACCCCATTTTCTGACAATACAGTCCTAGGTGAACTCTAGAGTGCCAAAGCTGGAGAGTATAGCCACGTAGAACAGGCACTCCAGAGTCGGAGAGCTGTGTTCATTCTCCCTTCAACCAGATCCCAGCAAGCAACGTGTGCGTGTTTCTTCTCCACTCCATTCTTCACTGCTCTAGTCTGTGAAGGAGTGTCTATGTCATAAAGATGCTCAGACATGTAGTATGTGCTCAGAACAGTGTCCATCATCCAATGGTCGCTCAATAAATGACAGCTAGTATCCCTCAGGTGAAAATTCTTCCATGGCTTGGATTTTAGGGGTGGGAGCACCACTCTAGGCCATCAACCCGACAGTTGACAATTATTTGTTGAATAAACTCTCTGGTCTTTGTAATCCTTTCATGTTTTTCTTAAAAGTGGTAGATATGGTTGTCATTTTAAATTGCATTGTATGTGTTTGTATGTGGTAGAAGGACCACACACATGCCATAGTGTGTCTGTGGAGGTCAGAACAATTTTCAGGAGTTGGTTCTCTCCTTCTGCCCTGTGGGTCTGGGGACTGAACTTGGGTTTTTTGACAGCAGGCACCTTTACCAGCTGAGCCATCTCACCAGTCCCTGGTATGATTGGGGTTGGTGTGGTGGTTCAACTTTTTTGTTTGTTTTTCAAGACAGGGCTTCTGTGTGTAGCCTTGGCTGTCCTGGAACTCACTCTGAAGACCAAACTGGCCTCAAACTCACAGAGATCTGTCTGCCTCTGTCTGCCACATACTGGGATTAAAGGTGTGGCCACCACCACCTCGATGATTGTTCAGCTTTTTAATCCCAGCAGTTGGGAGGCTGAGGCAGGATGATCCACAAATTCAAGGCCCAACCTGGTCTACAGAGCACGTTCCAGCTTAGTCTGAATACAGATTGAGACCCTGTCTCATAAAAACAAGGATGGATGGATGGATGAAAGGAAGGAAGAAAGGAAGGAAGGAAGAAAGGAAGGAAGAAAGGAAGGAGGGAAAGAGGGATAGATGGATGACTTGTGTGAACACAGATTAAATAGGACCCATAAATTGCACGTTACTCTGGAAACTTTGGCACCTCAAAAACCTTCTCAGATGGCATGTGGACAGTCATTTGCACTTTGTTCCAGGAAATGAAGGTTCTGCAGTGCGCGGCTGGAGGCAACGTGAACGTGGAGATGAACGCTGCGCCCAGTGTGGACCTCACGGTCCTGCTGAACAACATGCGAGCCGAGTACGAGGCTCTGGCTGAGCAGAACCGCAGGGACGCCGAGGCAGGGTTCCAGGAAAAGGTGAGGGGAGCCAGACCTGCTCTGTCTATTCCATCCTAGCAGCCCAGACCCAATGTGACCCTGTGCACCCTGCCTTCCAGAGTGCCACGCTGCAGCAGCAGATCTCCAATGACATGGGTGCAGTCACCTCAGCCAGGACGGAGCTGACTGAGCTCAAGCGCTCGCTGCAGACACTGGAGATAGAGCTGCAGTCACTCTCAGCAACGGTAGGTGCTGATACCAGGCGTGTGCTTCCTCATTCCCATAAACCTAGGAGAAACCCTTGTTACCCAAGACAGGGGTGGGGGTGAATTCTCCCCATGTAGAAATAAATTCTCAAATTCCCTCACCAGAATTAGAAATACTTTCACATAACAGCAATGACATCATGATTCAGAGTCTAGGTTCAGATCCTCCATTATAACCATCTTCTCATAGAAGCAATGAAATCACAAAGCAGTTAGATTCGGGGCTCAGATCACCCATCCTGGAAGCAATGCTCTGGGAGTCAGGAAATAACCCACCCTCCAAAAAAAATCCACTTAATAGCCAGTGTTACCAAATTACAGAGTAATGCTGATAACCTAGCTTCCATACTTGACATTCTTTGGTCAAGATAAATTCTAAATTCAGTTTCCCACAGGTAGAATACAAGTCAATTATAGGTTAGGGTTTATCTACACAAACATCCATATGTTTGCTTTCTGTGTTATGCAAACTTCCAAGTTCATCTGGTTCTCTCTCTTCAGCACCTAACTTCCCAGTGGAAGGCAGTTAAGAGAGATCCTGACCCCTCTGACTTCCCAGGGTATTAGCCATCCTGTAAAGGAATACCCAACAAGGGAAAGTGAGGTTTTAAGGTTTTGAACTGAGGGTATGCCCCTCCCTGACCTCTTGTTATTTGTCATCTCTTCTTCCTCATTACCATACGGTCACCTTCCTCTTGAATGTTCCTGGAGAGTCCAGTGGACTCTCCAAATGCAGCAGCCAAGGTGGGTCAGTGTCCTACAAGTCTCAGCCCATTGGACCAATGCCAGCCTGTTATGATAAAAAATCTTGCTACCTAAATCCCCTTCTTTCTGATCCTAGGATTGAATCAATACATCATATGTTTGACAATGCACAAAATCATCCTTAAAATTGTAATGCTACTATTGCAATAAAGAAGTAAGACTGGGAGCTGGGAGCTAGCTCAGTTGGTAAAGTGCTTGCCAGGCAAGAGTCAGGCTATGAGCTTGATCTTTAGAATTCATGGAAAAACAAAAAAAGAAAGAAAGAAAGAAGTAAAGAAAGACAAAAGCCAGGCATTGAGGCATGAGCTTGTAATCCCAGTGTTGGGAAGTAGAGACAGGGGGATCCTGGGGGCTCACTGGATCAGTGAACCCCAGGCTGCCTTTAAAAGAATGGTTAAATAAATAAGTAGATATCACCACATAAACAACACACAAATGCACACACACACACTCACATATACAAACACACACGGAAAGATAAAAAGAAAAAATTTTAAATAAAATGCCTTTATTATATAAACACTTAAGCCAAACTGCTTCAAAAATGCCAGGCAGAGCCTTGTATCTCCTTATCATAGAGGCTTTATTTCCTGTGATGTAAGAGCTCAGTCACACCACACAAGAAGAAAAGGAAAATGACAGACTGGAAGAGGTGGTATCTTCAGAAGTAATAACTGCCCAGACATATACACTCATGTGATAAGAGAAGAGGGAGATTACCATGCTTGAAGCAGGGATCATGTGGCAGGACAAATTGCAGTCTATGGAAGGTTAGGGGAAGTAGGATACTCATAAGGGTGGTGTGGACACAGTGACCTGTGTGTCATGTGCCCCAGCCTTGAGAGCACACCTTGAGATTCATTCGATCTTAACTGCTTTACAAAAGAGGGCTTTGTGAATGACAGAACATCGAAAATGGATCAGAAAAAGAAACAAGAGCCCAGCAGGCCTAAGAATATGATGATAAATAGGATGTTAAGGAGTAAGACTTGGATATAACAGACACACACACCCAAAAAAAACAATTTTAGAATATAAATCATCCTTTGTGAATTTCTTACTGTTCTGCCCCACAAAGTCTCTCTCTCTCTCTCTCTCTCTCTCTCTCTCTCTCTCTCTCTCTCTCTCTCTCTCTCTCTCTCTCTCTCTCTGTGTGTGTGTGTGTGTGTGTGTGTGTGTGTGTGTGTGTGTGTTAACAGAAATTGTTACCAAAATCTTAACAGTCAAATATCTTACAAGGGGACGGTGAGATGACCCAGTGGGTAAGGTACTTGCTGCCAAGGTTCATAACCAGAGTTTGATCCCGGGGACCCTTACAATGGAAAGAAAGAACCAAATCCTGCAGGTTGTCCCCTGACCTCCACATGCTTGCTGTGACACATGCCTGCCCCCCTCACACACACACCCGTAAGAAAATGTTAAAATAATAAATGAAGTCTGCTCATCACCTGGTTAATGCCAGACTTCAGCTCCTGTCTTACTGTGTCAGGCCCCTACTTGCCAGGGAATGGTCCTGCAGATACTGAGAAACCCAGGGCTGGGTACTCTGGGGATTTCATCCCTTGCTGTGATCTTTGATGCGACAGAAACACTCGCTGGAGTGCTCCCTGGCGGAGACCGAGGGCAACTACTGCTCACAGCTGGCACATATCCAGGCTCAGATCGGCGCCCTGGAGGAGCAGCTGCACCAGGTCAGGACCGAGACCGAGGGGCAGAAGCTGGAACATGAGCAGCTGATGGACATCAAGGCCCACCTGGAGAAGGAGATCGAGACCTACTGCCGCCTTATAGACGGAGATGAAAAGTAAGCCCATTGGGAAGTCCCCGTGACAACCATACTCTACCCCTTAGCCTTCCACACTTAACCTGCCAGTTTTTCTCTCCCATTGCACAAATACATGTCCTTCTCTTGCTTCTAGAATCATTTCCTCTATATTTTATACATCGCAGAGCCCCCTTATCTGCCTCAGATGACTCCCATCATCCCTGCACAAGTTCCTCACCACTGTTCATGTTAAAGCATTGTGACTTTAAGGTTTTCCTGACTCCCATCCCTCCCCCAAACCCTTGATGATGCCTCCAGTATACATTCTATATGTATGTGTGACTCCTGGGTCACTGCATATTTTATATGTGTCTCTCTTAAGCTAATGCATGCTTCTTAAGTTTTTAATTATTGGATTTAAAAACATCAGATGGGAGGGATTGGGAAGAGGCTCAATAGGTAAGGTTCTTGTTGCATGAGGACCCAACTTTGGTCACCAGCACCTGTGTAAATGCTGAGTGTAGTGGTTCGAGCCTGTAACTCCATACCTGGGGTCATGGTAGAGACTGGATATGGGGGCTCCCTGGCCAGTCAATCTAGCTGATATGTGAGCTGTAGGTTCAGTGAGAGACCCTGTCTCAGAAAAATATGGTGGAGGGGCTAGAGAGATGTCTAAGAGGTTAAGAGCACTTGTTGCTCTTGCAGAGGACGGGGTTCAGTTCTCAGCCCCTGCAGGATTCACAGCAGCCTATAACTCCAGTTCCTGGGAAACCGATGCCCTTTCCAGCCTCTGAAGGTGGGGCATACAGGTGGTGCACATGCATGCATCCAGGTGAAATGCTCGTACACATACAATAAAAAGCAATAAATCTGTCTTTAAAACTAAGGTTGAGCCGGGCGTTGGTGGTGCACGCCTTTAATCCCGGCACACGGGAGGCAGAGGCAGGCGGATCTCTGTGAGTTCGAGGCCAGCCTGTTCTACAGAGCGAGTTCCAGGACAGCCTCCAAAACAATACAGAAAAACCCTGTTGGAAAAAAAAAAAAAACTAAAGTTGAAAACAATAAAGGAAGATTCCCGATGCCAACCTACACACACCACACACACACTCTCAAGCACATTAACACACATACACAATCGCACACATACACATATTCACACACACACACTCATACTTATACACACACATATTCACACAAACACACCATCACCCCCACCACCAAAAAGAAAAAAAAAGTCTCTCTTTAGATAACCCGTAATCACTTCCTGCTCCTTCACACGAAATCCTAGTATTTTCTTCAGTAGTAAACACTGAGATCTGTTGAGTCGGTGTTTCAATGAAAAGTTTCCAAAATGATCATAAACACCAATGTAAAATAATAATCTTTTCTTCCTTCCAGTTCCTGCTCCAATTCAAAGGTCTTTGAATCAGGAAGCTCAGGAAATTCATCCAAAGGTAAATGAAAACCTCTTCCATTTCTGTAGCAAAAAAAAATCCTTCCCATCAATATCGATCACACATAGTAGCCAACCATACAGCTAAGTGGTTTTAACTACTGGAAATGTTCTCCAGACATCCCAAAACCTTACTATAGCACTCCCTCCCCGATGTGTGTGATGCAGTGCGCGGAGCCCAACAGTGTTCTCCTCCCCCACATGATCTTTTGGGAAGAATTCGTGCATTCACCTGTGCTTTCTTCTCTAGAGTTATCCAAAACCACGCTGGTAAAGGCGGTGGTTGAAGAAATAGATCAGCGCGGTAAGGTTCTGTCATCGAGGATTCACTCCATCGAGGAAAAGATGTCTAAGACAAGCCCCGGCAAGGCTGAACAGAGGGCCCCCTTCTAGCTCTCGCCCTAGGGGATGAAATAACTCCGGAGGCGGAGCCGGCACAGCTACACGCTACTCTAAGTCTCAGGGAGAATGGAAACACTTTCTACTGTTACGGAAGAGTGAGTGACCTTAGGCAAAATACCTGTTTTCTTGGTGACTTTCACATGATGTTGGATGTTTCTGTTCCAAATAAATAAAATACGTGATGGGCACACACTTCCGTTTGCTGGCGGTTAATATTGAGTTATGATTCATTTTCATCCCTTAAGAAGATCCTTATGGAAAACGTTTTCACTGAGTTTCACTCTAGTTTTATAAATAAGATCACCAGGCATAATTTTTAAATCCCATCAAGTATCTGTATAGATAAACTATCTGGGAACGTTCAGAAGTTCTCCTGCAACTGACACACTCTACCACTAGATGGCGCGTGTCTGGTATTTTTGTCAAGAGCATGTCTCAAGATCACCTACAAACTAGGGAACCATTCGCAGTTTGGGGGAAAAAAACCTCTGAAGCACGTGTTGATGATTTTTTCAGAACATACTTATAGAAGCTTTTCCTCCTGAAGGCCCAGACAGAAATACTTTAGGCATTGCAGAACACTATTGCAACTGCTCAGTTTTATAACTGCTATTATTAAGAGAAAGCCATGTGTTGATGGGTACAACTACTTTGGACAAAACTTTATTTAGAGTCACTCATATTTTTGAATTGCAAATAATTTAATGTTTCATAAAAGTTATTCTTTCCATTTTTTCAACTGTTTAAAATGTATAAGCCAGGAACGAAAGAGACTCAGCCAATTAAGAGCATTGGCTTCTAGTTCATTTCCCAGAACCCACACATGGCTCAAAACCATCTCTAACTCCAATCACCTCTAACTCCAGTTCCAAGGGATCTTTGGGTTCCTCGAGTACCAGGCAGTCATGTGTTCAGACATACATACCGGCAAAACACCATTCTTACCTTGGGGCTGTACAAAAACACATCATGCCAGCTCTAAATCCATCCCCATCCCAAGATGTGTGCTAAGACTGGAGAGTGTGTGGTCTCTAAGGTCACTGAGTGGTTCAGCCTTAGGAAAGCTGCTCTTTCATCTCTCAAGTGTCTTCCTGATCTCATTGGGAAGCTCCATTCCACCCAACAACCCAACAGCTCCCTGGGAGTTCAAAGAAGTGGAGGAAACAATCAAATACTTACAAATTTTGTGCCCAAATGCATAACATGAAGCAAGTTCTGGAAGTTATGAGGAGATGACTTCTAAACACTCAGGGCCAGATACATAACTTGGAAGACTGTGAAAGAAAATAGGAGGTCCTCATGTCCAAAACTCATGGCATTGAAGAGTCTAGAATATGATGCTTTTGCTTTCTTCTTCATTTATGACCTTTCTTTGGTTTGTTTGTTTGTTTTGTTTTACAAGGCAGGGTTTCTCTGTATAGTCCTGGCTGTCCTGGAACTCTCCAGGATGGCCTCAAACTCAAGATCCACCTGCCCCTGCCTGTGCTGGGATTAAAGCTAGGCACCACTACAGCCCAGACCTTTCAATTATGTTCCTGGTTTATCCTGGATTTTTTTATGATTTTGTTTGGGGGAGGTTTTCTGTTTGCTTGTTTTTGCTTTTGTTTCTGGTCTTTTGCTATTTAATATCATTCTAAGTAAAGAGAAAAAATAAAATTTAGGTTACTGCATACATTTACCACTTGCTTTTATGCCATGAAATTCCAGTTTTAAATCAAAACACCAAAATTATATAATCTGCATTTTGTAGCTCACACATGTGTAAGTATTTTATTCTTACCAAATAATGGAAACACAAAACAAAACAAAACAAAAATATTTTTATTTCACTTTATTGTTGTTTGGTTTGGGTTTGGGTTTGAGTTTGTATGGTTTGGGTTTTGGTTTTGGTTTTTTAGTCTAGTTTTGTTTTAAATAGAGCGTAGGTTAGCCTGGAACCCACTGTGTAGACCAGACTGGCCTCAAACTCACAGAGTTTTGCCTGCTTTTGCTTCTTCAGTGTTGGGATTAAAGTCAAGCACCACCACATCTAGTTATAGATTCTGAAAAGGTTTATACGTACTGAATTCTTCATTTATTAGGCTGCTTGGAACACCCATGACATTTGAAGTAAGTTCTAGTTTGCATGGAAACCCTGTCTCCCTGGGGTTGCCAGAGACCCAGCTTACTCCATCTTGGAGGCTAGATACCAAACATTTCCCCACTTTCGGTATGGTTGGACCCCCTTGCATCATTGTTAACCAGAACCCAGTGCACATGGGCATTGTTTATGCTCTGTGCTACAGAGCAGAGTAAACCACAAACGGCTCACACCCTCCCCCATGCACAGGCATCTCACAGTCCATCAGAATTCACTTCACAGAACACGAGTTTGGAGACACGATTATTGAGAATTTCAAGTTAGCAACAGAGAGCACTGGACCAAGTTCAGGACTCTTCTAACAGAGTCTTTGTGTGTGGAGCCTGTGAAACAACTCCTGCCTTGCAGGTGTGCTCAGAGACCAATGAACTTTGAAAACACTGTCTGCCTGGAATTCCCTTTTTGTAGGAATGCCCAGGAAGGCTCAGGAGTACAGAACACACTTTGTGGTCAGTGCGAGTACTGTTGGCACATAAAGTCTCAAAGGAAAGCAAAACTCTCTAAATGCACCTTTTGCTGAAGAAATAACCTGAGCTCCCCAGGTGTCTATTCACAAAGCAACGGATATAGACTTAAGCCCAGTGAATCTCCTTTAAGTTCTGTTGAGTTCGCAGTGTGGAAAGAAACATGTCATGCTTGGACTTCCTAGAAAATGACTATGCTATTCAGTTCTGAGCTTTTCCTGTCCCAGCTAAAGTTAGAGTACCTGGGATCTGAAGGAGTTCTGCTGATGGATACAGGCTCTTCCCCAGTCTCTGAAAATCCCCACTTCTTTTTACTGTAGTGGGTTTGAATACTTCAAGGTTTTGAAGAATCAATACCCATCTGAAGGAGAAGGAATTGGACCACTCTGCTTGGACAGTTGATTGTGTGTGTGTGTGTGTGTGTGTGTGTGTGTGTTGATTTGGTTTTATGACTTCTTGTTATTGTTGTTGTTGTTAGCATAAGATCTCATTCTGTGCCCCAGGCCTGCCTGACTGCAACTCACTATATAGCCTAAGCTGGGCTCAAACTCCTAGCAATCCCCTTGCCTCAACACTGGGAGAACAGGCTTGCACCATCACATCTGCCTCTCAGCATTTAGTTGTTACAAAGGAAACCACAGGTGTCCAAGATGCATGTGAGCCCTTTGCAGGAAGTAAATTACATCAGCTTCCCGTGAGTAGCTTCTGTGGGCCATTATACACTATTTAATGTGCTCCTGAATTGTGTTCCATGATACTCTGAGATTATGTGGTTGCAGAATGTAATTTTCCTCTGGACACTGGTTTTCCCTGAACTCCACGTGCCCTGTGACTGCATCTCATTTCTACTAATGCATCCCTAAGCTTTTCTAACTCTTCTCTTCTATCCCTTTTCATGCATTTTAGGTGATTTTGAAGTGGTAGATGATATATTCATCTGTTTGCAGGCACAAAATGTTTTTGTTTTATAGAGGAATACTTTCCATTTATATATTTTCTTATTCATATGTATTAACATTTTTTTCCTCGACAGGGTTTCTCTGTGTAGCCTTGGCTGTCCTGGAACTCACTATGTAAACCAAGCTGGCCTTGAGCTTGCAGAAATCCTCCTGCCTCTGCTTCCCAAGTGCAAGGATTACTACTGCCTATATGTATTTGCATTTTGTAACCTTTTACCTCACTTTATTTCTTTTGCTCATTTACTCCAGGCAATTAGTCCTTGTTTTCTAAAGTAATGGACAATTCCAAATGGCTTTTCTAACTTCTTGGAGTTATCTATTCTCTTGCTTAGACACGGGGTTCAAAATTGTTGGCCTTGGGGCTGAAGAGATGGCTCTACATGAACACATATATGTATGTATCTATATAAATATATACACACATACATAAATATAGAGACCCAATCAATAAATGGGCACGTGAATTGAACAGACAATCCTCAAATAGCAAAGAAAAAGCACATAGGTGAAAGGTGTGTGACATGAAAACTAATTTAGAATTCCACTGCACTCCAGTCGGCGTGGTTTCCACCAAGAGAACAAGCAATGGCAATGCTGTGCGAGTGTGGGAGGCGGGGGCCTTCATACTCTGCAGGTAGCGTGTAAATTAGCGCGACAGTATGAAATCCACATGGAAACTCTTCCAAGCATTGAAAACAGAACTGCGGCCTGACCCACCCAAGTCAGCACAGCACAGACACATGGGCACATTCATGTTCTGATCTCAATAACCAAGACAAGGAATCAGCCCATGTGTCCATCAACAGATGGATGATGTATTTGTTTTTTCCACTGGGGTGATAAAACACCATGACCAAGACAGCTTATAGAAGGGAGGTTTTATTTGGAGTTTGTGGTTCCTGGAGGTTTAGAGTCTGTGCCCATCACAGTGGGACGCATGGCATCGGGCAGGCAAGCAAGGCGCTGGAGCAGTAGCTGAGAGCCCACAAACAGGAAGCAGGGAGTCTTTGGAAGCCTCAAAGCCCGCCCCCAGTGACACACTTCCTTCAGCAAAGCCACACCTCCCGATCCTCACCAAGCAGCCACCACCCAGGGACCAAGCACTCAAATGCCCAAGATGTACAGGGAGCATCTCATTCAAACCGCCACAGCTGACAAATAAAGGAAAATAAAACCATGACATTTGCAGAAACGTGGATGGGATGTGAATTGTCACGTTAAACAAACAATCAAAAATCAAATTCGGAAAAACAAATATTGCATATTCTCTCATAGGCAGCATCTAGATTTCAAAAACATATGCAAGCCATGAAAGCAGAAGAGGGTCTATGTGAGGGGAAAGGGTGTCCAATGGAGAGGAAGAAAGGGAACAAGAGAGAGGAAGATGGGAGCGAACATGGTGAAAGTACATAACACATATGTATGAAATGTGATCATGACACCCACCATTTTGCACATTAACTAAAATACGTTAGTTTTTAAAAAGGTGTTGGTTTAATTTCTAAAGTTTCCCATCCCATTTCTCCCATCCCACTTGTACTCTGACCTCCTCCATCATCTCTATGATCCAATCAGAAGCTCCCTGCTCCTCCATCTCCATGATCTGGTCAGCTGGCTCCCTGCTCCTCCATCTACATGATCTGGTCAGCTGGCTCCCTCCTCCATCTCCATGATCTGGTCCGCTGGCTCCCTCCTCCTCCATCTCCATGATCTGGTCCGCTGGCTCCCTCCTCCTCCATCTCTATGATCTGGTCCACAGGCTCCCTCCTCCATCATCTCTATGATCCAGTCAGGAGCTCCCTCCTCCTCCATCTCTATGATCTGGTCAGCTGGCTCCCTCCTCCTCCATCTCTATGATCTGGTCAGCTGGCTCCCTCCTCCATCTCTATGATCTGGTCAGCTGGCTCCCTCCTCCAGCTGCATCGCTTCACCTGGGACTGCTCTTGGGAAAGGGAGACAACTGGGAACTTCTGAGAACTCACAAGACCTGGACAGTCTTCATTTCCTTTGGACCTTGTAAAAATCTTTTCACTCACTTGGGAAAAGCGGAGTTCTCCCAGCTCTCCCTCTTGAATCTCTGCTATTATTTCCAGTTTGCTTAGGGGAGAATTGTGCTATGATCAGAGTCTTCAGATGTCTCCACCTCTTCCCTCTAGATGCTTGTGGTCTATTCTACATGTGTACATGTTGGGATTCATGCCAATATGCTTCCCCCAGATCTGAACATGGGCTTTGATTTTTGTGGCATGAATGTTCTGTTTGAGTTTTATGTAAGGAGTCAGAAATTCTGCCACCATTTTCCAGAACTCTACTAATTCTTTTCCTCTGCCCCACTGTCTTTATTCATTTTGCTTGAACTCTGGCAAAATGTTTTTAAGAACGTCTGCCACTGTTGTCTTTTTCTCTTATTCTCTCTTCCATAGTTTTCACCCACTCCCTTGTCCCTCCCTCTTTCTTTCCCTCTCCTGTCTCATTTAGAATAATATTTATTTAAAAATAGACAAAAAGGGAAGGAGACCAGGTAGAGAAGAGAGAAGACCAAAGAGGATAAGAGGGAAAGAATATGATGAAATTGCCGTGTGTGTGTGTGTGTGTGTGTGTGTGTGTGAGAGAGAGAGAGAGAGAGAGAGAGAGAAAGAGAGAGAGAGAGAGAACATCATAATGAAACCCATGCTTTTATACATTTGCTTAAGTAGAATAGTACCCTGGCTCTCCTTCAGCTGGCTTTCTTCTCTTTGTGCCTCACCTGTTCTTCAACCCATCAGCTGGACTTCCATTTAAGTTATTATATTTTACTGTAGTTTTCAGATCTACCCAATCATATACATTGTGTGCACACTTGAATATGCAAGGGAGGGTATGCAGGTGCCATGGCACATGTGTAGCCATCAGAGAAGCTTTCGGTGTCATCCCTTCGGTTCCACCTTGATTGAGTCGGGGTCTCTGTTGCTGTGCTCCTATGCACACCGGTGTAGTTGGTCTCCAGCTCATCCCCCTCTCTCTCCAAACTCCACCTTCTCAGAGGCTCCCCAACAAAGAAAAGGCACCAAAAAACCCAGTCCCCCATTCCTGGTGACTACAGTAGCTCCTCCCCCGAAGTTGCCAGCAGCCCAAGTCCCCACCTAAAGTGTTTAGCTTTTGACCATACTTGGGCACAAACCCAGCTTGTGGCAGACACATCATCAGTCCTCCCTACAGGGTATTTGAGCTGAGCACTCACAGTCACTTAACTGTTGGCCATTTGACCAACTGTGAACTCTGCACTGTCACACATTGCATAAATGAGCCTCGCTGATGAAGGCTGAGAGCAGCAATAACCTATGGGTATAAAGAGAAGTATTTAGAAGGCAGTTTGACAACGTGTCCATTTAGCAAAACAACAGTAGTAGGTTCTGCCCTAGGGCCTGTGACCTCCCCAGCCACAGGCTCTTGACTAGGTTTACAGAATCGGGCATGAGGGTTTACAGAGTTAGGAATGAATTCACACCTGTGGAGTGGCCTGATCTTTTCCGATAGTCACTTGTCCATTGACAATACTTCTAGCTCCTTCCATTCCTATACATTAAAACCGTGTGTGTGTGTGTGTGTGTGTGTGTATGTGTGTGTGTGTGTTGCATATACTTCCTTGTAATTTCATGATTGTTGGTCTTTCATGCTCCACAGACTGTAGTTAACGTTGACTCTTGGTCATACGCTCTTGTTTCTTCATTTGTTTGTTTAGTTTGGTTGAAACATAACTTTAGGGATCTTGTGGGACCTGCACTGAAATGGCTTCTCTTGAGTAGTACAGAATATCACTAACTTAGTTTGTTTTGTATGTGTGCATGCCTGCAGGTACACTGGTGTGTGTGTGTGTGTGTGTGTGTGTGTGTGTGTGTGTTCCTCAGGAACACTATCCACCATACTTTTGATGCAGTCTCTCATTGGCCTTGGGCTTTCACTCAGCTAGGCTGTCTGGCCAGCAGGTCAGAGAGATCCACCGATCTCTGTCCCCCACCCATCACTGAGGTTACAACACATGCTGCCACACCTGGCTTCTTCACATGGGTGCTGGGGCCAAACTCAGGCCCTGGTGGTGCTTTACCAGCTGATCCAACTCCCCAGCCCTATTAAATTAAATTTTAAATTAATTCACTGGACTGGACTTTTTCAGACCATGGGAGTATTACCCTGGTTTCCTGGGTATGCTCATCTTTCATAATAGCTTCCTTAGCATCAAAAAAATCTTTTTTATCAGGCCAGGTGTGGTGACTCACATCTTTTATGCCAGCACTCAGGAGACAGAGGTAGGTGGGTTTCTGTGAGTCTGAGGCCTGGGTCTACATCAAAGTCCCAGGTTAGTTGGGGCTACACAGAGAGACCCAGACTCAAAACAACAACAACAACAAATGCATCTATCCCCACTAAAACCTCCCTCTCAGAGCACCCCTCAGCGGTTGTCAATCCCCTTTATGCTGTGGCCCTTCCACACAGTTCTTCGTGTTAAGTACTCCCCCCTCCCCCTCCCAAAGTATTTCGTTGTTATCTTGTAACTGCGATTTTGCTACTTTTATGAACCATAATGTACATATCTAATATGCTGCATGACCTTAGGTGACCCCTGTGAAAGGGGTATTTGATCCCCTAGAGGTCGGGACCCACAGGTTGAGAACCATTGACCCCTTCTTATTAAATCAGGGCCTGTTACTCCGGCACTGGGAAAGTGGAGAGAGAGAGACAGGTAGACACTTGGAGCTTGCTGGCAACCCGTGGGCCTGAAACAGTGACGTCCAGGTTCAATAAAAGAGTTTGCTCAAAAATTAAAAAGTGTAGAAGCAATGAGGAATGGCACCTGTTACCCCAAATCCTCACATACTTTTTTAATTAAAAGTGTTTGCTGCTCTGTTTGATATATTCTAGCCATCTTCTGAATGTGCAATATTTTGTTTCTTCTAAAGTTAATAATTATAAGTGGTTTGTTTTGAACGTTTTCTCCAGCTTCCTCTTATTATGTTTGTTCCTGAGTGTCATTTCTCGTTTGTAGCTTTGAGCCTACCTGTCAGGTAGTATATGGTCTGTATTGTAGTATATGTTTTTTTATTGTAGTGTATGGTGATTTTTGAGATTGTTTATTTTCAAGGGAAAGCCTCAATATTTAGAGATGGCATCTGTATTCCGGTACCATTGTGGGATAGGCTTCCTTAATGAGGGGTCTGCAGATCTACACATCTCAGAGTCTTGTTATAGAATCTTTCAGCCTCCTTGGAAGAGAACAGAACAATTATAGTTGGCTGCACAATTTCCAGGACTCAGTGAAAAATGAAGATGGTAGGTCCCTTGTCCAAATGTCAGGAAAACATTCAGCTAAAAATACTAAAATTTATCTTTTAAAACATCTACTACTTATAATATATAACAGAAATAATAACACTGTACATATAACAGCATAAACTTACAACTGCAAACAAACAATATCAGTATCATTTTATGCACTGCAGTAAATTATTAAAATACTTTAATAACACTTCTTTTTAATTTTATTTTTAAGTACCTTTGAAGCAGTAGTTTTCCATATGAACATTATCTCTTTTTTAAGGATTTATTTTATCTTTAACTATGAGTATGTGTGTTTGTGCATGTGAGTGTAGGTGACCATGGAGGCCAGAAGAGGGCATCAGACCATCTGGAGCTGGAGTTACAGGTTGTTGTGAGCTGCCAGTGTGGGTGCTGGGAATTGAACTCTGGTCTTCTGGAAGAGTAACAAGTGCTCTTAACTGTTGAGCCACCTCTCCAGCCTCTGAACATTACTTCTTGATTCAGATTTTCTGGTTTTCTTCTCTGCAAGCATACCTACTAGGTCATAAAATGTTTTGTTCTTAGCTTATTTGTTTCAAATATTCACAACTGAAAGTAACGGCAGTTGTTCCTAGCAAATGTAAGATCTTACATTGAAAATTGAAAAAAAACAAACTGATGAAAACAACAACATGAACAAAGGACAGAAAGGGGGCATCGTGAAACAGGCTGACAAGTCAGCAAGATGACAGCTGCACCAGGAAAAATCGTACAGGGCAAGTGCAAAGCTGTGAGCACACAGTGGCAAAATGTGGGACGGGCAAGGCATGCATGGAAGAGGAAGGGGAGCAGCCGGCATTTGGGGGATTCTCAGAGGGAAACACGGTATGGCAGAGGTGAGCAGTAGAGACACAGAAGAACAAACATAAGGAACATGGCTGAGCAGGCACTGGGGCCCACGCCTATAGTGCCAGCACTCTAGAGGCTGGGGCAGAAGGACCCGAGCCTGGGCATCATAGCGAGACCCTGTCAGATGGGAGAAGGGAAGAGGAGGGGAAGGAAGGAGATGGGGAGGGGAGGGGAGGGGAGGGAAGGGGAGGGGAAGAGAGGAGAGGGAAGGAGAGAGGGTGGGAAGGCTGGACTGGAGGTGGACAGTGATTCATGATAAACCTGAAGTCTCTAAAATAATAGAACCAAAATTCAGGGAGGAGTGAGAGGTGAGAAGTAGAGTAGGAAGTGCAGAAGGGAAGGAAGGGAGATGTGTAGGAGAACTAGAAACCCACAGACAGAAGGGAAGGGAGGGAGATGTGTAGGAGAAGTAGAAACCCACAGACAGGAAGGGAGGGAGATGTGTAGGAGAACTAGAAATCCACAGACAGAAGGGAAGGAAGGGAGATGTGTAGGAGAACTAGAAACCCCCAGACAGGAAGGAAGAAAGATGTGTAGGAGAAGTAGAAACCCACAGACAGGAAGGGAGCCGGAGGCTGTGAGTTAGGTCCTTCCTTTACAGCTAAAGGAACTGGGGCCGTGGATGCTAACAGACTCTCCCATATGACCCGCCTAGCAACACGGCTCAGGCAAAAACATGTGCAGATTAAATGGTAATTCAAGAAGGATAAAGGACCTTTTTTATTTATTTAAAACTAGCTTCCTTCCTCTAGAATCCAGGACTCGTGGTCTTGAAATTATTTTCAACTTCCCTGGTAGAGAACAAGGCAGATAATGATTAACTTGCCAGAGAAATGCAGACGGTGTTGGGCAAGGGAAAGATAAGTAGCTGTATCTACCACACTGCTTCTTAACTCTTTAAGGAATTTTATGCTCACGGAGCCTAGAAGGCAGGAAGGGTTGCTCAAACTAAATTGAAAGGCATCACTATAATAACTTTGAAAATACTCCACCCTGCTCCCTCCCAAAGATAACAAACATCAAGGTAACTATTCACCTACGGAAGTGGACACAGCGGAGTAAGGACACTCATTAGAGGAAAATGTCACCCACTTACGGATAATTCTTAGTGAGCTGGTAAACACCATTTTTGCTAGGAGAGGCAGAGTTCACCTAGAGACACCCTAACGATGTATATATAAAGCAGTCGTCACCCAGTAGGACATTCACCATTCACCATCAGAGCAGCACTCCCGTGTAAGCGCCATGTCCGTTCGCTTTTCTTCCGCATCCAGACGGCTGGGCTCCGTGAGGCTCTCCAGTGCCGGAACAGCCTTGGGGGCTGGAAATGCATGCGGTGTGCCAGGCATTGGAAGTGGCTTCTCCTGCGCCTTTGGGGGCAGTTCATCGGCAGGAGGGCTCGGTCTGGGCAGCACTTCTTGTGGGGCCTTTACTATGAACGAGCATGGCCTTCTCTCCGGCAATGAGAAGGTGACCATGCAGAACCTCAATGACCGCCTGGCCTCCTACCTGGAGAACGTTCAAGCACTGGAGGAGGCCAACGCTGACCTGGAGCAGAAGATCAAGGACTGGTATGAAAAGTTTGGACCTGGCTCCTGCCGTGGTCTCGATCATGACTACAGTAGATACTTCCCGATCATCGATGACCTCAGGGCCCAGGTAAGAAGTACAGTGGCATGGGTCATTAGACAAGGAAAAGTAGGAAAGGTCACAGCAGAAACGGAGCACAGCTTCTAGACTTTCATTATCAATATTCAAAATAATTTCTGGACTGGGGAGATGGCTCAGCAGTTAAGAACACTGGCTATTGCTCTCCCAGAAAACCTGGGTTTAATTCCCAGCATCTACACAGTGGCTCACAACCTTCTGTAATTCCAGTTCCAGGGGACCTGAAGCCTTCTCCCAATCTCTGGGGATACCAAGCATACACATGGTGTACAAACATACAGGAAAGACACCAATACAGATAAAATAAGTGAATTAAAAAAACAATAATAATTTATATTACAATTATAATCTTTGAGCATGACCGACCCATCATCTGAAAGTAGGCATGCATGCATGTTTTTAGTAATAAAAAATAGTTTTTAAAAAATGCCCAACATCTCCAACTAGATATTTATAAACTTAAAAGGAAATTTTTTAAAGTAAAATTAAAATATAAAGTAAAACTGACTACATCTTAAGTCCCCATTTTCAAAACACCTTATCATCAGCTGTAGGTTCGAGAAGTATTCCTATGATTTCGCATGTTACTTAATTACAAGGCAATTTGGATATTTTACTATGTCCTACCTCTTACCTAACTCTCCACTCATCAGATAATCTCTGCAACTGCAAATAACGCCAACATCGTCCTGCAAAATGACAACGCAAGACTGACGGCTGATGACTTCAAAATGAAGTGAGTTGCGCCAAAGACAATCAGACCAAAAGTTATCTGGACACTACCCTCGTTTCCTTGGGCCGTTGGGAGTCTTCTCTGCTCTGCTTTTGTCATTCTGTTCATTTTAAAGCATTAATTAATTAACCTAGAAATTAATTAACTTAGAAAATTTGGAGCTAACACAAATCAAGGTCATAAGGGAGGGGAACTTTGAATACCCCCATTGTCTTGCTTCACAGAAGTGTGTCTATTCCATCGCGGGTAGGTCTCACTGAAGCTTGCTGTGTTAGGTGAAGTTTTAGGATGACCTGAAAAGTGGGGTGACTCAAATCTTGTGGGAGAGAACGAACCTTTCCAACACATCTCTAAGGTACGAAAATGAACTGGCGCTCCATCAGAGTGTCGACGCAGACATCAATGGCTTGAGAAGGGTCCTGGACGAGCTGACCTTGTGCAGAACTGACCTTGAGGTCCAGCTGGAAACACTCACTGAGGAGCTGGCGTACCTCAAAAAGAATCATGAGGAGGTAGGTACTCAGTCTTCCCTGCCTTCCTAGCCCACCTCTTTCCCAAAATCAAAGCCTAACTTCAGATAGTAAATAGTATATCTTAATATGAAGACTGTTTTAATTCCCCCCCTACACCTTTGAAATTATTCCCTCTCAAATGAAACAAACCAGCACAGGATGGTAGCTCACAGCTACAAGTCCAGATCAGGCAAGAGAATTGCTGAGAGTCCAAGGGCAGCCTGAGCTCAGATTGAGACTGTCTCAAAAGAGAGAAAGCAACCTCACAAAAATCTTTGAGCCACTTGGAGCCTATCCGCTTGGCTCCCTTACAAGCAGTCAGAACCTAATGTGGCTGAACAAAACCGTTTCAGGAAATGCAGGCCCTGCAGTGCGCGGCTGGAGGCAATGTGAACGTGGAGATGAACGCTGCCCCTGGTGTGGACCTCACGGTCCTGCTGAACAACATGCGAGCCGAGTACGAGGCCCTGGCTGAGCAGAACCGCAGGGACGCCGAGGCCTGGTTCCAGGAAAAGGTAAAGGCAGGTTTGCAGGCACATGCCTACTGCCAGGTGTGAATGCCTGTCCCCATCCTGACCCCAGCTCCTGCCTTTGCAGAGCGCTTCCCTGCAGCAGCAGATTTCAGACGACGCTGGAGCCACCACCTCAGCCAGGAACGAACTTACTGAGATGAAACGGACCCTCCAAACCTTGGAAATAGAGCTGCAGTCCCTCTTAGCCATGGTAAGTATGAGGGACAAGGCAGAGTTGCTGTGGAAGCTGAACAAAAAAAAACCTCACAAGAATTTTCATCCTCGTAGTGCTACTCTCTTGGGATTTTATCCACTGATTACTAACGTTGACTTCTGCTTGGAAATTATGCCTAGATGTTAATAAGCCCTGAAGACCTGCAAATACACTTATTTAGACTTGCTCCAGAAGAAAGGTCATTTTACCTTACCAAATATCTCTGCAGAGCAAAAGTATGTCCCCTGGTTTCCCCACTCAGCCTTCCTGTTGGTCAGTTAATTAAGAGCAATTAAGTTCCTTTTAAGTGTCATAAATAAGAAGCAAAGTAGAGGTGCGAAGGTTCAATCTAATGCGAAACGCACCTAATGACAGTAATAATTACCCTTTTCATTAAGGGTTTGCCTAGTCATTTCACCCACAGGTTAGTCCACCATACCCCCTGAGGCATAGGCAGGCAAACTTCACAACTCGCATCATTATCTCCAAAAGAATAATCAGATTCAAAGAGAAAAGGCGACTCCCAGAGTTGCACAAGTGGAGACAAAGAATGGGACTTCCTCTCCACTTGCCTAACCGGAGTCTGTCCCTTTCCTCCTATGGCTAGGAGACCACCAGCACTTACCCACAAAAGAATGCACACAATGTATGTGAATGTATGTAAAATATAGGAAAATATTTGGCTACAAGGGGTCAGTAAAATACTGTCATCTAGCCAGGCATGGTGGTGCAAGTCTTTAATGCCAGCACTTGGAAGTAAAGGCAATTGGATCTCTGTGAGTTCAAGGCCAGCCTGGTCTAAATAGCAAGTTACAGGATTTCCAGGGCTATGTAGAGAGATTCTGCCTCAAAAAAAAGGAAGGGGAGAAGGAAGGAAGGCAGGGACAGAGCAAGGGAGGGAAGGAGGGAAGGAGAGAAGGAGGGAGGGGAAGGGAAAGAGAAGGAAGGAAGCAAGGAAGGAAGGAAGGAAGGAAGGAAAGAAGGAAGGAAGGAAGGAAGGCAGGGACAGCAAAAGAGGGAAGGAGGGAAGGAGAGAAGAAGGGAAGGGGAGGGAAAGATGTCCCGCGCTACCGTCTCGCCAGCAAGAACGACGCAGAACACTCGGATCCTTCTGCAGTAAAGCTTTAATGCATCTTGAGAGATAGATGATCAGCTTCTTAGAGGGAGACCCCAAGCTAAGAAACCCAGCCCCTTATATAAGCCTAGGAGCTCCGAGTGAGATGTGTAGAGCCGGGATTGGTGGTTTGCACATCACCCCAGATGACGTCACGGGAGAGGCACAGTTTAAACGGTTAACTCCAACTGACAGCGACAGTTAACTCTAACTGACAGCGACAGTTAACTCCAACTGACAGCGACAGTTAACTCCAACTGACAGCGACAGTTAACTCCAACTGACAGCGACAGTTAACTCCAACTGACAGCGACAGTTAACTCCAACTGACAGTGGATGTCAGCGCCATCTTCTAACGGCAATAGCGATAGCGAGGGCGGCTCCTCACAGAAAGAGAAGGAAGGAAGGAAGGAAGGAAGGAAGGAAGGAAGGAAGGAAGGAAGGAAGGAAGGAAGGAAGGAAGGAAGGAAAGAAGGGAAAAGGAAAAAGAAAAGGAAGATACTGTCCTCTCCATTTGTCATCTTCATTGCATGTAAAATTCTAACAGGTGACCCTCTTGGTCTATCCAGACTCGTTGACTAGACAAGCCAAGCAAATGGACAGTTAAAAGCTTAAAGGGGTGGTGCTTTTCTTTGGACCACTCTACATATACATAGAGAAGCAGTGATTGGCAGGAGACAGACTTCACGTGATTCACAATGAGGAAGCAGAGTGTAGGAGGCTTTTCATTACTGAGAAAGCTGGGAACTGCTGCTTCCCACAAGTGCAGCGTGTATCTGTGTATATGGTAGAGAGAAGAGGTTTCAGCTTTCTGGATTGACAAGGACCATGCGCCACCATCTGTGTCACTATCAGATAGACTAGTATGGTGTCCACCACGAATGCTGAGCAAATGGATTCTTTAAAATGGATACGGCTATTTGTGTATATGTGCAATGTGTGCTCGTGTGTATGGTGTACATGTGGGTGTGAGGATGTGTACACGTGTGTGAAGGTCAGAGGTCAACCTCAGGTACTGTTCCCCCAGAGTTCTCCACCATGTTTTTTGAGACAGAGTCTCTCACATGGGACTCACAGGTTAGGCCAGGCTGGCTGATCATCAAGCAGTAGAAATCCTGTTTCCACTTCCCAGGAATGGGAATTAGACGCACACAGCCATAACTGACTTTTTGTGTATGTAATGGGGATTGCTATCAGGTCCACAGGCTTGCATAGCAAGCACTTTCCCAACAGCTGTCTCCACGGCCCTGGATAGGAGTGATTGCCTTGTGTAAGGATGACTCTCTTGTAAGAGGCTTATTCTGAATCAGTACAGTGACATTTTCTCCAATACCCTCTTCCCAAACCACAGAAACACTCGCTGGAGTGCTCCCTGACCGAGACCGAGGGCAACTACTGCACACAGCTGGCTCAGATCCAGGCTCAGATCGGCGCCCTGGAGGAGCAGCTGCACCAGGTCAGGACTGAGACCGAGGGCCAGAAGCTGGAATATGAGCAGCTGCTGAATGTCAAGGCCCACCTGGAGAAGGAGATCGAGACCTACTGCCGCCTCATAGACGGAGATGAGGGGTAGGCACTGTTCCTCTGAGAACACTCTAGAAGGTTCCTAAAGGTCATCTGAAGCGGAGCCAAGTCTCTGCGGTCCAGATCACTGGCGGATGCACAGTTCTCAGCGTCATCTCAGCAGTTAACGAATCTGTGCTTCCCGGTTGCTTTAGCACAACACACAGAAGTAACTAACGCAAAATCTCTTTTTTCACAGCTCCTGTGTTAAGTCGAAAGGCCAAGGAGGACCTGGGAATCAGACAAAGGGTAAATAAAAAAGCCGCGTGCAGCGTTCGGTGCCCTCTCTTCTCTTTTCTCCTTTCCTCCTACTGCTGCTCTTCTTCCTGGACCATCTTTTTCTCTTGTGCGCATGTGCGCAGGTGCAGCTGTATATGGAGACCAAAGGACGACCTCAAGTAGTGTTCCTCAGCCAAGGTCCACCTTTTTGTTTGAGACAGGGTCTCTTATGGACCTAAAGCTTGCCGAGTAGGTGAGGCTGGCCAGCCAGTGACATCAAGGAATCCTCCCGTCTCCACCTCCCGAGACCTCGAATCACAAGAGTCTTGTTTTATGTGGGTTCTGGGGATGGAGCGCAGGTCCTCATCATTGCAAAGCAAGAACTTCACAGATTGAGTCATCTCCGCAGCTATCCTAGAACTCTCTGTGTAGACCAGGCTGGCCTCAAACTCCATCTGCCTCGGCTTCCTGAATGCTAGAATTAAAGGCAGGCACTACCACCTAGAGTGTTATAGAGCTTTCAAATGATGAATTATTTTCCCTCTGTGACTTTAACATTTTATTGGTTTGTATGTTTAATTTTAGACTCATCTAAAACTGCCATCATTAAAACTGTTGTTGAAGAATTAGATCCCCGTGGCAAGGTTCTCTCCTCCAGAGTTCACACTCTGGAAGAAAAATCCACCAAAGTCAACAAGAATGAACAGAGGACTTCCTGAACTCCACTCTCTAAAACGAAGAGCCCTATTTAAAATATCACATCTAAATGGTTTTCCGAAATAGGGCCCTCTTATGTTTCTGCTTCTCTTCCAGTGAGTGAAGAGAGAGCTCCTTTTAGACTAGTGACATTTCTTTGGTTTTCCCTCTGGTGATGTTTCAATAAATGTCTTCCTGTTGCAAGCTATGCTCCCTGATTCTGGTCTGTTGCTGCATTTGAAGTACACTCTCCCATGGAAGCTAAGCTCTGCCTTTAATTTCCTCTGTTTAATCCACTGCTCTTTGCAAGTTAGGAACTGGTTGAATATGCAAAGGCTGCAGTCTTTTCACACACGTCTATAAAATTGTGTCTTCCATCCTTCCACACATACTAGACATACATGTGTTGAGGGCTAGGCAGTGAAAATAAAACAACTAATAAAAAATAAATAAAAGGCCAGTTTCTGGAACTGGAGAGATGGTTCAGATTCAGTTCCCAGGTTCAGTTCCCAGCACCCACATGGTGCCTCACAACCTCCTGCAACATCAATTTCAGGGGATCTGACACCCTCTTCTGGGCCTCCTTAGGCACTGCATACATGTAATATACATATATACATACATACATGCATACTAGCAAAACACTCATACTTATAAAATATGAATAATGAATCATTAAACAAATCATTAAATTAAACTAATGAATCATTAAAAAACAGATGTTGAGTAAAACAGGCTCATGGACATGAAAATAAGAAACTGAAGAGTCAGAAACATCCTAAACATAAAGGAAAGATGATACACGTGGATTTTTTAAAGAAGAGAGAGAGAGAGAGAGAGAGAGAGAGAGAGAGAGAGATTGCATAAGAGGGGGTTAAAGATTGTAAGATCCAGGGGTAGTGGAAGATTGCTGCAAACCAGTGTTTTCTGGACAGGACAGGACTGCTATGCTCAGGAACTTGTGGCAGCTTTGACTCTGTGCACAAGGCCCATACAATACCAAGGCAATCAAATTTCCAACATCAGTGGTGAAGGGATTCATGAAATCTCACCCCTGAAAGGAGCTAGCTGGCAACTGATGGCTGAGAGGGTAGTAAGAGTCCAGGCTCATGAAAGAGGCAGGAAAGAATGTAAGAGCTGGAGGATGGGGAGGGGTGATGGGGAATCTTTTGTACACTGTGAATGAATGCTCCCATTGATTTAATAAAGAACCAAATGGCCAATAGCTGGGCAGGAAGGGATTAGATGGGACTTGCTGACAAGGAGAGAGCTCCGGGGTGAAGAAGGGTGGAGTCACCAGGAGATACAGGGAGAAGCAAAATGAATGTGTTATATTGAGGAAAGGTACCAAGTGGTAGAACACAGATAAAAATATGGGTTAATTTAAGATGTAAAAGCTAGTTAGTAACAAGTCTGAGCTATCGACTGAGCATTTATAATAATTAATCTCTGTGTGGTTATTTGGGAGCTGGCTGGTGGGACAGAAAATTCTGCCTACAGAGGAGTGCTGTAGAATGCTGTCTTCTGGACTTGACATGGCTACTGCATTTGTGAACTCGGCTGAGAGTTAATGGAGGTAGATGTGGCTACCTACACAAGATCAAGTCAGCTATATCCCAGTAGAGATGGAGTAGATGATTCTTTAGGGCCCACACTTATCAAGGAGCTACTGTCAGTAGATAGTTGCCAGGGAGAAGAAAATAATTCTTTGTTGAAAATACGCCCATTGGAGGGCTTTTATGAACAATCTACACCCATACACATATAGGTAACACTAACTGGACTTAGTGGACTATGAAAGAAAAAAAAAACTATGAAGTTGGGAAGGGTGTATATTGGGGGCATTACTTTTCATTCACTGTGATTTAATACCATGACTAAGGCAACTTACAGACGAAAGAATTTCTTTTGGCTTAGAGGGTTAGAATCCATAATGGCCAGGCAAAGCCAGCAGGCAGGCATGGCGCCTGGAGCAAAATGCTGACAGCTTACATCTGAACCACAAGCACAAAGCACTCAAATCCCACCCCCACCTCCTCCAGCAAGGCCATGCCTCTTAAACCTCCCCAAATCACTGCCACCAAGTGCGGACCAAGTGTTCAAATGCCCAAGACTGTAGGGAACAGTTTTCACTCAAGTAATTGGAAGGAGAAGATATAACCATATTTCATTATCTATCTGTATGAAATTCTCAAGAACAAAGAAAAATTAAGGGTACTGGAGAGATGGTTCAGAGGTTAAGAACACGACCTGTTCTTCCAGAGGTTTTGAGTTCAATTCCTAACAACCACATGGTGACTCACAACCATCTGTAATGAGATCTGGTGCCCTCTTCTGGCCTGTAGGCATACATGCAGGCAGAACACTGTATACATAATAAATAAATGTTTTCTTAAAGAAAGAAAAATTAAAATTCACTAATTAATTGAAAATAGGTCTGGGTGTAGCTTAATTTGTAGAGTGCTACCCGGGCATGCACAAAACACTCACTTCTCTCAGGGCGATGTAAACCCTGGAGGTGGCGGCACTCCCCTGTGTCCACATCCCTGGAGGTGGCAGCACTCCCCTGTGTCCACATTCTTGGAGGTGGATGTAGGAAGACCAGAAGCTTAACGTCATTCCTAGCTACATAAAGAAGCCAGCCTGGACTACATGAGACCTAGCTTCAAAAATATAAATATGATAACATACCCAGGTAAGCCTAAAGCAAACATGCTCATTTAACTTTCTGAATAACTGGCTTTTATATCTTATACCCTTATACCAAAACGGTGGGGGATCTCTTGCCATATAGTTCTATAGTCAAAAATACTTAGGCACTGTGGAAGACAGTTCACCAGGTTCTTACAAAGCTAAATACACTCTGACCATTTGCTCCAGCAATTACTAGAAACCACTGGGTCCTTACTCCTGAACATTGCCACACAAAACCTGCACAGGAGGGGCTGGAGAGATGTCTCAGTGTTTAAGAGCCCTTGCTGCTCTTCCAGGGGACCAAATAAATGATGGCAGATTTAGACGACGGGCCATTAACTAGAGCTATCAAGCCATGAAAAGACAGAAAACTTCAATGTGTATTACTAAGTGAAAGCAGCCAATCACAAAATTATGAAAGCAGTTATGTTGATCAATGGTTGCCAAGGACTGAGAGAGAGAGAGGGAGAGAGAGAGAGAGAGAGGATAAATGGGGATCTGAGGGATTCATAGGACAATGAAAATACTCTACAGGCTACCATGAGGGCAGGCATGGGTCAATATCCAATTGTCCAACCAACAGGGTTCATCAAGAGTGCACTCCAGCGTGAACCAGGGACTCTGGTGAGTATGGCACTGATCTGTGGAACAAACACACTGCTCCAGAGAGGAGTGTTCAAGTGGACCAGTGGGAGCTGATAAGCAGGGAGGCAAAATGTGTTGGTGGGGAGTATGCAGGAGACCTTTGTACCTTCCTCCGATTTTTGTTGTGAGTTAAAAAACACTCTTAAATTCTTTATAGCCTTTTTAAAAAGGGACTAAATAGCTCAGATTTCTTCAGTGTTTTGGATGTCTGATCACCAAATCGTCCAAACTAAGGCAATAAACTCTTTCTACTGGAACCATGCTGAAAGAATAGTTGGGTATATTTGTGGTGTTTAAACTATAACCTCAGTGATAACAGATAACCAGCACTTGTGTGCTAAGCATTAGTCTAAAAACCACTTGGTTCCCACAATCGCACTATAAGGTAGATACTGTGCTCATCATCGTTTTATGAGTAAGGAAACTGAGTCAGAGTAGTGGAGTCATTTTCTCAAAGTCATACAACTAATAACCAGAGGTGCTGGAGTCCAGACAGACTGACTCACGGTCTGTGCTTAGCAGCAACCTAATGCCCTACTGGTGAGAACCAAGAACTCTGTGGCTCCACCCTCCTTCTAGTGAAAATGGGTGCTAGCTCTAGTCTTCATCATCTCTTTCCCAGAAAAGCCACCTGGGGAGACGCTAACACACCATATCTGATTCCCAGAAAAAAACACGAGGAATCTAGTGACAAAACAAACCTCATCCATGTCCAAGAAAAGTGTTTTTCTGGGTAAGCAAGGTGGCAGTGGGTAAAGGTTTAAGTTGGATCCCCAGGGTCTACATGGCAGAAGCAGAAAACTGACACCTGGAAGGTAGCCTGTGATCTCCACATTCGTATTGTAAGTACACAAATGTACACACACAAATATACATACATACATAAAACATTTTAATAGAAATGCTCTCTAAAATAGCCAAGAGGAATATAAGATGCCCATATTTAATTTTTAAGTTGTTTTCATTTGTGTGGGTGTAGATGTGGATGTGTGGACCTAACACACCATGACACACACATGAAAGTCAGAGGACAACTTGCTTCTCTAAGTCCTCTGCTTCCACCATGTGGGTCTTGGAACCCAACTCAGGTTCTCGGGCTTGGCATCAAGTGACTTTACTTATTCAGCCATCTCACCCACCCCCAGAATTTACATTTTAAACAATGGAATGTTTGAAACTAAATAATACATGTATCCACAGTGAAGTTGGTGTAAGATCATTAAAGTAAGACAGCAATGAAAAGCTTCATGCTGACACGAGACATGGAAACAGCATAAAAGTTCAGCTCAAATTCTTCGGATACCAGCAACATGTATAGAATGCCACACTTTAATACCTATCAGATTCTTGAGAAATGATGAATGATATGCCACTATGAATACATGATCTGAAGAAGCCAAGACAACGGTAGAAGAGACCTGGGGAATTTGCTCAAGTCATCTTCTACTTCCAGAAAGGACTAAAGCACAATTACACTTTTAAAGTTTTAGTGTAGAGGACTGGAGAGATGGCTCAGTAGTGTAGAGCACTGGCTGCTCTTGCAGAAGACCTGGGTTCGATTCCCAGCACCCACAGGGCAGCTCACAACCATCTGTGACTCTAGTTCCAGGAACCCCAACACCCTCTTCTGGCCTCCACCAGAATCAAGCACGCAAGTGGTGTGCAGAGACGTACATGCAGACAAAACATTCATATACACACACAAAATAATCAACTTTAAAAAAGCATCAGTTTACAGGAAATCTGTGAAGAGACATCCTATGCATAAACACTGACTGTGTTTCCGGAAGTTAAGCATCATCCATCATCCGTCCTGCTTTGATGGAGACTGTCTGTGATCTGTGTGGCCATGTTATTTCCAGAGACAGCTCATCTCCAAAGTGGCTCTAATAATATATGCTTAACGTGTTCTACAAAAGACAAGTTAATTAGTATTTATAAGCTACCTGGAGATAAATAGATTGTGCAAATAATACTCTGCAGTCTCATTAGAACTCTTATCTAAAAAAATAAATCAAGTCTTACAAACTATTACTCTGCCAACACTGTTTTGGTTCTTTCATTCGTGGGAAACATTGACCAAAAAACATGTAAAGCTTTGGCCAGATCGCTGCGAATCACAATAATTCTCTGAATATAATTTAGAAATCTTATAGTACACTGATAAGGTCTCAATTACAATTTTGTATCCATTACTTTTCAATATTTGCGCTTTTTAAATTCATACATCTACAGCTCTTGTCTTGGAGTGACAAACATCTGCTACCTCTCAAAATTCAGGGTCTACAACATTGAAAAATCTCATCGGGGAAAGAATTCATGTTTTCAAAACTAAACCTGTAATCAGTGGACCGATCAATGTGTCCCCATCATAAGTGACAGCAACCTGGCCCTGTCTGATGTGTCCACCTTATTATAATAATACAAATAATTAACATTATAAAGTGTCTGTGCCCTTCAGACCGTCTTACAGTCTTTCATTATTGTTCATTGAAGCCTTTGACTGGCACTGTCGGACGTGATTATATTCATTTCTTCCTAGAGAAGTGAAGCAAGAAGAGACAGGTTAATTTCCCTGAGGGCTTCGTGGAAAAGAGGAAAGCATCTGTTTATCCATGACAACCAGTCACCAAGGTACCAGATTGTGGATTTCCTAGGAAGTGATGGACACAGCCCTTTCTTTCATGTATTTCATTTCTCACTGATCAACATGAAACTCATGTCTCAAAGTCACATGATTTATGTACACAGGTGAACTAGAGAACCATGGTGGGGTGGAGTGGTGCATGCCTGCAACCTCAGCATTTGGGAGGAAGAGGCATCAAGGGGATCAGACAAGTTCAAGGTCAGTTTGCTCTATATAATAAGCTCCAGGCCAACCAAGGCTATATAGTGAGACTGTCTCAAAAGTGATCTTTTTAAGGATAAAAGACAAGCAATTTGGAATCTTGGTAGTTAGTTGAACTGATGTTCTGCTCCTAGAGCAAATCAAAAAGTCTCACCAGGTTCAGTGGCATGTGTCTGCAATACCAGCACTCAGATGACTGAGAGAAGAGAATTGGAGTTCAAAGCCAGCCTTGGCTCAGTGAGACGCATCCCAAAAGTTACTATAGAGTTTGTACCTCATTTTCAACTTACTACAAACAAGTGCAAGGGTCTGGAGAGAGAGCTCGGTAAATAAAGTGTTTGCCGTGCAAGTATGAGGACATGAGTTTAGTCCCCAGTGACTGTGTAAAAAAGCCAGGGGCTTGGGCTGCTGCCTGCATCCCGACACTAGGGAGTCAAAGACGTGCAGATCCTGGGGCTCCCTGGCCAGCAAGACTAGCTAGCCTACTTCGCAGGTTCCAAACCAATGAGACCCCTGGCTCAAAAAACAGGCAAGGTGGATGACAGAGCAACACCTGATGTTCCCCCCTTGCCTCCACACCTATGTGCACCTGTATGCACACACACGTGCAACAGCACACACAAACACCCATGAATATGCATATACATGCACAAACAAAAATAGATTAATTCAAGAATTCTTACTAGCAAGAGGTCACTCAATATGGAAAGCTTCCGTCTCAGTAAGAAGGGAAAACACTCAGTAAAGGGGGGACAAGTGAGATGTTCTAGTGCATTTCTACACCACCGGGAGCAAATATTTCTAATGTGAATTCGTTGTTACATGGTGGAGGGGGAGGCCTCTGCTCTTTTCCAGGGGTCAAAAGGATGTAAACTCTCATCGTGGTAGCACAAATGATGGTTTCCTCTCTGTGATTTATGGGGCTATGATTTAATGTTACTGAGACTGCAAAGCTATGAATTAGGATCACTGTCCCTGGCACCTTTATCATTCATAAAAAATATCCTTGGGGCACTTTGCCACCTACTGGACACTATTAAAAATCACCCAATTATGAAAAACAGCAATTAGGATACGACTAATATTTTATTACAGATCGGCGTAGCTGGGATTGAGTCCTATAAAAGACAGTGGGGTTGTCACCCCCGTGGAAGATAGACTGACTCTGTGCCTCTCTGGGGACGAAGGTCGCTGTGCTGTGCCGGTGCTATGTCTTTTCGATTTTCTGGGGGATCCCGGGTCTGTTCCCGGGCTGGGTCCGTCAGGCTGTCCAGGGGAGGGGCAGGCTTTGTGGCTGGGAATGTGTGTGGGGGGCCTGGAGCAGAAAGTAGCTTTTCTTGCACCCTTGGAGGCGTCTCTTCTGGAGGAAGCTTTGGCAATGGCAATGAGGTATCAGGAAGGGCTAACAGCACTGGTTTCCTTAACAACGAGCCGGGACTCCTCTCTGGGAATGAGAAGGTGACCATGCAGAACCTTAATGACCGTCTGGCACTGTACCTGAACCATGTGAGCGCCCTGGAGGAGGCCAACACTGACCTGGAGAAGAAGATCGAGGGCTGGTATGAGAAATACGGGCCTGGCAGGGGCCGAGGACTCAACTATGACTGCGGCAAGTATTTCTCAGTCATCGAGGATCTGAAAAGACAGGTAAGAAACAGAGTCCCACGCCGTGGCTATAGGCATGGACCAACCATAACTGAAAGCAAAGGAAACCTAGGAAGTAGTTGGCAGTGGGGTGTGGTGGCACACACCAGTCATCATAGCTACTGAAGAGGCTGTGACAGACGGTCACAAGGCTGAGGCTGGCCTGGAAACGTAGACACCCTAGCTCATTTTTTTAAAGCTAGAACTATAATAGTAGAGCTTTGCCCAGCATGCTGCGACTCTCAATTCAACCTCCAGTATCATAAAAGAGCTTAATTCATTCGCTCATTTCAAATGTACTCACCAAGTGTATAGAGTGTGGAATTTTCTCACTCTTTGTTCCTGGAGTTAAGGGGGTGCCTAAAAGTTTTTTTTAGAAATGTACAATCAAATAGTGAAAGAGAAATAGCTTCAAAATCATTACAATCGAGCAGGCCCAGTGATACAGTCCTGTAATCCCAGCCACACCAGAGGCTGAAGCCAGAGGATCACAAGTTTGAAGCCAGCCTGGATAATTTAATGAGATCCTTCTCAAAACAAAAACTGAAATGAGAGCTAGGGGTGTAGTTCAATAACAGAGTGTTCAACCACCGTGTAGAACCACAGGGATGTTGCACTAATTTTTTTATTTTGATACTTAATTCATACTTTTTGATGAACAACAATGAAATTATCTGTGGGGCTCTTTATTATCTGAATTTTACCCATGGTTGTTTTGCTGTTACTATTGTCTAATATTCTAGGCAAGAGCTCTGCTACTGAGTTATACCAAGTTTCTTTGAATATCCAAATAAAGATACCAATATAAACATTTGCAACAGAGTCACGCTGATTCTGGAATGTCCTTTGATCTGTCCATTCAGATTGTTTCTATGACCACCTGCAACGCCAACCTTATTCTTCAGAATGACAATGCTAGACTCACAGCGGATGACTTCAAGATGAAGTAGGTGAAAGTGAAGCAATTATTATTAATAATGGCTGAAAGACTACAGCTGCACGAAAGAGTGTGTCTCTTGCCTTTAAAACCTGTATTTTGTGAGTTTTATTTTATGCATATGGGTGCTTTGTATGTGTGTCTGTGCATGACTTGTGTGCCAGGTACCTTTGGAGGCCATAAGGGAGCATCAGATCCGCTGAAACCAGAGTTACAGACAGTTGTGAGCCGCCATGTGGATGCTGGGAATCAGATGTGGGTCTGCCCTCTAGAAGAGCAGTCAGTGCTCTTAACCACTGAGCCATCTCTCCAGCCCCCCAAAACAAACTGTTTTAATGAAGCCACTCTATATCAACAAAGAAGTTGAATTTAATGCCTCCTTATAAAAAATCTATCATTTTTTTAAAAAAATCTGACACTATTTTATTCTGATGTGTTATTGGATGGCCAAGAACAATTGTAAAGAAATAACACCTCTAAAATAATGTTTTTGTAGGGGCTGGGATGTCAGTAAAGGGTTTGCCACAAAATCATGAGGGTCTACCCCCAGCATCCTCATAAAAAAAAAGAAGAGAACAGCAGCACACATGTATAATCTCAATGCTGGTCCATGGAGACAGGAGGGGCTTTCTGGCCAGCTAGTCTGGGCTAATTGATTGAGTTCCAGGTTCAATGAGAGACCCTGTCTCAAAAAAAGAAGGTGTCAAGTTATTGAGAAAGACACCTAATATTGACCTCTGACCACACTTGTACAAACACCAAAAAATAGTACTTATAAACTAATAGGTATCTCAAACTATCTTAATAATTTGCCATGGCAAGGAGCCTCAGAAATACAAGCAGAATCAGAACACTCCACCCCTCGGCATACAACGTGTCTTTACAACTTGTACCCACGTGTAATCTCAATTTAAAACATCTTTGCACCCTTTAAGGTATGAAAATGAGCTCGCTCTGCACCAGAGTGTTGAGGCTGACACCAACGGTCTTCGAAGAGTGTTGGATGAGCTGACACTTTCTACAACCGACTTGGAAATACAGCGTGAGGCTCTGAACGAGGAGCTGATGTACCTGCAAAAGAACCATGAGGAGGTAAGGGCGCCTGCAGAACAGACAGCCTCGCACACCGTTTCCTTCTTCAAGTCCATACCAGGGTGTGAACGTCTATCACAATCCTCCCCTGAGTATTAACGATTACTTACCCCTTTCCAGGAAATGGGAGTCCTGCAAAACGCATCAGGGGGGAACATCAACGTGGAGATGAATGCGGCCCCCGGAGTGGATCTAACCGCCATGTTGAACAACATGAGGGCTGAATATGAAGATCTGGCTGAGCAGAACCGAAAAGATGCAGAGGCCTGCTTTAAAGAGAAGGTACGTCTGCAGCAGGAGACACGGGAGAGGCTGGTTCCATAAGCAGTCAAGCAGGTTATTAACCCTTGTGACAATTCCTCTTCAGAGTGCAACACTGCAGCAACAGATTTCCGATGATGCAGGAGCAGCCACGGCGGCCAGAAACGAGCTCATGGAACTGAAACGCACCCTGCAGACTCTGGAAATAGAACTTCAATCCATCTCAGCCATGGTACGTAAAAATGGAACTGGAGGCGTACATATGCACACTTTGCACTACTGCAGCAAAACACCCCAAGCAGGATAGTCTGTAAAGAAAAGGGTTTATTTACTCACCGTTTTGGAAGCTGCAAACCCAAGCAACATGGCCCTCCCCAGCAACATCACATCATGACGAGTGGCATCATCGTGACGGAAGTTTGAGCCATCGTGAGACACGAAGCTAGAGCACAGGGAGGGACCACACTCAACTGTTTTAAAATAGCTCTCTCTGAATAACTAACTGTGTCTGACTAGAACTAAATCACATTACTCTCAGAGCAGTGTCCTTGGTGACTTAACCCCACCCCCCACCTCTTAAAGGTCCCCACATATCTTAATATCACCATACTGGGACCAAGCTTCTGGTAGATAAATCCTTGAAGGTTCATACTCAAACTACATCCCAAAAACCTAACATTATATGGACATAGATAAGTAAATACATATATGCAATGGATATTTTTAGTATTTTATTTTGTGTCTATGAGTTTTGTCTATATGAGTGTATACATATCGTGTGTGTGTGTGTGTGTGTGTGTGTGTGTGTGTGTGTGTGTGTGTGTGTGGAGTCAGAAGAGGATGTCAGATCCCTTGGAGCTGGAGTTATAGATGGTTGAGATCCATCATGGAGGTGTTGGGAACCCAGGTCCTCTGAGAGAACAAGTGTTCTCAGCTGGTGAGCATCTCTCCAGCCCCTATAAGATGAATGTTTATAACACTAAATGTAGTATATATAATTAAATGAGCATGGTATGCTATCTTAAGTAATGTGAATTCCATAATTAAATGACTACAATCTATTAAGTAATCGTTGAAAATATGTACACCTGGTACAAATACATCCTTCTCCCTTGGAAATGTTTCAGTGCGGACATGTCACCCTCTCTTGCCCACTACTCTGCCTTTCTTTCAGAAACAGTCCTACGAAGGCTCGCTGACTGAGACCGAAGGGAATTACTATTCCCAGCTCCAGCAAATCCAGGAGCAGATCAGAGTGCGGGAGGAGCAGCTACAGCAGATCCGAACAGAGACCGAAGGCCAGAAGCTGGAGCACGAGCAGCTGCTGGGCATCAAAACGTGTCTAGAGAAGGAAATTGACATGTACTGCAACTTACTAGATGGGGAGGAACGGTGAGAGCTAACATGTGAAACAACTATCGAGTGACTAGGTTTTCACATGCTTATCATGCATGCACTAGATGTGGCATAAGTGCTTAATACACGCAGCATATATTACACATTTAGCATATGCTTTGTTTATTTTATAATACATAGAATATTACATCTTAGACTGTCTTAAAATCATTTAAGTGTGTATATATTTTCAATTATGTACATTATTGCATCCAATGAAATGAAAACAGACAGAAATCTGAAATCAAAACTTAGAGGGTTCTTTGGGCTTGAGTGTTGTGGCTGTTGCTGTTACTGATGATGAGGAAGTTGATGACGATGATGATGATGATTTTGATGATGAGGGTAATGAGGATAATTTTTTTTTGAGACAGGATCTCATTACTAGTCCAGACCCTGAACTCTGTGATCTTCCTGCCTCAACCTTCTGAGTACTAGGGTTACAGGCATGGGTCACACGCATAGCCTAGAAATCAAAGATCTAAATATGGAAGATATTTGCATGCATAAGCATATGAAGGGCAATTAAGTACAAAATCCTTGGTCATTCCAGGACTCTGGTCCAAGGAAAGATTTGCTTTTTTATGTTTATATTTAAATACATTTTTTATAACTCCACCTGTTACATTACTTCACTAGTTACCACACACACACTCTCTGTCCTAGTTGAATAATGATTACCGTTTCACTGCATTGGTGTATAATGGTGAGCTCAGCCACCTCCTGAGAAGACGTCATTAGAGTTTGTTAGCCAAGGCTCCAACAGCCCCAGGACTGTAGTCCTGGGTGTGACATACATCCTGAGTGAATTTGAGCACATGAATAAACCCCTTTGAACCACAGTTACCTTTTGGTAAAGTTGTGAGTATAGTGAAACCACTGTTCTCAGCTACCTCGTCATGAAGCAGACGTGCCTTAGCAGAGGCTGACTCTCAAAATCTACTTGGTCATCAGCGGCTGTTACTAAACACTCTCACATTTCACACTGCAAGCCACCTTCTTCTGCAGTCTCCAAGGCCAGGGGAAGCCCGCCTCAGACCATTCTGTGTTGTTGTTGGGTTTTGTTTTCAATACATCGCGACCTCAGTTTCCCCTTCCTGCACTCCTCTCAGTACACCAGTACCTCCACTCTCCCAAAGATCTACTCCCTCTCCTCCATTTCCCTGCAGGGAAAATCAGGCCTCTCAGAGATATCCACAGCATAACAAGATATGATAAGACTAGGCACAAACTCTCATATCTAAGTTTGAGGCCAATCTAGTCTACAGAGTGAGTCACAGGACAGGTAGGGCTACACAAAGAAACCCTGTCTTGTAAAAAATAAAAATAAAACACAACTTTTTAGATAGATATGTTGTCTTTCTAACATTACAAACTACTGTGCTTCTTAGGTCTATATTTTCTTTCTTTCTTTCTTTTTTTTTTTTTTTTTTTTTTTTTTTTTAGTTTTTCAAGACAGGGATTCTCTGTGTAACAGATTCCTGGCTGTCCTGGAACTAACTCTGTAGACCAGGCTGGCCTTGAACTCACAGAGCTCTGCCTGCCCCTGCCTCTGCCTCTGGGGTGCTGGGATTAAAGGCATGTGCCACTATGCCTGGCTAGGTCTCTATTTTCTACAGCACCTAGTCCACATCCTTCAGTGAGCAGGCACTGAGCTGTTGAGTGGAAAGTCAGGAGGAGAGATTGTGGTGCCCATGTTGCTAGACAGAAGAGATGATGTCTGGCCATAAACAGCCATTTCATTTCTTTTCACTGTGCCGAAGACGCAAAAAGCTTACCAATGTCCCTTTAAAATAGAACAACTTAAAACTTACTGAAACTAGAACTCCAAAATTATTATTTCTGGTGCTGGAGAGATGGCTCAGCAATCACAGGTGATTTTAATTCCCAGAACTCATGTCAGATAGCTCACAATCACCAGTAACACCAGATCCAGGGGATCTGATGTCCTCTTCTGGCCTCCACAGACACGCACATATATGTGGACACACACATACACAGGCACTGAAATATAACTAAATGTAATTTTAAAAAAACAATTAAATTCACAATCATTTATGATCTTCTAATTGAAAGACAAAGATAATGATCTACTCTTCTCTTCGCAGAAGAAGCGAGTCCACGTGTTACAAACCAAAGGATGGCAAGCCTGGGAATGAAGTCAATGGTATGGAAGGGATTTTAGTGTAATTCTGTCTCTGAGTGTGTGTGTGTGTGTGTGTGTGTGAGTGTGTGTGTGTGAGTGTGTGCACGCACGAGCCTGGTGTGTGTGTATGTGCTTGTGGAGGTCAAAGGTCAACCTCGGGTGCTCTCAATTGCTCTCCACCTTGCTCTTTTGAGACACTGTCTCTCTGGAACTTTGCTTGTCCACAGACTGTCCTGTGCTGGGTTTACGAGCCGCACACCACCCTGGCTTTTGTACCTGCCTTCTGGGGATCAGACTCAGTCCCTCACACTCCCACAACAAGAACATCAAGCACTGAGCCATCTCCCCAACCCTGAGCAATTCCTCTAAACCCCTTCAGTGCTGTTGAATGAGCTACTTATTTGTTAACTACAAGTTTATTTTAAGTTTAGATCTAGTGAATGAACCAATGAGGTCGTTGTAACTCTATCTATTTATTTATCTGTCTACTGATTTTTACCTAATGTTTTGCTATGTAGCTCAAACTGGCCTGGAACACATAGGTGGTTTTTTGTTTTTTTGTTTTTTGTTTTTTTTGGAAGGGGGAGGTTGTTTTGTTTTGTTTTGTCTGACCTATCACATACTAGGATTACAGATCTATACCATCATACCCACCTGACAATTCTTAATGTTTATATCTTATATCCCTGTAGAACAGATATGATCAAGTTATAAATGACTGTCATAAAGAATAAGCCCTCCAATATCCTTAGTGCCTAGAATACATTATTTTTCAGTTTTACTACTTAATAAAAGAGCTTTTTTTAAAATCACTAAGCTAGGACAACCTGGTATTTAAAGACTGCAATAGCCTAGCCTGGCAATTTAGGCCTACAATCCCAAGTAGTTGGGCGAATGCAGCAGGAGGTTTATATATCCTAGATTTGTCTGGGTCACAAAGTGAGGTGGAAACCAGTTTGAGTGGTTTAATGAGACTCTATCTCAAAATAAAGAGTGAAATGAGAGCTGGGCATACAGGTGAGAAACGGAACCTGGCCAGGTTCTAGTTCTAAATGGGAAAAGAAGAAGGAAAGGGGAAGGAAGGAGGGAGGGAGGGAGAGAGGAAAGAAGAGGGGGGGAGGAGAGGAGAGGAGAGGGCATTGATTGTTCCAGACCTGATGTTTTGTTTGTTTGTTTGGTTGGTTGGTTGGTTGGTTGGTTGTTTGGTTGGTTAGTTTTGGTTTTTTCAAGACAGGGTTTCTCTGTCTAGCTTTGGAATCTGTCTGGAACTCACTTTGTAGACCAGACTGGCCTCAAACTCATAGAGATATTCCTGCCTCTGCCTCCACAGTGCTGGGATTAAAGGTGTGCGCCACCACCACCCCACTTAGACAGACCTCGTGTTTTAATTGTTTTCACACATACTTCATGTGTGCTTTCAAGTGCCGTTTGCAGAGAGGGGGAGACAAGGAGATAGAGTTCAATCAGTCCTGGGTCTTGTTAAGCGCTGACTTTAAACATATCCTTATATCTCAAATGTCTTCAAACTTGCAAAAACCAGTTTTTAAAAGCAGACACGCCACAACTAAGTACTTTTCCCCTTCAAGACTGACCACTGACCTTCCCCTGTCTTCACTTTAGACTCGACAGAAGAGACGTTTGTGAGGACGGTGGCTGAAGAGCTAGATCAGCTGGGCAGCCTCCTTTCCCTGAGAGTGCACTCCGTAGAAGAAAAGTCTTCTAAAATCAGCAACATCACCATGGAGCAGCGGGTGCCCTCCAAAACCCCTTGATGGCGGGGAAAATAATTCATAACACAGAAAGTTGCCTCTGAAAAATTTCACTGGCCAAGTAACCCAAGAAAATCATCCATACCTGTTCTTAAAACTCAAGAGGACTAGACTCAGGTTTCCTTTTCTTCCTCTTCTCACACTGTCATGGGCAACACAGGTGGAGGTGCCAGGACCCTTCTTTGACAGAGAAAAGAAATCCACGGAGAGCCGACGTGAAGCAGAGTTGGGGATTTATTAAAAGACATTTGTAACTTGGATCTGAAGCAGGGTCAATAGAGAGGTGCTCAGGACAGAGATGAGGCGTACCCAAGCATCAGTGTGGGCTTCTCCCAGGAGAGTCACTTTTGTTTCTTGTTGCTTAGATTTTTTTGAGTCAGGGTTTCTCTGTGTGACAGCTCTGGCTGTCCTAGAACTTTGTAGACCAGGCTGGCCTTGAACTCACAGAGATCCAACTGCTTCTGCCTCCCTTCCCAAGTGCTGGTATCAAAGGTGTGCACCATCACCACCCAGCAAACACTTAGGCGTTTTTATCACACGTGTACATATAGGATTTTGGTGCCTCTCAAGTTGTATCCCTAAAGGTTACAAGAAACTCCCCTCTTGTTCCTTTAACATTGCTCAAAGGGTACAGCTTCTAACAAGGTTAAAACTTAAGGGTTTCCTTCTATAAACAAGGTTGGAAGATGGATTGGTGGGGATGTTGTTTAGATTTAGGAGGGAGAAGGGAATGGAGGTGATAATACGTCATGTTGGACCTAAGTAAGTATAGTTTAGCTTGACAAGGCATCTTTGGGGGAAAGTCATGCTCTGTCTCTCTGGCCATTGGGGCTTCACCAGGGATTTCTGAAGTTTCCTGACTTTCTCAGGAGAAAGGATGGGTCATACTCTGTGAACAAAGGCTTATTTTTTTCATCCTTTCCTTCCATGTGACCATAATGTTCTTATCTGTCTACCCTGTCCCAGTGCTTCGGAAATGAGACTATCTTGGTAGGTTTTGTTTTTATTTTGTGAACCTGTGACCATCTCATGAAGAGTTCTGTTGCAAATTTTGTTTGTTTGTTTGTTTGGTTGGTTGGTTGGTTGGTTGGTTTTGGAGACAGGATTTCTCTGTGTAACCTTGGCTATTCTGGAACTCACTCTGTAAACCATGCTGGCCTCAAACACACAGAGATGCCTCTCTGAGTGCTGGGATTAAAGGTGTGCACCACCGCCACCCAGTGCAAATTATTTTTACTTATCTGCTTCTTTTTAATTTCCACAGCTGCTCCCTATGTGATCATGCCAAGGCTGAAACCAGCATGCTTCATCTCACAGTCACATTTTCCTCAATGACAGTAGAAAACAGAAAGGATACTAACCTCAGGTCCCGAATCCCAGTTAACTGTGCAATGACTATTAGGTCTTCTATGGGTGTAGAAGTTAATATATCCATTGTTCATTAGGGTCTATTCACTCTTCTGATGCTTACATTAATGATCAAGAAATGTTCTCAAATCTGAACCTGGCTAGCTCTTTTTCCACTTGATAATGCATGCGTCTTTTCTCCCAACCCCTTAGTGATGACTAAGCAAACCTAGAACTGCCCCACTCAAGCAGGACAGGGCTTCTAACTGACATCCTCTGAGTACAAGACCATGCCTGACACTGTGCAATGGATAACCATTAACAAAGAAATTCGGTAAAGGGCCAGTCAACAAACATGAATGAAACAGGGGGCTCACAAGCCCCCACCCCTAGCTGACAGTTGATGGCTTCCAGGAGGAGAGTCAGTTTTCTTTTGGGGGTGTGACCCCTGTTAGGTGAACCATTCTCCAGTGGGTGGCTAAACACACACCTCTATGTAAGTGAGAAGCACAAATTTAATTCAATGGTTTATAAAATAGGGTAGGGCATGAAGTTGGGAGGGAGCTGGAACATGGATCTGGGAGGAGTTATGGGAAGAAGAGGGGGTGAATATGATCAAAATATAGTCAGTGCACATAATTAATTCTCAAAGAATTAAAAGCAATGAAAATAATAATAAAAATAACATTGTGCCTGAAAATCTGACACAACCTTCTTCTTCTTGGGAAGTACAGCCAGGATTGGCAAACACTAGAACATTCATTTAAAGACGTTTTTCCACTTGTGGCCAAATAAGGCAGCAACGCAATAACCTGGTTCTCCAACATGCATGGCAGGCATCACTGAAGGGTTTTAACAACCTGGAGTACAGACAACATGGAATTCAGAACAGAAGTGCTCACTCCTCTGGGGGTGCATCTCTGTCTTGATTGCAGGTTTTTCCAACTCCCATATGATATAATTGACTCCAGTGCGTAGACAGTTTCTTAAGATGTTGACATAGCTGATTGCTCCCTTGACAGAGTCTGTTGTTATGAATGACCCCAATTGCGCTGTTCAAAGCTACAATTCAGAGTAAGTTAGATTAAGTCAGGTTAGAAGTGCTAGTGAGAGCAGGACTACAGTGACGATAGCTTATATTGTCACTTATATCAAGTGTGCTTAAGTGTACTTTAAACGAATTAACCAATTTAATCTTTAAAAATTGTTAAGTTCCGTGTTTTATTTTTAGTTTATATGGGAGTTTAGTTAATATATAAATATATATAGTATAATATATATTCAAAGAGATTAAGGAATTTCCTAAAGGCACACAGCTGATATATAGTGGAACCTGGGTTCAAATCCAAATCTTCTTCTCACTCATGAGAGGCCTTGCATTTATCCCTGGAGGGGCAGAACTGATAGAATAAGTATATATTCAAAGAGAATTTATTCATCATCTTACACATACAGTTGGTGTAGACCAACAGTGGCAGTCTTCACGATGAAGAGGGTGAGAACTCAGTAGCTACTTAGTCCACGAGGCTGGGTGCCCCAGAGTGCTAATCTGCTGCTGACAGACTGGAGGACTACTGGAGAGCCACTGACCGTCAATTCAGGTTGGAAGGTCAAAGGAACCAGGTTCTGATATTAGCAAAGGATGGTGGACAGGCAGGATGCAACCAGGAAGGAAGGATAGGTGGGACTATGAGAATACTGGAGAGAGTCACCAAAGAGACACCATGTAGCTGCCAAGGAAGAAAGAGACTTAGGCATCATCAGTAAGCCAAGACGATGTGGAGATACACAGATGAATAGAAATGGGTTAATAATTAAGAGAGAGATAGCCAATAAGAGTAGCCTGAAAAAAAAAAGAGAGTAGCCTGAGCCATCATCCAAACAACTTATAATCAATATAAGCCTCTGTGTTTTTATTTGGGACTAAATGGCTGTGGAAACAGTCAGGACAGAAACTTCCATCTGCAACTGCTGAAATGAATCACCTATTCTACAGGAGGGATTTCCCTTCTCAAGCAATCCCTTAGGGACTCATTCAGAGGCAGGTCTCTTAGTTGATTCCAGATCCAATTGAGTTGACAAAGCCAAGATTAACTATCACAGTCCTAATATGCAAAATGGAATCAGCATAGGAATTTCACATTCTATTTTCTCAGTGAGATTCTTCTGCCACCAAGGAGACACCACAAACAGACAAGTTCTTCCATGCATAGTCACCAATGATCCAATGAAGGCTACTAGCAGAGTGGAGCTACACACTACCCACACTCTCCTCTGCTCGCTCCCCACCAGCTCCTCCCCTGTACTTCCCTTCTCTTCCCCTACTCCTCTACTAAGTCTTATCATTTGGATGCCAGCCCCCCTGGGCCTACTGTTTTCCTCATTATACTTCATTACTCTCACGACTGTCACATTGAGGCTGGGTCCTAGAAATTTAAAGAGTAGAGACACATACTCAGTTATCTCAAAACACATAGCAAACTTACTATTTAGGAATCATAGCAGTAGACTCTCTTTATCTTCTGACTACCAGGAATCTTATGATGCCACCTTATTCTCAATAGAGTTCTCTTCTTTCCAAGAACACTTTTTTATGTTCATGTTTTCCTTCTTAAGCAGACAGACAGGCTTACCTCCATGGTAGACAGATTTACAACTAGTAAACACTTTAAATGAAAATACATTCTCCTTACGAAGACAGGAAAGTTTAAGTAGTCTTCCTTGTTTCCAGAAAGTCAAGGTTTACCAAAAATAAACAATAAAGTAAAAGTGTCTTATCAGTACAAAATTTTCACTGGACATTCTTTTGTCCTTTTGTAATTCTATTATTTATTCTTTGAGAATTTCATACATACAAATTCTGTCATGTTCTTTCCCCAACTCCCAGATCTTCCCCCACTCGCTACCTAATTAGACATTCTTAACGGTGAGCTAACAATAACATACCAGTGAATACACAACAGGCAGACCAAAGTAAGGCCACGATGTAGCAAAAAACAGGGGATGGGGGCTGGTGACACAAGTCTTCAGCCCCAGTACTCTGGAGGCAGAGGCAGTCAAGTCCCCTGAGCTCAAGGCCAGTCTGGTCTAATTACAAGCCATCCAGGGATACACAGTGAGACCCTGTATCAAAAATAAACAAAAATAAAATATGGGTCCTAAAAACCTGATAAAAGTTTTTTTTAATTCTTTCAAACGAATAAGAAGAATGCATACCAACTTCTCAGCAAAGATGTCTTCAATGTGCTAAGAATTCAAAATTACAAATTAATTTATTAGAAGGGTTCAACCACACCATTAACTTAAAAATTTTTAATTTATGCCACATGAGACACTATTACAGTCCCAACAGACTGAAAACAGCTTTAGAGTATCTGTCAAAAATTCTTCATGTTACTGCCAAATTGTTTCTGCTTAGGGAACACTATGAACAATGATTGATAAATGTTCCTTACATAAAATATGTGAAATTTCAAAAAAGAAAAACTATGTGAAATTAGTCAACCAGAGAAACAAAATAAAGGAAAAATGAATCTGGGTATGGTGGCACATCCCTTTAATCCCAGCACTCAAAAAGCCAAGGCAGGAGAATTGTGAGTATGAAGCTAGCCTGTACTAACAGAAAATTCTGGGCCAGCCTAGGATATGAAAGCCTGTCCAAGGAGAAGACTAAGGGGGAGGAAAAGGAGGAGGAGTGACATGGACAGGCAGGTCATTTTTTCAGTGAGAGCATCCTGAGAGAAAGGACCAACGAATCAGAAAACAAAATGATGGATAAGTTTGGAATTAAGAGGTCTGCTGTGTTTTATGCCAAGCAAGCTTATTAAGAATGCAGCACCTTATGTATTACTTCCATGGGAGAAATGGAACAGTCAGTAGAAAATATCATACAATGAAACAGTCAGTATAAGGCTAATCAAGCAATGTTGCACAAAGAGAACACAGGGTATCTCAAGACCAAACACACAGCAGCATTGGGACTGATAACTCCAGTCTCTTCCTCAGGAAAAGCTAAGTTACCAGAAACAGAAATTTAACTCCTTCAAGGCCCTTGCCTTAGCCCCAGACTGACATTGCCAAGTCTGCTATTGGGAAAGAGCACAGAATGAATGCTCCCTTTGTACTTCTGTCAGGGCTCTGAGAAACCCTTGAATCGGCCTGGCTCTCAACAGAGGAGGAAGGTAAGAGAGGGTGAAGAAGAGAAGGAGGAAAAGGGGGAGGAAGAAAAAAAGAAAGAGGAGAAAGAGGAGGAGATTAGCTTAAAAACAATTAAAGGTAAATGAAAGATGGGTAATATAAAGTAGAAAGGGGAATAATGGGAAAGGAAGTTTAGGTGGGGAGACAGGAAGGAGAGTAGAGCAGAGGAGAGGGTGAAAGGAAGGATAGTTAAAACCAAGGATGTTTTAAAAGGCCATATGAAATCTACTATTGTGTATGTTTCATATAAAAAATATATAAATGTATATATGTGATATCTCCCCTCAAGTTGTTGGTCGAGGATATCCTGGGAACCCCCTCCTGTCTTTAGGTTCTTATTATTATGAAGAGACATTATAACCACAGCAACCCTTATAAGGAAGACATTTAATTATTGTGACTCCCTTACAGTTTTAGAGGTTCAGTTCATTCTCATTATGGTGGGAAGCATGCCAGTGTATAGACAGACTTGGTGCTGGAGAAGTCCTACATCTTGCAGGCCACTGAGAGAAGCTTAAGCAAAAGAGACCTCAAGGCCCACCCCAACAGTGACACACATCCTCCAACAAGGTCACACCTACTCCAACAAAGCCACACCTCCCAGTAGTGCCCCTCCCTCTGAGAGACATATTCTTTCAAACCACCACACCTCCCAACAATACAGATTATTGCCATCACTCTTGGTTGCCCAAGAACTCAATGATAAGAATCTGTTGCTGAAGACAACACACTATATGACATAGAGAAATCACAGTAGTAATTTCTCAAAAAGTTTACTCCCTCTTGGCAAGCTTTCATAGTACTGAAAAATGTTATGCTGGTTTCTGGGACAAAAAATAATAATAACAACAAGTAATAACAGTGATAATCAGTAATCTTACTTAGCTGTAAAGCCTATGAAACACCCATTGTGAGTGCTGGGAACTGAGAAGTACATGTTCTTAGCCACTAAGCCATTTGCATCAGCCCATTACTGCTATTCTTTTTTAATTCCTAAATAGGGTAAGGGAGATGGATCAATGGGTGAGTTGCTGGCTGTGTAAACACGAGGGCCAAAGTGTGGATTCCCAACTCCCATGCATAAGATTTGGGTTGCATGTCTGCAATCCCAGTGCTAAGGGTACAGAGACAGGAGGATCCTAAGGACTTGCTGAACAACCAGTCTAGATAAAATGGTTCAGTGAGTGATCCTATCTCAAAAACTAAAGTAGAGGTGGGTGACAAGACAGCTTGGTGGTTAACGCACCTGCCAGGCCAGCCTGAAGACCCAGCTCAATCCCTAGAACCTAAATAAAGGTAGAAGGAGAAAAGCAACTCTACAAAGTTGTCTCCTGACTCTATACACTGTGGAATGTACATACATTACAAATACAATAAATGCACATGTACACTCAATAATAATAACATTTTTGTTGTTTTTTCGAGACAGGATTTCTCTGTATTGTTTGGAGGCTGTCCTAGAACTCTCTCTGTAGACCAGGCTGGCCTCGAATTTACAGAGATGTGCCTGCCTCTGCCTCCCGAGCGCTGGGATTAAAGGTGTGTGCCACCAACGCCCCACTAAGCAGAGAACAAGTAAAGTGGACATTGTTTCTACAATTTTATTGAATCATTTATTAGTTCCAACAATTATGATAAAGCATTATAGGACCGTGTGTGTGTGTGTGTGTGTGTGTGTGTGTGTGTGTGTGTGTGACATATATGTGTGTATGAGTGCCTGTGGAGGCCAGAAGAGATCTCAGATCTCCTGAAGCTGGAGTTGTGAGCTGTCTAATGCGGGTACTGGGAACCAAATTTAAGTCCTCTGGAAATGTGGCAAATGCTCAAAAAAAAAAAAAGAAAAGAAAAACCTAAAAATACAATCAACTAATGCAAAATTAGAAACACTATGGAACTACAAAACACTAAAAAGCTTCCTCCAAACAAAGGAACAGAGTAAAGATCCAGTATCCAGTAAGATTGTTAGTATCCAAAGTAGATAAAGAACTTGACTCAATAACAAGAAAGCAACTTGATTTAGAAGACTTTCCTTTAGAGACACTGCCAGTAGGTCTTTGAAAAGGTATTCAACCTCACTAACCACATGGAAGCACAAAGGGGAAATGTTGGTCAAGGGGAGTAAAATTTAGGAGAATTTAAGTTCAGGAGACACATTATGCAATTAGGTGACTACCTTAATAGCAACGCATATTTCGCTTGAAAATTGCTGAGTGTATTCTAAATGTTCTCACTGCCAAAATATGTGAGAGGATGAATATGTTAATTAGCTGGACTTAGTCATTCCCCTGTGTGTGCGTAACAAAACATCATATCCCATACATATATGTGCATAGATACATGTAATTCAAACTGTCCTTTAAATGTGGGCTTTTCATATTTAGGGTTTTCAATTAATACATATGAACCCACACCCAATGAACAGCTACCATCCCATGACTTTTACCTGAGCTACACAAACCACATAAAGATGAAATTTTTCCTTCCAAGTTGGCTTCAAATTTTGTGGGGTCAGGAAATAAATTGATGTCCTTTCAAACCCCCACAAAACATAACAGCAATTAGAGGTGTGTTCCTAATTACTAAAACGGATGAGTGAAGGAGACAACTGTGCTCACTCCTAAGTGTCAACAAAGTATGTTGCACATGTCAGCAGAATGGAAGCTAATTTCCCATCAGAAACCATGACAAGAGGAATTCAGAACAAATGGATGAACCACACAACCTAGGAGTTGAATGGGCAGGGAAGGGAATCATGGACATCACTCTTCTCAAGCAATGGGGGAAGAATTGGAACAACAAAATTGAATCTCAGAAACATCAAAACCCTCCTTGGCGTGATAACCCAACCCCTACCCCCACCCTACCCCCACCCCACCCCCCAATGCCAAATTCCTGTTCTGTGACGGAGCCCCAAGCATTATCTGCTTAGGCTAGAAGTGAACTATGACTCACTGGTAATTTTAAATTGTAATAATGAGCCTGACATTGCTCCACCCGGATCCATTTCTCAGATAAACACCAACCTAGGGGCAACTGCCCTTCTACAGAAAGGAACCCAACAAAGTTAGTTACTAATTAGAAAAAATCACCCAATTATGCTAACTTGCTGAGGCTGGCAAGCCGGACTTTACTCTATGTAGGCAGAATTTCATAGAACACCCTTGAGAATTGTCTATAAAAAGGCCAACAGAAACCATCAGGGTCAGAAGGCACTCCGTTCTGACTTTGAAGAACACAGCTCTGTGACACGCTTGCCCCGGGATCATGTCTCTTCGCTTTTCCAGTGGATCCAGGAGGTCCTATGCCCGTCCCAGCACAGGGTCACTCAGGGGAGCCAGCTTTGGCTCTGGGAATACTTGTGGCGTAGCGGGCATTGGAAGTGGCTTCGCCTGCGCCTTTGGGAGCAGCTCCACAGGAGGAAACGCGGGGGTGGCCAGCTCCTGTGCTGGCTTCACCGTGAATGAAGGGGGCCTTCTCTCCGGCAATGAGAAGGTGACCATGCAGAACCTCAATGACCGCCTGGCCTCCTACCTGGATAACGTACAAGCGCTGCAAGAGGCCAATGCTGACCTGGAGCAGAAGATCAAAGGCTGGTATGAAAAGTTTGGACCTGGGTCATGTCGTGGTCTCGATCATGACTACAGTAGATACTTCCCGATCATCGATGACCTTAAAAACCAGGTAAGAAATTATATCTTCGCTGTCACATGTATCTAAATTTCTCTTCACTGAAAAAAACATGCTACATCTTTATTTGTGGTCATTTTAAGGGCATGTCACTTTAACATTGGAAATAATCATGAAGTAAATTCAAATGTTTAACCCCATGTTTAAAGTGCCCTTGATGATAGCCTAACATTTTTTGTTTGTTTTGTTTTTGTTTCTGTTTTTGTTTTTCAAGACAGGGTTTCTCTGGGTAACAGCTCTTGCTGTCCTGGAGCTCTCTCAGTAGACCAGGCCGGCCTTGAACTCACAGAGATCGGCCTGCCTCTGCCTCCCCAGTGCTGGGATTAAAGGCATTTGCTGCCTACTTAATTTTTATCATGGGCATTTTCTAACATAAAAAAAGAACTTTGCCTTTTTAATTGTGATACATGGCCTTTTAAAAACTCACACTCCTGGTTTCCAGATCATCACTTCAACCACCAGCAACGCCAACGCTGTTCTACAGATTGACAATGCCAGGCTGACAGCTGATGACTTCAGACTCAAGTAAGTCGTCACAGAGCGAGTGCATCTGCGGTGATTCATGCGGTCTTAATTCAAATTCCTCTTGTCATCTCCCCATCAGACACTAGTCACTCTCACCCCAACACTGGAAAGCACTTGGATTTAAAACAAGCAGGATGAACACAGGGAATGAAAAGAGATGGAAAGGGGTACTATGAAATGCTCTGGACATGACACAGCCATTGCAATCACATCCTCATTGCAACTATGGTTACCTAAATGAAGTCAAGCCAATAAAATGAGTCAGCATCCCAGCAGGCAGCACTGATTGAACTCTAGGTTACAAAAAGAGGACCAGAAAGGGGGAGGGGTTGTGTTGGGGGCTACCCAGGGGGAGTGGGAGTAGGGAGCTAGGGAGCTAGGGATGGGTATGATCAAGACACATCTTAATTCTTTTAGAAAAGAAACAGAATGCTACTGCTTTTCTATACATTGACTAGCTTCAGTGATTATTTATAAAACTAGCGTGCAATAACCTGCTTCTTTTTGTGTGAAATACCTCTCACATTTTTAAAATGGTAAGTGTATAATAAACTGGAAAGAAATCACAAAAGTGGCCTAATTTACCACTTGAGAAGTCTAGAGTTTGGAAGTACATCCATGATGGGTGACTCTTCAACCATGTGACAAACTGGGAAAATCACTGCTACTTTTGAAGGTATGAAAATGAGCTGGCTCTCCACCAGAGCGTAGAGGCTGACGTCAACGGGCTGCGAAGAGTTCTGGATGAGATCACCCTGTGCAGGACTGACCTGGAGATTCAATACGAAACCCTGAGTGAGGAGCTGACTTACCTCAAGAAGAACCACAAAGAGGTAAGGACCAGCAGACTGGCTCTGCTCTGCTTCTCCCCATGTCCACCTCTCTGCAGATAACACCCAACTGGCAATTGGTCATTGTCAAACCCACAGGAGGCCAGCTTGTCTTTGCTTGAGCTGAGTTGTCTATAGTCACTCTTATTCTTGTGCCCATTTCCACATGGCTGGGGGGAAAGAACCCTACTTTCCAGGCCACTCCTAAGATCAGTCGCTGGCTATCATTACAGCTGTTAAGTGGTCTACTTAGATAATTATACCTAATTAGACAAAATGATTGTGCTTTAAAAGCCATTCTAGGAAAACTGGATCTTAATTTCTTCCCAACAGCAGCACACGTTACCCTCAGACATTCAGTATATAGTCTTAAGACATTCTTTTTTAATAATATTTGTATTAATTCTTTGAGAATTTCGAGCAATAGAAGTTGATCATACTCACCCTTCCTCCCCCAACTCCTCCCATAGTCATCTTCCTCATCCCTCACCTCCGTACCCACCCAACTCTGAGTTTTCTTCACTCCTACCCACATCAAGTTCAGGTTGTGTTGCTTAACTACTCTTGGGAATGGGGCCCTCCCTGGAGTATGGTCACTATCAGGGTTCACATCATTAAACAAAATTGACCCTCCCTCTCCCAGAAGCTATCAAATGCCAATAGTACCTCCACTGGGCATAGGATTTTGTGCCCAATTCTCCTGCTCCATGCTTGGATTTTATCTGGTTTGAACTTGTGCAAGTCTTGCAAATGCCATTACAACTGCTGTGAATTTGTGCATGCAACTGCCCCATTGTGTCCAGAAAATCACGGGCATGTCCAGAATTCCTTAGCATTGTATACCACCTCCAAGTTTTCGAATTATTCCATCGCCTCTTCCACAATGACCCCTAAGCCTTGAGGAGAGGTGTGTGATATACAGGTTCCATTTAGCATTTAAAATATATTTTTATTGGTGGCCTTGGTTTTTTGTTTTGTTTTGTTTTGCACTGGTGTTTGGCCTGCATGCATGTTTGTGTGAGGGTGTCAGATCTTGGAGTTACAGACAGTTGTTAGCTGCCATGTAGGTGTTGGGAATTGAACCTGGGTCCTCTGGAAGAGCAGTCAGTGCTCTTAACCAATGAGTCATCTCTCCAGCCCCCTAAAATATATTCTTAAAAGACACACTGAAAGATGTGAAACTACAACCAAATGCTTACGCTAGAATTTATACTTCCTAGCACATAATATCCTTCATATGTTCTCACTTGATCATGAAGCTATTGTTTTTACAGTCCCTATCTTCTGTCTTTTAAACGTCTTTGGTATTTTTTTAAGTGGTCGAAGATATCCACAGTTAATATGGATGCTTAAATCTGGAGCAAAAGCTAGTGGTCTACTTGGTTAGTCATGATGCTAGCTTGTAAGTTAAACTGCTTGAATTACAGCATTCATTTGGTGCTGTGAGTTCATGTGTGGTTATAATCCATGGCAGTTACTCAATAAACTGCTGATGAATTAGGAGCAATTGGTTTTTTAAATACTTTGCTTATGGATAGACCCACTGATACATGGGTTTTCCTTTGTTTTTAATCTTTTTTTTTTTTGCTTGCTTGGACTGGGCAAGTTTTCATTCAACCCTGTGGTCTTCAAAGCCACATGCAGAGACAGATGATATAGTGTGTACCAGGAAGGATCTGATGTAAGGAACGCCTGAGGACTGATATCATGGAGGAAAGAAAGCTGCCCTGATTCAGGAGTGAGGAAGAAGGTCTAGGCAGAAGACAGCCGACCGTATCAGTTTGCACAGGCTTGGCTGAGATGCCTGCTGTCCATATACTTAGAATGGACTCGGGCAACAGTAGGCCACTTGGTCAGAATACTGTGCCATCTTTGGCAGCAGAACAGAGTCCTGCTATCACAATGACAGGAACCATAATAACCAGCATTCACAGGTCAAACAGCATCGCAAAGCCACCATTTTATTATTAATCCTTCCACTGCTTTTAACACCACCCAAAGAAGGATTTTTTAATTAGCTTCAATTTTCAGAGTAATCATAACTTTCCCAAATTAACACAGCTACAACTGACCAGAACCAGAAATCATACAGAGATTTGTGTGACTCCAAAATCCAAAAGGGCACTGCGACCATTGTGTAAACTTCCAAACAGCTGGATCCTTCCTCCCCTGCACAAACATGCACACACACACACACTGATTTATCTATTTATATCATTATCTGAACTCAACCTTTTGACGGTGCTCAGACTGTATTCAGGGAGTAGCTGAGTCGAGAGGACCTTCAAGATGGTCTCTACCTGCTTGAAGAGGACAGACCGAAAGGGTGCATATTTAAACAATCCAAATAAGAGTCAGAGGACAGTTCTTTTAAGTGGTTTAAGGACTTGTATTTGTGAAGGAATCAAGACTTATTCTGGGTAGCAGAGCAAAACTGTCCCAGGAGCAGGGTTACAGAGGCCATAACAAAGCACTCTGGAGCCTGTAAGATTTCTTCCCAAAAGAAGCAGGCTAATTGATGATATAGTATCTTCCCCGGCCTTAAGAGGTAAGCCAAACTGGATGGGAGAAATAAAATGTGGAAAGATGGTCACTGCAGAGCCAAGGTGGGGAAACCAGGATGAGAACTCCAGGAAACCACGATGAGAACTCCACGCAAGCTAAGCTTCTAGAATCCCTGAAAGTCCCACTGACTTCAGCTCAGCACCTCTATGCCTCCAGGAAATGCAGGCCCTGCAGTGCGCGGCTGGAGGCAATGTGAACGTGGAGATGAACGCTGCCCCTGGTGTGGACCTCACGGTCCTGCTGAACAACATGCGAGCCGAGTACGAGGCCCTGGCTGAGCAGAACCGCAGGGACGCCGAGGCCTGGTTCCAGGAAAAGGTAACTCTCCCCTGACACTGTCCCTATGTGTTTCAGGGCTATTCCCAAACTAAGATCTGCCCCTCTTGGTTGTCATTTGCCATTTCAGAGCGCTTCGCTGCAGCAGCAGATCACCGAGGACGTGGGTGCCACCACCTCAGCCAGGAACGAGCTGACCGAAATGAAGCGTACTCTCCAAACCCTGGAAATTGAACTTCAGTCTCTCTTAGCCACGGTATGCATGGAAGGAGTATATTATTGCTCCATAAGTTTGTTTTAAATTTCCACCTACTGATTTAAAAGTCTCGCTTGTTGCCGAAAAGATATCCACATATACTTTTGTTTTTTGAGACTGGATTTCGCATATGGCTCTGACTGACCTGAAACTTAGTATTTAGACCAGGTTAACCTGGAACTCAAGAGATCCACCTGCCTCTGCCTCCTGACTGTTGGCATTAGCGGTGTGCACCACCACACCTGATGGACAAACACGTCTATACATCCTTTTCATCCGCTCTGTGTTATTCCTGACAGAAACACTCGCTGGAGTGCTCCCTGACCGAGACCGAGGGCAACTACTGCACACAGCTGGCTCAGATCCAGGCTCAGATCGGCGCCCTGGAGGAGCAGCTGCACCAAGTCAGGACTGAGACCGAGGGCCAGAAGCTGGAATATGAGCAACTGCTGAACGTCAAGGCCCACCTGGAGAAGGAGATCGAGACCTACTGCCTCCTCATAGGGGGAGATGAAGGGTAGGTGAAGGGCTTTACATGCAAAAGGCCATATACACCCCACCCTCCCTGTCCACTTCTCCCACGGCAGTGGATACCAGCACCCACAACAGGAAAATATCACAAAGAATACACTACATTGGTGCTGGACATGCACAGGCTCTCTCTTGATCATGCCCTGAACCTTAAAGAACAGCAGCTACTTGCACAGCGTTTGCAGTAGAGTCAACAGTGTAAGTGACCCAGACAGACAAGGTAGAGGAGAATGTATGCAAGTTCTATGTAAGGACGATGCCATCCTTGTGATGATATTTGAACATCCTTTGACTCTGAATCCATTGCTGCCATAGAACCTATCTCCCCTGATGCTGAGGGATGACTATCCAGAAATGCACTTAACAATTAGATCTGTGATGAGACTGTAACCATGAACAACTGTGGCTATATCTGTTGCCATGGGTGCCGGGGTTAAGCATCATACTCCATTGCCAAGAAACAACTCAGCAGCATTTGGCAAAAATCAAACACAACAGGGAATGAAGATTAAAACTATCACTTCTTCATGTTAAAGGAGAGTGGTTTCCACTGTAACCCACTGAGTATGTTCTCCAAAGAGCAAAAGAAATTCTAATACTGGGTCTAGAACAAAACAGATCTCTCCATGTCACTCTTCTGTGGTGTTTTCGCAGGGCTTGTAAGTCTGCCAGTTATAAGTCTAAAGATTATGGATCTGGAAATGCTGGAAATCAAATCAAAGGTAATGAAAATAAAATTCCATTGTTATATCAGTCTACCTCACTGCCAGTACACAGATCATTGTCTTTCTTCTGCAGTAGGACTTAGAATGTCTAACTTTAGACCTGTGAGCTTATTTTAAATAAAGTCAAACATCAGCATGATTTGGCCTAACCAAGTAATCAAAATTCACCAAAAATGAGTCATGTTTGTGCCTTCTACCTACTCCAACCTACGTTTGGGAAAAAAAAATCTTATTATTCCTTTATATAACTTCTTATTCGTTTCCTCCTAGCTTCTAAAACCTTCTTTTAACCTGGAATTTTCAGATTCAGCCAAAGCCATAGTGGTTAAGAAAGTTCTAGAGGAGGTGGACCAGCGCAGCAAAATACTCACCACTAGGCTCCACTCCCTGGAAGAGAAATCTCAAAGCAATTAACAAAGATCATAAGCAAAAAAAAAGTCAAAACCTCAGAGAATACAAGGCATGAAATGCGTCTGGGAAATGAGCAAGCCTATGAAGAATGTCTGTCCTGTTGCCTTCTGTTCCTTTCTGTTTCTGAGCCATCAGCAGCAGAACTCCCCATCCGTCTGGAGAGATGTCACGTGCAAACGTGAAGGCTCACCCGATTACCCCACAGCTGTCTGTTAGCAGTTCTTTACTGTCAATAAACCTTCCTTGAGCAACTGATCTCTGGTGGCTGGCATTGTCTTATCTTTGAAAGCTTCTTGGCCGGACTACAGAATATTAGCACAGCAATTTTGGATTTATGTGGAAAGTTTATAAACTAAGTAAGCAGTCTGCCCCCTAGGTTTTCACAAGGCTCTCTAGACAAGGTTAGAGAGAATAAAAGTGTGTACGCTGACACATCAATCAGCCACACTTGAACAAAGAAAACCTATTTCCTGTCATAATAGGCAAACGTGTGCATGGTAAATTCTTCCATCTGTAACTAGGAATAAAGAAAGCATTTGTCCCAAATTATTGTAAAGATAAAACAAATCACTGTAAAGGATCTTTTAAAGTGAGATAGACCTTCAGTAAGTGCTGACTTAAGTTTAATTTCAATACTGATAGTAAATACATTTTCAAAATCACTGTTCTTATGAATATATATTAAAATAATATTCCAATTATAATCAAGATTAGAGCAAAAGTTGGCTTAGAATCCAAAGCATACTAATAGAGTCATCCACTTGGGGTTTTGTTGTAGTTCTTTATTAACTTAAATCAATATTACATAATAATGTGTTGAACTATGACATTTTCATATAGTGCCTTTCCTCTTCCCAATGAGTCCTTTTTTGGGTTTTTGTTTGTTTGTTTGTTTTTGGTTTTTACAAGACAGGGTTTCTCTGTATTGTTTTGGAGGCTATCGGTCCAGCCTGGCCTCGAACTCACAGAGATCCGCCTGCCTCTGCCTCCTGAGTGCTGGAATTAAAGGCGTGCTCCACCACGGCCCGGCCCAATGAGTCCTTCCATTTGTGTGTGTGTGTGTGTGTGTGTGTGTGTGTGTGTGTGTGTGTGTGTGTGTGTGTATTACAATGAGGTTCATCATTAAGGATGCTTACAGGCAAGTAGGTATCATACCAATGGATACAACACTGAAGAAAATGCACCACCACCCCCCAGCAATCGTTAACGGCTTAAACTCCTCAGAGATAGATGGGGCCTCTCATCCATTTGTCTCTTAAGGTCATACAGCAAATATTTGTAACTCTTTATCCCAAATAAAGAGAAATATGTTAGTCAGGGGTATTGACTGTTTTTGACATTGCAACACAATGCTGTCATCTACAAACGTGTTGGGCTATGTTCATAACTATCCTCAGATACATGGGGCCCATGGGCCACAGGTTGGACACGCCTGTTAGATGAACTGTAAACATGAATTTGCTTGTGTCAAATGTAGTCTCTTGTACTTAACTGAGCCTTGTATCTCTGTGGATGAATTATCTACATTGAAATCCATTTGGGAAATTTTACTTTGAAGCTCTATGGGAAAACATCAACAGAAAAGATGATGACATCACTTAAGCACACTGTAATTACCCATGAATTGCTTTTGTGGTCATCTGATACAATCTTAGCTGTAGGCCACTGAAGCTGGAATCCTAGATTATGTGAAAAGAAAACATTTCTATCTCAGAGAAAACTCCACTTCAAAACATACCTCGTAATTGTCAAAAACGCTGAAAGCAACCCACATCCCTCTTCTCTGCCCCCATCCGGTCCTCCATCATTAGCTATACTGATGCTTCCAAATGTAAATTTTATACAACTATACATTTATTGTACAAACCTATGTACTTAAAAAGAGAAATTTTAATTTATATACACACAGTCTGCTGAAAATGCTTACCATCTCCTGAGAGATTTCAGAATATCTCTTCCCAACTCCTTTGGTGCCATTGCTCTCCAGCTTAATATCAGCCCTTGAAAAGTATTTACATCATAGAAACTGGCAAATACTACAAAACAGAACTTCTGTCTCCTTTAAACACGCATGCATACACAATTCTCGGCCTTCTTGACACCCTCCAGTGGGTTTCTGCTGTGCATGACACAAACCTTGGACATCTTTCAGGTCTTCCTTTGACAATTCATGGTTGCTTATCTTGAGAACACGGTCTGATGGGTTTTATCTTCTTGGCTGTATAAAAAGGCATGCTTGCTTCAGGGCCAGCAAGATGGTTCAGTGAATAAAGGTGCTTGCAACCAAGCCTAATGACCAGAGTTCAGTCCCTAAGACCCACATGGCAGGAGAGAACCAAACTGAACCTCCACATGCATGCTGTGGCACATGAAGGCGCGTGCACACACACACACACACACACACACACACACACATACACATGCTTGCTTGTGCACACAAAATAAAAATGAAAAAATATAATTTAAAATAATTTAGAGTAGCATTTTCTTTCTGTGCTTGCAATCTCTCAGTGAATCATGTGTGCTGTGTGGCACATGATGGCTTCATGTTTATTTTCTAATAAAACTGTTGTCTTGGGACGGGAGAGATTTCTCAGTGGTTAGGGACCCTGGTTGCTCTTCCAGGACTGGGGTTCAATTCTCAGCACCTACTTTGTGATTCATACTGCCCATAACTCCAGTCCAAGGAAATCCAACTCCCTCTTCTGCCTTCCAGGGTACCATCCATGCAGTCCAAACACCCATACACATAAAATGATAAAAATTTCAAAAACAGTTTTTAACACCAACATGAAACTTCACTTAAATGCATGCTTCAGTGCCACTGAATACAATCACAGCTTTATAGGACCAACTTCACAACCTAGCTCCAAACCATTTTCTTCACCAGGGAAAACTTCTACCACCAATCAGCTCGCACTCTAGTCCCTAATGCACACCTCAGTCCTGGAAGGTAGCAATCTGCTTTTGGTTGCTATGGAGGTCAGGACTACTCACAGCAACTAGAGCTGAAAACAACCCAAGCTGCCATCATGAATGAATGGACAATTGCATGCCAGATAGAGTGGGCATTATTCCACCACAAAGTCTACGAGGACTATAACCAAAAATAGCTTTTGTGTTTGTGTGTGTGTTTGTGTGTGTGTGTCTGTGTGTGTCTATGTGTGTGTGCGTGCTGCTAATTGTTTTGGCAAATTTTCTCCTGTCAAAGCCCAGGGATGTCACTTCAGGGACTGAAGTTTTTAGACACCTCGCTCTTTTAGAGAGACAGCCGCATGAGTGTCAAATGCAAGTGTGCTGCCACGGAGCACACTGTGGTCTTCAAAGCCATCAAGGGCTCTGCGTGACCAGGGGCGATCTGATGCCTCAGAACTACCTGAGAAGATGAAAGCAAGGCACAGAGAGGGGACAGGGCCAAGCAGCAGATGTGACTGAGAACTCGGCTCAGAGAGCTGGAGAGCCTTCTGTCAGCAGTAAGAAATGATGGCGGCAGACGGATGTACAGCTCTGGATGGGAGGTCCAGCGTTCTGGAGGCTGAGGCCGGAGGACCGAGAGTTCAAGGCTGATTTGGGTTACAGAGAGAGACCCTGTCTCCAACAGGATCTTAGTAAAGCCAACCTATCAACCAACCAATCAGGAGGCAGTGGTAAATGGGGAGGTTATGCTATGTTGTTACAGAAGAGCAGCATTAGGGCAGTGTGTTGTTTGCAATTTCCAGATGTAAAAGTTTGTGACTGAAGGCAAAAGGTGTCTGAAAATGTATTAAACTTTTATTATCATTATTATTATTATTATTATTATTATTATTATTATTTTGGGGATAAACCAATGAAGAGAAAACAGTGGGTGCCAAAAACCCAACAAGGCAGCAAAAACTGTTCACAAACTTCAGAACCCACTGTGTGTAGTGTGGTGTTTCAGACCACAGTGTACAGGCATCCAGTGCAACATAGAACAGTGAGGATATGACACAGGCATGCGCACTGCCATGCTTAATTATTTTTCATAAAAATATAGCTGCATATATTTAAGTACACAAGAAAATAGAGCTTAACTATCAAAAGCATATGGGTCAAACAATCTACAAAAGTATCTACGGCCACACTCATGCTTTCAGATTAATGGTGAGATGTTTTAGAGAGGCCGGAAGCAGTTTCCCTAAATTCTCACACAGCGCTGACCAGATTCAGCGGCTTTCATTCAGCACTGACGCCCTCCTTCTGTGACGGTCCAGAGACGACTTCCAGAGAGTTTAAAACTACAACCCTTTTTATTATTCTGTTTTAAAGGTAAATACTACTGGTGGTTAAACTCCTACTTATTGTTAAGTGGGAAAGGACAGAATAACTTTTATATCTTCAGAATATCATTAAAACAAAGGCACAGGCAGGGCAAGATGGCTCAACTTGTGCGGGTACTTGCTGCTAAGCCTGGAGACCCAAGTTTGATTCCCAGAAACCACTCTACTAAGTTGCCCTCTAACTTACACACACACACACACACACACACACACACACACACACACACACACACACACACAGGTTTTAAAGCTGTCCTCAGTTTTAAATGAAAGTCATAGTACAAGAGTAATTTGAAAAATAATAATAATAATTTTTGAGACAGGATCTCACTATGTAGCTCTGGCTGATCTGAGATTCTCTATGTAGACCAGGCTAGCTTCTAATTCCCCAGCCTCCAGAATGCTGGGATAAAAGGCATAGAACACCACACCTTGATTTGTAAATGTTTTTATTTTCCACACTTCACACTTACTGTATGTCAGTCATTGTTCCTGTCCTTACAAATAAAATGTATGGATGCCTTGTGGTAGCCCTCCAAAGCTGGGACCGGTGTCTTTGTTTTACAGGTGGGGTGCGAAGGCCCGGAGACATTAAGACACTTTCTCGGGGTCACAAAGCTAGTCAAAAGTTGAATAAGTTAGGAAATAGAAAAGTGAAAATACAGCTCCAGGATTTTCAGTGGTCACACCATGTCCACCTTTTGCAAGCTGAAGATATTTCCCACGGATGCAGTTATATAAAGTTATGAAATTCCGTATCAGCCTACTCAAACCACATGGTGCTGAACTGAAACTCTATAGAGCCAAGGAAATGCTGCTCATGCCCCATCTCAGTATCTATCTCAGAGTGCTGGGTGATGTTTGTTAAGTTTACCACAGAACAGACTCCCCACTTAGGCGTCAGCGCTCTAGACCAGTTTGGAGCACAGAGACAAGGATGCGAACCCACATATCCTCCTCCTCATCGTTCCCACACTGATCTCAGCAGTTGGTACTGAATGGAATTTCAGTGGTTGAAGGGGTGACAACAGTCATTCACAGCAAGTGACAAAGGGGGGTTCTTAGCAGCAGGAGGATAGCAGGAAGCTTGGCAATGGGGATCTGTGACTTGCTGCCAGGTCAGGGGATGTGTAGCAAGTGTGTGACAGCAGGTGTGGAATTGGAAAGTGGGGTGGCAAGGGGCCTCTGGGGCCAGCCCTGAGGAAACTGGGTCTCCGACTAAGGCAGCTGGTGGCCAGTCAGCAAGTGGAGACAGCAAATTGGCCATCTGCAACCGAGAGACAACATCTAGGTCAACGCTCTGTGAGTCACCTTTCTTATGTGGGGGAGGGGGTGGATTACTTTTCTGCCACTTTCTCAGTATTGTGCAAATACAAATAAGTCTGCCTGTGACTGTGTAAAACACACACACACTCACCTGTTGAGAGCGGGAGCTCTGAGGCCGGCAAGCATGAAGACGGCTCAGTGCTCTGAGCACTTGCTTGGTTTGGGGTTATGCACACATAGGCCTTTTGCAGCCTGGTTCCTTCATCTGCCTGACCACTCTCCAAAGAATGGATCTGGCGCCCTGACAAGCCTGACTCCCGCCTGTGTGGGCTGCACACACTCCTGTCCCCAGCCCTAGCAACAATCAGATTTAGAGAGTTTCCCTTCAAACCAAAATAAGTCACACAGAGACTACAGAAATGTGAGAAAGCAAATGTTCGAATACCTCAATTTTTTAAAAAGAGAATGTTTGCACAGGAACTGGGGAGATGGCTGTGTCAGTGCTTGATACACGTGTGCAAAGACCTGGATTCAGATCTGCTGGGCCACATAAAACAATGGGCTTGGCAGCATGGTTGTAATCCCAGTGCTGGGGCGACAGAGACTGGAGGCCCTGGGACTTGCCGACCACCTAGCGAGCACCAGGTTCCATGTGAGACTCTGTCTCAAAATATAAGGTAGATGGCCAGGCAGTTTATAATTAATATAATATAAACTAATGTTTATAATATATATTAGTTTATATACATACACATACATACATACATACATGGAAGTGCTATCATGAAATTCACTTTTTTCAGTGATTAGTAGACATTAATTTTAAAAAAGATTGCCTTGGCTGCCATTTGGCCCCACCTGCTGTCTGAAAAAAATATAATTATATTAACTGGTCATCTCCAGGGCTGAGTGCAGAATGGAAACCAAGAAAATATTGCTGTGGGTCCAAATTCACTATAATACCCTAAGACATGAAGCGTTCTCATTACTCTTGTCATATGTGGCCAACAGACAGGCTGAACAGATCTATAAGTAAGCTGTAACACGACCAGTAAGAAATGAACCCACAATGTGCACGAACAATTCATGGGTTAGGAATGGCCACGCAGCATTGCATTTGGAGTCACACCCAGCATGGGCAGGAATCAAAGCAAATTAAAATAAGAGATGCCATTTTCAATATCAAACAATTACTATTTGTTTAATAACAGTAAAAACCCATTGAAGGCGTGGTTTAAGTGAGTCCACCAGACCCAAGATAAATGATAATTAGGTATTTATTAGGGAAGCACTTACACAAATAATAATAAATAACCACCTGGTCTTCCTGCTCCAGAAGATGCAGTCTCTGCCCTTCCAATGCTCTCACCACAACCCAAGAGAGCGATCCAGTCCTTCTTCTACCTCATAAGGGGTCACATCTGAACACCTGAAGCCACGCCCCTAGGATGCTACTACCACAAGTTCACTGGCAAAGCAAGAGGCCACTACAACCCATGTTGTCAAGAGAGTATGGAAAAGACACTAACACCGTGGTGGAGGGTGAGCTGGCAACATCATCGTAAAACAACACAGAGACAGGCTCCACGTGGCTCCTTAGAGTCAACGATTCCCCTTCTAGGAATCTGTCCTTACACGATCAATTATTAATAGCTGTCTATTCTTCCCAGCTCCTTTATCATACTGAAACCTGAGCCACAATATAAGAGTAAGTACACTTAGAAAACACCAGTCAAACTCCATCTAAGAACCATCGTGCCCTGTTGAGAGAAGCTTTTTCCTTTAGAAGGAGCCGTTCCGCCAGCCTGGTTCCAGAGCCGCTTTCCCGCCAGCCTGGTTCTAGAGCCGTATCAGTCCCAAATAAACACACAGGAGGCTATATGAATTATGAAGCTGTTGGCCTTGCTTGTTTCTTACTAGCTAGCTCTGACTTAAGTAATTACCCCATAATTGTTAATATAAGTATGTTTCTTACCGGAGAATAGTTGCAGGCTTCCTACCCCCATGGCGTTACATGTTGACTCTCTTGTGTTTCTCCTCCCAGAATCCTCCTGGACTCCTAGCCCCACCTATCTAGATTCCTATAGGCTCAACAGTACTTTATTGACAAATAACAGGCAAATAACAGGACTTCCCCAACATCTCCTCTTTTCTGTTTAAACAAAAGAAAGGTCTTAACTTTAACATAGTCAAATTATATACAACAGAACAGTTATCAAGTAAGAATACAGTTACAATATTTTGTCTATCAACATTCAGTAAGATTTAAAGAAAATATCATCTATCTCATTCTTGTGAGTCCAAAGTCCTATATGTAGCTTATCTTTTATCATAACTAAGGAAAACTATAACTATCTGTCTTCAACTCCATCAAAGACCACAGAAGGACAATATATAAACACTAGGATTGACAGAGACATCTTACTGCCTGGACAGTCACCCGAAGTTCCTCTGTAACGTTGGGGCATCCATCTTCAGCCCATAGGCCACAATGTGTCTGGAACACTTCTCAGCAAAGCAGGAAATTTCAAACTGTCCATCTGCGTAGGCAGTCTGTCAGTCATTTTTCTTTGTCCTGCAGAAAGTCTCATAGACTCTTCCATGAAGCAGGAACCCTGTAAGACTGAGTTCAGCATTCACTTTCCTGTGGGTCCTGCATGTCCAGTTTATACAGCAACAGTCAAACAGTCTAGGCAAGAGCAGTTTCTTGCCCAAATGGCTAATCTTGCCATGTTGAAAGCAAACTCCATAACAAGTTTCTTCGATGCCCATCTTCCTCTCAGACGTAATTGGTGCTTCCAGGAGCAGACATTTCTCATTGTCAAGAAAAGCCCTAAACCATTTTAAATGCCATTTTCTGAAGGTCTTTGAGAGGTTTGAAGACTGTTTATCTATCTCAAATATTTTTCTGTATATCTAGAAAACCTAACTAACCTAACTATAAGTTCTGACTATTAAAAGTAACTGTCTATAGTCTGTATTCAATTATGTATTACGTTTTAAAAGATCATTATAAGCACAATACTTAATCAAGAGGAGAAATATACATATCACAAAATTGACCTTGAATTTGTATCAATAAATGAAAAACAATACCTATATCATAATTCCCTTTTTTACCATTAAAAAGATTGGCTGTGATCATTAGCCAATTATAAACAACCCCATTTAAATGAAAACAAAGATTTATAAACAAGATGGGAATCAGGACGTCGCTCATTCCAAACTGCTTCCTGCTGGAAGGGGCGCTGTTCATACCATGTGGATCATGACAAAACTCAGAAACCAGTATAAGTCCATATTTTCGGGGTCTATAAAGCTCCATCATCTTAGCTGTCTCAATTGTTGGAACATCTGGTCCACTGCTTCCGGGGGTCTTGGTTCATCAAACCACAGAAGCCTGGAAGGAATCCTCAGCTTTTTATGTTCTGTGGAAACATAAATTAAAACTCCTTTTCCGAGTAACATATCCTTATACTTAAATTTTGAGGTCAAAGCATTTTCAAAAGATATATGTTGAATTAATTCAGAAGCATTTATAATCAAGTGTACTTTAGCATTTGTTCCTTCCTTAGCAATGAAAAAACTGAAAAACATAATAGCGTACAGTATCCAGACTCTCTGTGTATTTTTCATCTTTACATGGCTTATTTATTTATAGATCATTACTTTATTTATTTTAATTTATTTTTCTCTGAGACAGGGTTTCTCTTTGGAAATCTGCTTGCCTCTGCCTCTGGAGTAAATCCTACCGGCATGCTCCACCACAACGCCGGCTTTTGTATTTATATACCACTTTGCTGTTTTATTTTCTCTCTCAATCTCACGTATATTTTTAAACACACTGTAAACCTTTAGAAGTTTTGTTCATCCAAGTCTGACTTTACTGTAAATCTTTATGTTTTTCTGGCCACGTGTCTAATCTGTAAAACCGCTGCTGTTTTAAACTGCCGGTTTTTTGTCAAGATGGCGGGCGTAAGCATGACTCCAGCTTACCGCCTCAGTCCATGCTGACATCCAGCAAAAGCTGCCACTTCCAGCTGTACGTACACACCTTTCAATCGTTAGCAGAGTCTCTTAAAACAACCTTGTTGGGTTTTTTTTTCTTTTTATGCCGCATCAGGAAGACGCCCGTAAGCGAGCCGCGTGAATCTCAGTTTGTCGCTAGCAAAACAGAGCACACCTGAGAAAAATGCTGCTACCAAAAATCTGTCCTTCTCTCCGTTCTTCTGCTTCCAAAATTCCTTCAAATCTTTTGTTATTTTGCGTGGAAATTCAATCCCACTCCTGACACCATTTTGTTAAGAGAAGCTTTTTCTTGCTAGCCGCTTTGGTTTATCCTACCCCCACCCCCCACCCCACCCCCCCACCCCCCACCCCCCACCCCCGCCAGCCGCCTGGGCTCTGCCTGCCAAGTCAGGAAGACTCCGGTAAGAATCATAGCTGATTCTTCAGCCCCAGCTGATCAGAATGACAGATTCTTAATTCAAAATAGCAAATGGCCCTGATAGAGTCTTTTTTTTTTTTGTGGTGGGGGATTTCCAGATGGGGTTTTTCAGTGTAGCCTTGGATGTCCTGGAACTCACTCTGTAGACCAGGCTGGCCTCAAATTCACAGAGATCCACCTATCTCTGCCTCTGCCTCCCTAGTGCTGGGAATAAAGGCCTGCACCACACCACCCAGCCCTGATAGAAGCTTTAAACTTTCCTCTGCAACTTCACAAGCCAGGCCTCCATCCTCTGCACTGCTCTCAACATTCTTGTCATCCAAGCTCTTACAGAACAGCCACCTGAGCTCTCAGCACCTAATGGCTTTTCTAGCCCTAAGTTCCAAAGTCCTTCCACAATCCTCCCAAAATCACGGTCAGACCTGTCACAGCAATACCCCCCTATCAACTTGTCCTAGTTAGGGTTTCTTATTGCTATGATGAAATGCCATGACGACCAAAGCAACTTAGGGGGGAATGATTTATTCGGCTTATACCTACACATCAATGTTCATCATTGAAAGAAGTCAGGAGTTCAAACAGGGAAGGAACCTAGAGGCAGGAGCTGATGCAGAGGCCATGGAGGGTGCTGCTTCCTGACTTGCTCCCTATGGCTTTCTCAGCCTGCTTTCTTATAGAACACAGAACCACCAGTCCAGATGTATTGGCATCTTGTTTTGATGGCAGACTTGCAGTGGTGGCCACACCCTAAGTATGTGGCTTCAGGTGTGCAGATATGACCCCTTATAAGGAAGAGGAGGGTTGGCTCCCTCTCTTGAACTCCAGAAGCCACACCCATAGGATTCATCCACCACTGCAAGCCCACTACAGTACCACTCACAGTAACCTGGGCCCTCCCCCATCAATCACCAATTAAGAAAACACTCTACAGGCTTACCTATATGAAGGCTTTTTCTCAGTTGAGGTCCTCTCCTCTCAGATAACTTTGCTTTGTGTCAAGTTGACCTAAACTAGCTAACACACAGTGTAAAGATGGTAGACAAGAACCAATTACGCTGAGATGTCCTCTGACCTCACACTATAAAGAAGAGGAGGAGGAAGAAGAAAAAGAAGGAGGAGAAGTAGATATGGAAGAGGAGAGAAAAAAAGAGGAAAAAGAAGATAGATGGACTGAGACCCTCTGGAAACCATCCTCAGAGTCGGGGGATGCTTTTCCTACCATCATGCCTTGTGCCCAGGGAAGCCAGAAGAAGGTATCAGATCCCCTGTTATGGACTTACAGATAGTTATGAGCTTCTATGTGGGTGCTAGGAATTGAACCTGGGACTTCTTAAAGAGCAGCCAGTGCTAACTGCTGAGCCATCTCTCCAGCCCCTGTCAATTTGAAGAGCTATCCACACAGATACAATGTGAGAACCATCTCATTACATTACTAATTGCAAAATATGAGTTGGAATGAGTAAAGGGGACAGTTTAATGTAACCTGAGTCATCTTTCCCCAAACCCAGACAACGCAACTATATTCACAGCTTTTCCTGTCACTGTGATACAAACGCTGACAAAAACAACCGAAGAACTGAAGTGCTTACCATGGCTCACACTTGAGGGTTCAGTCCATCATGACAGGGAAGTCGCTGTGGCAAGGGCTTAGGGTCTGCTCACAGCAAATCTACAGTCCAGAGCAGAGAGCTGCAGACACTGCCACTCAGCTAGACTTCTCCATTTTCCTCAGTCCAGGACCCCAACTCAAGAATGGGTACCGCCCAGTTAGGGTGAGTCTCAGCACCACCAGACATGCCCAGGGGCTGGTCTCTGGAGATTACAGACCCTAGAAACTTGACAGTGTTCACCATCACAGCAGCACAGGGAAGTGGGTACCAACTGCTTCTGGTCACAGGGTAGTCAGCCATTGGGTCAACAAATTCAGGAAGACTGAAACTGTGTCAAATACCTTTCTTTTTTTGTTGTTGTTTTTTGTTTGTTTGTTTCGAGACAGGGTTTTTCTGCATTGTTTTGGAGGTTGTCCTGGAACTCATTCTGTAGACCAGGCTAGTCTCAAACTCACAGAGATCTGCCTGCCTCTGCCTCCCAAGTGCTGGGATTAAAGGTGTGCACCACCAACGCCCAGCTGTCAAACACTTTTCTAATCACAATGGTGTAAAACTAAAAACCAATAACAAGAGGAACTTTAGAAAATTTACAGATATATAGCCAGTCAGCAGTGGTACATGAAGTTAATTCCAGCACTTAGGAGGCAGAGGCAAGGGGATCTCTGAGTTTGAGGCCAGCCTGGTCTGCAGAGTGAGTTGGTTCCAGGGCAGCCAAAGCTACACAGAAAACCCCTGTCTTGAAAAAAGAAAAAAAAGATTTACAAATATGTGAAAATTAATTATGTTTCTAAACTACCAATGGATTGGCAACAAATTTAGAAAGGGAAATTGAACATTTCTTAGAACAAGCAAAAATGGAAACACAATACTTTAAAATCTTAGAGACACAGCAAAGGTAAGAGAAAAGTTTACAATGACAAGTAACTACATAAGAAGAGGTCTGGTTGGACATGCCAATTTTGAGGCTAGCCTGGGCTACATAATAAGTCCCAGGCCAACCTGAACTATCCTATAAGACTTTGTCTCAAAAGAGGCTCAGTAGGTAAGGGCCACCAAGCCTGATGGCATGAGCTCCATGGCCAAAACTCCTACAAGTTGTTCTCTGACCTACACACACACACACACACACACACACAGTGACAAATGGATATTCAAGCATACATGACCTGCATATGCATGTACTCAATTAATTTAAAAACTGGAAAAAATATGTCAAATATGGAACCTGAAATCAATCACAGCTTAAGATACTAGCAAAATAAGAACAAACTAAGTTCAAAGTTAGCAGAAGATGTAAATAACAAAGACGAAGTAGAAATTAGAAAACCATAGACACGATTAACAAGAGCTGGATGGGGCTCCATTAGCACAGCGCTGGTGAAGCTTGTACAAAACCCTGGCTTAGAGCCTCAGCGCTGCACCAAACTGGGACTGTCCCGGTAATCCTCACACTTGGGAGGAATAAGCAGAAGAATCAGAAGTTCAAGATCATCTGTGGCTACATTAGAAGTTCAAGGCCAACCTAGGCTACTTGAGACTCTATCTCAAAAAAGTTAATTGATTAAATTTTTAAAAGATGAATGAAATTAACAACCCCATTTCTTTTTTAATTCTTCTCTCATACATTACATCCCAACAGCAGTTTTCCTTCCCTTCCCCCTCCATCCAGTCTTTCTCCCCCACCTCCTATCTCCCCCAGATCCACCCTCCCTCCGTCTCAAAACAAAACAAAAAAAAAAAGAGCAGGCCTCTCAGGGACATCATCCAAACCCAGCATAATATCCTACTATAAGGCAAGGCACAAACCCCCATATCAAGGTTGGATGAAGCAACCCGGTAGGAGGAAAAGGGTCCCATAAATGGGCAAAAGAGTCAGCACTTCCCCTGCTCCTGCTGTTAGGAATCCCACAAGAACACAAGCTACTCAGCTCTAACACACATGCAGAGGACCTAGGTCAGATCCCTACCCTGATCTCTGCAAACCCCGTGAGTCCCGGTCAACTGATTCTGTGGCTGTGTTCTTGTGGTGTCCCTGTCCTCTTTTGGCTTCTCCTGCCCTTCCTCTCCCTCATCCCCAGCACTCCCCAATCTCTGCCTAATGTTTGACTGTGGGACTCTGCATCGGTTCCCATCAGCTGTTGAATGAACTCTCTCTGGTCTCTTTGATGAGGATTTTACTGGGTTCTGGTCCCAGCTATATGGGAGTGCAAACTTGTGCAGCTACTTTGGATATCAGTATGGTGGTTTCTCAGAAAACTGGGAATTGATCTACCTCAAGACCCAGGTATACCCTATACCAAAGGAAACTCCATCCTACCACAGGACACTTACACAACTATATTCATAGCAACTTTATTCATAATGGCCAGAAAACTGGAAACCACCTAGATGCCCCTCAACCTAAAAATGGATATTTACACAATAGAGTATTATTCAGCTGTTAAAAGCAATGACATCAGGAAATTTGAAGGCAAATGGATGGAACTTGAAAGAATCTTCCTGAGTGAGGTAACCCAGACCCAGCAAGACAAATATGGTATGTGCTCACTTATAAGCTAATATTAGCTGTAAAGTAACAGTCCATTTCTTGAAGGATAAAATCACAAATAAATAGCTAAACTAAGAAAAGTTAAAGAAGACTCAAGTAAAGAGAAAGAAGAAATAAAGAATGTAAGAAGACAAGTGAAGGAGAAGAAACAGACACGGGTATAATATCTGCTCTTACTTTTTTTTATTTTGTGTGTATTATTGTTTGGTCTATAGGTACATCTGTATACCACATGCATGCACTGCCCACAGAGGCCAGAAGAGGGCACCAGATCCCTTGGTACTGGAGTTACAGATGGAGCGAGCCATGCTGTGGATACCCGGAATTGAACCTGGGTGCTCTGGAAGAGCAGCCGTGCTCTTTAACTACTGAGCCCTATCCCTGGCCCCAGTTTGCTTTCCTTTTACTGGTGGTTTGTAACTTCTCTGGCGTCCCACGGCAGCACCAACTGAAATCAACTGGAGGACCCTGCTAGGCCCACTGAGTGGCTTCTAGGCATATATATTGTGACAAAACTTTTATTTCCTTCAAGTAGCTGAACCTGGAAGCACCACCAAAAAGCTATTCTACACAATGGTTCTGCATAGGCGTGGCCCAGTGACCTTGCTCATCCCCTCCTGTCCCGTTTGTACTCCCCCACCCTGTACCATGTGCCACCAAAAGCTCTAGCAACAGTCAATAAATGCTCTGAACTTAGGCACTCCCCTTACCTACCTTGATCATATGCCTTGTATGAGAAACACACACTCGAATATCCTCTGGGACAGGCAGGACATGTAAGTTGAGTCCATTCTCAACTATGCAAAGATTCATCAGGAGCAATAAGCCAAGCCCATCCGAAGGTGGAATTCCCATTGACCCAAAAAATATGCAACATAAACATCTGAAATTAAAAACTAAAAATACCCAGCATCTATTTTCCAACAATTTAAGAAAATTACTACTTGTGAGTCATTCTGTAAAGAGCATACCCTATAAGAAGTGTCATTTATACAAGTCTTTACTGGTCGAAATAGGACGTAAGTTAGGCAGAGCACTGAGTTGACAGCCCCAGCATTGCAGTTTGGTCCTTTATTTTGAGCTCTCAGGAATCAGACAACCCCTGGCTAGCTGCCAGACACCCAGACTGTCACTTCTGAATGTTGCAGTCCACTGAAAACTCGCTAGGTCCCTGATGCTTCCAATTACAGATTAAGGAAATGCCAAGAACTAATTTGTTGTCTTTGGCAGGTCCTTATTTCGAATACAGTGAGAGTTCCATGTGAGGGTGTCTGGGAACAATGGGGAGTAATGTTTACTAACAAATCCTAAGACCTCAGTCCAGAGCAGAGTTGTGTTTAAATGTGTGATTAAAAAGCCTTTAATCCAGTAAATGCACTAGACAGTTGGCAAATCACAGAGTCTAGGTTAGTCTTCTCAATAGATTCGATAGGTAGAAGAAAAGCCACACATATTCGAAAATGCATTTAAGGGAGACTAACAAAGAGATGGAAATCCTGCAGAGTGTCTGTGTGTTCATTTCTACACTGACTCATTATCCATAGTACTGGAGGTAGCAATGGCTGTTTCAATCAGTAAACGCCTGCCCCATTGGTCCATTCTGAAAAGATCCAGGGAAGTGTCTCCTAAGAACTTAATTTGAGACATGAGGATATGGCTCCATGCATAAAGAACTTGCTACACACATGAGGACCTTAGTTCAGATGCCCTAAGCCCACATAAAAGACAGGTTTGTAACCTAGCACTGAGGGGACAGAATCAGGTGGATTCCAGGGGCTCACAGGGCAGCTGATGCCAACGAAATGGTGAACTCCAGGTTCAGTAAGAGTTTCTGTCTCGATGATGATGGTGTAGAGAAATGAATGAAAAACACTTTCTAAAGTCAACGTCTGACCTCTGCACTCTTCTGCACAGTTGGTTGCGTGCACGCGCGCACGCACGCGCGCGCGCACACACACACACACACGGCTTAATTTTGAATGTCAATTTAAAAGACAAAAAAAATTAGGAATGTTGATCATTGGTGGAACACTGCCAGCATGTGCGGGTCCCTGGGTCCCTCCACCATCCCATACTTCCTCAGTTAAGGCCCAAAGGCTTGAACATCCTAAAACACATCATAATGAACTCATGCACAGACGACAGCTGCAGAAACCACCGTGAACACAGAGGAGAAACTCAACCCCTTTGAATGCTGTCTCTCCCTGTTCTCTCACATGAGGCTCTCGGCCCCAGGCTCTTCGGCTTCTAAGTTCCATCAGGTCTCTTGCTCTTCACTTTGTTCCTTTCTTAATAAAACCTCCTTAGTCCAATTTATCAGAGTGGAAAGATTCCACTGCGTAATCTACAAAGGAAAAAAACCTCGCTTGCTTGCCAGCCCCTGCATTTGATTCCCAGAACCTGTTAAAAAAAAAAAAAAGGCTCACACACACACACACAAGTGATAAAGGTAACTTTCACCTAATTGAATAATGAACATACAATAAAAATCAGCTTAAGGAAAAGTTAATGAAGGAAGAAGGTTAGATAATGATTAAACATACCCAAGACTTAAAACACCGCCACAATGAGGGAGAACATTTCAAATATGGAAACTCAGTCCCTTGCATATAAAGCTAAGGAAGACTCACCAGCATTTACACCTTTTATAAAATTGTGATGACTTACACACATCAAGCTTACCATCATAATCACTTGGCATACACAGTTCAACAGGGCTGAGCACACTCTCGTTGTCTGTGCAACTGATCTACTGAGGCCCGGCCACATTTCAAGGCTCACGCTCTCCACCAACTCAACAGCTGCTGTGGCACTACCTCCCACCCCGCCCAGCCACTGGCAGCATCACCCCACTGTCTATGTCTATGAATTTGACTCCTCTAGGAACGTAATACAAGTGGAGTCAAACACTGGCAATCTTTTATATTTTCAATTTACACATGTTTATTTTGTATGTGTGTATGCCCTCCAGTGCTCACATCCTGCAGTGAATTCTGAAGGTCAGGTGACAACGTGCAGTAATCAATTCTTTCCTTCCACTTGGGTCCACGTACCAAATTTGAGTGGTCAGACTTGGCAGCAAGCACCCTTGCCTGCTGAGCCATCTCGTCAGCCCCATGGATAGTCTTTGTTTTTTGTCCTTTTGGTTTTTCTAGGCATTGTTTCTCTGTATAACCCTGACTATCCTGGAATTCAATCTGAAGACCAGGCTGGCCTCAAACTCACAGAGATCTCTGCTTCCCAAGTGCTGGCCTTAAAGGCTTGTGCCTCTACCGCCCAGAGTTGCTAGTCTTTTTAAGTGACACTTTTTTTTTTCTTTTGGTTTTTCAAAACAAGGTTTCTATATGGCTTTGGAGGCTGTCCTAGAACTAGCTCTTGTAGACCAGGCTGGCCTTGAACTCACAGAGATCCGCCTGCCTCTGCCTCCCGAGTGCTGGGATTAAAGGCGCGGGCTACCACCACCTGGCCTTAAAGCGACACTTTTAAACCAGAGGAATTAGTAGCCAGCCTAAAAGGAAATATCTACACCACAAAAATGATGGAACAACACAAAGCAGAAAATGAATGGGGAAGGTCCCAGAACTGAAGATGCTAAGACATGATGATCTTAGCCATATCATGAGTTATTAGAAATTAAGGTCCTCTTTTCTAAATATCCCTTAGACAAAAACAAAAAAAGCCTAAGCAAAGACTGGACAGGTTGGAATAATTCCAGATTTCCCCATGTGTAAGTGGCTCTTTTTTATATTAACAGTGGTCTCAGATTCCTCTTTTCCGGTGCCCTTCAAAGCAGAGGCAGGAGCAGTAAGCAATGCTTCCTCTCTGCTTCTGACGACTTGGTATCTTGCCATCGCTGTAAGATCAGAGCAGGGGTCTAAAGGTATCTCTCTGTTGGTAGCCTGCTTGCCTAGAGACCACAAAACCCTGGGCCTATAATTGCAGGCCTCCAGAGGGAGAGGCAGAGGATCAGAAAGGCAAGTGCTCCCTCGACGAGCCTGGACTACACAAGACCCTATCTCAAGGCGGGAAGTGGTGCAAGGAGGACCAGAGTTCAACCAGAAAGGCATGGATGAGGTATTAGTAGCCTCACCCTGGTCCCATGCTAGAACAATCTGAAACCTTGTTGGGTTAATATCTGCCTGAATGAGTATGTCCCTGAGAGCCAACAAACCTCTAGGGAAAGTATGTGATTGGCTTTTCTTATCAACTGTTAAAAAAAAGAAAGAAAGCATCAGTTCATCTTCAATTACCAAGAAATAACCAAATCAAAGAGGAGAGGGCCTCATTAAATGCAAAATCAAATCTGACGCTAACACTAATTTTGACTTTGATAACAATACAAACAAAAAGCTACATGTTGAGAAATGTTCCCTCTCATCTCTCCGAGGGTTTTAATTACTTTTGCTAGTCTGGGATACTCTCTGCCATTGGGAAATCGTGGAGCAAATTGAATGGAATTATATTTTCTGAAGGAATTACCAGTCATCAAAACCTCTCAAAGCTTAGGACAGTAATTCTGAAAAAAAAATGGCTCCACCTTATTTTTTCTGTCTGGCCCAGCCTCGTAAAAAGAGCCAGTAGAGTAGGTTCATGGAAAAGAAATTATCCAATTAGGGATTAAGAAAACTGTAACAGGGATTAGGAAATGACAGAGAAAAGGAACACCCTGCTGGTGTGGATATAAGGGCCAAAAGGCAGACTAGAACAGGCCATTCACTCCACCTCTTCCAGTCTCGGGAGACAGCTCAGCATCAGCAGGAGCAGCATGTTTTGCTCAGCTCAGAGAGGGTCCTGCTCCTCCCAAGTCTCCTCCTCCTCCTCCGGGGCCGTGGGCAGCAGGGTGTACGATGCTGGATACACCTTCAGCAGTGGAAGCAGCTGTGGGCTCGGGGGAGGGTCTTCCTGGGGCTTCCAGGGAAGCAGCAGCAGCTGTGGCCTGAGTGGGGTGTCTAAAGGTGGCTTTGGAAGTGGCATTGGAGGGGGCTTTGGTGGCTGCTCGGTAAGGGGCTCTGGCTTGGTTGGAGGTTCTGGCTTTGGTGGAGGTTCTGGCTTTCATGGGGGCTCTGGCTTGGTTGGAGGTTCTGGCTTTGGTGGAGGTTCTGGCTTTCATGGGGGCTCTGGCTTTGGTGGAGGCTCTAGCTTTGGTGGAGGTTCTGGCTTTGGTGGGAACTCTAGTGCAGGCTTCTCTAGCTATGGAGGTAGTTTGGGAGGTGGCCTTGGTGGCATCGGTGGCAGTGAGGGGGGCCTTCTCTCTGGAAGTGAAAAGCAAACCATGCAGAACCTCAATGACCGTCTGGCCACCTACCTAGACAAGGTGCGAGCCCTGGAGGAGGCCAACACTGACCTGGAGACTAAAATCAAGGAGTGGTACGACAAGCATGGGTCTGGAAAAGGTGAATCTGGAAGAGACTACAGCAAATACTGGCCGATCATAGAAGATCTGAAGAACCAGGTGGGACTCCGTGGCTGTTCTCCTACAGCATGTCTTTCACTCAGATCATATACTAAGATGAATTTCTTTTTACATTTGTGTGTGTGTGTGTGTGAGAGAGAGTGTGTGAGTGTGTGTGTGAGAGAGTGAGAGAGTGTGTGAGAGAGTGTGTGAGTGTGTGTGAGAGAGTGTGTGTGTGAGAGAGAGAGTGTGTGTGTGAGTGTGTGTGTGAGTGTGTGTGTGAGAGAGAGTGTGTGTGAGTGTATGTGTGAGAAAGAGAAAGAGTGTGTGTGAGTGTGTGTGTGTGAGAGTGTGTGTGTGTGTGTGTGAGAGAGAGTGTGTGTGTGTGCATGTTTGTGTGCACTTGTGTGTACAGAAGGGGCATGTATGCCTTTGCACAAGTGTGGAAGTCAGTGGACAACTTATAAGAGTTGCTTTCTCCTTCTACCATGTGAGTCCCAGGGATCAAATTCAGCTCATCAGACATGGCAGCAAGTGCCTTCACCTGCTGAGCCATCTCGGGGGCCCATAATGAGATGCTAAATCAATGAATTATTCATGTGTGCACAATGGGACATCCTTATATCTTGATTATAGCAATCCTGCTTATGACAGACGCCAATAGTACTCTGTCTGAATATCAGATTTGAGTATGGAATTCCTACAATGATGGATAGCCACCTGACAGGTATATAAGAGTAATGGTACCAAATGGTTAATTAGGGTGACCTAATTACTTCATGACTCATTCTGACGGGTTAGTGCATTTTTGTGTCTTTCCGGATTCATCTTTAGGACTATTATTCTTATAGAATCTGGTGATGTATGAGTCGCATATTTTAAGTGAAATTAAGTGTTTAACACTAATTTCTTCAATCGGTGAGGAAATGATTGATCTTCTCAACAGGAGAAATAGACAAAGGACAGTTTTCTATAGAACAGTGTCCTGTGTCTACCCCAAAAACTATGCAAGATGTTTCCTGTAAGAGGCACATGGTGCTAAGTGTACATGTGCCACTGCGAAGGAAGTTTGCAGGCCAACCCACCTTTAATGACATAAGAGCATACGAGACGTCTACTGTCACAGGTAGGTGTCAAAAGCAAGAGAAGAATCAGCTAGGATTTGGTCTTCCCTCTTTCGTAGGTCATTTCAGCCACCACTGAAAATGCCAGGATGTCTCTGCAGATCGACAATGCTAGACTGGCTGTTGATGACTTCAGGGTGAAGTAAGAAGCAGGAAGAATTTGAAAACAAGTGCCATAGGGAGTAAAACAACACACTTGCTGAGGGGAAAAAAACCCTTTGGGGGATCATGACCTAAATTCCCAAATAGACCAGGGGCGAACTTGGATGGTTATCTTTTACTGTTTTACTATTTGTTTGGTTTGGAGGAGGGTTTGTTGTATTTGTTTTCTTTTCTTTTCTTTTTAGACAGAGACTGTTGTAGCCCAGAATGGAGTCAAACTCTCTGTGGAATGGAGGCTGGCCTTGAACTCTTCATCTTCCTGCCTCTAGCTCCCGACTGCTATGGTCCAAGAGTGCACTCCCATCCATGGCTCTCAGGAGTAAACTATGGAGACTATTGTTGAAAGAGAAGGGAGGGAAGGGGAGGGGAGGAGAGGGGAGGGGAGGGGAGGAAGGGAAGGGAAGGGAAGGGGAGGGGAGGGAAGGGAAAGTAAAATAGAGCAGGAGAGAGGGAGGAAGTGGGGAGGGGAGAGAGGAAATTAAAGTTGAAAATTATTAGAAAAATATTGTACATGACTAGAATTAATATTAGAAATTATTTTTATTTATGAGATTAAAAATCATCAAAGAAACCTCAGTTAATTTTATTTATCAAAATAGTCAGGGGGGAGCAAGGCGTTGATGGCGCACGCCTTTAATCCCAGCACTTGGGAGGCAGAGGCAGGCAGACCTCTGTGAGTTCGAGGCCAGACTGGTCTACAATGTGAATTCCAGGACAGCCGGAGCTGTAACACAGAGAACCCCTTCTTGAAAAAAAATAGTCAGGGGATGACTGTGGGTGTGTAGTTCAACGGTTAGAAAATTTTCCTGCAAAAGCCAAAGGACCTGGGCTCCACACAGAAGGAAAAATGAAAAACAGTGCTCCACAGTCAGAACTGTTTCCAGGGGTGAGAAAGAGGGGTACTCTGGGGCTGGAGAGATGGCTCAACAGTTAAGAGCCCTGGCTGCTCCTCCAGAGGACTGTGTTCAGTTCCCAGCACCTACATGGCAGCTCGCATCTGTAACTGCAGGGCCAGGGCTTCTGACAGCCTCACTCATGCAGGAAAAACACCAGTCACATAAAATAAACTGAGAGAGTCCCTCACCTGCCTTCCTGCTGTCCCTTCCAGGTACGAGCATGAGCTGTGCCTCCGGGAGAGCATAGAGGCCGATATCAATGGCCTTAGGAAGGTGCTGGATGACCTTACCATGACTCGCTCTGACCTGGAGATGCAGATCGAGTATTACACCAAAGAGCTGGTCCTCCTCAGGAAGAACCACGAGGAGGTAGGAACGGGCTCTGAATGCATGAACAGCTCGGCTGTCCATGTTTTATATAGCATCTAATCTACAAAAGTAAACTCAGTTTTACTAAACGAACTCCCCACACACCCGTTGGCCAGAGAGCATGCTGCATCTTGAAGTTCCTCCGGGGTGTCACGGTTTCAAATGTTTACAATGACACATGCATTAGAAACTGGCAGCCCACCATTCGCAGCAACGTGACGCCTTTTTTAAACATCTCTTTATATACTAGGAAATGAAATGCATGCAGGGAAGCTCTGGAGGGGATGTGACAGTAGAAATGAATGCTGCCCCAGGAACCGACCTGACCAAACTCCTGAATGACATGAGGGCACAGTACGAGGCGCTGGCCGAGCAGAACCGCCAGGAAGCCGAGAAACAGTTCAATGAGCGGGTATGGTGTTGCACTGAGCACCTCAACCTGTAGCCCTGCTTAAGCTGCCACCTCTGCTGCTGCAGCCTATGACAACTTACTTCATTTCCATCTAGAGTGCATCCCTGCAAGCCCAAATCTCAACAGATGCAGGGGAAGCCAATTCTGCCAAGAATGAGGTAATGGAACTGAGGCGTTCCGTGCAAGCCCTGGAAATCGAGCTTCAAACCCAGCTGGCCCTGGTATGTACATATTGATAATTTGTTAGTTAGTTTGTTTTAACCCTCCAACAAAGAGTTAAGCAAATGAGTTGTCCTCCTTCACCAGATGCCCACTAACCCATAAACACAGAAAAGGAAAAACTGTTTAGTCTACTGTAGAGCATAAAGAGGCAAGCATGCTGCTCTCTGGGGCTGGGGAGATGGCTCCATGTGGAAAGTACTTGCTGTGCAAGCATGAGGACCAGAGTTCAGATCCCCAGCACCCATTTGAAAACTTGGAGAGGAGGGTGTGCATGGAAACAGATAAATCCCTGACTAACCTAGCCAAATCGGTGAGTTCCAGTTTCAGTGAGAGACTCTGTCTTGAAATGTCTAAGGCAAAAGAGGAAGATATATATGTATCAACTCCCAGCTACAAACGCACACACACACACCCCTCTCTAGTGCCAAAGAAAGTTAAAGAAGCAAGACAAGATAATATAGATTGTACCCGTAGCAGATGAAAGAATACTCTGACTCATACAAAATCGGACGTTTTTCCAAACCATCCCCTGACTTATTTTCAACGTGAATGTTTATTTTCTCTTTGTCTTAGAAATGTTCTCTGGAAGGGACCCTGGCTGACACAGAAGCTGGCTACATGTCTCGACTGTCTGGAATCCAGACACAGATCAGCAGCCTGGAGGAGCAGCTCAGCCAGATTCGCGGTGAGACACAATGCCAGAATGCAGAGTACGAATGCCTGCTGAACATCAAGACACGCCTGGAGGAGGAGATCGAGACCTACCGTCGCCTGCTCAATGGAGAGGGAGGGTGAGTGAAAAGTCGCTGAGATGCGTGAGGTGGGCTTGCGAAATCAAAGACGGAGCGGGCAGGGTCAGACATGGACTTATAAAGTAGTAAGGTAATAGACATAGCCCAATCAGAACACACCCAGGCCTGGGCGGGGCTGGAGGATTTCTCCCACCTTAGATTCTTTCCTCTTGCCTCCAGTGGATGTGATTATAGAAACTTAGTATCCAGACATGTGGCGTTGGATGACTCAAGATCCGGGAGCTGTTCTGGCCAAGGAAAAGGTAGACATGACAATGTTACCATCTCAAAGTGTTTCTATAATGGATTGCTGTTGAAGAGTATTTTGCAATGAAAAGCGGATTTTGTCTGTTGTATCTTACTGTTGGGCCGGGGAAATGGCTCAGTCAGAAGAACTTACCTTACAAGTTAAAAGAACCTTAGTTCAACACCAGAACCCCTGGGGAGGGGCAGGGGACCACGGCCAGGCATAGTGTCACTGATTTATGGACTTGTAATTCCAAGGCTGGGGAAGGTAAAGACAGGTAGATTGCTGGAGCTTTCGGATTGACCAGCTCATTTGGCAAGTTCCAGGCTACTGAGAGACCTTGACTCAGGAAAAAAAAAAGGTGGGCGTTGCTTGGGAAACCATAGCTGAGGTTGTCCTCTGACTTCCATGTGCACACATACACATGCATGTGTACCCACCTTCACGCGCGCACGCGTGCGCGCGCACATACACACTAAATAAATGTTAAAATGTACACAGCTGCTGACAATATCTATGCGGAGAGAGCACAGTCAGCAAGTACTGAGTTCCTCCTGCTCTGGGCCTCAGTGACCATTTTCAGACTGATCTCATGGTCCCGTGATTTTCAGATCCCAGCAAGACAAGAGTGACGAAGACCATCATAGAGGAGGTGGTAGATGGCGTAGTTGTCTCCTCTCAAGTCAGCAACATTTCTGAAGTGAGAATAAAATAAGCAGTTTCCAGACCAGCAGGGGCGTCTGTCAAAGGAAACCACTGAGAGGGGAGGCACTGAAGAGCTATACCATCCTGACGCACTCCCGAGAAAACCTGCCGTCCAAAATTAGCTCACCAGCCCATTTCCTGCATCCCCTTATTTCCTTTAAAAAGTAGAAAGGAGAAATTGGCTCCGACTAGTCCTGTGCTTCAATAAATTTACTTCTACAAGCTAACAAAGTCATTCCTGGATACTTATTTTCCTAAGAAATGTAATATTTTACTCAGGGATTGACAGCTCATTGTTGTGTCGTTAATTCTGGCCCATTATTTATTTGGTGACTTCCTTATTAAGTGAAGATATCAGCCATTTAGCATGTGGGTTTTAACATCGCACAAGACAAGAATGGTGCCACAGCTGAAAGTAGACCTCAGGGTCCCTAGCACTGTAGCCAACAGTCTAGCTCATCAGACAAGGGTTAAATTATTAGAATGATCCACTTTTAATTCATCTATGCCTGCTTCTTTATGTCAGTCACTGAACAAGTGTTTCATACATTTAGAGAAAACGCACAAGCTATGCCATGTACCTAAGCCGGCTCACAGCGGGCCGGGCCTGTTCACAGCTGTAATCTCGGCACTTGGGAGTCTGGAGTAAATGAGGTTCCAGGTGAACATTGGCTACACATTGAATTCCAGACTAGCCAAGGCTACAGAGTGAGGCCTTGTCTGAACAGTACAAAGTTCACATTGTCAGTGAGTAAGGAAACTAAACATGAAGCAGGGTCTAAAGGGTACTCATTGTGAAGGACTTCAGCCCGATACGGTGGCACACACCTGTAAATTCCAGCACTTGGGAAGCAGAGGCAGGAAGATCAGGAACTCAATGTCATTCTCAACTGCACAGCAAGCTTGAGGCTAGTCTGAGCTACATGAAACCCTGTTTCAAAAAAAAAAAAGGATTAATGTAGGACTTGATTGCACAGTATTTGCCAAACACATCAGAGAAATGAGACATTGTATGTTTGGAGACATTAAGAGATGACCAAATAAAGACCATAGGAAAAGATGGCTGCACATGTGATGTGGGATCTGATTTGTTAGCACTTGAAAAGCCCCAAAGAGAAGAAATGCTTGGAGCTTGTTCCTTTGCTAGTTATATTCAGAACTCTGGTATTGGTTTTCCCCACTGTGCACATTGGAGACCTGCTACCCCACAGGTAGTGGAGGCCCTGTTCCTTCATTTACAAGGTATCTCCGAAGGTTCAGAACTCTGTCTTGGTGATGACAGTCAAAGAGTTCTGGTTGGATGGTCCAAGCCCCAGGAAGAACCAGGCTGAAGATCTAGCCAGGCTGGGAAACAGTACTTCACACAAAAAGTTTCCTATTGACCACATCACAAGTCGGAGAGCCAACTCCATAAGCCAGTCTTTGAGGGGAAAAAATTCACAAAGTGTGACACAGAGAGCCAAATTTAAAGTTATAAAGCAATGAACCTCGGCTGCAGCCACAGCTCAGCAGGCGAAATGACCCGAGTACAGTCCCTAGAGTTCACAGTTTTGAAAGCCAGGCATGGTGTGTGGACTTGTAATTCCAGCACTAGGAAGGCAGAGACAGGCAGAGGGATCCTTGACCCTCCCTGGCTAGCCAGTCTAGACTAACCAACAATCTCCAGGCCAGTGAAGAGACCCTGCACCCACACATACACATACGCACACACACAAATGAACCCGAACTTAATTCACAAAACCTATAACTTCAAGTATAAAACCAGTATGAATTATATAATATCAACCTTAATCATGAAAATGTAGGAGTTCATAATGTAAGCACCCTGAAGAAAGCATTAAAAATGAACATCCTGGCTAGAGAGACGGCTCAGATGCTAAGAGCACGTACTATTCTTACAGAGAAACTGAGTTCATTTCCCAGCACCCACGTCAGGTGTCTCACAACCACTGTAACTCCAACTCCACGGGATCTGATGCCTTTGCCCTCCATAGGCACCTTACATTCATATACAGACAGCCACACATATGTGGACATAATCAGAATACAATAAAAATAAATCTTTTAAAAAAATGAATGTCAGTGAATTCCTCCTTTGGAGTACCTCCTACTCTAGTGATCCTCTTCACTTTTCTTTAATAAATCTGGTTTCTGTGCTTAAAAATAAAAACGCCTGGGTACCTATAACTTTTTCAGTCGTCACCCACCCCAGAACAAAGTGAGACGACTTAAGCATAAGATCACGGCATGAGAAGAAGGTGCAGCGTTGTAAGAGGCAAAGGCGTTTCTCATCTCCTCCATACAGTAAAGAAAACACAGGAGAGTTCTACTCAAAGATTAAGAACAGCAGAAGTAAAAGCTTGGCCCAAATGATGAAGCCTTGACGTTTCCAGGCGTGGAGGTGTGTTCTGTGCAGCAGCATCCAGCCACCCCAAGTCAGCCATTGGCCAGGAGTCTTCCCAGAGCTACTTTTCTAACTGTGGGTCCTGACTATCTAGACCTATGTTCATGGCTGATGTGGCCCAGATGTGGTCTCCAGCACCCTTCAACCCTTGTATCAAAGCAAACGATAAACCTGCCCAGAAAATTCCCTGGAGCTGAGAGCCCTGGCTGCCTTGGCCAGTGTTAACACGATGTGTTATTATGAAAGGGTTGCTTACACAAGGAAAGTCAGCTGCCTGTACCAAGTGACAGTGCTGCAATAGAACCTGTCGCTTAGTGTTCTTAATAATAAACTACTGAATCCCATTGGATCATGAAATTTACTTAGAGGGCTGAAAAACAAAACATTAAGAACTTAATATTTGAGCCGGGCGGTGGTGGCATACGCCTTTAAGCCCAGCATAGGCAGAGGGAGAGGCTGGCAGATCTCTGTGAGTTCAAGGCCAGCCTGGTCTACAGAGCTAGTTCCAGGACAACTAGGGCTACAACAGAGAAACCCTGTCTCAAAAAAACAAAAACAAAATAGAACTTAGTGTTTGCACATTATTCACTGTCCAAAAATTATGTTCGTGCTACCCAGCAGGAAAGGGTTTGTCTGGGAACTCTACGGTTCAGCTCTCTATTGGCTTTTAGGGGAGTGGAGCTTCCCCTGGGTGGACTTGCCCCCGAGGAAGAGCCTCGGCTAGAAGCACATGGATTTCTGCCAACTTCTGATCCAGAGATTCACAGAGCTGTTCTCCTCTTTGTGATCTTAAGGGGACAGAAAGGACGAGACTGTTTGACGTGTCATCTGTCGTCGCAGAGATTACAGGCGAGGTGCATGGCAGCCAGCTGGAAGGTGCTAAAGGACTCCAGGCGCTGAGGAACAAGGCCAGACTTGCCCGGTGACTTCATGGAATCAGCAGGTAGTTCAAACAAGAGGAGACAAAGGGAAGGACGTAAATCATCTGCGATGTGGCTCAAGCAATGTTGCCCAAGCCACCTCCCAGAGTAACAAAAGGCCACAAATAAGAAATCGCTTTGAATTATTATCTCTAAGTCCAATGTGACATTGAATAACAGAAAAAGAGCAAAAGGTCAAAACCTTCTGAAAGGAATTTACTCATCTGTAACATCAAGCCTTACCTGAAATGGTGAAGACTAGAGGAAATGCTAAAAGGATGCTTCGACCACCCTTTTAAGTCGCTTAGACTTTTTTCTCTATTGTATATGTGTTGGTGCCCGTGCGCAGGTGTGTGCAACTGAGTGAAGGTGCTAAAGAAACCAGAGGTACTCAACCCCTGGAGCTAGAGCTACCAGGTAGGTGCTGGGAATCAAACTTGTGTCCTCCTCGGGAGCAGCAAGCATTCCCAACTGCTGAGCCATCTCCAGGCCCAATCACCATACTTTAAAAAAAAAAAAAAAGCAGTTAATAGCATAGGAGAAGGCATCCTAGCATTCCAAGCTTGGGGAGGTAGTAAAGAGGGCACGATCTAATGTTATTTTTCCAAAGTGGAGGCATGGAGAGTTCATAGCAAAACTGCCATGAAATGTGTATCACTTAGCTCCAGCTGGGCAGTGCTAAGGTTTAAGCATTCCCCCAAAGGTCATGTGTCAAAAGCCTCATTGCTTGTAGGTATCTGTAAATAAATTGTTTCAAATGATTTTTTGTTACTTGTCCTAAGAATAAAAAATATACAATAATAAAAAAAAAAACCTAGGAGTTGGGGGTGTGGTTCGGTGATTGCACAACATGTGTGCAATCCTGGGTTCCATCCTTAGCACCATGTAGAACTGGGCATGATGGCCCATAGGCCTGCCTGGGATACACAGTCCTCTGGTAGAAAGAAAAGAAGATAGGGAGAAGAAAGAAAGAAAGAAAGAAAGAAAGAGAGAGAGAGGGGGGAGGGAGGGAGGAAGGAAGGAAGGGAGGAAGGAAGGAAGGAAGGAAGGAAGGGAGGAAGGAAGGAAGGAAGGAAGGAAGGAAGGAAGGGAGGGAGGAGGGAGGAGGGAGAAAGGAAGACGGGGAGAAAGGTTGGGGTTTTTGATTTGTTTCATTTTGTTTTGTTTTAGTCTTTCTGTTGGTTTTAATGCAAATGAGGGTTTTGCTACATCTTGTCGAGATGAGGTAATTTTTTCTTTCCCCAACGGGTACTTCACACCCAGAACTTTCCATGAAGTTCTGATATCTATGCTCTTCATTTCTCGCACAATCATGACAATATAAAAATCAAAGAATTTTAATGAGTCGGGTGGGGACTCTTATTCTCACCTCTCATTCAGAACAGAAGTTTCTCCTGGAAGATTATTCTAATCTAGATTATTCCGTAAGGCCAAGGTGCCTAGAGCTCGGAAACTTCCTCACTTGGCAAAGCAGCACAATCAGTTTAAAACAAGTGCTGTACTGGAAATGTTCCCTTGTATCGGCCAAGTCCGTCTTCTTGTGAACTTCCTGCTCTTTGATCCTGACCCTGGCTTCTGACAATGTTTAAAAACAGCCACTGTGTCATCTCCGTTCTAGACAAAGATCTTAGTTTCTTTAGCTGTGTCTTATCTGACTCAGAGTCTTCATCATCAAGGTCACAAAATTTGAATACAATGATCATTTTCCCATTAAAATTCCCTTCAGTAAGTATATGACGGTGGTACAAGGCTATGATCCTAGCCCATGGGAGGTGCTGAAAGGAGAATCAGTTTAACATCATCTTTAACTACATAGGAGTTCAAGACCAACCTGGGCCACATAAGACCAAAAAATAAAATAAAATGATGTCTGTGGCTCGTGTCACCTGGGGGTTGGGAGGGCTTAAGCACTGTGTGTAATGACATCACAGGGCCATGTGAGCCTGCCCTATCCTTCACTGACCCTGAGAAAGCTGGTCCTGCCTCTCGATGAGCATTGCAGCAAGAGAGCTGGCCCCTCCCTCACCACAAGAGAGATGACCACTGCACTCTGGAGAGATGGCCCCCTCCCTCACCAAAAGAGAGATGACCACTGCACTCTGGAGAGATGGCCCCCTCCCTCACCACAGGTGAGGGGGAACTGACTCTGAGGGCACAGGGAAGGGGAGCTGACTCGGCCCCCTTGTCTGAGGCAGGTAGCCCCAGGGAACCAGACTGGCCAGCTCAGTACCACCCAGGCCCACAGCCGGGCCTTGGTTTGGCTCACCCTAACATCTACTCAATCTAAGACCTGCTGGAGCTTGTGAAGAGACGTGTCCTGTGGAAGGATACCCCAGGATCTTCATGACTTGGAGGAGTCATGGGATGTCCCAGAGGAGTTTCGGTGAGGATCCAGTGGTGATGGTGTACCAGAAACCAAAGGTCTTGAACCAGACCAGTGACTCAATTCATTGAACACCTGCCAGTAAAACTGATTGGACAAAAGGACACACTGTGTGACACCCTTCTCCCTATGCCACCAGGATGAATGAAGAGGCGATGGCGAGGCTGGAAAGATGAGGAGGGAAGATGTTTTTGGCAGTTGGGGAAGGTTTCTTGTTTTGTTTGCTTGCTCTGTTTTGTTTTGATTTTTTAAACTTTCTTTTAGGGGTACTGCAGGGGTGAAAGGAGAGTGTGAGGGGACTGGAAGGTGAGCAGAATTAGGGTACATGATGTGAATTTCCCAAAGAATCGTTAAAGAAATTCTGTTCTAAAAAAACCACACAAATATACATATACACATATACATACACATATATATTCCTTCTGAAATGGGACACCCAGAATTAAGCAGAAAGATTTCGGCCATGGAAGGACAATCTCTGGCTTGGAAGCCACACTGTCTAACAGCAGCCGTCACATCACACTCGCCTGCCCTGTCAACTGGCATTTTCTTTTTTCTGTTTGTTTGTTTTGTTTTGTTTTTCAAGACAGGGTTTCTCTGTATTGTTTTGGAGGCTGTCCTGGAACTCACTCGGTAGACCAGGCTGGCCTCGAACTCACAGAGATCCACCCGCCTCTGCCTCCGAGTGCTGGGATTAAAGGCGTGCGCCACCAACGCCCTGCGAATTATGTCAGGACATCAGCATAGCTGGGGATGTGGCCCAGGGACAGAGCACCTGCTTCTCATGCCCAACACTCCAGGTTGACAGAAGACCCCAGAGAAACTCGGGTGTGCCTCACCGTCATCAGAGTGGACACAGAGTTGTGAAATAGTCAAAATGCGAATTCAAGCTTTATATACAGAAATATTTGTTTGGCCACAGAGGTCTTTGAACTCACAAAGAAGCGGGAAGAGAAGCGGGAGTGTTACTCACACACCCTTGTCTCCTCACTGGAGGAGAGAAAATCCAATACCAGCATTCCATCCAGAAAACAGAGTAGATTTGGTTAACGACCTGGTGACATTTTTGCTATCACCCACCTTTGCTATAGAAGCAGACCTCACCCTGACCCCAAGAGTGATTATCCCAGACTCTTCCCCCCCTAGACCATTACCCACCTCGGGGAGATGTCACATGTACTTTGTGTACTGTTGACTGCTATGCTATCAGTCAGAGACCACGCTAGACTCTAGGCCTTTCTGCCACCACACGTATTTTGTAAGAGTCTCTGTATAGTCACGCTTTATTGTGCACCTGAAATTGGACTGATTGTTGCCTGGAGACCTTCCCCCAAATCTTCTGTGTCTCCAATATGCTGACAATGAACCGCCTGCCGCTGATTCAGGTCAATCTGCACCGGGTTTTCGTTCCCATCTCTTCATGGGTTTGCTTCCCTGCCTGGATACCTTCAAGGTCCCCCCACAAATAATAAATTAGAGAAGAAGTGTTTTCCTTTTTGGAAAGGATAAGCTCCTAATAATGTTTGCACTGAAAACCTTGTAGCAACTCATTCTTCCCCCTTGGTGTTTTGAGACAGGTTCTCATGTAGCCCAGGTTGGCCTAAAACTTGATGTGTAGCCAAGGATGACCTTGGACTTCTGACCCCCCTGCTGCCACTTCTTTTGCGCTCTGATTTCAGGTGTGCACCACCAGGCCCAGCTAGAGCACGTCACTTACAATCATGCTATGGCGATCCTGTCTCAGAGACACACCATCTAGTTTGTGTTTCATAAGTAATTTTTTTTCTCAAACTCAAGGTAAGTATTCCGCCACCACCAGCCCCAGGGTTTTGAATTAGGTTTTAAATAAGGTTCCGGAAAAAAAAATGTGGTGTGTTCCTAAGGAGTCTCTTACTTACTCTTCTTGAAGTGCAGGTCTTCAACACCTGAGAGGATGACAGGGTGAAACTACAGTGTCCTGTACAATCAAAGTGCTGAGGACATTCTGCTCCGAGACTTCCAGCATGTTCTATGCAACAAGGAGTCATTAACAGCCAGTCACATCAACAAATAAATGTCCTAACTAGATCATTGTAATAGATAATGACTGTTGAAAGTGTTGGGAACCTTTTTCCTGATGCGGACCCAAGCTGACCCTGCAGCAAAGACTCACATCCACCATCTGTACCGTACCCTGGGTCACCTGACCTGACCTTGCTTGAGACCAACGAGAAGACACAGATGGAAACCCTGGAACAGGAGCCAGCCAGTCTCCAGGTGAAGCACCAGTGTGGGTGTCCAAGCAGCGACCTCTTCTGCCTTGCTTAGTCCCTATCGTGTAGTCAACTCTTATGAGGAGGGGATCCTGAAGGAAGTGACTTCTGCCATGATGGTTAAGGTCCTCGATCATTTCCAACCCAGGAAACAAAAAACCAGCCAGTTGTCAGAGGGTGTGACATGCATGTGGGTAGGGACACCAGCACCAGATCTCAGGGACAGGAAAGCTCAACCCCAGCCAGCAGAGCCGATCACCAAGAGACTGAAATGAGGTAGACAGCTGATGACAAGTGTGGAAGAGCATGCCTTTAGTCCCAGCACTGGAAGACTAAAGTGGGAAGATCCATAGCTGGGATGGGAGGATAGCCTGGGCTACACAGTGAGACCCCCCAAAAAACAGCCAAGGTCAAGAAACCAAGGACGATTTTCCTTCAGTGACTCTGCTTTAAGAAAAGTATTTATGGTCTGTTGTAGCAAAGAACTACCACAGCAGTTTGCTGCCTCAGACTCTGCTGCTCCTGCTGCAGCAGCAGTTCCAGGAAGATTCGGAAGAAAGAGCTGAAAAGGCTTTTCAGGTCCCGGAGACAGAACTATAGCCAACAGTAGCCCGATACTGAACAGTCCTCCCCACCCCCACCCCCATCCCTGCCAACCCAGTGAGCATGCTATAAACTAAGGGCCCTCAAAGACAGTTTCATAATTTCATGTGAAACGTTTTTGAAAGCATTACATCCCCTAATAAAGGTGTTTGGATTATTTTAAGACTCAAGACAAAATTCATCCTGGGCATGGTGGTACATGCCGTTAATCACACCACTTGGAAGATGGAGGTAGGAGGATCAGGAGTTCAAAGTCACGCTGAACTCCATTGCAAGTTTGAGGGCCATATGAGACCCTGTCTCATAAAACAGAGAGAGAGTTACAGGGTAGAAGGAGAAGGAGAGAGTGAGGAGGGTGTCTCCAAGACCTTGGACTTCTTCAATCAGTGACTTGGACAGGAATTTTTCCACCAAATGTCTAAAAAAAGCAAGTCTGGCAGCCACACGATGACCGCACACACCAGGCCCTGCTTTGAAAATGATCCAGACACAGAACGAGCTAAGCTACTGAGCGCGCCAGCGTGAGGCGCTGTCAGGAAAGCTCTGGCTTGGCTTCAGAGTGAGATCACCGCTCCCTCGCCAGGCAGGTGGCAAGGCGGGCTTCTGTCTGATAGCTTGAGAAACATAATCTAGATAAAATGCCTACGTGTAGGTCAGTTGGGGGTCTCTTCAGCACCGAGAAAAACATATGCACCCCTTTTAAATAAGAAGACAGCACACTTCAACCTGTGTAAGGGCCTACCTCTTAAAAAATGTTACTAGCTTATATGTATACACGTTTTGCCTGCATGTATGCCTATGCACCACATACTTGCTTGGTGCCCATGGTGCCAAGGAGGTCAGAAGAGGGCGCTGGATCCACTGGAACTGGAGTGACAAATAGTTGTTAGTTGCCCTGTGGGTGGTGAGAATCCAACCAGGGTCCTCTGGAAGAACAGTCAATACTCTTAACCAATGAGCCATCTCTCCAGCACATTGTTCCACTTTTTGTTTGTTTTGTTTTTGAGACAGGGTTTCTCTGTGGCTTTGGAGCCTGTACTGGAACTAGCTCTTGTAAAACAGGCTGGTCTCACAGAGATCTGCATGCCTCTGCCTCCCAAGTGCTGGGATTGAAGGCGTGAGCCACCATTGCCCGGCCATTGTTCCACTTTCTAAATCTACTTTCACGTACATTGTATTTTTCACATTTATTTGTTTGTTTACTTGGGGGGTAGTGTATGTGTGCCACAGCATACATGTGGAGGTCAGAAGACAATTGACTGGTCGTGTTTCTCTCTGTCCATCCTGGGGATCCCCAACATTGAACTCAGGTCATCACGTTTGGTGGCAAGAGATTTCACTGCCCCCTGAGCCACCTCACTGGCCCATTTATACTCTTAAGACCTAAGAGTATTCCTGAGCACCCACTTGCTCACATGGGGAGCACCCACTTGCTCACATGGGGAGCACCCAATCGCTCACATGGGGAGCACCCACCTGCTGGCACACTCAGCATTCCACGTTTCAGGAGCAGTGAGGAAGGATCCAGAATAGCATCAACTTCATCTTCTGGGAATTGTGGGTAGCCACTGAGACAGGCTCCTCTGCTGCCCACTCATGAGAAAGTTTCCAGTTTCCCACTTGAGCCTCACTCTCCTGGGCTGTCTGTAAGTTCTTTGTCCCTACCTGGTCTCTCTCCAGTCCTGGTCCCTCCCCAGTCCCTCCTACCGTTCCTGCAATACAAAAAAGCTGGTGATGCCCAGGCCAGTGCTGTACCAGTTATCATCTCCAAGGCAACACTTGGTGATGGCCTAAAGAGATGTTATAACGTAGATCTTAAGTTTTCTCCCCTCAAAGGCCTGTGTGTCAAAGGATTTGTCCCTTCGGTAACACGATTAGGACATGGAGCCAAGAGGGAGATCACTGAGTCACCGGAGATCCCTTATTTAAAGGAGATGGGGGGCCCACAGCCCCTTCCTCTTCTCCTCTTTTGCTTCCGGGCACATGACATAAGGAACTGGCTTCATCCTGCACAATCACCATCACCATTCAGCACCCTCCTCACCGGAGACCTCAAGTGATGGGGCCACCTGATGGTGACCTGTAACCTCTAAAACCAAAGTCAAGCTGACTAAACACAGTTCAGAGGCTGAGCACTGGGCTAGCACCGGCAAGGCCCTGGGTTCGATCCCCCAAAACAATAAATAACATTTTCTCTTTATAAATTAATGATCTCAGGCAGTGTGTCACAGCAATGGCATAGCGCCTTCTAGCTTTGCAGTCTAGGAGTGTGCCCTACCTGGCCAGAGCAGAGCCCTGGAACCTGCTTAATACGTAACATCTGAGTATTCAGGTTCTAAACATCGTCTCAAGCTTGGCTCCAGAGAGGTCCTGGGCTGACAATTCCTTGGGGTGGGCTAGCTCTCCTGTGGGTTGGAGAGAGCCAGTGATAGATGCTCCCCTCCTCTACCATCAAAAATGCCTCCAAATGTCACTAAGTAGAAAGGGGAGCTACACTGTCCACAATTATTTCTAGCCTCTAGAAAGCAGGGACACCCCTACTCCACTCCAGCAACACGTGGCCCTGAATACAGTTCGGTATGAAAGACAAAAAGAGGCTGAGATGGCCTCCTTCCTGGAACATCACAACCCAGCCTTCCCCAAAAGTGAGTGCTGTGGGGAAGCTTAGCTCTGATTTACTTGGGAAGGTAGAGATTATCATGGAAGAGAGAAAACCCACACACAGCCTGTGGTCTCTTCTTGCCACTCACCTACCCAGACTATCCTGCTCATCTATCTGCGACTGGAAACCTTCACTCCCACTCCCAGAAAAAAAAATCCCTTGAAAAATCAAGGCCAACTCCCACACTCAATCTCAGGGACCCAAATTGCAAATCAGCACACCGGAGACCCAGTGCCCCAGAGAGAACCAAAGACAGACAGCGGACTCCATGCAGCTCCTAGGCTTCCAGACTTACCTGGAGAACGAAGCCACCACCTGCACAAAGGACGGGGCCAGTGACAATGCCCAACGCCGTGCACGTGGTGAGGAAGAGGAGGAGTGGGGCAGGGGTAACTACAGGAACCCATTCTTAATTAATGCAACAATACTATACTGTGCTACCAAGGCTGAACAGGCTTCCGCCAAGCCCATCTATTAAGGACTGCTTCAGAACCCCGTTCCTGCTCTGTGACAGCAGTGACTAGCTTTTAGTTCAGGAACCAGACCCTAGTCCCGTGGATGGCTGCAGGGACAAGGGAGTCCACAGTTGTTCATCCAGTCAAACTGAGATCTAGGCCATCACTATTGCGCTGCCTTCCCGTCTGTCCTAGTTTGCTCAAAGTGTCAAATTGACACATCCTAGAGTCACCTGAGAAGGGAGTCTCCACTGAGGGATTTCCCAGATCAGATTGACCCATGGGCATGTCTGTGGAGACCGTCTTGCCTCTTAATTGATGTTGAAGAGCCCAGCCCATTCCATATCCTGGGCGGATATTCCTGAGCCTTATAAGGATGCTAGTTAAGGGGCAGTGGTGGCACACACCGTAAATCCCAGCACTCACAGGCAGAGGCAGGCAGAGCTCTGTGAGTTCGAGGCCAGCCTGGTCTACAGATGAGTTCCAGGGCTACACACACAGTGAAACCCTGTCTTGAAAAACGAAAACCAGAGAGGTAGCTCATCCGGGTCAGCAGAACAGGCAGCCAGCAGCATTCTTCCATGATCTCTGCTTCAGGTTCCTGCCCCGACTTCCTTCAGTGATGGGCTGCAGCAAGAGAAAGAAACTAGGACTCCTACACTAAAAATAAGCACACGTGCTCAGCATATTTCATACTTAAAGGTTATCTGAGGCTGTGGCGCTCAAAAGCAAACTGGATAAAAGGAAGATAGAAAAGGCTAAGACCAGCCGGGCACTGGTGGCACACGCCTTTAATCCCAGCACTCGGGAGGCAGAGGCAGGCTGATCTCTGTGAGTTCGAGGCCAGCCTGGTCTACAGAGCGAGTCCCAGGACAGCCCCCAAAACAATGCAAAGAAACCCTGTCTCAAAAAAAAAAAAAAAAAAAAAAAAGAAGGAAGGAAAGAAGAAAAGAAAAGGCTAAAACCCAGTGATTCTAACTTAGTGCTTTAAAGATTTATTTTTTATATTATTTGTGTGTGTGTGTGTGTGTGTGTGTGTGTATGTGTGTATGTGGTGTACACAAAAGGGCAGGTGCCTACAGAGGCAGAAGAGCATACCAGCTCTCCTGGAGGTGGAGTTACAGGCAATTGTGAACTGCCTGATGTGGGTGCTGGCAACTGAACTCCTGTCCTTCTCAAGAGAGCAGTGTGCCCTAACCACTGAGCCATCTTCTCCATAGCCCCAGGCAACTAAGAATTGCAAGAAGCATTCCAGATAGTTTTTGAGGGAGAGTTTCTCTGAGTAGCCTTGGCTGTCCTGGAACTCAGTGTGTAGACCAGGCTGGTCTTGAATTTAGAGATCCACCTGCCTTTGCCTCTGAGTTCTGGGATTAAAGGCATGCGCCACCAATGCTCAGCTTGATATTACAATTTTTGTTGGTTTTTTTTTTGTTGTTGTTGTTTTGTTTTGTTTTGTTTCTTTGGTTTTTCGAGACAGGGTTTCTCTGTATTATTTTGGAGGCTGTCCTGGAACTCACTCTGTAGACCAGGCTGGCCTCGAACTCACAGAGATCCGCCTGCCTCTGCCTCCCGAGTGCTGGGATTAAAGGCGTGCGCCACCAACGCCCGGCTTGATATTACAATTTTTATAAATAACTAAAACAACCAAAACAAGACTACTTCTGTTTTTATTCATAAGCTTTAAAACTGACCTAAAACAAAACGAAGTAAAATCAAGAGAAAGTTCTTTTGTATTTTATTTAGTTATTGTTAAACAAGGGTTCGTATAGCCCATGCTGGCCTCTTCAAACTCAATTTGGAGCTGAGGATAATTGTGAACTTCTGATCCTCTTGCCTCCTCTTAAAGGCTGAGATTACAGACATGCACCAGGGGGTCTGCAGTGCTAAGGGTAGAACGCAGGACTTCCTGTGTTCTAGGCAAGCATGCTAGTAACTGAGCTACATCCCCAGCCCAAGCGTAAGCTTACGGAAAACCTTTTCATTAGTCTCCTTCATGTTCTTCAGTTACAATATATCCCATGGCCTAAAAGCATAATTTGTACATGAATTAAGTACTGTATTAGGAAGTCACTGTCATATAAAATCAAAAGTCATCTGTGGAATCATTCCTCTAAGATGCGTCTCCAAGAACTGCTGTACTAGTTTTCAAACTCATACTTACAATAATAGATAATACATTTCTTAGAAGTCATTACTGTGTCACATTTAAAGGGCTTTCTTCTGACATCACTTGATCCAGAATGCCAGGAGACATTCTCAGCTGTACTAATTACTGGGGAAGTTCAAAGGCCATAGAGAAGGAAAAGAAAGACATCAAGTTTTTTAAAACATGATGGTTAACTGAAAACAGAAAATTGGTCAAATAATGTTTAAATATGTAGGTGAGTTGAAGGTGTTGTTTTTTCCAGCTTCAGCTTGTGACCTCTCAGTTAAAAATATTGGAATACAATCAGCATTTTTAGGTGGAATGGAACAGAAAATACCACAATGCGTATTATGTAGAGACAGTAGGCAGTATTTTACATAATATGTGGTAGAGCCAGGAGATGACTTAGTGCATAAACGTGTTTGCCACCGTGACTGCCGACCTGAGTTCTGTCCCTGGGACCCGCGTGGCGAATGGAGAGAACTGATTCCCTCAGGTTGTCTTCTGACCTCCACATGCATGCCGTATGATGCATGCACCCCCTACATACATACACACACACAGAGAAGCACACAAAAAATATAAATAGATTATAAATAAATATAAGTTTTAAATCCTAATAAGTAATACGGGTACTATCTCATGCATAATTAACAGCATAGACATTAACTAGGTATATTATTCCTGTTACCACAGCACTGAAGAAGAAATGGCTGGAGGATGGATAGTTCAAGCCCACCCTAAGCCACATAGGGAGATGTTATCCACCAATACTATTTTACAAAGGTTTTGTCTTGCTGATGCATCTGTGTGGTGGTTTGAATGACACTGTCCCCCCATGGGCTCAGATGTTCCCAAGTTGATGGCAATGTTTGTGTAGGGTTAGGAACTGTGACCTTGATGAGGAAGAATGCCACTAGGGATAAGGTCTGAGGTTTCAAAAGCCTCACACCATTCTCAGCTTGCTCTCTCTGCTTCCTGCCTGTGGTCTGAGACGTGAGCTCTCAGCTGTTTCGGCCACCATGTCTGCACACACACACACACACACACACGCACACACACACACAAACTAACTGAAATGTAAAAAAAAAACAAAACAAAGATTCGTGGTTGCCAGGACTAAGAACCTAAATAAACAAAGGAACCTAAAGCCCCCATCCACTACCATGATACCCTCTAATCACTCTGGAACAGGAAGCCCACATAAGCCCTTCCTTCTAGAACTTGCCCTGGTCATAGTGTATTATCACAGCAATAGAAACGGAACGTATCCAATTGTGAGAGTTTTTCTTGCAATCTGTCCCCACTTGCATCAGCCATCACCCACCCTGCTGCCACACCTCCTAAGTTCAGCTCGCATCGCATCCTCCCTGTTCTTCCCACAGCTTTGGGCTTCCCATGCATGGTGCACGTGGTCACCCCTCAGCCTCAGGCACCAACCTGCTTAACTTGATGATGCTTCCCTCACAGCCCCTCCAGGCCCTGCTGGACTTATGCCCTAACTTCCGGCCACATGCTGACCTTAACTTCCGGCCGCATGCTGACCTTCCCTCTGACCCCGTACTTACCACCCTCCTTCCTCTCCGAGTCAGCTCTGGCACCTGACTGTGTTCTGGAAGCTCCTACGCATCAACTAAGTCTACCTTCTCTACAGTCTTGTGAAATGGAGGACTTCTTTCCCCATCAGAGAAACAACTTGATGAGGCAGCTGCCAACTGACCGTTCCAAGTGTGGCCCCAGAGCACATGCTCTTAATGCCAGGCAGCTCCGAGTTTCATAAGGGAGCAATTCCCAAATTCAAAAGAAACACAGTGACATTAGTGACCATCTCATTCAGTGGAGGCATCGGCGGTGCACAGTGGCAGCTTGCAGACATCTCAGAGATAATGATTTTTGAAGGTGACCGGGCTTGTGGCACCTGCAGGCCAACAAATCCTCTAATCCCAATCTGGAGTCAGTGGTGACAGATGGCACCGAGCCACAAGCAAGTTATGAAACGTGAGAAAAACAATTCAGAAGAAGCTGAAGCTTTGGTGGATCCACCTAATGGATTTTTCTCCTGGCAGCAGCATGGAAATTATCTGTGAAGGGGTGTGGCTGCGTGTGGGCGCTAATCCACTCAGCCTGTCCCACCAAGTGCTTTGCTTTCATATCAGCTGGACTTGTTCCAGAAAGGCCAAATGTAAAAGCTTGCAATTGAAGGCAAAGGGCATTTGAAAATGCATTATTCTTTTTCTTTTCTTAATTGGACCCATAAGATAAGAGGTCATAGAATTATAAAAGTCAAGATTAGGAGATGGCTTGGCAGGTAAGGTGTCTGTCATCAAGATTGATAATCTTTGTTCCATCCCTAGGACCCACATAATAAAAATAAATAAATAAAGCTGGTGGTCATCGGTTCTTCTCTGACCTCCACACTCTGTCTGTCTCTCTCTCTTTCTCTCTCTATTTCTCTCTCTCACACACACACACAAACACACACACTCACACACACACACACACAAACTAACTGAAATGTAAAAAAAAAAAAAAACAAAGATTCGTGGTTGCCAGGACTAAGAACCTAAATAAACAAAGGAAAAAAAAACAAAAAGAAAAATCCAATGGAGGGGGCTACAAGATTACAAGGATGTAAAAATTATTCAAGAATTTGAGAACTCTTTGTGTCATCAAGAGGGGAGTTTTTCAGACCACAGTGCTCAGGGAACCAGCAATTGCACCAGGCACTCAGTAAGGAAGTGGATTGTTCTGGGGCAAGGTGGTCAGGAGGGGTCAGCTTGCCATCCGGATTGGATGGTGCACCCCACCTTCATTTACTGCTAGACTATCACTCCACTCCACGGACAGCCCAAAGCCTACTGACTGCTAATTAAAAGTGCCACAGCAACCTCAGAGAGCTTAACTATCAAAGGCGTCTGATAGGATCAAACATCTGGAAAGGGGAGCCACCAGCTTTGCTCACACTCTCACAGGGATTTGACAAGAAGGAATGTGCTTTCCCTGATCCTCATAGCGCTGATTTCAATACTCTCAATCCATGCATGAGTTGCTTGTCCTACAGCTATCTAGGGAGGTCCTGGAGACAATGACTTTTGAGAGCTAAAAACTAACACCCCAACATTTTCTCCAATTGCTCAAAGTTATTTACAGGAACACAAATATTCTATCTGTGCCAAATGAGATGGTCTGTTGATGCAATTAAGCTGTGTTAGACTGGATAATTGCTGGTGTGACATATTGATGTCTTTAATCTAGTCTCACACCCAAGAGGGAAAGATTATCATTCCATCCTGATTATACAATAGTAATGCCTAAGTGAGCAACCTCTCCTGGTCACTCACACATGATCAGAAAACTGAAATAAACTTGAACCTTCCAGTGAACATTTCCAGAACATAAAATGTGTATTATGGGTTTAACAATAACCCATTCCATTAGGACAAGATATAAAGGAAACTCAATAAAAGGTTGTCTGCTGTAGAGCCAGGGTTTGGATACATCCCTGTGATCACAGCATGAAGGCTGGGGAGAGAAGAGGAGGGAAGACCATCCTCCACAGTACCACCCGGTCTGGACATTTGCATCTTAAAGAGATAGTTTCTAGCTCTTTAAGAAAGGATAGAGAGCCTGGGGATCCTCTTGACTCTGTCTTCAGCTGAGATAAGAGGTGCAAACAGCTATACCTCACTTTGTATGTGGGTGCTGAGAACCGAGACTTGGGACATGCTTACACAGCAAACACTGTACCAACCAAGTCATCTTGCCAGCCTTTATTTGACTTTTAGAAAGACTAACACTTCAAAGAGCTAGAGAAAGACTTTACAGAAGCATGCGTAAATGATCGAATTAAAGGAAATGGAGGGGATGTCTGTTCCTTCCTTTTTATGTGTTTTAAGAAAAGTTCTTGCTGTGTAGCCTTTGACAATCTTCAGACTAGAGCTTTCTGCCTTACTGAGATTATAGGCATGTACCACCATGCCCACTTCTTTTCTTGTTGTTGTTATTGCTCTGTGTGTGTGTGTGTGTGTGTGTGTGTGTGTGTGTGTGTGTGTGTGTATTCTGGAAGTTAAGGGGACTACTCTTCCCTTGTTTTTAACAGAAAGAAAAAAGATTCATTTTAATTATCTTCCCTTTTTTAGTCTTTTCTGTTTCGTTCAACGAAATCTAAGTAGATAGATAATAGATTGAGAGATAATAGATAAATGATTGGTTCATAGATACATAGTACATAGAAAAGCTATATAGTCAGAATTACGTTGGTGACACACACACTAAACATGTAAGGTCCTGGTTTCAATTTCCAGTACAAAACAATAAATTGTCACTCCTTCAGAGGACTGTTTCTTGTAACACTTCCTGCTTCTCTTAAATCAGAGCAGTTTCTACAGAGTCAGCACCAGTCAGTAAAGCACTTGCTTCGAAAGCACGAGGTCCTGAGTTTAGATCCACAGCCCCCACATAAAAAGCTGTCTGTGATCCCAATCTGTAATCCCAACCCTGGGGAGGTGGAGACAGGAGGATACTTAATGCTCTTTGACCAGTCAACCTCATCCACTCAGTGAGCTCCAGGTTCAGTGCGCGATCCTGTTTCAAAAAAGGAGAGAATGAGTTTGAGACCAGCCTGGTCTACAGAGTGAGTTCCAGAACAGTTTCCAAAGCTACACAGAGAAACCCTGTCTTGAAAAACCAAAGAGAGGGAGAGAGAAAGAGCATGCAATTGAGGAAGACACCCAGCATTAACCTCTGACCTCCAAATGCACAGACACACATGTGCACACCTACCTGGCACATGGACAAACAGACACACAAGGACAGATACAAATACACAACCTGCTAAGAGAAGAGATTTTTATTGTAGGTTTAAGTAGGTGGCTAATAGAAAGAAAGGCACTCAGGAGCGGACAGTGTACACCCAAGCATGGGCATGGACCTCCAAAGCGAGAATTAATTACCCTGAAAGTTTCTTATCAGCAGCCAGATACAGGACTTAGGGGTCCTCTTCAGTTATATCTCAAGTGGTTGCTAAGAATTCCCCTTTGGTAAATGGCTCACAGGGTGCTTTCTGGGGTGCTTTGGATAGGAACACAATCACATAAGGCAAGCCCACAGGTCACAAAGGTTGTGCAAGGGAACTAAGGCAAGTTTTTACTATCAACAGAAATTCTTGTAAGATTGCTAGAAAATGGCAGGCTTACATCTGGACAAGGAGAAAGTCACACTTGATCACACATACATATGCTTTAATGAGGATCTGTTGCTGTTTTAACAGTCTTATTTAAAATAGTTATATAAAAGGACTACGGTATCTCCATTCACAGAACGTTTATTAATTGTGCTGGAATCCGTGGCTCTCGGGAACTCCAACCAGGCACCAGGGTGAGGGACTCCTCTCTCTAACCCTTATTTTCTGTTTTCCTATCCTGACTCACTAGGATCCAGCAAAGATCTCTCTGCCAGGAGGGAGACAGGACGGAACATCTGTATCTGTATGGGCCTGGTGCACAGTAGTGCCATTTTTGTTCAAGCCAGAACCTCAAGGCTTGTGGTATTAGAAATAGTCTCGGCATCCTGCAAAGGAATGCAGAAAATCAAAGTATCTCAATAAGGCAAATCTTAAAAAAAAAAAAAAAAAAAAGAAGCGTGCTGGAACCCAAACTGGGACAGGAAGCCAACATGCCTCCAGCCTTTTATCCCTCACTCAGGTGATAACTGTGTCTTACCCCATTAGTGGGAGCTGGACTCCACCATCTGATGTGATTGGCTAATTATCACAAAGGGAAAGGGGAAGGCTAGGAAACAGAAGACCTTGCTGAGCTAACTACCTTCAATAAAAAAGGGAAAACAACATCAAACACAAACTGTGTTTCTCACAATGACTATAGAGGAAAACAGGTGGGGAAGAGGAACCAGACTCTGAATCACTATAGTCTGTAAAGCTAACAATAGGATATGAATGATTTTGTGCTACACTGTAGCCATGTGTTACTGAGGTCCAAACGTAGCATCGGCCTGTCGTCCTCGACTAAAGCTTATTTTAGAGCAGGAAGCATTTGCATGTGCTCAATAGCAAGAAACAAGGCAGGAAGCAGAGGCGCCATGGGAGATGCCAGAGGAGACTTTGTCCTGCTTGTCACCCTTGAGCCACAGGGATGAGGGATGAGCTCAGCATGTTACATGCCCTGCTTGATCACTCGGCATGAAAAGCATGCACAGGACATATGGCCATGCGTGGAAGCATTTCTCAGATGCACAAAAGACTGCTGGAAAATGCTGACGAACAAGCATGGTCCATTGCAAAACTCTTCATCAAAGTATGTTCCTAACTGACACACGGAACCAGCTCAACCACATCATGTGGAGACTCGCTATGCCCTAAGAGCAGAAGTCAGCCGCATCTCAGCAAAGGGGACAAGCCACCAAAGGCCTCTCATCCATAGCAAGCTACTTGAAAGTTAAAAAAGAAAACTAATAAAATCCCGTATTTACTGACTTGTTGTGTGTCTTTAATCCTATGAAAATATAAGCTTGACTTAAAAAAAAACTTAAGCTGTTAAATTATACTTCATAAATCAAGTACTACCCAAGCCCTGTGGGATTATTGCCCAAAATGAAGATAGTGGACTGACCTGTCTGTCTAAAGAGATGCTGAAGCACAAACCACCTGGAACGGAAAGCTGACTAGTGTAAACTTGTATTGCTGTCAACCCTGTGATGTTTTTAGAATGAAAACAAGACAAGGCCAGCAGGATGTCATGGCAGGTAAAGGTGCTTGCTGTCAAATCTTATGAGTTTGATTCCCAGAACCCACTGGGTAGAAAAAGAGAACCAACTCCATCAAGTTATCTTCTGACCCCCACACATGAACCATGGCGCATGTACTCACATCTAACAAATAAATGCATGTTTAAGTGTGTGTGTATACAGGTAGGTAGATGAAAGTCAGAGAGAGAGAGAGAGAGAGAGAGAGAGAGAGAGAGAGAGAGAGAGAGAGAGAGAGAGAGAGAGAGAGAGAGAGAGAGAGGAACAGGTGTGTGTATGTGACAGGTAAGAGTATTAGATGAATTAAGATTTATCATATAAAATAAACGTATCTGTTACTTTCCTTTCAATATTTTTCCCTCTTCAAAGCAAAATTCCCATTCATGATTATCACACATTCTCATAAAGCATAGGCTTAAAGGGATGTCATTTTCTTCAAACCTTAATGCCACACTCCTACCGTGTCGTTTAGTAAAAATCACCAACAGGATTGTCTCATGTGCTTGAGTTTGTGAACACTAGAAACATGAAGAATGGAGTGCTTCCCCCGGTAATTCAGTCCCTTCCTTCAGCTCCTTCAAGTAGATGGGGACTATGGTAGACACAAACTGATTACCTCTACAAAGGACATTTCCTCTCGGGTAAGAGGACAGAGGCATGAGCAGAAGTCACAAATCAATTACTTACAAGTGGAAAATCCTGATCCAACCAATTACTTGGCAGAAGCTAACTATATCTGCTTGACTCACTTGAAATCATATAATCACTGATGAGATAATCTCAGAACAACCTTATCATCTGTTACAATCTTTTTTTTTTCAAGACAGGATCTCTCTGTGTAATAGTCCTGACTGTCCTGGAACTATCTCTGTAGAGCAGGCTGGCCTCAAACGCACTGAGATCTACCTGCCTTTCCCTCCCAAGTGCTGGGGTTAAAGATGTGCACCACCACCACCCAGCACATACAATCTTAATATTGCATATGTTTTAAGACAAAGCATTTTTTCATACATGGAAAGGGGGTCTAGAAATGATGTTCTGATTAGCTTTTCTCTTACTATAAAAGATTATTACTCTGAATTCATTGTCTCTGGAGAAATTTGAACAAAAGCAAAGCAGTCTCCCAGGCCTTGGTCTCAGAGTGAAGGAAACTCTGGACCAGAAAACTGTGTAGTGGAAATACTATTTCCCCTCACATAGACGTTTTCTGCTTTCTCTGTGCCTGGTCCAGTGGTGATGCCATGGTGATGGAGTAACACAGGTTATGTGGCGGAGCTTCTAGAACTAGGAGCAGCAAGTCCCATCCCACCCTCAGACAACAGCCTCCCCACACTAAGAGGAAAGAAGGCAAGATTAAGGGGATGGGAGAGGTCGGGCCTGAAAGCGTGGGGCTGCAGATCCTGCCCCTGCATCAGAGAGCCTGTGGACCAACCAAACTTGAGGGGTGTTTGGAGATGTAGAACTGTGCACTGCCCCCTAGACAGTACCCCAGGAAAGGAATAAGAGCCAAATGGGTTCTGGGTGCACATGGAGTCTGGGCAGAAGATACCAATAAACAACCTACCTGCTATCTCCTTGTCACCAACCTTCAAAACCTCACCCATGGGAGGATGCATGGGAAGAGAGTGGCTGGATGCTTAAAAACAAGTGGCTTGGCTTGGAGATGTAGCTTAGTGAGTAGGGCATGTGCAAGCTCTGGGTTCAATCCCTAGCACCATATAAACTGGGTAAGGTAACAGAAACCTGTGATCCCAGCACTCAGGATAGGGGCGGGCAGAAGGTCAAGGACATTCTTGGCTACATAGAAAATTCAGTTCTAGCATGGGATACATAGGACCCAGTGTCAAAACAAATTTAAAAACTAACGATTGTATAGAAGGCTCATCCTAGTGGTTGGTGGTGAGTATAGAGACGTGTGGGTGCAGAAGGTGCTGAGAATAAGTGATGGATGAGCACTCACCCCTAACAAGAGGCATAATGTGCCATCTAAAGCTCAGGGCACACCATTGTGGGAGAGGGGGCAGAAGGCTAGGATCTTGATAAAGGAGTCTTTATCTTGGGGGTATGTAAGAATGTTGAAGAATAAACTCAGGACATTCAGTATTTACTGGATTACCCTCCTGACTCTATTCTGTCTCTTTCTCCCCTCCTTAGCATCTTTTCCTATAGTTTCTCAGTTCACATGCCCCCTCTCAGCCACAAACATGAGATACTACATCTGTGTACACCAGCACATCATGTTTCAAACTTCAAATACATACTGTAAAATTCAAATAAAAACAAACACCTGAAGAAAAGGAGGTGCATCTTATGTTCAATGGGTGACACTGTGCCTCTTTTTTTCCATTAAAATTAAGTTAGTCTGTTCTTTGACAACTTCATATGCATATATAATGCACCCCAATTGCTTTCCTTTGATGGAGGTTGCCCTTCTGTGTATGTTTCTCCTATTGGTTGATGAATAAAGCACTGATTGGCTGATTGGCAAGGGGCTGGGAGATGAGAATTCAGGGAAACATAGGCAGAGTCAGTCGCCATGTAGCAGGAAAGGAGTTGCAGGTCCCGCATTCTCTGGTAAGCCAAGACCATATGGAAATATATAGATTAATAGAATGGGATAATAATTAAGACAGAGCTATCCAAATAAGAAGCCCTAGTCATTGGCCAACAGTTTCATAATTAATATAGCATCTGTGTATTTATTTGGGATCAAGGGCAGGACCCTGCTGGGCCTACTCTTTTTTTAAAGATTAATTTATTTTTTATCACTTTTTATTTTAATTTTAAATAGCTTGTTTTACATGTCAATCCCAGTTCCCTCTCCCTCCCCTCCTCCCTCACCCCCCCATCCCCCCCAGCCTCCCACCCTATTGCCAATTCCTTCCACATAGGGGATATCTAGAGTCTGACATTTCCCTCAGGGTAGGGTCCAGGCACTCCTCTAAGAGTCCAGGCTGAGAGAGCATCCCTCTTTGTGCTATGGGCACACTATGACTGTTTGTATTCCAGGGATAGACACTGATCCACTGCTCAGGGCCCCATAGGTTGCCCAGGCCTTCTCACTGACACTCACATTCGGGGGGGTCCAGATCAGTCCCATGCTGGCCTCCCCGCTGTTGGTCTGGGGTCCAAGAGCTCTCCCCTGTTCAGATCAGCTGTCTCTGCTGGTTTTGCCAGCCCATTCTTTGCCAATTTGCTCATCACTCCTCTCTCTCTGTCACTGGGTTTCTTGGGTTCAGTTCAGTGATTAATTGTGTGTTTGCCTCTGCTTCCATTAATCACTGGATGAAGGCTCCCGGATGGTTATAAACATCAAGTTCATTATCAGGAATGGGCATTCGAGGTGGTCTCTCCACTATTGCTTAGCTTGCCAATTGGTGTTATCCCTTTAAATCACTAGAGGTCACTCTGGTGCCTGATCTGTCTTCTAAGCTATGATTCCCTCTTCCCCCTATTCTACCCCCACCCACTCAGACTTCCTGTTCCCCCATGACCTACTCTCTCTTCCTCTTATATGTTTATGTGTAAAGGTGTTTGCTTGCACATTATGTGTACCAGGTGCCTGCAGTACCTGGAGAGGCCAGAGGGGGGAGCCTGAACCCCTAGGACTACAGTTGCAGGCTCTCTCCAATCCCTTTATCTCCTTCTCATTCTTATTATTCCTTTATATATCCCCATATCAATCCTTTTCCAGATCCATGACTTCAGGCTTTGTTTTGTGAATTATGCAAGCTGTCTACTAATGAACTATATCCCCAAACTCTTGAACACTATTTACTGGTGTGCATGTACATGTGTGCTTGTGGATTCCTAAACATGTATGCACGTGTCTATAAGCCAGAGGTAGGTGTTGGGTGTCTTTCCCAATCCCTCACCACCTTATTTTTGAGACAGGGTCTATCACTGAACGTGAAGCTCATGAATCTAGCTAGGATGGCTAGACAATGAGTTCCAGGGTTCCACCTGCTTTGCCTTGCCAATGCTGGAGATATGAACTCATGTCACTACACGCACTTTTTTATGTAGGAACTGGGCATCCAAACACAGGCCCTCACCCTCCTGCAGCATGCACGTTACCAGATGAGCCATCTCCTCAGGCCCCTACTGACCACTTTAAATGTGACTTGCCCAAAATGAAATGGGATACATCATACACCTTGGATAACAAAGACAGTATCAAAAGCAAAGAATGCTAGTATTTTATATTATTATATTTTCAATATATAGGATTAAACAAAATATGCTGTTAAAATTGATTTTGCCTGTTTCCTTTTGTATCTTCTGATACGGTTAATGGAGTGTTTGAAACTACACACGTAGCTTGCATTTGTAGCTGACATTTGTGCTTCTCTAAGAGGACACTGACTTAGGTGCACAGGAAATACTGAAGATCTGCTTAAAGTGGAGACTCAGGACTGACCTCCACTGCGTCTAACTCAGCTCTCTAGGTTTGGGGCAGGAGCTATCTGAAATAAAAAGGAGCATTTGTTTGCTCCTGAATTTAAGCCAAGTTTAATTTGGGGGCTGGAGAGGTAGTTCAGTAGTTAAGAGCACTTTTTGCCTAATCATGAGGACCAGAGTTCAGGTCCCAGCATCCATGTTGGGGAGGCTCCCTAACACCAGTGATTCCACCTCCAACAGCTCCAATGCCCTCTCCTGGTCTCCTCAGGTACCCAAATACACATGTATGCATACACTCACACAGACACATACACAGACATGCATACTCATGCATAAATAAAAATTAAAATAAATCATTAAAATATGTATATGTGTATATTTGACTCGTTGCTTTCTTCTTTTTCTCCTCTGACTCACAAATACCTAATCCTCCTCGTGTTTCTCATTCTCAGTTATCCAGAAGGAAAATCTGCTTGGCCCATATAATCCTCCAAGCCCCTCTACCAAACCCTTTAGCTGATTCGATTCCTCCCCAAAACAGTCTCCAGTCCCTTTGCTGTCACCTGTGTTCATTTATCCTCTGCTTTCCTCCCCCTCCCCTCTCCTTTAGCATTTTGTTAGGAAAAGAAAAAAATCCAAGTGATGATTTAAAAGGGAAAATTTAAACTCTCATTTTTGGAGCCCAGTTTAATGCCCACACAATTTTATCTATACACAATAAAATGTGTGTTTTATTTTGGGCTTTTTGTGCTGGTTTGGTTGGATTTTTGTTTAGTTTTGCTCCCCACCCCTTCCCAAGACACCCCTTCCCTTATGAAGTCCTGACTGGCCTTGAATCCAAGACCTTTTCTGACCGAGTGCTAAGATAACAAGCCCGACCACCATGCCTGGCTAACGATAGTTTTCTTAATGTCTTGACCTATTCCCTACCACAAAATAAATGAACGCCCCGCCCCCCACAGGCAAAGCATTCACGTGTAGGGGACCTTTGGAGTGACCTGTGGGTTTCATTTTCTTCTCTTCCCTGGAGATTCTGGGGTTGCTGGTGTACCAACGCCAGTGGGCACGAACAGTTTCTCACATTTGCATAATTGATTAGCAACGCAAGAGTTTCCCAGCTTCTGGTGGGGAAATGGATCCCTGCATCTTTAAGGCTCCGCGGGGCTGTCTGCTCTGGCGACGCAGGCAGGGCAGGCTCTGCCGCAGAGACTCATCCTATCGCTAAGGTCCAGTTAGCCAAGGTGGAGGATGGGAAAAGAATGGAGCTGTCCCAGCTCCTCAATGAGATCAGGGCAAACTATGAACAGCTTCTCACCAGAAATCAGATAGAGACGGTGCTGTCAACACGGATGCAGGTAATGATTTCATTCAGCCAGGCACCTTCAGGATAAGGAGACAGTCCATGTCTACCCAATTCCTGTCCCGGCCTCTCTGAGGTACAGTATTTCCTTTTCCACGCAGCATCTACTGGGGAGGCAATGTAGGTGTTTCTGCACTGGGTCTGGGGGTGACAGACAGAGATAAACCCTGTGGCTGTGCCGCCGAATGACCATTCAATAAATATTGATTGATGAATCGGAATTTTATAGAGAGCATAAGGTGACCGTCATTACTAAAACATGGAGTCAACAAACAATAAAATGGTGCACTCCAACCTCTTTAGATTTTTTTTCCAGGAAAGATGCATTCCAAACACTCTCAAAGATATTATGGAGTTAATTATAGAAGCAATTTAGATAACATCTGTAGAATGAAAGCTTGCTAGTCAAGATTGTTTGCCTGCACATTCTGAGGAGAGAAACGCAAGTAAAATATTTTTAAAGGTCTCTATTATTTTTTTCCTTCCATGCATTCAGCTTTATACTGGTTGCTATAAATAGAATCGTCTGAGTGTGTGAACATGGTTTTCAGAATCAAGGATACAAATTCTAACAATCAAAATCCCCCAGCTGGGTAGTATCCACTTTTTTTTTTTTTTTTTTTGCATTTGAACTAAGAGAACGGTTTACTTCTGACACAATGCTAGATATTTAAAGATATTTAAAATAAGTGAAACAGAGCCAACTCAGACCGAGTCTCAATTCAAATTCCATACAAAAACTATTAGCAAGAAATCATAGGACTTCTTGTGTTCCATTAGCAACTTACTGGAATATCATCATAGAGTTTGCTTGTGGCTAACATCTCAAGTTTTCAAAAAGAATGATCAGTTCCCTAGATTAAATAAGGTCACTGGCTATTGGTTTAGACATTGGAGAAGTTTGTTCACCTTCATATGACAGGGAAAAATATTAAGAGATGACAACTTTTGAAAATTATAAACCAAATGAATGCTTTATTTTACAAAGTAGAAGCCTAAATTGAGTTTACAAGTTCCAATGATGAACTGAGTGACTTTGAATTTAAAAGCAAAGCTCTCCTAAGTTCTGTTTGCAACACTTTATAACATAAAGGTTCTTGAGAGAAATGGTTTTTCCCAAATAATTCACAAAGTAAGTTTATTTTATTACCACAACATATGGCAAAGCCCTGGGTTCAAACCCTAGCACCAAACATGTAAATAAGTCAAATAAAATAAGCATATAGCTACTGTAGCTAGCAATTACTGCATAAAAAGTCACCCCTAAAACTCAATGAGCTAAAATTTAGGCTATTATATTCTGTCTTGTAATTCTGTGGGATGAGGAGGCTGGGATGCGGGGACTCTGGTACTACTCGAAATGCAGAATAGGATGCAGTCACCTGGGGCTCCTACTGACTGGCATACTCCAAGTGACTGATTAATGTGTTTGGGACTTTGGCAGCGGAATGTAAAATTGTATCCTGAGCCTGCTTCCCTCTCCATGTAGTCTCAGGTCCCTTCCTTCCTAGCCTCCCTACATGACCCTCTCTAACCAGGTATCCAGATTTCTTCTACAATGATGACCCAGGGCTCCCAGAAACACAATGTGGGAGCTAGAGGCTTCTTAAGGCATAGCCTCGAGTGGGCACAGTGTCACCTCTACCACAGCAAGGCTCAGGACGTGAACTTGGGGAGGGGTGGTTCACCGGAGACCATCTTGGGACTCTAGCTACCGCACAGTTTACCTGCCAGTTCCCCACCGGGAATTCAAAAGACCAGTGTCCCCATAGCCTTATATTGTTTCCAAAAGCCTTTCCGTTCTTTTTTACAGTTGCTCCAGTAGATGCTGGTTGCTTGACTTTGCCAAGTTAACACTAAATGTGTGGTGATCAGCTGATGAAAGAAAGGAAAAAAAATCCCTCTAGCATCTTTCTTTTTCCATTTTTTGCGTGGTGTGGGGGGGTTACATGTATGTGTGTGCATGTTTGCATGAGTATGGGTGAACTATGCTGGTAGGGGACCACAATGGTTTCAAAAATTGTCCTCCATCACTCGTCCACTTTATTTGAGGAGGGTTTGTCAGTCAAATCCAGAGCTCGCGGATGTGTCCAGACCTGAGATTTCCTATCCCACCTTCCCAGGCTGGAGTTACAGGCAGGCTTCCATACTTACTCAGCATTTACATAGGTTCTGGGCATCTGAACTCCTGCCTGTAGGATTGCATGACAAGCAATTAGTTACTGAGATAACTCTCCAGCCCTTTTTTCTCATATTTTGCCCTAAATTTTATTTACAAACCTTTATTGACTCTGGATTCCCTTAAACAAAATCTACCACATAATCGAATTTACAAATTTAAAAGGATATAAAAAGTTGCCAGTCTGTTTTTTTTTCCTTCAAATCAACTCAATGCATTGCTCCTAATGAGGTCAAATGTTGGTAATCCTAATGCTGTTAACTGGTGTTTTCTTTTAATTCCATCAACATGAAAACATTTCAAACAAAACAAAAAATATTCCACCACCACCCCCTGCCCATGCCTGCCAGACAGGCATTCTACCAAGCTGCACGGCTTTCCCTAATTGTTTTTATAATAGGAGAACATTTAGAAAATCACCTTTAAGATGCATTTTTGGGGGACTTGGAAGATAGCTCAGTTATCCTGTGAAAGTGTAAGGAGTAATTTTGATCCACAGGACCTACATATAAAAGTGAAAGTTGGTGGTATGTGTTTGTGATCCCAGCAGAGAGATCTGGAGACAGCAAATGGACACTGGGGCTCACTGGCCATTCTAGCCTCATCAGCAAGTCTGGGTTCCAGTGAGAAACCATGTCTCAAAAAAAAGTTTATTTTAAGACAAGAAAACCAAAGAGGGTGGCTCCAGAGGGACCACACTAGAGGCTGACTCTAGTGTATTTGTGCTTTCACAAGCATATGCCTACATGTCTAGCGCTCGCGCACGTGTGTGCAAGCATGCATGCGCGGACACACACACACACACACACACACACACAGAACCTTTATTATTATTATTATTATTTTTTTTTTTTTTTGGTTTTTCGAGACAGGGTTTCTCTGTGGCTTTGGAGGCTGTCCTGGAACTAGCTCTTGTAGACCAGGCTGGCCTCGAACTCACAGAGATCCGCCTGCCTCTGCCTCCCAAGTGCTGGGATTAAAGGCGTGCGCCACCACCGCCCGGCTCAGAATCTTTTTTATTACTACCCCAATATCCAAACTTAAGATGCCTTCTAAAAAGATCATTTTGAAAAAAATAAAAAAGGTTTCCTCGACACAGAATTTCACTTAAGAACCTTGGTGCCTATGACAGCTTAATTTTCCAATTTACTGGTGTAATAATACATTTTCTAAAGATGCCTACTCCCAGTCCATGCATCCAGAATTGACCCCCATTTTGGATGTACAGCTGTGTATCTGCTTCTATGAAGCAGCCTACAAAAAAAAAATGTTGGAGCCAGGCATTGGTGACCCACGCCTTTAATCCCAGCACCCGGGAGGCAGAGGCAGGCGGATCTCTGTGAGTTCAAGGCCAGCCTGGTCTATAGAGCGACTTCCAGGACAGGCTCCAAAACAATACAGAGAAACCCTGCCTCGAAAAACCAAAAAAAAAAAAAATGTTGGAAGGTAATCACTGAATTTCAATCAATCTTCCTTATCGACACATAAGGGAATGTGAAAATTTAGAGGTCACCAATTTGTCTTGAAAACTTTCTCTTCATAAAACAGATGTGTTTCTCTGTATTTTGTGGGCTGCTGTAGCTGGAAGGGACTTTTGAGACCATTGTATATCAGAGAAGATTGGGGCTGAGAGCATAATTGAGAGGCTCAAGCATTTGATTGATGAGTAATGAAGCACCAGAACACACTCTTGTAACTGTGAAAAGAAAATCTGATTGTGAAAAGAAAATGGGATTTGATTCCTATATAACTGTGCTGTGATTGCTTTTGAAGACCTCCTTTTCAAGAGTGCCCTTTGGTTGTTCTGCTTTTGTTGTTTTGGTTTTGTGTTGTTGTTTGCTGTTGTTACTGTTGACTTTCTTACAGCTAGAGGAAGATATAACCAAAAAAATGGACAAGGATGAGGAGGCTCTGAAGGCAGCTCAGGCTGAACTCAGGGAGGCCCGCCGCCAGTGCCACCACCTGCAAGTAGAGATTGAGTCTCTCCACGCTGTGGTAAGGAAGATCCCAAGAAACTGGCTTATTGCACCCCAGAGACCTGTGGTTTAGGGAGAGGAGGGGGCTTGGGAAGGCAACTTGCTGGCAGAGCGTCTGCCCAGCATGTGCAGCAGAGAGGAAAGAAGACACCGTCACTCTGCAGTGGAGGCCCCTGAACGCTGGACCCGAACCTCACTCTTTCCCCACCCAGTGCCTGTAATCAGCTCACCAGAGGCTCAGTTTATACCTAGAGGAACTCAATTATACTTGCTCATGACTCTGGGGCTCCCTGGCTATTGATATGAGAAAATGAATCTGTGTTGTTATTATCTGTAGTCTTCTAACAGCTGGGTTCTTGCCATTGAGGTTTCTAATGGGAAAATTGTTAAGCACTTTCCGAATATGCCTTTTTAAAATTCCATTTGTTTGTTTATGTACGTGCACATGTGAAGTCAGGGGACAGCTTCTGTGAGCCAGACCTCCTCCCACCAGGAGGGACCAGGGGACTGAACTCAAGCTGAGCAGCACCTTTATCCACTGAGCGTCTCATCGGCCCCTAGCATGCTTCTTTCATAAGCAGCCTGCTTTACCTCTGACCTTCATTATATTTTACAGAATCAAATAATTCAGAATGACAGTATGCTAATCACAATGTAAAGGACTTCTTGTTGTTGTTGTTGTTGTTTTCCTTGCCAAACGAATGAGTACAACATTATTTTGGAATACAGACGGCTATCTAGTTACGCATGTTTTAAAAGATATCCAGTACTGGAGATTAACCCCAGGGCCTCATACCTGCTCAACGAGCGCTTTCCTGCGGAACCGCGTCCTCAGCCCTTGCTTGCTGTCACTGTGTTGCTGTTGCTGAGAGGTTGGCCTTGAACTGGTAGTCCTCCTTCCTCCTCGTCCTGAGTAATAGGCTATGATTACAAGTGAGTGTCATCATGTTCAGCGACTAAATATAATTTTCTTAAAAAAAAAAAAAAAAAGGGAAGCCAGGCTGAGAAAAAAAAAAAGATTGCCATTAGTTCAAGGTCAGATTAAACTACAGAATGAATGAGGCCTCGGTACACACACCAGTAATTCCAAGTTCAAGACCAGCCAGACTGCTGTCTGAAATAGCAGAAAAGGGGCCGGCAAGATGGCTCAGCAGGGATAGGTGCTTGTCAAAAAGCCGGATGCCCTGAATTTGATCTCCCATTCTCACGGGAAGGAACAAGAAAAACTATTTCTGAAAGCTGTCTTCTGACTCCACATGCATCCATTCACATACGCAAAATAAATGTGAAAAAATCAAATAGCAAAAAGAAAAAGTTCTCCTGCATAAGTGAAGCACAACTATTATAACCTTTAAATAATAATAATAAAGTGGGCTACAGATGTGACTCAGTGCCTATCCTGTTCAAGGCCCTGGCTTTGATTGATAATGCCAAAAAAAAAAAAAAACAAAAATAGACAGACAGACAGACAGATGGCAGCAGAATGGAACAGGCGACAACATCGCAAATGAGACTTGAGAAGCCCTCTCTGTGTCGTTGGCTCACTGTTGATGATCTGTCCACAGGAAAGGGGCCTTGAAAACTCTCTGCAGGCCAGTGAGCAGCATTACCAGACGCAGCTGCAGGACCTGGAGTCGGTGATTGACAGACTAGAAAGGGAGCTGCAGGAAGTGAGGCGCGGCATCGAGAGGCAGCTTCAAGAGCATGAGATGCTTCTCAACACCAAGATGAGGCTGGAGCAGGAAATAGCAACGTACCGGCGCCTGCTGGAACAGGAAGAGCTCAGGTACCTAAGCCCACATCACTAATGGCACAAGGTGGCATGGGGCCACATGAACAGAGCACTGTTGATGCCATCAGAGAAACCAAATCCAAAATAAAGCCCACCACCACCATGGCTGTTCACTGAGCTCCTATAGGAAAGCGGAATTAGCACACCCTCCAGGGAGCATGGCCACTACACCCAGCCTGCTCAAACCAGGGAGTTCGTACCAGAGTTGGCTGTTACAATTCTTGTTCACTGAAGAGGCTTTTCTTAGCCTTCTACTTTCTTCACTGTTCCTTTCTTTTAGGACTAGTTTTTGCCTTTTATAGATCATCGCCAAAGAAATTTGGTGACTCACACATTATCATCTTTTCCTAACCCCTCCCCCCAGTGAACCCCAAAATATTACTATAGCTAGGGGATGGGGCTCAGCTAGTAGAGGGTTTTCTCAGCATCACATAATTCCTGTAATCAAAGCATTTGGGAGGCGGAGGCAGGAAGATCAGGAGTTCAAGGTCATCCCCAGCTCCATAGCACGTTGGAGGCCAGCTTGAATTACAAGAGACCTTCTCAAAGAGAAGAAGAAGAAGAAGAAGAAGAAGAAGAAGAAGAAGAAGAAGAAGAAGAAGAAGAAGAAGAAGAAGAAGAAGAAGAAGAAGGTGATTCTGTTACAAGCATGGAAAGCAGTAATGTTCTGAGTCACATTTAAAAGGCTCAGGTATCTTGAGATAAAAAGGTGTTAACAGAGTAATTCTTACTTATTCAATATTATATTTTACAACCATTTATAAGGCCTTAGACTCTTGAGTATGGCATTACCTCCAGGTCTCTATATCCCCATAACAATAAATCTTTGTTCTTGATTGTTTCAGAATTCTGAGTCTTCTGCAAAACCAGACAAAATAAGTTTAGCCTGTGATAAGCCTTGGCATGTCTTAAATCCTTCAAAATCATAAACTGAATTCAAAATACACCACTTACTAGCTGGGTGACTTTGGACAACTTATCTAACCTCTCTGTACTTCCATTTCAGATATTATGGCTGTATCCAAGGAGAGAAAAAGGAAGAAAAACCTACCAAGAGTAAAGTTGGCTTTCTTCTCCCCTCAGGTGAGTTTCTCACAAACTAAACTCATTTGAAAATAGACATGCTATTTGTGGAGATTGTACAAAAACTTCTCCAAAGCAGCAAAAGAGGGAATTTCAGTACTTCAGTGTCGTTTTGATCCCACCCCCCACCCCACCCCTTCTCTATTTCCCCTTTTTTCAACATTGTAACTTAATGTAACGTTTTTCACAGCCATTATAAATGAAATATCTTTTTCAACAAAAGTCTTACAAAAGTATGAGAATGATAATGTGGAGACAATGACCCAACAGGCAGTATTAAATGGAAACACGGTGAAGGAGAGTGCGGAGGCTTGCGGCACCATTCAGTAAGTAAAACAGCTTGGACTACGAAATATTAAACATGATGAAATTCACTTCAACTGAGCAGCTTGGCAGTGTTTTTCAAATATTTCAAATGCTATCAATGCATTGTGATTTTTCAGACAGACAGGAATATACACATATAATACAAATAAGAGTGTGAAAATAATTCACCCTTTTTTCTTTTTTCTTTTTTTTTCTTTTTTTCTTTTTTTTTTTTTTTTTTTTTTGGTTTTTCGAGACAGGGTTTCTCTGTGGCTTTGGAGGCTGTCCTGGAACTCGCTCAGTAGACCAGGCTGGTCTCGAACTCACAGTGATCCGCCTGCCTCTGCCTCCCAAGTGCTGGGATTATCACCCTTTTTTCTACAACTAAAATCAGAATTTAAGAATTGTGTAGAGCTGGGTGTTGGTAGCTCACGCCTTTAATCCCGGCACTCGGGAGGCAGAGGCAATTGGATCTCTGTGAGTTCAAGGCCAGCCTGGTCTACAGAGCAAGTTCCAGGAAATAGAAACCCTGTCTCAAAAAACAAAAACAAACAAACAAAAAAGAATTGTGTAGAATCCCAGCACTTGGAAAGAAAAGGCAGGTGAATCTCTGTGAGTTGGAGACCTGCCTGATCTACATAGTGACATCTAAAACAGCCAGAATTAAAATAGCAAGACCTTTTCTAAAAAGAAAATAAATAAAAATAAAAGAATTGTGTAGAAATTCTAAGAATTCCATATTAAGGATTATATTCTGATGGTTGTTATAGTTGTATGTGTCAATTAGAAACTCCACAAGCAGGGTGTGGAGAGATAGATGGCTGTGGTAAAGAGCACACAGTGGTTCTGACATCCTCTTCTGACTTCCGTGGGTACCAGGCATGGACCACTTGGTACACATACAATAATGCAGACAAAACACACACACAAAATAAACAAATATGAATTTTTAAAATCCCACAGCCTACACATTATACATATCTCTATTCACAAATATGAACTGTACATTGTGTCTATTTCTTCTATTAAAAAGTGTATTTTCTCATTTCAGGACAGAGAAAGTGGATGAAGTTATAAAAGAATGGGAAGGTTCGTTCTTTAAAGATAACCCCCGATTGAGGAAAAAGTCTGTTTCTCTTCGATTTGATCTCCATTTAGCAGCCACTGATGAAGGCTGTTTACAAAGCAGGCAGGGGAATCTGCCAGACATTGAAGTCAGGCTTATCATGCGAAGATCATGTAGCATTCCCTCCATCAAGGCCCCACCAGCAACCAACTAACCCAAAGACAGTACTTGTTTTATCAGTGACACTAGGATGGACACCCAGCCCCAAAAGTGAGTTATTCCATATGTATGGATAATGTTAAGATGTTGTGGGCTGTGGCTCTCTATAGAGAACACATATGGTAAGAAGTAAAGTTGTTAGGACTCCAAATGTGAGCTTAATTTTTGGAGAGGGGGTGCTTAAAAATAAAGCAGAAATTCGGTGTGGTTTCTGGTTTATTTATCATACAAATAATTGTTATCCTGGAAAGCTTTATCAGAGACTTGAAGTATAAGGTGGCTTAGTTAAGTCGGCCATGTTCCTCAATAGCTGAACATCCTCAGGATAGTGGATCTTGTCTGGATACTGAAGAGTTATACTGAGTTACCCTCCATGGTTTCAGGACCAATTGGACCTAAAATGTTTGTTCTACTTCTAAAAAGACAGCCATTAGGAACAAATGTTTAAGGAGGAGACCCAATATTCCCTTAGGATTTTTCCTTTTGAGACAATCATTTGAACCCTAGGAATTAAGTGGTTTATCTGTGAGCAATTGTGAATGAAGTATAGAGCACACCTCAAGGTTATTTTGATGATTAAAAAATTGGGGTGCCCTATATCTTAAAGTTCTTTTAGAATCAGTGTCTGATTTGCAGGAGAGTCACTTTGTTGAAAGGACTGTAAAGGTGGTATCCTTATATACACACACCTGTACAAACAAAACTTATACAGCAAGTTGAAAAGATGGTCACTCTAGTGACTAGGACAGTTACCCAACCGCTCCTCATCTGAACTCTTCCATCTGTAAAATGACACATGAGCAATGTTGGCTATGGGCCTTAGAGAAGGTACTCTGTGAAGTAGGAGAAGGAGTTCTTGCAGTCATTTGTGTGAACTAACAGCATAGTATTGCTAGCTGAGCTGAGAGTGTCTGCAGGACTTGTCTTAAAACTGTTCAAACCGTAATAAACATAGATGTAAAATACGTTTGTGACTAAGTGATGAGTTGTTGCAATGATTAAAAGAAAAAACCTATTTGTTTAATGCAGGTATATTGAGACCTTAAATAATAAATACCTGTTTTAAGACACTAGATGGCTATAGGCTTTTTTTCCTAAACAACAACAAAAAGGAGTATAAACCACTGTTCTTTGTTTCCAGCTGAAGTATCCTAAGGGCTATAGCTACACTAGCATTTTAGTGCAGTCTTCAAAAGCAAAACCCCTCCCTCTCCGTCCCTCCCTCCCTCTCTCTCTCTCTCGCTTTCTCCCCCCCCCCGTGTGTGTGTGTGTGTGTGTGTGTGTGTGTGTATACATGTATATGTGTATATATACTGACTAGTAAATATGCATTAGTCACAAGGAAATTATGTTAAGTAACTTTTAATATAATACAGGGATTTAACATGTCTTTTTTTCTTTCTATTACCTCGGGTTCCTTTTAGCCTAACACAATCTATTTAGTAAAAAGGAATGATGCTGTTTTGTCAAAGATACAACAGCATATTAAGTGTTTTTTCTTGCATAAGCATCTGACCTATAATTGCATCCTAAACATAAAAATGTTTCTTTTGGGATGGAGGCCATACAACAGTGACATAGCTTTACCTAGCACACAGGAGGCACTGGATTTAGACCTCAGGAAAAAGGGGGGGAAAGTTTCATTCATAATTACATGCTAAAACTTTATTAAAGCTATGAAGTGCATACAAGTACTGGTTACTGTACTATGCAACAATGATTACTGTAAAGCGATACATTTAGTGTAATCTACTGCAATACTATCAGTACTGGGCATTGTGAATTAACAGCTTGATAGATAAATTCCACTATTCAGCTATTGTGTGTATAACATGCTGTACTTGAATTTGTAAATAAGTTTTGTTTGCCCCGAGGCATTTTAAAATCGGAATATGAATTTACCAAAGTAAATGATACCGCTATAATAAAAAAATTGAAACATGTAATGCTGGCTTATATCTGAGCTCTTTTTTTTTTTTTTTTTTTTTTTTTTTTGAGCAATACAGGGTTTCTCTGTATCGCTTTGGAGCCTTTCCTGGAACTCACTGTGACCAGGCTGGTCTTGAACTCACAGAGATCCACCTGCCTCTGCCTCCTGAGTATGGGGATTAAAGGCATGAGCCACCAATGCCCAGCTCCTATCTGAGCTCTCTTATTCCAAAGATGTCTGTATGTGATTAAGCCAAGCAAAGCTAGCTCACTTGAGTAAGAAAGAAAACTACAGTCACCAGTAGATGGTGGGTTTAACTTGGTTTGCAAGGTAAACTAAGGATGGCATGCTGATATTTTTAAAACCCAGCTGGGGGCTGGAGAGATGGCTCAGCGGTTAAGAGCACTGACTGTTCTTCCAGGGGTCCTGAGTTCAATTCCTAGCAACCACATGGCCCTCTGCTGGCATGAAGGCAGAAGACTGTATACATAATAAATAAAATATTTTTTAAAAACCCAGCCGGGTGCCGACAGTACACTCCTGTAAACCCCACACTGGGAAGGCAGAGGCAGGAAGATTTTTAGTTCTAGGCCCAGCCTGAACTATGCAATGAGATCCTACACACACACACATACACACACAAATCATAACCATAACTATAAAGCCCTATAATTCTGGAAAAAGTATAGCAGTAGACAGCATTATTTGCAAAGTTCTTGCAGGACTCCAGTCACCGAGGTGAGCAGATTGTTTACAATCCTCACAGCGACTCTACAAAATAATACTATTCTCTCTTAGAGAGGAATAGAAATGAATATTCCTCCATCTCCTGAAAATATTTCAAATGTATGAGTTCATAACAAAATACAAAAATAAAGAGTAATTCCAGCTACTAAGAGCTGTAGTACCCATGTGCAGGCTGTGCCAATAATTAGTCAAGTGAGAGGAGGGTTTGATCTGTGTCTCCTTGGCCCCAAGTTCACACCTGAAGACAAAGAGAAGGCAATGTTCACCTCTGGTTGCTGCCTTCCCTGCCTCACAGTTGCTTGAAAAAAATATATACATTGAAATATCTGGTGAGGAACTACTCAAATGTACAGTTCTTCTTCAATGAAAACTGTCTCTAGGAGTAAAGAATTTTTTTTTGTTGTTTCCCGAGACAGGGTTTCTCTGTATTGTTTTGGAGGCTGTCCTGGAACTAGCTCTGTAGACCAGGCTGGCCTCGAACTCACAAAGATCCTCCTGCCTCTGCCTCCCAAGTGCTGGGATTAAAGGCGTGCACCACCACCGCCCGGCCTCTGTTTCTCTTTTAGACTGGTTAAATCTCGTGTAGCCCAGTGTGGACTTGAAATCCAGATCTTCCTGCTTCCACCTCCCAAATTCTGGGATTAAAGGTGTATATCACCACTGCCTGGCTGGCCTCGATGGTTAACTAATGGCTAGCTCCACCCTCCGATCTTCAGGCAAGCTTTATTTGTTAAAGCACAAAGTATCACCATACACACACACACACACACACACACACACACACACACACACACACACACACACGGTGCCTACTGTCCCCTCCTTTTCTATCACTCCACCCCACAACCGCCAAAGCAGGGAAGTAGCAAGGCTGGACTTGCTGAGCAGTGCTAAGGAGAATCCTAGATCCCTGCTGTGACCATTCATCTGACAAACTCTCCTTTAGTCTTTCCTTTCAATGTGCTCTTTCATTTCCTTAATTTCTACTCATGAGTATAAAAATATTGTGCGATGGAAGAACGGGACAATATTATCACTTAATCTGGCACTACAAACTTCTAAAGATTCCTCATTTCCTGTTGTCACAACCAGGATAAGGGCTAGCAGGTTTCTCTAAGTGATAACTTTGTCGTTAGATAACTGTTCCTTTGTCCTCCACCCTGACTCACATCAACTAGGTGTTTCAATACTTTCTATGGTCCGCCCAAGTGCTTGGAATTAGTAAAAAAAAGACCCTTGGGATGGTCCAGAAAGGTGCCTCTACACACACTGAGCACATAATTACAAGACTGGCCCTTAGAAACCATGGGTGATTATAAAATTGTCCCGTCCAGATGTCTGAGCCTTTGTTTCCAAGACTTTCCGAGATTACAGATGGTCCAGTCCCATACAGAGGGTATCTAGACACAGGACTACTAACAGTCAAAGAAAGGATTGGCCTGGGAAAGTTCCAGAAGGGCATCACGAAGAAAACAGTAAAGCTGGCTATCTGAAGACAGGCTAAGATGAATTGGTTCTCCTGGAAAGAAATGTAAATTGTCATAGGTATGCGACCTGCTGAGAGTGAGCTGACAGCTGCGGACCCTAAGCTCTGAAACCCGTCGCTATCACTCAGTCTCTAGAAGTATCTGGAAAACTACAAAACTCCCGTGTTGCTTTTCGCTGAGGCTGTTGAGGCAGGGAGCCCTGCTGGGCGCCAGCGAGGACCTAATCGCGGCGACCCGAGTCCTCCCCGCCTCCATCCTCCATCCTGCAGCGGCGTACAGAGGACCACAGCGAAGGGAAACGCCGGGGTGCGGGAGCTGCGTCCCGCCCTCTCCCGGGAGAGGCTCCGGCGTGCCTTCGCCCGGCGCGGGTCTCACACGGCGGCACCCACCGCCCCGGAGAATCCCCGCGGCGCTCTCGGTGCAGTTGCTGCCGCCCGGCCGCGAACCAGGCCCGCAACGCGGCCGGGCCTACTCCGCCCTCCTCGCCGTGACGAATCGGCTCCCGGCTGGGACAGGATCCAGACTGGAAGAAGGCTGAGGCAAGTGTGGAGCCTGGAAAAAAATCTCGGCTGCACTAAGCCTCGCCGCGTCCTCCCTGGAAGGCCCGTTCGTCTGAGGAGAGCCGGCCGCGGCCTGCAGAGAAATCCCGGAGCGTGTGGAAAGTGCGAGCGCGGAAGCTCCGGCGCGAGGGGCGGGGCGAGCGCGGGACAAAGGGAAGCGAAGCCGGAGCTGCGGGCGCCTTTTCGGCCCGCGGGTGAGTGTTTCCAAGTGGGCCCAACCCGGTCGAGGAGGGTGGCGAGCTGTGGTGTTTCGACTTGGCGGGACCCCGAGTTCCCGCGGGGTGCTGGGGATCGGGCTGAGCTCCGAGGCGGGAACTAGGGCCGGTGCGGCCTCTGTGAGGCCTAGCGGCGGCGGGGTCGCAAAAAAGCCCCATCCGGGACAGCTGCTCGGAGGCGCCACTTGTCCCTTTACGCTGGACCCAGGACGCTGGCCGAGCTCCGATGCACACCCCCCCTCGCGGGGGGGTTGCCAGAAAAGCTCGTCCTCGGCCACAAACTCAGAGGACCTCCGGAAGCCCTCGGGGCAAGGCCAGCGGGGTTCCTCACCCACCTGGAAGGTGGTTCCCCTTTTGGTTCAGGCAGCGACCTAAAGACTCCCGGGGTGGCCTGGAGTGAAGAGTGAACTCTGGGACGGTGTGGGTTGGGTTTAAATCCACCTCTGGCTTTAGACATTTTATCGTAATCGCCCTGAGACTGTTTCTTCATTTGTAAAATGGGGACAGCCGTCTGTATCTGGTAGGGTCGTTGTGAGTAGTGAGCAAGACCGTGTAATAAGCCTACCTTGTAAGGTAATTATTCAGCGAATGCTGAGTTCCGTGCTAGGCATTAGGGTCAGATCCACTCTTAAGAGAGCAATCATTTGAACATATTAGCAGTGGAGTGTAAGGTAGCAGGGACATTGTTACAGTTTCTGTCGGGGCTCCCCACAGCAAGGCCTACTAGGTGTTGATGGAAAGAAAAGAGAGGCCTGGGTTGGAAACCTGAGCTGTTTCCACATCAGAACTCTTGCCCTAATGATTTGAGGCATTTTCTTAGAATGAAAAGTAGAAGAAAAAAAAGTATTGCTTTACATAGTGTTGAATGAAAATGCTCCAGAAGTCATAGTATGTTCATTACCATTTGTGGTGTATGTAGAGTAAGGAGTGAGCTCACAAATTTATGAAGACTTGATCTAGGTTTGAGCAATACAGTAATAAATTAGACCATCCCACCTCTCTTTCCAGACAAAACCTGGCCATGTTGGCATGTTGTGTAAGGGAAATGCCGTTGGTCTTTGTGACCAGATAGGAATACAGAGAAGATGAAGTTAATCTGCCCAGATAATTTAATAAGAAAGTACCTGGGACAGTTTCTAAAATGGGCTGTAAAGAACCAATAAGAGTCATCCAAGTAGACTCAAAAATTTGTCCCAGTACTTATGAAACTATTTACCAATAAAAGACTGTAAAGTTCGTTGTTATACTAAATTTTCTTTCACACTGCTTCCAGGAATAGGACATTGCTCTGCTTCAATAAACAATGTCCGCTAAAAGAAGCAGAGCTGCTGATCAGGGATTTGTCAGTATCTGGTAGGCCTTGTTGGGGTCACCCTGATAATACATCACATTCTATTGTCATTATTTTTTTTTACCAGTCTAAGTAAACGTTTGCATGGCATCAGCAAAATGTTTTCCATACAAGACGTGACTCAATATCATAAGCAAAAACTTAAAAATCCATCTCTAATATAACTCTAAATTTCCCAGTAACTTATTTTCATCATTTAATTCTGATCAATCAAATACTACAAGAACTAGTTAAAAAATATGCAAAAGGCTTGATTACTAGTGATTAACAGTAAAGTAATTTTGCTCAGAAATACCAATCAAACTACCCTATTCTTTAGGAAAACATTCTCTTATGCTTGCTGAGTTTTGATTCTCTTTTTTTTTCTTTTTTTTCCTTTTTTTTATTTTAGTGTCTCAGATTCATTCTTAAGGAACTGAGAACTTAATCTTCCAAAATGTCAAGTAAGTTTCAATTTTTATATTTATCAATCTGTGTTAATAACGAGACTAATGCCCTAGCGAATGGGAATTCCAAAAATACTCTCATTTTTTTTTCTTCAAAACAGGACCATTGGTAGTTTTGTTGCATAGTATTATATCTCAGTTGTTTACAAGAAGTTATTTATTTTCTTTCAAACAGAAAGACCATCTTATGCCCCACCTCCCACCCCAGCTCCTGCAACAGTAAGTTTTAATTTTCTTGTTAATGTAATAGCCAAGTCTGGCCTTGATACAAAAACCCAGATGTCTTCCAGTGACAGTCACTCAGTCATCACAGCCACAAGATAGAGAATTCAGCTAAAAATCAGCACTTCCTACTAAATAAAATAATTCTTTTCATCCTACCTTGAACCAAACCCAACATCTAAAAATACATACTATGAATTTCCAACCTCCTGTGCTCTGTGTTTCCCTAATGGGAAATGAGTGAAACACTTATTTCTTGTTTTCCCTGTTAAAGAGTCTTTTAAGTTGATTGAGTAAATGCTCATTCTGGCATTATTTCTTCTTCTTCTTCTGTTGTTGTTTTTAAACCTAACCTTCAGCTGGTTACATTTTTCTCTCTAAGGGCTAGGGACATAGCTGAGTGTCAGAGCGCTTGCCTAGCATGTGCAAGGCCCAGGTTGGAACCCCAACAACACAGATTTTTAAATTAAACTTTCTTGTCTGTATATAAAATTTTCACATTAATTAAAGTTTCTAGTTCTGAAGACAACTACACTCATCATAAATCTTATTTTCAAGCTGTTCAAGTTAGGATTTCATTGCCCGTGGGTCAGAACTTGGTACTGAATTTTGTTCTCCATAAATTATAATGATTGGCTGACTGATCTGTTTCCAACTGTCTAATGGTGGGAACTGTTTTTACCCAGCAAGCTCTAGCCTAGCTTGATCAGCATGTAAAATAATCGTCCAGGCCACAATTCAGACTTAACAGCAACTGTACAAGCCCTTGTTGAGATGCTAAAAACCACTCAAAATCAGAGTTAGGGTTATTTTTTATTTATTTTGTTTTGTTTTGAGACAGGATCTCTATGTAGCCCAGGCTGGCTTCGAAATGGTGATCCTTCTGCCTCGGCCTCCCAAGTGCTGGGATTATCAGCATGCCCAGCCCAAAATTAGTTCTTTAATATCCGCTAGCTATTCCTCCCATGCCCTCTACCAACTAATTTCAGGCTAGTCTCCTTTTATTACTAATGAGTTCCTGTGTCATTTGTTTTCTCCACTAGGTACTTAGTCTGATTTACTAACCTGTAGGTGAATGTTTTAGTTACATTTATCAGCAATTTGTTTTTCCTTACATGCTCATTTAAAAAAGTATATCATACATTCTTACATTCACTTCATGTAATATACAGTCTTTAAAATGCTTCCATAGACTGTAAAATCTTGTGCTTCATTATTTTCTTTCTTAAAGAATATTTCTTACCACCAACTCCATCACATACTCATGGTTGTGTACAGATTGAGTTGAGTGACTAAGAGCCACCCCTCAAGTATAACTAGGCCTCTTACCTTTAGAAATGGTATAATTACAATATGATAGTTTCATTTTTTTAATTCTCCCATTTGCTTACATTATTGCTTCATATTGAACCTGTGACTCATTTGTTATATAGTGTCTGGAGGTATCATTTTTACATAAATACTGCCTCCAGTAGTGTATAATGAACAAATTTGCTGTTGAGATAAAGATATTTTAAAAACCAGGATCTCCTTCTGAGTTTTCATACAAAGAAGGGGATTTTTTTAATCCCTCATACCATAATTTCACATTTTCACACAAAATCCGGAAACTAGGGATTATAACATCTAGCAGAGTGGATACGAAATGAGTTAGTCTCTCTCCCTTTTTTTATCCATTGCTTTTACCACCATCACCGCCACCCACCCCTTCCACAGCCACCACTCAGATGAGCCACTGTGTAATATGCACTCCTTTTGTGCCTTTACTCTTCATCTGTGTTTTGCTACTTAAATATGCCTAATGTGCGTCTTTTCTAACTGTGGGCTATAATTAATCACTTTGTTCTCCTCTAAAAAGTGTCACATGTACTGCCTGCTTGAATGTCTTTGGATACTAAGGATGTGTACAAGGGCATGTTTTAGGAAATGGCATTTAATTGTGACAACTGAAGTTTAGTGGGGATGTGTCAAGTGTACTTTTGTAGAATTCAGTAGGGCTATGTTAATTGCATGTAAAAATGACACTGCTATCACTTGTTATGATTGAGTTTTACTAAGTAAACTATACACTTTGGTCTCTTTACTACATTCTTTTTATACATTATGCCTTGATTTTATGAACATTGGATGTCATTGTATTAACCACAAGGCCACAATTACATAGGAACCCATTTGTGATTATATGAACACATAATTCACAAAAATCAAGAATTTTGTCGCTGCAGCCAGCAGTTGTATTTGGAAAGGCTGAGAGCCTTCAGGAAATCAGATGAGAAAGAAGTTCAACTCTGTCAACTAAAAAAAGTAGTTCCCACTAAAATTAAATGCATAAACTGTTCATGATTACCTATGGAAGATGGACCAAAGAAGAGATGGAAGAGAAAGCCTATGAAAGAATGACTGGGTTAAAGATCAGATAGTACCCAGTATGAATTCTATGCATTTCTTACAAGTCCTTGTTTTGAAATCATGCATGTGACATCCATTGAACCCAGCATATGTTCTTTCCTATTGACAATTCCTGGTTTCCTGATTTGAGTCTCTTCTCATTTGTCACATATAAAATTATTTAAAGCTGTCTTTGAAAGCAGATCCATTTCTTGTTTTTGTTTTTAGTAAATGAGTGCATTGGTGGCATCTACATAACTGTCCAATAAACCATGTTTCGTTTGCATGTAGTGTTTTCAGACTTAAAGTTTACCATACTTGAAGCTTTCCCATCCCAGACAAATTGTTATCTCATTACTGTTGACCATGAAATAGTTATAGATGTTTGAAACTGCAGTATGATGCTTTCCTCAGACACAAAACACAACACACTCAGTCTTACAAGCATCCCTAACCCTAATCCACCAAGGAAAAGAGGGAAAGAGAAGAAATACAGGAACTCACACGCACATGCATGCACATACATACTTGCAGGCTGGTTTCTCTATTAAAAAGAACAGTTACAACACATCATTGCTTGTTTAAATTCAGGTTGCTTTTGCATGCCATATGCAGATCATTTTTCATTTCTGTGTTTTCCTCGTTTGAGCTCATTTCTCATTCGTGTTTTTGTCTCATTTGTTTCCATCAGCAAATGCCCAGCACACCAGGGTTTGTGGGATACAATCCATACAGTCATCTCGCCTACAACAACTACAGGCTGGGAGGGAACCCGGGCACCAACAGCCGGGTCACGGTAGGAGAATCAACTATTACAGCCTCCGGCAAACAACTGGAATTGACCAGAAATGCCTCCAGAGTTAGGTCCTTTTGAATCAGCAGCACAGCCATTTAAAAAAATTTAAACTGACTTTTCAACTGTTTTGTACAGTCTTGCACTGAAAAAAAAAAGTGCAGTCTGGATATGTACTTGGAAGAAAAGAAATCCATTCTGTTTGGTCATCAGTAGGGAATAGGCCTTAACACTTAATGCTCATATTATATATGTAAACAAATCTAGAGTTCTTTTGGTTAAAATATTTTATGTCATGAAGAGTATCTTTCGTTGTTTAAGGTAATTGGCGTTACTCTCAAGGATGTAGTTTCTTAAGGAATGCTGGGACTCTAGATCTGACTTCATCTGGACTAGAAAGCTTTGGGCAGACCCGCCCATCTAAACTTCTACACTTTAGTTATTTGTCTTTTGGATTTAGCAATTGGCCTGTCTCAGGCTCATTTCTTTCCAGCTTAATACAGAAAAAAGATTTTACTGTCACTCAAGAAATTTCAGGATAAAACTTGAATGGAATTAATTCTAGGTGTTAGATAAGTACACCGAGAATTGTTATGAGAAAGATGATTCCTAAAAGTTGGGATGTTTCATTTAGGTAATCCAACTAAGATAATCAAAACTGGATGATATACTTCAAAGCTTTTATTTTTAAATTATTTCAAACTCCAAGGAAATTAAGGTAATAAATCCAAAAGTCAAATAACCTCCATTAGAATGTGGTGTTGGTGAGAATATATATGAGACAGAATGGCTGTAAACTTTTTAGTGTCTGGTTTTCATTTGCTGTGTTCATAAAAAAGAAATGTAACTCAAAACAAACAAACAAACAAACAAAAAACCCTCTCACCCTGTAGTAACGCTATAGCTGAAAACCCGTCACTATCAAACCATGTGTCTATCTTGATAAGCACATTGCTTAGCTTGATAGGTTTTGTTTGTCTAAATTTTTCATTGTTTCCGCATAATCTGTACTTCATAAGCATATCAAGTTCTATGTGCCATACGTATTCCACAGTATCTGAAAAGGATTCTGACAAAATATGTTTATGTGTGCATTCATAGTTTCTATGTGCAGCAAGCAGTACATGTTTTTCCCTAGCCTGAATGTGTTGTTTCACAAGTGTAATGAGTGGCAAGGTTATTAGATGAAAAAGATCATTATAATTCACATAGTAAGCAGAGTTAGTTTTGGGTCTTTGTGTTCATGCAGAAATTTTTTATAGGTAGTAAGTAAAAATAATGGTTCTGAAAAGCTCCATACAGTAAGCTCTTGGTAGCCATGCTAATGGAACAGGAGTAGTCACTAATCCTAGAACAGCTTGGTTTGGGGTTTGTGAGGCTTCTCTGTTGGTACAAAGTAAGGTCATTCAGTAGAAACCTTACTAGAAAAAGGAGAATGCACTCCTTTCTGGGTCTAAGCTGGACATGTATCTTTAACCCTTTCCCTTCTGGGGAACAGAAGAACTCAGAATGCAGAGTGAGCTCTCTAGCCTTCAGTGTAGGGGAGTGGGCTCTAACCTTCAGTGTAGGGGAGTGGGCTCTAACCTTCAGTGTCGGGGAGTGGGCTCTAACCTTCAGTGTAGGGGAATGGGCTCTAACCTTCAGTGTAGGGGAGTGGGCTCTAACCTTCAGTGTAGGGGAATGGGCTCTAACCTTCTGTGTAGGGGAGTGGGCTCTAACCTTCAGTGTAGGGGAATGGGCTCTAATCTTCAGTGTGGGGAGTGGGTTAGGAGTGAGAAGTGTGGTGTTTGCCTTCTTTGTAGTTGTTTCCTCTGTATTATTGTCCTTTTGTATTACTACCACCAGACTGATGTGATCAAATTGCTAGAAACCTAGGGGCTTGCATTCTCTCATGTCCCTGACTTTCTGTTTTGGGACTCAGTTGCTCATAAAAAGTATTGGTAGAGAATGGCCCCAATGATGAACTACTTTGTTTAGTAAATTGTTGTCTATAAATAGCCATAGTGATTTACTGGAATGATTTTCTGTGAACCCCAAGCAAGAGCTTTGTTACATGTGAGTTGTTTTCAGATAATAAAGCACTTAGGTACCAGATTGAGACCTTTGGAGGGCTTAGGATGGCTTTGAGTGCAGCCCACGCCTGATCACTTTGTTCAGATGATGGTTCCCATTCTCCAGTATACAGGTTCAAAAACAAATTGAGACAGAGTGTTAAAAGCAGCCTACCTCTTGCTGGTAGAAATCCTGTCTCCAGAAGAAAAGCCTTAAATAAGACCTTACCAGAGAAACAGCTAAGAATTGAAAAACAACAAAAAATTCTCTTGTGCTGTCCAAGATGACTCGATCACAAAATCATGCACTTTATCCACAGATTGACTAGGACCTAGATAAGAACAGTTTTAACAAGCATTAAGTATTTGCTTCCCCACCTCCAATTCATTGCAAATGGGAAGAGAGAAATTGTAAAGATGGGGGATTGGTGCTGCAGTTGGAATTTCTGATAGCAACAAGAAAAGGTCCTCATTGAAAAAGCAAAGTTGGACTCTCCAAAATTGTGCTCCTAGGCCACTTAGCCAAAGAGCCGATTGCATTTTTTCATTCTGGATCACAGCACAGCACACAGTGGTTGTTCCTAGGTGACTCCTACCAAGAAAGGGTGAGATAGTGTGCTCAGGGCAGAGTAGACAAATGTCTGGAACATTTAGAAAGGCATCCTGAGATGTTAAGCGAGTTAGTGATGTGTGATGATCCCAAACCTACTGGAATTTCACTTTATTATTCTTAAAAATGGAGGAAGTGTTGTTTTGTGTTGTTGTTTTGTTTTGTTTTTTTATTTGTAATTTTTTGGGGGGTACCTTTCTTTGGGAAAGGAGGTGAATTAGAAAATCTATTAATATTTTAAAATGTGATTCTTTGGAAGATATGAGCAAATATAACTAAACATTTTTAACTGTTTTAATTCATACTTAAAGTTTGTAAAGTGAACACGTTAGAATTTTTACCTGTTACGATAATTTGGTACCTTCAAATATGGACACAACTTTATCCTTTTTTTTTTTTATTTGTAACCCACTTTGTGTTCCAAAAGTTTGTTTGGGGTCTGGGTTTAAAATGTTTTCTAATCACATTCTGTGTTGAGAAGCAGACTTTCCATGAATAAGGTTAGCCATGTAGGACTCTTACTTCTTATTCTGGCTCCCTCATCAAGTTCAGAACTAGGTGTCCTTGGAATGGCAGCTCTATATGGGGCATTTGCCAGAAGTCACCTGGTGGCTCCTTGCCTGTATCACCTCACATAGACAGAACCAATCACTTAACACTCTGGTTGCTTCCTCCTTTAGTTTTTCTCTCACCGACTTCCTTACTGCCCTTTTGAAAATATTTTAATTCCTTTTTCTTGTATTTTCCTTTTTCTGTGTCTTGTCTTTTCTTGTCCTCATTTCTTTCCCACAAAAGCAGTGTTGTGGAATGGGCCTCAGAAGCAATGTTAGCGGGGCCCAGCTAGGGTCTGCCAGTGTTCAGCGCCTAACAGGCTTCTTTATTTCTATGTGACAGTCTGATGAGGACAAGAACAGTATGATTTGAGTTCGCACATCTTGAGCCACTGTAAGAAAACCACTGCCCCAAAACTACAAAGATAGAAACCTATGAGATAATGTAAAAACTTAAAAAAATAAGTCTATTTCTAAAGGACATATTTTCTTTTTAAATATATTTGCTAGATTTCTAGTTACCTCCTGTTTCTTATTGGTGATTTTTTTTTAAACCTGGGAGGTAGCCTTTGTGTTGTTTGGATGGGGTACATTCCTGACATGATAACAGGATCCCCTATAGGCAGTGTGTGTGTGGTAAGTGCTAAGTGCTCAGAGTCTACAGATACCGAATGTTGACTGTATGCATAATAGTAACTGAGTAAATAAAAGGACACCAGGTAATGTCCTAAATGTGAGGCATTTGGCATATAACACCATTTTCAGTGTGTGGTTATATATAATATTTTATTCTTGCAGCCAGGTTGTCAAACAGTGGAAATAAACTGCTAAGTAAAACATTAAATATTATTTGTTTAAAATCATTTTCTTTTGATATAAACATTTCTGAATTTGCAGTGATGTCTATTTTCTTTGGAGAAAATATAAGAATCTTGTATCCATGGACGAGTAGAAGAAAGGCGCATGAGAATTTTTGAGGGACTTTCTTTTCAGGGACTAGTGAACTCCTTACAACTGGGTAATGGATGTATTTAACTCTTTTACAGGCATCCTCTGGTATTACGATTCCAAAGCCTCCAAAGCCACCAGATAAGCCGCTGATGCCCTACATGAGGTACAGCAGAAAGGTGTGTACCAGGGACCAGGACCTGGCGAGGACCCCAGCCCTGCTGACTGGCCTTCCGTGCCATTTCAGACTGGCTTGATGTCTTCCTTATACATATTTGGGGAAAGGATTTAAAAACTTGTAATTTTTTTAAGTGGTTCATTCTGATTTCAGAATTCCAGAACTTGGATCCAAGAGGAGCATAGTTGAATAAAATGCTGAAATCTATTAATCAGATTAGTCTGGAGCCATGAAAGTAATATTAATATCTTTTGGAGAATATTGAAAAACATGAGGAAAATGTTAAGTAGAAAAGCAAATATAAGACTGTATATATTGATATCTTATTTTTAGTAAAAATAATAATGTCTGGGATGTGGTTCAATAGTAAAACATTTGCCTACATGTTAGAGCCCTTAGAATCAATTCTAAGAGCACAAAATGAATTAATAAATAAATTTAAAATATTATTTGATCATAATTATTACATATATGTTTGATAGTATGATGCCATTGTATTATACAAATTAACTATTTCTAAATTCACACTAATTGTTAGAGATAGTCTTAATTGGTCAGTTTGCTGTAAATGTGTACTGTGATTAATGTTCCTAAATGATCTGTTTGATCATTTGGGTAAAATGACATGGTGTATGAGATCTAGCAGGGTAAAGATGAAATGAGATAAGCCAGCCCTTGGCAGTTTTAAAGCAGGCTGATTGGTACATACTAGGTTTCCATAGTAGAGTATTTTTAAATGATTATATACTTAGGCATTAATACTTAGTTTTCAACTCTTGACTTTTAAGGTCTGGGACCAAGTAAAGGCTTCCAACCCTGACCTAAAGTTGTGGGAAATTGGCAAGATTATTGGTGGCATGTGGCGAGATCTCACTGATGAAGAGAAACAAGAATATTTAAACGAATACGAAGCAGAGAAGGTAGGGGGTAAAGATAAAATATTTCATTGTTTATGAGAGAAACACAAGGCTGAGGCAGCATGGAAGTCTGTCCACCAAGCTCCACTCACCTGAGGTCTGGACCTCGTGGTCTCGGTTCCCCACCCATGCTTTGCCTCATGCCCCTGACATTCAGATGGCAGATGCAGGCACACATGGAGCCTGTAGGATGCGAATTATAAAACCAGTGCCCTTTCAATTTCAGATAGAGTATAATGAATCTATGAAGGCCTATCATAATTCCCCTGCATACCTTGCATATATTAATGCAAAAAGTCGTGCAGAAGCTGCTTTAGAAGAAGAGAGTCGACAGAGACAGTCTCGCATGGAGAAAGGAGAACCTTATATGAGCATTCAGCCTGCTGAGGATCCAGATGGTAAGGGGGGAGTGTGCTTTTCTATGTGCATTCTCTCTGAATTAAAATAGAAGATAAATCTTAATTCAAGGCTTTTATTTTAAATGGAAAAGTGTAATTTTAAGTTATTTCAATAATAGGATTTTTTTGTATATGACTTTCTCATGAGAAAAATACTCTTTAAAAGTATGTAAAACGATTAAGGGGAGAAAAGCTGTATTTATTACTTTTCAAAGTCTTTGTACACAGAAAATAGGATTTGTTTGTTTTTCAAGACAGGGTCTCACTGTGTTACCCAGATTTGCCTTGAACTGATTCTCCACCCTCAGCCTCCAAATCCTACATTATAGGCTTCTGCTGACACACCCTAAGCAACATTATAGTCTTTTTATTAGTTTGTTTTATGTGTGTAGCAAGCCTATAGGTTATTTTGGGGAGGGGGTTGGTTTTGGTTTTTTGAGACAGGGTTTCTCTAGCTTTGGAGGCTGTCCTGGAACTAACTCTTGTAGACCAGACTGGCCTCGAAGTCACAGAGATCCGCCTGCCTCTGCCTCCTGAGTGCTGGGATTAAAGGCGTGCGCCACCACTTATAGGTTTGTACATGTGAGTGTAGCACCTGAGCAGGCCAGAAAGGGTGTCAAATCCTCTGGAGCTGGAGTTACAGAGGGTCGTGAGCTGCCCAACCTGTGTGCTTGGAATTGAACTCTGGTCCTTTAGAAGAGCTGTACATGCTCTTAATTGCCATATCCATTCTTACAGATTACCTAAATTTGCTGAATTAAAGACTCTTAGGTGCGCCGGGCGGTGGTGGCGCACGCCTTTAATCCCAGCACTCGGGAGGCAGACGCAGGCGGATCTCTGTGAGTTCAAGGCCGGGCTGGACTGACAGCCTCCAAAACAATACAGAGAAACCCTGTTTTGTAAAAACCAAAAAAAAAAAAAAAAAAAAAAAAAAAGACTCTTAGGTGCAAAAATTAATGAGTGTGTGGAAGCAATATAAAAACTTAATTAAAAATCCAATGTGAATTTGAGAATACCACTCATGAATGTCTGCCTGTCATATATTACATGTAGTCAGGGTATCAGACATTACACATTACTCACAGATGGACAGGCTTCCTAATTAGGATTCCATGTGCAGATATATGCAGATTACTCTCCTGGCCTCCCAGCCATGCAGTCTTCAGCCTCAAGGCCCTTCCCCTCCCCACCCTAGATAGCTGTCTCCCTTTAGGATCATGTTCATCCACATATGTAGACTGCTGTGTAAATGTTTACCTGTCTCTGTGTCCTTCTGAGTGGTGGACAGGATTGGAAGCAGCAACTACCATCCACAAAAACACCAAGATCGTAATTTAAGATCCCACTTTAAACACACCAGAGGGAGTTCTTCAGAGCTTTTAAAAGACTTCAAGAGTGGAGGAGGTTATAATGGCACCAAAAGACAGGAGTAAATCCAGCTAAGTAAGAGGAAGAATCAGAAATGAGCGTCAAAAGAATTCATTGGAGTTACTGGCAAAAGTTCTCATAAATGCAGTAGCGTGTAATAAAATGTGGACTAGAGGGCTGGAGAGATGACTCAGGGGTTAAGAACCCTGGCTGTTATTCCAGAGGACCAGGGTTCAACTCCCAGCACCCACATGGTGGTTCACAACCACCTATAATAATGAGATCTGGTACCCTCTTCGGGAATGCAGGCAGAATAATAAATAATAAATCTTTAAAAAAGAATGTGGACTAGATACAGGAATTGAGTGTTAAGCATTCACACTGCTAAAGATACATATGTGGACTTTAATTACCCAGATGAAATGGTTGATGTAAAAAAGGCATGACTAAAACAATAAAAGAGCAAGTCTGCAAGTAACGGGGAGAATGGAGATCTATATAGTAGAAACAAAGGTTGGCAACATCGAAGCCATATATAGAAAATAAAATATTTCCTAAGCAAAATATAACAGAAGGAACTAAGTTTGGGATGCTCTTACATGAGCAGTAAGATGGAATATAATAATTAAGCTATATTGATAGAATATGGCCCTCTAGGACAGTAGTTCTCAACCTTTCTAATACTTCGGCCCTTTAATACAGTTCATATGGTAACCCCCAACCATAAAATTATTTCATTGCTACATCATAACTGTAGTTTTGACATTGTTATGAATTGTAATGTAAATATCTGATATGCAGGACATCTGATATGTGACCCTGTGAAAGGGTTCTTTGACACACACACACACACACACACACACACACACAGGGAGTCAAGACCCATAGGTTGAGAACCACTGTTCTAGGACTTGAGAAGTAGAAATGTACAGAAAAGCAAGAGATGGGAGCCACTTATCAAGAGAAGGGCAGCATCTGCTGACTTCTTAGAGAACTGTCAGTAGGTCCACAAGACGGACCTTGATTCACCAAAATGGTGAAGGTCTTCAGAGACCATTATGTGCAGCGTGCAGGCCTCTGTGTAACTAGGTTCCTTAAGTGTGGTACCTGTTACCTCTCTGAGACACTAAGAGGATTGGGTGGTTGGTTCCGTGACAACCTTTATTTCTATCTATATTGGAAGGAAAACTTGCTTTGTTTAATGAGTTAATGTAAAGAAAAATATTAAGTAGATATTAGTACAGATGGCTATTAGGTATGTGAAGGTGATAAGCAAGATAAAAGGAAACATTTCTGTTACTAGAAATAAGTATACATGCTGGGTATGGTAGTACACACTTGTTATCACAGCGCTTGAGAAACTAAGGCGGGGAGGCTAATGCGAGTTCAAAGCCAGCCTGGGCTACGAAGTAAATTTTGTGTCAAAAAAAAAAAAAATCACACACCCTGGGCCTCAAGAGATGGCCCAGTAGGCTGAAACAGGCATGTATGCATCACACACACCAAAATAACACAAATGTGTACTCTATGTACCTAATAACAGCCATGTGCATGTTTATAAATTTAGACTCCAGTATCTCTGTGTGTAGTGTATTCGTGTGTGTGTGTGTGTGTGTGTGTGTGTGTGTGTGTGTGTGTGTTGAATATCTTCCTCAGGCTCCACCTTTTTGTGATACAGTAGGGTATGGTGTGTTTGCACTTCCCTGTGCAGGCACATGTGGAAGTTGGAGGGTACATCCAGATTGCTTCTTCAGTTTTTTCTCTGCCTTATTTTGAGATAGTTTCTCTGAACCTAGAACTTGCTGTTTTAGCCAGAGCCTTCTGAATCTGCCACAACCAGCGTTTCCTTGATGCTGGCTGGGATCCAGATTTAGATCCTCGTGCTTGCCTGGTAAACCCTTTTATCAATTGAGTTCTCTCTTAGCCTTGAAATCAAATTGTTGTTTTTTCTATAACATTAGTTTAGGTCTTTACCATTTTTAATGTAATAAACTGCCTAGAAAAGTAAATACTAGAGAAGCTAGTTTTACAGGTAGATATTTTCATTAATTTTAACAGCTGTGATAAAGATACCACCTGTTTACAGTTCAGCGTTTATCAAATGCCTTCAATCATTACTGGGAGAGTGGAACATTTGGCAGAATTTCAAATACTGTCATCACATGCAGGCTTTACATGGATCCCAGGGCTAAAGGAGATATGAACATATGTTGTTTGTGTTTTAACCAAACCTCAGACACGAATCATCCCTTATAGTACAGTGGTTCTCAATCTTCCTAATGCTGCAGCCCTTTATTAATACAGTTCCTCATGTTGTGACCTCCAACCATAAAATTATTTTTGTTGCTACTTCATAACTAATTTTGCTACTGTTATGAATCACAATGTAGATATCTGATATGCAACCTCTGTGAAAGGGTCATTCAGTTACCCACCCTGGGGTTGTGAACCCCTGTCTTATAGCTTTATGGAGACAGCATTTCAGCTGGCTGTGTCTTGTCTCTGTGTTGTTCTTACTGTGGCCTGCCCTGACTCCCCTGATACTAAGCAAGTCCACTTGCTAGGACATTGAAGGCCACACTTTATACTGCTTGTTAACATTGTTCTGGTTACTAGCCACCTAATTTCTAGAACATTTCCTTCATTCCAGATTATGATGATGGCTTTTCAATGAAGCATACAGCCACTGCCCGTTTCCAGAGAAACCACCGCCTCATCAGTGAGATCCTCAGTGAAAGCGTGGTACCTGATGTGCGGTCGGTTGTCACAACAGCTAGAATGCAGGTCCTCAAGAGACAGGTCCAGTCTTTAATGGTTCATCAGGTAAGAGCAGAAGAAGCATTCATTATAATAAAAGGAAGCTGTGCCTGATTTGAGAAAGAAGCTGAAGGGAGAGGGCCATTTCAGAAAGAAGTTTAGTAAGTTTGTCATTGAAAACGGTAATAGAACATTGTAGTGGCAAAGTATATCTTTTTAAAGATGGGTGCAAACTGAAGAATTTTGGGACACCCCATCAGCCTTTGCTCTATTACTATAAAATGATTTTTCCAAAGAATTTACTCATTAACATCTTGCTAATGGTAGTCTCTCCCTGTGTTACATTTTTAAAATAGCTACATTTTATACTAAATCATTTTTTTTTAAATACAAAATTAGTGGGCTGGAGAGATGGCTTAGTGGTTAAGGGCATGTGCTGCTCTTCAGAGAACCTGAGTTCAGTTCCCAGAACCTGTGTGAGGTGACTCACAACCACCCATAACTCCAGCTCCTGGGAACCCAGCACCATCTTTTGGTCTCCCCGGGCACCTACATTTGTGTATATGCCACATACACTTAATTAAAAATACAAAATTATACTTTAAAGCATAAATAATTTTAAATTCTGTTGGGTTTTTGTTTTGTTTTTTTTTTTTGGTTTTTCGAGACAGCGTTTCTCTGTATTGCTTTGGAAGCTGTCCTGGAACTAGTTCTTGTAGACCAGGCTGGCCTCCAACTCACAGAGATCCGCCTGCCTCTGCCTCCCAAGTGCTGGGATTAAAGGCGTGTGCCACCAGGGCCCAGCTAAAATGACATTCTTTGTGTGCTTTACATCTGCCTTAGAGAAAATATATAATGGTACATAATCTGATCTGATGATACCTTGCAGCGAAAACTAGAAGCTGAACTTCTTCAGATAGAGGAACGACACCAGGAAAAGAAGAGGAAATTCCTGGAAAGCACGGATTCCTTTAACAATGAACTTAAAAGGGTACCCATCTCATTCATTGACTATCTTTATTGTGTGCCTGTTGCTTTGGTTTTTTCTTAAAGTAATGTTATTATTTAGTGTTGGTCACTCTGAAACAGTGCTAACATCATAGTGTAACTTGTACTGTCTTTATAAAATTATTCCCATTTTCTGGAAAATTACAATAAATTTGAGGTGTCATGAAATATACATTTAAGGAGTAGGCCCAAAGACGATACAGTCCTCTAATGCTTTTGTTTAAAATCTTTATCATCAGAATTATTTTTACTTTATTGTAATTTATTCATAAATGTCTTCATTAGATATAGTTCAGTTGGGGATGGTGCTGTGCACCTTTGACCCCAGGTAGAGGTAAAAGAAGCTCAGTGAGTTCAAGGCCAGCCTGTCTACACAGTGAGCTGAGCTCCAGGACTTCAGAGAGAGACCCTGTCTCAAAAAAAAAAAAAAAAAAAACCTTTAAAATTGAATGAATGAATGGAGTGTTTGGTAGATGAAGTGTGAGTGAAGCATCCTAAGCTAGCCCAGTCCTGGACAGTGCTCCCAACAGCCCCTGCGCTTCAATGTCTGGTGTGCTACGAGAGCAGCTTTTTTGTCCTGTACAGTTTGAGGATGAAACACTGCTTTGTTTTTCTCCATCGCGGAAATACCATTATTAAGCCAAGGAACAACTTACCTGATTCTAAGGTTCGAAGATGAAATATTGCTAAGAGTTCTCTGCTTTGTTTTTGACTAGTTATGCACTCTGAAGGTGGAAGTAGACATGGAGAAAATTGCAGCTGAAATTGCACAGGCTGAGGAACAGGCCCGCAAAAGGCAAGAGGAGAGGGAGAAGGAGGCAGCAGAGCAAGCCGAACGTAGTCAGGGCAGCATCGCCCCTGAGGAAGAGCAAGTGGCGAACAAAGCCGAGGAGAAGAAGGATGAGGAGAGCATCCCTATGGAGACAGGTAAGCAGCTCCTTGGTACCCAGGACATGTGAGGACCCTTGACAGCTGGCTTCTGACCTTCCTTTCTGGATGCTTTGCAGCAGTCACGCCCTTTAGTTAATCTCTGTGACTTTCCAGTCTCACTCTCCAAAGTAGACACTCTGCTGCTGTTGCTGGCACTGCAAGACAGCATGGTGGCTTAGTCTTGCTATCTGCACTCTTGGTTGTACCCAGGTGGGCACGTGTGACTCTGGAGACAAACAGAAAGGGGCCTCATCCATTTCCCCATTGCTGGCACTGTGACTTTACTGAGCTTTGTAGCTCATTTCTATTTTGAACAAGCACCTGCCTCTGAGTGCCTTCTGGTACTGGATTTAACATAAGATTAATAGGCAATAATATTTGAACCTTTTTTTTTTTTGGTTTTACGAGACAGGGTTTCTCTGTATTGTTTTGGAGGCTGTTGGTCCAGCCCGGCCTCGAACTCACAGAGATCTGCCTGCCTCTGCCTCCCGAGTGCTGGGATTAAATGCGTGCACCACCACCACCTGGCAATATTTGAACCTTTATGGCTACCATTTACATAAGATGTGATCATTGTCCCCAAGATTTGTTGTCATTGGTGTCCTAGGATGTCACAGGGCAAAGTAAAAACTGTAAACCAGACCTTGCCTCCATCTTTCTAAAAGTAAAATTTCAGTAGAAGATCACCATACCCATTTGTGTCTGCTTTGAGAGGTAGGTAGGTAGGGTTTTTTTTGTGTGTGTGTTGTTTTTGAAGTTAAACTTACATAAAATGCTAATTAACTTGGCTATTCTTGAGATCAACTTACCTTCTGGCAACTATTAGCCCTGCCTAGTAGATAGACCGTAGTAAGCCAGAGGTAGTTAGGGGATACCAGCAGAGTCTACAGGAAATAGAAGGGACATGGACATACTTTGTACTCAAACAGCAACTGCCTGTACAGTGTTTAATGGAACATCAATACCTCTAGCAGGCGGTTATGCAGTATTAACTCAGCAGATTATCTTTTCAGACAAGTCTGGTTCTAATCTTCATTTTCTGGGCCTCTTTCTGTTTTTGTGAACCTGTTTTTACCCTAAATTTGGGGTTGGAGCACATTTTTGTGGTTACAGCAGATGCTTGATAATCAGAGAATGCTTCTTTGCTCATCTTGCAACAAGATCATGTGCTCAGTCCTGAGTCTGTTTTGCCCTTGAATGAGGTCTATCTTCCTCTGACAACAGAGGGTGTTTACTCAGGTTCTGTCTTCTAACTTAAGGAGGAAAAAGGGGGGGGGGCTAACGGTGTGTGCCGCTGCTACCACCACCACATACACTCGACTGTCTTACATTCTTTTGTCATGGCAAATCTTTGTAATCCAGTGTGTATTTCGTACACTTTCATAATTTCAAAAGCTCAGTTCTCCTAAGTGTTTGGTTTGTATTTAGATTTCATAAACCTATAGGTAAAAATGTACATTCTTGCACCCTAAGTTGTCTCAAATATGCTTAAAAATTCCTGGGCCATACTGGTCCATTTCAGGTGCTTCTCCATGTGTGGCTAGTGGCTATCTTATTGGACAGAACATCTTATGCCATCAGCATAGTTAGAGTCAATGTTTGTCTTGGAACTGACAATGGCAAATGTGTGATTACAGAGGAGACACACCTGGAAGAAACGACAGAGAGCCAACAGAATGGTGAAGAAGGCACTTCTACTCCTGAGGACAAGGAGAGTGGGCAGGAAGGGGGTGACAGCATGGAGGTAGAAGGGACCAGTGATAGTAATACTGGCTCAGAGAGCAACAGCGCAACAGTAGAGGAACCACCCACAGACCCCATGCCCGAAGATGAGAAGAAGGAATAAATGTTGCCTTGTTTTATGTGTCCTAAAACTTTTTTAAATGAAAAAACAAGTTGCTTTTTTTTTTTTTTGGTTTTAATGGTGTTATGTGGTCTGTGTATTAATTATTTCCTTTTCCATTGATACCACCAAAGTCTCTCCAACTATCAACATCATAGCCTAATGTCAGGCCCGTACGTTTCTTAGCTTTCTGGAAATGGCCCTTTCCCTTTGGATACTGTTGGTAGCTCTCAACTTGTGAAGCCTCAGAACCGAAATAATCCAGAATTATCTTTGATGCTGCAGAATCTACTCTTACAAATGCCTTCCTTCATCTCACTTGGGTGCCCACCAGAGCCATAGCTTTAACCCTTCCCAGCCCTGTCCATCTTGTGTCCTTGTAGAGAGGGCCCTCTTGAGAACATCATGTGAATGTTTGTTCACTTACCCTTTTTATTTCTAATGTCAGATACCAGGAGTTCTCCTACAGGGTAGAATGTCCTGAAACTAACTACTGCTGCAGAAACGTCTCCATGGTAGAGTAGTTACTGGTGTGAGGTCATTAAAGCGAGCACAGCATGTGCACGTTATCTGTAGTGCTTTTCATTCTAGTTGATACAGGATGTGTCCTGGGAAATTCATCCTTACTGTACAGGGGTAAAGAAATGCGTTTTTACCATGTTGGTTTTCCAAAGACATGATAGACAACGGAGCTTAAGGGATGGTCTAAGAATGGACCACATACTTCAGAGTGATAACCCAGTCAGAAGAAAACAGGAATGAAGTTTATCCACTTGAACATACTTTACAGTGATGAAACCTCAAGGCTTGAGATTCCATAGATCACAGCCTACCTTTTTGATAAGCCCTTATTAGTCTTAGAGACCAGAAACAAGATAGTTTGTAGTATGTGCTTCCTAAAACCTAGGATAGATTTTTACTGAATAGTGGTATATATGATGGTATATGTTTCTTAAAGGTCCAAACATAATAAAGAAATGAAGACAAAGGTCTCAGTGTTTTTATTGCACTATAGAAGATAAAAGGCATATAATTTGATCCCACAGTCATGAAATGTCATACATAAGACCCTTGTCTCATGAACTGTCAGTGTTAATCGGACTTTGAAGAAGTCTATGATGTTTGAATAGTATGTAAGTGTGACTAAGTAAGGAATACAAATCTTCAGTTACAGTAACTCACTTGAGCACACAACCCTGTTAGTGTCTGGTTCTACACCGTTCAGTTTCCTGAGAGGAAATCTGATGTGTGGGGTCAGCCTTTGGTCAGTTTTCCCATGATTCTACACAGAACTTTTCTCACAATTCCTTTTGAGTCAAGAAACTTTGTTATTAGCCGGGCGTTGGTGGTTCACACCTTTAATCCCAGCACTCAGGAGGCAGAGGTAGATGGATCTCTGTGAGTTTGAGGCCGGCCTGGTCTACAGAGAGAGTTCCAGGACAGGCTCCAAAACAATACAGAGAAACCCTGTCTCGAAAATCAAAAAAAACAAAACAAAAAAAAAAAAAACAGGTCTATTGTGGGTGTTGAGCCTGTAGAGCAGCAATTCACAACCTCTCATTCCAGACAAATTGGTAGGTGAAATGGAGCCAAAAACATGAAGTCTTAGGTTCTTATAGTGCCAAGAGCATGGGAGCATCTCCTGCAAAAGGAGTTGTAGACCAAGGCTGCCTCAGTAGGCTGCTAGTGCTGGCCAAAAAGTTACTTGAGATGGGACTAACCTCAGTGGGGAAGGATTGGGTTGAAGTTTTTGTTAGACTGATGTTTTGAGAATACAGAATGTAATGGGTCTTTGATAGCCATATGCCATAAGCATCAGGTAAGTAGCTTAAACTGCATATAAAATACACTGAAATATCTTAAGCCTCTCTACCCTTGCATGATGTGCTTTTGTTTTGCATAAATTGAAGGGTATGCATTTTTTAGGTTCTAAGAAAATAAAGGGAGTTTGTAATCCCCCGATTTTTTAGAAAATTTATATTCTGCAACTTACCCGAACAGACCTTTCTCTAAATGACTGACCTGAACAGAAGTGCTAAGTGCAGCATAGTAACACTCTTGTCAGCAAAAGGTGGGCGCATGTCAAACTGGTCCCAGCACAGACATGTGACCTGAGAAATGCCTGTTGGGATTTCCACGGCACTCTTGCATGTTGCTTCCTGTTGGATCATGGTAACACTGTACTGAAGAAGAGGCAGGATAGAAAAGTCATGGGGACTTGGAAACAGAAAGGAACTAATCACCAAGGATTCTGGTTGAAGCTCTGGAAGGCTAAGAGCACAATTGAATTTGTCACGAGGTACCAACAGATAACATTCCTTTACAATGTGTGTGTTAACTAAGACAGCAATGAAGCAGGCTTAAAGTCAGGTGTTGGTGGTGCACACCTTTAGTCCCAGCACTCGGGAGGCAGAGGCAGGTGGATCTCTGTGAGTTCCAGGACAGGCTCCAAAGCTATACAGAGAAGCCCTAAAAATCAAAGCAAAAGCCTGGATGAATGGATGTGGGCAAAGGTCTCACTTCTTTAACCCTCTTTTCTAGGAATTTCAACACTAGCTTTGTTTTGTTACAGTAATGATTTCCAGCTTCTCCCTGGACAATTTATAATCCTGTCGGTGCCTCTCAGGAATCACCCTGCGATCTCATTTGGGTTTCTTCACAACCCTTTGAAGATAATAGCTTCAAACCCCCAAATTTTCTATATGACTGTTGTAAAAACAATGAGGTGTCACACAGAAGCCCACACAGATGCTCGCGGGTATTCTTTTCTTTCTGAACACTTTGACTATGGCGTATGAGATCTAAATTAAGAATGTTAATATGAGACTGAGAGATGGCTCAATGGTTAAGAGCATTAGTCTAGAGAACCCAGGTTTGAGTCCCAGCACTCACATGGCAGCTCCTAACCATCTGTAACCCTAGTTCCATAGGATCCAATTCCCTCTTCTGACTTCTGAGGGCACCAGGCGTGCCAATGGTACACATTCATACATGCAGACAAAGCACTCATAAAATAAATGGCTTTAAAAGATAATTCTAGGGCTGGACAAATGGCTCAGCACTGACTTCTTTCAGAGGGCCGGGTTCAATACCCAGCACCCACATGGCAGCTCACAACTGCCAGTAACTGCAGCTCCAGGTGACCCAATACCCTTACACAAACATATACATGAAAAATACCAATTCATATAAAATAAAAATAAAGATAACTAATAAGCCCAACTCTGTTTAATACCGTAGTCCAGAAATTAGTTACTATGCCCAAGTCAATGATCTTGTCTCTTGAAAGATAAGAGAAGCCAGGCTTCAAGGCAGCAACGTAGAGCTGTGTCTCCTTATTCATGGACTTGACAGGTCATATAGTGACCATCATCTGTAGCCAGGGTGCATATCATCTAGGCTTGTATACATACACTTCATGATGTTTGCTTGACAAAAAATAACCCAATGATATTTCTTAATGTCGCCTTTACTAAGTGATACATGGCTATATGTAATTTTTTGTTGTTCTGTTTTGTTTTTGAGACACTCTTTCTGTGTAGCCCTGACTAGGTAGACCAGACTGGCCTTGAAATCAAGAGATCCATCTCCCTCTGCCTCCCAGGTTCTGGGATTAAAGGCCTACACCACCAACAACCAGCAGTTACAGTTTTTTAAAGCAGAAAATTAGGGAGAAGCAAAGCGCTATCTCATTCCGGCATGATAACGTAAAGGCCAAGTGGAAAATATAGGATAGATTCAAGGACTGTCCAAAACAGGAACCTGAGGCCATGGATAGCTGCTGAATGTAGCTAGCCAGATGATCCAGATCTTTGCCTTTGCTCCTCCCCATTTCCACACCATTCTGGAGACAGTTGGTGCCAACAGGATGACACTCCTATTGCCCACGGTTAAATTGAGGCTTTAGCTCTTCATGTGAGCAAGCAATGAAGCAGACATCATAATTTGTTAAATCCTCAGTTTAGGAATAGTCCCCTCCATCCCCAAGCGCTACCCCAGCGAGTCCACCTGGTTTCACCTCCTGCTTGGATTTTATCTTGCTCTGCACCCTGGGGCAGCCTTGCTGGGACAGCTACCGCTGACTTCCTAATGACCTGCACTTCAGATGGCCCAGCGTCTTCCAAATGGAAAGCAGACTGCTGGGGAACAAGCTTGTAGTCCTTTCGGAAGACACCATGCTGATATGTAACTCGGCTTGCTGTGAAATGAGTCTTCCAAGCATATGATAAAACAGTTTAGTTCAAAATGATATGCCTGTGATTAAAACTGTATAGATGGGCTAGAGAGATGTCTCAGAGTTTAAGAACACTGACTGCTCTTCCAGAGGTCCTGTGTTCAAGTCCCACATGGTGCCTCACAACCATCTAAAATGAGATCTGGTATCCTCTTCTGGCGTGCAAGCTTACATGCAGGCAGAACACTGTACATGTAATAAATAAAATCTTTAAAAAGAAAACTGTTTAGAAATGCCTTTAACTGTCATCTTGAATCGCATGAAATTGCCCACATAGGTTGACTGGTTTGCTTTTGTCTGCATGTGTGGTTGTGTACATGTTCACATGTGTGTGCAGGTGAACACCCGTGCACACTTGGAGACCAGAAGTTGACGACAAATGTCTATCTCATCACTCTCCCTTTTTAGACAGGTCTCTCACGGAATCTGGAACTCACTAATTCAACTAGTCTGTCCGACCAGCAAGCCTCTGGGATCTTCACCCTACCCCTGGCCCAACCCCTGCTTCCCACCACCAAGCCTTAAGATTATAGGTACACACCACTGTGCTCAGCTTTTTACATGGGTATGAAGGATTCAGACTCAAATCCTTATAGTTGCAAAGCAAGCACTTTGCCAACTGAGCCACCTCCCATGTTATCTACAGGACAGTTCTATCTGCTTGCTAACAAGTCTGCATTGAACCTCACAAATACAAGAGGTTGCTTGTCATTTCAAGTGTGAAATGACATTTGCATCCTCTTGTAGTTTTAGTGTTCTAGGAAATCCATGGTACTCAGTATTTAACATCCTGATCTTTTGATTGCTTTTATCTTCATGTATAATGTGTCTGTGTCTGGGGGTGGGGGTGGGGGGTAGATGCATGGGAGTGCAGTTACCACCAGAGACCAAAAGAGGCATCAGATTCCCTGGTGCTGGAATTACAGGCAGTTGTGAGCCACCTGATGTGGGAATTAGGAACTGAACTTGAGTCCTCTGTGAATCTAGCAAGGGTTCTTAACCACTAAGCTATCCAGCCTCATCTTGCTGATATACGCACCCCAGGAGCCATATAGTCAAACCACCTGTTTGGGTTCACATGGTTTCACTATCAATAATGTTTTTCTTCGTTTACTTAAAGAGCAAAAAATGTTAAGTGGGGAGGGGAAATTCCCAAATGCAGTTTTCTCTTTACATAAAAGTCAGATAGTATGGCAGATAATGGTTCCTTTTGATGCACCACTTGAAAGCAAGAGAGACTGTGTGACATTCGGGACCCGCAACCTTAGATGAGCTACCTCCAGCTCCTGCCAGGCGCTTGATCCACAGGTCCCCCAAGGGCATCACATTCTGTTTAAAAAAAATCTCTGGTCTAGGATAACCCATAGTCTCATATGACAGCTCATTACTCCATGACCAAATTTTAAAAAATGGTCCCAGGAACTAAAATCTGCTTGCCTATACTTTCAAATCTTCTTACAAATATACCTTGAAACAGAACCAATGTAACATCCTTCCAAGTAAAAGATTAACTATTTCAAGACCAGTGTCCCTCATGATCCTCTTCTCCTGCCATGTGACTCTGCCTTTGCTACCTCTGAGGGCCATACCTTTGAACGTGGATTTCTGTCTACAGAAAAAGCATGGCTTTTCTCAGTGTTTGGCACTCAGTCAAAGCTCCAGATCCCGACACCTTCGCATCATCAGTTAAAATGGACTGGGGATCCCCTATGATGACCTCAGGGCTCCAAACGCACGCGCGCGCGCGCGCGCGCGCACACACACACACACACACACACACACACACACACACACACACACACACACACACACTTTAGCCATATTATAGAACCAACCTCTGTAAATATTGATGGATATTTTCATAAGTAGCAAAATGGAAAACATGCAATTCACTAGCCCAGTGCTTCTTCTTTTTCCCCTTCTTTCTTTCCTTCCTTCCTTCTTTCTGTGATTTTGACACAGAGGCCCACGTATCCCAGGCTGGCCTGGAACTCTGTCTGTAGCAGAGGGTGTTTTTGAACTCCTGATCCTCCTCCTGCCCCTCCCAAGTGCTGGGATTTGGGGATAAGCTCCACTTTGTTTATGCTGTGCTGGGGCTTCTAGAAACTCAGTCATTTTCATACTTTTATCACGTTGGCAGCATTTCTAGGTACCACCTCTCCTGTTATTACTGAACAGCCTTCTTGGAATTAGCTTCTCCTACTTCTTTATTTTAAGGGGAAATTTTCAGTCAGCACAAATACAAAACTATTGCTTCTTGTAAAAGAAAACAGTTTTGAACACAAATATGCTAGGAACTGTAGGAATGTTGTCTGCTTGGAAATTGTTCTTTGGGGCCTGGGGGATGTATCCCAGTTGGTAGAATATTTACCTGGCATTCGAGAAGTCCTTAGTTCAATCCCCAGCACTGCATAAAATTGGGTTTGGTGGCACACATCTGTAATCCCAGTTACTGGGGAGGTAGAAGAAGGAAGATCTTTCAAGGTCATCCATGGCTAATTGGTGAGTTTCAGGATAGCCTGGGCTACCTAAGACCCCGTCTCAAAACAAAGTTGTTCCTGAAGATTAATCTTAGATTGTCAGCTTGAAGGGATTTAGAACCCCCATGGAAACAAACCTCTAGGCATGTGTATTAGGAACTTAAGTGGGAATGCCCACCATAAATAATATGGATGGTACCAGTCCATTGGCTGAGATCCTGGATGGAATGCCAGATGATGGGCTGCTCACCCCTCTGTCTCCATGTCCCCCCCACCATGATGGATGGAAACACCCTCACTGTAAGTCCCAATAAACCCTCCCTTCCTTGAAATGCTTCTGTCAGGATTCTATCTATAACATAGACTATGGTAAGGATGCTTTCATAGTCTATGTTATACGGGCTTACATGTGCTCCATATCATAAAAAGAAAACACATGCATCTTATCCCCAGTCCTGCTCATACACACTATTGTTATTTTTTGTTTTGTTTTGTTTTATGAGACAGGGTTTCTCTGTGGCTTTGGAGACTGTCCTGAAACTCACTCTGTAAACCAGGTTGGCCTCCAACTCACAGAGATCTGCCTGCCTCTGCGAACTTGCTCTTTAGACCAGGCTGGTCTCGAACTCACAGAAATCCGCCTGCCTCTGCCTCCTGAGTGCTGGGATTAAAGATGTGCACCACCACTACCACCACCACCACCAGGCCACTCATACACATTGTTAATGGTTTGTTTGTTCTAGATTAATCCCTTCTCAGACCACACACCCCCTGGAGAAGCACAAGGTTGACATTAGTAGACACTCGCTAGACTCATTGTATCGGAAGTGACCCTTGGGCAGAGAATGAGGAAGGGTGTGAGTGACTACAAGGAGGGAGACATAGACATCCCAGGTCTCAAAACCAAGGCTGATCCACTGAGCAGAAGGCCCACACCTCAACTCTGCATGACAGATGACCTGCTTCTCCCCACCTAATCTATATGCTGTAGTTAAGATAGAAGATGGGTCCTTGGGATAGTGATCCATTGTCTCCTCAGATTTCTGGCTCTCTGAATAGAGCACAGTTTAGAGATTCCATTCCTGGCTTTTGCCCATGTGAAAGGTGGCATGGCGCAGTTACACAATGAGAAACATTATTAATATACTGCATCAATAAGAGGAAGCTGCCTTCATAGTCACCTAATAATAGTAAGAGCTGACATGAGTGCTTACTCTATGCCCGCGTGCTTTTAATGCAATTTCTGATTGTTGTGGCTTTGTAAACATACTTACTTTGTGTGCCTGCACATGCATACGGGTGTGTGTTTTACATACATACATGTGGGCAGGAGGAAACAAAAGAAGGGTGGCGGGTGCCTTGTTCTGTCACTCTCTGCCTTGTCCCTCAGAGAAATGTCCTCTCGGGTAACCTGGGCCTTGGCTGGCAGTCAGGAGGTTCCAGTGATTTCCCCCCAGCCCCCCATCGCCCCCAACCCCCACCTCACCCCCACCTCCTGTCTCTGTGCCCCTCTGTTTCAGTGGTAGTTTTACAAGCTCATGCATGAGACCACACCCAGCTTTTCACCAGGGTTCTGGGGATTTGAACTCATGTCCTCACTCTTGTGCAGCAAGCACTCTTATCCTCTGGGCCACCTCCCCAGCCCTTTTGACTCCATGTCCAAATCCTGAAGTGAATATTAAAATGAATCACTTTACCAAGGTAATTTATGTTCATAATCTTTGGCCTGCGTTGATAAATAAGCTCCTATAAAACAGGTTTCCTAGAGAAAGAAAAAAATCCCTCGGGCTGTGGCTCTTGGTGCTAAGTGATGTGAGTTGTGAGTCAATAATTCCAAAGAATCAAGGCAAACAAATCCACCCAGAGACCAGCTTCTTGAGTAAAACTGGGAGAAGCACAAGTAAAAACCACTCCCTTTTGAGTCTCCTGCCCTCCAGTGATGTCTGTACTGCCAAAATGAACGTATACACACACACACACACAGAGAGAGAGAGAGAGAGAGAGAGAGAGAGAGAGAGAGAGAGAGACAGAGACAGAGAGAGAGAGAGAGAGAGAGAGAGAGAGAGAGAGAGAGAGAGGAAGCCAACAGCTCGGATAATTCAAGATGGGCAACAGAGAACCCCCTTCATGGTTTTACATAGGTTTTGTGTTTACCCTTGGTGGTTTCCTGTGAATTTTCCACTCTTGGGGTTCCACATGCCCATAATCCTATCACTTGGGAGGCAGAGGCAGGAGGATCTGGAGTCTGGGGTTAACCTGGGCTGCATAGTAAGACTGGCACAGAAACATAAAAATAAAATGGTCTGCTTTTCCTGTGTGTTCTGGGCAGGCCTTCCTTGACCTCCCTCCACTTTATCTCTTGAGATATTAGCTTCAGTGGAGCTCAAAAGCCTCCACTAAGCAGCAGTGGCAGTCTCTGCGGCCAGTTCCCACACCCAAAGTCAGTCAGCATTTCTCCAGGGAGACGCCTGGGCCCCACCCACAACTTCTGCATCCAAGGTGGTCAGGATGGAGCCAGGGAACCTAGCCCATCGATTTTACTAAAGTCTTTCATTTAACAAAGACTCATCTCAAATCCAACTGTTTCAGAGCCCAGACTAGAATTATTCTATCTGACTTCTTCTCCTGGGGCAAGAACATCTCCCAAGCAAAAGCCACATGTTCACACCTGGCCATGTGATCTTTGCCAAGGGTCTGACAGCCTCCAGCATGTGGGACTTCTCAATGTTTTCTCCCTACAACAGTGTCTGACTGCTTTAGCCCAGAAGTGCTTCCCCAGTGTCCACTGACACCAAAACCAGGTGCAACCAGCACCCAGGGACTCTAGTTTTCTGAGATTTCCAGAGCAGAACTGGTAAAATACAACCCATGCTCGCTATATAAGGACGGGCAGTGAAGAGCTCAGCTCAGGCCAAGAGCACAGACTTTAGTGTGGTTTCTAGCTCAAGTTGAGGTTTGAGTTTTCTCATGTGCGTGAGAGAGAAAAATGACCATGACAAGGAAATGAGTTGCTGTTGAAAGCACTTTGCCCATCGTCTGATATAAAGCAGACATTTGCTGACCCTTAGATGGGATTGCCACTCTTGCGGCTTACAATGAGTGCGCTTTATCTTAGTCTTTATTTGCATCTTGACACAGCCCAGAATCGCCTGGGAAGAGAGAGCCAAAGTGAAAGAGTTGCCTTGATCAGATTTGGCAGCAGACACACCTGTGGGACACTGTCTTAACTGATGATTGACAGGCAGGACACCGTCCACAGTGGGTAGCACCATCCCTAGGCGGGCGGGCCCTGGGAGGCATAAAGACGCTAACCAAGCATGAGTGTGGACTGCGAATGTCATCCCCATTTTACAGATAGAGAAATCAAGGTTCAGTCAGGTCAAATACCTTGTCCAAGATCATAAGACTTCTTCTGAAGGCTGAATTCCCACCTGGACCTGACTGATGGATATCCTGCCTATGAGTTACAAACTCAGAACGATAGCAAACTCCTTTCCCTCTTTGAAGCTCTTCAAAATCCCACCCCAAGCATGACGCCCCATGCCTGTTGTCAAGCACTTGGGATGTAGGTGCAGGAGGATAAGAAGTCCAAGGTCATCCTTGCCTAGGCAATGAGTCTGAGTCCAGCCTGGGCTACATAGTAAGTTCCAGGCCAGAACATTCTGTCTCAAACAAGCAAAACCCATTGGTCAGTTACTAAGATGACTTAGGAGGCAAAGGCACTTACCAGGTAAGTTGGGCATCCTGAGTTCAACCCCCCAAATCTGTGGAAAAATGGAAGGAGAGAACTGACTCCACAAGTTGTCCTCTGTCCAAGCAAGGTGACACTTGCCTTTAATCCCAGTACCCACGAGTCCAAGGAAGGTGGATCTTTGTGAGCTTAAGGCCAACCTGGTCTGCATAGCAAGTTGCAGACCAGGGCTACACAGTGAGACCCTGTCTCAAATACAAAACAAACAACACTGGTGATAAGCAATAAAATAATATAAAATAATGTACATATCTTAAGAGCCATCAACCCTATCTAATTCTTCGGAAGAAAAAATAAAAAGGTTAAGAGTGTGCTACTAAAATTCTTCCCCAAGGGGAGACATAACATCTACCACTTCTCCTAAGGTTCCAACAACAAATCAAGGCACAAGTCTGCCAAAGTTCACCCTGGGGAACCAATGAGTTTCTTGGGCTTCCTTGTGGAGCAGGGGGTTACTTACAGGAACATGTGAGTGCGCCTCCTCACATCAGGCCACACCTGGAAAGCCTTTAACCAGCAGGGATGAGGCTTCCCAGCAGTAGCAATTGAAGCAGGTTGCATACAGCAGGCGGTAGGAAGCAGTGGGTACTCAGGTAAGGGTCTCATGACCTTCCCCACTCCTCCACAAGGGAGCATGTGATGGTCTGAATAAAAATGACCCCCATAGGTCCGTAGGGAGAGGCACTATTAGGGGGGTGTGACCTTGTTGGAGGAAGTGTGTCACTACGGGCGGGCTTTGAGGTTTCAGGAGCTCAAGCCAGGCCCAGTGGCTCATTTGCTTTTCCTGCTGTCTTTGGATCCAGATACAGAACTGTCAGCTGCCTCTCCAGCACCTTGTCTACCTGCATGCTGCCATGCTTCCCACCATGATGATAATGGACTAAATTGTAAGCCAGCCGCAGTTATATGTTTTCCTTCCTGAGTGTTGGCATAGTCATGGCATCTAGTCACAGCTATAGAAACCCTAAAACAGAGTGTAAGCAGTCAACAAGCGGAGCTGAGATAATGCTTTTGCAAGGGGATACAGCTGAATCCCTAAGACAAGGCTGCTTGGCTGCGAGGGCTCTCAGAACAGTGAGCAGCTTTTACAAATGACTTCTCCTTATCGAACAGGAAGAAACAGTCACTTCCCAGAGCTTAGCAAAGAAAGAAACAAAACACAGATGACATTCCCAGTAGTAAATAGCAGCTGTGTGTGTGTTTTGAAATCGTTTTGTGGGTGTTTCTAGCCTGATCTTCCTTGCAGAGCAATTCTCCCAGCATACGCAGCTGCTGTTGTTACAGAGTGTAGGCTTTAACTACAAAGAACCTATGAAAGCTCCACCCATGAGGCTATCATCTATCCTAAATACTTCACAATCCAGTTGAGCACCTAAACTGCACAAAATATGCCGTGGAGTGATCCGTTTATCTATTCTTAAATCAATAAGAATTCGGGAGTTGGGGCTGGAGAGATGGCTCAGGGGTTAAGAGCACTGGCTGCTTCTTCCAGAGCCATCTCCTCACCTCGGGCAGAAGGGACATGGCTTGCTGCTCCACAAGGTTCCAGCATCTTGACCTTTCGGATCACACATTAACATGTACACCTGTGATTGTGTAGCAAAGCCCATGCTGGCCTCCAGCCCCCTCAGTCCCTACTGGCGAGCGCTTGCTCTCCATCACAAAGCCTCCGCGATTGCATGCTGTCTCTCACCTCTGCGGTTCCCTCGCCCACCTCTCACTTCTCCCGCTATTCTTTATTCTCTAATCTGATAGCCCTGTCCTTGCCCAATCCGTTCCCCTTTTCCTCTGCTCTGGACTCTTCTACATATTTTCTCTCTCCTAATTACAATAAAAAAAACCTTTCCCTTAAAGGAGAGGTCATGCATCAGTTTTCTTTACTGCATGCACCCCCTCACCTGTGGTCTTCATCCTTTATAGATTCTATTGTCCTACGAAGCTTTTAAAATTTTGCATGATTTTTTTTTCTTGATAATCTGTCTTGTTACAAAAAAAATCCAGACAGGAACCAAAAAGGGCTAAAGGGGGGAGGGTCGAGGAGAATCCCCAGCTTATAAAAATCAACTTATTTTTTTTCCTGTTCTGATCTACTTTGTTCTAGGTCAAAGCAGCTGGAACGCCCTGCCGTCAAGATAGTTAGAGCAAGAACACACTTGGCAGCTTGGTAGCCTGTAACAAAAAAAAAAAAAAAAAGAGTTTATTTGCAAGCAATTTGCTTCATTGGGATCAAGAAAGGAAAGGAAGCCTGGCCTGGTGACTCACACTTGTGATCTCAGCACTTGGAAGCTGAGTCTGAAGCCAGTTTGGGCTACAGTGAGACCCTGTCTCAAAACAGAAAAGAAGGAAGGGAAGGACAGAAGGAGAGAGGGACGAGAGAGGTTTACAAGCATCAGGTTGCTGCGTCTTTTCCAACAAGCATAATCTCTGACAGCAGTTCCTGGTGGGAAGGTTAAGGAGACAAGTGATAACGGAATCCCAGGCAGCTGGGACCTGGTGCGCTCTTACATCCCACCTGGAAGTGTCAATCTGAGCATGTTGGCGCCGCCTCCTCTGCTTGGCCTCCAGCGCCCTCTAGAGGAGCTCGGCAAGAACTGACTTCAGGGAATTGGACTCCATTAGCCTGAGACTAAGAGCATTCGCCACAACCTCCGGAGAGTCCCTGGACTAACTGAAACAAATTGGTCACTGAAGGCCGGGTATTAATGAGTTCACTAGACCCACTCCACTAAAGCTGTATGCAGGGATCGGACAGAGAGCCGTGCCATCCCACCTTCATGGATCTATGGTTGAAATGAGGAGAGTATGGACCGTTTGCCGTGTCAGCTTCTGCAGCACAAATGGCTACTCTTTTCATCTGCCAAAGACCTTACTTGGCACCAATAATATGAGATTTATTATGACATGGTCCCTGTACTTTGTCTAGTTGAAGAGCTATTTTATACATACGATTTCCATCCAATGGGCAAATGCACCCACAGATGTGCCTAGAAATGTCCTTACCGTAAAAGACAGGAACAGCTAGGCAGTGGTGATGCACGCTTTTAATCCCAGCATCAGAAGTCAGAGGCAGGTGGATCTCTAAGTTCAAGGCCAGCCTGGTCTTCAAAGTAAGTTCCAGGTCAACCAGGGCTACCCAGAGAAACCCTATCAAAAAATAAAAATGAAAAAAGACAGAAGCACTGACCACAGCAGGACCCATTTAATAAGGGGCAGCCCAAAGTCAGAGTGAAGGCCAAGGAGGGGGTAGGTGGCTTGAACCCAGCTCCAAAGATGAAGACCATCTCTGCCTGGCCCCAGGCACTGAGAACCAATAAAAGCATGATCGAATTCCAGACACAGGAAGGTAAAAGATGATGCTAAATGTGTTGTGTATTAGTATCTCTTCTGACTGCCACACTCGCGGACACAGGAGACACAGAGAGAGAGGGAGAGAGAGAGAAGAAAGAGAAAGAGAGAGAGACTATTGCATGTGTGCAATTATTAAATGACAATTTTACGCTTTTTTTTTTTTTTGGTTTTTCAAGACAGGGTTTCTCTGTATTGTTTTGGAGGTTGTCGGTCCAGCCTGGCCTCGAACTTACAGAGATCCGCCTGCCTCTGCCTCCCGAGTGCTGGGATTAAAGGTGTGCGCCACCAGCGCCTGGCAATTTTTAAGCTTTTTTAAGACAGTATCTCACTGTATACCACTTGGTGACCTTGGAACTCACTCTGTAGACCAGACTGACCTCAAACTCACAGAGATTTGCCTGCCTCTGCCTCCTGAGTGCAGGAATTAAAGGTGTACACCACCATGCCCAACTTAAAATATGTTTTTTTAACTACTACCATAAATTAGACCTTTTACAAAAGGACAGATGTCAGTCCTTTGAGGTATGTGTGGTGGGAAATCCCAGGCTGGGGGGGGGCAGGAGATGGGGGGGATTCACACAAAGTAATTCTGCTTGACTCATGGAGCTAGATTGTTTTGTTTCTTTCACAACCCAACTGGTGCTGGCAAAGGCATCAGAACAGCCGGGCCAGGAGTGGAGCTGGATGTGGGTCTTCAGGATGCCAGCTTTCAAACTAGGCTTTGTGTGTCCAGGCTGGCTGGGCACATAAGAGGAGTCCATCCAAGGGAGGAGATCTTCACAGGACCATAAACCCAGGCTTCCCTCCATATAAAGAGGTGGCAGCCTCACCGCCCTCAGATGGGACCCAGATAACTAAGGAGGACAGGGACCCAAGGTAGACTCAATGCCAACCAGAGCCAGCCCTACACCACAGCTCCACCAACCCCTTCACGGCACTTCTCAGAAAGCTTGAGGGCATTTGTGCAAGGTCAAAAGCAACCAGATGCTGCCATAGTCCTGACCCTATGAGCTTTGGGCTGTCCGGACTCTAGGGAGGAGTTCGCCATGACAACTCCCTGCCCCCTCCTCAGTCCCCCTCTCCCTCTTCCCCAGCACAGAAAAGCAGACTGTTGTCTAGGATCTCAGGGTGCAGTTTTTGCTTTTCAATGCATCCACTTAGGACCTGCTGGCAGCTTCAAAGAGCCAGGTAAAGGCACAGACCCAGCCCTCAGGAATTAGAATTTTGAAGACTGAAGAGATAAATGAAAACCCTTGGATGTGTGGGGGCCTGTGAGCCAGGCTGTGGGAGACTTCTTAGAACTGGGCTGTGAACGAAGAGAAGGAGCTGGGGCAAGCCTAGGCTGGCAAGGGGGGAGTGGTGGGGAGGAGCCTGGGAAGGATTCTGATTCTCAGTCTCAGAGCAGTCATCCTGGCTGGCAGACACAGGGGCCTGACTTGGAGTAGGACCCTGGTGTTGTTAAATATGGAATAAAGACTGGCACAATAGATGGAGCATAAGCCATAGAGAGCACATTAACCATTGCTTTTTTTTTTTTTTTTTTTTTTTTTTTTGGTTTTACGAGACAAGATTTCTCTGTATTGTTTTGGAGGCTGTCGGTCTAGCCTGGCCTCGAACTCACAGAGATCCGCCTGCCTCTGCCTCCCAAGTGCTGGGATTAAAGGCGTGCGCCACCACCACCCGGCAACCATAGCTTATTATAGAGAGACCAAAAGCGGGGGAAGACAGACATGACAGAGAAGATGAGAGAGGATGAGATAAAGAGAAAGATGAGAGTAAGAGAGGAAGACGGGAGTAAGAGAGAGAGATGAGAGTAAGAGAGAATGAGATGATGGGAATAAGAGAAGGGTAAAAGAGCGTAAGTGGGCAGGGGTCAGTCCTTTAAAGGGGTCCTTTGCACCTGCATGGTTCTCACAGAGCTCTGGGCTGGCCAGAGTGCTGCCTGAGTGCATCCTGCCAGGTAGCAGAGCAGGCCAGCATAACGCCTGAACCTTCCATTCCCATCTTTATTTATGATTAAAAAGAGGTGGGGGTGTTAGACGTGGCAGGTTAGGGAATAAGGACATTGAGTTCTTGAGACTGCTTCCTGCTGACCTGGGGGCGTCGACCATTTTAGGGAATCTTGAGAAAGTTGGGGTGTTGTCACATCCTGAGTAGTTGGTTGTCCCATCGCAGTCCTGGCTGTGTGGAATTCTCTGGCGCCTCTGTAGATCTGGCAAGATATTAGCAGAGTAGAGGACAAAGTTAGGTTACATTTTTTTTCTTAGATCCTGGCAGTTGAGGGGAAGATTGTAACATGAGGGATGGGTTTCCGAGGAGTCCCAAGATGAGGGAAGGGAGTCCCAGGACCAGGGAGGGGTTGAATAATATCTGACCTGTTTGGAAGGGTCCAGTTTGGCTTCCTGGAACTTACAAGAATCCTTTGAGTTTGTGAAAACATAAGTATTAGACATATCAGCAGCATATTTGTGTTCAAAACCACTTGGCTTAAAGTATTAACATTTTTAAAACTGACACAATGAAAAGTACCTTAATTTTGAGTTTGTAGTTATGATCATATAGTGGTATAGTTGTTTAGCACTCTGTTGGAGTTAGATTAGTAGCTTATCAGAACTTTACTGATTAATGTTAAGACTATGAAAAGTAGTATAATGAAAGAGAAACCTGGAACATACTTTTTTTTAAATATCTCAACTTACTTTATTACATTACCATCTCATATAAACCTTAGAATCCCTGGTCCTGAAATCTGTTTAATGGCAGAGCTTTGTCTTGTCTGTTACTTTAAGCTGGCAAAGCTACCAGCCGTCAAAAGCACCAGAGTTCTTGAGAAGGATAAGGTTTTACCTGAGACTGGAGAATGAGAGACTTAGTAGCTGACTGCATGGACAGCCACCCCCAAGGGCCTCCACAGTTGTTGCAGTTAGAGGCTCCAAAGACACCTGATAGTGAGACCTATGGATTGGGGACTTTTTAGGAAGGCTTCCTTACCGTTGACCGGAGCAGCATGGACAAAGTCGATTACAGTGTCCTTTTGTTCATGGCCTGAAGAGTCCTTTGAAGCAGTTGAGGTGAAGGGCAGGGTTGCTTAGTGGCCAGCGTTGTCACTTTTGTGAGAGGAGTTTCTTTAGTTTTTTTTGGAGGAAATGGGGTGGCTTGTCTTTTATTAAAAACGCTTTTAAATAAAACATTTAAATGCCATGTTCTCTAGATCTCTGAGCATTTGAGGACTGTTTGTCTGTTTAGTATATCTTAGTAGAAAAAAATTATCTTTAGTGACTTGTCTTAAGTACGTTGGTGACTACAGAAAAATCCTATTTGTAATAGCTTTACCTTTGTAAACAGCTTCCAGGAACGACTGAGTGATATAAATACTTTGTTAATTTGAAATAGGCCTTTATAAGTTTAAACATAATAATTCAATTTAAATTGATTAAACATAACAATTAAATGTAAGTTGACAGAGATAAGTAGATATCAAACAAGACTGAATAAGAGTAAAAGACAGAACTGGAGTGTAATTTCTGATTTGTAGCTTGTAGCAGACAGACAGGTTTAAAGAGACAGTCAGTGATAAGAAGACAGATTTGTTGTAGATAGAACAGGAAACCCTAGCCGGGCGGTGGTGGTGCACACCTTTAATCCCAGCACTCAGGTGGCAGAGGCAGGCGGATCTCTGTGAATTCGAGGCTGGGCTAGACCGACAGCCTCCAAAACAATACAGAGAAACCCTGTCTCGTAAAAACCAAAAAAAAAAAAAAAAAGAACAGGAGACCCTGGAAAGGCACAGTATTCCATAAACAAGCCATGGAAAACCGAATCAGTGAAAGAAGAAATTAGAGGCAAAAATAAAAGCCTAAAAAAGACAAAAAGTAAATGAATTGTATCTGTCAGCAGGCTTTGCCAGCAGAAGCTGGCTGGACTGAGTGGGCGCGCCTACAGCTAGGCCACTCGGTAAACATGGCAGCCTCAGTAAACACATTTCCAAGCTAGGCCGCATGTTAGGCCGAGTGGTTAAGATGGCAGCATCCCTAGGCACATTTCCGTCTGCCGGCAGAAGTGGCCTTTTTTCTCCACGAGTGAGGCAGAAAGATGTGTGACCACCATAGGTCTAAGAAACGAATGAACAGTCAGTGCCAGGGTATAAAACCCGAGAGACCCTTTGTGGGTCTGAGCAGTAAAAAACCCGAAAACCTCAAACCTTATTTGTGGGGAAAAAATGAAAAACTCTCAGAGCATCCTGAGCAGATGCTAAACCGGGATGAACAGGAGAAAGGCAAAACAGGACACTCCCAGGTGGAAAGCGGTTCCAGCCCTGAGACAGCTTTAGCCATGTTGGGAAGTGGCGGGAAGCCTCTGGAGTTTTCGCGTGCAGAGAACAGAAAAGTAAGACAAGTGAGGAAGAGTAGAGGCCGCATTTCTAACCATGGATCACTGGTAGAATATGGGTACCAAAAAGCGGGCACATGGTTTGATATGGGGGGGGGAGCAACTTCCATGAGAGAGGCAGAGGATAGGACAAAGAAGTCTGAAAAGGCAAAACTGCCAAAGGTTTGTAGCCGAGACCTCATCCACGGGAAGTTATTTCCGGGGAGTGAGGCTGAAGACCGCTCAGTACCATCTCAGAACTCATCAGCCTGAGATCACGGCCAAGGGCAGGAATGGCTTGAAAAGCAAAGCAATCGAAAAGTCCTAACTCATGGAAGCAAGGGGAGGGGGTTCTCACCTGGGCCCCGTGCCCCTGGAGCTTTCCTTAGCCTTGAATGGGTGCCCAGTGTCACTGCATTTGATCTCTGTCCAGCAGAGTGCCTGGCACCCTGACCTCCAGCTTCTCCTCTAGTCCCTAGTCTCCAAACCCCAACCAGGCCCACAGGAAGCAAGAGAAAGCCACCACGATGTCTCCTTCCCAGCTAGTCTGTCCCATCTACAATCCATGTCACAGACCCCTATTCTCAATGCAGGTAGGCCACACAACTGTCTTTCCCAAATTGTGCCCTGGAGTGCATAAAAACACCCCCGTTGTCATGATCCCTCCCTCCCACTAGGCCTCCTGGACTTCTCTCTGGCCGCCAGCCCTGCCTACCCTTTCTCCTGCCTCGCTATTGGCCAGTCAGTTCTTTATTAGACCAATCAGGTGTTTAGACTGGCAAAGAAACACAGCTTCAGAGTTAAACAAATGCAACACATCTTTGCAACATTAAAACAAACGTTGCACAACATAAACAAATGTAACACATCTTAAAATGATATTCCACAACAGTAAACGGCACTGGGCTGGGAGAGGCTGCCCTAGGAGTTGGTCCCAGTGCTCTGATGTGACACACTGGGGCCACCTTGGGGCCCCTTGCCATTCAGCCTTGTGTTAAGTCTGTGTCACTGTCTGCACAGGAATGCTGAAGTCTCTGAAAAACAAAGGCTGTCTCCATCCTCTGCTCCTCCAACCTGACACACATACCAAACTATCAGTGACTTCTAGTAAGGGACAGCAAGTGTTATGATAAAGCTTGAGGGGAACCTTGGCAGATTCCATGGCGGGCAAGGGTGACCGAGGCGGGGCGGGGGAAGGGGGACACGTCAAACATGCCAGACAGACAGCTTAGTGAGAAGTTTTATTAGAAAGGGAAAGGGGGAAGGAAGGAGAAACGAGACCCAAAGACAGAGAGAGGACAGAAGAGAAGAAGGAGACAGAAGTCCTGTCTGCCCCAGGGGAACAGCAGGAAAGAGAATGTAAGTAGGGGTGGGGTGGGGGGTTCTTCAAAAGGGGTCCTTTGCACCTGCATGCAGACTATGCAACCATGGAACCCTGGGCTGACCAGGGTATTGCCTGAGTGCATTCTGCCAGGTGACAGGGGCAGGTCAGCATAATGCCTGAATCCTTACAGCAAGAACCAGGTGTAGTGGCACATGCTCATAATCCCATCACTTGGACAGTGGAGGCAGGAGGATCTGAAGTTCAAGGTCGTCTTTAGCTTCCTGGACAACAAGAAATTCTGTCTCAAACACACACACACACACACACACACACACACACACACACACACACACACACACAAAACCAGACAACAGAAAGGCTAGAAGCATGCCCACTGGACCTGAGGGACAATGCCCCTGTCTTCATGGCAGACATTCCCATTGGGTTTAAGGTTGGGGATATCCCAGCAGTCAGGGGAGTCCTGTAGCTAGGAGGAAACTACAGATGGTGGTGACTCAGGGCTCGGGGAGCCCAGCTTCTCCATCCACCCAGAAGGGAACTTACTCAGGTTCCTGCTCCAACAGACCATTCTGCCCCAGATATAGACAATAGGATCAACCGGGAAGGAACTCCGAAACTCCAGCATTCCCTCCTTCCCAAACAGCCCATCTGCACCCTCTCCTACAGCCCCAGGAATGTACCTGTCTACCAAAAAAAAGTAAAATCAGGCTGATCAGAAGTCTCCCTTCCACCTGGGGGAGCTCTAAGGACCAGAGAGGCTGTGAGAGGGAGCCGGCTACAGAAAGTCCACAGCCCTACTCAAACCCAAGGGGGTTTTGGTTGTTGTCTGCAAGGCAAGAGGTACTGTGGGAGAATTCTCCCCTCTTGCTCTCACTTCCTCTTCTTTTTATTAGGCCCAAGAAGGGGAAAATCCTAAGGATTAGCAGCTGACTTATAATAACCAAAACAACACAGGTATAGTTGCATTTTCCCCACTCTTTTCTGACAGCCTTCACATAACTGGGTTCCAATGATCTTAGATGGAGGCCATTAAAAATCACTGGATCTGAGGTGGTGGTGGCACACATCTTTAATCCCAGCACTCAGGAGTCAGAGGCAAGCAAATCTCTGAGTTCAAAGCCAGTCTGGACTATGGAGTAAATTCCAGGACAGCCAGAGCTATGCAAAGAAACCCTGTCTCAAAAACAAACAAACAAACAAAAAAAACACTGGATCAGAAGAAATTGTGCTGTTATGAGAAAACTAAAGACCTTCCAGACTAATGCTCTATCATACATACCCTATGCAGATGCACCCTGGGTAGGGAGAATGACTAACTGTTCCAGGAGCCCTGATAAAGACATTGACCCCAGAGTTATGCTAACACCATCTAGGTCTACTATCCACTGGTTCTCAGAGTGGCTATACTAGCATTTCAATCACACAGAGTACTCAGGAATGCCCTCATCCTACTCAGCCTGCTTACCTTATAGCAGGATCCCAGGGAAGCCAAACTAAGGAACAAATAAGAAAAAAATAGGGGTCCCCTGTAACCCAGCAAAATTGGCACCTGTGATATCATCAAGCTCAGGGAAGACTTCCCCGTCTACTGAGGATCATAGTAGTAGTCATGCTGTATGTTTACTTTGGTAGCCATGCTCTGGGGTGCAAAGCTGGGAGTGTTCAAGGCAAAACAAACCAAAAGACAAGACATGCCCCAAGGGGCTGGGAACTGTGAAGGCCATCAGTGCAGAGTTGTGGCTGAAAGGTGGCCCTGGCTCACATTTGAGAGACACTGGGCCTCATAACCTGCTGATATTCTGCCTGGATATGAACCAACACAATCTGATGAATGGTTCCCCTGATGCTGACATGCAACCAAACACTTTGTCAAACCTCTACTTCCAACTACAGAGAGATGTTTCCTGTTTGTGTCTTCGACCCAAAGATGTGGTCCAAACATGAGCCAATACACATCCCCATAATCTGGCTCATCGTGGGGATAGAGAAAATTTTAGTGATTTCTATCCTTGTGTCCCTAGTGATGAATATACACAATTTTTAAAGAACAGAATCTGTAAAAATGCCCAACGGGAGGATGGGTGGGTGGGTGGGTGGATGGGATGTATATATAGATGGATGGGTGGTTATATAGGTGGGTAGGAAGGGTATAAGCACATATGGATGGGTGGGTGGATGTTTGGGTGGGTAGGTGGGTGAATGGATGGATGGATATATGGATGGATGGATGGGTGAGTGGGTAGATATATGTATGTATGTATGGATGGATGGATGGATGGATGGATGGATGGATGGATGGGTGGGTGGGAGGATGGATGGATGGATGGATGGATGGATGGATGGATGGATGCATATAGGTGTAATAACCAAGTGGTTATAGCCTGAGCCACGTGCTTCCTGGATCTAAGGTTTTAGTAATGTCTTCTCTTGTGTTCTTCAACAATAATGAGGGATGGAGGGAGTGGTTTAGTGGTAGAGTGCTTTTTGCAAGACCCTGCATTCTGATCCTTGTACCATAAAGAGAGAAGCAGTGAGAGAGGGGTGTACTCTGAAACATAACTAGAGGAACAAACGGGCAAACTCAGCTGTCCATGACAAATTTGGAGGACATTGTACCTTTGTGTCTTGGTCACTGTTCTATTGCTGTGAAGAGACACAATGACCATGGCAACTTTTATAAAGAAAAACATTTAATTGAGACTGGCTTATAGTTTCAGAGGTTTAGTCCGTTATCATCATGGCGGGAAGCATGACGGCGCACAGGCAGACATGATGCTGGAGAAGTAGCTGACAGTTCTACATCTGGATCCACAGGCAGCAGGAAGAGAGAGAGAAAGACATTGGGCTTGGAATAGGCTTTTTGAAATCACAAAGCCCACCCCCAGTGACACACTTCCTCCAACAAGGCCACGCCTCCTGATCCTTTCAAATAGTGCCACTCCCTGGTGAACAAGTATTCAATCTATGAGCCTATTGGGGTGATTTTCATTCAAACCACCCTCCCTCAGTCCTCACTCTCTGTTACTTGACAATGTCTTTTTCCACTGAGTGGAACTGATCTCTCTCTCTCTCTCTCTCTCTCTCTCTCTCTCTCTCTCTCTCTCTCTCTCTCTCTCTCTCTCTCCTCCCTCTCTCAAGTTTTCAGTGGGAGCAGCTTTCATAATTAAAAGCTTCAGAGATGTCCTGACAGCACCTTCACCCTGGGCACCTTACCAACACCAGGCTCTTGGTGTGCCAGCATCCTGTCCCCTCTTCATTCATGTCACTTGTAACTCTGGCTGTCTGCTTTCCCCTCAGAATCATCTAGTCCCCATAAACCACCTCTCCCACGGATGGGGAGCTGCCAGTCGGAGCGGCTGGCATGTGGGTGCCGTTTTTTTAGGCAGCATTCCTCACCTTCCTGGGTGGCATGACGACTCTCAGCAGATGGCAGGGCTGCAAGATTCCAAAGTACTCACATAGACTGAGGGGGCAGGAGTCAGCCTGGCCGAAGTGGCATCCTACAGAGGTGAGCGTGCAGCATAAGCCCAAGTAAAACAATAACTATAAAATGGAGGAGAAAACGGCTGCTTTAAATCATGGTGCGATAGCAAGTGGTCTTCATTGGACTGTCATGACTTGGATTGGTTAAAGGACTGAACTGCATCTCTCCTGAGTTAACTTTTCCAGTCTCCTCACCAGAGCTGGGATGGGGGTGGCTGGTAGCTTCTGAAATGGCAGTCATTTACATAATAACCCTTTGCATACGGGAGGCGTGAGGGAGGGGAGCCAGTAAAAGCCCTTGCCAGGAGGAAGCATCACCGTCCGGCAATCAAGGGAAATTCAAAGGATGGCACCGCCAAACAAAAGTCACTACGTGACCCTCACTGCGTGGTTAATAAGTCACCTCCTCTTCCTCCCCTTCCACTTCTACCAGTAAAACGAACTTGGCAGGCTTGCTCTTTTCCTTACAATGCCAGCTGATGAAATCGCCTCCCCAGAGCAAGCCATCATCAACTCAAGCATCACAGAAGGGGCTACAGAGGGTGACCTCTCTCTTCCCCTGCAGCTGGGGGACAAGAGCCACTCCACAGGAGAAAAGGAAGTCCAGAAGCATATGTATCTTGCTCTTCTGAGCCATATGTAGGCTCGTAAATATTCATCGATGTTCCCAGCGAGTCTTGGTTAAAATAGATCTGCCCCTCCCTCCATTTGATGCATTTGTTCAACAAAAAAGGATTGTGATGGGTCAGCAAGATAGCTCATTGTATGAAGGCAATCACCACCAGCCCTGAGGACCTGAATTCAAGCTCTCAGGCCAATCTGGTAGAAGGAGAAAACTGACTCCCAAAGCTTGCTGTCCTCTGACCTCCACATGGCACACTGTGGCAACCACACACACAGAGACACACAAACACAGAGATATACACATGATAGGTAGGTAGATGACAGACAGATAGATAGATAGATGACAGACAGATAGATAGACAGGTAGATAGATGACAGACAGACAGGTAGATAGATGACAGACAGATAGATAGATAGATAGATAGATGACAGACAGATAGACAGGCAGATAGGTGGATAGATGTAATTAAATGTTTTTATTCTGCTTTTGTTTTATGAGGCAGGGTCTACATAGCCCTGGTTGCTCTGGACCTTACTAGGTAGACCAGGTTGGCCTCCAACTCAGAGATCCACCTGCCTCTGCTTCCTGAATGCTGGTATTAAAGGCATGTACTACTAAGCCTAGCTTTAAAAAATAAAAATTAAATGGCTGTGAGACTCCGACAACTTTTGAAACAGTGGTCAGGTCCACTGAAAAGAACCCCTAGACATGTCTGTAATTTTAACCTTGAGAAGGGCTGCTTTAGAAATGACATTGTAGCTGACTTCCCTATGCTTCCTTTTAAATTTTTTAGTTACGTGTGTGTGTCTGTGTGTGCGTGCGTGCACACATGCACATGTCTGAGTATGGGCATGCCCATGCCGTGGGATATGTGTAGAAGTCAGGTCCATTTTCTCTTTCCACCTTTCCACATATTGCAGGCACCATGCTCAGGTCTCCAAGCTTGCAGGACAAGTGCTTTTTCCCACCAAGCCATCTTGCACCCCTTTTTCTATCGAATCACAAGTTATTAGCATCTTCTACTTTGCACAATGGCGCAAGAGAAGCCTGAGGTTCCATCAGCTTAATGAACACTACTCGAAAGGTTCTACTACTGACCAAGGTTAAGCTGGTTTTTCCAACCAAACGGTCTGCTACATCGCCCTCTACGTGAAGAATGAACATTCTCATTCTCTACAAAGCTTGCCCAGCTCAGCTCAGCTGAACTTCTTTGCCGAAGCCTTCCAACTGTTCCACAAGAAAATTCATCGCTAATAAAGTTCCTGTTACTTTCTGGCTGCTATGATACAATACCTGACAAATGCCATGGAAGGAAGCAAGAATTCATTTCAACTATGGTCAAGGGTGCCTTACCTGTCCTCGTGGCAGGGAAGGCATGGCACCAGGAACTTGGCTAGCCAACGGGAACTTGAAGTCAGGAAACAAAGGAGATGGTGTGTCGTCCTCAGCTTTCGGTCACCGTTTAATTCAGACAGGCTCCCCAGCCCATGGAACGGTAACACACATTTCTAAGAGATCTTCCCACCTCTGTTAACCTAATCTAGACGCACTTAGAGGCTTAGCTTGTCCATGATTCTACAACCTGTGATACTGACATTAACTGTTGTGAGTGTTCCCTGTATTAACCATTGTGGTGTTCCCCATCTCTTTCATTGTATTTACCAAAGGCTTCCCAGGAGGAGTGTGGAGACTGAGCAGGCAGTACAAGGTGGAAAGGCAGTAAGGATGGATCATAGAAAGCATCTACTGCAACGGCAGCATGCCAAGGGTGGGGGTGGCTCGGCTGGAAAAGCGTTTGCCTGGTAAGCACAAGTATCTCAGTCTGATCTCCAGAAACTGGGTAAAAGCGTCAGGCACAGTGGTGTGTGCTTGTCCAGATCTCTGCAGCCTAGCTTTATGCGTGAGTTCCAGATTCAGTGAGGGAGCCTGTCTCACAAACAAAGTGAACCAAAGCACCTGAAGACTGGTACCCAGTGAGACCCCTGGCCTCTACACACACACACAAACACACACACACACACACACACACACACACACACACACACACACACACAGCCAGCGCCGGCCGTAGCCGCAATGCTGTTGAAGCCGTGTTATATTCATTAAGTTCAGCTTCACTCAGCAACGTCGCATTTGGAATGTCAATGGCTTTACAAGATCTAGTTGAGACTCTAATTACTCAGACAAATAAAGTACAAAGGCGGCTTATTCTTGGGACATCTCAAGACTTGCAGAAACAGGATCTTCCACAGTCTACTTTCCCTCACCCTCCCCTAACTCACGTATTTATAAATGTGATCTGCCTGATTCTGAGAACTCGGCTGATTGGTTCCCACTCACTGGCATGTGTGGTGGTTTGAATGGGAATGGCCCCTACAGGTTCCTATACTTGAAATGTTTGGTCCACAGTTGGTGGAACTGTTTGGGAAGGATTAGGAGGTGTGGTCTTGGTGGAGTCTCTCTCTGCTTTATGGTTGTTATTTCAACATGTAGGCTCTCAGCTGCTGCTCTAGCACCGTGATTACCTGACTGCTGCCACGTTTCACTCCATGATGATCAGGGTCTCTACCAACCTCTGGAACCAAGAGCCCCAAATTAAATGTTTTCTTTTGTATGTTGTCTTGATCATGACATTTTATCACAGCAATAGAAAAGTAACTAAGACAGCATGTAAACACAGTGGTAACCTGGAGTTGTATCCTTCCCTCTCAAACACTACTAACCACCTTTCCCATCTCAGTCAATCAAAACCCCACCATCTTTAAAAAAATAATAAGAATAAATCAAAAAGCCCCCCCATCCATTGACCACACCCTCATAAGAGACTACTGTGGTGCAGCCACTAAAAATGATGCTGTAGAGGAATGTAGGAGGAGGAAAGCTCCAGGCACATTTGTTATCCGAAAATGTCAGGCCACAGGCCACCAGGTACCTCAAAGCACAAACTCATCTTAAAGGCAGATTGAGACTAGGCAGAAATGGTCATCTCTGTGTGGTTTCTACTCATCTTCTAACACCCTGCAATAACTCTTTGCCATTAAATAAATGGCCAATGAAAACATCCTGCCTTCATGGGATAGACTGTGCAACCTTCCTCCACAGAGTTATGTGTTGAAGTCCTAACTCCCTAACTGTGGCTGCCTTCGAGGCAAGACCTTTAAAGACGTAACAAAGGCGAAATGGGTTCATGTGCAGGTTCCTGACACAATGAGACTAGTGCCCTCATAGGGGAGAAAACAGAAACCATCAGTCAGGAGTGCACTTGGGTTCCTACAAAGAACCCAAGTTTGGTACCAAGCATCTGTGTTAGGTGGTTCCCAACCACTTATGTCTCCCATTCCAAGGAACCCAATGCCCTCTTCCTGACTTTGCAGGCACCCTCGAACACGTGGCACACACATACACATAAATACAGATTTTAAATAAACAAACGAACATCTTAAAAAGAAAAAAGAAATGGGGCCCCAGATAACAAGAGCCATGTGCAGAGACATGAACACACAGCCAAGAACGAGGCCTTCAAAGCAGACAACACTACCGACACCTTGATCTTGGATTTTATGCCTAAGGAGCTATGAAACCTTTATTGTTGGAGACATAAGCCTGTGGTATTTTGTTATAGTGCCTGAGCTGGAATGCCAGCCCTTCCAGGAATCCCCCCCAAGCCCAAATATCCCCTCTTCCCAGCTTTATGTTCCTATCATTTTAGTGTCAGTGACCTGTTTAGAATAACTTCCACTTACCCTTCTCCCTGCTAAGCTTCTTAAGACCAAGTTCAAGTCTCATTCAGATTTTTCTGTCCCACCCCTGATTGCCAGGGAGCCAGGAGGGCTCAGGAACAGGCTGTTGCACTAAGTGGGACTTTCTAGGGCACTGGTTGGGGTTAAATTACTTACGTGTTTCCTGACACAGGTGTTCTTGTTGGTGGGGTCTATGTGCATGTGTGTGCATATGTTAATAGGGGCATGTGTTTGTGGGTAGGCTTGCCTGAGTGCATGTGTACATGCACACATATGTGTATGCCTGCATATGTTCACATGGGGGTGTAAGAGTGGCATGAAGGCACATGTGTAGTTGGGGAGGATGTTGTTCCAGGAAGGTACCACCCCTTACCCACTGAGTGATCTTGGAGGCGGCCACACTTCACACTCAAACCTTAACAAAGCATTTTCACATTTATCCTCTGTTTTTGTTTGTCATAACAGACCACCAAGTTCACAGGTGAGGCCAGCTTCTTCACAGAAGGTAGGGTACCAAACATTTAGTGATGGTGATAACTAGAATGTGTGAGTGCCCGACATCACACCAAACTGCATGCGTGCCTGGTCCTCATCTCCACAATGAGCATCTGAGGGAGCTATGATTGCCAGGCCCATTTCATAAATAAGGAAATTGAGGCCAAAGGAGTTGCCCGGGCTCACATAGCTAGAAAAGAATAGAGCTGAGACAGAAACCCAGGCTTACACATTCACAGCTCACACTTAGAACTGATACCCCAAGCTGGCCCCTCCCCACATAAAGAAGGGCCGCTAACTGCAGAGCAAGCATACATCGCTCCAGGACTCAGCGGGCTGAGCTGGTCTAGAAAGGGAAAGTCTGATCTAAGTGTCTGGGATGCTGTGCACAGGATAAGGTATGGTGCTGGGCCTCTCGCTCCGTGCTGTTGACAGTGAAGGATCTCAGGCTGAATTCAGGCACCAGTGTTCTCCCCCTTTCTCCTCAAAAGTCCCCAGTATGTACCAGCTGCTGGGCTGAGAAGCTGAGAGATAGACAGAGAAGAGGAACTTGCCCACCAGAAGCTCTCACCTCAGGAAGGCAGGCTGGTACAGAATACTATGACATAAGGTTCTATTGGGGGCTCTGAGGGGAAAGCCCTCAGCCCTACCACTGATTTCTATGAGGGTTTAAGCAAATTATAGGTATCTTGTGGTCTCAACTTCCATGGCAGAAATAGGGTTACAGTAGAACATGTTGCACAACATCTTCTGGAAACACCATCAGTTATTTATACCTAATTTCTGGATGGATAATATGTACCTGTAATCCCATCATTGAGAGGGCTGAGGCAGTAGGAGCTCCAGTTCAAGACCTGTCTGCACTACACTGTAAGTTCAGGGCCAGTCTGTACCACACTGTAAGTTCAGGGCCAGTCTGGGACACAACAAAGAAGAAACAAAACAGGGCTAGGGATATAGGTGAGTGGTAGAGCGTCTTCCCAGCATGCACCAGGCTCAAGCCCTAATCCCAAAACATCTAACCCTGGCAGAGAAAAGCAGCCTTTGTATCAAAGAAGGAAGTAATAGCAGCTCCAATGGGCAGTTTACACCGCACCATCCCTGGTCTCCACCCTTCGGGTAGATGGCATTTTCAAACAAGTCAATAATATGGATTAGCAAAGAACAGCCTCAGATAGGGTCAATAGCAATAGTATTAATGGCACTCCCTTGCCCCCCTGAGTCCAAAGCTGACCTCCTGGGGGTCTCTTCTTTTCCTAAGCCATCTCCTACTGACCAATGCTCTTAGAGGTTGGGGAAACCACTCACTGACCTCTTTCTTTAACTCTCATGAGATAAGAGGGAGTCTTCAGAAATGTGCTCAGTTCTTCCTTGCCCAAGGACAGAAGGTCATTTATGAGTGCTTCTCCATGACTGTGGCCAACTGCAGGACACGATGTCGTTTGAGAGTCTAAAGAATCTCAATATCTTGGCATGAATTTTATCAGGCCCCAAGATTAGAGACCCAAACACAATTGTAGAATTTCTTTTTTTTTCAAAGTTATCTCTCTCTCTCTTTTTTTTTTTTGTTTTTTGTTTTTTCGAGACAGGGTTTCTCTGTATTGTCTTGGAGGCTGTCCTGGAACTCGCTTTGTAGACCAGGCTGGCCTCGAACTCACAGAGATCTGCCTGCCTCTGCCTCCCGAGTGCTGGGATTAAAGGCGTGTGCCACCAACGCCCGGCACAATTGTAGAATTTCTGCGACAATAGATGACCACTCTCTAGAAGGGAAAAGGGAAGAGGGATCCTCCTTGCTCGGTACCATATTCTATCTTCCCAGGGTCTTCCATGGCACTGTGGAGCCTTGACGGGGAGCTCTGAGTTGACATTCTACAGCTCTACAGCTCACCCAATGTAGCAAGGCACCCAGGCCCTGCAGGAAAACCTCACCTTCCTGAGTGGCTCACAACTCTGGGGAGATGGGGTAAAAAAGAGAAAGGTTGCCCCATGTGCCACACCCATGGGGCTCTGAGGCCTTCACAGGATCTACAGTCAGTGCCATGTGGGCAAGCTGTCTTTGCTATCATTCATTCAAGGCCACAAGAGAAGGAGTTCAGTCACCGTCTCTTACGCCATTGCCAAACATCAAGAACCTTCTATCCCCATCTCTGTCTTTTGTACTGAGGACACTCAAATGAGAAGATAAAGTCCCTGTCTCCAGGAACGTATAGTAGGGGCCCAGGGACAATGTCATCTTTTCTTTCTCCTCTCCACCTTTATCACATAGCCCTGGTATCAGTGGGCAAGAAAAGCTGGGTGGAGTCAACACAGAAAAAAATACTGGGTTGGCAGTTGGCAGCCATTTTAAACAAGGGTCCCATGGTATCAGAAGGGTTTAGGTTTAGGGCTTGCTGCCATCTGGGTAGCCACAGGCCCCAGTAAGAGTCTATGTAGCACTATTCCAGGTCATAACTCCTAGTAAGACTGGACATGCTACCCACTCCTAGAGAAATGGAAGTGATGTCAGAAGAGGAAGATGCAGGCAGTAGAGATAGGCTTCTGATAGGCTGCCAAGTATCAGAAAGTATGACCTGGGTCCCAAGTTCTGTGCAAAGGCCCTAAGGCCTGTGTAAGAAGCTAAAGGTAAAAACTGCCCTTTTCTGACTGGAGAGTCATGGAGGGTCAGTGGAGGATTGAAACAGACTGCCTAAATAATGCCTACAGGATGCATCCTATCACAACAAAACTTGGTATATTCTTTTTTGTTGTTGTTTTGTTTTGTGGCTGTCCTGGAACTCACTCTATAGACCAGACTGGCCTTGAACTCATAAAGATCCATCTGCCTCTGCCTCTGCCTCTGCCTCCTGGGTGCTGGGATTAAAGGTGTGCCACCACTGAATCCTAAAAGATGGGTCTGACTTGATACATTGTAAGAGGCCAGGTTTGTTTGGGACTCAAGCTCAAATACTACCAAATGTTTGCTTTTGTGCTGTTTGCTTGGTTGTGTTGTGTTTTGTTGTATAAGACAATCTCATGTAGCTCAAGTTGCCTTGAACTTACTACACAAGTAAGGATAACCTTGAACTCTCCCAAGTCTGGGATTACAAGTGTGCACCACCATGCTCAACTGAGACCAGGGTCTAAGGCCCAGCAATACACATAACCTTTGGGAAAGTCTCTAATTCTAAGTTTGGGGTTCTCTCACATGTGGGCTTGGGGACATCATCAACACTTGCCAAAGGACATGGCCAGAAGAGAGGGATGGGGTACGGAACAGCACTTGTCAGCTCTTCTTTTATGCTCTGTGGGTCCTTCTGGCTCCCTCAGTTTAAAACGGCTTCTTCATTACCTGATGGCACAGCACAGCCTGGCTTTGTCTTTCATTTTCTGCCTTGGGGTTATCTATCTGATTCCGACCCACAGCACCTAATGAGAATCAAATGATAGGTGAGACACCTGTGAGAAAGGAGAAAGGAAAGGAAAACTTACAAACACGGTATTATTGGAGGGAACCCACAACTACTCGGGTTGAGTTTGGGGAACTTCTCTCCCAGCTTCCTGGTTCAGTTCCAGTGACAGGAACATAAACACGGACAGCTATGACTCCAGGTGTGGTCCATGGGCATCACCTGTGGGTTCAGTAGAAATACAAGCTGTCAGAAAGCTATACCGGACCAGCTGGAATATCTAAGATCCCGGGTGGTTCCTGAACACACCAGACTTTGAGAAGTTCTAGGAGGATCACAGTCCTTGTCTGGACATTAGAATCATTTGAAGAACTTTGAAAACTACTGTTGACCAGGGTGCGTCCCAGGACGCTGGGAATCACATCGATCGATTGATTGATTGATTGACTGATGATTGTTGAACCTCCGAGGCAATTTCAACATGCAGCCAGGGTTGAGAGTTCACCTTCTAAACAAGGCTACGCTGCGCAGGACAAGAAACAAAAGTCTAAAGCGGTAATGGAGGAGCATGTCTGTAAGTTCAAGACTTAAGAAGCTGAGACTGGAGACCCTGTTTCCAAACTAGGAAGAAAAGAAAAGAAAAGAAAAGAAAAGAAAAGAAAAGAAAAGAAAAGAAAAGAAAAGAAAAGAAAAGAAAAGAAAGAAAAACTAGACAGCAAACCCAAACTAATTGAGCATACCTGTAATCTCAACACTTGGGAGGTGAAGGCACAAATTCAAGGTCATCCTCAACCACACAGTGAGTTAGAGGTTAGTCTGAGCTATATGTCTCAAAAAACAAACAAACAAACAAAAAACCCAGAGCTTAGCCTCTCCCAATACTGTCCTTCACTTTAGCGGGAGATGTAGCTCATTCAGTAGAGTGTTACATAAGTAACCTAAGCTCTCACAGCAACTGGAGCCAATACCTCCAACTCCAGGTTCCTCTCCTCATTGAGAACCACTGCCCTACAGAGGAGAGCAGGGTTGAGGAGAGAAGCACTAGCTCCCAAAGGAAGAATTCTGTGAATACGAGTGACTTTGTGCCCTTAGATTCCCCCGACACACAAACTCTGTGGATGCCTTGCCTTCTGGGGCAATAGGCTCCTCCGAAGCAGGGGGCAAGATGGGACTCTCCTTACTCTAGCTGTCCTCTGGAGAAGAGGAGCCCCCATAGCCGTGCCCAGCCATCCTGGCCCAGCCTTTCCCACAGTCTCCCTCCTCATCTTCCCAGAGGCACAGAGCACCTAGGGACTGTCCCCCACCAGGCCCTGCAATTCTCAGAATTCAGGTGAGGTTTCTGAGCCCCCACAACCTCAAGTCCTGGCTCCTCTCAGAAGTGCAGGGACAGGCCCCGTTCTCAAGGCAGCAACCACACAGAGCTCGAAACCAGCAGGGCCCAGGCTCCCTTGTGACTTGTTTTTACTCTCTTGTCAGGGCTTTGGGAGGAGGGGATGTTTCAAACCTGTGATTGTCTCCGCTTCGTGACTTCTTCTGGTGTGTTTTTGAAGTGGCTTTTTGTTATTCTGCCTCGAGCTGCTCATCTTTCTCAGCAGTTGTGGAAAAATGTGTTCTGCCCCTGGTGGAGCTATGGATTCCATGTAAACAGCTTGCCTGGTGGCTTGACGGGCTGAACAGATCAGAGGGCTTGGACCTGTTGCATCCTTGAAATGAAGTATTCAGTATAAACATCCTCGTGTTTGAGGCAGAGGGTGGGGACAGACACGAGGAAGCAGAAGGGGCTTTCTAGGCACACAGTCGTTCTAACTCTGGATGGTCGGTCCATGCAGGTCTGTTCTGCAGGCGAGACTATGCATGAGTAAGTCTTAGGTCTGTTCTCAGTAAGCCTTAGGGCTGTGAGAAGGTAGAGATCCACCTGTAAGAGCCTTTCTGGTTTCTCTCCCTTCCTGAAAATTGAGGGGTTGATCTTCAATTGCTCCATCCAATACTGTAGCCACTAACCTCATACAGCTACTGAGTGGTCTAAAGGTAACCAATGTGACTAATGGACTGGACTATTACCATCTTTTTAAAAGACTTATATTTATTTTTATTTGTGGGGGTGTCTGTGTACAGTTGCCTTCAGATGACAGAAGAGGGCGTCAGACCCCACTGGAGCTGGAGCTCCGACAGTCGTCAGCTTAGGACCAAACCAGACTCTTCTCAAAAGCAGCAAACGCTCTTAGCCACTGAGCATCTGTCAGCTCCCACACTGTTTTGTGGCTGTTTTTGTCACTCTCATTTGATTAACAAATATTCTTCCACAAGTGGAGCTATGGTGGCACACACCTTTAATCCCAGCACTCAGGAGGCAGAGGCAGGCGGATCTCTGTGAGTTCAAGGCAGGCCTCGTCTACAGAGTGAGTTCTGGGATAGCCAGGGCTATGCAGAGAAACCTTGTTCAAACAAACAAAACAATATTCTTCCACCATCAATTGTAATAGCTGCATGGTATTCTATGATGCATAGAAAACAAAATTTATTCATGTGAGTCTGCACCACTATTGCCTCAAACTTTGGTCTCATTTTTAAATAATTTTATGAAAAATCATCCACTAACCCTTAGGAAAAAAGAAAAGAATTAGACCAAAACAGTACAAAATTCTAAGAGTTTTGAATATTTACTCCAGAAAAGCTCAACCTGTTCATAGTCTTTTCTGTTTGTTTGTTTTTTGTTTTTCGAGACAGGGTTTCTCTGTGTAACAGCCCTGGCTATCCTGGAATTCACTCTATAGATCAGGCTGGCCTCGAACTCACAGAGATTCATCCGCCTCTGCCTCCCAAGTTCTGGGGTCAAAGGTGTGTGCTACCATCCTTAGGTATTGGAAACTCAGGTGAATGAAACACATCTCACTCTTGACGAGCTCAGGACCAATGAGAATGAAATCCTTGACCTCAGGTCAAGGGTCGACTTTGATGCTAGTTAAAAATACCACAAGTGACAGGAAGAGAGCATGATCCTCCGTGAACATGCTAGGAAGTCTGCTATGGCAACACCTGAGCTGACTCTAGAAGGTAAGTATGGACACTAACAAGGGATCTGAGGGGCAGTGGGATGGGAAAGCATCACCTCACCTCCTGTGGCTTCCACACTCATGTCCATATAACGGGAGCTCTTCTTTGGGTCTATCCAGCATGCCCTTCCTGCCCTTCCTGTTACACGAATCCCTTCTATGATCTTTTATAATGGGACACAAGACAGCTTGGCCACAGTCTACATAAAGTCACCCCCAGAGACTTCTCTACCAAGATGCCAAGCATGACATAGTATTGATGATTCGAGTGTCTTTTGTATTAATCACTTCTCCTTAAAAGAAATGTTGATTTGTCATTATACCTGTCTGATAGATAATTAATTAACTAAAACAGTTGCAGGAATCAGAGATAGGGTACAAGCCAGGGAGACCTGTATTCTCTGGGCCTCCATTCTGAGTCCACCTTGCTTGGCAGTGCCAGCCCTGCACAAAGAAAACAGCCAATGGAAGGCCCTGCTACAGAGACGCTTGGGAAGATTCCCTTCATTTGCTGAGCCTGCAAAGCAGAGAACAAAAAAATGAGAGTCGGAAAAGGATCAAGGGACTTTGATAGTAGCAACAATAATGGCCTGTCACCAGCTCATGGCCTGTGGCCAAGAGAGGCAACCGTTGGCTTCTGTTTCCGAGAGTCTCCGTGTCCCCAAGCACACACACCTTCATAGGGAACCTCTGCCCTTATGGAGTAACGCAAGTCCTCGAAGTTGACCTTTTCTTCAGAGATTCACTGAAAGACAAATTAAGGAAGTCGCCCGTCTGTGTCCCCGGAGCAGGAGGTGAGAAGGGTATGACAGTCACCGGACCTTTTCCATGACTTGACCTCTATTCTCTCTCCCCAATTGTCTCATATGACATCAATGACGGGATGGCATTCTCCTACCTGCCTGTGCCTGACTTCACCACACCCTCTTCCTTGCTCTGTGACGCATGATGTCCCTGGAGAGTCCCCCCCCCCATCATCACAGAACAAAAACAAAAACAACAAAGAAAAATACCAAATCTTCCTCTTACCATGCCCACCCCCTCACCCATGACTGACCTACATGATGGGGATCTTTACTTCTGACACTAGAAATGAAGTTGCTTTTTTTTTTCTTTTTCGTTTCACTTCTGCTATTTACACAGAGGCACTTGCCAGGGACCTCAGCACTGAACCTATCTTAATTTTAATTCAAGTTTATTTTTGGACTTCTCAGCTGTTGCTACAAAATGAGCTTGGTGAATCAGTGAAGAAAAGAAAGAAGCAGAGAGAGAACGAATGCTGTAGACAGCCTGCTCCAGGCCAGGCAATCCCTAGAGAACTTCATTTCATCCTTGTGGTGTTTCTAAGATAGAGTCTTAGCATGGGCTACATTCCCACAGAAACTGAAGTTCTGTGCAGTTAATGGCTTGGTCAAAATCATGAATGGAGACTTGGGCTAAACCAGGCCTGACCCAAAAGCCAGAGTTGGGCTGATGTGATGGCTCTATGGGTAAAGGCGATTGCCACCAAGCATGATGACCTGAGTTCAATTCCTACCATGTAGTAGAAGGAGAGAACTGACTCCTGAAAGTTGTCCTCTCATCTCCACATTTGAGCCGTGGCATGAAAGCCTAGATGCACACATGCATGCACGCACGCACACACACCAAAAAGGGGGGGGGCAGTTTTCTGGGCCCGCACCCCTACTCACCCTCGACCCCGCCTCTCCTTCTCCTGTACCTAACTCACTGAAACTCACTTGAATTCACCTGTGCCTTCTTCCCGGCGTGTCTCCATTATCTCTGTCCCCCTAACCATCTCTTGTACTTTGCCTTTTTCTGTTTTGAAATAAAAATAGGGCCAATCACAGAATGGAATCCTAAGGTTTGGTTTAATTTCTCCCACCCCCTTTTAAGTGACTGGCTCTGTTCCCCTAGGAATCCTGTTAGGAAAGTGAGAAATCCTGAAGTGAGAAATCTCTGATGGCAAAGGAGAAGCCCACTGGCCTTGCAGCTATCCAGGGCTCAGCTGGGATCCCAGAGGCTCCAACGAGGGAATTCAACATCACTAAGTGGCTACTACCTCACCTACCAGTTGGCAGATGCCCAGCTGACAGGGTGGTTGAGAGACCCAAATAAAACAATGCAGTAGTTAGCTTTCATGTTGCTGTGGCAATATACATGATTCCAACGACTCAAAGAGGGAAAGGTTTATTTTGGCCCATGGTTTCAGAGAGTTCAACCCAAGGTCACTCGGCTCCACACAGTAGAGCAGAATATCATGATGTCAGGAGCAGAAGGCAAAAGAGAAGCTATTTTCTTCATGGCTGACAGGGAAGCAGAGGGAAGAAATGTCAACCCTCTGCTGTCCTCCTTTCTCTCCCTTCAGCTGTGGAGAGGAACCCCAGCTTGTAAGTGATGCTAGCATTCAGGGTGGGTCTTCCTCTCTAGAAACATCCTCACTGACACACCCAGAGGTGTTTCCCACCAACCTCTTAGGTGAGTCTAAAGTTGACAAAGTTTAACCATCAAAGACAATACAAAAGAAAAGGCCAGCTCAGATTCTTCAGGCAATCTAAAAATGTCTCCCTCTCCCTGCCTGGGAGAGTGGTCTAAGCCTGGGGAGGGTAGCTGAGCTGAAGGGGACATTGCTAACTCAGAGAGACTGGTTCGCCTTCATGCAGACCTGCCTGAAGCATTGTAGGGCCCAAGCAAGAGCACAAACCTTCATATTGCTTGACCGTATCTATCAATCTAATCGACTCTTGAATTTAAGGGGTTCAACTGCATTTGAAAATGTCTACAAAATATCAAAATTGCAGAAATCTTTTCTTATGATTATCCGAGGAGCCATGAATAAATTCAGACTTTAAAAAAAATTTTACTTTCAGCCTGGTGGTGGTGGCATACGCCTTTGGTCCCAGGACTGGGGGATGCAGAGACAGGCAGATCTCTGTGAATTCAAGACCAGCCTGGTCTGCAGAGAGAGTTTCAGGGCAGGCTCCAAAGCTACAGAAAAAAAAAAAGTGCTTTCATCTTCTGTGTGTGAGTATTTAGTTTGCATGTATGTATGTGCACCACACATGTGTCTAGAGCCTGGGGAGATCAGAAGATCCTCTGGAACTGGAGTTATGGAGAGCTGTGATCTGAGTGCTGGGAACTGACGCCAGGCAGGTAATCACTGACTCACTGAGCCATCTCTCCGGCCCCTAAATTTAGAACATTCCTTAGAGGATGAATGCCTGTATAGATAAGTAGACCATAGATAGATAGATAGATAGATAGATAGATAGGCAGGCAAATGATGGATGGATGGACGGACGGACGGATGGATGGATGGATGGACGGACGGACGGACGGACGGACGGACGGACGGATGGATGGATGGACAGACAGATGGTCCCCTGTCTACCCAGCAGCCGACACCCTCAGCTTTGTTAATGGGTTTCATGAGCAGCGGCCTCGGGCCACAGCTTAGTGTAGGGTGTACACCACAGCTGTGCTGCCTGCTGTGGAGGCCCGAAGAGGACTCAGGGCAATCTGAGTAAAGAATTGGGATGTGGTGGGGCATAGTAGGAAGACACAGGACGATGGATCCATTCATTCTCTGTCAGAAAGGAGGGCAGCCCAGAGAAAACTAGAGCTGGCCTCAGAGGTACGGATCTCTCTGCCAACCTGGGCCTAGAGGAGTACGGCTGCCCATTCTCTCTGCCTGTCCCTTTAAATGAGAATCCACACCATGAGCTGGAACCACATCTGTGTTAACCCTTAAACCTAATATTTGAAAGGAAATTATACCTTTTTTTTTTCCAGCACCGGAGGTTGAATTCAAGGCCTTGTGCATGCTAGACAAGTATTCTACCTCTGAATCATAATTCCTACTTTCATCAGAGTTTTTACTTTGAGATGGTGACTCACTAAATTGACCAAGCTAGCTTTAAATGCACTTTGTAGTTCTGGTAATCCCTCTGCCTCAGCTTTCCAAAGTGGGGGCCTGTGCAACCAGGCTTGCATAGATTACTCCTTTGATCAATTCAATCTATTGCAAGAATCTGTTTTTCCCACCTCCAGGATGGGGGCCAAGTAGGGAGAGGCTTCAACTCCCATACACTAGTGTTTACACATAGAATCCCTTCGGCTGTGCCTCTTCTCTGCTTTAAAAGTCTTTGTTCCAAACACTATAGATAGGAAAGCAGATGGGTGGTTCTCGAAGGCTGGGCATGGAGGAAGGGGTAGACTACAGAGGGGATTCAAAGGCACTGAGCAAGGTAAAGATGCATAACACAGCATCTTGCTTCTGGTAGTGTTTAGACGATTATCAGCATTGGGGATAGGGGAGGGGACAGAGCAAGTTAGAGGCCCTAGAACCCTATACTTGAAGTTTGCTGTATATATGTAAATTATACTTTAAAATTATGTCATGATTTTTTTTTTGCTCCAAACTACATTTTAAGAAAGCTGTGGGAATTCAAAGGAGAGTATATTAAGGCTTATAAATTAAGTTCCTTTGACGCGACATTTAGGGAGAGACCGCGTGGCAGCCATCTGCTGTGTTCGTGGCCATTCAGCATCTCACCAGATAGCCTCACTTTCTGGAGGGAATTCCCTTGTTAGTCTTCCACCCCACAAGGAGTCCACGAAGCCTAACCTCCAGCCCGGACACAGCACGTGACCTACCCTCCAACCAATCAGAGGCACGTATGCAGATTTTGCTGAAGAAATGGGAACTTACAGGTATGGACACTAGGGCTGCGCGGAGCTTCCTTTTTTTCTTTTTAACTGGCATTGGGACAGCAGAAGTGTTAGGCTTTGGGGCTGTCAGTAGTTGTGAAGCCGAGTTCCTTGTTCAACAATGGTGTAGGGGAAAGACCTGGATGGGGAGTTCCATTCTCAGCTCATTGCTACCGGCTGTGAGCCTCCTTTGGGAAAGTCCTTAACTTCTCCGACTCTGTATTTCCTCATCTCTAGAATGGGCATCACAACATGACTTCACAGAACTGTCGTGAGATTGAATGACGTGTTCTGGGGTCTGGCCGACCATAGGTACTGAGTAAGTACTAGCTCCCGTCCCCACTCAGTCTCTCCGACCCAGGAAAGGGGTGATCTGCCTCTCGGTCTGGAAGCTCCCTGAAGGCCAGGCTGTGGTCCCTCATCCTAGCCTGGACAGTTTTTCAGAGCAGTCTCGGTGAACTTTCCTCCTTAACCGAAACTGATGTTGACCTTTGGAAGCAGGCGCCAGTGACCAGCATGGAAACACTTCGCTGAGTTTCCCTCCTCTGCCCTCTTCCTCCGTAGTCTTTCGTGAGCTCTAAGTGGCACCTATTTGAGGTCAAATCCATAGAAACATATTTCAGTTTAACTCTAGGAGCCTTTTGGCTGAGCACCAAGAATATGCCGTGTTGTGTTAACTAGTTATTAGATAAGGTGATGTAATTTAAGAAAAGCAGCTGGAGATAGACACCATGCAGCGGGGTTCAAGCAGAGGGTTGTTTTTTTTTTAAATTATTATTAAGGAAAGGGATCATAAAAAGGGAAGGGGGAAGACTGGCCTCTTGGGATGGGGAGCAGCAAGAGACAGGAAAGAGAGGGGGAGAGAAAGAGAGAGGGATGGGAGGTGGACAGGGCCCTTTTAAAGGGAACATAGTGAGTGTGCACAGGGGGTGCTCTTAGTGGCTGCAGCTGAGGGCGCATCCTGCCAGAACCCCAAGGACAGACCAATACAGATACCTGAGAGCCAACATAAGGCATGACAGCATTCTGCAGTTTTAAGGCCACCAAAGAAATTCTTCATGGAATTGGGAGTTCTTTGAACTGGATTTTTAAAACATATGTATGAGTGCTTTGTCTTCATACATGTGCACCATGGTCATACCTGGTACCTGTGAAGAACAGATGAGGGCATCACCAGATCCCCTGGAACTGGAGTTACAGGTAGTTGTCGGCTGTGTGTGCTGGGAACCAAACCTAGGTCCTCTTCGAGGACAGCAAGTGCTCTTAACTGCTGAGCTGTCTGGGTAGAAACATTCCAGAAAGATAAAAGTGTTCAATGCTTTGCCCTGGCAAGGCTCAGGCAGGAAGTCGGGAGAGACAGCTCAAATGTGTTCAAGCTGAGAGGGGCTGATAGGGGCCTTGAGCACCATAAACAGTTGCAAGAGGAGGAAGCAGATACTGACTCCTTCAACTGCCACAGGGGAAGGCAGGCAGGAAGGTTAGGACCACCACCATCTTTTCTTCTTGACTGAAGTTCCTGAGTGTGTATCACTGACCTCCTGAGCCCACAGGTCTCCAGGAGATGATCAGTGGGACCCCCAAAGGTGAGACCAAGACAGGACAGACAGCCAATATTCCCTACGCCAGATGAGTAAGTGAGAGGAAAGACCACTGAGCCAGCCGAGGCGAGAACCTGAACCACTTCACTACAGCAGACAGTTCCAAGCCTCCCCACGCATCAGTACACGAGGGGTGTCTAAGTCAGCGTGCAGATGGGCATGCGGGGCTCAGGGAACACACTTCAGCTTTCGAATGTGTCACTTTGTCACAAGACCAATCCCATGACTCCCCCCATTGTTCCCACCAGGGTTTCAGACCAAGCTTCCAAGTTAAGGGGCTTGCCTTAAGTAAAGGCCGCCTCAGAAGTCAACACAATCTTACCAGAGGATGGGAAGGCACTGAGACAACCCTCAGGTGGACCTGGAGGGCTGTAGCTTGGAGTTGTCATGACAACAGGGCAGCAGAGCCAGACTTGCCCTGAGGTGTGGATGAGTGACTCTGAAAGAATAGACCCCACCCCTGTTTTCCTATTTATCATCTTCAGACGTCCCTCCACACCTGTCCCCATCCCTCTCCTCTGGAACCCTAGCAACTCGAAAAACACAGACACACACGCCGCCTCCTCCTCTCAGTGTCCAACGATGAGCCCTCACAGCAAAACAGGAAGCCTCTTCCTGCCAAGGCAAACCCATTATGTTCTCTCTGCTCACGTGTGGACAAGTACAGGAAACCACTACCCAGCCATGGCAACAGGTGCCGGGGCGACCCCAGGCTTCCCGACAGCCTGTGCCCAGCCCTTCTTCCCTTTCCTTCCTCCTCGAGAGCGGTCTCTTTGTGGGGGTTAATAGTAATTGTCAGTCGCCTGGGAGACAAGGCCCTAGGCAAGTCCGTGAGTGTCTGAACACCTACCTGAGATGGGAAGGCTGACCTCCTAACTGAGAGGCCTGGGCCTGGACTTGGATCTTCGACGGCATACAAAGAAGAAAGCTTGTCGATTGCATGTATTATTCTCCCTTTGTTTCCTGACAGCAGATCCAGTGTCACCAGCTACCTCAAGCTCCTGTTGCCATGACTCCCAGGCCATGATGGACTGTATGCTGGAGCTGTGAGCCAAATAAACCCCCTCTCCCTTACATTGCTCTTGTCAGGGTATTTTTATCACAACAGCAGGGGAAAAAAAAACCTAACATTTCCTCTTTGCAACCTGGCAGCTCATATCTCTTGGTCCTTTTCCTCTTGGAGACCAAAGATCTGATTAAGGCTTTGAAACCTAAAAAAAAAATCATCTTCCAAATACAGTTCCTAATGCTAGCCAGGTAACTCAAAACTGCACCTGTGCTGAAATTTAGCAGGTTTCTTAGCTCTTTGGATCACAAAAGTCTAGGTAGGATCTGAGATGACCTTCTCTCAAATTCTGAGTGTCCCTAGATGGATCACTGGGTCTGCCTGTGAGGTTGCCTGGTGCTGAAGCCAAGCGGACTGTCTTAGTTAAGGCATCTATGGCTGTGATAAAGCAGCACGGCTAAAAGCTATTTGGGGAAGGAAAGATTTACAGGTTTGCACTTCCACATCGCAGTCCAGTACCAAAGGAACTCAAGGCAGGACAGGAACCCGGGAGCAGGAACTGGCGCAGAGGCCTTGGAGGAGTGCCGCCTATGGGCTTGCAGAGCCTGGTCTCTTATATCATCCAGTGTTAGGTGGGGATCAATCGGGTGATTAATCAGCGGCAGATGAACCTCAACAAAAGCAAACAGTCCTTTGTTAGGACGCTGGGGGGGAAGCGGTCCCTGTGTGGTGGGGGGAGGGGGCGGAGATGGACTGTGCACCCAGGAGCAGGGGGCCTGAGGGTTTTATAGGGCAGAAAAGGAAACTTTTGAGGTTGGAAGATTCCATCTGCAGATGTGTTCCCTGAAGTCTCAGAGCTGTAAATACCAAGGGAGGCTCTTATCCATAGGTTGACTTTCTTGTCAGCAGAGTCCCAGCTCCTAACTGCCTGCAGGTGTTATCACTCTATCAACTTTCCTATCTGGAGTTTCTCAGCTTTTAGATCATTAACCCTTCACCCAAGGCCACCAGGCCAGGGGCGGGCACTGCCCACAGCTAACTGGCCCTTCCCACATCAGTCATTGAAAAAAAAAAAAAGCTTCACAGGTTTGCCCTCAGTCCAGTCTGGTGGGGGCATTTTCTCAACTGAGGTTCCCTCTCCCCAGATGACTCCAGCTTGTGTCAATTGACATAAAACTAGCCAGCACATGATCATTCCCAAGTGAACCGCAAAAGATCTTGAAGGTGGTGGCGCAGGGTCAGGGTTGAGGGATATAATCCTAGGTGTTAGTCTACGAATTGCAAGCCTGGGAGGACTAGAATACACTGTCCAATGCCAGTGGACAAGAAAACTGGAGCATGAGTGAGCATGCCCTGTGCCAGAAAGACAACAGGGAGTTTCTGCAGACCTGGCTCCATCCAGAAGTTTCTGCTCTGGCTCTTCTCCTGGGACTCTTCAGGTCCAGGGCCTTCTCCAGGGGTCTCAAGACTTGTGTTCCTTCATACTAAGTTTCCTTTCATCCTGTGAATAACCAAGTCATCAGTGAGGTGCTTGGGTGGCATGGCTGTAAAGATGACTTCCAGGTCTGGTTCCCGCCCATGCTCTGAAACCTTTGCTCCTGGGCAGAACTTCCCCAAAAAAACAGTGACACTCATTCTCAGAGAACAGGGGAGAGTGCAATAAGCTTTGTGTGATGGAATCTTTTCCAGTCAGAGGGGCAAGAGTCACGGCTTTAGTCCTTTAAGGCCAGGCCCTGCATCAGCAGGAGCTAGCTTGGCATAAGGAGAAAAGCCCCTTAGCTTGGAGCTAAAGGTCATATCACTTCTAAGTCTCAGTTTCTGGAGTCACAGAAATGAAACCTACCAAACACAACAGCCTGGGCTTACGTGAGATAGGTCACAGTGTCTCACTCTGTAAACTTGGCAGGTCTGGGACTCTATATGCAGTCCCAGCTGGCCTTGAACTTGTGGCAAAGGAGAATGTTCTTGGAAATACGGAAGTCACATAAAAACCTGGAGATATTATTTGTCTGGTAAGAAGTCCCAGACCATAGCTGATACACCCTAAAGTCTGAGTAACTACCCCAAAACCTCACCAGTAGGTGTTTAGTCATTGGTTGCTGGATGAATGGATGCATGGGCAGACTGACACGGACTGGCACCTAAGAAAGTCTAGCGCGTAATCACTCCCCACAGCAACACAGAGAGCCTCATTTCAAACATACAGACCAAAGCTATCTCACATGCCAAACACAGCCTAGCCAATGAGCAGGCATCAAAGTCAGAAATCTGGCCCAACGGTCACATCACTCTGAAATGAGGCCAAGTTAAACACTGTGGCTCTCTCTGCCCTCTGAATTACCAAGTTAGCAACCCTTTTGAAGTTGACTGAGTGAAACTTCTGGCTATAACATTTCTTCAGACCACTCGCCACTGCCTTCCTCCCTCATCTGGACCTCTCCACGCCCCTCCTGGTATCCCTGCTCCCACAGGCATCTTAATTGGCTTCCTACTGCTCCTGTGCTATGCCGAGCTAGTCCTCCTAGCTAATTTCCTAATTGCCTATAGTCAATGGCATCTTTCATTGTTTTCTTAAATACCATGAAATACGTGATATATAAAACCACAAAGAATAATGTACTGGAGACGTTGGTGCATCACAAGCAAAACATTACCAATTGCTATTTGTTAAGCTCCCAGAACTCTACCTCCATATCCTTCTGAGGCCACTCCTAACTTAGGGTGAACATATTCATGGTTACTTTTCCTCTTCTCATAATTTTGGGGGGAGGATGTTCTAGACAGGGTTTCTCCGTGTGACAGCCCTAGATAGCTGTCTTGGAACTCAATTTGTAGACCAGGCTGGCTCAAACTCACAGAGATCTGCCTGCCTCTGCCTACCAAGTGTTGGGATTAAAGATGTGTGTCACCACCACACCTGGCCCATTTCTGTTGTTTAAGCCACCAGCCTGTGTTATTTTATTATAACAATCCAAATAAACTACACACTCCATGTAAACTTAGCAAGGCCAGGATCATGGACCTTGTCTTTGGATCAGTACAGCCCATCACCATGCCAGACACACAAGCTTACATCAAATATTTGTTGAATGAATAAATGAGATTATTACAGGAACAGATAAGATAAGGGTCTGGGGTAGGCAAGATGACTTAGGGGGTAAAGGTGCTTGCTGCCAAGCCTGACAACTTGAGTTCAATCCCAGGAGCTGACATGGTAGAAAGAGAAAAATAAATTCCTGCAAGATGTCTTCTGACTTCTGACCTCAACAAGCATGCTGTGGCATGTGTGCTTACACACAAGTGTGCTCTCTCTCTCTCTCTCTCTCTCTCTCTCTCTCTCTCTCTCTCTCTCTCTCTCTCTCTCTCTCTGTTTTAACATGTTTGAAAAGCAGAGAGGATCCATACCCTAAGATCGAGAGCATCTATTCTGTCATAACACAAATCCTACTTCTGCTGCTGCTTCAGTTGGGCTCTGTACGCAGTTTCTTTTACCTTTTTTATTTAACCTTTTCTCGTTTTATATACCAATCCCAGTTCCCACTCCCTCCCCTCCTGCTTCCCCACGTTTCCCCTTACCTTTTTTATTTTTATATTTGTTGGTTGGTTGGTTGGTTGGTTGGCTGGTTGGTTTTTCAAGACAGTGTTTCTCTGGCTGTCCTGAAACTCACTCTGTAGACCAGGCTGGCCTCGAACTCACATTGATCTGCCGGCCTCTGTCTCCTGAGTGCTGGGATTAAAGGTGTATGCTCCTGTAGTTAGTTTCTAATAAAGGAATAATAAGGAAATCAATGTAGTGCAAATTAATAAAAGACCCAGAGACAGATCAGAGAAGCAAAGCAGCAAGTTAACAGAGAGCTCTTATCTCTAACAGGGCTGGGGCATTCCTGTTCTCATCATGGCTGGTGAACGAATGCCTAATACTGAGACCTTGCTCCTGTCTTATATACCTCCCTAATTCTGGGATTAAAGGTGTGTGATCCCAGGTGCTGAGATCATCTTTTTGTGAACTGTTTCTCTTTAGAACTGGATCAATCTTGTGTAGATCTGGGTAGCCTTGACTCACAGAGATCTGTCTACCTCTTAATCCGGAGTCCTAGGATTAAAGGTGTGTGCCACCACCTCCTAACTTCTGGCTGATGGGATAAAAGGTGTGTGCCTGGCTTCTATGGCTTGTGGCTGACTTTGCTTTCTGAATCCTCAGGCAAGCTTTAATAAATCATAAAAAATATATCACTACACAACCTGGGCACCATCCCAGGGAAAGGTTGAAGTCGCTGCATCCATCAATCAGTTTCTCAGTAAGCACTTCTACGTAAGTGTGCATTGTCAAGCAGCCTCCTCTTCCATGCAGCAACCAGTTTCTAGAGGCCAAAGATGAAACTGTGCAAAGATGCCCGGGGTATTTTCTTTTTTTTTTAATTGGCTTCTCCTGTGCACTTTCCTTTGTGAAATACATTGAGTGTCTGTGATGCTGCAGCTGGAAAATCAAAACTCACAGGATTCACTATTGTACACAAACTACATGCTCATCACAGTGTGGGTCACAGTGGTCACTGTTTTGACTTTTCAGCTCTCCTGATCTAACAAGGCAGCAGTCTCAAAGACCCAGATTCAGTGTCTTACTAGTGATGCAACACATATGCTTAATAAGTGAGATGAAAAATAATACTAATAGATGGGATGCGAGAGAAACTTCTGGGATGAAGGATGTGGTGGTGTGAATGAGAATGGGCCTCATAAGCTCCTATGTTTGAATACCTGGTCCCCACTTAGTGGAACTGTTTTTGAAGGATCAGGAGGTGTGGTCTTGATGGAGGAGGTTTCAAAAGCCTGTGCCAGTTTTCTCAGCTACTGCTGCTCCTGTACCCTGTTTGCCTGCATGCTACCACAATGGTCATTGACTCACCCCCTGAAACTGTAAGCAAGACCCCAATTAAATGATTTCTTTTATAAGTTGCCTTGGTCATGCTATCTCTTCACAGGAATAGAAAAGTAAATAAGACTAATGACTTGTATATAAATACCCATAGCAACAATACTCATGATAGCTAAACAGTAGAAGCAATCCAAATAGCCAGCTGATGATGGATAAAACAAAATTGTGGTATATCCATACAATGGAATACTATTCAGCAATAGAAAGTAATGATAAATTGAAACATACTACACATAGATGACCCTAAATAAAAGAAGACATATATAAAAGTCACATATGGCATATGTCTATTTATATGAAATAACCCTCAGAAGCAAATCTACAGAAGGAAATTAGATCTGTGGCTATGAAGGGCTATGTATATGGGAAGAAAAGAGATGGGAATCACTGGTAATAATGGCAGGAGATTTGACTAAAAGATGATTCAGAATTTACTGTGGTGAAGTAAACTCTGTGGCTACGTACACACCATGAAAATGTCTACTTTTTTTTTTTTTACGAGACAGGGTTTCTCTGTATTGTTTTGGAGGATGTCGGTCCAGCCCGGCCTCGAACTCACAGAGATCCACCTGCGTCTGCTTCCCGAGTGCTGGGATTAAAGGCGTGCGCCTCCACCGCCCGGCGGAAATGTCTACTTTAAAAGGGTAAACATCAGGGCTGGAGAGACGGCTCAGCAGTTGAGAGCACTTGATGCTCTTGCAGAGGACCCAGGTTCAGTTCCCAGCACCCATTTGGCAGCTCACAACCACCTGTAATTTCAGTTCCAGAGGATCCGACACCTTCTTCTGACCTCCGCAGGCTCTAGGCACATAGGTGACACATGTAAGTGTATTCAGGCAAACACACACATAAAATAAAAATTAATAAATCTTTTCAAAAGGGTGAACGCTATAGTATATGAGCCATATCTAAATGAAACTGCTGTATTTTAGAAAGAAAGAAAAAAGAAAGAAAGGGAAGAAGGAAGGAAGAAAGAAAGAAAGAAAGAAAGAAAGAAAGAAAGAAAGAAAGAAAGAAAGAGAAAGAAAGAAAAAAAGAAAGAGAAAAAAACAGCCTGGCATTTCCCTTTCTTTCAACCTTCCTTGCCCCAGAAGCCAAAAAGAAAGCAGTCTGGAAAATGTAGTCCCTATATGCAGAGCAGAACAAGGGGATGGAATGAGGGCTTGAAGCATTATTTTGCCATAGCAACTATTTTTAACTATTAATACAGAAGCAAGGCTAAGTTATTCTGAACTCCGTGTCAGACAGGTACTGTCACTCACTGAATGACTACACCCAGTGGCCAGAGATAAAGATTTACAGGTGTCTCTCCTGGAAGTGGGACATTGAGATATTTGCTCTAGGACTCAGTGGTCACCTAACAGGCTCAGCATGGGCTCTGTGTTTATCCTAAACCCCCTAATTGGACTGGGGAGATGTGGATAAAAGAACTTTGCCTCAAAAACATGAGGAACTGAGTTCAAATCCCCAGCACCTATGTAAGAAGTCTAACAGTAGCATGAACATTCCTCCAAGGAGACAGCTGAGACAAGAGTCCCCAGAAGCTTGAAGGCTAACTCACCTGGTAGTATGGAATGGGGCACATGACAACGACATTCTACTCCAACAGAAGGGAAGGTGACTGACACCTGAAGTTGTCCTCTGACCTCTACACACAAGCAATGGCATGAAATTCTCAGATTCCGGCATACCAACGTACACAAACACATGTGTACACATGTGTACACATATCATACACACACAATAAAATTAAGACAAATAATTTTTTAACTTAAAGCACTTATTAGCAGTCTCCCTCTGGGGGAAATCGGGTGTGGTAGCACATGCCTATTCATTGTAGCACAGGAGAGGCAGAGGCAGGAGAACCAGAAGTTCAAGGTTATCCCTAGCTGTGTTGCAAGTGTGAAGCCAGTCTGGGCTATATAATAAATGAGACCTTGTCTCAAGAAATATAAATAAATAAAAATAAAAAATAAAGTAAAAGTTCTCCGTAGGGAACCAGTTTGGATAATGGCTTAGGCCTGGTAAAGGCATAGGCTCCTATGTCCTCTCTGTTGGTGGAAAAAGCTGAGAGAGTACAGGAACCCTCATATCTGGCATCTTTAAACACTAAAAACAAACTCTTCAACTTTCACTTTTGTGGTTTTGCCATTGAAGGCTTGCCAGCCCGTCCTTGATGGCCAGAGCGCTCAAGGGACCTCACGTTAGCTATGCCGGGGCAGCATCTGTTGATCCAGTTCATACCGATTTGAAAAGAGTTTCATTAAAAACAAAGAGAAGGATGGAGCTCAAGGCACAGCCAGCCAGCCAGGCACTCACACATGGAAACAACCCCTCTCTGAGGCTCTCCAAAGTGCTACCAAGACCTTTCTGAATGTAAATGACCTATGATTCAGGGTCGTATGACCGCTGAGTAGGGCTGTCACTCTTTTTATACCCTGTGGTCCCAGAAGTCTCTAAGGGAGGGTTGAGGGAAGGAGCAGGGGTGGGAGGGGCAGGGGTGGGAGGGGCAGGGACAAGGGTGGCTTCTCTCACAACTTAAAAGGGGCTCATACCACTTCCTCCCAGACAAGGGCAACTGGAGACAGAGACGCAAGTACAGCCTTCCTGTGTGACTTCAGCCGCCCAGAGAGCATCATGGACCTGGGTGAGTAACCCTCCTCATGCAAGAAGAAGCCAACTTTTGACACAAACCCGGACTCTAGGCAATGAGTGTGGGGTGGGGATAAGGGTTCTGAGGGGACCCTCAGACCCAGGGGAGGAAACAGCTGCAGATGCCAGGAGGGACAAGGGAAGTAAAGTGGCATCTTCCAAAGCAGCAGGGAATGAAGAGTATGACAGGCTGACCTTGTGGACCTGGACAGACTTGTTCTCGGCTGGGAGTGATGGGTGATGGTCTCTGGCACCTCAGGATACCCTGCTCCCTCTGTGAGTCCCTCTTTCTCTCCTGTTAAACTAGGATTTGAATATAGCCCATGGGGTTATATGGAAGAGTAAATTGAAGGGGACAGTGCTGTGTGTCATGTGTCATGCAATACAAATGCAAGCAGAAGTCTCTGTCAGTCTCTCTCTCTCTCTCTGTCTCTGTCTCCCCTGCCCCCAACCCACTAGCTTGGTGCCTCTTGCAAGTTAAAGGACAGTGATGAACATGAAATTGAGTGGCCAGGAGCTGTTCTAAGTAGATAAGCCATAGCCAGACCTTCCAGCACAGCACAACCCCTAAACAAACCCCACCCACCACAGTCCAGCAGACTGTTCCTCTCAGCCTACCCTCTGTTTCTGCTGTAGCAAAGTGCCAGGAAAGTCCCATGAGGCGCTGAGTAGGTAGACCAGCTCCAGACACCCCAGTTACAAATCTTAAATCTCAGCTGCAGAGTCAGACCCCACTGAACCTGAAAGGGCCAGGTTCCTAGAGGGTTCCGCTCATCAGCAAGTAAAGTACCATTGTGGCCTCAAAGCCACAAGGGGTTGACATTAAAAAGTGAAGGTTCCCTGGTGCTGCCCTCATACACCTCCCCACCACACCACAGCCTGCAGCGCCTTTATCTCTGCCTCTCCTGCCAAGCATGCTTTGCACCCTGGGTCTGGATCCAGTAGTGGAATCCAGCTGTGATCACCTGCTGTGAACTCAGGGGAAGCAGAGCTTGATTCTTACACCTCTGCCTCCAGGATGTTTCAGGGTATAGTTAGAAGATGTTGATAAGATGGGTGGGTGGATGGATGGGTGTATGGATGATGGATAGATGGATGGATAATGGATGGATGGTGGATAAATGGATGGTGGATGGATGGATGGATGGATAGATGGATGGATGGATGATGGATAGATGGATGGTAGATGGATGGATGATGGATGGATGGATGATGGATAAATGGATGGATGGATGGATGATGGATAGATGGATGGTGGATGGATGATGGATGATGGATGGGTGGATGGATGATGGATTGAATCAATCACTCCAAGTAGGTTTTAGATTTTGGTTTTTTGTTTTTGTTTTTTTAACGAGACAGGGTTTCTCTGTATTGTTTTGGAGGCTGTCGGTCCAGCCCGGCCTCGAACTCACAAAGATCCGCCTGCCTCTGCCTCCCGAGTGCTGGGATTAAAGGCGTGCGCCACCACCGCCCGGCAGGTTTTGGATTTTGAATATCTGTCTCTTCTATCTTGTCCTGCCACCGGCCTGCTTTCTAAGCTTACTCCCCAGGTATCTGCTTCCACCAGCCATAGTCCCAGAGCGCCCACACCATCCACCAAAGACCTTCTGCACCTTCCCTATATTAACCTCTAAAAAGTGACTCCCAGGATAGAGGAAAGGTTCTGAATTTATAACATTTGCCAATTCCTTTGGTGTAAATTCTCCCATCCCAGTTGATTGATTCAAGGTCTAAATGCTTAACATATGAAGGGGAGGGACACATGCCATCCTGGCCCTGGGACATTATAAAGTGTCTCTCCTGGACTAGGTTTGGGGATGCTAGACTCATGACTTTGACACAGGGGGTGGGGCAACCTCTGGTCCTGGAAGAAGGGATAGTCTTGCTTTTTTACTCAACTCAAAAGCACCCCAACAGCTACCCCTGAACTGCTGGTGTGAGGGGAAACTGCTAAGAACCTTTGCTCAGAACAGACTCTGGGGCAGTTGGAGGGGGGGGCACAAAGAATCTGTTTTTCACTCTCTGTCTGCCTAGCAGAGACAAGAGGTGGGTGAGGAGGCCGGGTTTCTGTTATACAAAATGAAAAACTCCAAGCCAGTGTTGAACCGGCCTCTTTCATGATTTGAATGAGCAGTCCTGAGGTGCCCTCCCCACCTTCGAGAAACGGGACCACAGGTCTCAGCACAACTTCTCAAAAGCAGAGACAAGAAAAAAAGAACCATGAGAGACTCATGTCTCATCCTCTGATCCACAAGCCTGGCTGTGGAGAACAATGCTGCAGCCCAGGGTAGCTTGGACTACCCTTTCAGGGAGTTTTCTTCTAGTCCCCTGTGTCAGTCATTGAGAATTTTATGAATAGTCAGTCTGGTGGGGAGAGTAACATATATGTCAATATGCTACCGGGAGATACAGCACTCCCCGTGGGCATGAGGACCAGATTAAAAAAAAAACAAAAACAAAACCGTGAGCATTGATCAGGGAAGCGTTTACGTTGTGTTTGTGAAGGGTGTAGAAGTTGTCAAGACAAATAAAGAAGACATAAGGGCCAGGATGTGGCAGGAACTTCAGACTCTAGAGCCATCAGAAGTCAGCAAAATAAATGAGGGGCCAGAGAGCCGGCTCAGTCAGGAAACTGGTTGACACACAAGCATGAGGACCTGAGTTTGGAGCCTCAGAACCTGTGTTTAAAAGCTGGTAGCAGCAGTACACCCAAGTAAAGCCAGCCCAGAAGGCAGAGACAGTAGGATCCCTAGGGCTTGCTGGCCAGCCAGTCTTCAGAATTGGCAAACTCCAGGTTCATGAGAGACCCTGTCTCAATAATAATAATAAATGTGGTAGGAAACTGAGGAAGACCCCTGATGCCAACCCCTGGCCTCCATATGGGTATGCATCCACACATGCACCTTGGGCTTGTAGTCAGTCAGCTCTGGTGAAGGTCATGGAGGAGCAAGAAAGAAGAAAAGTGCAGGCCAAGGGGAGAGGGGGAGAATGGGTGTGCCAAAAAGGAAGCCAGGCTGGGACGATCCTTGCAACTCTGCATCAGGGAGTCCATACGTCATCCCACAAGGAATGGGACCCAGAAAAGATTTTTCCCCCTTCCAAACAGATGGGTAGATAGAAGAAATGTGTGTTTTGCAATGAGTAAGGGACAACAAAGCCTTGAAGCAGGTTGCTGCTTCAAGAGGTGTAGCAGCAACAGAAGTGAGCAGCCAGTGACAGTGACAATACAGAGAGCAAGAGTTGCCCTGATCTGTGGAGGACCACCTACACAGGAGGCCCATCAGAAATGTCACATGACTCAGTCTGGAGACCCCAGGCTAGATGTCTCATTCACATTTCTGATCTACTTTTTAGTAGACGCCAGATAGCAGCTTAACATCTCTGGGCCACTGATCTCTAGAATATAGAAGGAATATAGTTAGTGGCTTCCAAGATGTTGTGAGAAGAAATGTACCAAGAGTGGCTAGGAGGGTGGTTCCCACATCTCGAGGGCCAGCTGGGTGACCCTGGGGAAGCCTTGTGCTTCCATGAGAACACCCACATGTGGACAGCCGACCGCAGAGAGAGCTCGATAAGCACCAATGGACTGAGTGAAAGAGGTGGTACCCTCACGACAAGACCCCATCAGTTTTCACATCCCTGCCTCCCATCTGCTCTCTGGATCCCTGCTTCGGCCTTGGGGCAATGTGTGAGGTGTCTCCTGTGGGCAGCTATGCTTTTCTGGGCAGCCTGGGGGGACTGGGGAAATGAGCAGGTGGGAGTTTTAGGATCTGGGGGGCAGAGAAGGTTTCCCAGGCTGGGGGGGAGTGGGGGTTGGAGTGCTAGGGAATTTTTCTTTCATCATACTCACTCTGCAAACCCAATACCTCAGTCAGTGGCTCCTCCACACCAACTTTCCCAACCGCTGCCCAAGAGTGGTTGCTTTATGACTGTTGACAGGCAAGAGCCTTGTGACTCACTACCACTGACCAGGTCCCTCTGCCACCACACATCCGAATACCCCCCCAAGTTCCCCTGGTAAACTGCCTTGAAAACGGCCTGCCCTGGATCTACAGGACCCTGACTCACCAACCCCTCACCCCCCACCCCATGTCTAGCATCCCTGGAAGGAGAAAGCAATTTCATTCACACACACACCTTAGAGCCCCCTCCCCACAGTGGGTGCAAACGGACTAGGACAGGACCCAGAAGAAGGGACAAGCAGAGTAAAACAGAAACAGTTCTTAACCCCCCCCCCGGGGGGGGGGTGTTCTCGCTGTCAGGTCTCACTGACAGTCAGACTGAGCTTTCTCTACAGTAACCGAAAGACGTTGACGTGTTGAAAGAAACCTCGAACGCTGAACACCAAAATGAGTCAGGGGAGGGAGGGCCGTGCATCAGACCATGAGGAGTGTGGTTAAGCACGAACACATGGCCTCAAGCATGGGGAGGGGGGGGCAACGGGTAATTCAGTTAGAAAGGGGGAGTGAGAGAGAGGACCTGTGAGGCCACGTGGCGATGGTCCCATTCCCAGCTGCAAGTGTTCTAGTGCAAGCTGGTGACAAGGGGACAGTGATTGTCTTCTGTCTCCAGAAAAAAGATGAAGCTCTCTCTCCATCTTTACAGCTAGGAAGAGCTCTTGGCGATTTAGGAGGGAGGCACAGTGGGGATAGATTTTATCACAGAGCTATGCTTTAGTGAGACGTGCCTAGGAGCATGAAGGAAGATGTGTAGGTTAGAAAAACATTCATCTGGTAGCCTAATGCCCCTCCTGCCTGTACTAAGAATGGCCAAGCTTAAAATCCCCAACCTAGCTCTCTCAGCCTGGAGCACATGCCGGGCACCCTGGTGTCATGTAGCTCAGGCTCCAGCAGGTGGTGCTATGGCCAAGGACACGTAACCTCTGGGTTTGTGCTGCTTTCCCAGCCTCCAGAGGACCCTCAGCCTCCTGAAGATGCCTGGATCAAAGTCCTACTCTGGTTTGGCTTAGGTGACATGCATGTCACCCATCACGGAGACTGGCTGTCCTGTGGATCTGAGGAACTGGGATTCAGGGTCTGGAGAAGAGTCTCAATGGCAAAGAAGGCCCTTGGGAGGGGCAGGGGGTGGGGAGGATAAGATGTCTAACATAAATTTCTTTGCTAGTTGTCTTCTTGCTTAGGAGGATGTACAGCCCAGGCTGGCCCAATTAAGCAGAATGAGGAGCTGTTTACTCCTGTTCTCACCAAGGGTCTCTGTCTACAGGGCATTAAAAGACAAGTTAAAGGAGAGAAAACAATTCCCCATTTCCTTAGCCCACCTTTCTTGGAACATTCGTGAGACTTCACATGTGGCTGTCCATGCATCTGGACACCAAGAAATGCTCCCCGGCCAGTGGATCCTCCACCCGGGCAGCACTGGGCTTGTGTGCATACGCCCTGACCTCCCACAGCCCTGCCTCCTCTTGGGGGGGCACTCAGGCCCCTGTGTGGAGCCAGCAGACTTGAAGGGTTGTTGGGGCACAGTAGATTCTGCAAGCCAGCAGTAGCCAGGCCAAGGCAGCAGGGTGGGAAGCTGCTCTGCTTCTTTCCCAGACCTGGGAGGGAGGGAGGGAGGTGAAGACAGGGTTGCTGGGCAGCAGGCCAGGTGTTCAAACACACAATCTGGTCCTGATGTTCTCTTTCAGCAAATGCGGTGCCTGGAGCCTGGGATGAAAGTTCCCAATGGTGCCCCCCCCCCGCCCCAATCCCCCCCCCCGCCCCCCTTCCCTTACTCAGTTGTCTCCACCAGGCAGTAATATCACCTCCTTTGTCTCCTACAGGGAAACCTATGAAAAACGTGCTGGTGGTGGCTCTACTCGTCATCTTCCAGGTGAGGTTTCCTCTCTTCCCTCCTCCACGTCCCCTGTCCCCTCCCCAGCCAGGAGTGCTGCTGTGTGAACAGTTTGCTAGAAGGGAAGGAATGGCCCAGACACAAGCCCACCTGCCACTCATTCAGCTGATGGCCACCTCCCTCCTGGGGGGGGCAGGGCAGACATTCTCTGGACTTCCTTTGTCCCATTTAAATTAAAGCTCAGGGGAGAAGTGGCCTGCCCACACCTTCATATCCTCACCCCCCACCTCCCGGACCTAGGAGACAGAAACACAGTTCCTGAGTTCTTAGAGGGGCCTGTTTTGCACGTGGGCACTTGTCTGTCTGTGAGCTGGGGAAAGGACCCTTGGTCTGGCGATCTGGTTACTGTCCAATCACCCAGAGTTGTCTCCACTTGCCTCTCAGTCCATGTGGTCTCTCATAAAATCAAGAGTCCTCTGGCCTGCCTGTGGGGAGAGGGGAGGGACAAAGAGTGGAGCCTGGGACCCCATAGAGAGGGTGGTGAATGGACACATATAGGGGTCTGAATTCTGCAGAGCAAAGAGCCCGCTTCACAAAGCTCCATTCTCTGTCCCAGCCAGGAGGCGGAAAGCGTGCTCCAGAGTCGGAGAAGCTGTGACTCCTAGAGTCAAGTTTCCTCCGTTGGGGTGGGAACTCTCTGGAGGTGGGGGGATGGCCAAGGCCAGCCTGGAGAAACAAGGCTTCAGAATTTGACTCTCCCCAGGTCCAGAGGCCAGAGGGGCAGCTTTCCAGGAGCTCAGGCCAGAGGCAGGCCCCACGCTGGGCACTGTTCCCCAAACCCCATCTCAGCGGCCCCCTGGAGCTTGGGCTGTAGCCCTTAGCCTGGCCCCTTCCCCATCACCACCCCCTCCCCTCCTGTACTGCTGGCTGGAAGGCCAGAGAAGGGTGAAGACATCTGTGGCTGGTTTTTGTCTTTCACTTGGGGGAAGGGGGGTTCAGACAGGGCCGGATGTGGTGGGGCTGTGGGCTGCAAAAGCGGCAAGCCTGGGGGGGAAGGGGGAGCAGGAGCAAGGGATGAGGGAGACAGCAAGGCTGGGGGCGCGGAGCAGCACACTTCATAGAAGCTGGGAGTTCTAGCCTCCCTTAAATCCAGGGGCCTCACACCCAGGGGTCAAGCACAGCTAATCTTTCCCAGGACACCCAGGCCTCGGTCACACCTGGACCAGGGGAAGGTTGCTGCAGATCTTTCTTCTCAAGGTAGCAATGCCCAAAGAGAAGGTTCCCGAACACCACTTTGTCCTCCCCCTGTTGCTAGTCCCACAATAATGGTGCGATCTGTGGATTGCCACTGCGTGGCTCAAAGTCCCCTACCCAGTGGAGGAACCATGACCATTCCAAAGCAGGCCTTCTACACTCCCACGTTATCTACACTGATCCATCTAACACACACACACACACACACACACACAGGCAGCAGGCACCCCCTCCATTGATAAAATCACAGCAGCTGCTGAACCTTCCCCCACACTCAGTCTGCTGCCCTGCAAAGGGGCTAAAAAAAGCCTAGAACAGCTGAGCCCTGCTGATTGGGATCTGCCGGAAGAGAGGCAAAGAGGTGTGGGGAGAGGGTGGAAATAGAGAGGGAGAGTGGGAGATAAGAGCAGCTTCCTTCCAGGGCCACGAGCACCCCTAGGAAGTCAGTCACCTTGCAGGAGCTCTGTCCCATAGGCCCTGCCGTCCAGGGATACATTTGGGTACACTATACCTGAGTGTAGCTGGTACCATGGAACCATGAAAATCTCCGTGTCTTGTGCCGGTGGTCCATGGTCACAGTAGTGGTTCCTCAACTGAAATTCTTCTCTTCCTGCTTCAGACCTTCCTCAACCTTGACCCTGACATAGGTTTTTCCCTCAAAAGCTGAGGCATTTTGTAGCACCTACCCCTCAAAGAAAACTTCACCAGAGGCTCCAGAAGACTCACATTCCCAACATCACAGCATCGCTGGAGAGTAAGATAAACCCTCAGTAGACAAAGGGAACCAGGATAGGAGTCTCATACCTCACAACAAGGGAGCACAGGAGCCAGGACTTGTCTCCTACTCCTGGACAAGGAAAAGATGTGTATTTTCCAACTCAGGGCTCAGCAGACCCAGAGCCCTAGACTCTCTCCAGTTCACCATCAATGAGCATGAAACTGGGTGTCCCGAGACTTGAGAAAAAACCAGACCTTTGCTACTGCTGAGTAGAAATGTAGACTTTGGGTGCCACCTCAGTCTGCCCAGTCAGGATGTGCGTCTTAACAGGTTATTCACATGCTCGCTAAACACTTTATTTACACTATTTTATACATACGGCGTTTCGCCTGTGTGCATGTAAGTGCACCACATGCATGCCTGCTGCCTGGGGAGGTCAGAAGTGGGCATCGGATCCCGTGGAACTGGAGTTACAGATAGCTGTGAGCCACCACGTGGGTGCTGGGAACCAAACCAGGCTTCTCGACGATCTTACCGCGTGCTCTTAACCACTGAGCCAATTCTCCAGCCCCATATGCTGGACGCTTGAGATACACTGATTTCAAATCACAGACTTACTCAGGGCTTGGGGGGTAAACACAGATTCCTGGGCCCTGCCTTCTGAGATGCTGGCTCAATGGGGCTAAGGTCGGAGAATTGGCAAGAAGCAGCAAATCCGTGATGGAACCGCCGTTCTGTAGGCTGAATCCCCAGCCAGATTCGGACCGCTAGCTAAACAGGTGTTTGTTTCTTCCCCCATCAGGTGTGCTTCTGCCAAGATGAGGTCACGGATGACTACATTGGTGAGAACACCACAGTGGACTATACCCTGTTTGAGTCAGTGTGCTTCAAGAAAGATGTGCGGAACTTTAAGGCCTGGTTCCTCCCTCTCATGTATTCGGTCATTTGCTTTGTGGGCCTGATGGGCAACGGGCTGGTGGTGTTGACATACATCTATTTCAAGAGGCTCAAAACCATGACAGACACCTACCTGCTCAACCTGGCCGTGGCCGATATCCTCTTCCTCCTGATCCTCCCCTTCTGGGCTTATAGTGCCGCCAAGTCCTGGATCTTTGGTGCCTACCTGTGTAAGTGCATCTTCGGCATCTATAAAGTGAGCTTCTTCAGCGGCATGCTGCTTCTCCTGTGCATCAGCATTGACCGCTACGTGGCCATCGTCCAGGCCGTGTCAGCCCACCGCCACCGGGCCCGGGTGCTTCTCATCAGCAAGCTGTCCTGTGTTTGTATCTGGATGCTGGCCCTATTGCTTTCCACCCCAGAACTGCTCTACAGTGGCCTCCAGAAGAGCCCCACTGAGGACACGTGGAGATGCTCACTCATCACTGACCATGTGGAGGCTGTGATCACCATCCAAGTGGCCCAGATGGTTATTGGATTCCTAGTGCCTCTGCTGGCCATGAGTTTCTGCTACCTTGTCATCATCCGCACCCTGCTCCAGGCACGAAACTTTGAGCGGAACAAGGCCATCAAGGTGATCATTGCTGTAGTGGTGGTCTTCATAGTCTTCCAGCTGCCCTACAATGGAGTGGTCCTGGCTCAGACAGTGGCCAATTTCAACATCACCAACAGCAGCTGTGAACTCAGCAAGCAGCTCAACATTGCCTATGACGTCACCTACAGCCTGGCCTGCGTCCGCTGCTGCGTCAACCCTTTCTTGTATGCCTTCATCGGTGTCAAGTTCCGCAGTGACCTCTTCAAGCTCTTCAAGGACTTGGGCTGCCTCAGCCAGGAACAGCTCCGGCAGTGGTCTTCCTGCAGGCATGTGAGGCATGCTTCTATGAGCACCGAGGCCGAGACTACCACCACCTTCTCCCCATAGGGGGCTCCCCTGCCTGGACGACAAGGAACTGTCCCAGGGGCCCTAAGGTGGGACTGGGAGCCTATGCGAGGACTCAGGACCCACCCGAGAGCTGCTGAGGGAAGAGCAGTTCTGGCCAATCAGGTTGACCTCAGGGCCTAAGAAACCGCTTAACCCAACCCGTGCTACCTCAACTGAGGCTGGAAGAGACATGGCTGATGGTTAATACCCAAACCAGGACAGCTGTCCCCAAACTGACTGAGAGGCCACCATACCTTCTGGAGTCAAAGGTGTGGGGCTGGCAAACGCCCTGGTGGAAGAAGACTGTTGAGACCTCTGCATGAGCCTCCCAGCCTAACGAGGTGTCCCACAGACTGAAGGACAGAGGCCACATATTCCAGAAACCCAGTTTAGTCTCCAAAACCAAGATGATGGAATCATCTTGTGGAGGAAAGGGAGCCAGGGACTGTCTGATTAACTCTGACTTAACTCCCTTCTTCCATACTCCTCTGCTGTCATCAAGCCAACGAGAAATGGCGGTCTCCATGCTCCCTCAGAACACCGCTGCCCCTCCCTCCTGCCCCTCCTCAGTTCTCCCCAGGGAAGGGGTGATGGCTCCTGCAGGCCAGGCCATGTCATCAGGCTGATCGAAGTCCCAGCTGGGCTCTGGATGAGACTCTGGACGACAGTGGTCAGGTCCCTCCTCTAGGATGGGAGGAAAGGCAGAGAGAAAGGTCAGGGGAATGAAGGAAGGTGACCCTGCCGGCTGACGAAGGCCAGCAGGCTGCTTCTTTGTTCTCTGTCAGCACCGGAAACCTTTCCTCATGTTCTGCTTTCGATTTATAAGAACACACATTTTACTCTGACACAAATAAAAAAATTTCCCTTGAGGAAACAACAATGTAGAAGAAGGGGGAAAGTTCTTCGGTAAATGGCAAGTGAGTGAGCTCTTTGATAACCCCACACACACTCCACCTGACGGCCCTGGCTCCCCGCACCCCCTCCTCCCCAACCTTCCTTTCTCAACCCTCAGAAACATGAGGTCACTGAGTGCTTCCAGAAACACAAGCCCTGGGAGCTGCAAGAGGCGGGGAAAAGAGTGAGGACAGGATGTCCATCTTGTGGGCTCAGGCCTGGGCTGCAGGCAGCAGAGCCCATGGGAGACCGCTCTGGGCAGAGAATGGAAAAACCAGGTTGTCCCAGGAACCTCTGGGCCTGGGAACTCAGTGGACCCCGGCAACATTTGCATCCTGGTGTGTTTGCTGTACCACGACAACCTGGAACAGCCCTGACCCTTATCAGGCACCTTCAGACTTTCGCACACCCCTCTGAGACCTCATGTTTGGTGGGAAGCTCAGAGGCCAAGGCATTCTAGACTAGGGGAGCTTCGATGAGGCAGGTGGCAACGGCTGGATGGGGGACGCCTGGCTGGGTGCGGGAGAGCCAGAACCACACAGCACATTCTTTCTGTCCTCTGGTAAAGTGGCCCTCTCTAGTGCATGTCTTAGTCCATTCCTGTTGCCTGAAACAAAATACCACAGTCTGGGTAACTCATAAACAACAGAAATCTATTTCTCACAGTTCTGGAAGTGAGACAGTGAGTATAAAGCCCACGCTTGTTCTCTCAAGTCCTTTTTATAAGGCATTAGCCCCGTTTATCAGGGTGGAACCCTCATGACCAGCCAGTTATCTCCCAAGGGCTCCAGTACCATCACTATATATATATGGCTCTAGTTCCAATATGGGGCTATGGGAGGGACACCTACATTCAAAAGATAGCAGTGTAGGTGTCCTTTGTGGAAAGCAGAGGGGGAGGACCAGAATCTGTCCACCCTCACCCCACCCCCACAGACCAGGCATCCTTGCCATTGCTCCCCAGTGTCCAAGCGTAACCCTAACTTCTCCAAGCCACAGAGATTAGCCCAACCTATGATTCCCGGGGAAGCATTTGAAGACTCATCGCCCTAGCCGCTCCGAGCCTGGAGTCAGGCTGCGAATGGGACATGAGAGAGAGATGAGAAGTCACACAAAAACATAGCTCCAGTTTCCCCAAGCATAAAGAAAATGGAGCCTGCCTCGTAACGATGCCCATTCTCTAACCACAAACACACTCATTACCCTCCTCCACAGGATGCGTGGGGCTAGAAGGATTTTAACACAATTTGTCAGGCAGCCTCCAGGCCTGGAATCAGCACCCCGGGGGTAAGGAGCCTGGCTGGCACAAGTGCAGTCAGCGGGGCGTGCGGCGGCTTTTGGGGTGATGGGATCGAATATTAGAAGGTACAGCTGTGACTGCGTGACCGCAGCATGTGGCAAGAGGACGATGCCATGACCGTGTACGTCCCCGAGGGGAACCTGCCAGTGCATGTGGGTGTGTGTGTCCTAATGAGGTTACAGATGGGAAAACAACCCTCAATCCCTACAGGGGAGGAATGTAACAGAGTGGTCACGGAAAAGGAAGCCGGCCCAACCACACAAACACGCCACCCTGGCTTCAGATACATTTTTCTAGTATAACTGGACGTCTCCAAATATTTACAGAAACAACATAACCTCCAGCAACGTTAATTCCCCAAACTGCTGTGTCTCGGGAGTTCTAACCTCAGCCCTAAGATGGCTTGACCACAGAGGCCTGGCCTGATGCACTCTTGTGCCTATGTTGAGCTGAAGGGAAATCTCTAGAATAGAGGAAAGAACCCCCAGGAAGCCCACCCTGGTCTTCTTTCTCATCCTCCCTTCTCATCTGCTTTGCACAACAACACCCTCTCCCTAAGTTTGTGCCTCCTCACCAACTTCTACCATTGCCCAGAGTCTCACCAATATTCTACAATTACCCATAGTCCTTCACTTCTTCAACAGTCTCTCTCTCCCCCCCCTCTCTCTCTCACACACACACACACACACACACACACACACACACACACACACACAGAGCGGCCCCTATCCACATCCACCCTAACTGACAACATAGGCCAAATCTAAGACATTCCCAGGCCACAAAGCTGCCCTTTCAGCTAGAAGTACCACACCTCCCTGCTCACTGGCTCAACAAGCTGCTGGGGACCTCAGGACGCAGGACTGACCCCTGTCACTCTCTAGAAGGAGAAAGGAGCTGACTCACCAGAGAGACAGCAATGAGGGGAGGTGGCTTAGACTGTCTGTGGAGCCTGAGGGTCTGGCAGGGTTGCCAAAGGGGCTGCGGCACAGAGGCCCTGGAGCCCAGCCGGCCCTCAATCTCAGCCCTGCTGCTCCCCAGCTGTGTGACCTTCAGCTGTTGCTCAACTACTCTGAGTCTCAGATTTCTCAATTGCAAAACAGGGAAGACTTGGATAAACACATAGCGCAGAGCCCAGAATGTCGAGTGAGGTAGTAGGGAGCTCCCACTCCACAGCCAGATGGCCTGGTTCAGATCCCAACTCCCTTACAATGCCTCAGTTTCCAAATCTGCATAATGGACTTATTAGTAGTGCCCACCTCCCAGGTTTGAGGTCAGGAGGAAATTCATCTACAAAAGTAAAACACTTAGAAACAACCAGGTGGCTGAGCGGTTGTGGCACACACCTTTAATCCCGGCACTTGGGAGGCAGAAACAGATGTCTGTGAGCTCAAGGCCAGCCTGGTCTACAGAGTGAGTTCCTGGACAGCCAGGGCTACACAGAGAAACCCTGTCTTGAAAGACAAAAGAAAAAGGAAAGAAGGAAAACAAACAAAGTACAACTTTAAAACATTACAGGGCTGGAGAGACAGCTCACTGGTTAAGCTATTCTTCCAGAGGATCCCAGTTCAGTTCCCAGCATGCACATGGCAGCTATCAACTAACGGTCTGCAATTCCAGTCCCATATGATCTGATGCCCTCAGCTGGTACTGCAGGCATGCGGTGCATAGACATACATGGAAGCAAGACACTCACTCATACACAAGGAAAATAAATAAATAAACCTTTTGTTGTTTTGTTTTGTTTTCAGACAGGGTTTCTCTGTGTAGCCCTGGCTGCAGACCAGGCTGGCTTCGAACTCAGAAATTTGCCTGCCTCTGCCTCCTGAGTGCTGGGATGAAAGGCAGGGGCCACCACCACCAAGCATAAATGAATCTTTTTAAAAATAAAATAAAATGTTTCTTTTGGAGGGGGGGGAGGTGGCTCAGTGGGCAACTGTTTGCTGTGCAAGTATGAGACCCTGCACCCAGATTGACAACTCTCATGCAAAGGCCAGGCTTGATGCTGAGGAAGGTGAAGAAAGGCAGATCCCACCCGGAGTCTCAGACCAGCCAGGACTGAGCGAAAGTAGAAGAGACCCCATCTCCATAAACAAATACTAAATAGACGGATAAACAGGTAAATGGTTGCCGGGCGTTGGTGGCACACGCCTTTAATCCCAGCACTCGGGAGGCAGAGGCAGGCGGATCTCTGGGAGTTCGAGACCAGCCTGGACTACCAAGCGAGTTTCAGGACAGCCTCCAAAGCCACAGAGAAACCCTGTCTCGAAAAACCAAAAAAAAAAAAAAAAAAAAAAAAAAAAAAGGTAAATGGTGGAGAGCAATAGAGAGGGACATCCTAATGAGCAGACAGTTGTTGCTAACTTCAAGGCCACCACGTTCAGTTCCTCAGCCCTGTTTCCATTCACATCCAATTCACAACCAACTGGAGGACACCTTTCAGATGAGGGAGGCTGGCCTTCCTGCCAGGTGACCAGGCAAGGCAGCTGAGATGCAAGGAGAAGGAAATATGTCATCTGAGGTCCCCGGGACTCTTTGATCTCAGAGCATCTGCTTGAATCCCAGCCCCGTCACCCGTCACCCGAGAGGTCCATCCTCAATCCAGGCTGTCAGCATCCATCCTCAATAAGAACCTCTCAGCTGGGCGGAGGGGGCACACACCTTTGATCCCAGCCTCGGGAGGCAGAGGCAGGGGATCTCTGTGAGTTTGAGGGCAGCCTGGTCTGCAGAGTGAGTTCTAGGACAGCCAGGGCTGCACAGGGAAACCCTGTCTTAAAAAACCAAAAAGAAAGAAGAGAGAGAGAGAAAAAAAAAAAGAATCTCTCTTGCCCCTTAAGTAGTTCCTCTCATTGATGTGACCTATTTGAGAAGAAAATAAGTCATCTCGTTTGGGAATGCACTCAACTTGCACTTTTTAGTCAAGGATAGAGTTTATGGGGAAGAAACAAGTCTGTGATGTCAGTAAGGGAAGAAAGGATAGGGGTCGTGGAAGGGAATAGACAGGGATAGATGTGTCTAGGGGCTATTTATTGGAGACCATACTTGGAGAGGATGTTCAGTGGGCAGATGAATTCTCATGTGAGTGTGTGTGCACACATACACTCTCTCCCTTACACACACAGCCTCCCTTACACACTCTCTCCCTTACATACATCCTGCCTTACACACATACTGCTTTACACACTCTCCCTTATACACCCTCCCTTACACACACAGCCTCCCTTACACACACAGCCTCCCTTACACACACACCCTCCCTTACACATACACCCTCCCTTACACACACAGCCTCCCTTACACACACACCCTCCCTTACACACACACAGCCTCCCTTACACACACACCCTCCCTTACACATACACCCTCCCTTACACACACACCCTCCCTTACACACACAGCCTCCCTTACACACTCTCTCCCTTACATACATCCTGCCTTACACACATACTGCTTTACACACTCTCCCTTATACACACTCTCCCTTACACACACTCTCCCTTACACGCACAGCCTCCCTTATACACACACTCCCTTACACAAACTCCTTTACAAGTCTCACTTGCACATACATCCTTACACACATACTCTCCCTTACACATACTCTCTCCCTACACACACTCTCCCTTATACACACCTCCCTTACACACACACCTCCCTTATACATACACCACACACTCCCTTACACACACACCACACACTCCCTTCTACACACTCTCACACACACACCATACACTTCCCTTACACATACACACACAGCCCCCTTACACACACTCCCTTACACATACACACTCCCTTATACAGTACTCTCCCTTACACACACACACACACACACACACTTCCTCCCTTAAGCCTCTCTGTCTCACAGAAGGAGAGTGAGCCCATGGATGTTTGTTTCAGGGAAAAGGTAAAAAATGGACAAGTTTCCCTAGAAAAATCTAAGGGTGATGGTCCTGGTGACTCTCTCCCCCCAAAAAACGACTTATCTGGCTTCAGAAGAACAAACGCTGCCAACCCCACCACGCAGGAACAGATGTCTGAAACCTGGCTTGCTCACCCAGCAGCCATCCCAGTCAGGGACACAGCCTGGGGCACTCACAGCAAAAGCAGCTCCAGCCAGACTAACTCGTGCCAACTGGCCCTGCGACCTCAGACGTGGGAGGATGTACATGGCCCACAGGGCCCTCCCTCTGGTTTGTGTGTGACCTGGCCGCACTCCCCTGCTGATGTCACGCTCACCCCTCCTGTGTGCATTTCGAAAATGGCCGTTACCCTATTTGTCTCCCATCCACTAGCCCCATGGAGTTCACCAGCCAGGCTTGCTGTGTCTTTGCAACACCCACACATAGTCTGCCTCACCCCCAGGTTCTCATCTCTCAGCATGACCTACGGGTAGTAGATCCTGGGGTCGGACTCCCAAGTCCTCAGTCAAGAGGGCAGGTGAGGAGACGTTTCACTCAATGTCACGACTTGCTCAGGACAGAATGCTTTGTGTTTGTCCTACATAAATATCTGACGTTTAACAGGTGCTGCAGGTGGGTTGCCCCCAAACCCTTTCCCTAAGTTACAAAGCAGCTGGGAACTCAGGTGCTTTAGTCTGGGAAGGTTTACGCAACTGCAGTCCAGCGACAGGAGCAGAGGTGTCTTCCTCTGGCCCCGAGGGTGTTCTCTGCAGCCCGGCTAGCTCCAGGCCTGTCCTTAAGTCTGGTGAAGAGTCACCCAATCAGGAACCACCTTTGCCTCCTGCACAACAGCTCCCATAGCTGACTGGGGGACATGCCATCTGGTTAGAGCTGCGACCTCCACTTACCACCCTCTGCTCCTCACACCCGGCTCCACAGAGCCTCTGTGGCTCGGGTGCTGTTGGCAACTCTGGACTAGAGGGTCGGGGTCGGGGATGAAGACAATGAGAGTTCCTGCCTGCTCTGCCCCAGCCTCTCAGTCCCTCCATTACCCCCAGCAGAGCCAACCCTGAGCAACCTGTGGACTGGAAAACCTTCAGGGCTTTTTGTTGAACGTGTCAGGCAGAGGATAGGGGTGGGGAGAGAGGCAGCCTGGAAGGGATGACAGGAATCAAAGGGGCTGGAGAGGAAAGGGAGGCTCTGAGGAAAGGAGGTGGGCTGACATTCGCTGAATGTCCTTTCTAGGTATCCACCTCGCACTGAATTATTATGGCAAATGAGGATACCAAGGGCTAGGCAGGGCTGGTGCAACTGGCTCGTGGTAATACATACAGCCAGCAGGTGTGCTCCGAGCACACCACCTACTTTGTTCAGACTATGTACTCAAACCTTACCTTATTGAGTTCTCTTAGCAGTCCTACCGAAGGCCCATTTTACAGACAGGAAAGTAAAGCTCAGTGAACGGAAGTGACAGAGAGCAATAAAACTACTAAAGGATTTCAGCCAGTTCTAGCTGGCCTCCAAAGGCCGTGTGTGCCTCCTTGCTGCAGCGCTTAACCACACAGCTGCTTATTCTCATCAAATCCTTCTGGAGCTGGGTGCTAGGCGTTGTATTAGGTGCACACACACAGTGTCTCTCGAGGTCTGTGGGATGCAGAGCTCTGTCTGGGAGGAGACACGGTCAAACAGGGAGGACTGCCACACTCTTAGAAGAGCAGAGCAACTCTGCTGCTGCAGGCTGGTCACTCCTTCTCAGCCTGGGCCCTGCTTCTCACGCAGGCCTCCTGGCTCTGCTGCGGAGTCCTTCCGCAAGTCACCTCTTTGCTCCAGCTCTTCTGGAACACAAGAAGGTTGCTAGACCATATATTTTCCACCCACCCTCGCCAGTTCTGATGTGCGAGGGGCATGCTGACTGGGTGGGGCCTGCGAGCCGGCCGGGGCGCATCTCTGGGCATGTTGATGCCTGGAAGGGGTGAAGGTGAATGGGTGAGGGGCTGAGGAAGCTGTGGTTTCTGGTGGGGCCACCAAAAGTGGCAGCAGGTGGAGGGAAGTATCTGTCACCCTTCCAACAAAGGCAGTCAAACAAAAGCCTCCTGGGGCATTATGGGAACAGTGGTAAAGGCGCCAAAAATAAAACACACCTTTCCTTTGATGAGCACTGGTAGCTGCCTGGGGGCTGTGAGAAAAGCGCTTTGATTTCATACCTCAGTTCACACGGATGCACCACGAATGCACGCGCACACACACACATGCACACGCACCACGAATGCACACGCGTGCACACGCACGCGCGCGCGCACACATACAGACCAGCCTCACAAATAACACATGTAAGTAGCTACTCAACAATCATACAAGAGACACTGCTGCACAAACCACACATATCAGTCACACATATATCACACAGGCACACACAGAAACACACAAGGACTTTGGCTGATTAAGGGGCCAGCTTCTCGCAGTGTGACACACACCAAGAGCCATGTGTGTCACATGACATGGCTTGTCCTCTCCATTTTGAAATGTTCAGGTTTTCGTTTTTTGGGAGGGGTTTTGCTTGTTTGTTTAGTTTGTTGGTTGGCTGATTGTTTTTTGTTTTGTTGGTAACTCAATCTGTAGACCAGGCTGGCCTAAAACTCACAGAGATCCACCTGCCTCTGCCTCCCGAGTGCTGGAATTAAAGGTGTGCACTACCACCACCCAACTAAAATGTTCAGTATTTTTTTAAACATTTTTTTTTAGATTTATTTATATGGTATACAGTGTCTGTCTGTATGCTCAATAACCAGAAGAGGGCGCCAGATCTCATTACAGATGGTTGTGAGCCACCATGTGGTTACTGGGAATTGAACTCAGGTCCTCTGGAAGAACAGCCAGTGCTCTTAACCTCTGAGCCACCTCTCCAGGCCCGTAATGTTCAGTATTTTTAAATAATGTTTTAGATTTTTATTTTATTTCATGCATATTGGTGTTTTGTCTACATATATGTCTGTATACCCTGATGTTCATGAAGGCCAGAAGATTCAATCCCCTGGCACTGGAATTACAATTATGAGCTGCCATGTGGGTGCTGGGAATTGAACCAGTACTCTTAACCACTGAGCCATCACTGCAGCCCCAAAGTTTTCAATGTTTTTTTGTTGTTGATGTTGTTTTGTTTTTCTTTGTTTTTGTTTTTGAGACAGGGTTTTTATGTAGCTTTGGAGGCTGTCCTGGGACTCACTCTGCAGATCAAAGTGGCCTGGAACTCACAGAGATCCACCTGTCTCTGCTTCCCCAGTGCTGGGATTAAAGGCGTGCACCACCACCATCCAGCTTGTTTTCAAGGAAAGAGCTGAACATGAGTATTTTGTACTTTGTCCTTCAAGTTATAGAGCCAAACTTGCTAGTTATCTATTCATAGGTGTTCACATATATAGTATGCTTAAAAATCATACAAACACTGATAGGCAAAAATGCATCCAATGCACACACAGAGAAAGGGACAAACTCATACACCCATCACACCAGTATTGTAGGGCCTTATCTGTGTACCTACACCACAGTACACAGACCGTTCGCCAGAAAGGACATGGACACCCACTCACAGGACTCGGGGGCAGAGCTCAATTGCAGCCCATTGACATGACTGGGTTGACTAATCCCTAAGGATGACAACTCAAGGCTTGGGGGTGGCATGGAAAGGAAGGGGTTAATCTCCTTTACTGTGTCCTCAACAGGTACAACTGGCCTCTCTTGCAGGCCATGGGCTTAGTTAGCCACAAACCCTGCAGCTGAGACTAAGGAAAAGGAGAGCTTGGGAGTGGAGGAACCCTTGGGAGCATGGCTGGGGGGTTGGGGGAGGAAAAGCGACAGCCAGACAGCAGGTGTGGCAAGAGCAGTCTCCCAGTGAACTGTAGCTGTGGGTCTGTAAGAGCCAGGGAGTCTTGAACCCACACAAGTCAGAGCTCCTATCCTCTCGCACATGCGAATCCAATCCCTTTCCAAGAGGGAAGAGAAAGCTCCCCGCCCCCACCCCTTACAAGCTAGGTGGCCTTGGACACACTGCAGAACTTGCCTGGCCTCAGCCTCTGTCTCCCTGGAATGAGAAAACATTGTCTACATTGCAGGGCTGTGTGGTGTGCGTGGACGTGTCTCCTGGGCTCTCCCAACATTCAACAACTTGCCTTCTTGCCGGGCCCTGCAATCTGACTCTTGCTTCAGAAACTCCAGACCCCTGATTAACGGCAAACCTTCAAAATGTGTTTATTTCCCGTCTTCTCCCATCACTTCCCAGCCAGATGCAAGCACGGGAAGTGGGTATAGTCCAAGGCCCACCCTCCCTTCAGGGACTCTCAATGTTCCTAGGTTCCTTTTGATTCCACAGCTCCAGCCACAAGCCAAATGCCCCAAGGCCGCCAGCACTTTCTTCCCCTGATGTCTACCCCCAACCCTAATCTTGCCTGTAAGAAACAGTTTCAGGCTCTGCCGGCTTTGCTGAAGCCCCTCCATTCTCTTAGGTGCTTTGCTGAAGCCCCTCCATTTTCTTAGGTGCTTTGCTGAAGCCCCTCCATTCTCTTAGGTGCTTTGCTGAAGCCCCTCCATTCTCTTAGGTGCTTTGCTGAAGCCCCTCCATTCTCTTAGGCGAGACCAACAGTGACCCAGAAAAGCAACTCAGTCCAGCCCATTGTGACGGTGCCTATCTGTAAGCCACCACACACCACCACACACGGGAGGCTAAGGGAGAGGGTAGAGTTCTAGGCCAGCCTGGACTACAAGATCAAGACCCTGTCTCAAGAAGATTCAAACAAAAGGCGGGGAAACGTTGGCCAATTAGTGGCATGCTTGCACAGCGTGTACTGAGTGCAGTGGCTGAAGGCCTATGATCCCAACACTTGAGAAATGCAGGCCAGAGAATCAGAAGCTCAAGACCATTCTTGGCTTCCCAGTGAGTTCAAGGCCAGACTGGGCTACATAAGACCCTCCTCTCAATCAGTTCAAGCAAGCAAGCAAACAAACAAACACAAACTTACAGTCACCCACAGGAGGACAAAAGACCACTTGAGTGACTACCAACGGGAAACCTGAGGCAAGGGTCTACCCACTGGGCCATCTCTCGGGCCCAGGAAACCAGATTCCATCAGAATTCTCATATGGGGGAAGGCATAGGTCCCTCCGACTTTTGCATGGCATCCCTGTTGATTTGCTGAGAAGAAAACCGAGCCACTGAAGAATAAAGAGACTGTTGAGCATCAGAGTCGGTGCCTGCGGTTTTTCAGCTACCCAACCTCTAGGATACACAGTGACCAGATAAATCACAGCCGGGTCCACCCCCACCCACCGCCTCACCAGCACAGCTGCTTCCCATTTGAGGAAAGGAAGGGGATCAGCAGCAGGCTGGCTGGAGGCCGGCCAGGGTGGGAGGTCTGGTCACCAGGTGTCCCCTTGACAGGGAGGAAGAAGCAGAGAAAGAGAGAGAGAGAGAGAGGGTGCTTAAGCCTCCAATCTGCATCCTGGTTTTCATCATTTATCACCCATGTGGCCCTGACAAGTGCTTCCTCAGCTTTAGTTTCCCCGTTGGAGACCAGATGCGCTGCTTTAGGGGTCTATTAGATGAGCAGCGAGTGTAGAGCTCTTAGCAACACATGATATGCTGGAGAAAGCAGGGATGGACACGCTGCAAACAATAACCAGGGTGACTGATCCCCTGCCCACTGGGTAGCTCACTCGGCAATTTAGGGGTTGTTTTTTGCCCTCTGAGATGTAGAAATTGCCCCCCTTGATTCAGGAGACGAGGACTGAAGTCTCCTGCTTTGATTGCAGAGGGAAGATGGGAGGTGGTGTTGCTGTGCTCCCGTGCTTGATGATTCCACAGAGGAGCCGCCATTGCCAGTGCCATCTAAGCCCTGCGACTCCCAAGAGGGAAGGCCCTGGCCACTGCACTGCACCACACTCAGCAAGTGCAGAACAACTCCTGACTGGTTCAGGGCCCAGGTTTAAAACTCAATAACTAAAACCATCGCTTTGTTTGAGAACTATAAGAATGCTGAATTTGGAGTCTTCCTGCATCCTCTACATATTAAGTTATAAATTTAAAATCTAACAAAGAAACAAAACAAAACAAAAAACCCTGTGTTGCAAAGACCCATCTAGGTCAAAAGGCCCTTGTCTAAGACCTCTTCATCATGGATGAAGGACAGGGGACAATTTTTTTATTGTTGTTTTTAGGTTGTGCTGGAACAGTCCCAGACAGTAAACCGATGACCTTGCCCTCCAATGTCCAACCCCCGCCCCCACCAACACACACACACACACACACACACACACACACACACACACACACCCCACAGAGTGCAAGGCTCTGACGCAGGGACCTATGCAAATAGATGCTGTTTCCATGGGAACTGAAACCCCAGTTTGTTTTCTCTCCCCAGTACTCTGTAATTCCCAGCAGGGTCTGTGTAGTGTCAGCCTCATCACCTCGCAGCTAGCCACTTTGCCCTACTCTCCCACTGAGCTGACCTGTAGAAGTCATGCCCAGACTCACCTCCCAGAAGGAGGTCCTGCCTCCTCTCTGCAGGGGCTGCACAGGAGAGACCATAGATTATCCTTGAACCTCCCTGAGAGAGGACTGGGGTGGGGGGGTGGAGTCTGGAGGGCCAGGGGGCTCACTTCCAGGAAGAGGTGGGAGGGTCTCATCTGGCAATCCAGCGGTCTGGATGGCTAACAGATGAGTTCTGGCTTGGCAGGGGCCTCAGGGGGTGGTGCTGCAAGGAGCTCTCAACAGCTGGATGGGATGAGGGTTCCATCATATCAGCAGCCTCCATTGTCTGAGTTCTGAGAAAGAGCTTGGGAAGCAAAAACAGAGCCCAGAGGATTTAGAGGGTGGGAATGGACAGTGGATAAGGCCATGTACTTTTTTTTTTTTTTTTTTTTTTTTTTTGGTGGTGTGACAGGGATTCTCTGTGTATCAGCCCTGGCTGTCCTGGAACTCACTCTTGTAGACCAGTCTGGCCTTGAACTCACAGAGATCTGACTGCCCGCCCACCTGCCCACCCAGCTGGCAATGTGCTTTTTAAGAACATCGTAGGAAGAGCATGGAGGGCTGCCAGAGACACAGAGTGTTCAACCCTGCCCCCACAGCACTCAGCTTTGGCCTAGGAAACGGGCCCATGCCTCCCTCATGCAGTTCTGAGATGACAAGTAACACAATGACACCTGTGACAGACCCAGACCCAAAAGATCCAGGTTAGGTCACTCAGGTTCCGGATCCAACACAGGGCTGCTAGAGATGCTTTTGCTACCATCAAGGGCAGTAGGTCCAATTTCCCTTCATTCCTGAGGTGGTATTCTAGGGGCCCTTGGGAGTCCAGAAGGAGAGTGTGGGGCAGGTGAGACTTGGGATGCCTTTGAAGTGAGTTTCCATTGTCATCAGCATCAGCCACACGTGGTGACACCTGCCTGTGCCCTCTTTAGGCTTTGTGTTGTGGGCAAGGTAAAGTCACAAGTGTGAAAGTGCTCAGCGCTCAGCGGGCTCTAGAAACCTCGCTGCTGCTGTCATCACCATAGGGAGATTCCCACCCCCACTTCCCACCCAGCCCCCTGCTGCCACGCACAGAGCAGTCCCCATGACTCCCCAGTCAGGGACCAAGGGAAGGCTCACACTCAGTGGGACAGAGAAAGAAAAGAAACCCTCCAGAGAAAGGCTGGAAGGGACAGGGGGCAGGGGCAACATCCTTTCCTTGACTGGGCAGCCACTTCCACTAGTTTCTGGGATCCTTGCAGCCCAGTGGCTTCAACCCTCAGGCCACAGCAGCTCAGGCCACCTCCCTCTTGCACCTTGAGGTCAATGACAACTGGGAAACCACTGACCTGATTTTCTGCAGAGAGGAAAAGATAAGAGTGCCTCCACCAGCCTGTGGGTGCTACACACACACACACACACACACACACACACACACACACACACACACACACACACACAAACAATGGAAACTTTGTCTCCTTGACAGGAACCCAGCCCTGAGAGGGAAGCTTCTTAGGTACAAAGGTTAATGTTTACCTGCGGTTGGCCAGAAGCATGTCAAGGGCAGCTCAGTTCCAGCATGCCCCCACTGGCACATGCGTCAGTGAAATGGACTCCGGGACCAAGAAAAGAACTAATAAATTCCTCATCACTATTTAAGGGCCTGAGAGGGGGGAGGGAGAGAGGTATCCAATGTCTCCCAACCCCAAACTCTCCAGATTCAGGGTCCCTCTACCCTCAACAACATATTGGGGCCAGATTCTGCCATGGAGAAGTGATGGCACATTTACAGGAAGTTCTCAATGGTTGGTGGCTGATCTTATTATTGACCCCCATTAAAGATTAACTGCCTTCCTCTACTGTCTGCAGGTGGTGGAGCAGCAGTGAGTGAATGAACTCATCCCCCACCTACCATGTTAGAGCCAGAGGGAACCTCTGTAGTCACAGTGAGGAGAGTGTCCTGCCCATAGTCACCCTCCCAGCACCCCACCCCCAACTCAATAACACTCTCCACACTTCCCACCCAGCCCTCTGCTACCACACACAGGGCAGGGCAGCCACAGTCCTCAGGACTCCACAGCCAGTGGCCAAGGGAAGGTTCACATCCAGTGAGACAGAGAAAGAAAAGAGAGAAGCCCCCCAGAGAAAGGCTGGAAGGGGCATGGGGCAGGGTAACATCCTTTCCTTGGCTCGACAACTGTTTCCACTAGTTTCTGGGGACCCCCATTGTCTAGGAATTTGCATATAATGCAGGCCCCAGATTCCACATACAGAGGATCGGAATTTGCATTTTTTGGGGGGGGTTTCAAGACAGGGTTTCTCTGTGACTTTGGAGGCTATCATGGGACTAGCTCTTGTAGACCAGAACTCACAGAGATCCGCCTGCCTCTTGCCTCTTGCTGGGATTAAAGGCGTGCACTACCACCTAGGCCAGAATTTGCATCTTAATGTGAACCCCCAGGTCCTTCCTGGCCCAATAAGATTGGAACTCACTGCTGGGCCTCATTATTGAGCTCAACTCAGGCCTGAGTTCCTAAGAACTGCCCAAAGGACTGGCCAGCTATACCCAAGGGAGGCTGTAACCTACTTGACACAGCCTCCAGCCAAAGCACCTGAAGTGTCCAGAGGGTCTGACAGATAGATGTGAAGGGTGTCATCCATGTTAAGGAGTAGCACACAACAGCCCCCCCACCCCAAGGACAGAATAGCTCCACGCTGCACCCTGTCTCCCACCACTGCCTCTATGGCTCCTGTCTTACCTGCTCCTACCCTAGCCCTGCCCCTTGGCTTGTATCCCCTGGTTATTAGTGTTGTAGACCCATCTGTTTTGGTCCTATACGCTTCAAGAGGCAGCATTCTCCAAGTCTTTCTGCACTTGAAGCAAGTGCAGAGAGAGCTGAATGACTGAGCCTAAGACAGATGTAGCTCAAGGGAATTGAGCTGTTCTGAAAGCAGCTGGCAGAACCTGAAAGTCATTAATAGCCATCAACACCCCTGGGGGTGACTATCATTGATTCATTTATTGCTATTAACATTTTAGTGTGAATTAGCTTCTGGCTCCTTCCAAATTGGCTGGCGGAGTGAACTGGGCCATCCAGACTATAGAGTTTTGATAGAAGGCAGTAGTCCTAGGGAAGGAAAAGCCCAGGCCAGCTAGTTTCCCATCCCTCCTCCTATTCCAGCTGGCCAACCTGCTTGTCCCGTCTCAGTGAGGTCCAAAGACAAGGGTGGGTCCCCAGAGGTGTTCTGTTCTGTACTACAGTGGACATCATTTCCAAATTGAAGTCTGCACCCAGGAGTCAGCTCACCGGTTCCCTGCTATTCCTCAGTCTCCTGGCCAGGGATGCAGAGGGGTTCTATGAAGAAGGGGGCTGCCTCTACCTGCTAACAGGTCTCCCACTTCAGAGCTCTAACTGGATGGAAAGAGAGAAGGCAAGGAGGAAGGGAGGGAAGGATGAGACACAAAAGGGGAATGGGGGGGCAGATGCTTCAGAGGCCCCTGATTTGTGTTGGTCACTATGTTACTCTTAACTATGCAACCATTATCAATTAACTTCTCACAATACTGATGACATTATTCACGTTTTACAGCCAGGGAAACTAACGGTGAGCTGGAAGAAACTGAGGGTGAAAGAAATTAGCACCACATATCACATCACCCAGCCCATGAGATGCAGGGCCAGATTTAGAACCAAGATGGGTCTGATGCCATTACTGCCTGCCAAGTCTGGAGACAGGAGGCCAAGAGTCTGTTCAGCCCCCTTCCAAAAACAGCAGTGGAGCCAGGGGGACCCCGACACCCCCTTCGTGCATACTTTGGCAAGTAAGCTTTGTCCTACAAACTCTTGTCAACTCTAGCACCAGGAAAGCCAACAAAAGAAAGGGAGATGGCAAACTCTGCAGGGAGCACCTGCTGATGGCCCTGTGCTAGGTCAGCCTGGGCTTGAGGCCTCCTCCCTGCCTCCCTTGCTATCCTGTGCCAAGCCCATCTCTCCCAAGGGCCCACAGCCTCGAGAGCCAGAAAACTCCTGCCAGGTTGACTGGGTGGCATGTGATGTGACAACAGGAAGAATGACACAGACTCTGAGGCCTTAAGCGTCCCTCCTGACGTCAGGGCAAAGGGGCAGGAAGGGGTCTAGGGAGGCCTGAAAAGGAACAGCGCTCCTCCCAGACAGTACTGGATCCAAGTCGCCTCCCCAGCAGGGCCCCAACTGAGCTATCAGAGTATAGCTCACTGATCCTCTCTGCTTCCCCACCCATGCCAGTCCCAATTTGGGGGAAAGTAACATTTATTAGCACAGCTGTGACTGGGCCAAGGCAGTGATCTCATTCTACCGTAAGCAGACAGTGTTGTTAGCCTCTGTCACATTGAGGAAACCAAGGCCCAGAAGTGCCCAGGTTCCCGGTCAGTGAAGTAGGGTAAGGCCCAGTCTCTCTGGTTCTCTTTCCACCTTAGCCTGATACTTCCCAGGACCACAAGCCTTTAGGTGAAGCTGAACTGATTCTTGAGACCAGAGCAGAACCTTCCTGGACCCAAGTCCTCTGGCCTCCAGTGGCCTGTGCAGATATGGGAAGTAATTGCCCCTAGACCACCTAGTTAAGGCAGCTGGGAGAAGTGTGCTAAATAAGGAGGAGACCCAGGTGCAGCCCAGAAGCCTTGAGAAGTCTGACCGCCTGCCCAGTGAAGCACGAGGCTCCTATACAAGCTCTCCTCCTCCGTTTGAGCCACTACCCCCAACATCCCAGGATCCCCTTGACTTCTAACAACTAAAGGTTGCACCAATTCCTTCATATTCCCCTAAGGAGTCCTATGTCTTCCTTACTTTCCAATTTCTTCCTACCACCCCAGCCACCAGAAACCTATGTCACCTGTTAGAATTGTAAGTGTCACAAGCCATTACAAGTGTCACTTCCCCCAAGCAACATTGTAAGGTGAATGTTCCTTTGTTTCATTCCCTGCAGGGATATGCTTTGCTGGCGGTACTCCATGGAGTTTGCGATTCTCTGTCACAACCTCCCAGTCACCATCTACTGTACCCTCAGTTTGCTTCCCAGCCCAGGCTTCCCCCACTGGAGGTGGCTTTTGTACCCAGAGAGCTGAGGGTAGCTAAAAAGAAGACTCTGGCTTCCTGGAGTTCAGAGTGTTCCTGAGAAAGACTCTGCCCCTCTCCAAGGCTGGCTAGAGATGCCAGCTCTGTCACCAGGAATCATGAGAAATCTGGGAACAGTAAGCAGAGCCAAGGAATGTCCCACCCACGGGCCACTGGAGCCACTTCCTTCCTGGAAGGAGAACAAAGCAGAGAGGGGAGATAAGGCCTCTCCCTGTAAGCAGGGATGTAGAGAGCTGGGCCCCAAGCAGGCGACCCCTACAGGAAGGGGGCTGCTAGGTGACTGCTTAGGGAGCCCAGGAGAGAAAGATGGCGCCAGGTCAGGTCCAAGCCCCTTGTCTCTCAGCCTTCTCTGCTTGCCTCTCCCACCCTCTCCCCGTGTCTCCCTCTTGGTCCTCACAACCTCCTCCCCCAGTCTCTTGTTTCTTACTCCCATAACCGCCCACTCTCCCTGAGCGCACAGCGTGGAGATCAGGCATGACTGCCAGTTTCACTGGCCTTATCTTGACATTCCAGGCCTTCCTGGTGGGCCCCCAGCACACCTCTCCACCCCACAAACTCTCCAGGCCTGCACTTTCCTGCCTCCTGGCTGGTCGTGGGAGTCCTGTGACTCCCAGTGACCTGTGTCCTCCCTGCTAGCTGCTGTCTCACCCAGTGGAAATCCTGACTCGAAGGACCCTCCCACAACGCCTGTACTCCACTGAGCAGCTCTGCCTGAACCCCAACCAGAATACATCTCCCCCACCCCTGTTCTAGAATTGACCCCCCTACACCCATGCTCACACATGCTTCCCCCAGGCTGTAACTGCCCTGGAAGGGAACAGCAACAAAAGTAGACATCCTTGTCTACTGAAGACTCTGCTTCTCCTCACAGTGTCTAGGATTGATACCCAGAATGCAGTGCCCAGCCAGGGACCATATCTCCCAAGCCTCCATGGTATTAAGATGGAGTCACAGGATCAGTTCTCACCCATGGGGTGCGAGCAGAGGTGTCCCTTCTGGGCCAAAGCTGGCATGCATTCATTCTCTCTTCCTGGTCCACTAGCCAGACACCCATGGCCAACATGATCTTGGAAGCCACCGAATGAAGGTGGCAGACTGTCAGGGAGCTGGTCTCTGAGCAGCTCCACTGCCCACTCTGGTATTTCCTTCGAGAAAAATAGGACAAGAAGCGCTCTATTTTCCCTAAGCAATTAGCTATTCTTGTGCCTCTTAGTTATACCAGTTAGCCTATCCAGACTAATACAAACTGCTACCAATTTTGGGAGTGATTCTTGAATGCTAGGAACTCTGTGTGTGCGTGGAGGTGGGGGGGTCTGTCTATCTGTCTGTCTGTCTGCCTGCCTGTCTCTCTCTGTGTGTGTATCTGTGTCTGTTTGTGTCTGTCTGTGTCTGTATGTCTGTCTGTCTGCCCATCTCTGTGTATGTGTCTATCTGTCTGTGTCTGTCTGTGTTGGTGTGTCTGTCTGTCTGCCTGTGTGTGTGTGTGTGTGTGTGTGTGTCTGTGTGTGTACATCCCTGGGTGCACCTATGTGGCTGCACATGTGTGTGTATGCGTGTGAGGCCAGAGGTTAGCATTGACTGCCATCCTCAACCACTCTCCAAAGCTGAGATTACAGATGAGCACCCCGGCTTTTTTATGTGGGTTCTTGTGCTTGCGCAGCAATAGCTTCTCCAACAGAGCGATGACCCAGCCCTGCAGATAAACACTGTCACACTTTCTGTGTCAGTCCATCCTCAGGGTAACTCCACAGGGACCTGGGGGCAGTCACCAGTTCAAGGACAATGGGGCTGCACCGTGAATCCAAGGCCAGCCTCGGTAACAGCAAGCTTCTATTTTAAAATCTGAAGGGCAGGCAGGCAGACAGATGAACACTGCTAATGTTCAGGCAGCCTTTTCATCTATACAGAGGAAAAGACACGCACACGCACAATGAAAAGTTAGGTCGTTTGACCAAAGCCACTCAGTGAATAAACTTCTTTCTGTGCAGAGTCACCTGTAGGCCTTTGGCACATATCTGACACCCCTCACCCCACCCCTGCTAAACTATTGTCAACAGAAAGGGCAAGTCAAGGTTCTGGTCACACCTTCACCCCTGCAGTACAAGTGTCTGACCCACATTAAACAACTCCATTGTAAATGCCTTTCAGTTTCTTTTCTCTGAGTGCTTCCTGGGTCCTCTTCTCATGTGCCCACCTTATCGCCACGGAGGTCAGGCGGGTGTGCACTCTGCTGGCCCAGAAACAAGCTCAAGACCTCCCCACTGTGACCCATTCAATCCCTGCCCCTCATCCTTTGATCACTTCTGGCCTGGGCAGCTGGAGGTTCCCAGCAAGGCAGGGATGAGAGAGCAGAAACATACATTCGTGGCCTGCAAGAGTATGCCAGTGTTTTCCTGCTTAAACCACGCAGTCTGGTTTTCATTTCTTCAGGGAGGAGGGTGGAGCGTGACAGAAGGAAGAAAAAGAATTCCTCAGCATGAGTGACTAGAGACCAGAAAACATCAAAGTCGATAGAAAATGTAGGTACCGTGGCCAAAGCCCCTGGCTTACACTGGAAGAAACTCAGAAATGGCCTCACTTTCTTCTAAAACCTTAAGAGGGTTCTCCATACAGTGCCTCTGCCCCACAACTGGGCAGGAGCCGGGGCACCCACAGTGTCATGGATCCCCTGCAGAGTCTCCTCCAGCAGGCAGCTTCCCTGCAGTCTACAAGGCACGGGGTGGCAGTGATGTACTTAGCTGTCTATCTCATCCAATAGTGAAGGGCAGAATCGTTCTATCTTGGTCACTGCTGCCTCTGCAGAGGTACACAGCAGGTGCTTTAGAACCAAACATCCATCTGAACGAGCAGAAGTGAGGTGACCAGACTGTATAACAACGGCCTCATTCAACCAATCACATGTGTTCCCCAGGATGGGAAGAGTGATATCATGTGTGCCCACATGTAAATGCACCCATAGCACACGAAGCTCCCATCTATACATATAGGTAAGTCTAGAGAGTCGTACAGCCATCCTTCCTTAGCCAGCAAGGAAGACGGGGGGAGTCCCTACTTTTTTGTTTTAACTGGAAACAGGATCCACACACTCACATCTTTTTCTCCCATCCCAAATGAAACACACACACACACACACACACACACACACACACACACACACACACACACACCCTTTAGCTGAGGTGAGTGAAAAGCACTGTCCACAAGGGGGCATCCAAAGACTATCAGACTGGAGATCTCAGAGTCAAGAGTACTACTACTTGGCCTCGAGAGACAAGGAGACACTGGGGTAATTTCAGAGAGCATGAAATGGGGGATCTCTTGTGGAAACTCAGCCGATGAGGAGGCACACGAGGCTGAGATGGAAACTGAGGCTGAGTCACTCATGGCACAAATGAATCACTGTGTTCAGAAAGACCATTTACCGCTGGTCCCCATCCCTTGCTTATAATAATACCTCATCTAGTCTCCCAGTCACTTTTTACATCTTTTTGTAGATTTGTTATTTTATGTTTAGAGGTGTTTTGTTGTTTTTGTTGTTGTTGTGTCTCTGTTTGGCTTGATTTTAGGTTTTTCGAGACAGGGTTTTTCTGTGCAACAGCCCTGGCTGTCCTGAAACTCTGTAGACCAGGCTGGCCCTGAACTCTGAGAGATCCACTGGCCTCTGCTTGAGTAAAGACACCACCAGCAACCGTTGCCTCACGCAGGGGTGCTTTTGTGTGAGTGTACACCAGCCTGGTGCCCTCAGACGTCAGAAGAGTGTGTCAGATCCTTGAACTGGAGTTATAGAGTGTTGTGAGCTGTGTGGATGCTAGTAATAAACCCGGGTCCTGTGCAAGAACAAGTGCTCTCACCTGCTGGTCCGATGCTCTAGCCCTTTCTCTCATTTTCATGGGGGTCAGAATCAATAGTTTCTGCCTTGTAGATACGAAGAAGAAAAGAAAAAAACTGTGTCTCCGTTAAAGTAACTTCCCTGAGAACTCAATGGCGAAGTCAGAATTCTAACTCAGAACCAACCAGGGGAGGCGACATATGGCTATAATTCCAGCCCTCGGGAGATGGAGGCAGGGGGATGAGGAGTTTAAGGTCAGGATCAGTTATTAATGGACCCTGCCTCAGAAGAAAGAAGAATTCAAACTCAAGACCAGTCACCGGCAGTTCAAGCTGCCTGGGACTCATTCTACTCCCGGGAGCTTAGGCGTTCTGATTTCCTATGGCCCAGTCCAGAATTCTGTGCACTCACCCCACCTCTGTCTTCCTCTTGGGTGGCTGTGAAGGACCTAGGAGTTGGTTTTCTGGGTGTTAATAACATGTTGTCCTAAAACTGACCCCTCACAGTTTATAAACCATTGCTGCTCCGATGTTGTTATAACCAAAGCAATAAAGCAATTCCTAGCAAGGGCATAAAGCTCCCCCCTTTGACCCAATCATCTCATTCCTGGGAATTTATCCCAAGGAAACAATTGGAATGGAAGCCAAGCATTAATCTGCATAAATACATGCATGGAAGTCTTTCTTTAAAGGTCAAAAGCTGGGAACCAAAACAGGGAAGTGGTTTCAAGAACTAGAGCTTCCACACAATGGGCAATCAAGCCTGGGAAACCACAGCTGTGGGACTGCCGGGAATGAGCAGGGCGCTTCTACTATACATCTAATCCCTGGCCCTCCCACCTAACTAGCTAGCTATCCAGCCAACTATGCCTGTGGGGGAAGGGAGTTCTCCGCTCACGTCCAAGACAGACTCTAATCCCCAGTGCTCTGAGGAAATGGGAGAGAAACTGGAAAGCGACAATGATAACAACCCGAATAATTCTGGACTTTTGGGTTTCCAAGGCCCTGGGTCCCGGAATGCATGGAGTTTTCCCAGGGTAGTGTTGATTATTATCGATGGTTTTCACCTTCCGCACTGCTGGTTGCTAAGCAATCTAGCTGTTGGTGTAAATTTTAATTAAGATATCAGGTAGTTTCTTTTTGAAATTTTATTTATTATGCACATGTGATTGCAGACGCACGCGTGGAGATCAGAGGACAACTTTTGGGAGCCGGTTGGATCCAGGGAGCAGACTCAGGTTCCAGCCAGAACTTTTGCCTGCTGATCCATCTTGACAGCTGAATAGGGCAGTTTCTAGTTACCGATGGCAGCCTGAGAGCGCCTGAAACAGACGGTGAACCTAGATATCCAACCGTTACCCTACCCCCTTCATGATGACTGGTAAGCAAAGACTTCAACATTAGTGCCCCCACCATGGCTTCCACTTATGAAAATGTAGATGCAAGGGGCTGCATTCCTGAAGACATGTTTGTCCTCTGGCCTCCACAACACACATGTGTTTTTGGTTTTGTTTTAAAGAAAAGAAAATGTATGTGGGAGAATGGAACAGGTATGGCTGACCTTTCCCAAATCGCACTTACATTAGTTGCCTGTTGCTATGTAACTAAGTACTTAAAGTTCTTAGCACTTAGTCACAAGTACTTCAAGTAACTCAGTTCCTGTAGGTGACAGATGCAGGTGTGATATCTACAAGCTGATATTAACTCCGCCCTGGAAAGGATCTACCTCCAAGGTCTCACACGTGGTCGTTGGCAAGACCCAGGTCCTCGTGGGACGTTGGACTGAAGGCCTCCACCACCTCAGGTCTTTGGCACACTGGCCTCTCCGTGGGATGCCCGTCACGCAGCAGCTGGCAAATAAAGGAGAAGGCTGTGGGGAATGAGTAAGAGCAAGATGAAAGTTGCAGTTTTCCAGGGTCTAATCTCCAAAAGAACATCTCTCATTTCTGCCATGTTTTATTCATTAGGAAGCAAGTCACTAGGTCCAGCCCACACTTGGGGGAGCTCACAGGAGGACATGTGGTATGCCTACCACATACTCGAACATTTATAGCATCGTCTCAGTAACAAAAACAATATTTGCTGAAGTCGCTTGTCTAATATGGGAGTGTGCTAGCTCTGTCCTGAACGCTCGTATCTGCTTCTCACAAGCACGGTCCCCTCCCTGCGCACACAGAGCATCACCACCTTGACACAGAGGCCCCACTGAATCTGCCTGTGTGCCTGGCGTTCCCCCAGATTAGGGGGTTAGGGGGCTGAATGCAGAGCACTGTGACATTGGAGAAGCCAAGTGTCACAGAAAGGAGGCAAGCCTCAGGCTCGCCTTTGAAAGGGACTCGGTTGGTCCCCTGCTCCAAGACCATTCGTGTTGCTTTTTAGGTGGAATTCTAAATCAGCCAGCAAGTCCCAGGCAGATGTGGCCTCGGCTTTCTCCAGCCTGTTTGGGCCTTTTTTCTCTGAGCTTTCTGCATTCCAGCTCAACTCCACCAGGCTCTCCCTTCCTTTTTGGCTCTTGGCCTCTTGGCCTCCCCTTGATCTCCCTCTTCTTGCTTTAAAACCTCTCCTGCCAGGTTCCCACGGAGACTGCAGAACTCAATCAGAGCATACTTCCTTGCAGACAAGGGGGGAGGGGTTCACAGGACAATGACCCCTCCCCTGGAGATGTCTAATGCCAACCCAAAGAAGTTTTTTTTTTTTGCTCCTTTGGTTTGTTGCTGTTGTTATTTCATTTTGTTTGTTGTTGTGTGTTTTGTTTGAGGCAGGGTCTCCCTTTAGAGCTCCAGAGAAGGCTGAAATCACTATGTAACCCAGGCTGGACTTGAAACTCACTGCCGTCCATCTACATCAGCATCCCGAGAACCCCAGTGCAGGGTGAGACACTACCCTATAGGGAGCGGGGCAGTAGCTTCTATTTTTCTAATTAACTGATTTCCTTTTTCTATCACTTTATGTGTGTGAGCATTTTGCCTCCACATACACCTGAGCACCACACACATGCCTGGGGCCCGAGAAGGGAACCTTGGTCCTTGACAACAACAAGCGTTCTAACCACTGAGCTAATTCTCCAGCCCCATGAAATAGATTCTTTAACTAACCCTCAGGCGATTCTTGAACCAAGGCAAGATTGGGAAGCTCCTCTCCCAGGCTCACGTCACACACCTGAACACCATGAGCTAGTTCTGTCCTGCGGACATAGCAAGACTGCCTTTGCAAGGCCAGTGGAAGGGAGAGAGGGAAGGCCAGGGGTAGTCAGAACTGCAGGTGCAGAGTTGAAAAGCAGGGAATAAGAAAGGTCACAGGCTGAGCCCTGGGGAGGCTGCTACCACTGTGTACCCTCAGGGTCCTGGAGGATACTCTTCTCCAAAGAGCCCAAGACGGAGGAGGTCCCCAGGGCTCCCTCTGGTACAGTATGAATTACCCACAGCCAGAGGATTAGAGATGCCAGATTTAACAAATAAAAATCCAGAAGCTCCATGAAATTTGCATTTCAAATGTGCAACAAATACTTTTTTAGTCGAGGGCACGATCCAAATAGGATACAAGTGTCCGGGGTGTTTAGCTGGCAACACAGCCAAGGTTATACCAAGGCTAAAGCCTTCAGGCTTTGGTCCATGATTGTTCCAAAGGCTTCCTGGAGAAAAGAACAAATCCCTAGGGTTGCTGCTCCAGACAACCCATGCAACCCAGAAAAATGGTAGCAGGCACCATCATCACAGCTCCACAAACGCAAGCAACCAACTTTACACCAAAAGAGTGGATGCTTTATCCAGGGCAAAGGGCCGCAACTAAATGGTTTTAAACAACAGAAATTCATTCTGCCAAACAAGCCCACAAGAATCCAAGGTGCTGGCAAAGCCAGTCCTCCTTTGGCTTTTCTCACATCGGTTAAAACCCTATTCCAAATATGGTCACATTCATCAGCACCAGGTTTTGGGTACTTTAATGTACCTTTTAAAGGGTGACACAATTCAACCCATAGTAAAAGAGTGAATAAATTAAAACAATACACACAGTCGTCCATAATAGATTTGGGGGGGGGGGGAGGGGTAAGGTGCAAAGAGAAAAACATATGTAACATTTTTTTTTTTCTGTGCATGGGGATATTGGTTGCTTTTGTTTTCATTTTGTTGTTTGGCTTTTTTTTTTTTAAGACAGGGTTTGTCTGTGTAGCCCTGCCTATCCTGTAACTAGGTCTGTAGACCAGACTAGCCTTGAACTCACAGAGATCCGCCTGCCTCTGCCTCCCAAGTGTTGGGATTAAAGGCGTGCGCCACCATTGCCCAGCAATGTTTAGCTTTTTGTTTTGTGTTTGTTTGTTTGTTTGTTGTTAGTAGTCCTGGCTGTCCTGGAACTTGCTCTGTAGACCAGGCTGGCTTCAAACTTAGAGATCTTCGTGCTGCTGCCTCCCAAGTGCTGGGATTAAAAGCATGCACCACCACATGGCAAAAACAAATTTTAATATTGAAATATACACATATGATCTTTGCATAGGATTATGACTTAATCATTAATTCAGTTACTGAATACTTACTTGACATATACCAGGGATATATCACAGGCAAGGCAGACCCCATTCCTGCCCCTCTAGACCCTATAGCTAATAAAGGATATGCATCTACCCACTGTTGCTATTTTCCAAGGGAGCACAGAGCTGGGAGGGGCACGGGCAAACTTCCTTTCTGTATTGCTTAACTTTTGGGCAAACGTGTTCTTAATTTGTAACTTCTAAAAAAATGCTTAGCCTTTCTTTCTTTTTTAATCTGAAACCCAGGCCTTTGGAAGCCTCTCTGTAGTTTCCAAAGCACAGAGGCTGGAGCACAGCTGTGTGAGTGGTGGCACCTTCATGTGTGGCTGTTGGACCAGCCAGCGAGGTTTTCCATGAGTATGGATGAGTGAGAACCAGGAGGAATGTGTGTCCAATCCAATTGTTCCTGTTTTACAAGTACAGTGACTAAAAGAATAAGATGCCCATGATTGTTCCTGTGTGGTCTGTTGCTTCCAGGGGACTCCAACCTCCAAGCTATCCCTAGCTGTGTTGGTTTTGTTTGTAGGTTTGATTGCCCGCTTGCTTGGTTTTTTCTTCAGACAAGCTCTTACTGGTTGGACTGGTACTCACTATGTAGCTCAAGGTACTCTCAAACTTACAGCAACCCTCCTACCTCAGCTTGTGGTGTGCTGCCATTACAAGTGTACAGCATGACGTCCAGCTGCCAGGTTGGTTTTATATAATCTTATATGACCAGCCTCCAGCACAGCGCTCAACGATAGAGGTACTCAAGAGAAAGGTGTTGAATGAACACAAGACTATTAAAACTTGGCATGGCACCTGTCACTCCTATAGTCTGATGCCCTTGTTTAATAACCAGTAAAACTAAAGCCTGGAAAAGTCAGGCCACAGAGAAAGTTAGTGACTGTAACACACAGGGGTTTAACAGCTCCCAGTCCAGTCACTTACCTTAAAAATAATTTAGATTGACAGCAGTAGTGGTGCTCGCTTTTAATCCCAGCAGAGGCAGGGGGATCCCTGTGAGTGCCAGTTTGGCCTACACAGGGAGTTCCAGGACAGACATGGTTACACAGTGAAACCCTGTCTCAAAAAAAAAACAAAACAAAAAACAACAACAAAAAAAAGAATTTAAATTAAATATACCTAATGATAAGATCAAAAGACACACGAACAATGGAGCCTACAAATCATCAAACATTTTTAAACCAGTGTTTACTTTCAATCTGGGGCCTTTTCCCACTGTGGCTAAGAACTCAACAGAGGGTGGGTTTTGTGGGTCTTGGTTGATCACCACCCCCCCCACACACATACACACTTCTCCATGTTTTGATCCAGTGAAGAAATAGTCACAGGAGACACACAGGGATTCAGATGTTGGCTCTCTTTGGGGGCCAGATGGACCGGAGGATATGGCTAGGACCCAAAAACCCAAGTGGGCTTCCTATTCCCACTCCCCTGCTTTGAAATAACCCACCCACTCAGCTGAGCAGCTGGACTATTGAAGTTCTCCCTGAGCAGGAGCTGGGTCAGCCTGGAGCTGAGGCCTGGAGGATGCAGAAGCTTAGACAGCATGCTACTCAAGTCAGGTCCGTGCATACAGCACCAGGGACAGGCTGAGCAACGCAGGCTCCGTTCCCTTTCCCAGCATCCCAGCATCCCACCTGCTCCCACAGGGGGGAATCAGTGACAGGGCATCAAGAAAGTCCTCTGAACTTTTCTTCCCCTACCTACAAGAGGATGTCAGTTCCTGTTTATGGGCAGACGGGGAAACGGGAGGGGAGAGTTGCCTCCCTTCATACTAGCCTGCAATTCACAAGGTACTTTTCACAGAATCTAAAACCACCTGTGTTCCAGGAAGCAGCTCGTAAGGTTAAGGGTATTTCGATTGAAAGTGAATCTGCTGCAAAGGACAGAAAATGGAACAATCAGTAACTTAAACAACAAAGGGGTATGTTTTTTCTTTTCTAACAGGAAATCCAAGGGTGGGTGGTTCTGGTTGGTGTGGAGCTCCAAGGTATCACCAGGACCCTGGCTCCTCTGGCTGGCCTCACCCTAGAGAGTGGCTTTGTCTCATGGTTCCTCTACCCCAGAGCAAAGTGTCCTCCTGCAGGCAGGAGGACAAAGGGATAACTAAGTCTTAGCAATAGCCTTTCTAGAAACCTCGTGTGACAGGTGTGTTTTTACCTCATTAGCTACAGGCATGCTTGCTTGACCTCTTGCTCTGAAATGCAAACTTTGTGACTTATTTGGAAATCTGTTTAAGTAGACTCCTTTAGATAATGAAAGAGAGTATAGAATAGAGAATAACCTGCTACCAAGGTCATGGCATAATAATAAAAGAAGACACTGAAAAATGATTGTCAAAAAACTGCTCCCCACCCCCTCCTCAAGGCACGGTTTCTCTGTGTAGCCCTGGCTGTCCTGGAACTCTGTCTGTAGAACAGGCTGTCTTTAAACTCAGAGATCCACCTGCCTCTGCCTCCCAAGTGCTGGGATAAAAGGCATGTTCCACCCCTGTAACCCCACACACCCCCAGCAAAGAACTGCTTTCTTTTAAAGACTGGAGGTGTTGTTTCTAGATTATCTCTAGACACTTTCACTTTCAAAGCATTAAAAACAAAGCAGAAAACTCCTATTACAGAGGTAAAATAGCCATGATACATAAACCTAACAAAGAGAAAACATAACCAACTAGCTAATTACCATTACAAGCCACTAATTTCACCATCAATTTACACCTCCTTCACATTCACTGGGTGTGGAAATGGTACAATTCAGACATCTTGTTTTGACTACTTTTGTTTTTGTTTTTTGTTTGTTTGATTGGTTTGTTGTTGTTTTGTTGAGACAGGGTTTCTCTCTGGAACTCATTTTGTAGACCAGGCTGACCTCTAATTCATGGAGATCCCCCTGCCTCTGCCTCCCAAGTGCTGGGATTAAAGGTGTACACCATTGCCCGGCTCATTGACTGCCTTTTAACACCTCTGTCTTTTCTCTAACAAAAAAAATCTGATTCTTTCCCTTCTTGTTTTATTTTCTATTTCAACATTTCCACTGAATTTTAATTATACATATACATATATATATATATTTGTCCAACTGACTTTTCTGCTATTTGTTCCCTTTTCACCCCACGTCTCGTGTTTAATAGATACAGTATCTTTCTGAATTCTTTCTTTTACAGTTCCTTCTGGTAGATGAACTGTTTCTGTTTCTTTAGCGATCTTATTTTCAGTTTATTTATCTTAGTCTTTCTAGTTCATATTTCAGGCTTCCTCAAATAGCTCCTGGCTTATGGCTGCCCATTCACATTTAAGAATGGAGCAGCACAGAGTTTCCTGGAAGCCCTGTGCACATGGGTAAGAGGAGATGAATGGTAGGCTTTGTTTCCCAGCGGGCTGTTCCCTCTGCCTGGAGACTTCTAAATGCCAGGCGGCAATGGGCTTTGTTCTAGGAGCCACCTTAAAACCCAGCTGTCCTAATCTTCCCCCAGACAATTTAATTTTTTTTTCCAAAGAAGATCCTCAATGTGGGAGAAGGAGCAAAATGCAGAGCAGAGCAAACATCTGGCTGGCTGAGGAGTCTGCATTAAAGGGTCAGAGAAGTTTGATGTTCCATTGCAGATGTTCAGGAGAACCAGCTCTCTGCTGCATCCTGCCCATCAAAGGCCTAAGCCTCTCCAGGCTCCTCCGGGTAGCTCAGCTCCCTCTTCAGCTACAAGCTGCGCCATATGTGAGTCAGATTGCAGCCTCCACTGCCCTGCTCACTCACAGCTGCCTCTTCTATCAAGCCCCTTTCCCCTCTGAGCTCCTTTACTTTGCACACGAAAGAATGTCTTCATGTTCATGCATGTGTGTGTGCACTTATATGTATGTGCCTACGTGCAGGTGCCTGTAGAGACCGAAGGTTGATTTCTGGTATTTTCCTCCATCTTAGGTTTAGGGGTATTTTTAGGTTTATTTATTTATTTGTGTGTGTGTGTGTGTGTGTGTGTGTGTGTGTGTGTGTGTGTGTGTGTGTATGAGTATGTTTTTGTTTTGCCTGTGTGCCTGATGCCTACTGAGGTCAGAAGAGGGCATTGGATCTCCTGGGACTGGAGTTAACAGGTGGTTATAAGCTATCATATGGGTTCTGGGAATTGAAATGGGTCCTCTGTAAGAGCAACAAGTGCTCTTAACCACTGAGACTACTCTCCAGCCCAAGAGATATGTTTTAAAGATTTTATGTATTTTTTAATATGTATGGGTATTTTGCTTGCAAGTATGTATCCACACCATTGTGCATGCCTACCGTTTGAGGAGGTCAGAAGAAAGTCCCAAATCCCCTGGAATTAGAGTTATGGATAGTTGTGAGTTCCTAGGTAGGTGCTGGGAACCAAAACTGGGTCTTCTGCAAGAATAAGCAGTGCTCTTAACCACTGAGCCATCTCTGCAGCCATCCACATTAGTCTGTTTTGTTTTGTTTTGTTTTGTGTTGGACAGGGTTTTCTCCCTGAACCTGAGTTCATTGATTCTGTTACACTGGCTAGCCGGCAAGCCCCAAGTATCCTCCTGTCTCTACCTTCCCAGTACTGTGATTACAGGTAAATGCAGCAATGTCCAGCTTTTGATATGGGTGTTGGGTACCCAAACTCAGTTCCTCAGTCTTGTATGCCTAACACTTTACCAGCTGAGCCATCTCCCTAGCTCCAGTTGCTACGGTTTCATATGGACCCAAACAGGCTGTGCAGCCTTTCTCATCAATGATACATTTATAAAGAATTCAGAAATAGGCACAGTCATGGAAGAAATGCCTTTTGTTATGTAACACGTCTCAGAGTCTGTTGATCATACTTTAAATATGAGACTAAAATCCGGCATGTCCTTAAATCACCTCTGCAGAGCCCTAAAAATGTTATAGAATATAAATCTTGTAGAATACAGTCTACAGGGCACCACTGGTGTAGTTTGAAAAACACACACATGGAATCAAACAAACCGGATTTGACCTGGCTCAACCATCCACATCCTCCAAGTTAGTCCCTTCCTCCGTATCAGCTTAGAGTGCCGCTCGGTACAGAGGATGAAATAGGCGAGGCACTTGGTGATTATTAAGTGCTCAGAAAAATTAAGTCCTATTCCCCCTCTCCTCCTCCCCACTTCATGCTAAGCTGCTTGCTCTGTTTCTACCCCCTTTCCATTTTGCTGTGCTTCTACACCCCCGCTTCCCCACCTCTTGAGTCTCTTACTTAGTCACTCCTTTTTTTGTTGTTTTGTTTTATTTTATGTTATTTATTAATTATGTATACAATCTTCTGCCTGCCTGCCTGCCAGCAGAAGGCACCAGATTTCATTCAAGGTGGTTGTGAGCCACCATGTGGTTGCTGGGAATTGAACTCAGGACCTCTGGAAGAACAGTCAGTGCTCTTAACCGCTGAGCCATCTCTCCAGCCCTTGTTTTTGTTTTTTATGTGTTTGGATGTTTTGCCTGCATGTATGTCTGTGCACCACACGTTGGTAATGTCTGTGGAGGCCAGAAGGGGGCATCAGGTCCCCTGAAACTACAGTTACAGACAGTTGTGATCTGCTGGGAATCAAACCCAATCCTCTCAAGAGCAAATACTCTTTGCCACTAAGCCACCTATGCATTCATTCCTCAAGATTCGGATCATCTACATCTACAGTCTCCTCCAACCTTCGAGAAGTTTGACTTCTTTGTCCCATGTGTCCCGCTTCCCACAGCATCTACGCACACCCTTGTCATAGTTCCACTCTCTTTGCAATGTGCAGAGCCTGCCCTTCTAGCGGGGAAGGGTTCCTTACAACGTCCTGACCTTGTCCTCACATTGGCCAACTCCATATGTGCTATTACCTGCATCTAAGGGCATTCAGTCCATGGTCAGGCTTAATAGAATCACAACAAACTAAACCAAAGTATGAGTGGTTTTATCCCCCTGCCACGGTGAGCTATGTTGCCCAAACTATGACCTACTCGGGCAGATCCTAACTTGTCCACAATGCAAACACTTTGTTCCTTTCTTGCAGAAGCCTCTGAGCTGTTGTCATCGTGACCTCCACCCCCATCCCTGCCACTTTGCCAAACACAGGCAAACACGTTCTCTGCCACGAGATAGAACTCTGGTTTGGCTTGGCCCTTGCCGCACCTCGTGAGGCAGAGTCAGAGGAGGGAAGATTGCCTGGCTAGACACAGCTTACCTGGAACTCCGAGAACCTCCTGGGTGGGGCTGGGATTTTTTTTCATGCTCCCAAATGACATGTCTAGCTCTGGGGCTGGGTTGGAGCAGGTTGTTTTTCTGATATTCTCTCAACACCTTTGGGCAGCATGTGGCTGGAGACACTTCGTGCTCTGCTGGTTCCCCTCCTCCTTCTACCTTCTTGAAGATGGACTCAGGCAAACATAGAGATAGGATCCAGCCATGAATAGAATTCTGTCTGGGGCTTCAGACAAAGCCCACGGTCAGAAAGAATACAGTCCATCCATACCAGTAGTCATCATCTAATAAAAAACAAATCAAAGTCCCTGTCATCAAGAGCTTCCAGTCTAACAAAGGGGATAGGAGGCCTCCAAGTGACTCTTGGATAGTTTGTTGAGATAAGATCTCACTATGTGGCCTTGGCTGGCCTGGAACTTTCTATGTAGACCAGGCTGGCCTCGAACTCACAGAGATCTGCCTGCCCCTCTCCAAGTGGCTCTTGAGTTCACATGGTCATCTTTTCGCTCAGAAAACCAGTGGACTGTGGGAGGCAACAGGCATACACAGGATCATGCAGCCGCCGCCACTGCTCAGGATGCTGTCCTCCCATGGACCCTGCCCTGTGCTCCACCTGTCTTCCCTTAGAGACACCGCCCAGGCGATTCAGTTATCAAGGATGGCAACGCCAAAGTGCTCACTCCAAAACTGTTTGCTCGAATATTTCCTAACCCTAACGCAAGGCACAGGGACACTTCCCATATCCCTTCCTCAACCCCTGTCTTCCTTCACACATCAAGATCGCTCTCAACAGGACGGTGGTGCATGCCTTTAATCCCAGCACCCCGGAAGCAAAGGCAGACTTTGTGAGTTCAGGGCCAGCCTGGTCTATATAGCAAATTGCAGGTCAGCTGGGGCTACATAGTGAGACCTAATTTCTCTTCTCTCCAAGTCTTGGCTCGGTCCTCCACCCCCGCCACCCTTCCGTGTTTGATGTCAGAAAATACACAATAAACCAGTATCTTTCTTAGAGCACAAAGGAGAGCAGTAAATAAATCAGTTCTTCAGAACTGAGTAAGCTATCCCAGAATGTTCTCCAGTGAGCAGGGAGAGGAGAAAGATGATGAGGGACACATACAGCTGACTTCTCTTCTGCTCATGAAGTATTGCCTTGTTCAGTCCTCACAGCCACCATATTAGGGTGACTCTAATGTCCTTATGTGATACATGGGAAGGCCGAGCTTAGCCAGGAGCCATTGGCCAAAGCTTGCCGTGAGTGGAAGAAGACAAGTGTCTCCATGTTTGCTCAGGGATACAGAACTCAGAGGACAAATAGCCCTGTCCCTAGTCCACATTACCCCTGGGTGTTTGCAGAGAAGATGGTGACTCAGGGGCTTGGAGAGAATGCTCTGACCAAAGCATCCTCCAGGGTGTGGTGAACACTTCTTAGTTCCGGAGGATGTGCTTGTGTTTGTATCTCTTTGTCTCCAGGGAGGTAAGATGACCAAAGGGAATTCCCTTTGGCCCCTGTTTCTGACAGCTCACTGGAGGACATTCCACATGGAACCACTCATCCTGAAGAGGCTCTGGGAGGTGGTGAGGCACCTCCAACACAAAGGAAAGTGTGTGCAGACTCTGTGAGGGACAGTAGACAATCTGAGAGTCAGTACGGTCCGTCCACCAGGATGCTGCTACAGAAGATGTGACTCTGCCTCCTGTATCCCTGTGTCAGCAACGTGAGGCCCCAAGAAATGTCCACCCTGTAATCGAGAGAAGGTCAGCCAGACAGCCCACCCAGGAATGATGTCTCAAAGGCACTCTGACACCAAGACACTCAGGTTTCTGGAGTTTGGCACTCTGGAGTAGACCCAAGGGAACTTCTACCAGCTTGTGTCCTTGGGAACAGGCAGGAGAAGACTCCAGGTCTCCCCATGGATTAAATCCATGCCTCCTCTCTGAGGCCACTTCCACTGATCACCATTTCCTTCTCGGTTATCGGAGCCCTGAGATCTTTCCATTGTAACCCAGGTGGCTTGCCCTGCTCAACTAGCTTTCCTTCGTCCTTCTAGAAGGGGGTTTGAAGCTGCCACCAGACCCTCCGAACTTCCCATGGCCTCTTGTGCACCTCTGGGTCCCTGTTGGTCATTTTGCTTATCTACCTATGGCTCCTGTTGTCCCCAGCAGTCAGGAATTGCCTTAGAGTGGGTGCTCTCTTCTCGTGAGCACCCTTAACCATGGTAGAGGGGGATGGGTAGACACAAAACAGTAGTAAGATCAGGAACAGAGAGAATGGTGTCCCCTGAGTATTCAGCTCAGGCCGGTGAGAACTGTCCTAGATTGCATGACCTGAGCAGGCAGCCTGGGGATGAAAATGATGGGGCTGCTTCAGATCCTCTCGCTGGTCACTGGAAACTCCTCCCTCGGGACTTGTTACTTCTTACCCTCCCCGAAGGTCTGCTGAGCAAAGGGTCTGTAAAGCATGCCAGAGAATAGAATGACAAGACTTAGTCCTCTACCCCCAGGGTGGATAGGAAAGGAAAAGACGGCTGGAGACCAGACTCTCTAGGGCCCTAGCAACCCCATTAACCCTTGACCCCATTCACAGTCACAGCAGGGAGTGGGCCTGGGCTTCCTGGATGACAGGAGCAGGATGGGTCTGATGAGAAAGCACCCTTCCATATTCCGTGCTGCCCTGGCCCCCACAGCTGAGCCCTTCAGAGTCACAGATAGCCCTCGGCATCAGGGACAGGGGCTGGAGGTCCTATGACCCACCCACACCGGCCATCCATACACCATTTGTAGGTTACTGACACTAAGGCCTCTTGGTGGCCCAGCAAACACTCCTGGTGCACTCCTAGGAGCTCCTAGCCACAAAGCTAAGGAACATCTATAATCATGGAGAGCTCCCACAACAAGGGGGAGACTCAGACCTTACCCTGGGGTGGGGGGGGTATGGCTGTTAGGTTTATGCATTCACAACCTCAGGGTTCCCCTGCCAGCCCCTCCTCCTCCAGGGAAGGGTGCGGGCCTACGTGGGAAGGGTGGAGGCTCCGTGAGTAATCAGGTTATGGAGGAATGAACTCCAAGAACGTGAGTCAGAGGCAGGAAGAGGCAAGGGGGACCAGGTCTGGATACCCCTCTCACTGGCCGAGGCCACTCAACAGCCCCAGATCCTCCAGGAGCAGCCCTCGGCTCTGCTACCTTAAGGAAAGGGTCTTTGCCAGGGCAAGGGCCATGCCCCAGGAGTTACACAGAAGCCCCCTAGCACCAAGACTCCTATAAATTTCAATGGCAGGGGAGACCTTAATGGTGACTCTCCTGGGGTCCTGTCCTCACTGCTGTATGTGAGAGAGAGCGTCTCCACTTGCCTTGTGCCTCTGGCACGTGCGATCTGAACCTACCTCGGGACTTTGCACCTTCAACCTGTCCGGCTTGTGTTTAGGTTGCCTTCTCAGTAAGACAGACAGGTGATGGGAGGCAAAGTCCAGCAAGGCCCTGGGGCTCCCTGGGGCAGACTGCTGAGTCTACCCACTGGACACATGACCTCCTAAAGCCCAGGCTCTCTCAAAGCCAGTCATGTGCCTGGAACTCCTCCTTCGCCACCCTGATGCTGCTCTCTGAGCTCTACAGTCTTGGAACCCAGCTCCTCATCCGACCCTTTGCCCTGTCTGTTTGCCACAGCACAGCAAAGGGCTTTTCAAAATACAGGGTCATCCGTGCCTACTGGAATGTTCCACGGCTTCCCACTGCTCCGGGGATAAACCCGAAATGCCTGTCGTTTGCGGCACAGGGCTAGCCCCGGGCTACCTCCTTAGCCTCATTTCACAGTCTGTGCATGGGCTCCACATGTTTGCTTCAGTCCCTCAAGCAGGTCACCGTCACCACTGTCCCTACCTACCTCAGGACCTTTGGGCATGCAATTGTTGCCACTATCCCTCTTTGCTTAGCTAACACTTCCTGTCTTCAGGGGTTTTTGCAGCTTTTGGTTGGTTGGTTGGTTGGTTGGTTTTTGTTAATTTGGAGAAACCCTCCCTGATACTCCAAAGTCAGGTAGTTCCCTAGTCTTCAAAATGTAACCTTTCCTCCGAGCATCTTCATAGTGTATGATTATACTTGGTGGTGGTTATTCTGTCACAGTCAAGCCTCCATCCCTAGCCGCCTCCCTCTCCTGCCCTAATAAGCATCAGCAGCCCCAGTCCTGACCCCTGCCCTCCAGAATGCTTAGAGCCTGACCCAGAAAGTCCTTGCACCCCAGGAGGTTGGGATTTGGAGAAGTCTTAATCCAGCTAGTCAGCTCTCCCTTGTGCCAGAGACCTGGAGGGGAAGAATTTGAGGTCCAGGCCTTGGAGCAGAGTCACCTAGAAAGAGAAAGCCAAAGATTATCTGGGGAGAGAGATAAGGTAGTCAGGAAACAGGAAATGATCAGCCAGAGCTGTTGGCTGGGGCAGGACAGTTGAGAATTAAGGCTGCAGATCAAAGCCACAGGGACCGCTGATTTTCTCAGAAACGGAAGACTGATCAAAGCCACACTTTCCCGTCTGGGTGGGGTAGGCGATTCATTCACAGATTCACTTAATCATTGGTACTTGAACGTGTTAGAGGAGCCATTCGACAAACATTGATCGAGCACCTGTCTGTGTGCCAGGCACTACGCTGTGCCCTGAGGACACAGCAGTGAGTAAAAGTGACCCTGTCTCCACTCTTCTGACGTCTGAGCGATAGTGTCTAGACAGTTTTCAAGCCACTATCTGTAGCCCCGGTAATGAGTCACAGTCAGCATTTAAAAAAATGGTACAGGGGCACATCAGAGATCCTGAATATCAGATATTTACATTGCAATTCATAACAGTAGAAAAAATGTAGTTCCGAAGTAGCAATGAAATAATTTAATGGTTGGAGGTTACCACAACTTGAGGAACTGTACTAAAGGGCCACAGCATTAGGAAGGTTGAGGACCACTGGGCTATAAAGGTGACTCAGTAGTTAGAGCATGTACTGGCCTTAGGAAGGACCTGAGCTTTGTTCCCCAACTGTCACATAAGGTGGTTCACAACTACCTGTAACTCTACTCTAAGGGATACGATGCTGTCTTCTGGCCTCCACAGGTACCTGCATTTAAATGTGCACAAGCCAACACACACACACACACACACTTAAAAATAAACCTTCTTAATTTTCTTACATTTTAATGTGTATAAGTGTTTTTCCTGCATGCATGTCAATGTACCCCATGTGTGTCTGATGTCCTTGGAGGCCAGAAGAGGACATCGGATCCCCTAAGACTGGAGTTACAGATGGTTGTGAGCTGCTCTGTGGGTGCAGGGATGGAACCCAGGTCCTGCAGAAGAGCAGCTAGTGCTCTTAACCACTGAGCCATCTCTGCAGCCCTCTGGCATTTTAAAGCTTTCATTTCTTAGATGTGTTGCCCCATCGCTCCTTCAGCACTCCCAGCTCTAGCAGGCCATCTCTGACACAACCAAGATAAATTTGCCAAAACACATATCCGGCTGGGCCTGCCCCAGCTTGAAACCTCTCACGCCCCTCCCCAACTCCTCTGAGCACAAAGTCCATGGACCATGAAGATTGGGATAGATGGTTGACCTGCCCCGATGACTTAGATGAACTGCTGCCCCATCTAAGACTGGGGGCTTTCCTCTAGAAGCAGACAACTTACTATTCCCTCTCAAAACCAGAGGGATTCCAGCTGAGTACAATGGAGCACCCCATAATCCCAGTTACTTGAGAGGTGGGTGAAAGGGAGAATTGGACATCCAAAGCCAGCGTAGATGACTTAGCAAGATCCATCTTTAAAATCACTTCTTTTTAAGGCCTAGGGATGTTACTCAGTGGTAGAGCACTTTCCTAGCATGCTAAAGTGCCTGGGTCTCACCTATAAAAAGGAAGGGAGGAGAAGGGAGGGAGGGAGACCGGGCAATGATAGTCTGTAAAGTGGTTGCCTTACGGGCATGAGGCCCCGAGTTCAATCCCCCAGAAGCCACATTTTTAAAAACAAAACAAAATTTAAAAAACATGGCATGGTGGTGCATAGTTGTAATCCCAGCACCAAGAAGCAGGAAACACGACGACGAGCCGTCTCTGAGAGTCACTGGGCAGCCAGCTTAACCTACGTGATGAGTTCCAGGCAAAGAGAGCTCCTGTGTCAACAACAACCACAGGAAGGTAAATGGCACTTGAGGAATGACACCTGAGGTTTGTTCTCTGACCCCCACAACCACTCCCACCGCCCCCCACGCGTGCGTGCAGATGCATACATGCACACATACACAAGACAGAAGGTGGGGGAGGAAAGAAAGGAGGAAGGAGAAGACGGGCGCGGGGAACCCCAATTCCAGCTAGAATCCTACCATGAAACAAGTCCCAATTAGGGGCCAGTGGCTGGTGCAGAAAGAACACAGCATTGGGGGAGGCTGCCCCACCCAGCTTCTGCCCTTAGTGCCTGCTACTGTCCCCTCACCCTCCTCGGTCTCTGGTCTGTAAAGAGAAAAGCTATCAGATGTGGGAAGTACTTGGAACAGCACTCACTCTCCCGGTGATGGTCTACTTGGCCCTGCATAGGCCTGCTAAGAACTTCCCTGCTAAGCCCATGAAGCCCGAAATGGGCAGATTCCACCCTTCCCCCTCCTGCCATCATTCCCAGCTGTGGCTCTTCTCTCCTGGCCAATATCAGCTCCTCACATGGGTCTGGCTGAGAGCTGAATTGGCAAGGTGAGTGTGACCAGTCACAGAGGTGACCACCCATGTCCCATGACCAGAATGGCAGCAACGGCTTGGATCCCTGCTGAGGTCTGGGGACCCCAAATCCAAATACCTTTGTCAAAAAAACAACCAACCCACACACACAGCACAGACTGACAGCCTGTAGCCCATTCGCTGTCCAGTCACCTCATTCTGTTGTCCCCAGGTGACCGGGTTGCATTCCTGTGGTCTGGGGTTTGCTGGAGTTGGTGGCAGTGACTGAAGTCTTGGCACTCTCCCACTAGTGAGTGGGGAGGGGGCTCTGGGGCCAAATTCCCCTTCAAATAAGATTCCAGCGGTTTCCTCAGTTGAGGCATCTGCAGAGTAGAGACAAACAATGTGGGATTAAGTTTCTCCCAAAAAATGAGCTCCTCGGGTGAAGATCTAAGCCGCTCTCCAGGCCTATTGCCTCCCCTGGTGCCAATCCAGACTTCCCCTGCCTTCCAGACATAGCAGTGAGGCAACCCCAACTCCCAAGGCCATGCAGTCCTCCCCCTGAAACCCTCTGTGACCTCAAAACTGCCACCACAAACAGGCTGTGGCTTTTCCTCAACTCATTTGGAACACCCTGACCAGAGAGAACTAGGAACCAGTCTCTAAGACCTCCTGGGACAGGTCTAAGCCAGCTGTGTCCTATGTTGCTACACGGGAATCAGGGTCAGGTTGCAGAGGCCAGGAGACTGGCTGTTTCCTAGGGTCCCCAGGCGTTAGTAGCATATTCTACTGTGACAGGTCCTAAAATGCACAGAACAGAAAGGGACAAAGAGGTAGGGCTATCAGATGGCTTCTCCTCACCCCCAATGGAGAATAATATAAGATGCTAGCACAGTCTAAACATGTAACACTGCTGTAAAAAGGAATGAAGAGCCAGGCCTTGGTGCCCCACGCCTTTAATCCCAGCACTCGGGAGGCAGACACAGGCGGATCTCTGGGAGTTCAAGGCCAGCCTGGTCTACAGAGTGAGTTCCAGGACAGGCTCCAAAGCAATATCACGAAAAACCAAAACACCACAATGCAGAGGACCCTGAAGTCAGGCTCAGAGAACAAATCTCTACACACAAGGCCACAATATCCAGAATAGATAAAGTTACAAAGATGGGGTGTGGATTAGTGGTTGCCTGGACCTGTGTCTGCTTAATGGAGATAGAGCTTCCTTTTGGAGTGAAAAACAATGTTCAAGAACTAGATAGATAAGCCGGGCGTTGGTGGCGCACACCTTTAATCCCAGCACTCGGGAGGCAGACACAGGCGGATCTCTGTGAGTTCGAGGCCAGCCTGGTCTACAAAATGAGTTCCAGGACAGCCTCCAAAGCTACAGAGAAAACCTGTCTCGAAAAAACAAAAAAAAAAAAAAAAAAGAACTAGATAGATAGTGTTCATATAACATTGTGAACTAATAAATGCCACCCGTGGAGGTTATGACATATGCATTTTACTACAATAAATGGAGACATGAAAGGTCTTTCCCTTGAGTCCTCAGCGGTATGGGAGCCAATAGCTCTGGCTACCCACGTGGGATGAGGAGTCCAGGGATCCCAGTGGGCATGCCCAGCTGGAGCCGTGGCCCCCCTCTCTCTGTCTCACCTTGCACACAGATCTCGGCAGCATTCCTCCCCAATCAGGCAGGAAACCAAAGGCAAACCACACCCTGCTCCCAATGGGCCAGCTGTTTGCAGGGGAGTGAATGGAATTTGGTTTCTCTGGGATGGGCTATTTGCACCTTCTGGTCCAAGATGGAAACAGGAATGAGATAATACGAAAAATGAGACCACAGGGGAGGCCTATGATCCAAGGGGCCAAACCTCCCCCAGGCAGCTGCCTTCTGGCACAGAACTCCAAAGCATCAGAGAACTATGACCATGACCATAGTCGTCGTGGTTATTGTAAAGACCTGTCACAACAGATGGATAGAACATACTTTAACAGTAATTAAGTTTGACATAGGACTTTTGAGTATTTAAACTTGTGGTTTTGGATTCCATCTTCTATTACTTTGTAACAACAAAACAACAACAACAACAACAACAAAAGAAACCCACCAACTCAGTCAGTGTCTTAAGCAAATGCCCATTTATTTTGTGTGTGAACATTTTGTTTTGTTTTTCCAGACAGGGTTTCTCTGTATTGTTTTGGAGGCTGTCCTGGAACTCGCTCTGTAGACCAGGGTGGCCTCAGACTCACAGAGATCTGCCTACCTCTGCCTCCCGAATGCTGGGATTAAAGGTGTGTGCCACCAATGCCCGGCTGTGTGTGAGCAATTTTGTGTGTGTGTACATGTATATGAGCATTTTCATGTGTGCATGTACATGTGTGTGAGCATTTTCGTGTATGCGCACGTGTATGAGCATGCTCCTGTATGTGTGTATATGTGTGATTGCATGCTCATATGTGTGTACACACGTGTGTGAGTATGCAGATGGAAGCCTGGGGACAACCTGGGGAGTGCCATTGGTTACCCAGGAGCCTCCACCTTGTTTACTGAGGCAGGTTCTCTCATTGGTCTGGAACTTGCTAAGTAGATAAGGTTGACTGGCTGGCAGGCCATGCAGGGAGCCACCTGTCTCTGCTTCCTCGGGGCTGGTATTATAAATGCCACCGTGCCCAAGTTGGTTGATTGATTGGTTTATTTGTTTGTTTCTGCTTTGTAGAATATATCTTGATCATGTTTTCCCCTCCCTCACCTCTTTCCAGATCCTTCCCACCTCCCTACCCATCCAACTTTATCTTTCTTTAAAAAAATAACCATAAGGGGCTGGAGAGATGGCTCAGTGGTTAAGAGCATTGACTGCACTTCTAGAGGATCCAGGTTCAATTCCCAGCACCCACACAGCAGTTCATAACTGTCTGTAACTTCAGTTCTAGGGGACCTGACACACTCAGACACACATGCAGGCAAGATACCAATGAGCATAAAGTAAAATACCACAAATGCTGGGCAATGGAGGCGCATACCTTTAATCTCAGCAGAGGCAGGTGACTCTCTGGGTTTCAGGCCAGTCTGATCTACAGAATGAGTTGTAAGACAGCCAGGGATGCACAGAGAAACCCTGTCTCAAAAAAATTGGGAAAAAAGTTAACAAACCAATAAAGATAAAACATGTCAAAAACCAAACTAACAAAATGGAGTTCATTTTGTGTTGGTTGCCTACTCCTGGGCGTGGGGCTTACCCTGGATTGTCAGAAATCACCAATAGTTTCTTGGTTAAGGGTTTTTGTTTTGTTTTTAACATGGGTTCTGAGAAGCAAAGCTTAGGTCCTCAAGCTTGCAAGGCAAGCATTTGCCAACTGGACCGCCTGCCCAGTCCTACCCTCTTATTAGCTCACACCTACACAAGACGGAGGTCCAGGTGAGTTCGCTGAGTTCCTTGCTTGGGGGTCTTACAAAGTTCAAGTTCGGGTGTCAGCCAGGCTAGGCTCTGATTTCAAGACTATGAGGAAGAATCCACACCCAGGACTATTCAAGTTGTTGGGCTCTTCCAGTCTGATGGACTGACACCCTCCCCTCCACAACCCCAACACTTGAGATGCTGAGACAGAGGATTTTGTCCCAAGTTTGAATCCAGCCTGTTTTGTGAGACAGGGCTTCTCTGTGTAGTCCTGGCTGTCTGGAACTCACAGAGATCCACCTGCCTCTGCCTCCTGGGTGCTGGGAGTAAATGTGTGTCACCACCACCTGACACAAGGACATGTCTTAATTAATCAATCAGTTAATTTGTATCATTCATGTCTGGTAGGTACACAGGCATTCAGTCCTCTTCTCTCCCAGCACATCAAGGATCTAGACATGCTCTTCTGGTTCTTCCCCAACTGACTAGCAAGCAGGAAAGAGAGCCAGCCAAGGCAGATTTGTCGAGTACCACATACAGCATGGCTTCTAGCCTTTGGGACGTATACTGGCCATAACTCAGTCCATAGCCTCACCTAGCTGCAGAGGAAGCTGAGAAGTGCAGTCTAGGAGAAAGGAAATTTGAATCTGGAGAGCACACAGCATGCCAGTTACCATGTTCGTTGCCTACTGCTATGATTTAAATCTTAAACACACTCCATGGGTTCATGCTTTTGGCACTATATTCTCCAACTGGGGGTGCTACTTTGAGAGGCCATAGAAGATTTAGGAATTCGGGTGTAGTTAGTGGAAGTCAGTAGAGGTGGGTGCTTGAGAGTTGTGTCTGTCCCCTGCTTTCTGCCTTGCCTCTACCACATGCTCTCCCCATCACGAAATACGCTGTACTACCATGACGTCTCTACCAGAATGGACTGAAACCCTCTGAGACTGTGATCCCAAATAAACCTGTCTCCACTTCCACTGCTTCTGCCAGATTCAATAATCACTTATAGTTCCAGCTGTGTGATGGGCCACCCAATGCAATGGTGGCAGCAGAAGGAGGTAGAGCAGTGAATACTTTCTCCTCCTCGTCCTCGTCCTCGTCCTTCTTCTTCTGTTTGCTTTTTAGGACAAGGTTTCTCTGTGTACCCTTGCTGTCTTAGAACTGGCTATGTAGACCAGGCTGGCCTTGAACGCAGAGATCCACTGCCTCTGCCTCCCAAGTGCTGGGATTAAAAGTGTGCACCACCACACCCAGCAAAGTACTGCTCCTTTACTTATCGTTGTTGCTTTACTATTACTGTGTGCACGTGTTTGTGAGTACAGACACGTGCATGCCGTGACACATATGTGGAGGAAAGAAGACAACAGTCAGTTCTCTCCTTCCGCTGTGCCTGCATCGCAGGGATTGACCTCAGAGCTTCAAGCTCGTGCAGCAATCACGTTTACCCACGGAGCCATCTCGATAGCCTTGTGGTTTTTTTCCTCCCCTGCTCAGTGGCAACTCAGCAGGAAGATTTGCTCATCTGATGGGCTTAATGCCATGCAGGCTAGCTCACAAACTGGCCAAGGACACCAGCTCCTGGCCACTCCTGTCCAGCAGCTTGAGTCACTGCTGCTCCTAGTCAGGGACAGAACACAGGTACAGATGTCCTCAAGACTGTCCCAGCACTTCCTTCAGGAAGACTGAGGAGTCCAAACATGGCAGGCCTGAGGATGACAGTGACATATCCTACCCACAACTCCACTGCTCCATTTGTAGGCACAGTGTCTGGTTTCCCCTTTAGATGCAGCTCTCAGGTATAAGAATCAGTAAATTAGCTCCCAAAGCCAAGTAGATTCCCTGGTCCGGAGAGTGTCTGATGATCCTCTCTGAGTCTGTGGCTCCTGCCTGCCCAGCCTGTGAGAACAGGGATGAGAGAGAGGAAAGTGTGGACCACAGAACTAAGCACATATGAATTCGCTCTCAGACCCACCCAGTGCTGCCCTCGGAGAGCAGAAATGTCAGGGTTCCAGCCCTGGCCCCGAAATGTAGCATACATACATATCCCTTTGGCTACATTCCTGAAGCCGCAGGACTATACACAATGTGAGTGATGTAGAGGAGGCAGGAGTGACAGGATCTCACCACCCAATGCCCCACATCCACACACAGTGGAAAGGACCCTAGAAGACAAAGTCCTGAGCTATCTGACTCTGTCACTCAGGTGTCTTTAGCCCCAGCCAGTCCCAGCTGATCTGACATTCCATTGAGACTGCCTTCTGAGCAGTGTTGTGGAGAATGTGGGAAAGAAAATTAGAATTGTGTGTGTGTGTGTATATATATATATATTTTTTTTTTTTCTATCCAAAGGCAAGAAATTCAAGACTTCGAACATTTGGCATCTAGCCTACCTCATATCCCCTTGATTGTTGGCCTGTCATGTCCCCTGTATGAGTCAGTTTCTGGAAAGATTAAGAATGTTCCATTAGGTGGAGGGTTTGACAGGCTTGTCCTCATTCAGTTGCTTACTTCTAATACACTGTGGCATGCTAATGCTTCCCTGTGCCCAGTTCCAATGAAGTCACAGCTTACAATGCCTGATTAAGCTAAACGAATGCTCCTTAAAAAGTAGCGCTTATAGGGCGTGGTGGCTCATGTCTGTAATTTCAGCACTCCGGAGACTGAGGCGGGAGGACCACCTACAAGTTCAAAGTCAGTCTGGACTATATTGTGAGTTCCAGGTCAGTCTGGACTACAGAAAGAAACCTTGCACGCTCACGCATGCACGCTCACATGCACATGAGCGTGTGTGTGTGTGTGTGTGTGTGTGTGCGTGCGTGCACATACTTAAAGGTAGGCAAATGGCTGAAGATTTCCTGTAACAGGACAACGAGAAAAACAGCTGCATCTCCCCCAATGAAGACACAATTTCATATAGCAGGGAAAATTAAGATCTGCCCATCAAGTGGACTGTAGTGGACCTGTTTCTACAAGCGGTGCCTGTGTTTCCAGAATAAAGGTGAAGTTGGAAGAGCCATCGAATAAGCAAGGGAGGTAGATGCATTGGGGAATTTGGAGACAAAGTTTAAAAGCATTCTCATTATTTCATGGTTTTGGTAGCTGAAAACCTCATGCATTTCCAAGATCGTTCATATCTGCCCTTCAAACAAGGAACAAAAAAAGAAAAGAAAATTTTAATTTACTAAAAAAAAAAGCCCTTCTAAATGAAGAGTTTGAGTGGGTTTAAAATCCATTTGCTGGATATATTAAAATGCAACGTTATTCCAATCTCTTCGTAAAAACAACTGATTGACATGAGGGAAAATGAGAATTTCAAGCCAGCTTTGAACAAAACCTCTCCATAATTGGTGGATGGAATTGAAAACTGGAAATTAATGTCACGATTATCTCAGCTGAGCCCCACAATGCACCTCGTCCGTCTGGATCTAGGTGTCTTCCTGAGGCCTGGTTTTCATCCCTGGCAGCCATTAAAAACTGAACTTTGAAATAAACCAGATTAAAAATAAGACACTCAAATCCCTTCCCTACAAAGTGTAAAAACAAGGTTTTTCAAAAATAAACAAGCATATTCAAACACGTTGTTCTCATCATGAGATCAAAAAGGGATCTGAGCTAAATGAAACACCATGAAATCATTTTAAGATATTATTTATTTTTAATTTTTCATGGTCTCTCTATGGTTTTAAGATGTACATAATATCCTGTATGAACTTGTATGTCATGTGCATACTTTGTAATGGACGTATGTTTCTATAATGTAATTACTTGTACTCACTCCCATGTGGAGCTCCTGTGTATCTCTGTAAAGTTCTGTGTGTGCACATTACAAACAGACGGGACGTGACTACTCCACATTCTTTATTGATGGTTTATATGAACAATAAACTCTGAACTGAAGGATGTTGGCAGTGTTTGTGTCCCCTCCAGTCCTGGGGCTAGAGACAACATGGGGCCTGCTCTGCCCTGGGTGTGGACACACATCATAAAAATGTCCCTTGATTGGGCCTTGCCTACCCTTTGGGGACAAGGGGTCAGCTGAGGCTTCAGGCATGTGGGTTGTTATAGGTAAGAAGTCACAGGTCTGAAGGCAACTGAGGGCAAGAGCTGCCTCTGTTGTAAAGAGTGTGATCTCCTTCCCTAGAAAAAGATGAGCTTGCTGGGGTGGTGGCACTGGGGAAGCAGAGGCAGGCTGATCTCTGTGAGTTCAAGGCCAGCCTGGTCTGCAGAGCGAGTTCCAGGACAGCCAGGACTGTTATATAGAGCAACCTTGTCACAGAAAACCAGAGAGAGAGAGAGAGAGAGAGAGAGAGAGCCTGTACTTCTGCTGCTTGTAGGGCTGCTCAGCTTCCCCTGAAGCAAAAAGACTTTCTGGAAGCATGACTGTGTCGTTCCATCCCTCCCCCCCCGCCTTTTTTTTTTTTTTGCCTGTGGACTTTCCCTGTATTTTCATTGCTCACATAAGAAAATCCAGGTTGCCTAAACCAACCTATAATGGTCTATTGTTCTCTAGTCCCAGCCCACCGCGTTAGTCACTTACATAGAAAGGGGCTGTGGTGGCTTGAATGAGAATAACCCTGATGGGCTCATGTATTTGAATGAGAATGGCCCCCACAGGCTCATGTATTTGAATGAGAATGGCCCCCATAGGCTCATGTATTTGAATGAGAATGGCCCCCACAGGCTCATGTATTTGAATGAGAATGGCCCCCATAGGCTCATGTATTTGAATGAGAATGGCCCCCACAGGCTCATGTATTTGAATGAGAATAACCCTGATGGGCTCATGTATTTGAATGCTTGGTCCCCCCCCCCGTTGGTGGAACTGTTTGGGAAGGATCAAGAGGTGTGGTTTTGTTGGAAAAAGTGAGTCACTGAAGTGGGCTTTGAGGTTTGATTTCAAAAGCTCAAGCTGTTCCCAGTTGTCTGTCTCTGCCTCATGACTGCATCTCAAGATGCAAATTCTCAGCTATTGCTCCAGCACTATGCCTGCCTGCCTATTGCCATGCTCCCACCATGACGGTCATGAACTCATCCTTTGAAACTGTGAGCCCCAGATAGACACCTTCTTTTCTAAGTTGCCTTGGTCATGGCATCTTATCACAACAACAGAAAAGCAACCAAGACAGGGCTAATTCTAGCTAATTTGAACAGAAAGAAATTTATGCTGTTATCCTTTGCTAGAAAATGCATTGGAAGGCCTGGAAAAGCCAGCAGCACCTGCAACAGATCTTGGGAGAGAACACACTTGAAAGAATCCCCAGAGAAGCTGCCCCTCTATGGTGCTGTCAGGGAACTTTAAAAAAAAAAATGAGGAGCCACTCAGGGACCAGTGACTTCCAGAACCTTGTTCATAACTGATCAGGGGATCAAAAAGCCAATTCAACAACTTCTCAGCCACCAAACTGGCGGCTGGATACCAGATGACAGCTGTGGGAAGTCCCAGTGTCCACTCCATGCTGGTCAACAGCAGCAAGCTGCAAGGCAGAAGTAAGATGCTTCCTGGGCCAGGTCCTTAACCCCACGGCTGAATAGTGGACATACTGACTGCATTAGCAGGATCCTAGCAGCAAAGGAGTCTGAGAAATGCAGTGTCCAGCTCACATGCTCTGTAGCTCAGAAGGGCTCACGAGGAGGTTAGGTGGAAGCCACATGATGCACACAGTCTCCCCAGATTCTTCTCTCAGAAGTTTTGCCAGGCTCACCTATGTTCCCGCTACAGCAATCATTCTAAGGGGTTCCTAGGCATGCCCCCCAATTCCATCTGCCCTGTTTGAGGCTGGGCAGTGGTGTCACACACTTTAATCCCAGTACTTGGGAGGCAGAGAGACAGGCACATCGTTGTGAGTCCAAGGCCAGCCTGGTCTACAGAGCGAGTTCTAGGATAGCCAGGACTACATGGAGAAACATTGTCTTGAAAAACTGAAAGCAACAACAGCACAAAATAAAATAAAAGGAAGAGAGGGCAGAGGGAGGGAGGGAGAGAGAGAGAGAGAGAGAGAGAGAGAGAGAGAGAGAGAGAGAGAGAGAGAGAGAAAGAAAGAAAGAAAGAAAGAAAGAAAGAAAGAAAGAAAGAAAGAAAGAAAGAAAGAAAGAAAACAAGCCATCTGCCCTTTTGAACCTATGACACTTTTCCTGAGCTTCTTGGGTTACTATGGGCTGAAGCTGCTTCATAAAAAGATAATGCAAGCCACACATAGGGTCGGCTGAATAGAAAGCACCCAAAGATATTGAGTTTATCAGGTCCTACCCTCTAGAGCCTTTAAACAGCAATTAATTCGTGGGAGATGGAGAAGGACCTTAGTGAATGTAATTAAGGATTTCAGGATGAGAAGAGTAACCCTGGATTATCGGGGTGATTCCATAGAAGCCATCTCGAGTGGCCTTGCACAAGGTGGACAGAAAGGGGTTAAGGCTGTCACAAGAGGAGACAGAAGGGATGCAGTCACAAATTCAAGGTCTCCAGGGCGGCTCCCAAAAGCTGCAAGAGTCAGGGAGCGGATTCTTCTCCCTAGCCTCCAAAAGAACATGCTCTGGCCAGATTTGGGGCTCATGACTGTGAGACAATGTACTTTGGTTGTTTAAAGTCATTGGTTTTGTGGTAATTTGATACAGATGAAATTAATTTTAATCATCTATTTTATTTAACCCAAGAGCCTCAAAGCATCGCCATTTCAACACAGCATCGAGATAAAACATGATGAGTAAGAGGTTCGTGAGATGGCTCAGCAGAGGGGAAAAGGCCCAGCCCTATGCCCTGAGACTGATCCTCAGCTCTCATTCGTGAAAAGAGAGAACTGACCCCCACAAATTCCCTTCTGGCCTCCACATGCATAGGTGGCCCAAAGCCCCATTCCACATCACACAGCAGACATAAAATTTTAATTCCGAATAACAGCTTACATCCTTCATGCTAAGCCATTAACACCTGAATTACATTTTACCCCAAAGCAAGTCTCAGTGTGGACTAACCCAAAAGCTGCTCCTGACTGATGGCTGCCAGGTAGGAGAGTGGGGCTCCCATCTTTAGGAGACCAGAACCTAGAATCTAGGCCGGAAGCTTTCTGTCTCATCACCAGCGAGCTGCTTCAAGTCGGCAGCCTCGTCCCTTCATTGCTGTATCCTGTGCCTGGATGCAAATGCTCAGTGGATGCATTTAAATGAATAAATGATGGCGTTCTCTGAGAACAGGGACGTAGCTTGGTCAGTGGAATGCTTGTCATGAAAACTTGAGGACCCGAGTTCAGCCTGTGGCACCCACATAAAAAACAAGGTGCAGAGGCATGACCTTAGAATCCCAAAGGTAGATGGCTCTTGATGATAAGTCCCTGAAGTTGACCTCTTGCCTACACACACACACACACACACACACACACACACACACACGTTTGCTTTCTGTCCCTGCAGTAAAGTACTCTGACCAAAAGCCGCTTAGGGGAGGAAAAGATTTGTTTCCTCTTACTCTGTCAGAAGGGAAGTCAGAGGGCACCAGGGAAGCTGCTGGCCGGCTGCTCTCTGGCTTCCTCACAGGCTGTGCTTAGTTCGTTTCCTTCCAAGTTACTCAGGACCACCTGCCCAAGAAGACACCACCCACAGTGGGCTGGGCCTTCCTACATCAATTAAGACAGCATTTCATAGACTTGTTCATGAGCCAACCTGATAAAGACACTGCTCAGTTGAGACTTGTTTTCATCACGTGATTCTAGGCTGGGTCAAGTTGACAGTTGCTAACTAGGACACAAACACATACCTGCCCACAAAATGGAGTTCCTACAAGACAAAAAAACAAAACAAAACAAAACAAAACAACAACAAAAAAACCTACCAGAAATACAACTTTCGCTTGTGTATTTGATCAGTTCCCCCCCCCTTCTTTATGAGGAAAGTGCAGGAAACATCAAGAAGAGCAAAGTTTTTTTTTATTTTTTTAAGTGTATCTTTAAACATTCCACTCACGGGAATCCCTTCTCTTAGAAGGATAAATGCAGAACATGAGCCAGAGAAATAATGTGTGTGAGGTTGAAAAAGAAATGCCATGAAGCAGAATATGTTGACTCGTGCTTATAATCCCAGCTCTCTGGAAACTGAGGCAGGAGGTTGTGGGTTTCGGTCCAACCTGGCCAATGTAGTGAGACTCTGTTAAAGAAAGAAAGAGGAGGGGGAGAGAAAAAAAAAAGAAAAAGAGCTGTGTATGTGTATTAAAGAAATACCACCCTGTCTGTCAGTCCCTCTGGTAATTGTTCAAGTCCCTTATATAAATGATATATATGTGTAGGACCTATACATGTCTTCTCACATATTTAACTCATTTGTCGATTATTTATATCCAATACAATGTAAAATTTTAAATAGGAAATAATGGCAAAAAGCCTTTCCAGATACAATTTTGTCCAATCTTCAGTTGGTTGATTCTACAGATATGGAATCCAGGGATCAGGATGAGGAAACTATAATTATCTCCTAATGCAGGAAGCACCAGGATAGTTTGCTGAATTAGGAAGGGTCCAAAATAGTTAAGAATGAAATCACATCAGTTCTCCGCACTCACTTTCAGAAGACAGCCGCAAGAGGGGTCCTTCCTGACTCCATCTAGTCCGGCCTTACCCTAATGCCAAAGCCAAAGGTATTACAACCATAAAACAGTGGCAGAACAACAGCCCTCATGAATACAGGTGCCAAATCCTTCACCAAAATATCATCAAATCTAAAAAGTATTAAGCAGCACAGCAAGAGATTTACCCCAGGTATGCAGAAGGAAGAACGTGACCACCAGGGCAGCAGAGTGGGGGAGACAGTTCTGCCAACACATAGACAAAGACATGTCATCCCCTTCAGAATGCTGGTTGTGTCAAACGCAGGGACGGGCAGAAGGGGCTGGGCAAGGGTGTGCGTGGCATCGGAAACTGAAATCCGTGTTTTAGGTCAGTTAAGTTGAGAGAAGTGGTTGCATGTGAACCAAAAGGGCTAAGTATACACACACACACACACACAGAGAGAGAGAGAGAGAGAGAGAGAGAGAGAGAGAGAGAGAGAGAGAGAGAGAGAGAGAGAGAGAGAGATCAAATCCAGGGCTTCCTATACACTAGGCCAGCGTTGTACCAACTGAGCCACAGTCCCAGGCCATTTCTCCTCAGTGTAGCCCAGGCCATTTCTCCTCAGTGTAGCCCAGGCCATTTCTCCTCAGTGTAGCCCAGGCCATTTCTCCTCAGTGTAGCCCAGGCCATTTCTCCTCAGTGTAGCCCAGGCCATTTCTCCTCAGTGTAGCCCAGCCCTTCCACCCGAGAAGCTCAGCAGTTGTCCCTCCCACCTGCCCACTAAGCTAAAGCCTACAGACCAAGACTGCCTTGGCTTGCACCTAGTTTCTTCAAAGATAAACCTGTATTCACCAAGTCTGACATCTGCAGGATCATACGGATGCTTGAGGACCCCTTCCGATGCTTCTCTCAAAGCATCAAAAAGCAACCCAGGAAGTAGACTGCAGAGCTTAATAGGAATGTTGGGCAGCCCATTCTCCAGATCAGCCTGTTGTTGTCACCCTGTGTCTCCAGCATGAAAACTTGTCCAGATGGGGCTCTGCCACTCATCCTGGCTGGACCCTCATTCACAACATCCTGAGGACCCTCAGCAGGGAGGGAACTGGAGTCATGGGGAGGAAGCTGGTGGCTTCCTGCGCTCCACCTAGCAGAGCTTCTTAGGAGGGTGAATCACTGGGAAGCAGAGGAATAAGCCCTTGGTAGAGCTTTCCAGCTTCCTCCCTGGCGTCAGAAGCTTCATTCCCAGGCTAGAAGTGGCCTTGGAACAGGACAGAAGGTTCGAATAGACAACTGCAACGCATGAGCCTCACAGAGGCATCCAAATCCACAGGGTAGGTCTGGGGAAGGGTCTCCACTTGTATCTTTGACTCAAGCTCTCCCTCTCACTGCCTTTGCCAACCCACTGTTTCCTCCTGCCGCCACAGGGTGAAAGGGAAGCCAGCAGCACACCTTGGTCTGGGATCGTCCTGATCACGTGGTGTTGGGACGGGCCAAGCTGGGAAATTGGGGCCCCCTACACACACACACACAAACACACACACACACACACACACCCTAATCGGTACCTGCCAGGTCAGCCCGCCACTCAACGCCCCCCCCAACACACACACACACACACACACACACACACACACACACACACACACACACACACACACACACACCTCCCAGCCTGGGACTGCCCCACCTGAGCGGTTGGGACACCTCTGGGGCGGGGCCGGCCGCTGTCAAGGCCACGTGTAGGGCCCCAGGGAAGGAGGGCTGGCCGAGGGCGGGCTTTTCTTAAGGCGGGACCTAAGGTTTGCTGGCGCCAGCTCTCGCAACTTACCTGGGCTCAGCACAGTTTGATCCGGGGAGCCTTAAATGAGTGCAGCAGGAGCCAGGAACAGGTAGGTGCCTCTACTCACTGGGGTGGGGGTGGGGATGGGGGAACCCAGCCTAGCACTTAAAGAGATCTAAAGCTGAACACGGGGTGTAGGGGAGAAGCTGGTCCGGGTCTTGGACACCTGATTAGAAAGAACCTGGACAGACCCAGGAATCTTGACAAGCAGGAAGTTTTGAGACCGGCAGGACTAGGAGGTTGTCCACTGTCCCTTAAGTCCTGCTTGCTGCCCCAGGTGTTGCCTCCTGGATCTTGGGGAGGCAAGGGACAATGAAGAGGTGGGATCAAATGATGGGGACCCTGGGGTTATGCTTTGGGGAGACTGGGATTTCATCCTCTGCTTTCCCTACCTGGGCTTGTACAAGGGAGAAGATAGGTTAAAAAGAGTTAAGCAAAAAAATGACCATAAAGCTTTCCCAGTGTCCCAGGAGTTCCCTGCCTCCAGAGTTCTGGGAAGGGGAGAGAAAGAAACAAGAGTTAGAATCTGAAGAGAGGAGAAGGTAGGAAGCAGCTGTAAATAGGGCATAGCTAACTGGAACCCTTCCTGATACACACACACACACACACACACACACACACACACACTGAGCCCAGACACTCACTTCTTCCCAAGACTTAGAGCAGAAAGGAGCCAGCTAGAAATGTGCACTGGCAGGGCCTTGAGTGTATAGTAACATCCCAGAGGAGCAGACAGAGCTGTGTCTGGGGCTAGGAGTGACTTGGGAAGGCTGAGACCCTGCAGAAGGACTTCCTGTCCTCAGTGTCTCCATGATGCTCAGTAACAGTTGATTCTAGTGTTCTGAAAGGGGCAGAGGTAGGAGAGATCTTACACCTGTGACAGAAGAGCACAGGGTGATAGGGTGATCATGTAGCCCAGGCAAGTCCCTCAGCCTTGTCAGAACTGTTGGGAAATAGAATGAGTGCCAAGTGTCTGTAATTATCAGGTCACCTCAGATAGATAAAACCACTGAGGTCTGTCCAGAGAGGAAAGAGCCTGTCTACAGGAGCACTAAGACAGCCTCTGGATAAGCATGTGGGCAACCCTGAGTCCTGGTCATGGGGGATAACTCAGCTTCCAGTCACTCTGCCCAGCATCCCCGGCTTCCTCTGCAGGCCTGGCAGAGAACCCTGCAAGCTGTGCCTGACTCCCTGCACTCTTGGAGACTATGTGGGAAAAGCTGTGTCTGGGCTCTGTGTCCTCAGCTGCCCCCAAGGAAGGAGCTCAGGCCAGCTCCCTTCCACTGCCATTTACAGATAGGCTTCCCAACATCAGCTTGTATCCCCACCCCAGGACCCAAGAAGTCTGATAATAAAGCCATAGGCACCAGGGTAAGGTGGGATGGGGGTGCAGACAGGCCTGGTGTTTTGTCCTTCAGCATTTCATGTCCCCTCTCTGGGTCCCCTCTGCCTTTGAACTCCATGTGGCTGAAGGAGTTAGGATTACAAAGGTCCAAGGCCTAGATCTGAATCCCAGATATGAACCTCCTGTTGGTTCCTTTTGGGGTTTTGTTGGTTGGTTGGTTTGTTGATTGGTTGGTTGGTTGGGAGGTGGGGGATTGAGACAGGGTCTCATAGATCTCCAGCTGGTTTCGAACTCTCTGTGTAGCTCCTGATCCTCCTGCCTCAAACTCTCTAGTGCTGGGATTACAGGTGTGTGCACCACACCCAGTCCCTAGAGTTTTCTTTCTTTCTTTTTTTCTTGTTTGTTTGAGACAGGGTTTCTCTGTGGCTTTGGAGGCTGTCCTAGAACTAGCTTTTGTAGACCAGGCTGGTCTCTAACTCACAGAGATCCACCTGCCTCTGCCTCCCCAGTGCTGGGATTAAAGGCATGCGCCACCACCGCCCAGCTCCTAGAGTTTTCTTGACTTTTGTGAGTCTAGGTATCTTTAGAGGCAAAATGCATTGAGGACAGAGGCTATGGTTGTAAGAAGCTAAATTACCAGATGCAGCTGTACACGGCGTGTTGACCAGTGCCTGGTACCTGATGGTGCTCTGTAGCTGGGAACCCTTCAGAAGGGTGCCATGATCCATAAGCCCCGATTTCTAAGTCAGCGCCAGGTCGTCCAGTGGTTTCTCGTGCAGCATCTTGTGGTTTCACGCTCTGACACAGGAGGCAGGTGGCAAGGCTCAAGGCCATCAGAAGGACTAAGGTCACTGTGTCTCAGTCCCACCCTGTTTTCTCACTAGTCTGTCCCTGGACCTTTTACCTCCTCCTCCACACCAATCCATGAGAAACAACTATGTAGCATCAAGGTTAGACAATGGGAAGAACTTTCACAGTAAAGGAGATAGAAATTTAGGGCATTTCTGTTTCTGGATGAGACACCTCTCCCCCCTGTGGGGGGTGACCATCATCTGATCGGATCACTACCCAGTTCAAAAAAAAAATCCAAACAACAACAACAAAACACTGTTGTGGCTCTCTCTTACCTCCAGGGTTTGAATTGTCAGCTCTGAGCTGAGCCTGTGAGTCTTAGCAGAGCCCAGCTAGCCCTCCATCCCAAACGCCTCCGTTTCCTGGATACCTTTGACCTCCCTTATCTGGCCACTGGGTCTTTGCACTTGCCATCCGCTGCTTCGAACACTACTACGCCTCCGCATTCTTACTTACCATGCCCATCTAGATCCTTCTCTTCTGCTTTTACATGTCCCCTTCCTTCTCCACGCAAGTCCTCCCTGGCTTTCCCAGCAGTGCCACAGGATCTCCCTCAGCTGCTGGCCTGCCTGCTTATCCATGTCACAGCTAACCCAAGTACAGGAGGTCAGATAGCAGGCAGCCTGAAGTCCAGTCCTGCTCTGACATAGGTTGCCTATGTGACGATTGAGCCAGGCCCCTGCATCTCTCTGTTCTCTGCATTGAAAAATGGGTTAATAGTGGTACCTACCTCATCAAGTTGTTACAACTCAAAGGGCTTCATGCATAACTCTCAGAGCCTCTGCACCTAGTAGTTCCTCATAAACAGCTAACACTCATTTAGTAAGATGCACATGACATAGTAAGTGATTAGCAATCATCCCTTTAAGTCACCTTAACCATCACTTGCATAGGCTTAGATATACCAGGCATTATCCTAAGCATATGATTAAGGTTAGCTCATTTTTCAAATGAGGAAACTAAGACAGGGGAAAAATTAATTCCTTTGTCCAGACTTATACAGTTAGTGAGTGCCAAGGCCAGGAAGCCAATGGGACTTTTAGCTGAATAAGATGTTATGTCCTTCACCAAGGACACAGGCAGGGGCTTCACCTACAGAGATCACTCAGATCCCACCCTCCTCTTTCAGGTCCTTGGAGCTCTCGTGAGCAGGTTATAGCTCTGGGGCAGAAGTGAGAAGCCAGAGGGAAACCACTGGACTCACTGCTCCGTCATGTCCAGCTCCCTGCTGGCTGGAGGTCACATGGTCAGCTTGACTACCCATGAGGAATCCAGGATGGCCCTGCACCCGAGCTCCGGCCCTGGCCTCCCAGCACTGTGTCCTTACTACACCACAGAAAGCTGGGGAGCCCAGCCTCTGATGGCCCCCACACCCTGCAAAGGCACCTCCAGCAGGTTCCAGCAGGCCCAGCAAGCAGAAGCCAAAGCTCAGTGCCTCCTGCAGCACCCTGGGGAGCAGGCCTCAGGGACCTCCCAAGACATGGACTCCTGCATTGACTTCTCGCTAGAGACCCTCAACCAGATGATCCTGGAACTAGACCCCACCTTCCAGTTGCTTCCCTCTGCGACTGCTGGTCCCCAGGCTGAGCATGCCAGTGACGTCGCCTCAAGGAGCAAGAAGGAGGAACCTGAAGCCTTAGGTAAGGATTTGGGGCACAGCCAAGAGGGGAGCTGGGAGACAGAGGTCCTTGTCCTGTGGGGAGTACTATGCACCCCTAAACAAACTTCTGACCTTTCTGATTTCTCTGCTGCACAAAAGGTATAAATACAGATTTTCCTCACTACCCAACTCTGTCTGGTCCCTGAGTTTGGAAACTGGTAGACTTCGGTTTCATGTGGTTTTTTTTTTTTTTTTTTGGTTTTTTCGAGACAGGGTTTCTCTGTGGCTTTGGAGGCTGTCCTGGAACTAGCTCTTGTAGACCAGGCTGGCCTCGAACTCACAGAGATTCGCCTGCCTCTGCCTCCCAAGTGCTGGGATTAAAGGCGTGCGCCACCAACGCCCGGCTTTCATGTGGTTTTGATGAGAACTTAGATGTGCTAGTCTGTGTAAGTGGTTTCCATGGTAATGTGCACATTGTAAGGGCACAGAGTCCCTGAGCCTTCCTTAAGCTCTTGATGTTTCTCTTTATAGCCTAAGTTTGGTCCCCTGAAATTATTGCAGGATTTCTAGGTTGCCTCAACCCCTGTTTAGGGGAACATCTCTTGAGAAAGGCCCAAGCTGGAAATGTGGGATGAGAGAGACGCAGAACAGGAGAAGTGGGGTGCTGGCTCCCTGTTTGGGAGGCACAAGCTCTGATGCAGCATCTGCCCATTTCCATAGTGTAAATTCTCCCAGTTCTGACTGCTGACAGGACGCCACCAAGGTACAACTGGAAGTGAAGCAGTCCCCTGCTTTTGTAGACCAGCACCACATATCAGTGTACATTCCAGGCACACACCTGGAAACTCAGCGCTGGGGAGGATCTTGAGTTCTAGGCTAGCCTGCACTACATAGCAAGGCCCTGTCTCCAAAATGGGAAGAAAAAAGTTTTTAACCTGGGAGGAGAGCTGGGAATGCAACTCAGTGATAACATAAGCTGCTCTCAACATAAAAGAAAAAAAACCTTACAGTATCAATACAGTAGCCATAAGTCTCACAGCATGCATAATGGTGAAATAATGGGAAGGTGTGGGGTTTGGGTGTTTGACCTTCCATATATGTTTGGAGTTTTTTTGTTGTTGTTGTTTTTGTTTACTTAAGTTTTTGGAGACAGTGTCTCTGAGTAGCCCAGACTAGTCCCTACCACTCCACCCCCCTCCTGAACCCTGCAACTGGTCAGCTTTTGCTTTGAATGTAAGTTATTTCACTATCAGTTTGCAGAATGAGGTTGTTAGTAATGGCCGAGTTCGTCAGCCAGCTAGACAACATCTGAAATCTGCAGTCTTTGGCTCGTAACAAGCTGGTACAAGCCGACACCAGCACACACAGCCAGGGGAATCTGGAAAGCAGTGGGTGCCGATTCGGTTCCCCACACTTGAAAAATCTCAAGTGTGTTCTGAGGAAGAGGGGGCAGCGGACCCATCCATCGGGCCACCAGGGGTCAGATAGCAGGAATAGAGAAGTGCACACAGAATCCAGGATAACACCCACTCACTGAGCATTGACTGCATGCCAGGCCCTGTGCTGAGCATCTTCCACGGGATCTCATGTAGCCCAGGCTGGCCTCAGTCCTGCCAATTAGCCCAAGATAACCTTGAATTCCTCATCCTCCTGCCTCCTCCTCCCCAGTGCTAGGATAACAGGTGCCAACCGCCAGGCAGCCTTGCATGGGATCATCCTGTCCTACACCACTGAGATGAGAACTTGATTCCTCTTTACAGATGAAAAATTAAGTTAACATGGACTTGAATAAGAACCTGTTTAGTCTAACCCCTGGGTTCAGACAGGCCTTACCTTACACAAGCTATTGACATCACCTCTCTATTGTTGGTTTCTCAACTGGACAAAATAAGAGTTCTTACCTCAAGGAGTACGGTGGAGATTAAGAGAAAGGATTTGTTGCCTGTTTGTCACAAATCTTGGTGCCCTGAGTCATGGCAGAGGGGGGGATTGCTTGTATAGGCAGCCCCAGGTCAGTTTCAACTCTGATATAGAAGCCAACATAGCACCCAAGCCCTCTGGCACCCACCAGGGGATCCTGGCCTCACACCACTTCCCCTCTTCCTGCCAAGCCTATTAAAGGAGTTGTCTCTTCCAGAAGCTGTGCAAGGCCAGTCATGGGCACATCACTGCGGGGAAGCGCTTTAGACCTAATTACTGTTGGCAGGAATCAGCCCAGGGTTTTAATGTTCATGCCCCAAGGCAGGGATTCCACCCAGCCAAGGCCAGTTGGGGCAAGATCAGTATTAGGAGTCCACATGCACAGCGTGGGGTGTGGGGTAGAACACAGCCAGCCCCTTCTGCTGCTGAAGGGCTGGTGAAGAGCAGATAGCTGATGGAGCAGCGGTCCCCATCCTCAGATTTTCTGGGTACAACCTACCACTAGAAGCCTGGGTCCATCCAACTCTGGGGAACAAGGAGTGCAGAAAGGCCGGCAGTGGCCAGAAGGTCCTGGCTGCCCTCTGCCATGCCGCTGCCGCCTCCTCCTTTTTTTTTTTTTTTTTTTGAAAGAAGTCTTGCTCTGCAGTCCAGGCTAACCAGCAACCAGGGAGCCTCCTACCTCAGTCTCTAGAGTCCTTCTGGTAGGATGCAAACAATCCTCCCCTCCAACCACTGCTCACATGTTTCTCGAATCTCAGAAAGACAGCGGGACTAAGTCAGCATCCTCTCAGAGGACTTTTCCCACACAGAGTGGCAGATGCTGCACCTCAAGCCTGCTATGCCCATCCCAGCCCCCCCAAACCCTCCTGTGGGCCACTGTTGTTGGTGAGAAGACACCCATAGGCCAGGACACTGGATAGTTCTGGGCAAGATCCCTTATATCTTCACATCCTCAGTGTGGACTCTACCTCCTTCTCCCCCCACACAGCCTGGTGCCATCCCCCCACCCTCCCCTGAGGGACCCTGTCATCAGGAAGCAGCAGAGGCTCACCGTGCCTCTTCCCGTGGCCATCCTCTGGTGGCTCCCTAGACACAGCTGCATGGATTTTTGGTGGAGGTTAGCCCCTGTGACGCATAGTCCTTGCATCTGTCCACGAAGGAAATCATAGTGATCTCATTTTACAGATATGTTAACTGAGGTTGAAGAAGGAAGCCATGGTCTTCAGTCACCCCCTACCAAGTGACAGACCAGGCTATTTCTAACCCTTAAACCCTTGTTCCTGTCTCTCTCCCTGAACTGGAGTTTGTTTAAAGGACGCCTACAGGAAGCTTCTCCTCTGAAACTCAGGCCCCCACCCGCAGCTCTTTGGCAGCACCCCCTGCCTTGCCTCCTGTTCATCTTTCTTTACCCGTGTCCTTCAGAGTCGCCATCCCAGAGGGATCCCGGCTCCCAGACCCAAACACCATCTCCCTTATCCTCTCTACGACCTCCCACCCCATCCTTGGATCAGATCCCCACATTTCATTTTCCAGCAGTTTCTGCCAGGCAAGGCTGTTTGCCAGTCCCAAGGGCAGGCTGTTTAATAACTGTCTCTCCTCCCCCCACCCACATGCCCTCCCTTCACCGGCCAGGCCTGCGGCTGGCGCCTGCATCCACCCTACATTGCCGGGACTTGCCCCACAGGCCTGTAAACAGCGGCTGCACCCCAGGGATCGGGTGGGAGCCTCCACCTCCCCAGCCATAACCACCTCAGGACAAGGAGTGGGGGAGTGACTCACAGCACAGGCCCCTCCCACCCTGCTCAGCTCCCAGGCAAGGTCTTAGATATTTTTATGACCCATGAAGTTGGGGGCTAGGCGCCTCACCAAGTCAAGAGACCCACACCAGGGCAGACAAATACCAGGAAAGCCTTGGAATGGGAGCCCACAGAGTTCCTCTTTGCCCTAGAAGAGGCTGCTCACACAGCTCAAGGGCAGCAATTGAAGCCCTCCACTCCTTTGGTTGTGTTGAACAACTCTCTTAGCCTAGCTAAGGTTAGAGTTCTCACTGGTTCCATGGGGATCGACAGTGTTTCAATAGAGCAGCTATAACAGGACAGCTATGTTGCCTGTCTTTGGTAAAAGTTATGCAAGAAGTCTCAACTTTACTCCCGCTTAATCTCCGATCACCAGTAATCCCCTGTGTTAAAACAATGTCTGACCTGCCCAAGGGCCAGTGTGAGAGTCAGGTGGTTATGAGCATAAACAGTATAAAGTCTTTATAAAAATAGAAGTTGGGAGCCAGGCTATGGTGGAGCGTGCCTTTAGACTCAGCGCTCGGGTAGGCAGAGGTAGGTGGATCTCTGTGAGTTTGAAGACAGCCTGGTCTACAAAGTGCGGTCCAGGACAGCTAGGGCTGTTACACAGAGAAATCCTGTCTCTAAAAACAAACAAACAACAACAGAAGTTGGGGCTGGGAATGCCGCTCAGTCAAAGGGCTTGCCCAGCATTCATAAAGCCCTGGGTTCCATCCCCAGTACTCCAGGTGCCACATAAAACTAGATGTGGCGGCTCCTTCCTGTGACCCCAGCACTGAAGAAGCAGACAGGATTATCCGAATCAGAAGTTCAAGGCTATCCTGGGCTACATAAGGAGTTTGGGGCTAGATTGTATCTCAAAAGATTTTGTTTTGTTTTTCAAGACAGAGTTTCTCTATATAACAGCCTTGGCTATCCTGGAACTCACTTTGTAGACCAGGCTGGCCTCGAAGGAGATCTGCTTGCCTCTGCCTCTCAAGTGCTGGGATTAAAAGCATGCACCATCACCACCTGACAATGTTTTTGTTTTTGTTTGTTTGTTTTACTTTTTTAAAGTGAAGGAAGGAAACTTGCCAGCCTCCTGGAAAAAATCTATCTCACTCTCAGATCTATCTCAAAGCCTACAGTGTAGTTCCCCAAATCACCTGTTACTCCTTTCTCTTAAGCCAAGGTACTCATTTCAGCTGGTGAGGGGCTCCCTTGGATCACCAGCAGCAGCAGGCAGAGAATGTCCCCTCCTTGAGGTGGCCTGCCACGAACCAGGCTCGACTCTTCCTGTGTTTGCTCCTCAGCACCGCCATAGAAGGCTGGATCTAGATTACTGGCTTTGGAGATAAGGAAACTGAGGCCAGGAGAGGTCTGGAATGTTCTCAGTGCCTCCTGGCTAGAAAGTGATGACGTCAAGATTCACACCCGTTCCTGTGACTGCAAAGTCAGACTGTTCTACATCCCCTGAAGCGGCCAGCCTGAGTCAGCCCGCCAGCCTGTGTGTCTGATACAGTGCCCCCTTCCACCCAGGACCCCGAGCTGAGGCACCACAGGCTCAGGGAAAGGAACCATGAGTACCCAGGGCGGACTGGGCTCCACAGTTTTGAACAGGGGGAGAATGAGGTGTTTTTAGTAAACCAAGTGCTCTCCGGGGCCCTACCCTAATTTCCATACTGGGAAACCTTGGAAAAGATTCATGACTGTCTAGAAGGCGGACAGCTGTGCGCCCTGAATTTCTACCTCCTTTGCCAGCCATCAGTCCGCTGTGGCTCCCGACTTCTAACCAATGCTTTCTCCCTCCTTCCCCCAAAGATATAAAGTACATTGAAGTGACCTCCACCAGATCAAGGTGCCTCGATGGTCCCCAACGCTGTTCCAGCCCAAGTGTCACTCCACTGTTTGGCTCCCCACGTAATGGCAGCCTCCTGTTCTCCAGAGACATGCCCCGAGAGACTCGAAGCAGCAGCGAGAGCCTCATCTTCTCTGGGAACCAGGGCCGGAGCCCCTCTCCCCACACGACATCTTCCCTTAGCAACTCCAGCTCTTGCCGGGAAAGCAGAGCCTCAGGCTCCCCACTGGCGACTCCTCCCAGTTGGGAGAAAGGGCTGAAGGCCCCACAGCGGGGCAGCAGGGTCTCTGTGCTGTCAGCCAGCCCTGCATCAGATGTCAGCTATGTGTTTGGAAGGTAAGTTCTGTGTTCATGACCTTGCATACATGGCAGCACACACGTGGACAGACAGACAGACAGACAGACAGACACACACACACACACACACACACACACGCAACAGAAGAGTGACCTGTTATGTGAGCAAAATGCATGGACATCTAGAGTAAAAGAATTCAAGGTGTCATGGCTATGGTGGCGTACGCCTTTAATCCCAGAACTTGGGGAAAGCAGAGGCAAGAGGATCTCTGTGAGTTCAAGGCCAGCCTTGTCTACAGACTAATTCCAGGACAGACAGGGTTATACAGAGAAACCCTGTGTAGGAAAAGGAAAAAAAAAAAAAGAATATGTCTTTTCTACCCTCACAGCCAATTCTGTCTCAAGTTCCCTCAAAGCATTTGGAACATCATTCAGTGTCCTAAACTCATGGCTTCCATTGAACAGGGGGAGAATGAGGTGTTTTTAGTAAACCAAGTGCTCTCCGGGGCCCTACCTTAATTTCCATTGAGAATAGAGTACTGTGTTAGTGGGACTCATTTATTTTCCAGCCCTCACATGACCCATCTGGAGGAAGGGTTATTAAAATTCAGGTGTGGGAGCTGGAGAGATAGCTCAGTGGTTAGAGCACTGCCTGCTCTGGCACAGGACCCAGGTTCAGTTCCCAGCACCTACACGGCAACTCACAACCATCTTTTACCCTGGTCCTGTGAGATCCAGTGCCCTCCTCTCACACCCACAGGCGCCATACACACACAGCACACATAAATAATTTTTAAAAATTAATAAGTTAATCTCAGGGGTATACACAGACTTGGGACCTGAAATGAAAGCCCCCTCCTCCCCGTGCCATTGACAAAACCTAGCAGGACGGGCCAAGCTTTATTCCCAGTGGCTCCAGGTTACTGACCTTAATTCTCACGGTAGAATTGTACAACAACAGCCCATCCTGCTTCAGGGTGATTAAACCACAAGACCTCAGTCCCACAGGCGAACTCCAAAGGCACTGGCCACAGCAGTCCCTGGCGAAGGAGCCAAGGATCCCACCACCATGCTTACCTGCCTAGTGGTGTTAACCTCCTCCTACTAGAACATTCCCCTGCACCAGCCCCAGACACATCCAGCCCAGGTGCAGCATCCTCTCTGCAGGGCTTTTGAGAGTGACAGGTAGTGGAGATCCTGCTGCCTGTTCCTCTGTTCAGTCGGACTAGCCTAGCTAGGAAAGCAGAGAAAATCCAGGCTGCCCTAACTGCTGGTGGTGGATCCCACTGGCTAGTTAAAATGACAAAAGATCTTATAGTCCTAGGGAGGTTCTGTACCCCACTGCACCCTAGGAATTCAGATGGGGATACTCTTTGCTCTGGGTTTGAGCTAAGGGTATATGTAACACTTTCTTTGACCCAAGATAGCCCCCCCAGATGGCTAGATTGCAGAACATAGCTCAGGCCCCAAGTTGGGCATCACTGCCCAACACCCTGACGCCCGCCCTGTCTGCTTTTTTCCGCAGCAGTCAGTCTCTCCGCCACTCAAGCCTCTCCAGCTGTCAGTCATCTTCCAGATCCTTGGGAAGTCCAGCCAGCTCCTCTTCCAGCCTCCACAGCCTGGACCGAGGGTCCCAGTACGTGAGACCTACTGATGGCCAGTCTCCCAGCAACCCCATGCCGAACATGGGCCATCCCCAAGCAGCCCACTGTCCTCCAGTAGCCAAGGAGCAGGCCAGTAGCTGCCCCCCGTCTGTCACCAACTCTATGGTAGACATACCCATTGTGCTAATCAATGGGTGCCCTGAACCACAGTCTCCCCCAGCCCAGCGGACACCAGGACACCAGGGCTCTGTCCAACCTGGGGCTGCATCTCCCAGCCACCCCTGTCAGACCATCAAGAGCCACAGCCAGACTCTACCAGATGGTCCTCTCACTGCATCTCCAGAGGGTAAGTTGTATTCCCTCACCTTCAGCATCAGAAGGTTTAGTTAAGGGAACTAATCAAAGACCAAGGAGACTTGAAAATAGCCAGTTAACACTTTTTTTTTGTTTGTTTGTTTGTCTGTTTTGATTCCCAAGATAGGGTTTCTCTGTGTTGCTTTAGAGTCTGTCCTGGAACTCACTCTGTAGACCAGGCTGGCCTCAAACTCACAGATATCCACCTGCCTCTGCCTCCCAAGCGCTGGTATTAAAGACATTCACCACCACTACCCAGCTGACTACCACAATGTTGGTATCCCAAGCATTGTGCCAGAGTGCAGGGTGTGAGGACACACAGGGATACAAGGATGGACACAATCTTGAAAGAGTGGCCCAAACCAAGACTTACTATGGAGTAGGGTCCTCACAGCAGTATAGACATTTCATAGGTGACAGATGGAGTGGAGCGAAGGCATTCCCTGCAGAGAGAACTGGGACCTCATAGTTTGGACAACATGCCCACAGAGCACAGTAAGGAAAATTCAGGGACGTTAGGTACAGATCATTGAGAATAGTGGCAGACTGTGTAAGGCCTTGAATGTCAGACTAAAATGTACATTTTACTCTTTAGACAATAAGAAACTAAAGCAGAGAAGATATTGGGTCAGTAGTATAGACATAATGGTTTTACCCTGGAAGCTGCCTAGCAGAAGGATTCTGGGGCTAGCACCAGGACTGGGTAGTTGGGGAGAGAGAGGAAACGGAACCAGGCAGCCCTCAGACATCCGAACAAGAGGCTCGGTGACTAACTGGCTAACCCGAGGCTCGGGGACTGACTGGCTAACCCGAGAGAGGCAGAGGGCGAATCAGTCTTTGCTCTGAAGTTCATGGATGACAAGAACGTAGTGGGGGCAAGCAGGGAATGGAGACAATGCATTCCAACGCAGATGGCTGAAAACCACAGAATAGCAAACACCCTCCTTCCTGGAGCCCGTGACTATAGACATCCAAAGAACTCGAGGCAGTAAATACAAGCTGAGCTGGTTGGGAGCGCCCTCGGGGCTCACACCGCCCGTGAGCAGAGAGAGACCTGGGGAAGCAGCCCCAGACTCTCCTCCCTTAGCCATCTGCTGGCAGAGCCTGGCTCCTCCTCAGGGGTTCACAGGATGACTCCTGTATCTATAAGTTATTCACTATAGTCCAAGACTCACTCCACTGGAAGCAACCCAAACAGGGAAAAATGGCGCCTCAGCTATGCCTTTAAAACAACAACAACAAACATTATTACTGGGTGTGGCCCACATGCCACAGATCACATGTGAAGGCCAAAAAACAACTCTTTTAAGTGGGTCGTCTCTTTTCACCTTTACATGGGTTCAGGGGATCACACTCAGGCCTGCATGCCAAGAGCTATCACCCCTGAGCCAACACTGTTTCCAGCTTTTGTGATAGGGTCTGAGTCTGGAGCCAAACTGGCTTTGTCCTCAATGCAATCCTCCTGCCCCAGTGCAATCCCTAACTGCTGGGATCACAGCCACAAACCACCACTCCTGGTTTTATGTTGTGTTAAGGATCAAACCCAGGGTCTCATGCGTGCTAGGCAAGCACTGTACCCACTGAGCTACAGCTCTGGTACTTGGAGCTGTTTCTGGTCTATTTGGAAAGACCCTGGACATGGGCTCAGAAATGATGAGTGGAATAGGATCCCTGGGAAGAGGAGTATAGGACAGGTCTCTGGCATTCTCTCTGGTTGTCTCTCAGTCACCCTCTATCCAGCTTACAGAGTGTCCCTTCTCTGCCTGTCTCCAGGTCCTGCCAAGGACATACAGCCCACCATGAAGTTCGTGATGGACACATCGAAATACTGGTTTAAACCAAGCATCAGTCGAGAGCAAGGTAAAACCAGCCCTGTATCTTAGGGGACAAGTGACCGAGTAATCATGTCTGGCCTGTATTATGCAGCAGGCAAATGGGGCCCTGGGTCACAGTGATAATGATGATGGCAAATGGCAGCCTGTGGAAGGGTGGGTGACCCGCTGGCCTCATTAGGAAACAGGAAGTAGCAAACCCTGCAGGAAGTAGACAGGAGGAAAGGACTTCCCGGGGACAGAAGGTTGTGTGACCTCTCTGTGAGGACCCTGTGGAGATGGGAATAGAGTGTCATGTAGAGTGGATTGGCCTCTAACCAAAGACTCTTCCAGCAATCGATTTGCTGAGGAAGGAGAAGCCAGGCGCTTTCGTCATCAGGGACAGCTCCTCCTACAGAGGCTCCTTCGGCCTTGCCCTGAAAGTACAGGAGACATCAGCATCTGCCCCAAACCGACCAGGTGTGTCACCCCAGAGCCCTCACTGTGGTGGACTCTGCCCCAGCTTGACAGTGACTTTCAGGCTGACTCTTCTTCTGGCTCTCCCAGCCACCCTCTAGCACCTAGCCCCCCCCCCCCCAGGAACACCCTGAAAGCCTGAAATGCCCTGCCTGCCCCCCCAGATTCCCTGTTCGACCCTTAAAGAAGGGTAGAGGAGGGAGGAGGTCCCCTAGGCTGCTGCATGTGTGGGCTTATCACACTCCCAATATTTTATTATTCCTGAAATAACTTGTCATGTATTCCATAGCTCATCCTGCTGGGTGGTGGCCTTTAGTCCCAGCACTCGGAAGAGAGGCAGGCAGATCTCTGTGAATTCAAGGTCAGCCTGGTCTACAGAGCGAGTTCTAGGACAGCCAGGGCTACACAGAAATCCTATCTTGAAAAGAAGAAAAAAAAAAACAACTCATCCTGTGTCAGAGAGCTTATCACATGTGTAATTGCTAATCACGTGTGTATGATAGCATATTTGTTCTCTTATGATCTCCCACGCTTATCTGGTAACTCAACACACACATACCTCTGAGGGGTCTACCATGTACCAGGCCCTGTGTAAGGAGCCAGGCATGTAGAGGACTCACTCACATGCAGAAACCACCTCACTGGGGAGACAGATGAGAACATATAATAACAGAACTACAAGGTCCCAGGGTAATCATCCCCTCACTTAAGCCCAAGTGTAAATGAGTCTCAGCAAGTGAATGGCCCCCGAGAAATTAAGACATGGAATGAGAATGGACCACCCAACCTTGTGTTCTTAGCAAGGGTTTGGGGAGCTTGGCTTAGTGGTAGAGGGATTGCCTAATGTGGATTACAGCCTCAGCATGGGGTGGGGAGTGTGGAGGGGGGGTGAATCAATGACCTCTGGGGCTGGTGTTGGTTTTCAAGGAAGCCTTCCTTTCAAGAGGCCATGAGCCGGAATGGAGGAGCAAGCTGTGGTCAGAGGGGTCAGAGGGCACTCTGCTGACTGTCAGATCCAGCCTTGCTCCTGCAGGGATGAGCTGATGGGAAATAATGGCACCTAGGATGGGGTGGGGAACTTCGAAACAGACACTCATCTGAGGGAATGCACTGCCATAGGAGCCCATGAATGCAGGGAGGCAGAGGCTAGCATGCAAGCCTCGGAATGGACCTGGAAGACGTGGGTAGGATCATGCTGGCCAGGCTTTGGCTAACACGGGGCTCTTAAATGGAACTCCTTCTTCCTTCTTTGTCTAGGTGAGGACAGCACCGACCTTATACGTCACTTCTTGGTTGAGTCTTCAGCCAAAGGGGTGCATCTGAAAGGAGCCGACGAAGAGCCCTACTTTGGTAAGCCTCCCTCCCCAGCCTCCCCAACCCCCAATCCTCCAGGCCTCCCAGCCTCCAGGCCTCCCCAGCCCCCCAATCCTCCAGGCCTCCCCAGCCTCCAGGCCTCCCCAGCCTCCAGGCCCCCCCCCAGCCTCCAGGCCTCCCCAGCCTCTCCAGCCCCCAATCCTCCAGGCCTCCCCAGCCTCCAGGCCTCCCCAGCCTCCAGGCCCCCCCCCAGCCTCCAGGCCTCCCCAGCCTCTCCAGCCCCCAATCCTCCAGGCCTCCCCAGCCTCCAGGCTCCCCCAGCCCCCCCAGCCTCCAGGCCTCCCAGCCTCCAGGCCTCTGGGGCATGGTCTCCTGTACCTCAAAGGGGCCCGGGAAGGCCCTCCGTACTCAGGGCTTCCTGCTCCTTTGCAGGGAGCCTCTCCGCCTTCGTGTGCCAGCACTCCATCATGGCCCTGGCCCTGCCCTGCAAACTCACCATCCCACAGAAAGGTAGGTGGCTGGGTCAGACCCATTGGCTTTCACCAAAAGTGGCCACTTCAACCTTGTTTATGAGTTATTTTAGGGCCAGTCTGACAAGTGTCTGCTCTAGACTGGGTCCACATCTCTCCATTTCCCACCTGTAAGAATTTAAGGATGTCTACTCCCCTGAGCCCCAGTGCCCCCGCCCCATACACACCAATAAGAACAGCCATCTTTAGACATACCCAAAGTGTCAGTGCCCAGATTCAACCAGATTGTTTAGACAGGGCTTGCAGCACAGTGCCCAGCCCAGAATAGACCTTAGAGCAGCAGATCTCAACCTGTGGGTCACAACCCCTCGGTGGTGTCAAATGAACCTTTCACAGGGGTCGCACATCAGATATTTTCACTACACTTCATAACAGTAGCAAAACTACAGTTATGAGGTAGCAATGACAATAATTTTGTGGCTGGGGGTCACCACACCATGAGGAGCTGCATTAAAGGGTCACAGCGTTAGGAAGGTTGAGAACCACTGGTTTAGAGAGTCAGCAGCCTTTGAAAAGATTGAAGAGCCAAAATCCAACAGTTTGGATGAACAGGTCTGATGTTATTCCCCCTACACATACCACACCACCCTCAAAGCTCTGGCCTACAGCCCCATTTCATAGGTAAGTAATGAAGTCGAGGCCTTTGCCTATAACTCCAACACTTAAGAGGCTGAGGCAAGGTGGCCAGGAGCTTGAGGCTGCATAGTGAGCTCCAGTCCAGTCAGCACTATGGAATTAGACTGATAAAGAGAAGGCAGAAAGGGAAAGAAGGAAGGAGGGAAAATAAATGAGGTTTCAGGCTTAAGTAGTTGGTCCACAGGCCCACAGAGTCAACCCCAAGCTCAGGTCAGCAGCCTCATCCGCAGCCTGCAGCCCCAGAGCTCCCAGACCAAAGGGAGCATCTCAGTCGTGCAGGAGTGAAGAGGGAGGAGGCAGGAAGAGCCCTAAACAAGCGATGGATGCAGGCACAGCATCCCTGCTCTGCAGAGGGGAACTTGGGCTGGGAGGCGGGATCCGAAAGAAGAGGTCTGGGGCTTGTGAGAACAAGGTCCCGACAGCCTGCCCAGACCTGGGAGGGGGAGGGTAGAGGTAGGAAGGGATCAGAAGGCTTGCAAGCTAGGCAAAGTGGTCCTCATTTCCCTAATTGAGGCAATCACACCTGGCTTCCCAGCTGTCACTTCCTGGAGGGGGGGGAAGGGGGGGGCTGTGGGAGGTGTTCAAAGGGATTCTTGAGGGCCACTCCCCTGAGAGGGGTCCACTCACTCCACCCTCTCCCCTGTGGCGTTTTTCCTTTGCCTCTGTTCAGAACTAGGAGGTGCAGAACCAGCCTCAGACTCTCCCACACATGGCCAGGCCTCTTGCCTGAAGATGTCAGCTGGTGAGTGGTATAGGGGAGGTACCAGACCACCTCCCAGCCCTGTGAACACACTCTCTCTCTCTCTCTCTCTCTCTCTCTCTCTCTCTCTCTCTCTCTCTCTCTCTCTCTCTCTCTCTCTCTCTCTCTCTCGCTCTCTCTCGCTCTCTCTCACACACACACACACACTCTCTGTCTCTCTGTCTCTCGCTGTCTTTCTCTCTCTCTCTGTCTCTCTCACACACACTGTCTCTCTCTCATACACACACACACTCTCTGTCTCTCTCTCTCTCTCTCACGCGCGCGCGCGCACACACACACAGACTCACACAAGCCCACACATGCTTCCCATTACCCCTTTGTTTCTGCAGCCTTAACAGCCCACTGCACACCCCCTCCTCCGCCTCATAAACCAGGAGATGAGAGGCTGCCACTGTGGGCCAGTGGGGAGGGAGAGGACTGGGCATGGGGAGGGAGGCGGGAGGTTCTGGTAAGCCGACACCATTGCACATATTGTACACATATCTGTAACAGGGTCTCTCTGTGTTTGGGATTCCTGCCCTGGGGGTGGTCTCCAGGTCTGGATCCTCTGTGGGGGATGAGATCTGAATCCTAAGGGTTTCAACTCAATGCTCCCCACTTCTAGGGACCAAGCATCCATTAGCACTCAGTGACAGCTCCTATTTTGTGCCCCCTCCCCCAAAGCACAGCCTCTCCCCTCCTGCTGTTCTTTCTTTCTCGTCTATTCTCACAGGCGAGGGGGGGGGCATAGGTAGAGAAGAGCAGTTTTGGTGGCTCTAAGAGGATCCCACTGGATTCCTGAAGAAGAAAGGCATTCCCTCTGCCCCGTTCCTGTCCCTGGGCATGGGGAGGACTCAAGCCCACTGATACACACACATGGTGAGCCCCTGGCTACAGACCCAGCTCACTATCTGCCTCCCACAGGTTGCCACTCGCTGTACCTGAGCTCTGTGAGCATGGAGACCCTGAGCGGAGCCCTGGCTGTGCAGAAGGCCATCTCAATCACGTTGGAGAGGGATGTCCTCCCCACACCTACTATGGTCCATTTCAAAGTCACTGAACAGGGCATCACTCTGACAGATGTCCAGAGAAAGTAAGGGCCTCTCCTAGCTCCTGGGCTTCAAGGCTAACAGAGCAGAGCTGGAGGGAAGGTTGGGGACAGAGGTCAGGGCCCTGGTTCTGAAAGGGCTGGCAAATCCTGCGTGGTACCAGACAAGGTCCCTGCCTCCCCTAGGCCTCCCTCATTGAAACCAACAGAAATGAAGTTAGGCAGTTGGGTTCTGATTAAGCCTGTGTGCGTAGGCCAGACACGAATGACTCCTCAGACAGAGTGAAATGAGCTCACCCCAGGACTTAAGGACTCAATCTAGCCAAAATCTTCCCTAATTTAACCAGGAGAGCAAGAGTAGTCCAAGCTGTAACTCCTGGCCTCAGAAAGTGAATGGCATGGGGGTCGGTGGCAGAAGACTCCAATATAAGAGCATAAGGCAGATGTATTCCATGGGCAGAGAAAGATGCAGCCTCTGTGCCCAGTCCCAGTAGCGAGAAAGAAAGCATGGCAGGTTATCAGAATCCTACTAGGATGGGATGTGTGAGCCTGGTGGGACCAGAAATGCTGAAATGGGGGCATAGCACAGGAGCAGGCCCTCACCAGCTGTCTTTTCTTCCCGCAACCACCCAGGGTGTTTTTCCGACGCCACTATCCACTCACCACCCTCCGCTTCTGTGGAATGGACCCTGAGCAACGGAAGTAAGTTCAAGGCTGAGCCAAGCTAAGAAGGCCATTCCAGGCCTGGCTACCTTCCATGGCATCTGCTGACTCAGGGAAATAGCAGAGACAGCCTATGAACCCTAAGAGGTCGGGGTCAGGTGGGGCATGTCAGAGGTGGAGGTGCAGGCTCCCACGGTTCATCACAGTCCTGAGGAGCAGGGCGGAGCCCCATCACTCACTCCTGTTGTGTCCCTTTCTTTCAGGTGGCAAAAGTACTGCAAGGCTTCCAGGTAAGCCCCTCCTACTATTCAGTGGCTCTAAATGGTGGCCTTGTGCCTGGGCCCCAGACCTAACAGAAGGAGGGCGGGCCAGGCATGGTAACATACACCTGTAATCCCAGAATTTAGGAGGCAGAGGCAGGAGGATTACTGTGAGTTCAAGACCAGTTCGGTCTATGTAGTTAGGTCCAGGCTAGCCTTGTCTACATAGCCAGTTACAGAATAGTTAGACAGGGCTACATAGTGAGACCCTATTGTAGGCAGAGGTCTATGTCCCGCTAGCCAGCTCCCAAATAACCATACAGAGACATATTAATTACAAATGCTTGGCTGATAGCTTAGGCTTGTTACTAACTAACTCTTAAAACTTAAATTAGCCCATATTTATTAATTCTCATGCTGCCATGTGGCTCATGGCATGTTACCTCATTTTCTACTCTTCCTGCTCCCTCTGCTCTGTCTAATGACTCCAACCTTCTTCTTCCCAGCATTCTCCCAGCCTGGCTCTCCTCCCTAACCTTCCTGCCTAGCTATTGGCCAGTTGTCTTTTTATTAACCAATGAGAACAACACATCTTTACAGAGTACAAGGATTATTCCACAGCACCCTATCTCATTAGAAATAAAGGGAAGAGGGAAGGGAGGGAGGGAGGGAGGAAGGAAGGGAGGAAGGAAGGAAGGAAGGAAGGAAGGAAGGAAGGAAGGGGGTTTCCATCTTGGTCTTAGGAGCCAGTGTGGTACGGCTCTGAAGAGATCCCCAGTCTGGAGCCCCAGGTGTCATGCCAGAGGCACAGGCTGTACCTCAAAGCTATAGAGAAGACAGTCAAATACATCCTTGCTCTAATGGAGTTTCCAAGTCTTATCCTCAGGAAGCCCCATTCAAAATGGAGACCCAGAGCCTAAAATAAATGATCGCCCTCTCTGACAGGGGAGGCACCTTCTTCCCTTAGCTGCCCCATTCTAAGGAGATGCTGGAAGTGCTGGGGAGGTGACTCAGTGGGGAAAGTGCCTGTCACTCAAGCGTGAGGTCATGAGGTCGTGTAAAACGGCAGACAGCGAGTCTAATACTCCAGTGCTAGGGAGGCAGAAACAAGTGGATACCTGGTGCTCATTAGCTGGCCAGCCTAGCCAATTGGTGAGCTCTAGGTTCAGCGAGAAACCCTGTCTCAAAATTAGTAGAGATCAATTGAGGAAGATGCCAACATCAGCCTCGGAACACGTGTGGACATGTGCCATGTCCACACAAACAGGTGTATCTCACACACACACACACACACACACACACACACACGCACACGCACACACACACACACGCACACGCACACACACGCACACGCACACACACACACACACGCACACGCACACACACACACACGCACACACACACGCACACGCACACACACACACGCACACGCACACGCACACACGACCCTGAAGTCAGCTGGCTTGGGGAGAGGCAGTTAGGCTCAGGCTGAGTATCCTCCCCTCAGTGTGATGCCTCTCTAGCCCGCATGCCCACAGACTGTCTTCTCTCACCAGGGTCTTTGGGTTTGTGGCCAAGAACCAGACAGAGCCACCAGAGAACGTGTGCCACCTCTTCGCAGAATACGATGCAGACCAGCCGACTTCTCAGGTCATTAGCCTGGTGACTGCCCTGCTCCAGGACACAGACCGGGTATAGGAGATGGGAGTTGCCTGCGTACCTTCCCTCACATCTCAAGAGGCTTGCCCTAGACATGGAGCTATGGTCACATTGACAGACCTGACTGCCGGACCTGAGGATTGATCAAGTTGAAACATTTGGACCTGCTGTAACATTGAACAGTAACCTTTACCCAGATCTTGGACCTCAGGCTCTTCAGTTACAGAAAGAGACCATCCACAAGAAGGTCGTTCCTTGGAGGCTCAGCTGGGACTCTTTAGTGTGTTTCTCCATGCTGCTGAAGCACTCACGCCCAAGACTTCCTGAGTAAACATCACCTGGCTTTATTAGCTTCAATCTACATGGCAGGTTGAGCCAGAGACCTAGGACCCCTACCTTGTGGCAAACGGCAGATGCCAGGTCAGAACCCGTTAAGTTGCTTGGCTGGAAGCTGTGATGACGCATGCAGTGTGGGGACAGGTCCAGTTTCCCTCACACCTGTTCCTTCCCTATATTTGCTGAGGAGCCACCGGCCTAGGGTTCTTTTCTTTTCAAGGGATTGGAAGGTTTGGGGGCTGAGAATGCAACTCGGTTGGTAGAGTGTTTGCCTGACATGAATGAAGGCTGGGCTTGATCACCAGCATCACCCACCAGGCACAGGTGAATGCTTATAATCCCAGCACTGAGAGGCAGGAAGATCAAAAGTTCAGGGTCATTCTTAGCTCCACAAGGAATTTAGGTGAGTCTAAGCTGCATGAGACCCTGTTGAGAGAAAGAAGCAGACAGAGAGAGAGAGAGAGAGAGAGAGAGAGAGAGAGAGAGAGAGAGAGAGAGAGAGAGAGAGAGAGAGAGGAGGCCTTTAAAGTTTTCACAGATCGGGCTGGAGAGATGGCTCAGCGGTTAAGAGCACTGACTGTTCTTCCAGAGGTCCTGAGTTCAAGTTCAATTCCCAGCAACCACATGGTAGCTCACAACCGCCTTGAATGAGATCTGGTGCCTTGTGCTGAAACACAGGCAGAAGACTGTATACATAATAAATAAACAAAATAAAAAGTTTTCACAGATCTCACCCAGTGAGTATCAAAACCTTCACTTGCAGAACCCACACTCCAACTCAAGCCTGGGGATGGCTCCGAGAAGAGCTGCTGCGGAAAGAGGGTTTCAAATGGACTAGAAGGTCCAAAATCTACGATGGAGAGGAGACAGGTCAAGGGCCTCAGCCAGAGCAGGCCTGGCCACCATGGTGCATGTACCCCGTAACTCAACCCACTTGAGCTTGCTTTGGGGGACCCTTCAGATGCAGCCTATTGGAAAGCTGTCAGAGCCAAATCTGAGCACAGAACAGGTGTGAGCTTCCTTCCATAGCCCTTGCTTCTCCCACTTTGTAATCAAGATTCTGTTGGCGTGGCCTCCTCTAACGCAGCGTTCTAGACGTTCTCACATCTTGAGATCAAGTTGTTGCAGTCTGATCAACTCCTGGCCGCCTGGTAGCACTTTCTGGATTCCTCTGATTTTAGTTATAATTTGCCAAGGTCTTAAGATCTTTTTCACAAGCACATACTAGAAAGATCCCTGGTCTTTGCAGTATCAAGCCTGGACTCTGGTCTAGCTTTTTCGACTATGCTGTGTGATGTTAGCCCAGGATTCTAAAGGCTAGCTTGGCTGTGGTTGTGGGACCCTTGTTTGTTCCCATGATCAGAAAAGACTCGGCAGTGCTCACATCCCTAATGTCCAATCCCCCATTCCCGATACATTGCAAATGAATATCACACCCCCTCTTTGCTTCCAATTTCTTGATAAGCAAGTGCCACAGAGCAGGTATCACAGCTGCCTGGCATTGCTCTCATAACCCACATCTGGTGAATGAGGAAGAGAGACCCTGTTGCTATAGCACAGATACAAGTGCATCTCTCTACCCCATTCTTACACACACACACACACACACACACACAACACACACACAAAAACCACCACCACCCACCACACCTTTAACTATGTGGCTTCACCAGTCTTACAACCACAAGGGGGCAGCAGAGAGTCAAGAATACAAAGAGGCAGCTTTGTGAGCTGGTTGGAAAAGTTGGCCCTTTCCCTCCCACACCCAGCCAGCCCTGCAAAAGCTGTTGCTCTTTGTCCAGCCCACCTGCCATTTGTTGGGCAGGTGAAGTCCTGCCCCATGGCATGCAAGGGGAAAATCACAGAAGAAGCCCACTGTAACTCAATGTGGAGCAAGTGTGTGCCCTTCCTACCATCAGCATATACAGAACGCCATTGTCCTTGGCCAAGGTCAGACCTGAGGAATTATGATTTCAACTCAGGAAAAGCAAATCAGACTGGGGATGGCGGGATGCTAGGCTAACAGTACAGACTATGACCTCCCTCCTAGCCTGATGGAAATCAGGCTCTGTTCCACCCGTGGGGTTCTAGTTAGAGCCCAATTCTAGGCTTAGTGGGGAGAGTCCTCCACACCTCCCTGGGTGCTTCATGCAAAATAAAGTCTCTTTGCACAGTAGCTGGTCCTAGACATTCAGAGCTCTTTCCTGAGTCCTGAGCAGAGAAGGGAACCCTACAGGCAGAGTGACACACATGAACACACACACTGCATGCATTGCCCACTGAGGCCAGAAGGGGGTGCTGGAACTCCCCTGGAGTTAGACAGCTGTGAGCCACCGTGTAGTGCTGGGAATTGAACCCAGGTCCTCTTGAAGAGCAACCAGTGCTCTTAACTACTGAGTCGTCTCTCCAGCCCCCACGGTAGCAGATTTTTTGTGGGTTTTTGTTGTTTTTAATGTGTGGGGGGGGCGTGCATAGGTACACATGCATGCCACAGTGTATATGTGGAGGTCAGAGGACAATCTCAGATGCCCGTCCTCACCTTCTACCCTGTCTGAGACACGGTTATGTACACCAGGCTAGCTGTCCGAGAGCTTCCAGAGATTTCTGCCTTTGCCTGCCATCTCCCCCACAGGCATGCAGGGGAATTCGGATGAGTACCACTGCATCTGGCTTTATGTGGGTCCTGGGGATCCAAATTCTAGTCTTCAGTGTTGCATAGTGGGGGCTTTACCCACTAAGCCATCTCCCCAGCTCTGTTGTTTAATTTTCATTTCGTTTGGAGGTAAGGCCTCACTCTATTGCCCAGGATGGTCTGAAACTCATGGAACTCTTCCTGCCTCAACCTTCATGCTGGGATGCTTAAAGGCATGAGTCACCACACCCAGCTCTGAGAAACCACGTTTTTTGTTTAGGTCTTTTTTTTTTTTTTTAGGTTGATTGGTTGGTTTTTGTTGTTTTGTTTTGTTTTGTTTTGTTCAAGATAGGTTTGTTTTTGGGTTTTGGGTTGGGTTTTTTTTTTTTCAGGATAGGTTTTCTCTGTGGAGCTCCGCCTGTCCTGGAACTCTGTTGACCAGTCTGACCTTGAACTCATAGAGATCCACCTGCCTCTGCCACTGGAGTGCTGCGTGCCGCCACCACCTTTTACTGGAAGGGCTGTGTGTTCATTGCAGTGAGGACTGAGTTTGTGTTTTGGGTTTTTTTTATATTTTTTTAATTTATTAATTTTTATTTTGTATGCATTGGTGCTTTGCCATGGGTGTCAGATCCTCTAGCACTGGAGTTACAGGCAGGTGTGAGCTGCCATGTGGGTGCTGGGAATTGAACTCAGGACCTCTGAAAGAGCAGTCAGTGCTCTTAACCACTGAGCCATCTCTCCAGCCCCATTGGGGCTTTTTGTTGTTCTTGTTGTTGCTGTTTTTGGTTGGGTTTTTTTGTTTTGTTTTGTTTTGTTTTTGAGACAGGGTTTCTCTGTGGCTTTGGCCTGGAACTCACTCTGTAGACCATGCTGACCTTGAACTCACAGAGATCCTCCTGCCTCTGCCTCCCAAGTGCTGGGATTAAAGGCATGTGCCATCACCACCTAGCTGAGGACTGAGTTTTATGTTTAATCCCATTCTTCAGATTAGGAAACTGAGACTTGGAAATCACTTGCCCAACAAATGGCAGGGAAACTGAATTTCTGGTCCTTTCCAGTCTTACGTCTCCAGCATTCTCAGGCAGGTAAACAAATGTGGGTATGAACCCCGGGGGCCTGAAAAACTGTGTTACATTCAATGTGGCTACATATACAGCTCCCCAAGGAGCAGATGAAAGAGGCCCAGGGTCACTAGGACCTCCAGTGCCTGGTCAAAAAACCTGAGGGAATGGTTTCCCCCTTTTAAAGAATGGCTTAACAGTTAAGAGCACTGGCGATTCTTACAGAAGGCCCAAGTTGGCAGTTTACAACCATGAATAACCCGACCAGAGCATCAGACACCCTCTGCTGGCCCCATAGGCACCAGGCACACATGCAGCAATTACTCCTGGTGGGAAAGGCTTTTGATGTCTCCCTGTTACCTCTAGGGTGAAGTCCAAGAGCATTGCAGTGATGCTTGTGTGTTGCACAACCTGATCAACAGTACACAGTGGTCCTGAGGCTAACCTCGTTTATTTTTTTTAAAGATTTACCGTGTTCTGTGCTTTAGAAGCACGATTGTGGGGCAAGAGATGGGATCTGAGGCCAGGCTGGGAGGAGCGTGAGAGGGTAAAGTATCTGTGAGAACCCGGAGTTCAGAGCAGGACAAGAAACGCCTAGAAGAGGGGATGGGCTCTAACCCTGCTTCGTCTGGGCCTAGGTCCCTGGTTACCATGAATTTAGGAGAAGCATGTGGAAAAAGCCAGACTGGAGATCCTGTTACCTTCTGAGCAGGTTACCACAACATATAACCAGGCTGGGTGGTGGTGGTGCACGCCTTTAGTGCCAGCACTTGGGAAAGGCTTCTCTGTGTAGCTTTGGAGGCTGTCCTGACACTCTCTCTGTAGACCAGGCTGGCCTCAAACTCACAGAGATCCGCCTGCCTCTGCCTCCTAAATGGTGGGACCAAAGGCGCGCGCCACCACTGCCCCACACAGCCAAGCTCTGCCAGATGCCCTCCACGCCTCACGGTCACCGCCTCACCATGTGCTCCCGCAGGTTTACCCCAGTGATTCAGGGAGCGGGGAGAATTCACACTTCTTAGAAAGCATCAGTCCTGCTGGGCAGTGCCCACAGAGACAGAAAGATGACTCAGTGGGTAAAACACTCACTCGGGAGGCAGAAGCAGGAGGACCAACAGCTTAGTCTACGGGGCTACGTAGTGAGACCCCTGACACCAACCGAAGGATAAAAAATACTGTGTGCTGAGCTGCAGTATAAGGAGTAAAGAAGATACGCAGAGCCTGGGACACACCCTCTCTGTCTCCAGCCCCAAGCCGCTCAGGACACTTGAAAAACCCACCCCTTCTACTTCTACCTGGAAAGTGGCACATCTCCCCCTCGGCCTCCCACTCCAGGGACCCTCCAAACATCAGCGTTCCTTTCACTGCGATTCCCCAGGGAAGCACACTGTCCCACCCGAGACCCAGCAGGGCCAGGGCAGGAGGAGAGTGGGCAATTGCCTGGTTGTGCTGTCTTAGCAGCCACTAGGAGGCGCTTGCCCAACTGTCTCCTTTTTTGTTCATTTATTCATTCAGCAAACATTCACTGAGTATCTACTGTGTGCCAGACTCAGGAGGGCAAACGGGAAACAAGTAAGGACACGAGTGTTTTGGATAAACAGAAAAGTAAAATGTTTTGGAAAAGCGCACTGAACGAAACACACAAACTTTAAAAAGGAAGGTGGAAGGTCTGTGCGGGCATGGCGGCTGCTGTCTACATCAGGAGTCCAAAGGAAGACCATCACCGCTAGTTCAGGACCAGCCTGGGCTACCTAGAAAGTTCCAGACCAGCCTGAGCTACAGAGTGAGACCTTTTCAAAGGAAGAAAGGAAGGGAAAGAAGGAGGGAACAAAATAAAGAGAAACGGCATAAAAGGAAAGTGGGGAGAGGCGCTACGCGTACGCGCGGCAGAGGGGTTACCCAAGGAGACAGCAATTGAGCAGAAGGCTGAAGAGCTGACATTGGGAAAAAGTGATTCGCCGCTCTCTGCCCCGGGGCGCTTCGGCAGCAAATGTGCCCTGTGTTACTTAAAAAATGAAATAAAAGTGATTCAGGCGGAGGGAGCGACGTGCAAAGGTCCCGAGGCTGGTGTGGAGGACAGTGAAGAGGCTGGAGATCAGTGAGAGAAACCCTGGGCAATCAGCAGGAGGCTCCTGAGGATGTAAACAGGGTCAGAGGTAATCCTTCCCACTGCCCTCCTCTGTTCCTGAGCCCAGCGTATGGGAGCCACGATTAACGTCTGGGTTTGTGACCCCAGGCACCCCCTGGGTGCTCACATATCCAAGCCTTTCACACAGGCCTCTCTCCTTCCATCTCCCCTGGTGACTCCTCCTGACAGCCCTGCCTTCCAGATGCCTGAGTGTCCCTATGCATCCAGGTACCCAAAGATCCCCGCTCCAGCCTCATGGTGAATTGTTGGGCTAAGAATACTGCGGTCTGTCCTCACCTGCTTCTGCCACCAACCTATCTGTGTCTCACACAAGCAGGTGTCTAGGCCTGTCCATGCCCCACCCCCACCCCACCCACCCCCACCCATCTTCACACTGGCTCAGCTACAAAAAAAAAAAAAAAAAAAAAAGACTGCTCATGTAGGCTGCTGCTACTTCCAGCCCTGGTCTTCTTGGCGACCAAGCTCGACAGAGCTGGTCCTGCTCCACCTGCCTACATCAGCTGTCTCTTCTCTGATGTGACACTTCCCTGCTCTCCCCAAAGTTGCCTGTGTCCCCCACAATCTGTACAGAGTGGGATTGGAAGTGACCGTGCCTCAGCCTGTGGGGTCTTTTTCCTTCTTAGAGGCCCAAGAACAATCCCCAAGAAAAACTACAAGAAGCCGGGTGTTGGTGGCGCACGCCTTTAATCCCAGCACTCGGGAGGCAGAGGCAGGCGGATCTCTGTGAGTTCGAGGCCAGCCTGGTCTACAGAGCGAGTTCCAGGACAGGCTCCAAAACAATACAGAGAAACCCTGTCTCGAAAAAAAAAAAAAAAGAACCTCTCTGCTAGAGCCAAGGAGGCCAAGGGTGAGACCTGGAAGCCACACCAGGGAACTAGGGGACAGGAGTGGTCAGTCCCTGCTTAGTGAGCATCCTGCAGTTGAGCTCTGCCTCAGAGGTGGTACAGGGAGTGCTGCTCACCCAAGTCACCAGAGTAGGTGTCCACAGCTGCACCCCATCTCCCATTACCACTGTCCCCCAGCCAACCCTGTCCGTTCCAGGTTACCAGGGAAAGGGAACTAGCAACCCCTTTTATCTCCATGCCCTGCTTTCCTTAGGTGTCCCCTGCTTTTCCTGGATTGGGAGTGCTGACTTTTCAGACAGGTCTCCAATCACAGCGACAAGTGACATCTGATTACAATATGTAGAACAGGCTCCCAGGTCACAGAGGATCACGGGGAGGAAGGTTGAGGCTGGGATGCTTATGAGGAAACTGAGATTCCCTTCTTGGGGGGTCTTAGTCTCATTGATTAAAAAAAAAGTTAAGAATGGACTCAATAGAAGTTCAAGGACAATTTTATTAGTTTCAAAGAAAATTGCCCTGGGCAGGCAAGCTGTAACCTCAACAGCTGTCCAAAGAATGGAGGAGAGAAGGAAGAAGGCCATGCCATTTAAGCTGGCACGGAGGGCAGTCCCAAGGCAGACAAGCTGTCAGGTGGTGGGAAAGGAGACTTCAGAGAAAGTAAAGAAGTCCAAACTTATAGTAGAAACCCAAAGTGTTAAGGAAAGCAAGCTTAGAAGGGAGATAGAATGAAGAGAAGGAGAAGTTACTCAAAGAGCAGACAGATGCTGGGCGGTGGTGGCACATGCCTTGAACTCCAGCACTTGGGGGGCAGAGGCAGGAGGATCTATGTGAGTTTGAGGCCAACCTGGTCTACATAGTGAGGTCCAGGACAGGCTCCAAAGCTACATGGAGAAACCCTGTCTCAAAAAACCAACACCTGCCCCCTTCCCTCCCACAGACTAGAGAGAGCACACAGCTGCAGCCTAGAGTTACGGCACAGGCAGGCATTCTGGGAAGGGCAGGCACAGAATCTCATTTAAGGACTAATTATTCTGCCCCTCGTTGGTTTGAGACTCATGAGGCACATCATCAAACTAGCACTACGCTGGCTTCAAATTTCTGATCCTCCTGCTTCAGCTTTCCCGGGATTGCAGGCCAGGGCTTCCATGCCCAGTGTGACTTTATTTCAGTTCTAACAGCTTCCTCCCTTGTCACTGAACAACATTTTCTGAAGGCATTGCTGATTAACCAGCTGGCTTGCTCTATCTTTGTTGTATGCTGTCAGGAAAAGATTCATCCTGGCTGGTCTGATTTGATCCCAGGTTGGGGGATGGGTAGGTGACAAATGTCAAGGAGTTAGTGCTAATAAACCCTTTAGGATCAGTTTAAGCAACTGAGGTCTAGAAATGACTCATAGGTCAGACATTTCACTTGCCTTCCGGGTACTGTTCTAACATCTCAAAAATGTTCACATTTCCTTGCCAGAAGCTGTACTTCTGTAGGATGTTTCAGACAGTTTGATTATACGATTTTACAACACAAATTCCAACTGATGACAGTAGTTAGCTACAAGTCTTTTAAAAAACACAACCAACAAGGGGGCTGGAGATGCCTCAGTGGTACAGAGCACTGCCTATTCTTCCAGAGGACCCAGGTTCAATTCCCAGCACCCACAAGATGGCCTAGGTTCAATTTCCAGCATCCATAAGAGGGCTCACGACAACCTGCAACCCCAGTTCCAGGTCTCTATAGGTACCAAATATCCAAGTGGTGCTCAAACATACATGCAGGCAAGACACCCATACACATAAAATAGGTAAGTTTTTTTAAAAGCGGGAACAAAACTATTTTGAAAATTAAGCAGCTATGCAGATTTACAAATATCTAATATCTTTCAATTTAGAAAGCTCACATAGTTTAAGAGCCATCTATGCATAGATTCAGCACCCGCAACAATGAGCTTCATAACACAGAAAAAGTATATGGAAGCTACTTCTTTTTGGGGTGGGGGCATAGGGTCTAATGTCCTACAGACTTTCCTGAAGCCGGCTCTTATGGGGGCACTTTCTTAATTGAGGCAGGTTCCCTCTACTCTGATGTCTCTAGCTTATGTCAGGTTGACATAAAACTGGCTAGTACAATCACCAACAGTCAAACTCGGGAATCCCTCCCAAATGTAGGGAACACTGTGAGTTACTGTAAGTAGACTGTGGACGAGTGTCTTATCTACGCCTTAGCAAAAGGAACGGTAAAATGCTTGTTTTGTCAGAGGAAACAGGTCAAAAAGCAGCTGGTGCCGCTGATCTGGGAAGAGGAGAAAATGTCCTGGAGCAAAATGATCCCAGATGGGGGCTTCCTTCTTCTCCACCCAGGGTTAGCCCACTTCAAAATGAGTGGTAGAGGTACCCCAAACATGTGTCTCCAACCCAACTTGTGCTCTGGCTACCTGTCTTCAGTAAGCCAGTTACAAGAGCTAGGGAGAGGACAAAGAGATACGGAACGCCCCCAAGTCTGTGTTCCAGGGGACTTAAATGAGATTACAGTTTAAGTAGAGGATCAAAGAGAGACACTTGTAAGCAGTCATGGCCAAGGGGTAGTGCTGCCCACCAGGGAGCCATCCTTGTCTGGGATTTGGCCTGATAAGTAGTTAGAGATGTGTGAAATCTCTTTCTAAAAGACTCGTTCCCCTCTGAATGGCACCGTTCCCCTCTCCCAGCATACTATTCCTGGAGAATCTTCCATCTCTTCGGAGTCCATTGTACCGATCAATAGTCCAGTTGAGGGCCACAAGTGTCTCTTTAGGATCTCTTCATTTCTGCTAGGCCTATAATGTAACAAAAGGCCTCATCCCACCCACCTCTCGCCGACAGAGCAACCTAGTCTGCCTGATTCCAGAGTCTGACTCCCAAGCTGTCCCCCAGAAAGTCACCCAAGGTCAGTTCTGGTCTCTAACTCACACTACATACTCCAGCTTCTCTCCAGGCCCAGGATCCAATGATATCAGCTTAGAGGAAAAAAAAAAAAAGAAAGAAAACATCATCCGTGGTCATGGTTGGGTGCCAAGGTCCCAATCCTGGCTCTGGATTCCTGTCCCATCCAGGCCTCAACTTCCCCATCCATATAGCCCAGACTATCTATAACTGGGCTGAATTCTGGTACAGTGATTTCCCAACCTCCTGTCCCTGTCATCCCTAGTGCATCTAAAGCCTTCCTCCCTTGGCCTGGGTGGTCTTTAGGAAGACAGTTCTGGCCCCAGTTTCAGAAATTAGAGTTGGCAAAGGGTCCAAGAGAATGAGGGGATGGAGCCAGCCATAGAAGCCACTAATCTCCATTCTTTCCCCCTAACTCCACCCCAGGGGACTACACAGCCGCCTCCGCTGAAAGCAATTTGTCATGCCCTGAATTAAGTGATTCCAACAAGGGTTTAATTTCAGTTTAATGGCTCTGTTTTTATGTGTAATTAAATACCATCGCATGGTGAAAATATGTTGTTTGCACTTTAGAGACTGTGTAAGGGCCCGGGAAGCCTTGTCCTGGGGAGTTTCGGCTCACAGGCTCCTGTCAGCCTGGCTGGGATTGGGAGATGACCTGAGGGGGAGTGGTGGTCTTCATGGCGCCTGCCACTCAGAGGAGTATGTTTCTAATTATCTGCATAACCCCTACTTCTACCCTTTGACCTCAACCCTCCCCAACCCCTGGGGCCTCAGACACAGAGTGGGCAGGATCTAATCAGACCCTTGGTTGACTAAGGTGCTATCTGTCCCACAGTACCATGTGTCCAGAGGCTGGTCCCTTTGTCTCCCCTCCTGTAGTCCTCCCAGACTTACAACTGCCCTGTCCATTCCCTCCCACCTCCCTGTGAGGACCCAGCCTCTCAGCTGCTACTAAGCCTCCCAACTCCTTCAGCCTACTCCATCTGTGCCCTCTCCTAGAGCAGAGGTGGCGCTATTGCTACCATAAAGGCCTGAAACACACTGGGGATTTCTTTTTTTCGGGGTGGGGGTGGGGTGTGGTGGAGGGGGGTGGGGGGAGGGGGGGCGGGAGATGGTTCGAGACAGGCTTTCTCTGTGGCTTTGGAGGCTGTCCTGGAACTAACTCTTGTAGACCAGGCTGGTCTCGAGCTCACAGAGATCCGCCTGCCTCTGCCTGGGATTAAAGGCGTGCACCACCACCCCCAAGCCAGTAGGGATTTCCTTAACTAGGAATGTTTTGGGGTTATTTGCCAAACAGCCATGTGCCTTCCAGGAAGGAGGGCTCTGGAGGTGCGCAAGTCCTTGCATACCTCATGACATCCCTGGAGCAGCTTGGTGGCCGAGGGTTAAAGGGCTGGGATGATAGGCTTTTCCTGGAAGGAGCTAGGAAATGGCAGAGCCTGAAACTCAGGTCCCTTCTAGGTGATAGGACAGAGGGCTGGCCACCCTCAGCAGATCAGGGTTTGATCTAAGAGATGGGAAACGGAAACCAAATGCCAGGGCATGGGTGAGCCAAGGGATCCCCATGTCAAACCAGAAGGAAATACGTGTGTGTGTGTGTGCGCGCGTGTGTGACAGAGACAGAATGAGGATGCAGTGTGTGAATGTATAGGTATGCACATGTTGTTGCACACCTGTGGAGGTCAGAAGAAAACCTGCAGGAGTAGATCCTCTCCTTCCACCATGTGAGTCCCCGGGAACTGAACTCAAGTCTTCAGGCTTTGGTGGCAAGTATCATTACCCACTGAGCTACCTTGCTAGTCCAGATAGAAGTTTCTTGTGGAGGTAGAGCAGAGCGGACAGGACCTCAGTTCAAGGTACAGTGCCCCCACAAGACCATAAAAGTCTGGTCCCTGCCTCCTCTCTTGCTACTAGCGGCACCATTCAGGGACAAGTCAGGAGGGTATCTCAGAATCTGGAAATGGTGTGTAAACCAGTGTTGCTTTTATTTGCTTTGATACTTGGGACCTGGCCTAAGACCATGGAACAACCTATCCAGGAAAGGAGGGGTATTTGTGTGAAATGTGGGACCCCTCCAAAGCATACAACCTCTGCTATCTGTTGCAAACACCCCCTCAAGCCCTACAAAGGAAACATAATCTGTGGATGTTACATCATCTTTCCTGTCACTCAAGAGAGCCTCCAATTTGACAGACTCATAGAGCCTGATAGGTATGTATCTTGTGTACATGTGTACCTGTAAAATCCCATACTCCTCCAGTTAAGGAATCACCAAGCCACATTCACACACGCACATGCTCGCACCCGTGTACACCCACACTTGCACACGCATGCACACGTACACACACACACCACTGTATGTGTCATTAAGCGAGGCTCTGCCTTTTTTGGAGGTTCCTGAGAAGAAAGTCACCCATCTTCAAGGGTGCAAGGCTAGAGCCCAGCAAGAAGAGCTAAGGAAGAGGGATGAGAAGATATGCCTTGGGGAAACACTTCCCTGTATTTGGCTGACTGGACCCAAAACTTAATCTTCAGGCTGCACCACCTGACTACCTCAACATGCCTTGGCCTGGGTCACAAAAGATGGAGGCCAGGGACTAAGGGAACAATTCTCAACAGGATAATGTTGGTGCCTCAAAGCAATCAGACAGCTGCAGGCTAATCTGCTGAGGAGGAGCTGGAGGTAATAAAGAAAATCCAGAGGCAGGCAGACCTCTATGAGTTTGAGGCCAGTCTGACTTACAAAGCCAGTTCCAGGACAGTTAGTGCTACACAGAGAAACTCTGTCTCAAAAAACAAAACAAAACCAAAAAAGTTGGGAGCCAATGAAGTTAGAAGCAAGCCCAGGAGTCTCTGAGATCAGGACGGGACTGGAGGACAAGGACACAGACAGAACCCCATCCTCCAGGAAGCAAGAGACTCAACAGTCTCCAGGGTTCTTCTGACCTCCAGGGAAGAAACACGTATCAGAAGCCAGCCCTTACACACACACACACACACACACACACACACACACACACACACACGAAGATGGCTATGAATCTGAGTGGGATCACACTCTGAAGCATAGGATGGTGTCGAGAGTCAAGGGTTTCCACTCTTTCAGTCTTTCAGAATTGCATGTTGTAGCATATCCATTCCCCAGTCCTGAACAAGGACACCAGAGCTATGGAATGTTCTGTGATTTATCACCATGCTGTCCCTCGAGTGTGGCTCGTCCTCTCCATCCCCATCTAAACTAATAAACTCACCCAGTGCAAACCAGAGGAAATGTCCCAGCTCCACTGAGTACCTGATTTAGAAGCCAACTACGGCCAACCTTAGCCATTCCTCCAAAGTCACAGGGTCCCACCTCCAGTGTGGATGCCTTGGGAGACCGTTGAGGAGAGGGTTTTTGGTTTGCAGCAGTCCCCTACCAAGCACCAAAGGTCTGGGGATCACACAGGGCCCACCTCCCTCCATCCTCGATTCATCCTTGTCTCTAACCGTTTAAAAAAAATCAGCCAAACACAGTTATCTGGACACTTTTTGGTTTTGTTCTGTTTTGTTTTTTTTAAAAAAGAAAAAAAATGAATGAAAAGACATCACAGCCAACAAGCAGGTCTCTAAATCTATCCAGGCAAGCCAGAAAATGCCCAGGAGGGTAGTGGGTAGGACAGGAGATAGTGAGGGAGGGGGAATAGGGGGAGGGAGGCAGGGCCACAGGCAGTGGGCAGATGGAAAAATAGGGTCATCCTGGAGCGGTCATGACCAGCAACCACAATTAGAACCCAGGACAGAACTCGAGTCCTCCTCTCCATCAGACACACACAACTCAATCCTGCATCCTTTCTTCTCACCTGACTCCCTGCCCCCTGTCCTTCAGGCCTTCCTCTGACCCCATTCCTCTTCCACACAAAGCTCCCTCTGCAAGGTGACCCAGACCCAAAGCTGGGCCCTGTTCCCCAATCTCTGCCCCTGGAAGGTCTGAGGAATGAGAACAGGGGTCCCCAACTCCACACCATCCCACACTGACTAAGATGAGGAGACAGAGAGCAGTCAATGGTCACAACTTTCTTTCTCTCTGACTCCAAGAATGAGGTTTCTCTTCTACAGGCCTCTGGTGACCTTATAGGAATACCTCGCATGCCACAATCAGAGGAAATTAGAATGAGGCCTCCCAGGGCTGAAAACTAAAGCTGGCATGTAGTATGTTGTCCATACACATTTTCAGATGGCTGAATGAATGAATGAATGAATTCAAGATTGATTTGAAAACATACTGGGGCTTCCTGTTGCTACACTCAAACCTCTTGGGCTATCTAAGCCCATAGTGGGTACTCTAGGTTCAGGCTTACCCCATGGGCGGGCCACACTTGTGCCCATAAACACACACACACACACACACACACACACACACACACACACACACACACACACACATCAAGGGAAACTTTGGGCAGGGCCAGAGGCAGAGAGCCAGGACTCAGATCCAGCTCCATGTCAGGTCAACTCTACAGCCCCCTGGAGGACAGGGGCCTAGTAGGGAGCGCTGAGGACCCCACCTGCTGGCAGGCCTCACTCTTGGAAGCTGTCAGCCAGTTGGTGGCAGTCCAGCTCTCCCTTGGGTTCCAAGCCCCCTGGAAGCTTCACCCCTGTCTTCCGATCCACACACCAGCACTTGCCACGTTGTCCATCCAGGGCGGGGTGACACTGCCAAGACAAGGGCATGAGAGGTCAGCTCCCAGGAAGGCCAAAAGAGCCCGGGTCGTCCACACCACGTCCAGCCTGGCCCCCAGATCAGACAATTGCCCTTCCAAAATGATATCTGAAGGCAAGGGCCCCTTTTGAGCACCAGTCCCCAGAGCTCACTGCAGTAGGGAGACCTGTACAAGGAGAGTTCTAGACAGCTTCTTGCCAGGGACCTAAGAAGGCCCCTAGACTTAAAGGTATTGATGGATTGTAAGGCAGGGTTCATTGAAGATATTTCAGGTGTGTCGTGACTAGGCTGGGATTTGAAGCATGGGATGATAGCTGGGAGCAGAATCTGGATCCAAGTCGGGGTGAAGGTAGTAGCATCAGGACCACAGCTGAAGTTGTGTCAGGGACTATGGTTAAAACGCTAAAACACAAGCCAGGTAAAGTGGGAAGCCCAGGTCCGAAGCAATTGGTCTAGATGTGGTAGCACAATGCCTGTGACCCCAATACTTAAGAAGCAGAGGCAGGGGGATTGTTGCAAGAAACTTAAATTAGAATAAGCCAAGGCCAGAAGAACTTAGGTGGGGCTAAAATTCAGGTCAGAATTAGACCAGAGTGGGGGTGGGGGCATAGAAGCATATTTCAAAGCCAGACTCAAAGTTGGAATGAAGATTGGCTCAAGACTCAGAATTGGTGTGGGGATAAAGGGTCAGGTGTCACAGCTTCTTGTTGCAATAAAAATTAGATGTGAAAGTACACGTGGCATTATATAACATGAAAAACAAATCCCAGTGTAATCCCAGTATGTTGGATTTCAGTTAATACTTTATCAGTTCCATTAAACACCCCACTACTGTTCGGTATGAATAACAGTGTGATGAAGGCACAGTATAAACTAATTCTGCAGCCGGGCGTTGGTGGCGCACACCTGTAATCCCAACACTCGGGAGGCAGAGGCAGGCGGATCTCTATGAGTTCAAGACCAGCCTGGTCTACGAGTCGAGTTGCAGGATGGCCAGGGTTGTTACACAGAGAAAACCTGTCTCAAAAAGAAAAGAAGGAAAAGATAATTCTGCACGTTCTCCTTGCTTTTCCACAAACCCCAAGACTGTTTTTAGAAAGTCTAATGTTTTTGTTTGTTTAATTGGGGGGTGTTGTTAAGAACCGAGGCAGGAATTTGCGTCGAGATGAAGGCTGAAGAGAGGCCAGGCACTGGCTCTGGACCCTTCTCTGGCTCGTCACTCGTTACACGCAGCGCCGCCACACCCTCCTCTTTCCACAGTGGGTACAGACCCACTACAGGAGTGTCACCCTCCTCGTGAGGCCTCTGCTGGCTGAGTAGCAGCCCATAGTGGGGTGTTTCCATAGTGGGAGGGCCACATATGTACCCGTATTTGCACAACCTAGAGGAGAACCAGGCCAAGGCTCCTTAGACCACACTCAGCACGAGGCTCTCCAGTTCTCTCCTCAGACACGCCACCCTCCTCGTGGCCAGAGATGAGATGGCGCGGGCTGCTCCTGCTGTACATGCCAGCATGCCGGGCATTCTGAAGGAGGGAGTGAATGTGACGCCACTACCTGATGCTTTCCCTCCCGACCTCTTTCTTCTGCTTCCCTCCCATGTGACTGTCTCGGGCCAGCAGACCCAACTCTACCTCTATCTTTACTGCACCCCGGGATTCTGAGCCCAGCTGCGGAAGCATGAGCTCTTTCCTCCACGACTTCTCATAAACTTGGGACCTATTCCTACGACCGGATGAAGCTTCAGACATCAGAGACAAGGAGCACTACTTTGAGGAAAGGAGGGGGCGGGGGCGTTGAGAGATGGAGAATCCTGAGGAGCTGCAAACATCCCTGGAAGGAAGGCAAGCAAGTTCTGTTACGAACTCACTCCACGGTGTGGGATGGCCAGGATCTGTCTAGTCCTTTTTGAGTCTGTCTTTCATCTTCAAATGAACAAGGTGGACAGAACGTGCTGAGCGTCTTAGGCTACAGTAGGGCTTAGGGAGACCCAAAGGATTGGTTTGGGTTTGGGGAGCTTCCCTTCCTAAGATATCCCTTTGTGAGCCTCCTGCAGAGAGAGCCAGGAGCTCCTCAGGATGAGGCGAGGACCTCCCAGCAGGAGGGGAGACCCACCTGTTTGGGGTGGAAGTTGCCGTTGCGGTCACAGTTAGGAATGGGGATGATGAAGAGGTCCTCGTGGGTACGGCTCTGAGAGGCAGCCAGCCGCTCCAGGGCCCGGTGCAGCTCACTCTGGCAGGAACCCTGGGGCTGGGGAGCGAAGAACAAAACTGCTTAGCAGAGAAGAAAGGCAGGAAGACCAAACTGGGGCTCTGAGCTTAAAGGGGGCTAAAGGCCCTCAACAAAGAGTCAAGGCCTGAGTACCAGGCGGGGCACAAGAAGCGAAAGCAGAAACTCAGACTCAGCTACCAACGGTGGACACTAAGGCATGCCTAACAGAGCAGGCGGTGGTGGCGCATATATGCAATCCCAGTACTCTGGAAGCAGAGGCAGGAGGATTATTGCAAGTTCAAGGTTAGCCTAGTATACATAGAAGTTCTAGGCCAGCCTGAGCTACAAGTGAGATCCTGTATCACAAGAAATAATCAGGAAAAGAAAAAAGAGATTTTTAAGGGAGGGAGTGGTAAGGAAAGGGGCCTTGGGAGCTTCCAGGCCTAAGCAAAAGGAATAAACAAAGTGACACCCACTGGAACAATTAGCCAGACCCTAGAGCAGGATCCCAAATCCTCTTGCTACAGCCAGCTTATTTTAAATCCTTTTGTTTCTAAGACTTGGACAAAGAATCTAAGAAAAAGGACCAAGAGCTAGGCGGTGCTGGTGCATGCCTTTAATCTCAGCACTTGGAGGCAGAGGCAGGCGGATCTCCAGGTTCAAGGCCAGCCTGGTCTACATGGTGAGTGCCAGGACAGCCAGGGCTACACAGAGAAACTTTGTCTCAAACACCAGGAAAAAAAGAAGAAAGAAGAAAGAAGGAGAAGGAGAAGGAAGGAAGGAAGGAAGGAAGGAAGGAAGGAAGGAAGGAAGGAAGGAAGGAAAAAAAGACCAAGAAATACTAGGGAGTCTGGACCAGACCTGCTTTTACCAATCACCTCAGCTATGCCATATTTACATGCCCAGCGGAAAAAGAATCACAAAGAAAGAAATGATTCTCCTTGGACTCTCATCAGAGACATCTTGCACACACAGGAGACTTCAGTGTTTGCTGGGTGGACATAGCCCAGATCTAGTAATGGAATTTCTACAAGCATACACATCCATGGATCAGAGGTGCTCACCACAGGACGGGGTTCCTCCCGTGGTGTCCCCACGACCTTCATCTTGCTCCGATCTCGCATCTTGGCCATATGCTTCTGCAGGCACCTATGATCATGGGCACTGCAGGGGTTGAAGCTGTTGTTGGGATGGTCGCTCTCATCCTTGTCTGTAAGCCATGGGAGAAAGGCAGAGGTCAGCATCAGAAAGAACAGAGGTTTACACTCCTCCAACCTCCCACCTGCTTCCTCCCCCCCCAGGAGGCTCCATAGCGCCAGAGAGTCTGCCAGAGTCTCCGTTGGAAGGAAATATGAGCAGCCCCCATCTCCACCCCACTCCTCTGGATGTCTTTGGAAGAATATTCCTCTTGAAGTCCTTGATTTGTTCCCCACCCCACCCAGTTCAGGATTCAGATAAGTCACCAGCTGCAGCCGCCCAGATGGCAGAGGACATCCCTTGGGCCCTGCAGGGAGGTCTGAGGCAGGCAGCAGGAGGGGGGACTACTGGATCTTCTACCCACTCTGTTCAGCTCCTCCCACCATCCCCCTCTCCATCTGCTCACTCTTCCTGTCTCTTTCCTGCTCTTTCAGCATCTGGCTGAGCCTGCCAGGGATCTCCAGGGCCAAAATCATATTTTCCATGAGCGAGGAGTCTGGCCCCAAAGGTTCTCTCACTGTCTGGGTCTGTCTGTCTGTGTGTGTGTGTGTGTGTGTGAGAGAGAGAGAGAGAGAGAGAGAGAGAGAGAGAGAGAGAGAGAGAGAGAGAGAGAGAGAGAGAGAGAGAGAGAGAGAAACTGTGTGCTGTGTGATCCCCAGGACAAAGAAAACAGCCACACACCTTTCTCCAGCCTCTACCACTAGGTCTCACATCTTTAAACTTGAGGCCCCATTCAATGTCCATGTGAGTCACCCAGAAACAGGCAAAGGGCTGCCTGGAGATGAGAATCATGAAGCTGGACCCTGTCTCCATGGCCTCTCCTGAAGGCTCTATGTGAGCTGCCCAGTCCAGAAGGCCCTGCATTGTGACCACGCTGCTTCCTCCTGGCAGCCAGAGCCGGAATGCAAGGCTGAGCAGGGAAGGAGGCTGGAAAGACTTCTCAGCACATCAGAGCCACCTCTGAAATGCTCAGACTTGGCCGCTCCATGCAGGCCCAAGTGCAGAGCCCCTGCCAGCATTCCAGATGTTGGCAGGCCGACAGGAGGTTACATCTGGTTTGCGTCAGGACTTTTTTTTCTGAGGAGTTAGCAGGTTCCTCCATACATGGCAACAGGCCCAGAGCTGTCTCTGGGTCAAATGGTATTTTTCTGCCTAGCCAAAGCTGGGGAGTTGGGTTTTGGTTTTTTTTTTTTTTATTCTTTTGGTTTGGGGGGCAAGGGAAGGCAACCATGTAGATGAAGGGACACCAGGCAAGGAGGGAATCTATACCATCCAAAAAATAAAACCTAACAGTTAAGATTCCACACCAAGATAAAACTGACATACCAGGGATAGGAGATTTTGTTTGAGTGAAGTGCTTGTGTAAAGTTAAATACAGAAATAGAGGAAGCAGATAGATACAAACATCCTTCTGCATATGTGACGAAAGGATAGGGACCCCAGACCTACATGAAGCTTGGGAGTCCGTTGAGGAGGATGGAGGATGTCCCCGGGATTCATATGATACAATTTCAGTCTGTTTATTCTCTCCTCATAGTCAGAGTAGCTTTGCTTCTTTTTGGTAAACACAAAATGTTTTCAGGTTCAGAGTTCAGAGAGTAAAGAAGAATTTGAGGCTGGGGTGTGTGTGAGCATGTGTGTGTGTGTGTGTGTGTGTGTGTGTGTGTGTGTGTGTGTGTGTGTGTGTGAGTGTGAGTGTGTGAGCATGTGTGTGTGTGTAGAGAGAGAGAGGGATAGGCACGTAGTTTACCCCTACACTGCAATGCTATGAGATTCCTTTCTGTATGCTGTGAATGTTTTATTGCCATTCCCAGCCTACCATCTTTTTTCTCTTCTTTTTCTTTTGTTTGGAGGCAGGGTCTCATGTAGCCCAGACAGGCCTCAAACTTGCTGTGTAATTGAGGTTGGCCTTGAATTCCCCCTCCTCCTAGCTTCACGGCCCAAGTATTGGATTATAGGCAGGCGCCACTATAACTGGCTCCTAGCCCTCATATTACTTTTCACTTTTGTTTTAGGAGCTTTTAAAGAAAGGAGTTGCTTCAGGAGATGAAGAGCATGCCCACTTTACAGTCCCAGAGCTTTGATATGATGAGCCCTAAAGAGTTCAGAAAAAGATGGCCAAGAGACCTGACCACAATTCCGCTTCCCAATGTGGCATTTCTGTGAGTAGAAACCAGCAATGAGGCGTCCTTGGGGGCTTATCCATGGGTATTTGAGATGCTCACCATTAGTGAGAACAATTGAATAGCTTGGTGAAACCTAGAGTCACATGGGACATAGAGTGAGCCTAGAAGCATTGCCTATGCTGATGTCATATGACCCCATGTCACAGAAGGCCTTAACTAGGCATAGCTGAGGCGGCAGCCTGCAGGCCACTGAGCATGAGTGTCTATGTGACCTAGTCCAGTGACCCCTGGTTCGAATCTACACTTAGAGTAAAACCCACCATTTTAGGAGAGTAGCTTCTCATCAGTCTTAAGGCATAACACAGATTAAGTCCACTCACTGACACAGAACCACAGATGTTTACATGTCCAGATACATGCTCCTCCAGGTGTACACATCTACACCCACTCAAGTACTCTGACCTTACCCTGGTCAAAAACATACAAACATCCCAGTATCTCTGGTCGTGGTTTGTTGACTCTCCATTTAATCTGTAACTTCTCCTTGTCCATCCAGGTTTACTTGGAGAGTCCACCTCACTGAGCTGGGGGGCAGGGTGCAGCGTTGAGCCTCTCAAAAACATTAACTTCCTAGTGCTATCAGCTTCTAATGCCCTCTACTGAGGTCCTGTTGCTCCTGAGCAGGAGCCAGAGGCAGACCCCTCCTCTCGTTAGGACTCCAAGAAGTTTGTCTAGAAAGTGGAGCAGGTCTAAGCGCCTGTGGATCTGGGCAGACTGCCATTGGGCAGAAATCTTGCTCTTCTCACCACAGCAGAGCAGGGCAAGGAGCAAGCCCCCAGGGAGTAGCTGTGTACAACTCTGGCCCCAGTAGAGGCAAAAGTTCCCGCTGCCTGGTTTCATCCCCATGATTTCTCCTCAGAACCACCCCCTGGCTCCTGCAAGACATCCACCCAGACTCAGACATTTCAGCCATGTTCTGGAGAGTCATCCACCTGACCACCAAAAACGCCTTTCTCTTCCTTCATCCCCTAGACCTTGGCTGAAGAATCCAAGACCACCCATGACAGACACCAGGTTGTTTCTTTGAGATTTTGGTCAAGAGGAGCCCCTTAACCAACCAACCCCTCTCTGCCCATGTGACTCTCCCTCACCCTATGCTCTGCCAATTTCCTCAGCTTCTTCATCCCCACCCACATATCTCTCCAACCTAGTGACCTTACACTCTGTACCAAACACTTCAAAACAATGAGGCATTTGATCAAGGAGGAAACTGAGGCAGCATGAGGAACGATGATTTGGCCACTTTAAGCATCAATAATTTAGGCTTCGTCGTTATTCAAGAAAACACTGGGCAGCCATGTTCTTCCTCTCCTCTCCCCTAAAGCACAGAAACCGGCAAGGCCCAGTTTCCATGACATGACTAGATTCCCAGTACCGAAGTAGGGACAATATTTGCTATGTTGATTAAAAATTAACCCAGTCTGCCTGTCCCTAGCCCTGTCCCGGAGGGACCTAGAGCCTGGTTTAGGAACTCCCTGTCTCAAGTTTGACCTCTCCTATTGAACATTCTCTCAGATTCCAAGAGTCGAGGGTCAGTACCACGATGTGAAATTGTAGACTTATGATGCATGCAGCTGTCCCCACCTCTGGTGGCCTTGGTAGTGCCTATTCCCCGTACTGTCAGAAAGGAGAGCAGGACAGGCTAGAAATGGAAGGGACAACCTGCCCCTAGAAAAAAATAAGGAGTGTTTGTGCCAAAGGACCACTTACTTACATGATCAACTGAAGCTTAGCCCCATGAGCCAAGAGCAGAAAGAACAGACTAACGACCTTTACCAAAGTACTTCCAGGATGTGGGTCCCAAACCTGGAGACCAAAAAGGGACAATGGCCTATTGACAATGTAAGGTGTGAGACAGGCGCTGAGCCTTGATCAGTGTTTCACCAGAGACCCTGCGAGACTGTTGTACAATTCTGTGGGGGCTCCTCCCATGATGCAAAGGTGCCAGGCCACGACAAGGAAGCACTGTGATGACCAGAAAGCACTGGCCACAGCTGGCCAATCGAGAGTCTAAGGTCAGCCAGATGCGCACGCCTTTAATCCCGGCACTGAGGAGGCAGAGGCAGGTGGATCTCTGGGAGTTTGAGGCCAGCCTGGTCGACAGAGAGAGACAGAGTCTGAGGACAGGGCTACAGGGGGAAATCTTGTCTTGAAAATAATAAAATAAAAAGTCTATCTCCAGGGTCCTTCTGGTTTCTGATTTTCTCTTCAGATGGCTGTACCCATGGTGTGGGTAGAAGACAGGGTCAGGAAGCAGGAGAACTAGCGACTTGAGCTCTGAATTCTAAAGGCGCCCCATTCCCGGAATCCTCTAGAAGTTGACTTGCCTCACACCCACAGAACAATCAGGAACTGTGCCAGGTCCTCCTAACCCACCAGGGGATCGGTTTTTCCTCCACAGTGTAGGGATGCTTCTATCCAGCCACAAGAGAAGGCTCTTACAGATCTCTTCAGGCTCATGCTCAAGTTGGAGAGAGAGACTACCAGCCATCCTCACCTGCTGCTAGATATCCACTAGCTGGCAGAGAGCAACGCCTCAAAGTGGGTATCCTAAAAATGCAGCCTTCTCTCTCCTGGTCTCACTGCCCCAAGATCAAGGAATTGCTCTCCCAGGACCCTCCTCCCCCCTCCACAATGCTGGGTGCCAGTCTGGCATTTCTCCCAGACTATTTCTGCTGAGCCATCTCTCCTTGCCCAGGCTGGGGCAGGAAGGGCAAAGAGGCACCCCTGGGATCCACCTCCTTCCTGTTTTCCCTGCATCCTGCTTTCCTCAGACTAATAAACTGCTGAGGATTGAGGAAGTGGATCGGTCTGGGACCCAGAGCATTCCGGAAGCTCAGGGCCTGAAGTCCCAGCATCCGGACTGCAACAATGGAAGAGTCAAGCACCAGGAGCAGAGAGAAGCACAGAGTGTGGCTCAGAAAGAGCAAAGCTATCCAAGGGACAATAACCAGAGCCGGGGAGACAGAGAGGCAGAACGCCCCAAAAGCAGCCCGTACGCAGAAAGAATCACCAGAAGAGCAAAAGAAGAGTCTGAGATAAAAGTGAGAAGGCAGCAGAAAAACAAATTAAGGCAGAGCGAGAGAAGGGAACTGATAAAGCTCAGGAGGGCGAGAAAAAGGAGAACTCGGACTGTTGGGTCAAGCTACAAGTTGAGAGACACAGCAGGAAATAACCAAAGGACAAGAGAAAGAGTCTAAGAAGAAACTGAGAAACTGAAAAGGAAAATACAAGATCAGAGCAAGGGACGTTCTGAAAATCTGTCTGCTTGTCCATCTGACCCTCCTCCCCTCTCAGTCCCACACACCAAGGTTTCCGAAACCCTGGGCTGACAGCCGGCACTTCCCTCCAGGCCCCTCAAATGGCACCTGCCAGGAGGAAGGCGCAAGAACCCTGGGTGTGCCAGCCTGGCAGAAAGAGCGCTCCCTGTTTGCACGGCTTTCGGGGAAGCACAAATCTCATTCATTACTATCGAAGTCCCCCTGATTTGTATGTCCCACTTCACCATCGGGTGATGACTGAAAAGTTCAGGCCCTGGTTCCTCACACCTTTGGGCTTCACCTGAAACCGGGTGTGGATCGAGCCCTAGAAAGGAACCGTCCCAACACACACACACACACACACACACACACACACACACACACACACACACACACACACCATCCTTATCGCAGTTTTCTAGCTTTCTTTTATAGCTGAATCAGGTCATTTAACTTACCACTGTCGCCTCAGGAGCCAGGCTTACCACTGAAGCCGAAGCCCCTCTTCACAAAGAAGTACCTGGGAGGTTTGAGATGAAGGGATGGACCAGTGGCAACGGGCACTGGGATTCGGTGCCAGTTTTCTTGGCTGTTTCAGGCTCTGCCACGTACCTCCACTCTCCTCAACTCCCTGAGGCTTTCATGGCCCTTCCAGGACAACCCGAATGGGAGCCAAGTTGCAAGGAGGAGGGCTGTTGGGAAAGGTGGCAAAGGAAAGGCAGGTATGTCTTACCAGAGGACTGCAGGCTTTCCTGGATGGCCTCGATCTCCGACAGCTCCGTGCACACGCCCTGCCCGTGCATCAGTGTGCGCAGGGGCTTCTCCACTCCCCGGGGAGGGTAGCAGCGCATGCCTGAACCACAGCGTGGGGTGTACACCCCGCAGGGCATCCCCAAGCCCAGGGCACAAGTGGCGCAACAACCGCAGCCAGGCTCCCGCACCAGCTCCTCGCAACCCACAGGGGGGCGGCAGCGCGCCAGCTTCTCCTCGGAGCAGGGGGGACAGTGGATGGCTTCGTCGCCCAGGCTCGGCCGAGGCCCTGCGGCCAGCAGCAGGACGGCCACGAGGCCGAAGGGCAGCATGGTGAGGACGAAGATGGGGCACAGAAGGGGAGCGCGGGCTCGCGAGAGGACTGCAAGGGACCCGGAGACAGTGCCCAGTGCGCTTAGATGACCGGACCCGGAGGGCGCAGGGACACGGGCCGGTCCCGGCAGGCAGAGACGGAGCTGGGGAAGTTAGCAAGCACGCTGGAGCGGAGCGAGCCTGGCCACCGAGGCGCTGCGCTGCATCCTCGGCCCGGCCCAGCAGGCGGCGGGGGCAGGGGGCTGAGCGGCTGCCCGGGACCGACTCCCGGGACTTTATACCGGCCCCCTGGCCACACCCCCAGCGCCGTCCCCGAGGTGGGAGAGCAGGGGCGGGCGAGGGGGAATTGGAATGAGAGAGGAGGCCGTTAGGGGGAGGGGGCGCTGGCCTGAGTCGCAGCCACCGATACAATATCTCAAAGTCCTTTGCTCCGCAGGAAAAAGAAGGACAAAAAGAAAAAAGAAAATAAAAAGGCGCCGTTTGGAAGCAGTGGCCGGGTGCAGAGTGCCTCTGAGCTTCTGAACCAGAGCCCTCCGGGCGGGGGCCGGGGGTGGAGAGCAAGGCGAGGAGAGGGTAGGGGATGCTGCTTGGACCCCTCCCTCGACCTCGAAGAATTCCCTCCCGGACACCTAGGCGACCCTCGTTCTGCCACTGAGAACCTGACCTCTTAGAGGACTCAAGGTCCTCGCGTTCAGTCCCCTTTCTTGGCCGGGGGCATCCACCCCACCCCACTCCCAGTACGTCCAGTCTCGAGCTCTGGAGACCGCACTAAATAGAGCGGGGCAAGGTGGTCAAGCACTCTGCAAGGGGTGCAGGAGGGGCCCGAGGCTTGAGGCGCTGGTATGCAGTCTTCGCACTCGCCCCCTGGATCCCTCGCCCCAGGTTCCATTTGAGCCTTGGGGCACTCAGCGTCCAGAATTCCACGACAAAGTGCCAGGCCTCTTCCTCCTTCTTAGATGTTTCCCCTTCTACTGCCTTGCCTAGATTCTGGAAGGAGACTGGCCTGGGAGACTGACATTGGCCATGTACAAGATGTGCGTTGAACAACTCCAGGGGGCACCACTCTTTGTACTCCATTGTGTATTTGTATAGTTATTGTGACCGTTTTCCAGTAGGTGGCAGTCAAAGATTTCCAGAAAGAGAAGCCTCTTCTCAATTTTCCCGACGCCACTTCTCCCTGGGTGACATCGTATTGATAAGCGTCTCTATCCCCTACCCCTCGCAGCAATCCTGTTGGAAGTGGGAATAGATCTAGAGTCCCACCTCCTACCTTCCTTTTCATTTCTCCCTACGCCTCTTCAAGTCCCCAACCAAGGATTTCTGTCTGTCGGGGCATAGTCGGAGGCCCGGTGGATTTTGGGGGTAGATGGAGTCGGGAGGGTCTGGCCTAAACATCTAAGGAGAAATCAAACTAAAGCGCAGCTCCTAGATCTCTTCCTGCTCTTTGTCCCTGGGCAGGGGGTATTTCAGCCGGGGGATTAGGCCACCTCCCACTTCCAGCAAAAACGCGGTTGGAGGAAGAAGGGCGCCAAGAGCCGGACCTAGAGGACAGACCAAAAAGTTGCAAACTGACGGCACCTACTGGCAACCCTTAAGGCTGCAGGAGGGCTGACGAGTTAGGACCAGAGACGAGGACTCTTTGTCACATCTCAAGGATAAAGTTGGATCCCTCCCGTCCCATCTGCCTTGGAGAAAGGTAAACAGAACAGGTTCTTCAAGTTCCTGGGAGGAAGCCAGCGTTTTTCTGATTCAAACGCCAGTCCCTGCCCCCATTCTCTTCCTTAAATTCTGTCGACTTCCTACTTAATGGATGAACTTGAAGTTTATCTCTAGCTAAAAAGAAGGCTGATTATCAGCCTCCTACTCCACCTCTTGGAGCTCCTGTGGTTATAAATGAACTAATTAAAGACAGTTTTGAAGCCCGGTGCCCAACTTGTCCACCAGACAGCAAACCCCAGATGGATAGAAACCCCGGGATGAAGCCAGCCTGGGATGCAGTATGAGTGCTGGCGAAGGTTTCTAGATGAGACAGATGTTCCCACTCCTCAACCGAGCACTTCCTCTGCCCCCAGCCCAGCCTCTGGTGTCCTCCCCATCACTGACTAGACTCAGAGACCAAGCACTCTGTCCACACACGATATGTCTACTAAGCACCTATTGTTCCAGGACTTCTTGAGAATAAAGAGATGGCCAAAACCACTTTGCCTCAAGGAGAGAAGAGATAAGTGGGTAATGAAAATACATTTTCTAAGACATGTACAGATGCCCTGGGAGATATTTATATGGGACACATGGCGACCCAGAGGCATAAACAATCAGTCCTACCTCTGGGGCATGAGGAATGTTCCCTGAGCAGGTGGCCTGAGACCAAGTCTTCTGTGTTTAAGAATAAAACTGGTATCAGCGTGGTCAGACTAGACTATCAGTTCAGCATTGTCACTTGGTCCTCACTGGGGACCCGAAGCTCTGAGCTCTCAGGGCTTGTCTAGCAAGGAGGACTCTGCAGTAAGAGACAAACCGCTGTGCAAAGTGCCTGGAATGAAATAGATACCACGGATTTTTAATTTTGTCCTTCCTAGACCTCTCCTGCTAGGAACTCATTCCAGGATCTCTCCTGATGGCAGGACTTGTGTCTCCCCCCCTGAATTGAAGACTCTCAGGGTTTAGTATGTCCCCTCAGGCAGTGGTATTTGGTCAGGGAATACAGGAGGAGCAGACGAGTCAGAGCCAGGGCACCAGAGTGTAGGATGTAGCCAAGTCCTTTAATGTCATGTGATCTTGGATCTGCCACTTAATATCTTTTTAGAAAAGATTTATTGGCCAGGAAGGAAGGAAGGGAGGAAGGAAGGAAGGAAGGAAGGTGGTGGTATATGCCTTTAATCCCAGCCCTCAGGAGGCAGAGGCAGGTGGATCTCTGTGAGTTCCAGGCCAGCCTGGTCTACAGAATAAGTTCCAGAACAGCCTGGGCTACACAAAGAAACCCTGTCTCTAAAAAACCCAAAATAGAAAAAGATTTATTGGTATTTACCTATTTATTTTGAGATGGGGTCTCATTATGTAGCCTTTGCTGGCCTGGAAGTTACTACATAGACCAGGCTAGCTTCAAACTCATAGAAATCCACCTGAGTGCTAACATTGAAGGCATGTGCCCTCAAGCCCAACTATTTTTTATTTTTAATTATGTGTATGAGTGTGTGTGTGAGGTGTGTGTGTGTGTGTGTGTGTGTGTGTGTGTGTGTGTGTGTGTGTGCAGGTACCCACAAAGGCAGAGTCCGGAGGCGACATATATCTTTAGAACTGGAGTTGTGGGTGTAAGCCACCTGAGAATTGGTTCTGGGACCTGAACTTTAGTTCCCTGGAAGCTGAGTCATTCTTTCCAGGTCCCCACTTAACATTTAAATGGGCAATTTTCATCACTGAAGAAAGAAAGTTAGAAAGGAAGAGAGACAGACACGGAGAGAGACAGGGAGGGGGGCAAAATACTTGGGCTCAGCCACAGAGAATGGTTAGAAGAAAACATGAGGTGGTAGATAAAAAGGGCTCTGAGAACTGGACCTGTAGCCTAGTGGTAGAGAGAGCTGCAGTATGCATAAGGTCCAGGGTTCAAATCCCTACACCCCCAAAAGTCATTTTAACCAGGCACGATTGCCCATGCTGGTTACTTCCAGCACCTAGGATAGGCCAGCCTGGGCTATACAGAAAGACCATCCGACCATCACCACCCTCAAGAAGAAAAGGAGGAGCCTGAAATGCAGGCAGAGTTAAGAGCACAGGCCCTTGTTGCTGGTTCGCCCACCTGACTGCTGCCTCCTGGTGGACTGGATGCTCCTGTGATGGCCCCCAGCCTCTGGGAAGCAAAACTCAATCCTACTTATAACTCAGTCCTCTTCCTGCTGTCTCTTCTGGGCCAGAGCTTGCACATCCTTGTCAGTCCCTGCTTCCTGAGAGCTTGGGAGACACTCCCCCGGCACACGGATGAAGAAATTCCTCCATCACTTTTCAGCCCCTCCCACCTGTTCTCATTAGCTGCCTTCCTGGGACAACCCCAGACTTCTGCCAACCCAGAATAAACTCCTTAAAGAACAGATGGAGTTGGGGGTGGATCTCAACTCTAACAAAGACAGAGTTCTGACTGGCTATGGTGGCACACTCCTTTAATCCCAGCACGCCAGGAGATTCTTGGTGAGTTTGAGTCAATTCCAGGGCAACATAGTGAGGCCCTGTCTCAAAAAAAAATTCTGTTCTCTGGGAGCACCCAATCTGATAAGCTTGCCCTAGGGTGCATCTTGTCTGATGGAGTGGACAAGATATATAATTATGAGAATTCACCTTCAATTATGAGATCCACCTGCCTCTGCCTCCCTTGGTGTGAGATTAAAGGTATGTATCATCACCACCGCCTTGCAGAATTCTGTAATTCTTTTGCAAAGTCCAAAGCACCCTTCTGACATGGCTCTCAACCCCCCAGAGTCTGCATTGTCTCCAGGACAATAGGCACCAATGAAACCTCTTTCTCATTGGCTGAAACCTATACAGAACAGTGTTGGACTCTGTGAGAACTCTGTCACCACCCAGAGAACTGACAAGAATCACCCTTGGGCACACATCTAGCAGATGACCCAGCAAAGTCTGTGCATAATATATCAACTTCCTATGCACACTCCTGCCTCTGTGCCAGGCCTGTCACCGCAAGTTCAAGTCTCAAGGTAAGGTGGGAGGAAGAGAAGAAACTGCAACCTAGAAGGTTCTACACAGAGACTCTAGGCAGAAGAGCTGGTGGTAGTGTAGAGAAAGCACTTGCCTTGTCTTCCCTGATACCTGTTGTGGCAAGAGAAAGACATCCACTTGCCAGAAAGATCAGAAGCCCAGAATCAAATTGGAAATTCTGCCCTTTCTCCTCCATATACTAGAGGGCTTCCAGACCCTGCCTCCTAACCTCCCAACTCTAGGGAACAAAGCACTACCTATCCACCAAAGAAATCCTACCTTAGGGACCTCTGAGCCAAGAGAGAACCCCAAAGGGGCTCTAAGCTTAGAGACACTCCTTAGAGGGTCTTTGAACTCAGCAAACCCCAGAGAGTAAGGCTGAGATGCAGAGAGCCCAGCACCTGCCTGTCCTCACCCATAATCTTTTCCCCCAGCTGCATGACTTCTCTCTCCCCACCAGCACTAGGAGTTTGTGCATAGTCTTCTGCTCACGTCCAGACCTCCTCAATGGAGCCATCAGTCTGTGTCAAGAGCTGCATATCCACCAAAGTGGTAAAAACTTGAAATTCTGGCAATACCAGGTTGTAGAGTAAAGAGACTCTCATATTTCGAGTAAAAAGACAAATGTATACAACTACCTAGAAGCAACACAAATTCCACCCATAGATGTCCATTCCCAATGCAAATGTGTGTGTTCTTAAAAAGTGTTCAAGTGTGTTCATGAGGCACTGTTTAACATGGTCACTATTGGTACAGGAGGGGTGGCTCAGGGGTTAAGAACACTGGTTGCTCTTGCCAAGGCCCTGGTTTCAGTCTCTAGTCCCCATATGGTAGCTGAGAACGGTTAGTAACTCCAGCTCTAGGGGATCTGACATCCTCTTCTGGCTTCCAGGGAACCAGGCACACGAGTGGTGCACAGTCATACATGTAGGCAAGACAGCATATGCTTAAAGCTTTAAAAGTCACTGGTGAAGGCCGGGCGTTGGTGGTGCACGCCTTTAATCCCAGCACTCGGGAGGCAGAGGCAGGCGGATCTCTGTGAGTTCGAGACCAGCCTGGTCTACAGAGCGAGTGCCAGGACAGCCTCCAAAACAATACAGAGAAACCCTGTCTCGAAAAATCAAAAAAAAAAAAAGTCACTGGTGAGTTTATGAGACACCTCAGCAGGTAGGGGTGTGTACCATGCAATCCTGGCAACCTGAACTTGAACCCTAGAACCCACAGTAAAAGGAGAGAATGAACTCCCAAAATTTGTCCTCTGACACCACAAACATATGTGCAGGTAAAACACCCATATACATAAATTAACTTGTTTGTTTTCTCTTCATTTTTTGAGACGGGGTTTCTGCATAGCTTTGTAGGCCAGGGCTAGTCTGGAACTCACAGAGATCCGCCTCTCTGCCATAAAAAAATCTTAAAGTTTTAATGTTGATAAGATTACCTTCAGGAAGAAAAATGAAGACAAACTTATGGAATATGAGCAACAATTATTACTTATTTACCTGATACACACACCTATTATGTGAGTATTTGCTGAGCTAAATCTTTTTCATTTCTGCACTTCTCTGTATATGTGCTATGTTGAATTATGGTCAAAAGAATGACGCATGGTGAACAATGCCCTGGGGGGACTACGAGAGAGGCTCCAGTAAAAAAGGCAGAGGGCCTTTTACCTCAAGTGCATTTTGTTCCCTGGATTGTTCTTGGATGTGATTCCGTGCCTCCTGGCACAAACATTTACATTCAATTTATGAAACATGTGTGCTCTTGTTGGATGTCAGAACATAGCCATAGAACCCAATCTGGTGAAAGAATGTGTTGAGTGTTGTCTTTAGTGTGCCCTAAATCTGGACGTGTCTTCAGCCTTGCTCTTATGCTTTTCCAGATACAATCTATAGTACATGCCAGGCAATTATGTCTAAGCTGGTCTGTCCTGAGAAAGTTCTGGGAAAGGACTGCTCTGTTCACATTTAGTATGTGTTTACTGGCGTTTATTTACATGTTTTTCTCATCATGGTTTTCTGAACTCAAACTTCTTTGGATCACTGCTTTCTTTGTTACAATCATGTGCAAATACACACTGAAACTAAAGTAAAAGTCTGCAGAATTAGACTGTTGTCTGCCCACTCTTTAAGGTCCTCAAATCCCAGGTATCACAGACATAAATCTGCATAAATCAACATGGCTATATTTATTGCTTTGGTGTGTATAGGGTGTAATATATGTGTGTTTGGTTTTTTGTTTTGTTTTTAGTATATGTCTGTTTGTGATTACAATTGTGAGTGTTGCGTGACACACACACACACACACACTTGTGCGCTCAGCACTCAGCTAGGAAGGTGGGTGCTGCATGTGAAAGCAGTGGCTGGCATCAGGTGTCTTCCATCATCACTCTTCACCCTACCTTTTGAGACAGGGTCTTTCACTGAACCTGGTGCTCACTGATGCCTGCCCCAACATCTACCCCACCTAAGGTTAGAGATGCAGGTGACAACACCCAGCTTTTACACGGATGCTGGAGTATCCTAACTTGCATCCTCAAGCCTGTGTTTCAGATACTTTACTCACTGAGCCATCTCCCCAAACCCTAAACTTAATTTTTAAAAAGGATGGGGGAGGCTAATGAGGCAGCTCAACTGGTAAGGGGCTTTGCTGCCATGTGAGGACCTGAGTTCAATACCTAAACCCCACCTGGAAAAAAGGAAGAGAACAGACTCCTGAAAGCTGTCCTCTGTCATCCAACACACACACACACACACACACACACACACACACACACACACACACACGTACACAGAGGTACCACAGCCTTGGGTTTTCCTCAAACCTAGTGGCGTCTCTTCCCATCACTGGGCAATACCGCTAGTGCTAAGCCCCTGTCCCTCTAACTGCAGTGGCCAAGGTTCTTGTGTCCAATACTGACGTGTCTTTCCCAAGAGCCAGATGCAGAGCCAGTTCTGGCTTTCTCAGTTATGGTGCTGGAGCTACAGCCCTGGAACTAAGATTGAACCCCAGATGTGGGAAGGCAGACTCTCGGGGGAGGTCCCAGGACCTTCCCCACTTCTCTCTCCAGGAATCTCTTCTGTTATGGTTTTGTCCTTGACCTAACAGAAGGAGGAATACTCTGAAAGATGACTTCCTGGTGGGGACTGGAGAGTCAAGGGCAGAGGGGCAGGACTATGTACCAGACAAGGCTATAGTACCCGAACCCCCTAATCATATAGCCCCCATCTTCCTCACGCCCTCAGACCACCATGTTTCCAGAGACTTGATATTTGGGGACAGCAAACCTCCAGATCTTTGCAGCCAGATTCTTATCCTACCTAGTCATGGTAATGTAAGAACATCAAAACAAAACAGGGCTAGAGAGATGGCTCAGAGGTTAAGAGTACTGGTTGCTCTTCCAGAGGCCTTGAATTCAATTCCCAGCAACCACATAGTGGCTCACAACCATCCATAATGAAATCTAGTGCCCTCTTCTGACCTGCAGTTGCAGTGGTACATGCAGACAGAACACTGTATACATAATAAATAAATAAAATAAAATAAATTGGCCCTAGGCTAGAAGGAATCCAGTAGGCCAACAGTGGAGAAGATCTCTGTTCCCAAATTTGTACGCACCAACTAAGAGATTTACTCAAAGATTTGATGATGGTATAGAGTAGAAGGACAGAAGGGAAGAGAATATTAGCAAGGGAAAGGCTGAGGGGCAGAGGTTTAAACAGGGGCTGGAGAGATGGTTCAGTAGGTAGGTGTTATTGCTCTGAAGAGTGAGGACCTGAGTTCAAATCCTCAACACCCAGTAAAAAGCTGGACATAGCTGCTTATGCCTATAATTCCACTACTGAAGGGCAGAGAGAGCTCACTGGTAAGCCACCATAACCAAAATTATAAGCTTCTCATTCAGTGAGAGACTCCCTGTATTAAGTCAGAGAGCAACGATGAAGATACCTTATGCCATGTATGCACACACAAGTACATGTGTATCATTGGCAAAACTCACGTGAATATACCACAAATACAACACACACAAAAAACATTACAGAATATCACAGAGAGATAGGAAGGCATAGAAAGACTGAGAGATATCATAAAAGGAAAAACTTGAAGAGATGGAAGACAGGATATCATCAAGACTCCTTCATTCATTCATTCATTCATTCATCCATTCATTCATCAGAGGATGGAATGAGGTAGTAACTGTAAAGCCAAGCCAGCTCTCAAAACCATACCTAGGGCTCCTCCCAGCCGTACCAAGAACCGTCTGAGGGCAACGAACCGCAGGATGGGACTCTATGGCTCCAGACATTCTTACTCAAATAAGACCTCGCATTTGGAGTTCAAAGTCAGAGTTACAAGACCAACCACCTGCTATTCTGATTTGCTGTGTTTGGAGAGATGTCTCAGCCACTAAAGGCTGGGCTCACAACTAAAAATATTCATTACAGATTTGACATGGTTGGTGTTTTGGTTTTGGTTTTGTCAGTTTGACACAAGCTAGGATCATCTGAGAAGAGAAACTTCGATGGAGAAAATACTTGCATAAGATTGGTCTAAAGGCAAGGCTGTGGGGGCACGTTCTTGATTGATGATTGATGTGGAAGGGACCAGCCCGCTGTGGGCAGTGCCATCGCTGGGCCAGTGGTCCTAGGTATCTAAGAAAGTAAATGACCAGTGAGGAGGGGCAAGCCAGCAGTGTTCTTCTACACCCCCAGGAGGAGCAAGCCAGCAGTGCTCTTCTACAGCCCCTGCCTCCAGGTTCCTGCCTTGAGTTCATTCCTTGAGTTGATAGAGTGTGACCTGAGAATTGTAAAGTGAAATAAACTCTCTCCCCTCCAAGCCCTTGGTCACAGTTTTTCTCACAGAAGCCAAGTTACTCCTCCCTGATACCCACTGGCCAGTGGGAACTCTCCTTCCACGCACTTCACCCCTCCACATCTGGATCTTAGCCAGGCAAACCTAGAAGTAGGCGTGACATGAGCGAGAAGGGGCTGTAATGTCTGGGCTTCAGGACACACTGCTTTAAAAGCACCTGTAGTCTTCTCCTCTAATGAAAGGGGAGGACTGTCTACTCCAGCTAACCCTTCTCTGTATCTGGAACATCCGGACCTTTCAGCTCCTATGGCGTCCTTTCTTTCATGATCAAGAGGGAAAAGGCTGTGGTGGTGGCTACCTTGTAAACTCAGTATTCCAGAGGTAAAATTAGGAGAACCAGAAATTCAAGGCCATCCTCAACTACTTAATGAGTTCAAAGCCAGACCTGAGCCCCCATGATACCCTGTTAAACAATAATAAAAGCGGCTGCATTGCTAATGCACGACTTTAATCTCAGCATTGGGGAGGCAGAGGCTCATTTAATTTGGTTATATTGTTTTACAAGTTATGCCTCTAAACAACCAATCTATCTTTAAATCAAATATTAAGGACTATGCCTACTGTGGTCAGTATGTGGTGACCTAGAGATTTGTCCATCGACTTTTGGAGTAGAGTTTACTTTAACCTTCTTTATTAATTCAATCTATGTTACATGTAAATATTTGTTAGAAGTTTGGAGAGATATCTCAGCCATTAAAGGCTAGGCTCACAACTAGAAATATTCATTACAGATTTGACATGGCTGATTGCTTTCATCTTTTATCTGTTGGTTGAGTATATGGAATGAAAATGCAGAGATTTTTTTTACGAGACAGGGTTTCTCTGTGTAGCTTTGTAGCCTACCCTGGAACTAGCTCTTGTAGACCAGGCTGGTCTTGAATTCACAGAAATCTGCCTGCCTCTTCCTCCCAAGTACTGGAACTAAAGGTATGCGCCACCACCGCCCAACTGAAAATGTGGGGATTTTTAAAAGGTTCTGTTAATAGGGTGAATTTTAGATAAACATTCTAGTTGTTCAATATACACTCTGCAAAATGAATCATTACTCTTGACCTGAGTCACTGCCTTAGATAGTAACTCAGGATGTTCCGGAGAGAATTCAATAGAAGTGCCTATTGAGGAGAAAGCAAGTCTTTGGGAGTAGTTTTAATTTTAGAGAAACAATTTCAAATTAAAATGTCTCTTCACACAGCTTGACAATATAAAATATAGCTACTATATAAGCTTGGAATATAGGCATAGCAATTTGATGGTAAAAAAAAATGTATTGTCCATGTTTTCAAATACTAGATGTGGTCATTAAGGTAATAGTCTCAATTTTTAAAATTTCACCTTATCAAATTGTTTCTAACAAAAAATGTGTTTTATTTAAAATACTCCATCTTTTTTTCAATAAATAATTGCTGCTATTGTTGATATTTGAAACAAATATACAAGATTCATTGCACTTGGAAGCAAGTAATATCACTTAGACACATATTTCGCTCAGATCAGTCCACGGATAATGACTTTAAATGACTTTTTTTTTTTTTTTTTTTTGGTTTTTACGAGACAGGGTTTCTCTGTATTGTTTTGGAGGCTGTCGGTCCAGCCCAGTCTCGAATTCACAGAGATCCGCCTGCCTCTGCCTCCCGAGTGCTGGAATTAAAGGCATGCGCCACCAACGCCCGGCTTAAATGACTTTTTTTTCGAGACAGGGTTTCTCTGTGTAGACCTGGCTGTTCTGGAACTCACTCTGTAGACCAGGTTGGCCTCAAACTCACAGAGATTCACCTGCCTCTGTGTCCCAAGTGCTGGGATTTTAAGGCGTGGGCCACCACTGCCCAGCAACTGACTTCTTTTACTAAGATTCCAGGAGTGTGTTCCTTATGCAGGAGCCTGACATCAACAGCTATTTACAGTTACAGTATCCTTCTGCAGAACTGTTTATGGTCCAACCAGTTGTACAATTGCTTTTAGCCTTATCTTAAGTTTATATCTAACCTTATGTTATATTGACTGATGTTAATCTTTTTTTTTTTTTTTTTTTTTTTTTTGGTTTTTCGAGACAGGGTTTCTCTGTGGCTTTGGAGGCTGTCCTGGAACTCGCTTGGTAGTCCAGGCTGGTCTCGAATTTACAGAGATCCGCCTGCCTCTGCCTCCCGAGTGCTGGGATTAAAGGCGTGCGCCACCAACACCCGGCTCAACTGATGTTAATCTTGATGTAAAAGTTTTCCTCTTGTAACTTTGTCTTGTGTTGTTCTCTACAAAGTCGTACAGTTATTACCTCCTGACTTACATTCTGGATTTTAGCTAAGTGTTAGGCTTTATCTTGGCCCCTTGGATGTACTGTCTTCTGAGGCACTCTTAATTGCTGCTTCCCTTGTTGCCCTTTTGTCAGCCTTGAAGAAGTTACTGAGAGACTGATACCCCCAAATCCCTGAAAGCTGTTGTGGTATATACCTTACACTGTGTGAGATGTGTTGCTATGCCCACGTCATAAATCCCCTAGAGACCACCAAGAGTCCTGGTTCATATGCAAAAGCAAAGAGCCTTTATTGCAAGCTCGAGCTTGGGCTCTCCCTCTGTCCTGATACAGTGGTTGCATCAGGGACAGCACTGAGATCAGCTATGGCAGTATTTTTAATGAGTAAAGGATGGGAGGGGGTCCAGATTCAGATGGGGGTTAAACTCCTGATTGGGCAGGAGTGGGGCAACAGAAGTCTTGTCAAACAGGGATTGGTACTGGCGTTGCTACAAGGAAATTGGCAACCTATGTACAAGTTAGGTAAGCTATCCTTAATGTTCTGGAGCATCTAGTATTTGTTTGTCTCAATTCTGATTGGTCCCCCCATGGGTAGAGTTTGTAGTTTTTCCTGGTTATTGTAAGGGTGACGCCTAGTCCCAGAATTTGTTAGTCTGTAGCCTGTCATGGCTGTACTAATGCTTATTTAGGACTCTTCATTTCTCCCTCTACAAGTAACTAGAGAGGACACAATCATGGGTCCTGTGTGTCTGGGGGCTCTAGGGGAAGATATTGAGATCAGAGGACCACGAGTTGGACTGTGTTGACTCTTTCCTGCACAAAGGCTCTCAGGCTGCTAATCAGGCAGGGTCCCAAGGTCAGTAAGAGAGTAAGGATTAGAAGTGGTTCAGCTATCGCTGAGTAGGATGGTTAGCCAAGGGGACTGATTGAAAAAAGACCCTAATCCTGTCCAGACTGTTTCTGGATCCCCCATTCTCTGACTTTAATTCTTTTTCATAGTATAGCCATTGAGTCACAAATGACGCCTGAGTGATTGACATAAAAACAACATTCTTGCCGGGCAGTAGTGGCACACGCCTCTAATCCCAGCACTCGGGAGGCAGAGGCAGGCAGATCTCTGTGAGTTCGAGGCCGGTCTGGACCGACAGCCTCCAAAACAATACAGAGAAACCCTGTCTCATAAAAACAAACAAACAAAAAACAAAAACAAAAACAACATTCTTGCCCAAGTGCAGCGCAGAGCCCTCCTTGCTACATCAAAAGGAGATCCAGGCTCCATCTGTTCTGTTGGGCTATTTCAGCTGGGGAGTCTAGAGACCTTTCTAGTTTGCCAATCAAGTCCTCAATGTGAGCCAAATATGAATTTATGGCTGATTGTAAAGCCTTGCAGTTTTTGTCTTACAATATCAATGCTAAGGTCCCCTATACTGTGACTCCTGCTAACCCAAGTCCAACCAAACTGGAGATCATTATTGCAGTTGCCCCTATGGCCCTCTTATGTCTGGAGAGGGAGGAGACAGGGCTAGTTCCATCTTTGTCTCTTCACAGTATTTTATGTTGGGGAAGAGCTGGGCACCATACAGTACCTCTTTCCTGCATTCATGCCAGTGTTGCAGGCTCACCATCCCGATGGGACAATGGAATGAATAAGTATCATTGTCTATAGTCAAGGTTTTACTGCAAAGCCCTGTGGGGACTTGAGTTCTTGGGGAAGTTACACAAGTCCCTACCCCTGTCACCTGTTAGAGAGAGATAGCTTGTTTTGTTGTCCCCATGGATAAGAGTCTGGTGTGGCATTAGTCAGGTTTCCTGTTATGGCTACTCCAGTATAGAAGGGGCAATATGCATTTAAACACAGCCAACATCCTTGTGTTAGGTCTGATCTTCATGCATTAAGACTGTAAAGGTTTCGGATAACAGTTCCCAAATAAGGTGTTGGCTGTACTGGAATGCCTGGTCCAGAGTCATGGCCAATTGAGAGGCAGTGTGGAGAGCTCAGATTGGAATGAACTGGTAGGACTGATGGAGGTTGGGACAGGTACGACCATTAAGGGTTTGGCCCAGTTCCTCAAAAGCTGTCTATAGCCGTGAGGGCCCTGGTTGTGAGCATGAGGGTAAAGAGAGCTCCTGAGACTGTTCCCTCAGCATATAGCTGAAACCCCCAAGTCTTTCCTGTGTCCCAACCTATAGTTGTCCTACCCTGGTTTGTTTGTTTCTTGAGAAAATATTTCACTATGTAACAGCCTTGGCTATCCTGAAACTAGCTGTATGCACTAGGCTGGCCTTGAACTCACAGGTGTCTGCCTGCCTCTACCTACTGAATGACAGCTAAGATAAATGATTTTATTACAACATTTCCTAGGGGCCGGAGTCAAGGTTTAGCAGTTAAGAGCACTTCCAGAGGAGTGATTGTTTTTATGTCAATCACTCAGGGGACATTTGTGACTCAAGGGATTCAATTCCTAACTCACGCATAGGAACGCTAACTGTCTGTAATTCCAGTCTTGGGAATCTCATGCCCTCTACTGGTGTTCATGGGCACCTGACAAGCATGTAGTACACAGAAAAGAGTTGCAAATGAAACTCCACATGTTGGGAAAAGCACCCATACACATTAAAAAAATCATGTAACATGAATAATAAAAGACCCAGAGACTGATATTGGGGTTCAAGCTTCAAGCTGAAGATCAGAAAAGCAAAGCAGCTGGCCACTAGCTCTTACTCTACCTCAGGCCCAATGGGCTGGTCCTGTCTCCACGAGCTCTCACCAAGCCTCAGACTATAACCTCTCCTCAGTGTGCTGGAGAATGAATATCTCACACTGACTACTTGCTCCTGCCTTTTACACCCCTCTAGTGATGGGATTAAAGGTGTGTGCTACAATTCTCTTTTAGACTAATTCAATCTCACGTAACCATGGGTGTCCTTGAACTCAGAGAGATCCATCTATCTTTTAATCCTGAGTCCTAGGACTAACGGTGTGTACAACCCCCTCCTAGCTTCTGGCTGCTGGGATTAGAGGTATGTGCCACCACTGCCTGATCTCTATAGCTTGAATCCTCAGTCAAGCTTTAATAAATCATAAATAATATATCACTACAAATTCACAAGATATTATTATAGAATTTTAAAAATATAAACTGTGATATTTTCTAAGGTTTAAAACTTCATCCAGGGGCTGGGCATTGGTGGCGCACGCCTTTTATCCCAGCACTCGGGAGGCAGAGACAGGCAGATCACTGTGAGTTCGAGACCAGCCTGGTCTACCGAGTGAGTTCCAGGACAGGCTCCAAAACAATACAGAGAAACCCTGTCTCGAAAAAACAAAAAACAAAAAAACCCCACTTCATTCCAGGTTTTCATGAATTTCTTATCTTTGTTTTTATTATTGTAGTTTGTCTTTCTTGTCAGACTTTCTTTGGACCAATAGCCCCCAAAGAATGACACAAAGACTTATTATTAGTTATAAAAGTTCAACCTTATTTTAGGCTTGTTCCCAACTAGCTCTTATAACTCAAAGGAACATGTTTCTACTAACCTATGTTTTGCCAAGTGACTCTTTACCTCTCCTTCGATCTGTACATCTGACTCCTCCCACATCTTGCTGGCATCTCCTGCCACACCAGATTCATCCCAAGTTCCTCTCTCTTCTGACAAATTCTACCTATTCTCTCCTGCCAAGCTACTAGCCACTCAGCTCTTTATTAAACCAAAAATGCTTTGGCAAAGACACATCTTCACAGTACACAAAAACTTACCCTGTACCATGTTGTGTATCCTGTTGGGATTTATAAGCAGAGAATACAGAAAAATGCTATGTTATGTTATGAGAATGGTATTTTTCTTTCCAGTGTGAACTTTCTGATGTCTTCTAAGACTCGAAAGGTAAACATAGGACATATCACAGTCTTTGCATTTGTGAAGTTTCTCTCCAGTATGAGTTTTCTGATGTGCTCTGAGGTTGGAGCACCAAGTAAAAGATTTGTCACACTCCTTACAACTGTAAGATCTCTCCCCAGTATGAACTCTCTGATGTATTCTAAGATTTGATATGTGGGCAAAGGACTTGTCACATTCCAGACATTTGAAAGGTCTCTCTGCAGTATGAAGTTTCTGATGTGCTCTAAGATTTGAAATCCTATTAAAGGACATGTCATAGTCTTTGCATTTGCTAGGTCTCTCTCCAGTATGAAGTTTCTGATGTACTCTAAGATTTGAAATCCAATTAAAGGGTGTGTCACAGTCTTTGCATTTGTAGGGTTTCTCTCCTGTGAATTATCTGATGTGCTGTAAGATATGAGTACATAGTAAAAGATTTGTCACATTCCTTACAACTGCAAGGTCTCTCTCCAGTGTGGACTCTCTGGTGTGTTCTAAGATTTGAACAATGGTGAAAGGACTTGTTGCATTCTCCACATTTGTAGGGTTTCGCTCCAGTGTGAATTCTTTGATGTACCCTGAGGCTTGAGGCAATACTGAAGCACTTCCCACGCCGATGTGGTTTCTCTCCAATATAGAATTTTTGTTGCAAAGGACTGTGTGTAGAGACAAAATAGTCATCATATTCTCCCTGTCTGTGCTCTTTCTTTGCAGTGTAGAGTCTCTGATCTTGAGGAATGTTGGAAAACAAATTTGATGACTTCTCACAGTCTTTAGATTTGCAAGGTTCTTCTCCAGTGTGCATGCTTTCATGTCTACCTGGGTTTAGTGAGTCAATAAAGGCATCCCTGTGATTACTGCATGTGCAGTTATTGGAGTTGTCTGTAGTTTCACTTGTTCTATAAAGTGCACATGCAAAGGGATCATGGAGCATTTTGCCAAGCTCATTACACTGACAAGACTCTTTTTCATTATTCACATGTTGATGAACAGGATCACATTTGCAATAGTTCTCCACAAACACCAGGTTGCTATAGTTTTCCAACATCACATCAATGTACAAAGCCCTCTGAGCAGAGTCCAGGCACATCCACTCCTCCTGGGAGATGTCCACATCCCTGAATGTCAACAGTCCCTGGGACCAGTTTACTGGAGAATCAGCCATTTCTTACAGTTTCTCTCCTTTGAGTTTCTCTTTCAGGAGCAATGAATAGATGACTTGTTGATTTTCTGGTTACCTGACCTTTAACTTAATGGAGATGTTTGGGTCAGGCTCTGCAGTCCAATTCTGAAGAGGCTTAGTGCTATCCGGTGAAGGCTCTTGTGGGTCTTCTAGCTCGGGGTCTGCAGCTCAGGTATGGATATGATGAATCCAGCTAGTGAATTCGTCCACCTGAAGAGTGGTTGGGGTGGTCAGGGTTACAACATGGAGTCCTTTCCAGCAAGGTTCTAGGGTTTCATGGTAATGTCATCTTACGAAGACACAGTATCCAGGCCAGAACTTGTGGGGTATAGAAGGGGGTGCAAGTCCATAAATAGCCTTGAGGTGTTGCCAGATGTCCCTGTATACCAGAGTTACTGCCTTCAGGGAGGAAATCATATCAGCATTAGCAAATTCAGACTTAAGGTTAGACAAAATGGGAGGTGGCCTCCTGAACATTATTTCAAAAGTGACAAGTCCCAAAGTATAAGGGGAATTCCAGACCATGTAGAGGGCAAAGGAAATGAGAACCACCCAGTCACTGCCAGTCTCCACAGTTAATTTAGTAAGAGTCTCTTTTAGAGTTCTATTTATTCATTCTGAGGTCTATATGCATAATGTAATTTCCAATTTGCTCCGAATGTTTTTGCTAAGAGTTGTGTTACCTGCCAGACAACAGTTGGGCTATTGTCTGGACCCAAAAGGATTGGTCACAACCTGGGTAGTCTTTTTTTTTTATAGGATAGGCTTCCACCCATCCTGAAAAAGTGTCTTTGTCTTTGTCAAAGGTTATATGAGCAGCAGGAAGTAGGGGCAACTTGGAATGACCAAATGAATGGGATACCCAGTCCATTCCAAGATCCACCATTCTTTGGGTAGTCCAAGAGTATTGGTTCATTCTGGTAGCTCCCTGTATCCAAGATTTTTTCTGGGACAATTTTCCCTGAGCTTGGGTCAGGACAGAATGCTGAACTCCAGTGTCTATCATAAAGTCAGTAAGTTTTCCCTCCACCTTGAGGGTTACCCAGGCTTCAGGGAGAGGGCCCAAACCTCATCTTCCCTAATCATTATTGTCTCCAGGTTCTGTCCTTTCTGTAATTAGTATGCGACAAAAGTCACAATTCTGGCCGCCCTTCTTTCTGGTCTTTTTGGTGCAGTTCTTGGCCTAGTGTCCTATTTCCTTGCAGTAGGGCATGTTGATCTTTTTGGAGGTGGGGACATTCCTTACTAGGGTCAGGATCATGAGTGAGCCATCTGAGTTGTCTTCTCTTTTCCCCGGTGACACCAAGGTGACTCCTGGGAGGATCCTCGTCATATTTCTGGTCTGTTTGGCATTCTTGGACACCATAAATCTCCTTTGTGACTCCTCTGGGGTTTCTGTTATTATAAACTTTTTGGGCCACTGCTAATAAATCCTGAAGGTTCTTGTCTGCCATTCCATCTATTTTCTGAACTGTGCATCGTATTTCAGGTGCAGCCTGGCTCACAAACGCTATAGCCACTGCCGATCTGTTGGCAGGTGCCTCTGGACCCCAGGACTATAGGCCCTAAAGACCTCCACCAGCCTCTAAGAAAGCTGAGAGTGATTCAGTCTTTTCCTGTTGAACATTAGTAACTTTGGCCAAATTAGTGGGCTGTGTGGCAGCCACACTGAGACCCTCCATTAGAATCTGGAGGTAGAGCCGGGCGTTGGTGGCGCACGCCTTTAATCCCAGCACTCGGGAGGCAGAGGCAGGCGGATCTCTGTGAGTTCGAGGCCACCCTGGTCTACCGAGCAAGTTCCAGGACAGCCTCCAAAACAATGCAGAGAAACCCTGTCTCGAAAAAAAACAAAAAAACAAAAAAAAAAAACAACAACAAAAAAAAAAGAATCTGGAGGTAGACTTTAAGTCTCTCCTTACCTTCTCCAGTGTGGTAGCTCCAGTTGGGATGTGTCAATGGGAAGCCCTGGTGGATCAGAGCAGGGTTGGTAGTCAGATTGCCATCCAGGCCAGGAACCAACTTGCAAACCTCAAGAAGGAGTCTTTTTCTTCTGTAGTAAATACAATCTGAAGGAGGTGTTGGCAGTTGTCCCAGGTAGGCTAGTGAGTAAAAGTGACAGGATCTAAGATTAATTAGAGCCCTAGGTCTCTCAGAAAAGCTGGGACTCTTGTTTTTCCAGTTGTAGAGGTCACCAGTGGCAAAGAGCCAATATTGATAGATATCATCTCCCTTCCATTCTCAAGGGCAAGGTGACTGAGTCAGGGGTGTAGGGATTTTCCTGTTGTGCCCTTCCTCAGGTGAGTGGGGGTGAGAAGAGGGCTTCCCCCTCCCTCTGCCCCTGATAAAGAGGGGGAGAAAGAGGATGTCCTCCTCAGTTCCCCCTTGGAGGACTGGTGCAGATAGTTTGGGGTATGGCTTTCAGCTTCCTCTTTGAGGGCAAAGATAGTCTGGTCCATATGGACAGGAGTCCCAAAGATGACATCTTTGGTGCAAGCCACCAAGTAGGGGTTGAAACTTCCTTCTCCTGGCCAGCCTATATCAAAGGAAGGCCTTCTAGCTGACAGAATGTGGTTAATTTTTCTTTTTGAGTTTCAAACTCTCCTTTTTGTGCTCTAACCTTAAACTCCTGAAAATGGACAAGAATCAGAATCAAGGGAGTGGGAGTACTTGGCTTTTGTTCCATAATGTCAGTCTCAAGTGTCAGACACAAAACAAACAGTCCAAAAGTAACCAAAACAATGCAGATTCCTCCAGGTCAACCAGAGGAAAAACTGAAACTGAGCCCTGACTTGTCTATTCAGAGAAACCAGGGAGATACAAGATCCAATTCCATTCAGAAGGGTACCAGTTCCCCAACCTGCAGTCATCCAGTGTGTCTGCCCAGACCTTTGCAGGCAACTTAGAAATGGGCCTCATCAAAGTACAGTGCAAGACAGAGACAAAGAGAAATCAAATGAGACAAACAGAAAGACACTCACCAGCCAGTCAAAGGCTCCACAGGTTGGGGTCCTGGTGGGCCTGGGGGATCCCGGGGATCCGGGATGAGCATCCAAATATTATGTCCACATCATGAGTACCCCAGAGACCACCAGGAGTCCGAGTTCATATACAAAAGCAAAGAGTCTTTATTGCAAGCTCGAGCTTAGGCTCTCTGTCTGCTCCAACACAGAGGTTGGATTAGATAGAGCCCTGAACTCAGTTATGGCAGAGTTTTTAAGGAGTAAAGAATGGGGGTGGGTCGGGGAATCCCGGATTCAGATGTGGGTTGAACTCCTGATTGGGCAGGAGTGGGGCAACAGAAGTCTTGTCAAACAGGGATTGGTACTGGCGTTGCTGCAAGGAAATTGGCAACCTATGTACAAGTTAGGTAAGCTATCCTTAATGTTCTGGAGCATCTAGTATTTGTTTGTCTCAATTCTGATTGGTCCCCCCATGGGTAGAGTTTGTAGTTTTTCCTAGTTATTGTAAGGGTGACGCCTAGTCCCAGTATCGTTAGTCTGCAGCCTGTCATGGCTGCACTGATATTAAATTAACCCTCTTCGGTGTCACTGTGATTGCTGTAATAAAAAGCGAAATGACCAATAGCTAGGTAGGAGATATAAGCGGGACTCCTGGACAGAGAGCTCTGGGAAGAGGAAAGGCAGAGTGGTTAGCCAGACAGAGAGGAAGCAGGATGGACAAAATGGAGATGAGGTAACAATTGTGTGGAAGATTGTATATATATATATATATTCATGAGTGCTCATCTGTATGTACACCCTTACACTAGAAGAGGGCATCAGATCTCATTATAGATGCCTGTGAGCCTCCATATGGTTGCTGGGAATTGACCTTGACCTCTGGAAGAGCAGCCAGTGGTCTTAACCACTGAGCCATCTCTCCAGCCCCAAAAGAATGTATACTTAAAAATGTGGGTTAATATAAGTTATGAGAGCTACTTAGAAACAAGCCTAAGCTAAGACCAAGCTTTCATAATTAATAATAAATCTCCGTATCATTTTTTGTGATCTGGCAGTCCAAAAAGAAAAATCTGTCTACACAAAGCAATTCAGGTGACCTGTAAAAGGGCTCATCCCACAGTCTTCTTGCCACTCTGGGCATTGCTATTTTGGGACCCAGAACTAAAACAGCAGGGCGGAAGCCTTCTTTGCATCAATTCACCGTAAGGAGAATTTTCCTGTTCCTACTGCCTGTTCCCAAATAACTGACTCTGAGACTTAATATAAATTGTAAATCCTCAATCAATAGCTCAGGTTTGTTACTAGCTAGCTACCTCTTACACTCTTACATTTTAATTAACCCACATTTATTATCTACTCTCTGCCACTTGGTGGCGCCACCTTCTACTTCTCTACAACAGTTGTACTAATCTAACACAAACAGAAAGCTGTGCACCTCAGCACCACTATGGCGTTTCATTCATAATTCCTAGACATTTAATTGTTGAGTGTACATACTGCCTAAGGGAACTTCTCAGTGGAGTTGAGGATGAATGGCCCTGAGTCACCTCCCTGGAACTTCCTTTACTCTCCTCCTAGGTATGCGGTCCTCTATCTCCCTTTGCCACAGGCCACCCACAGGCTGAGCGCTGTGGGAGATCTGGGGGTTTTCCTAGTCTAGGCCAACAGAATACGTGGCTGGTATTCACAGTAAAGGGGGGAGGGGGCAGATACACAGAGAGAGTCAGAGAGAAAGCAACATCCAAAGCCCCACTCAATCAGCCTCCTACAGGGAAGAAATGCAGCCCCCTCTCCAGGAGGCTTCAGGACTCCTAACCATTTGCTGCTATTCTGGAGAGACCAGAAACACAGGATGCCCAGGAGAAAACAGCCAGATGCTTTATTAGAGAAGTACACATACATATGCAAATACACTCTAAGAGAGTCTAGCTTCCATTTTAAAAGACGGGCAGAGCAGACTCCCGAGAAACAGAAATGTTTTGGGAGAAGGGTCTTGTACAATCCACAGGGAAACCAGTCCTGAAAAGGAGGAGAGATGAGCGCTGTGAGCAATTGGTCTTTTCTTTCTTTTTTAAAAAATGTATGTATTTGTTATGTACACAGTGTTCTGTCTGCATGTATTCCTGTAGGACAGAAGAGGGCACCAGATCTCATTACAGATGGTTGTGAACCACCATGTGGCTGCTGGGAATTGAACTCAGGACCTCTGGAAGAGTATCCAGTGCTCTGAACCTCTGAGCCATCTCTCCAGCCCACAATTGGTCTTTGCTAGGCCATGCACTGAGCATTTCATCTGTGATTCTTCACGTTTTTTTTTGTTTTGTTTTGTTGGTGGTGGGTTTTTTCTTTCTTTTTTTCTTTCGTTCTTTCTTTTCTTTTCTTTTCTTTTCTTTTCTTTTTTTTTTTTTTTTTTGAGACAGAGTTTCTCTGTGTAGCCCTGGCCATCCTGGAACTCACTCTGTAGACCAGACTGGCCTTGAACTCATAGAGATCTGCCTGCCTCTGCTTCCCTAGTGTCAGGATTAAAAGTGTGTGCTGCCACCGCCTGGCTGGTGGAGCTCCTCTTATTGGCACCATTTTAGATGAATAACTAGACTTGCCCTAGTCTAGACACCTAGCAAGAGCTCATTCACATCTCTATAGATCTGGGCCTAAAGACTGGAAGTCAGTTTGGGCCCCTGCAGGGTCAGGAGGCAAGGATAAGGATGGATGCCTCCCTTCCCCCATCACCATGGTGCCCAACTCCTGGCCTCCAAGACTTAGCATCTAGCAGATCCCCTGGAATTGTTTGTGTGCACCGCCTTCAATTCTGTCATTCACAGACGCTCCCTCACCATGGATAAACAGGTTCCACCCAAGGTCAGACCAAGTCTCTCTTTCAGCTTTCTGTCTCTCTATAGCTGCCTTAAAAAAAATCTAACACTAAGGGCCAGGAGATGGTGGTGCACACCTTTAGTCCCAGCAGTAGGGAGGCAGAGACAGGCATATCCCTGTGAGTTTGATGCCAGCCTGGCTTACAGAGCAAGTAATGGACAGTGAGGGTTGCTCTTCCAGAGAACCCTGTTTCAATTCCCAGCACCCAAGTGACAGCTCACAACTGTTTGTAATTCCAGTTCCTGGGGATCCAGCATCCTCACAACCCAACAACGACAACAACAACAACAAAAACGACTAATGCACGTAAAATAAGAATAAATAAATCATTAAAAGGAAACACAAACCACTGGGAGTGTCAGAGACAGACCAAAGCTGCAGGGAGCATCAGAGAGAGAGAGAGAGGCTCAGGCTGCCAGGAGCAGCAAGTGACACCCCCACCTCCCACCCCCAACCCAGGATCCATGACAGCTTCTAGCAGTTGCTTCCAGAAGCTATCTTAAGAAGTTCCTCTGGGCAGGGGAGGGGAGCTGGAGAGATGACTCTGCGGTTAAGAGCACTGCATGCTTTTCCAAAGGTCCTGAGTACAATTCGCAGAGCACCATCTGTGATGAGATCTGGTTCCCTCTTCTAGCCTGCAGACATGCATGCAGGCAGAACTAAATAAATAAATTTTTAAAAAACTAAAAAAAAATAAAAGAAGTTCCTCTGGGAAAGAACACCTGTGTCCCAGCCAGCATCCACTGACATTTCTTGGTAAGAGATATCCTGCTTCTGCAGCAACCACCGGAACCTCAGTCCCACATTTACTTAGAGGATCACCAGCACCTCAGCCCATTTACTTAGAGGATCACCAGAACCCCTGAGCCTGCCTCCACCTGTAGGAGCAATCACCAGAGTCACAGCCCCAACTAGAGGAAGAGGGACCCCCTGTGGCAAAGGCTTCACAAAACTGGTGGTGCTATAACAGCAAGAACTGAACATCCCAACACAGATGAAGCAGAAGGAAACTACCTTAAAAGAACTTTGTGAAGATGTCTGAGACCCTTAGAGAGGAAAAGAAAAATTCCCTTAAAGAAATGGAGGAAAAGACAAACAAAAAATTGGAAGAAATCAATAAATCCAATAAAAAACAAACAAGTCCAAGACTTGAAAATTGAAATAGAAGCAATAAAGAAAACACAAAATGAGGGAATTCTGGAAATGAAAAATTTGAGTAAATGATCAGGAACCACAAATGCATAAACAACAGAATACAAGAGACAGAAGAGAGAATTTCAGGCATTGAAGATATGATAGGGGACAACAGTAAGTGCAACAAACACTTAACACAAAATATTCAGGAAATCTGGGACACCATGAAAAGACCAAACCTGAGAATAATAGGAACAGAAGAAGAAGAAGTCCAACTCAAAAGTATAGAAAATGTATTTGACAAAATCATAGAAGAAAACTTTCTGAACCTAAAGAAGGAAATGCCTATGAAGACACAAGAAGCTTACAGAACACCAAATAGATTGGACTCCCACACACACACACACACAAAAGTCTCCTTGCCACATTATAACCAAAACACAACATATATAGAATAAAGAAAAATATTAAGATCTGCAAAGGAAAAGGACCGAAAAACATACACAAGCACACCCATCAGAATAACACCCAAATTCTCAATAGAAACTATGAAAGTCAGAAAGTTCTGGACAGGTGTTATACAGACACTAAGAGATCACAGATGCCAGCCCAGACTAATATAACCAGCAAAACTATCAGTCACCATAGATGAAGAAAACAAGGTATTCCATGATAAAACCAGATTAAACAATACCTATACACAAACCCAGTCCTATAGAAAGTATGAAAGGAAAACTCCAACCCAAGGAAGTCAACTACATTCACAAAAACACAGGCAACAGATGATCTCACAGCAACAAAGCCCAAAGTAGGGAAATGCACACACAATGCCACCAACAACAAAAACAAAAATAATAGGAACTAGCAATCATTGCTCATTAATATCCCTTAATATAAATAGACTAAATTTGCCTATAAAAAGACACAGGCTAATAGATTGGATATGAAAACAGAATCCATCTTTCTGCAGCATACAAGAAACACACCTCAACCTCAAAGACAGATATTACTTCAGAATAAAAGGTTGGGAAAAATTTTTCCAACCAAATGGTCCTAAGAAACAAGCTGGTGTAGCTATCCTAATATCTAACAAAATAGACTTTAAACTAAAATCAACCAAAAGAGATAAAGAAGGTCATTTCATATTAATCACAGGAAAAATCCACCAAGAGGAAATCTGAATTCTGAACTTCTATACCTCAAATATAAGGGCTCCCACATTTGTAAAAGAAAGAATCCTAAAGCTTAAATTATATATCAAGCTCTACACACTAATTGTGGGAGACTTCAACAGCCCCCTCTTACCACTGGACAGGTCTACCAGACAGAAACCTAACAGAAAAATAAGGGAGCTAACAGATGCTATGAGTCAAATGGACTTAACAGACATTTATAGAACATTCCACCCAAACTCAAAAGAATATACCTTCTTCTTAGCACCTTGTGGAACCTTCTCAAAAATTGACCACATACTTGGTAACAAAGCAAACCTCAACAGATACAAAAAAATTGTAATAACCCCATGTATCTTATCTGATCCCTACATGATCATCTCATTAGATGCTGAAAAAGCCTTTGACAAAATCCAACATTCCTTCATGATAAAGGTCTTGGAGAGATCAGGGATACAAGGAGCATTCTTAAACATAGTAAAGGCAATATTCAGCAAGTCAGCAGTCAACATGGAGAGAAACTCAAAAACAATTCCACTAAAATCAGGAACAATACAAGGCTATCCACCCTCTCCATATCTATCCAATATAGAACTTCAAATCCTAGCTAGAAAAATAAAACAAAAGGAAATCAAGGGTATACAAATTGGAAAGGAAGAAGTTAAGCTTTTGCTATTTGTGAATGATATGATAGTGTATATAAGTGACCCGAAAAATTCTACGAGTGAACTCCTACAGCTGATAAACACCTCCAGTAATGTAGTGGAATACAAGATTAATGCAAAAAATCAGTAGTCCACCTGTACAGATGACAAAAAAGCAAGAAGTCATAGAGACATCACCCTTCACAATATCCGCAAAAAACATAAAATATATTGGGGTAACTATAACCAAACAAGTGAAATACCTGTATGACAAGAACTTTAAGTCTTTGAAGAACAAAATTGAAGAGGCTATCAGGAAATGGAAAGATCTCCCATGTTCATGGGTAGGTAGGATAAGCATAGTAAAAATGGCAATCCTACCAAAAGCAATCTACAGATTTAGTGCATTACCCATCAAAATCCCAGCACAATTCTTCACAGACCTTGAAAGAACAATATAAATTTCATATGGAAAAACAAAGCCAAAATAACCCTGTACAATAAAGGAACATCTGAAGGCATCACTGAAAGGACTCAGGCATTATGCTGGCCTGCCCCTGTTACCTGGCAGAATGCACTCAGGCAGTGCTCTAGTCATCCCAGGGTTCCATGAGTACAGTCTGCATGCAGGTACAAAGGACCCCTTTAAAAGACAGACCCCCATCCATTTATGCTCTCTTACACCCTTCCTCTAACCTTCTTGCTTCCTCTCTTGCTCTCCCCCCTCTCTCTTTCCCTCCTTCCCTCCCTCCCTCTCTCTCCCTCTCTCTCTCTCTCTATATATATATCTATGTATCTCTCTTCCCCTTTCACTCCCCTGCCCCCCCCCCCGTAATAAACTCCATGGTTAATGTATATCCTGGTTTGTGCTCCATCACGATTGTGCCGTTACTAACTTTAAGCAAAAGAACAACAGTCAACATCCCTGACTTCAAGCTCTATCTATAATAGTAATATAGTAAAAAAAAAAAAAAACAGACAAGTGGACCAAAGGAATTGAATCAAAGACCCTAATATTAACCCATATATCTATGAACACCTGATTTTTGACAAAGAAGCTAAAAATATAAAATGGAAAAAAGAAAGCGTCTTCAACAAATGGTGCTGGTATAACTGGATGTTGCATGTAGAAGAATGCAAATATATACATATCTATCACCATGCACAAAACTCAAGTCCAGATGGATCAAAGACCTCAACATAAATCCATCCACACTGATCCACATAAAAGAGAAAGTGGAAAGTACCCTTGAATGCATTGGTACAGTAAACCACTTCCTAAATAGAACACCAGTACCACAGACACTGAGAGCAACAATGAATAAATGGGACCTCCTGAAACTGAGAAGCTTCTGTAAAGCAAAGGACGTGGTCAACAAGACAAAACAGCTCTCTACAAAATGGGAAAAAAATCTTCACCAACCCCACATCTGACAGAGGGCTGATCTCTAAAATACACAAAGAACTCAATTAGACACCTAACTACCAAATAATCCAATTAAAAAATGGATACAGACCAGTGAATTCTCAACAGAAGAATCTCAAATGGCTGAAAAACACTTAAGGAAATGCTCAACATCCTTAGTCATCAGGGAAACGCAAATCAAAACCACTCTGAAATGCTATCTTTTTTTTCCTTCAGTTTTTCGAGACAGGGTTTCTCTGTACTGTTTAGGAGGCTGTTCTGGAACTCACTCTGTAGACCAGGCTGGCCTCAAACTCACAGAGATCCACCTGCTTCTGCCTCTCAAATGCTGGGATTAAAGGCGTGTGCCACCAATGCCTGGCAAGATACTATCTTATATTGATCTGAATGGCTAAAACCAAAAACACTGATGACAGCTTATTCTGGAGAGGATGTGGAGTAAGAGGAAAACTCCTCCACTACTGGTGGGAGTGCAAGCTTGTTCAACCACTGTGGAACAGCTGTACCTCAATCTACCTTAAGACCCTGCAATACCACTTTTGGTCATATACCCAAAGGAAGCACACTCACACCACAAGGACATTTGCTCAACTAATGTTCATAACAGCATTTTTTGTAATAGCCAGAACTTGGAAACAACCTAGGTGCCCCTCAACCAAAGAATAGATAAAGAATATGTAGTACATTTATTTACACAATGGAGTACTACTCAACATTAACAATGACATCTTTAAATTTTTAAGCAAATGGACAGAACTAGAAAAAACATTCTAAGTAAGGTAACCAGATCCAAAAAGACAAATATAGCATGTACTCACTCATTAGTGAATACCAGCCTACAATCCACAACCCAGAGAAGCTAGTTCCTTTTCCAGAAACAGATGAAAACAGATTTGGAGATCTATAACTAACCATTGGACTGACCTCCCAGCGTGCAATCGAAGTGAGGGAGGAGCAAAATAATATGAACAAAGGAATTAAGACCATGATGGGGACACCCACAGAATCAGCTCTCCAGAGCTAGTAAAAGATGTCTGACTCCACACTGCCAACTAGTGAACCATCATAGGACTAAACTAGGACCCCTGAATACAGATGACAATGGTGTGGCTTGTGCAGTATATGAAGTCACTGGCAGTGGGATCAAAATCTAACTGTAATGCATAGACTGATTTTGTGAAGGCCATTCTCTACACTCAGCCTAGGCATGGGTTAGGGGGTTGCCTTGGTCCTGCCTCAGTGAGGTGATAGGACATACTTAGTTGACATCCTAGAGGAGACTTAACCCTCTTTGAGAAGATGGGAGGGATTGGGGGAAGGAGGGGAGAGTAGGAGGGGAGGAGGAAGGGGGAACTGGAATTGGAATGTAAAAAATAAATTAATTAAATAAAATAAATGGAAAAAATAAATCATTAAAAATGTTTAAAAAGAGTTAGGTGGTGGTGGCACAGGCCTTAAATTCCAGTACTCAGGAGGCTGAGTCAGGCAGATCTCTGTGGGTTTGAGGCCAGCCTGGTCTACAGAGCGAATTCTAGGACAACCAGGGCTACACAAAGAAACCCTGTCTCAAAAAATCAAAAAAAAGAAATGTTTAAGAAGTAGACAAGGTGCTGGGCGGTGGTGGCGCATGCCTTTAATCCCAGCACTCGGGAGGCAGAGGCAGGCAGATCTCTGTGAGTTCGAGGCCAGGCTAGACCGATAGCCTCCAAAACAATACAGAGAAACCCTGTCTCGAAAAACCAAAAAAAAAAAAAAAAAAAAAAAAAAGAAGTAGACAAGGGGGCTGGAGAGATGGCTCAAAGGTTAAGATCACTGACTGTTCTTCCAGAGGTTCTGAGTTCAATTCCCAGCAACCACATGGTGGCTCACAAGCATCCATAATGAGATCTGGTGCCCTCTTCTGGCCTAGAGGCATACATGCAGACAGAACGCTGTATACATAATAAATAAATAAATCTTTAAAAAAAAAAGTAGACAAGACAGAGTCATGGTCAAACTGAACTTCAGAGAAGACTCTTGAGCTGAGTTTCAGAAACCAGGGCTGGAGATGCTTGGTAAATTCCGGTTGCCATATGTATCTCCAGGTGGAGCTTGTAGACTTCGAGCTGGCATGAACTCCAGGATGGAGGTCAGGCGTGGAAAAGGCTGCAACACCATCCTTGGGAACCATACCCACCCAGTTTCTGTGCTGGGGAGAAGGCAGCATGGCTGGCTTCTGACCATCCAGGAAAAACGCAGAGAATGACACCTGGCTTTGGAGGCCACAGCCTAATCCATCTTTGGACTGGGTAGAAGTCATAGCTACTGTGCCCCTACTGACCCTTAGCATTGAAGTCACCCTTCTTCATCAACACAGTGACCGGTGACCAGAATTAGGTTGAAAACACTGAGAACAAGAAAGAGAACAGTGGTTTTCCCATTGCCCCAGCCTGGGATCTATTTTCATCCTGGCTTTGTGTCACATCACAATTCTTCATCAATCCTCTCTTTCACTTTGCCATCAGGGTAGTCATCGGGTATGTAGGGCTATTTAGCAATCTCAGGCTCCCTTTGGAAGGGAAAAAATACTCAAATTTATCAATCCCTTGATGATGATAGCTTACTATTCTTTAATTTATTTATTTTCATTTATTTGTTTGTTTGTTTGTTTTGTTTTGTTTTTCTTTTTTGTTTTTGCTTTGTTTTGTTTTTTTGAGACAGGGTTTGTCTGTGTAGCTTTGGAGCCTGTCCTGGATCTTGCTTTGTAAACCAGGTTGGCCTTGAACTTACAGAGATCCATCTGCCTCTGCCTCTGCCTCTGCCTCTGCCTCCCGAGTGCTGTTATTAAAGACATGCTCCATCACTGCCCAAATATTGTTTCGTTTTTCCAGACAGGGATTCTCTGTGTGTATCCCTGGCTGCCCTGGAACTCACTCTGTAGACCAGGCTGGCCTGAAACTCAGAGATCTAACTGCCTCTGCCTCCCGAGTGCTGGGATTAAATGTGTGGACACCACAACCATTTAATACTATTATATTATTATTATTATTATTCCTGGGGGTTTTGTTGGTTTTGTGTTTGTTTGTTTGTTTGTTTTGCACAGGAAAATGAAGAAGCTTTCCCCATCAAGGTGACACAACTGACAGGCTGTGTTTAAAATTTAAAAAAAAAAAAACAAGTAGCTAATGAAAGGAACTGGTTCAGACAGAATTAGTAGTTATTCAAATTATTCTGCTTTGTTTCCTAGCATCTTGTAACAAGTGAGTGAAAAGGAAAATACATATGCAGTCAAAATTTATATGCCAAAATGGTGGTGCATTCTTGAGGTCCCTGCACTTGGCAGAGACAGGAGGATCGCCAGAATTTCAAGGGCAGCCTGGTCTGCTTAGCAAGTTTCAGGCTAGCCAGGAATACCCAGAAAGATCTTAATTCAAAAACAAAATAGTATTAATTTATACATGACTGTAATACAAAAAGTCAACCTAGCACTTCCATGTCTGTTTTTATTTTAATTCATTAACGGGGGTGGGGACGGGAGGTGGGGACAGACAGGGTCTCAACTCTGGAACTCACGGTAATCCATCTGCCTCAGCCTCCTAAGTGGTGAGGTTACGGGCAGGAGCCACGAAGTCCACCCTCCCATGTCAAATGCTCCAGACTGCAGAGGACATTGGAGGGGGCAACTATAATGGCACTTGTGGGCTCCATCACGGGCTGACTGAGAGGTTCGGCTCTCATGAGGGCCCCTCTCCTCCCTGAAGAAGGAATCTTTTATCAGTCATGATCCTACAGTCTTCCACAAGGGGCTGTGAACGCTCCAGGAGATTTTACATGGAATCTCTACACTCTTCCATGCATGGAAGCCTAAGATCACAGCGGAAGGACTTCTTTTCATTGAAAATAAATTGGGCCTGGAGGTGTGGCCCACGCCTTTAATGCCAGCGCTTGGGAAGGCAGAGGCAGGTCGATCTCAGTGAATTCGAGGCCAGCCTGGTCTACGGAGTGAGTTCCAGGACAGCCAGGCTACACCCTGTCTCGAACTCCCCTCCGCCCCCCCCCAAAAAAAAAGGAAAAAGAAAATAAAGTGGAGAGGGGAGGTGGGCTGCCACCAGAACCTTAACCCAGTGGTCCTCAACCTAATGCTGCGACCCTTCAATGTAGTTTCTTATGTGTGGTGACCTCCCAACCATAAAATTATTCCGTTGCTACTTCATAGTTGTAATTTTGCTACTGTTATGAATCGTAGTGTAAATATCTAATATGCGACCCTAACGGGGTCGCGACCCACAGATTGAGAGCTGCAGCTGAGCCAGAACTCCCGCTGTTTTCTCAAGGAAAGAAAAAAACAGAATTCCTATTCCTCTCGCTGCCTACATAAGGAATAAGGGAGAATTTCTGTAGTTTTAACGAATCTGAGATAAAGAATGAACATGCGTTTCTACATCATTTTATTCAGGCTGAGAGCTGAGGAGAGCTGAGGAAACCGCTTTGCACTTGCAAAACGCCTTCTCTCCTCAGAGTTTTCGGAGCACATGGGCCTTTCCCATTGGTCAAGTTTCCTGTAGGTCTCTGCTACAGGAACAGACTATTGGTCTATCTTGAAGATTGTCCCGCCTCCCTCACCTAATTGGTTCATTCGAACAGGCCGCCTTTTCAATGGGTATGAATAAAAGACCGTTCACGATTGGTTAGTCTAAACAGAGCTAATAAAAGCGACTCGGTGATTGGTTCCTCTGATTTGGGCGGGCTCGGCGAAGGTTCAAATGAAACTAGGGAAGCCATTCTAACCGACGGGCGTCTGTGGAGCAGCGCTCTGGTCGCGGGTCGCCTCGCGTTTCCCACTGATTTAGCCGCTCTCGGGATTCACGAGCCCCTTCAGCACCGTCACCATGGAGTTGTCGCCGCTGCAGGTACAGCTCGCGGATGGCCGGGGGGGTAGAGCCTTTAGGCGGCCTCTGCGTCCACGGCAGGCGGTGAGGTGGAGGTTCCTGGGCTGAGGGCTGGCCCGGGAACGGCCGGGATCCGGCCAACCCCATCTCCCAGGCCTTGGGGGGTCGCGGACAGGGTGAAGTTCCTTAAGACATGATGTCGTCCAAACCGACTTCTTGAGGGTCGTGCGTTTTCATTGTTTGTGGGGGCAGGGTCCTCTCGCCCTGTGATCGGTCTGTATCCTAATGGCCCTTGTGTGACTCCGAGTGGCATGTAATTGAATTCAACGCCCCTCTTCTCTTCTCTGCCCTCGGGTTGATCTGAGTGGCTCTCATCTCGAAAGGTGCAGAGTGTGACGACAGTTACCCTTGAGGAGCTGGCCGACCGAGTGGCCCCCGAACCAAACCGTCCTGTGTCAGGGTGTGGATGTGGCCAAGGGTTTGCATTGCCAGCCTCCCAGCTGCTACAGCAGAATAACACGCTTCTGTTATCCGCCCGAGACTTATGTAGGCACTCATTTGCCCATTAGATGAAAGAAGTGTAGTTTATTTGTGACATGAAATTATTGTTTAATGGCAGAAATTCCCATATTTGATATACTTGGTATACCAAGTGTACCAGACCTAGTGGGACATGCCTGTAATGGCAGCAGCTCCGGAGACTGAGGCAGGAGGATGGCATAAGATAGCTAATGAGACCCTGTGTTACAGACAGCAGCAGGAAAACATAAATAAAAACGGTGTGGGGATTTTCCTCAGCAGCAGAGCATTTGCCTGGCATGCACAAGGCCTAGGGTTCTATATCCCAAGACTACACACACACCCCTTAGAACCTGGTTACAAGGATTTTAATGGAATTTTGTTCAAAGCTATGTAGATTCTACCAGTACCTACAAACAGATGACAAATTGTGGTCTAGTGTATTGAGTTTATCACTATTGTAGATACTTAGTTGGTCATTTCTGATGAAGTTATGGTTAAAAATCAGTTTTCTTTTTCTCCTCCTAATGACTAGCCTGTAAATGAAAATATGCAATTGAACAAAAAGAAAAATGAAGATGCCAAGAAAAGACTGTCTATTGAAAGAATCTATCAGAAAAAAACACAATTGGAACATATATTGCTCCGCCCAGATACCTACATTGGCTCTGTGGAATTAGTTACCCAGGTAAAACCAAGCGATTGTTAGATGACATACTTTTTCAGGTTAATGTTTTGCACTTCACTTACTGAGTGTCACTGGAACTGACCTATTATTATTCATAAACGTACAGAAACACATGTTTCAACCTTTATCAAGAAGGCTTTACTCTTGGATGTGTTGCTGCAAGCCTCTAATCTCAGCACTCAGGGGACAGAAGCAGGTGGATTTTTGAGTTTGAGGCCAGCCTGGTCTGCATAGCTAATTTTTGACTACCCAGTGCTACATAGTAAGACATTATCTTAAAAAAAAAGAAAGAGTAGACTATTAATGACAAAACAATAAGTAAATAAAAATAACTTTCTTTGCTTTTTTTTTTTTAAAGCAAATGTGGGTTTACGATGAAGATGTTGGCATTAACTACAGGGAAGTAACTTTTGTTCCTGGTTTGTATAAAATCTTTGATGAGATTCTAGGTAAGTAAATATTTTTATATGAAGAGCTACTGGTCAAGTCCTTCAGTATCATTCATACTAAACCCTCTGTAGACATAGCTCCTCTTTAATTAGTTGTCAAAAGTGACACGTATGTCTGCTGGATGTGGCAGCTCAAGCCTCTAATCCCAGCACTTAGAGGTAGAGGTGGGCAGATCTCTGAATTTGAGGTCAGCTTGGTCTACATAATGCATTCTAGAATAACTGATCTACCTCAAAAAAAAAAAAAGAAAGAAACAGTCTTATAAAGTCCAGAAAATTCGCCGGGCGTTGGTGGCGCACGCCTTTAATCCCAGCACTCAGGAGGCAGAGGCAGGCGGATCTCTGTGAGTTCGAGGCCAGCCTGGTCTACAGAGTGAGTTCCAGGACAGCCTCCAAAACAATACAGAGAAACCCTGTCTCGAAAAACCAAAAAAAAAAAAAAAAAAAAGTCCAGAAAATTCAGTTTTATTCTGGAAATAATACTATGAACAAAAATTGCTATAATAGGGGGCTGAAGAGATGGCTTAACCCACTGACTGCTCTTCCAGAGGACCTAGGTTCAATTCCCAGCACTCACATGGCAGCTCACAACTATCTATAACTACAAGATCTGATACCCTCACACAAACATACATGCAGGCAAAACAACAATGCAGGTAAAATAAAAAAAGATTAATTTTTAAAATTGCTATAATGAAACAGTGAGGTTGTAATTCTAGCACAGGGGAGGTAGATGCAGTAAAATCAACATTCACGGCTGTTCTTAACTACCTAACAAGTTCAAAATCTGCATGAAATACATATGATTGTCTGGAAAAATTGCTATAAACTAACACCTTGTTATTCCTTTGTTACTTATGAATTACTTTTCTATATTATAGAGATAATGTGTTTTAAAGCACTTTAATGTCTTCTAATTGTGTATTTCATTTTCTTACAGTTAATGCTGCAGACAACAAACAAAGGGACCCAAAAATGTCTTGTATTAGAGTCACAATTGATCCGTAAGTGTTAGCCTTTGGTTTGCTTATATTGTTGTTTTTTTTTTTTTTAATTAGGTTCCTGCCAGGCATAGTGGCTTATCATACCTTAGTCCTAGCACTTTTGAGATTCAGAGGTAGGCAAATCTCTTGTGTTACAGGCCAACCTGGTCTACAAAGTGAGTTCCCAGGTTTTTGTTTGTAGACAGGGTCTTACTGTGTAGCTCTGGCTAAGGTGGAACTTGCTATGTAACCTCAATGTGCTAGCCAAACTCAGAGATATATCTTCTTCTGCCTCCCAAGTACTGGGATTAAAGGTGAGCAGCACCATACCTACCCACAGTCATCAACAGTTTTCCAGCTGGTTTAGGCCTGTAATCCTAGCTTTTTGGGAGGCTGAGGCATATACTGAGACCATGTTCCAAAATAAAAGTTTTAAATTAAAAAAAGGGTTGAGGGGCTGGGGAGATGGCTCAGAGGTTAAGAGCACTGACTGGCTGCTCTTCCAAAGGTCCTGAGTTAATTTCCCAGCAACCACACGATGGCTCACAACCATCTGAAATGAGATTTGGTGCCCTCTTCTGGCCTGCAGGCATACATGCAGGCAGAACACTGTACACATAATAAATAAACCTTTTTTTTTTTTTAAAGGACTGAGTAGCTTGGTGGTAGCACATGTACAGTCTATGGTTTGAACCTCAGTACTACAGAAAAACAAAACAAAAAACTTTGCCAGATGATAGCATACACCCTTCATCCTAGCATTCAGAGGAAGAGTCAGTCAGATCTGTGAGTTCTGGGCCAATTAGAATTACATGGTGGGTCCCTGTCTCAAAACAAAACAATTTTCGTATTTACTCTGAACCATTACAGAATAATTTATAAATATGATGCTTAATCCCTAAATAGTGCAGTAGTTCAGCTAGCATTTGCAATAATTGGTCAGTTTGTTTCTTTGATGATGCTATTGAAACAGCAAACCAGCAGGTGGTAGTAGAGAATAATTTGAGTTTGCATTTCTGGTTTTAATGTTCATGTTCCCTTGTGGGGTGGCCAGGATGCCGGTTTCACATATTTTTATTAGCCTGATCAGTGGTGACATTAACTATGCTTAAGGCTCTTGTGGGGTATATGTTAATGATGACTACATACTTGATTGCACTTAAGGAGTTGATAACAATTTTTTAAAGATGTTGAGCTGGATCTCTGTGGGTTCGAGGCCAGCCTGGTCTACAGAGCGAGTTCCAGGACAACCTCCAAAGCAATACAGAGAAACTCTGTCTTGAAAAACAAAACAAAATAAAAAGTTGAGCTAGTTTTAACTGATGTTTTTGTTTGTTTACAGGTCATATTAAACAAGTATTTTATTTTTTGTGTCCCATTTTAGCTCTCTCATATATATATTTTTATATGTTTCTGAGAATTAACCCAAATAACTAAGATAAAAGTCCTAGTAACTGAGCTGGAGAGATGGATCAGCAGTTTAGAGAACTTGATGCTCTTGCATAGGACCTGAGTTTGGTTGCCAATATGTGGGCACTTGCATTCATGTGCAAATAAGCATACATGCACATGTTTATTATTGGTAATGTTTTCCCTTTTTAATGTTTTTCGATGTGTTTTATTGGGTGGGAAAAACTAAAGGAAATAGGAATATATAGATGATCCTCTTGAAAGTGGTATTATTTCCTAATTTTGTCCTTTTAATTGAGTATAATTCATTTTCTTTTGTCTAATCCTAATATTTTTAAATTTCATGTTTTTTCAGCATTATCAGTGTCTACCCAGGTGTTGGAAAAGGTTTCTGTTTCCCACCCCTAGATGCTATTTCAGGAATATTAGGGACTAAGCATGGTGGAAAAGGGTATATATATATATATATATATATATATATATATATATATATGTAGAGAGTCACCATGAAATTGAAACTTGTAGATATATGTATTTTATTTTCAGATGTTCAGCATAATTTAAAATGTGTTGTATAATGAAATTTTCTATCTTTTCTTAGAGAAAATAATTTAATTAGTATATGGAATAATGGAAAAGGAATTCCTGTTGTTGAACACAAAGTTGAGAAAATGTATGTCCCAGCTCTCATATTTGGACAGCTCTTAACCTCTAGTAACTATGATGATGATGAAAAGAAAGTAACAGGTAGAGTATGGCTCTGGTTAAAAACCCTGATTCATAGAAGTGCATTCTTCCCAACCCCTCTGGCCTCGGCAGTGAGACCCAAAATAGTGACCATGACATTAGGGAGATGACATTGAACTTACTAACTAGAGCCAGAGACAGGGATCTCTGCTCTCACCCACAAAGGGCAGGGGATGGGGGGAACAGATGACGACAGGGTTTCTCTGTGGCTTTGGAGGCAGTCCTGTAGACCAGGTTGGTCTTGAACTCCCAGGAATCCTCTTGCCTCTGCCTTCTGAGTGCTGGGATTAAAGGCTTGCACCACCACTGCCCGGTGAGCACATACGTCCTGTAGCTACAGTTTCAGGGTATTTGATGCTCTCCTCTAACGTCTGTGGAACCAAGCATGCATGTGGTACACTGACATTCATGTAGGAGAGTACTCATACACATGAAGTGTAATAAAAGTTTGAGGCCAGCCTGGTCTACTGAGCGAGTTCCAGGACAGCAAGGAGTACATAGAAAAACCCTGTCTCAAAACCAAAGGAAAAAAGAGAGAGAAATAGGAGGAAGTTGGTTAGTAAATAAAATAAACCATATTTAATAGTTTTGCCAGCAATTAGGAAAGCTGAGGCATTTGGAATAATGGCTTCACAGTTAAGAGACTTACTGCTCTTCAAAGGACCCAAGGTCAATTCCCACACCTGGATGGTGGTTCACAACTGTCTGTGTCTCCAGTGCTAGGAGATCAGACACCCTCTTCTGGGCTCTGTGGGCACTGCATAAACATGCAGGCAAAACCCCATATACAAAGAAATAAAAACTCAAAAAAACTAATGAAAGCAGAGTGGTAGATTGCTGCCCTGGCATGGTCAAAGCCAGGTTCTATTCTAGTACTCATAAAGTAAACAAAAACATTAAGAAAAGAGTCTTAGTTGAATAATAAACTAGTGTCCTATATTTACTTGCTCAGGTGGTCGAAATGGCTATGGAGCCAAACTGTGTAACATATTCAGCACCAAATTTACTGTAGAAACAGCCAGTAAAGAATACAAGAAAATGTTCAAACAGGTAGGTAAATCTGTATCTTGTAACATGTCTTTAAACTGTAATTCAGTCATTTATAATGACATCAATGCTTTGACTAAATTTAACAATTTATAAGCTACATAAAATTATTTTCTAGAACTTATACACTTAAATTATTTACTTAGAGTTTGTTTGTGAAATTAATCGGCTTTTTCATCTTTTCTGTTCTTCCCTGCCATAGACATGGATGGATAACATGGGGAGAGCTGGTGACATGGAACTCAAGCCCTTTAATGGAGATGATTATACATGTATTACCTTCCAGCCTGATTTATCTAAGTTTAAGATGCAAAGCCTGGACAAAGATATTGTTGCACTGATGGTTAGAAGGGCATATGATATTGCTGGTTCCACTAAAGATGTCAAAGTTTTCCTTAATGGAAATAAGCTGCCAGTGAGTATTTTTCTGGGTAATAAAGGGGCAAAGGAATTTGTGATCATTGTCTGAAGTGCACAATTTGTTTTCCAACTACATGTTTCTTATAACTTTTCAGATAAGTTCCTTAAAAGAGACTTAACTAGCACAATTTTTTTTGTATTTTATTTATTTTTTCTTTTTAATTTTAAATTTAGATTAGAAACAAGGTTGCTTCACAAGTCAGTTCCAGGTCCCTCTCCGTTTCCCTCCCCTCCTCCCATGCCCTCCCCCAACCGCCCCCAATATCCCCTCATTTTCCCAGGGAGGGTGAGGCCCTCCTTGGGGGTGTCCTTAGTCTGTCATTTCATCCAGGGCAGGGCCTAGACCCTCCCCCAACTAGCACAATTTTTTAAAAATGTCATTTTATTTATTACTTAACAGCCTATTTTTCTTTTTTTTTCTGAGACAGAGTTTCTCTGTGTAGCCCTGGCTGTCCCAGAACTAGCTCTGTAGACCAGGTTGGCCTTGAATTCACAGAAATCCACCTGCCTCTGCCTCCCAAGTATTGGGATTAAAGGCAACCCTGCCACACCCATCCACCTGGAAATCATCTCATTTTAAACTTAGTAACAGAACCTTTTATTTATTTATTTATTTTTATGTTTTTTTTTTCGAGACAGGGTTTCTCTGCATTGTTTTGGAGGCTGTCCTGGAACTCGCTCTGTAGACCAGGCTGGCCTCGAATTCACAGAGATCCGCCTGCCTCTGCTTCCCAAGTACTGGGATTAAAGGCGTGAGTCACCGATGCCTGGCTTAAAGTTTTAAAATAATAAGTTTCAGTCCTCATATTCTTAACTTTAAATGTATTTGTTTATGTGTGAATGTTTTACATGCACACATGTATGTGCATCCATGTATGCCTAGTGCCCAAGTCAGAGGAAGTCATCAGATCCCTTGGAACTGGAGTTAAAGATAGTTGTGAGCCTCTGTTTGGGTGCTGAGATCTGAATGCGGGTCCTCTGCAGGAGCAGCAAGTACTCTTAATCACTGAACCATCTCTCTCCAGTCGTCTCAGTCTGTTATTGGTTTCTTTTTCCATTGTTTGTTTGTTTGAATTTCCCATTATTTTAATGCTACTCTCTTTATTCCTATATAGGTGAAAGGGTTCCGCAGCTACGTGGATATGTATTTGAAGGACAAGTTAGATGAGACTGGTAATGCACTGAAAGTAGTACATGAACAAGTAAACCCAAGGTGGGAGGTGTGCTTAACAATGAGTGAAAAAGGCTTTCAACAAATCAGCTTTGTCAATAGCATTGCTACTTCTAAGGTAATTCTTAAGGGTTCTTATTAATTTTTATTATATAATATAAAATGGATTTAAATGTTTGTCTAAACTATGTTTACAGTTACTATTATAATTCTGAGGCGTTTTTAAATGGTGTTTTTCATAGGGTGGCAGACATGTTGATTATGTGGCTGATCAGATTGTGAGTAAACTTGTTGATGTGGTGAAGAAGAAGAACAAGGGTGGTGTTGCAGTGAAAGCACACCAGGTACAGCATGCTGTTTGCTTCCTTCTCCTAAGATCAAGAAAGACAGAAGGGGTGGGGGTGGCCTGGTGGCAGAACACTTGCTTTATTGAACAAAGTCCTAGGCTCAGTCCCTAGCACTAAGATGGGGTGGAGCATAAAGACATTTTAGTGACTTTATCAACTTTCATTACAGGTGAAAAATCACATGTGGATTTTTGTAAATGCCTTGATTGAAAACCCAACCTTTGACTCTCAGACAAAAGAAAACATGACTTTACAGGCCAAGAGCTTTGGATCGACATGTCAATTAAGTGAAAAATTCATCAAAGCTGTGAGTGCTTGCATGGAAATGGAAATAGAAATGTCTTACATATTCTCATTGTCCTCACTCAGTTCTGCAGAAAGCATGGAAATGGAAATAGAAATGTCTTACATATTCTCATTGTCCTCACTCAGTTCTGCAGAAACAAAGAGTGCCTGCTGCACAATCCTTCAGACCTTTTCAGTCTGTGTTTTTTTGTTTTTACAACAGCTTTGTAGCCTAGGCTGGCCTCTAATTTAAGATCCTTCTGCTTTATCCAGCTAATGTTAGTTAAGCAGTATACCACCATGCCTGGCCCTGATCTGACAGGGTCTTCAGTCTTAACTACGTGCTATCTTACCATCAGCTTTCATGTATTTCCCAAAATCATACAAATTAAACTAGTTACCCATACTCATTCTAATATGAGAAACTCTACATCAAACAAAACTGTTATCTCATTTAAAAAACACCAACCAACCATATTGTGAATAAAAAGTATAAGTAGGAGTCACCTCTTTATTTCATCTCTTTTAACCAGTAAGGAGCATCTGTTAGATAATTCGTTAGCCTCACACTATTATATTATCTCCTCTTCAGACTCCTGTAACAGGTTCTTAGCCTTCCTGTTGCTTCCAGTCTTCCCCTCCATAGTGCTCCTGAATGACGTTTCTGCTTTCACTTGAAATCCTTTAATATCTTCCACTCAGGAAAAATACAAGTTCCCTTGCCTGTTGAAAGCTTTGTAGTCTTTTTTTTTTTTTTAATAGAAATAAAAAATACAGGGTTTTTCTGTGTTTCTTTTTTTTTTTTTTTTTTTTTTTTTTGAGATAGGGTTTCTCTGTGGTTTTGGAGACTGTCCTGGAACTCGATCTGTAGACCAGGTTAGTTTCAAAATCACAGAGATTCTCCTGCCTCTGCCTCCCGAGTGCTGGGATTAAAGGCGTGCGCCACCAACACCCGGGTTTCTTTCTTTATTTTAAAATTTTTTATTTATGTGCATTGGTGTTTTGCCTGCATATATATCTGTATGAGGGTGTTGGGTACCCTAGAACTGGAGTTACAGACAGTTGTGAGTTGCTGTGTGAGTGCTGGGACTTGAACCTGGTTCCTCAGGAAGAACAGCCAGTGCTTTTAACAGCTGAACCATCTCTCCAGCCGCTGCTTGTAATTTCTTATTTCTAGCTAACATGTTATGTAGATATTCTTTGTTCAGTTTCTTTTTCTTGTGTGTGTGTGTGTGTGTGTGTGTGTGTGTGTGTGTGTGTGTGTGTGTGTTTTGTACATGTTTTGTTTGTGTAGGCAGGTGGGTGAGGGATATGCGTGGATGTTGAGCCTGAAGTTGATCTTGGGAATCATCCTGGATCCCTCTTCCACCTTAATGGATGAAGCGGGGCCTTTCAGTCTAACTTAGAGCTGGGCAATACGTCTAGTCTCTGGCTCCAGTTGGCTCTGGAGATCCCCTGTCTCCTTCCCCAAGGCTGGAATTAGAAGTAGGCTGCTATACCTATCTAGTATTTACTTGGGTAATGCACAGCCGTGGCCTATAACCACTGAATCATCTCCCTAGTCCTAACTTGTTTTAACCATTCTATCGCCAACGAATAGCTCAGTACCTGGCACAGCTTAAGTCCATAATTAGTATTAAATGAATGAGACCAGAGGAACCATCTTCCTCATGTGTGAGAACCTCACATGGAAGGATCCAAGGGTTACTATTTTATACACACCCAGCCCAGTCTAGAAATGTAGTTTTTAAGTTTTGTTTTGCGTCGTGTTTTTTGGTTGCTTTTGAGATAGCATCTCACTAGGTAGTGTGGCTGGTCTTAAACTCCTAGAAATCCACCTGCCTTTGCTTCCCAAGTGTTAGGATCAAAGGTTTATGCCACAACACCCATCTCTTTTGAGTTATTTTATTTTCCTTTATATATATTCTATATTTGACTGAATCTTAATCTGAATGTTTCTATTTTGAAGGCAATTAGCTGTGGTATTGTCGAAAGCATACTAAACTGGGTGAAGTTTAAGGCGCAAGTCCAGTTAAACAAGAAGTGTTCAGCTGTAAAACATAACAGAATCAAGGGAATCCCCAAACTTGATGATGCCAACGATGCAGGTATTCATTTAACATTTACTTCAATAACAGCGGCATACCCTGGATATGTTCCTCTTAACAATGTTCAGGAAAAAAATTCTCTTTAAAAAATGAACCAGTTTCATGCCAGGCAGTAGTGACCCTCGCCTTTAATCCCAATACCTGGGAGGCAAAGACAAGCATATCTGTAATTTCAAGGCCAGTCTGGTGTAAAAAGTGAGCTCCAGGATAGCCAAAGCTGATATGCAGAGAAATCATGTCTTGAAAAAAAAATCAACCAGTTTCTTATTTGAATATTTAGGTTATTTCAAATTTGGGGCATTTTAAATATTACTGAGATGATTTTAAAGATACAGTGATCTACCTAACAAGCATTTGAAATATAATAGTAAAAGAATATTCAACAGCAGCCTAAATATTATGAGGCATTAATCTAAGAGATTAAGATTTTAGGCTGAGCATTAGTGTCACGTGCCATTAATCCCCACACTCGGAAGACAAAGGCAGATGGATCTCTGTGGGTTTGAGGTCTACAGGACAAGTTCTAAGACAGCCAGAGCTACACAATGTAACTCATCACAAAAAAACTTTAAAGAAAAAAAAGGAGGGCTGGAGAGATGGCTCAAAAGTTAAGAGCACTGACTGTTCTGGAACTTCCAGAGGTCCTGAGTTCAATTCCCAGCAACCACATGGTGGCTCACAACCATCTACAATTCAGTCTGGTGCCCTCTTCTGGCATGTAGGCATAACACTGAATATGTAATAAATAAATAAATCTTTTTAGAAAAAAAAGGATTTTTGTTGGGTTTGGGGTTTTTTGGTTTGTTTGGTTTTTTTGTTTGTTTGTTTTGTTTTGTTTTTTGAGACAAGGTTCCCCTCTATATAGCCTTGTCTGTCCTGTAACTCTAGATCAGGCTGACCTCAAACTCATAAACATATACCTGACTCTGCCTCCCAAGTTCTGGAATTAAAGGCATGTGCCACTATTACCCAGCAAAAAGGATGTTTTAATGTATTCCTAGATAGACCCTTGGTGAGTGCCAAAAACCATGGATAATACCAAACCCTACTATGCTATGTTTCTTTTATACTTATATACCTATGAGGAAAGCACAGTGACAGCAGCGCTGGTAGAGCAGTAATAACCATATCTTATTGTACCAACCTCACGCTATGAAGGTTCTAGGAAATGTTATGTCATAAAAGATAGTAATAAGGTCAGATGTGCTTTTATCTCTAGCACAGGCAGGCAAATCTCTGTGTTCAAGGCCAGCATGGCCTATATAATGTGTTCTAGACCAGCCATAGCTATATAATGAGAGAAGTGAGTGATATAAACATTATGTTACATTTGCTTACTACATAATGATTATTTGAATTTGCATTCAAGACAAATGATCTGATAACTGAGAAAGCTACTAAATGACTAACAGACAAATAATATATTAGCACTTTGAACAAGTAGGATTGTATGAAGTTTATTTAGAAACAAATTGTTCATTTCTTGAACCTTAAAAGAAAATTGTTTGTTTGTTTATTTTTATTTGTGTGTGTGGAGGTCAGAAGATGACTTACAAAAATGGTTTCTCTCTTTCTACCATGTGGGTCCCAGACAGAAGACATAATTGTGTCATATAACCAGGCTGATCTTGAACTCATGATTCTCTTATCTCATTCTCCAAAGTGCTGGGATTATAGACATGAGCTATCATAATTGGACTTGAATTTTCTACTTGGTATTTGAAAATATGGGAAGTAAAACCATGGCACCTAGAGAGTTGTTTCAGCAGTAAAGTCCCTGTACTGTTCTTATAAAGAGCCCATGTTAGGTTCCCAGTGTTCATGTTGGATGGCTCACAACTACCTGTAAATCCAACTCCAGGGCAATCCAATGCCTCTGGCTTCTGCAGGTACCTGTGCTCATATACACATAAATCTCTACAGACACATAATTCAAAATAATAGCAGTCAGTTTTTTTTTCAAGTGAAACCATAGATGAGATAGACTACTTACTAGATTAATAAACTGTAACTTGTTTTTCAGTCGAAAAGAACGACGCCCACATTCCCAAATATTGTTTATAAATGTTTGTTTTTGTATATTAAGATTGACATTAACATCCTAGTCACCGGAGATAGGTGCTAATTTATATATAAAGAAGGGGGGAGATGTTGGGCCCCAGCCCCATGGGGTCTCTGTGAGTTGCTGGTCAGCCTACAAGTGCAACTTGTTTTCCAGTCCAAGTGCTTTCTGTTTTCTAGTCCTGGCTTACCTCCCTGGCCTTGACCCTCTGACATCAACATCTAGCAGGAGGAAATCAACAATCTCTTCTACCTGGGGTTTTTTCCACTGTGCTGTAAACTTGTATAAAAAGCTCCTCCCTCCTACAAGGGAAAGACCTCTTAACACTTGCAATGAAGACACACACACACACACACACACTCTCTCTCTCTCTCTCTCTCTCTCTCTCTCTCTCCTGGCAATAAAGGCAGCACATACATTCTATAGTACAAACAAGTGGACATTTGGTCTCTCTTTTCCTGATACCCTGGACTTGGTTGTGGCGCTGGCGCCACAATAAACTATGACCATTAACTGAAAAAAAAATGTGTACGGGGGAGCAGCATTGGAGCATTTATTCATTAGTTAAGAGCACTTGTTGCTTTTGCAGAAGACCCAGGTTCAAGTTCTAGCACCCACGTGGTGACTCCTAGATAACCATAACTAGTTCCAGGGCTCCAACACCCTCTCTGTGGTGCATATACATACTTGCAGGCAAAACATTCATACATGTATACACATATATAACTGTTGGGTCCACTTTACTCCTAAGGTAATTTGTTATAGATTATTTTGCTTTATCACAGGCTGTTGACAGTATGTCTAAGTATATTTGAGATTGATTGAGTTAAATGTACTAAAATTAATTTGCATATTTTTATTTTAGGGAGTCGAAACTCCACTGAATGTACACTTATCCTAACTGAGGGAGATTCAGCCAAAACTCTGGCGGTTTCAGGCCTTGGTGTAGTTGGAAGAGATAAATATGGGGTATTTCCTCTTAGAGGAAAAATACTCAATGTGCGAGAAGCTTCTCATAAACAGGTAGGCTATAATACAATTTTTGGAATCTAGGCTTGATAGATTGTAACTCAGTAGTGTAGCACTTGTCTGGTATGCAAAAGTGCTGCAGTGGGAGGGAATGGAATCTAAATCTAGTTTGTAATACAGGACTCCATGCTGGTATTTCATACCCTCACTCACTAGTCATCTTAAAATATATCCTAGACTGTTATTCAAACAAATTGAGTATGTTTGGCTTATACACAACCCTGATCTCAGTCTCTAGCAACAGACACATATACACACAGAGAGAAGGAGAATTGGGAGTTTTTATACATTGAAATTTTATCTTAACACACCTGATTTATCAAAGTGTAAGTAATAATTCAAAATACTGAGGCTCAAAAACACTCAAGTAACATAGGTGACTCTATCTCTTTGTTCTTTTCCAATGTGTTTCAGATCATGGAAAATGCTGAAATTAACAATATCATCAAGATTGTGGGTCTTCAGTATAAGAAAAACTATGAAGATGAAGATTCATTGAAAACTCTTCGTTATGGGAAGATAATGATTATGACAGATCAGGTCATATTTTTAGATTTTTAAACTGATATCAAATGTGTAGACTCAGCTATCCACCTTCTGTAACCCATTGAGTGGTTGGAACTTAAAAGTACATAAGCGCCGGGCGGTGGTGGCACACGCCTTTAATCCCAGCACTCGGGAGGCAGAGGCAGGCGGATCTCTGTGAGTTCGAGGCCAGGCTGGACCGACAGCCTCGAAAACAATACAGAGAAACCCTGTCTCGAAAAAACCAAAAAAAAAAAAAAAGTACATAAGCAGGTCTTACTGTTATATTACTTCCCTGTCATAAAAATATCTTTACTCATTATCTCTAAACATCCAATCAGATATGCTGGCATCATAATAAATCACATGTACAAGATACGTTACTTTACTTTTTTGAATAGGCTGCTTTTAATTTGCATAGAATTTTTGAGAAATTGCCTCATCAGTCATAATTTTACTTCTAAACAGTTCTTTGTGCTTTGGTTTTTCAAATATTTATAGGATCAAGATGGTTCCCATATCAAAGGCTTGCTGATCAATTTTATCCATCACAACTGGCCCTCTCTTCTACGACATCGTTTTCTAGAGGAATTTATTACTCCCATTGTAAAGGTATATACAATCTGGGATGCAAAAAGACTAAGGCCCATGCTCAATACTGGATGTACCTGTAACTCTGGATATGTAATATTACATTGGTAGCCTACAATGTGTAAAACTATAGAGATGTGTTCTTTATTGTAGGTGTCTAAAAACAAGCAAGAAATGTCATTCTATAGTCTTCCTGAGTTTGAAGAATGGAAGAGTTCTACTCCAAATCATAAAAAATGGAAAGTCAAATATTACAAAGGTTTGTGATAAAATGCACATAGACTCAGTTTTGCCATATGTTATATATAAGGCTGTCTGGTGTAACTTACCTTTTTGTTCACTTCTATAGGTTTGGGCACCAGCACATCAAAGGAGGCTAAGGAATATTTTGCAGATATGAAAAGACATCGTATTCAGTTTAAATACTCTGGACCTGAAGATGATGCTGCCATCAGCCTGGTGAGTTTGACTCATACTGTTCATGTACATTCTGCTTTTGGGAAGTCACTACTAAGCTGGTCAGTTACAGCTGTTAAATTTCCATAGAAGGATGCTTTTTGAAAAGAAGTGTTTCTGGTAAGCATATCCCAGTGACAGAACTAGATATTTGAAAAACTAGAACTTTTGGGTTGGATAGATGTATAGGAGGTTAAGAGCACTGGCTGCTCTTCTAAAGGTCCTGAGTTCAATTCCCGTCAACCACATGATGGCTCACAACCATCTGTAATGAGATTTGGTGCCCTCTTCTGGCATACATGCAGGCAGAACACTGTATACATAATAAATTAAAAGAGTCCTGTTAACTTTTCTTTAAAAAGTTAACAGGACTCTTGATGTTTCTTTGTATAGAAAAGATATTTGAAAGCAGTAAATACCAGTGACATCTTTTCCACCTTCTAATCTGTAGGCCTTTAGTAAGAAACAGGTCGATGATCGAAAGGAATGGTTGACTCATTTCATGGAAGATAGACGGCAGCGCAAGTTACTTGGCCTTCCTGAGGTAAGACTTTTAAATCTAACCCATAAAATATGCTATTTAACTGACTTTAGAATTGATGTTTACCAAATTAAATTATTAAATAGTATTTTCAGTAAAAAGTTTGATGTACCTAAGTATAGTATACAACAGTGGTTTTGTAAGATTATGAAGGCACTGAAAAAATTCTTACCTAATAATACGGTCTTTTGGGGGATGGGTTTTGAGACAGAATTTCTCCGAGTATTCCTGGCTGTCCTGGAACTTACTCTGTAGACCACTGGCCTTGAACTCATAGCTCCTCCTTAGTGCTGGGATTAAAGGCTTGCTCCACTACCACCCAGCAATATAGTCTTAAAGTAGTTATGTGGCAAGGCATTTCTCACATGTTTATGCTGATGCTGCTATAAACAGTCATCTACAAGTATGTGCTATTGTGTGTAGTATAAAATAAGTGGCAGGTGACCAGGCTGGGCTAGACAATGAGTCTCCTCCAAAATAAAACACTTTAAGAGCTGGAGCAACAGCTGAAATCCTGTGTTTGCCTGATGTATAGAAAGCCTGAAGTTTAATTGTCAGTACTACTCTTCCCCCCCTCCAAAAAATGTTTAATATTTTACATACTGCAGTGTTGTTCAAGGAGCAATGTAATACACCTATTGTTTTTCTCCCCTCCTCCCCCCCAGATGGGGTTTCCCTACCTGTCTGGAACTCTCTCTATAGACCAGGCTGGCATTGAACTTACTGAGATCCGCCTGCCTCTGCCTCCCAAGTGCTGGGTGGATTTAAAGGCGTGTGCCACCACTTCCTGGCTTCACCTATCATTTTTTCAAGGACTGAAAAATTACCAGAGAAATGATAGCTCTGTTTTTATTTTTGTATTAAGCATTGTTAAGACCAGTACTTTGTTTTTAACCAGATCATCTAATACTGTTTTTGATTCCTTAGGATTATTTGTATGGACAAACCACTACTTACCTGACATATAATGACTTCATAAACAAGGAACTTATCTTGTTCTCAAATTCTGATAATGAAAGATCTATCCCATCTATGGTAGATGGTAAGCGCCTATGTCTTAGTCTGTTTTTATTATAAAATGTTGACTTATCCTCGGAAATTGCTAAATTGAAAATGATTGTCCTTTCATTTTAAAGGTTTGAAACCAGGTCAGAGAAAGGTTTTGTTTACTTGTTTCAAACGGAATGACAAGCGAGAAGTGAAGGTTGCCCAGTTAGCTGGGTCAGTGGCAGAAATGTCCTCTTATCACCATGGTGAGGTAAACCCACAATCTTAAACACGTCCAAAATGCCTTAAAGAAGAAATAATTGAAAGTGACTCTCCAAACACATTTTGTGCAAGTATAAGCCGTTATATTCATAGTGGAGAACAGCTTGTTAAATATTTCAGAGCTATAAAATATGATTACCATTTTGACCAATAGTTCTATTTGTAGATATAACATTCCTATTAGGATACTTGTCTATAAAGTTATATTCATAGATTTTTAAGTAAGATTTAGTACTACTGTATGATATCAAAATTTAGAAATCTAGAAGTCTTTTGTTTGGGTACCGCTTCTGCCATCTATTTTTCTTGAAAACATCACTGTGAACATATAAACTTCAAAATTTACAAGATTATTGTGGGACGTATTGTGAAATAGTGAACACACACAAGCACACATTTATTTTCACCTTTGGATCAGATTAATGATTTATCTTTTCCCTCCACAGATGTCACTGATGATGACCATTATCAATTTGGCTCAGAATTTTGTGGGTAGTAATAATTTGAACCTCTTGCAACCCATTGGTCAGTTTGGTACCAGGCTGCATGGTGGCAAGGATTCAGCTAGTCCTCGATACATCTTTACTATGCTCAGGTGAGTTCACTTTTAGTGACTTGACATTGCCAATTTTGAAGCAATGTGAAAACAAAGTATTAAATGTTCAATGTTATGAATACTCAGTTTCCCAGCCTCAACTTCACCTTTGCAACAGCACTCAACAGTTATCAGCCATTATCCTGGAAATGTTTGGACATCTATGCTGGTTCTCTGCTTGTTCACTTTCTTTGTTCTGTGTTCTTGTCCTCTTTCCCACCCTGAACACTGACCTGCCCAAAGGCTCCTTCAGCAGAGACTCTGCTACCTACACTAATTTCTCAAATAATCAAATTCTGATCTTTTATCTCTGACTGTTCTCCCTGCACTCAGAAGGAAAGATTTTGCTGCCTGTCTTAATTTACAGAGTAAACCTCTATCTCAGAAGAGCTACTCCCAACCCAAAAAAGTATATACACGCATCTTTAAGACCAAATCCTGGCCTAAGATTAGCTTCATCAGTAAAGTGCTTGCTGGACAAACATGTAGATCTGAGTTCAATCCCAGAACTCACAGTTTTAAGAAAATATCAGAACTGGGCAGTAGTGGCACACACCTTTAATCCCAGCCCTTGGGAGACATAGACAGGCTGTTCTCTGAATTCCAGGACAACCAGGGTTACACAGGGAGAGCCTGGGGGGTGGAGGTGGGGGTGGGGGGTAGTGGCTGAAGAGATTGCAGAGCAGTTAAAGCATTTGCTGCTCTTCCAAGAAGACGATCAATTTCTAGCACCCATATTGGCTCACAAATGTCTGTAACTCCAGTTCTGAGGGATACAGTGCCTTCTACTGGCCTCCCTGGGCACCAAGCCACACACATGGTGTGCTGGCTTACATGCAGATAATACACCTGTACACATAATATTATTATTTTGTATTAAAAGGGGATGTGATGGCACGTGTTTATAATCCCCGCACTGGAAAAGTGAAGACAGGCAGGTTCCTGTGGGTTTGCTAGCCAGTCAGCGTAGCCTAATTATGGAGCTTCAAATTAGTGAGAGATGCTGTTTCAAAAAACAGAAACTTGTGGGCAGCTCCTGATGAATGGCACCCAAAGTTGACCTGACCTTTACATGCATGTATACACATACATATATACCTACATACAAAAGACAATAAAGTAAAAAAAGCAATTGTTGTTGTTTTTATTCATATTTTTTGAGATCAAGTCTCACTATGTAACTCTAGCTATCCTGGAACTCACTCTGTAGGCCAGGCTAGCCTTGAACTCATAGAGCTCCACTTGCCTCTGCCTCCTGTGTGCCCACCAATTAGTTTTTAACAATAGGTCATTGGTTCAGAGCCTTCTACTTGCCCAGAGTGAATTTAGCTAACCAGACCTTGTGAGATCTCTGCCCTGGGGCTCCCTTTATCTTTTTTCATACCATCTCTCTTCGAGATAAGACTATCTTGGGCCTAGGAGGTGGGTCAGTGAGTAAAATGCTTGCTACATACGCATGAGGTCCTGAGTTTGAGTCCCAAAACCCATTTAAAGCTGGGTGCAGCAGCACATGTATATCTATAATCCTGGTTCTCTGATGGTATACTGGAAGGGGAGGCAGGAGAAACCCTGTAAACTGGGGGTGTGGGGATAACATCAAAAAGCTAGCCTGGCATACACAATATAAGCAACAAAAGAGACCCTGTCTCAAAAAGGTGGAAGGCAAAGATTGATACCCAGGGTTATCCTCGTGCATGTGTCCATATTAGCACTCTCCACACAGATACATATTACATACATACACAAAGAAGGAGAGAAAACTGAGATAGCTAACTCAGGACCTGAAGTAATCCTGTATCAGCTTTCCACAGGCACATGCCTCATGCCTCATGCTTCACATCTTAACACTCTTTCTGTTGCTGTTTTGTAACACCCTACCCACTTTAGCATTCTTTTGTGTGCATATGTGGAGAAATTTGGGTGCCATCCACCCCCCCCCCCTTTTTTTTTTTGTTTTGGTTTGGTTTGGTTCTTCCAGACAGGATTTCTCTGTGGCTTTGGAGGCTGTCCTGGAACTAACTCTTGTAGACCAGGCTGGTCTCAAACTCACAGAGATCCCCCCTGTCTCTGCCTCCTGAGTGCTGGGATTAAAGGTGTGTGCCACCAACGCCTGACCCACCCCCCTTATTTTTAAGGCAACACTTCTCACTGACCAAGTACTTACTAGGCTAGTCCACTGTCTTGACTTGCCCAGCACTAGGGTTATAAATGAATGCTACTACACTCATTGTTTTTATGTGGGTTATCCTAGGATTAAAACTCAGGTCCTTGGGCTAGCATATGGATTGAGCTGTCTACCCAGCCCAGCACTCTTTGATTTGGGTTTTTTGAACCAGTCTTAATATATATCTAAGGTAAACTTCAAACTCCCAAAATCCTCTTCTAATTGCATCTCCAGGTACCAAGGTTACAGATGTGTTACTATAGCACACATTTCTTTGTGCCCAAAGTATTCACTGTATTAATCTTCCTTTTTAGCATACAGCCCTACAGAATACATACTCATTATCTGTCTACCTGTACTAAATCATGAGCTTGACAGATTTTTGTTTGGGTTTGGAGCAAGATCTCACTATGTTCCTTGTTGGACCTGGAGCTCATAGACCCACCTGTCTCTGCCTCTGCCTTCCGAGTGCAGGCTTGTACCACCATGCCCAACTAACTGAATGTAAGAAGTGTCAAGGCCATTTTGCTAAATGATATTCTTTGCTTTCTTTAGCCCTTTGACTCGGTTGTTATTTCCACCAAAAGATGATCACACATTGAAGTTTTTATATGATGACAACCAGCGTGTTGAGCCTGAATGGTACATTCCTATTATTCCCATGGTGCTGATAAATGGCGCTGAGGGAATTGGTACCGGGTGGTCCTGCAAAATCCCCAACTTTGATATCCGTGAAGTTGTAAATAATATCAGACGACTATTGGATGGAGAAGAGCCTCTTCCCATGGTAAGTGTTGTGGGTTAGGAACTTTGTTTTTCCTCAGGCATAGTTGAGTGAATTCTACAGTAGAGAGTGCACAAATACAAGATTTATTTCATACTTTAGATTTGTTTGTTGAACATATTTGTGATTTAGGGTTTAGAAAACTTTTTTGTTGTTAATTTAGCTCCCAAGTTACAAGAATTTCAAAGGTACTATTGAAGAACTGGCTTCAAATCAGTATGTGATTAACGGAGAAGTAGCTATTCTGAATTCCACAACCATTGAAATCTCAGAGCTTCCTATCAGAACGTGGACTCAGGTAAGTAACTTAATTTCTTGGTTTTCAAGTGAAAGATGTTATAGTTGCTGTTGACTATTCAAGAGACTCCTTACAAAAGGATTTCTGTGTTTTGTTTCTCTTTTTTAGACTTACAAAGAACAGGTCCTAGAACCCATGCTTAATGGCACTGAGAAGACACCCCCTCTTATAACAGACTATAGGGAATACCACACAGACACCACTGTCAAGTTTGTCATAAAGATGACTGAAGAAAAATTAGCAGAGGCAGAAAGAGTGGGACTACACAAAGTCTTCAAACTGCAGACTAGTCTCACTTGCAACTCTATGGTATGTCTTATTTTGTAAGATATATATCTTTAAAACCTAATATTGTTGGGCATGTTGGTCCTCTCTAGTAATCCTAGCCATCTGAAGACAGAGACAGGAGGATCACTATGAGTTCCAAAGCTATCCTGTGCTGTATAGTGAGACCCGTCTCAAAAGGAAAGGCTGGAGAGATGGCTCAGTAGTTAAGAGCACTTAGTGCTTGTTCATTGGACCTGGGTTCAGTTCTCAGCACCCACGTGGCAGGCAGTTCACGACTGTGTAACTCAGTTCTAGCGCCTCCATGGGATAGTGCTCTAAGCACATGTTGCAAAACGAACATGCAGGCAAATATCCATTGATATTAAAAATTTTTTTAATAATTGATATTTAAAGGGCATATCTGATAACTTTTATAAAGGTTACACAATTTATTGATTCATAGCTTGAGTCTTCCTTTTCTTTTCCAGGTGCTTTTTGACCATGTAGGTTGCTTAAAGAAATATGACACTGTGTTGGATATTCTAAAAGACTTCTTTGAGCTCAGGCTTAAATATTATGGATTAAGAAAAGAATGGCTTCTAGGAATGCTTGGTGCAGAATCTGCCAAACTGAATAATCAAGCCCGTTTTATATTAGAGAAGATAGATGGCAAAATAATCATTGGTATGTAAAGTGTGGGATAGCTTTTCCTAGATTGTTTGTTGCTGTTTGTAAGGTTTTAAAGGTACTAAGGCTCAAATCCAGGGCCTTGTACTTGCTAAACATGTACTCTGTATTAGCCTCTCCCCCCTTAGATTGAACATCTAAAGAAATCAAGACTGAAAGTTTAAACAGAAAGAGACTAGAGAACTAAAAGACCTGTATGGGGCTGGGATGTAGCTCAGAGTGGTAAAATGATTACTGATATCCACAGGGTCCTAGGTCCGACCCCAACACCTGCATCAACTTCCTGTGATGGTGCGCATCTGTTATCCCAGTGCTACGAACGGGAAGCAGGAGGATCAAGGCCATCATGGGCTACATAGTGGGTTTTTAAACCAGCCCTGAGAACATGGGATCTTGTCTGAGAAAAAGACCTTGTATAACTAATTGATCACAAGAAGAGACAGTAATCTGGTCTTAAAGAAAAGAAAACTGAAAAAGGGGCAAATCTTAGGGATGTTTGCTTTGTTGAAAAGTCCATAAGCAATTAGCAGGGTTAAAAGAAAGAAAATAATCTTGACTAACGCTGGGTATAAGAATGAAGCTAAAACATAGAACCCAACTTTAGCCTAACCAACTAAGAAAGCCAGAATATTTTTGTTGTTGTTTAGTTTTTCAAGACAGGGTTGTCTGTGTAACAGCATACACATTACCACTTGGTGAAAGCCAACACTGTTAATAAATTATAGGAAGTCCCAAAATATAATAGCACCAGTTACTGGTGATAAGACAAATTTTATTTAATGTTTATGTTCATACCTACTTAAAAGCACTAGCATAAGCCAGGCGTTGGTGGCGCACACCTTTAATCCCAGCCCTTGGGAGGTAGAGGCAGGCCTGGTCTACAGAGTGAGTCCCAGGACAGCCTCCAAAACAATACAGAGAAACCCTGTCTCGAAAAACAAAAAAAAAGCACTAGCATATCAGCCAACGGATTTCATGGATGCTATTGTTTAAGGCAAGGCTAAAATGAATGATATTGGACGTGACTTGAATTAAAAAAGAGGGTTATATTTGGCTGACTGTAATTTGGGAATACTAGGATAGCTCAGTCTTCTTTTAGAATAAATATCAAGGGCTGAATGTGTAATCTAAGGAGAAATGTCTAAGTTGTTACAGCATTTGTTGTTCTTACAAAGAACCCAGGTTCAGTTCCCAGCATCCACATGATAGTTCACTACCATCCATATGTCCAGGCACATACATGGTGCACATACCGTAAGACCTAGGTTGGGAGATGACTGCACTTCCAGAGATCCTCAGTTTAATTCCCAGCAATTACATGGTGACTTACAACCATCTATAATGAGATCTGATGCCCTCCTCTGGTGAGCAGACATGCACAGAAAGCAAAATGCTATATACATAATAAATAAGTTAATCTTTAAAATAAAGAAATAAATAAAGCATAGGCCAGACAGTGGTGTCACACACCTTTAATACCAGCACTTGGGAAACAGAGGCAGGAGGAGCTCTGTGAATTTGAGGCCAGCCGGGTTTACAGAGCGAGTTCCAGGGCAGCCAGGGCTACATGAAGAAACCATGACAAAAAAATAAAACATGTAGCTCACATCAAGTTTGGTGATAATGAGTGGTACTCAGAAACTAGTGACTTTGACAATTCCTCAAACCATAATTGGCTGCAGCAGACACTGAGAGTTACATCCTGTGGTGCTGTGATTCAGAACACCAAGCTTTGAGCAGACTGCTAGAGGCTAGACCAATGAAATGTTGAAATAAAAGCCAGAAAACGTAGTTGAGTCAGTCATAGGCTCTTCAGAAATGGAGGCTTTGACTCTTCTGTATTCTTTTGAGAGTTAATAGATTTCAGCCTCACCTATGGTTTAAATGTAATGGTAATTCAATTGTCCTGTTTCACAGAAATTTGTCTGTGCTCTGGACAGAAATAGAGACAAAACATAGACAGTTGAATTTCCAGCTTTGTGGGTTTGTGTTTGTTTGTTTTGGTTTTTGGTTTTTCAAGACAGGGTTTCCCTGTGTGGCCCTGGCTGTCCTGGAACTCATGTAGACCAGGCCTAGAACTCATAACTCCACTTACCTTTGCCTCTTGAGTGTGAGATTAAAGGTGTGCACCTTCGCCTGGCTTGAATTTTCCAGTTTAATCTTTCAACGTAATGTAGAACCACCTTATCATTTCTCTAAAATTTTGCTCAAAGTTTCTCTTTCTCTTTTTTTTCAATAGAAAATAAACCTAAAAAAGAGCTAATTAAAGTCCTAATTCAGAGAGGCTATGACTCCGATCCTGTGAAAGCCTGGAAAGAAGCTCAGCAAAAGGTAATTTCTTTGTTAGCCACTTGCTAAGCTCCCATTATGTTCATTCTATTTATCTATTGACTATGGCACACATGCAGGCAGAGCATCCATACACATAGAATAAAAATGGGGAAAAAATTTAATTAAAAGATATAAAATCTGTTTTCTTGTATTTCTAGAGTTCACAAGTTAAAAAAACTCAAGGACCCTCTGTTTATACTTCTTATTCTACATTTTAATTCATCCTTTAGGTTCCAGATGAAGAAGAAAATGAAGAAAGTGACAATGAAAACAGTGACTCTGTAGCAGAATCTGGGCCGACTTTCAACTACCTTCTTGATATGCCCCTTTGGTATCTAACCAAGGAAAAGAAAGATGAACTATGCAAACAAAGAAATGAAAAGGTAACTTTTAGATAGAATGGGATGGCCAATGTTAAATATTCTTCTGATGGGGGAAAAAATAAGCTGTTCTGTTTAAAAGCACTGTTTGTACATGTTTAAACTCTTAATTTTTGGTAAAGGAACAAGAGCTCAACACATTAAAGAAGAAGAGTCCATCAGATTTGTGGAAGGAAGATTTGGCAGTTTTTATTGAAGAACTGGAGGTATGTATTTACAAAACCTATATTAATACTTACAGACTAGCAGCATGCCCTTTCTTAAATATGTGTATTTCTTATGTATATATGTGTTTGTATGTGGGGAGGGATGGGTAAGTGCAGGTGCTGACAAAGGCCAAAGGTGCCAATCGCTGGACCTGTAGTCAGTTACAGGCAGTTACCTAGTGTGGTCCTGAGAACTGAGCTCGACCTTGGCAAGAGCAGTGAGGTCACTTAACCACTGAGCACCTGTCCAGCTCAAGCAGCATCACTTTTTATCAAGAGACTTCATATTTGATAAAAGAAGAAATATAGAAGGAGAAAGAATGTATCCCAAAATAATGAAAAGACAGGGTATAGTAAGTAGCCACAGACAGTAAACCTATAATCTCAGACTAAGGCAGGAACACCACAAGTTTGAGGCCAGCCTGGGATACCCAATGAGTTCCAGGCCAGCCTGAACTACATATGAAATAAGACCCTGTCAAAATCCAAGTACTACGAATATAATATAATTGTAGAGCACTTGCCATACAGGTGCAAACTTTTGCTCTCTATGCTTAGCACTTCAAAACATAACAACATAAAAGAACACATTAGGCAGAGCATGGTGGTGCACATATCTGTAATTCTAGCATTTGAAAGGAAGATGAGGAGAAGGAGTTGATGGCCATCTCAGACACAGGGACTAGGAGGCCATGCTACACAACATGAAAACAAAAACAGGAGGGCAATCAAGATGGCTCAGCAGGTGGAGCACTTGCTGTACAAGCCTGGTGACCTGAGTTCGATCCCCAGAGCTCAGGTAAGGAGAAAAGAGAGAGCTGACTTCAACAAAGTGGTCCTCTGGTTTCTATGTGCTTGCTGTGGCGTGCACATGCACACACATACAGTAATGATAATATATTTTAAAGGAACTTTATTATTAAATATTATTAAATACTAGTTAGCATAAAGTAAGTGATGGCAAGAAATATACTAAATCAATACTTTACACATTAAAGAAAGTTAAGTCACTTTTAGAGGTGGCCCTTCAGTTTCAGAATGTCCTTTGTCACTTAAATTTCCTTAGCAATACTTAGTTTCTTGATATTACAAATATATATACATAGTTTATCCTATAGAACAGTTTCTTTTTTTTTTTTTTTTTTTTTTTTTTTTTGGTTTTCCGAGACAGGGTTTCTCTGTGGCTTTGGAGGCTGTCCTGGAACTAGCTCTTGTAGACCAGGCTGGCCTCGAACTCACAGAGATCCACCTGCCTCTGCCTCCCGAGTGCTGGGATTAAAGGCGTGCGCCACCAACGCCCGGCTAGAACAGTTTCTTCTTTGTCTTCAGAAAGATTAAGTGATGGCATTAGACATCAGTTAGACATAGGCACCCAGCTCTCCTGTCTCTGCCTTCCCAAAGTCAGCCACATCATACCTTCACTAGCCGGCATTGTACCTTCACAATGACTGATCATGGATTTACCTTCAGTTATAAAAATGGGAAGTTCACTTAACTATGTTTTTCAGGTGTGATGTTTTCTTCACCTATAAATTTATTTTCATAATTCCCTTTCATAGGTTGTTGAAGCCAAGGAAAAGCAAGACGAACAAGCAGGACTGCCTGGAAAAGGGGGGAAAGCAAAAGGGAAGAAGATACAAATGTCTGAAGTCTTGCCTTCTCCTCAGGGAAAAAGAGTTATTCCCCAAGTGACTGTGGAGATGAAAGCAGAAGCAGAGAAAAAAATTAGGAAGAAAATTAAGGTAATACTTTAAGCAAAGTTCTCCTTAGAAATTGAACAAATGAGGACCAGTGAAATGGCTTAGCTGTTTGCCACCAAGTCTGAACAACCCAAGTTCAGTCTACATGGTGGAGGAAGAGAACCGACCTCTGCAAGTTGTCCTCTGACCGTACATAAATAAGTGTAATACATTTTATTCAATGCAGCAAATTACATCTAAATTTCTAAACCTAGTGTTTGGAATTTGTCCTGTATCTTGTGCGTTTTCCTTTCTCGAGCACCCAATGCTTTTAAATACTTAGTATTGCCGGGCGTTGGTGGCGCACGCCTTTAATCCCAGCACTCGGGAGGCAGAGGCAGGCGGATCTCTGTGAGTTCGAGGCCAGCCTGGTCTACAGAGCTAGTTCCAGGACAGCCTCCAAAGCCACAGAGAAACCCTGTCTCGAAAAACCAAAAAAAAAAAAAAAAATACTTAGTATTAAAGATCATAACTATACCTTTTACCTTTATTTGGATCTCCTTTAATAGTTTGCCAGTGGGTGTTTTGCCTGCGTATATGTCTGCCACGTGCATGCAGTACCCACAGAAACCAGAAGAGGGTACTGGATCCCCTTGAACTGGAGTTATAGACAGTTGTGATCCTCTATGTGGGTGCTGGGGATTGAACCCTGATCCTCTGAAAGAGCAGCCAGTGCTCTTAACCACTGAGTCATCTCTCCACCTCTTTGTCTTGTTTTGGTTTTTGTCCAGCTACAGTCTTACTATATAGTTCTAGCTATCCTGGAGCTCACTATGTAGACCAGGCTGGCCTTGGTGTACACCACCACTGCCCTGCTTATTTTAGATCTCTTAACCAAAACCCAAAGAAAATATATTTTTTCACCATATTTGTGTCTGTGTCTGTCTATATATGTGAATATTTGGCTTTTATTATTCCAAATAATTAGACAGAAGTTGAGTGTTTTTGTCTTGCTGAGATTTGTTGTTTCTTACATGTTGCTGTCTTTCAGAGTGAAAACGTTGAGGGCACGCCTACTGAGAATGGTCTGGAATTAGGAAGCCTGAAACAAAGAATAGAGAAGAAGCAGAAGAAAGAGACAGGTATTGGGCAAGATGGTATAAACTCTAAATTTTTGTTCTCCATAGATATTCAGTGTTTTTGTACAGCTGAATTAAGTATTGTAAAGGAAGGATGTATGTGACTTGTATTTGAACCATATATTGTCTTTGATGTTTGATTTATTTTAGAAAAGACTGGTAATATAGTTAGTGTCTTGAATTCCTTAGTTAGAATCTAAAGTAGCTCCCCTTCTCCAGGAAGACCTGCCTGTTCATCTTGTTTTTCCTTGGCCTCCGAAAGGGATATAGGAGTAAATTCATAAGATTAAAGGCATTATAATACCTGAGACTGCCCTTACAATCTGTATGAACAAACATGGGTGACATAAAGAACAGGAGGTGACTGTAATGCCCAGCAGTGGTGGTGCACACCTGTCCCAGCACTCAGGAGGCAGAGGCAGGCGGATCACTGTTATTTGAGACCAGCCTGGTCTACAGAGTGATTTCCAGGATGGTCTCCAAAGCTACACAGAAACCCTGTCTTGGGGAAGGAAAAAAAAAGTAAATTAATTAATTAATAATTAACTCCTAGTGACCCTCCAGATCTGAAATCCTCACCTCAGGCATCTATTGCTTAAGGAATTTTGGTGTTTAGACACTTGTATCACATTATTAATATAAAAACAGCACTTATAGAATTAAATGACCAAACTCTGTACTCTATAGGAACATAAAATGCATCTATTTCTACTCATGATTGTACCCTCAGCACCACTATAGTATGTAGGTTATGATGAAGAAACCAGAGTATTATTAATATGGTTAATTTCTGGGCCAGTGAGATGGCTTAGTATGTGCAGGAGCTTAACCCCAAGGGTGACAACCTGAGTTTGATCCCAAGGACCCATATGGAAGAAGGAGAGCACTCAAGTGTGTGTGTGCGCGCGCACTCATATGCACACACACAGAAATGTAATTTTTAAAAAACTAAGTGTAAATTCCCTATCTCCTTTGTAGGTACCATGGCAAAGAAGCAGACTACATTGTCATTTAAGCCAGTCAAAAAAGGGAAAAAGAGAAACCCCTGGTCTGATTCTGAATCGGATATGAGCAGCAATGAAAGTAATTTTGATGTCCCTCCACGAGAAAAGGATCCACGAAGAGCTGCAAGTAAGAAAAAAACACAGAACATGCTAGCTGTTTTGTATTTGATTATAAGATTTGAATGGCCAATTAACATCAGGGTACTTAATTCCAAAAACTGCTGCTTGTTAGAACAGCAAATCAAATTTTGAAAATTAAAGCATCTTTTAGGATATTAAACTGAAGCTTAGGTGAGTGGTGGTGATGATGTACAGCTTTAGAACCAGCACTTTAGAGGCAGGGGCTGGTGGATCTCTTTGAGTTTGAGGCCAGCCTGGTCTACAGATTGAGTTCCTGGACAACCAGGGCTACACAGAAACCCTCTCAAAAAAAAGGAAAAAAAATGTAGTCAAACTGAAGCATATATATCTTCATAAAATGTTAAGTCAGAGCTGGCTCAGTGGTTAGGCACACTGGCTGCTCTTCAGGTTCCCATCACCCAGATGGCAGCTCACAGCTGTCTGTGATTCTAGTTCTGTCTTCTGGCCTCCATGGGAATCAGGCATACATATAGTATATAAACATAAATCAGGCAAAACACTTATGCACATAAAATAAAATGGGTGCTATGATGACACACATTAAAAAATAAAATGTTAAGTCAGCCTGTGTTTAAATGTCTGTATCCTCTTTGGTTTCTAACAGCAAAAACCAAATTCACAATGGATTTGGATTCAGATGAAGATTTCTCAGGTTCTGATGGAAAGGATGAAGATGAAGATTTTTTCCCATTAGATACTATTCCACCTAAGACCAAAACTTCCCAAAGGTAAGAATTCTATCAATACAGAGTTTAGTTTTGACTATTTTAATAGTCATTGGTGTATTTATTGATCTTTGTTGACACGTGTAGAAATGGTTATCAGAATGTCTTCTCTATGTGTATTATTTTTGTTTTGTTTGTTTTGTTTTTAGAAATACTAAAAAAGCACTGAAGCCACAGAAGAGTACCATGTCTGGTATGTATTTGAGGAAAATGATTGGGTGCTTAGCAAGTATGAGGACCTGAGTTCAATCGACAGCACACACCTGTAATCCTAGCACTCAGCGTAGAGGCAGGAGGATTGCAAGTTTAAGGCCAACCTGTGCTGTATATAGCAAAGCTCTGTCCCCAAAAAACTAAGAATTTAAAATTCAGCTGAATTCTAAGGGTATTTAAAGTCTTCCAAGAAAGTTGGTTAAAGTGGGAATACATTTCAGCAGACCAAATATTTTTAATGTTGTGACCATCTCCCTTCCTGTCTGGAATAGCTGACCTTGAAAGTGATGTGCAGGACAGTGTGCCAGCTTCCCCAGGCCCTTCTGCTGCTGACTCGCCAGCTGACACTGAACAGTTAGCGCCAGGTTCCAAACAGACTGTGGCAGTGAAGAAGACAGCCACCAAAAGTAAGCCTGCATCTCTTAGAAGGTTAATTACTGGGATTAACTGACTTTTCCAAATCAGTTTTAGGTTTTTATTTTGAAAATGTCTACTGATGATGAAATTAAGCAGTATCCTAGTGGAAGTAGTATCTTTTACGTCTTCATTATCAAATAAAAAATAAAAGGTTGTGGGGGCTGGAGAGATGGCTCAATGGTTAAGAATACTGACTGCTCTTCCAAAGGACCTGGGTTCAATCCCCAGCACCCACATGGGAGCTCACAACTGTTTGTAACTCAAGTTGCAGGGGATCCAGCACCCTCATATAGGCAAGACACAAATAGATGGATGGATAGATAGAATGATAGATAGATAGACAGACAGATGGATATGAATAATAAAAATAATAAATAGTAGCCAGCACTTGGGAGGCAGAGGCAGGCAGATCTCTGTGAGTTCGAGAGCAAGTTTCAGGGCAGCCAGAGCTACACAGAGAAACCCTGACTCAGAAAGAACAAACAATAAATAAAAATTAAAAGTATTTTGAGCCTTTAATCCCAGCACTCGGGAGGCAGAGGCAGGCGGATCTCTGTGAGTTTGAGGCCAGCCTGGTCTACAGAGTGAGTTCCAGGACAGCCTCCAAAGCCACAGAGAAACCTTGTCTCGAAAAACCAAAAAAAAAAAAAAAAAGTATTTTGAAATCAGTGCACTATTACTCAGATTCCAGACATTATCTAGCTCATTTCTATGACATAAGGAAAGAATTTATAAGCAATTGGAAGTAATCCAATGTAAGATAACTTAGAAATCAAAGCTGGGGGTGTGGCTCAGGTAGATCGCTGGCCTAGAATGTATGAAGCCTTGGAATCAATCCCCAGCACAGCATAAACCAGGTGCAGTGGTAAATATCCCTAGAGCCTTTCTTGCTGGCCAGTCCAGCTTAATTAGGAACTCCAGGCCATTGTGAGACCTTGTCTCAAGAAAGAAGGTGATGTTCAAGATAGTTCACAATGAAAAACCTCACCAGAGAGTAATTATGACCACTACTCATGTTGACTTACAGGCCAGTCTTCAACATCCACTGCTGTTACCAAAAAGAGAGCTGTACCAAAGGGAACCAAATCAGATTCAGCCTTGAATGCTCATGGCCCTGAAAAGCCTGAGCCTGCCAAAGCCAAGAAGAGCAGCCGCAAAAGGAAGCAGTCCTCTTCTGATGATTCCGACTCTGATTTTGAGAAAGCAGTTTCCAAAGCTGCCTTGAGCAAGGTATTTATTGGTGCTTAATCCTTTTGCTCTAGAGACTTTGAAACATCCGACTTAGGTTTTGCTCCTAATTTTGCATATTTTTAAGGAATTAAATTTAAACCTCAGAATTCATTACTTTGTACCATGTGTAATTTAGCTGTAGGAAAGTTAAATCTGTCAGTCAGTGGAGCAGTTGCTTTGAATCTTTTTCTTAATACTTAGTAGGAGGTAGTGGTGAAGTTTGGAGCAATGTGGAATGACCTTATTGCATTAATAATATACAAATTGTTTCCATTTTTTTCTCTCTTTAGAAACCCAAGGAAGAGAATCAGGATTTCCAAGTGGACTTAGATGAAACTATAGCTCCTCGAACAAAATCTGGACGAGCAAGGAAGCCTATTAAATACCTGGAGGAATCCGATGAAGATGACCTTTTCTGATGGGGAGGGGATTGTTTTAGCAATGGTTTTACTGAGCCCGGTTCATTTTAAAGTTACTTGAAGTTCTTCCCTAACCTTACCCTCTGAATTTAGTGTGGGGAAGACTTTTATAAGACTATCCTAGTGAGAAGGGCCCACGTGGCCATCAGCTTTGTACTGTATATATATATACTGTCTCATGACATTGTTTTCTTCTTTGATTTATCTATGTTTTGTGTCTATTTCTTTGATCTCTAAAATCTTGCTTGAGATTCTTTTGGATTCCACATAATTATATGCTCACTTTGGCATAACAAAATTTATTGATCATATGTTAAGCTAAAATGGGTATGTTTTCAAAAGTGTGCCTCTGCCTCCTTTCCTGTGTCTACTAGATATGAGGTAGCATGGTGTTTCTTTTTCAGTTGTGTAGGTAGAATTCCATCACATAGAACTGGACAGTTCTAGTATGGATACGGTGTTCAACCTATGATTTGATGGCATTTTTGTTTCGACCATGAGAAATTACTCATACTCTTAAATATCATCAGAGGGTGGAGAAAGTCACCTTGACTCTGTCTCCATGATTTCAGCACAAGTAGCAGGAAGAAGAGTTAGTCCAGTTACGTGGAATCCTAACTTTTCCAATGATGCCTTTCGAACATGAGATCACAGGGAGGAGGCAGAACTGCTCAGACTTAAATCTGCATGCTCAATTGTCAAATGTGGTCCAGAGTTCCAACTTGTGAATGCCAAAGGCATTCTGTGCTGTTGTATGTTACTTAAGTACTGTTATCAATGTTTTTTGTAAATATTTAATATGTCTTTCTATTCAGCTTAATTCCAACAATTTTGTACATTAATAAATATTCTAAACATTGTAAGCCATTCATTCCTCTTATCTTAACCCACATTACATCCTCTCCACAGTCCAAAATATAGCCTCTTCACTTCTCTTTCAGGACTCTTACAGCCATATTGTAAGCAAATATTTCCTGTCCAGATTGCACTGTCCCAAATAACTGACTCAAAGACTGAAGATGAATTATAAATGCTAAACCAATAGCTCAGGCTTATTACTAACTAGCTCTTACATTTTAAGTTAACCCATGCTCTGCAACATGCTGGTACCTTTATTAGCCTGGCATGTTCATCTCCTGTTTCCCCTGTGTCTGGCTGGCATTTCCTGACTCCAGCCTTCTCCTCCCCATCATCCTTAGTTTGGTTGCCTCAACTATACTTCCTGCCTGGCTACTGACCAATCTGCATTTTATTAAACTAATTTGAGTGACAAATCTTTACATTGTACAAGAGGATTATTCCATAGCACCATATTCTGGCAAGATTGACAGACTTTGGCTGGGTGAAGTATCCAAAAGAGTGGCAGTGTGACTTAGTTGGGCTTAGTTTTTTGTTGGGGTTGGTTTTTAGGTTTTTGGATTATTTGGTTTGGTTTGGTTTTGGTTTTATGAAACAAGGCTTCTTTGTGTATCCCTGGCTGTCCTGGAACTTAGTATGTAGACCAGACTGGCCTCAAACTCACAGAGATCACCTGCCTCTGCAACCTGAGTGCCGGGATTAAAGGTATACCAGATCAGCCTGGGACACATGATACCTTGTTTCAAAAACAAAACACGCATGTATCTTCAAAGGATGCCTACTTTAGCCATTTTGATAGCCTAGTCAACTACTTGATAGAACCAGTAAAGTTCTATTGGAGCAACTGGTTAATTCCTTTCTTAACCTCTGTTATCAAAATTCACTCCAGATCCAGAGTTTTGCTTTTTACGCTGGGGATTAAGCCCAGAGCCTGGTGTGTGTCTGAGTATATTACACCAAAGCTACCACCCCACCCAAGACTAAATGTTTAGTGTCAAAAGATAAATTGTTTCTGATCTACAGAGTGAGTTCCAGGACAGGCTCCAAAACCTACCCAGAAAAACCAAAAAAAAAAAAAAAAAAAATGTTTCTGGTGGACTGGGATGGCCAGCAAAGCCTGACCACCTGAGTTGGATCTTTACAAAAAGATACTTGGTAAAGTTTCAATAATAAAGTGGAAAGTTACTGGGCAGTGGTGGTGCATGCATTTAATTCCAGCACTTAGAAGGCAGAGGCAGGTAGATCTCAGTTCAAGGCCAGCCTGATCTACAGAGTGAGTGCCAGGACAGGCTACAAAGCGACAGAGAAACCTTGTCTTGAAACACCAAAATAAAAGTGGAAAGTTATGTAAATGCCCAACAATAGGATTAAACATGGTAAATACTAAGAGCAATTATACCTGTTGACATTGTCTGTGATGTTGCTGAGTGGAAAGAATCAGCTTCAAGGCAAAGGTGGAACCCAATTTGGTGGGAGAAAAACCACAAATTCATAAAAGAAAAATCATATTGGTCACATGCTACTGACGAGAGAAGTTAATAACTTGAGCACTCACTATTCCATAAGGTACTAACATTCAAGGGAACTTCTTTAAATCTACCACTAAAAATTTCATAGTTACAGACTTTTAGAGGAATTGTTTCCTGTATATATGAAGCATTACACAAATATTACAGTTACTGAGAAAAGGGTTTCAAAACCTCACCGCATGAGGCAGACATGACTATCCAGGGGACTCCCTGGCCAGCCAGTCTAGCTGCAACTGCGCTCCAGATTCAGTGAATAGACCCTGTCTTCAACACTAGACTGGGGAATGATGAAAACATCCATACAGGTGAGTGCACCCACCCAAACACATGAACACATGCATACAATGTACACACCAAAAACAGTGATAGATGAGCTATTTGAACCTACCCAATGTCTAAAACTTCCTTAGTAATTCCACTTTGGTAAACTGAACCAGAGCTAGGTGTGGTGATGCATGCCTGTGATCCTAGTACCTAGTCGCTAGTGCCAAGAGGCTCTATATAAATAGTGCATCTCAAAAATAAATGGATGAACAACAAAGAAATGTGCGCTAGAGAGATGGGTGCATCGGTTAAAAAGGCTGTTCAATTCCCAGCACCTGCACAAGTTCACAAGCACCTGTAACCCCGCCTCCAGGAGATCACCACCTCTAGCCTGGGATACCTGCTCTCATGTACATACTTGCTTCAGCACACACAATTAAAAGTAATTAAAATAAATCGTTAAGAAACGACAACCTCCAAAGCAACACAGAGAAACCCTGTCTCAAAGAACAGACAAGGACAGACTGAGCAATTAGTGAAGCCTCCATCTCATAAGCAAAAGTCATCCATTAAAGCATTATTTACACAGGTGGGAAACTGGGAACAGTCTTGATGTCCAGCAACAGAATTAGCTAAATTGAGCCATATGTGGCTCACACATGTAATACTAGCACTGCTGAGACAGGAGGATCTCTGCAAGTTTCGAGTCCAGCCTGAGCTACAGAGTAAGACCACGTCTCAGGAAGAAAATAAATAAATAAATAAATAAATAAACAGTATATCCTCATTTCTCATTTGCAATGTATTATCCAACCACTAAACCTATTTTCCCCTGCATATTTAAGAACACAAGAACATCCTCATGCTGTTGTTCACTTCTATTGCTATAATAAACACCAATGACCAAAAGCAACTTGGAGAAGAAAGGGTCTGTTTGGCGTCCAGGTCCTGATCACAGTCCATCACTGAAGGAAGACGAGGCAGGAACCAAAGCAGAGACGAGGGAGGAGGGCTTCTTCCTGGCTTGCTGTCGCATTCAGCTACCCTCCCCTCTTTATACAACAAAGGACCCCTTTCTCAGGAATGGCACCACCCGTAGTTGGCTGGACCCACCCATATCAGTCATTAATCAAAAAAACAAACAAACAAAAGTGCCCCCACAGACTTGCCTACAGTAGCCAAAGATGAACTTGAACTGAGAGTCTTCCCTCAACCTCCCAAATGCTGGGAATATAGCGTGCAACACCACCACACCCAGCATAATGTATTTAACTCCTGGAAACCTTCCTCTCAGTGAGTGGCCCTTAGACCAGGGTGGCAACATCATCTAGGAGCCTCTTAGAAGTACAGAGTGTTCGGACTGGAGAGAGGGCTCAGTGTTCTCTTCCACAGAACCCAGGTTTGCCAGGTGGTAGTGGTGCACACGCCTTTAATCCCAGCATTTGGGAGGCAGAGGCAGGCAGATCTCAGAGAGTTCAAGGCCAACCTGGTATACAAAGTGAGTTCCATGACAGCCAGGACTATTACTCTGAGAAACACTGTCTCCAAAAACAGCAAAAGAAAGAGAGAGAGAGAGAGAGAGAGAGAGAGAGGGAGAGAGAGAGAGAGAGAGAGAGAGAGAGAGAGAGAGAGAGAGAGAGAGAGAGAGAGAGAGAGAGAGAGAGAGAGAGAGAGAGAGAGAGAGAGAGAGAGAGGGTGAGAGAGAGAGAGAGAGAGAGAGAGAGAGAGAGAGAGAGAGAGAGAGAGAGAGAGAGAGAGAGAGAGAGAGAGAGAGAGAGAGAGAGAGAGAGAGAGAGAGAGAGAGAGAGAGAGAGAGAGAGAGAGAGAGAGAGAGAGAGAGAGAGAGAGAGAGAGAGAGAGAGAGAGGAATGAAGAAAGGAGAGAGAAAAAAAAAAGAAAACACAGGACCCAATTTCAATCTGATGCCTTCTGGCCTCCACCAGTGCTGATCAAACATGGTGTAAAAACAGGCAGGCAAAACACCCATAAAGAAAGGAAATACAGAATGTTGAGCACCCCCCAGGACTGTGGGGCTCAGAAGCACTTCTGGAGGGGGGAGGGGGTTGAGACAGGTTTCACTGTGTTGTGTAGCCCTGGCTGTCCTGGGACTCGCTCTGTAGACCAGGCTGTCCCGGAACTCATAGAGATCCACCTGCCTCTGCCTGGGAGTAAAGGCGTGAGCCGCTACCGCTGCCAGCTGCCACGGCCCAGCTCAGACACACTTAACAGCCGTCAGCTAGCGAGGTGACTCACGAACTGATCCCGAAGGTGGTTTTCTCGTTCGCTGAGACGGGCTTCTGCTTTTTAGCCCAGAGTGACCTTGGTCTTCCTGCCTCAGACACGAGCCACCACATCCTGCTGTTAGGAAGCCTTTGTCACCTCCCCCTCTTTTCACAACCTCTGGGCTCAGTCATGGGTCTGCTTTCCACAGCTACGGGTCACCTTTTCCTGTTCCACAACCTCCCAGGGATGGAATAACGGTGCCACTGTTTCTGTGATTAGCTTCTTTTATTTAGTATGATGATTTAATTTTATTCATATTGTTAGGGGCTGGGGGGCACAGCTCAGTGGGTAAAAGAACTTGTCCCCCCATCAAACTTGAAAATCTAATCTGATCCCCCCAAATCCTAATAGAGATGGAAGGAGAGAACCGACTCCACAAAATTGCCCTCTGACTTCAACATGTTCGCCATGACACATGCACTCTCACCCACAATAATGATTCTCTTTAAACTATAATTATTAGGGACTAGAGAGATGGCTTAGTGGTTAGGAGCATTTGCTGCTTTTGCAAAGAACCAGGGTTCAATTCCCAGCATCTACATGGAGATTCAGGCCATCTGTAGCTCCAGATTCCAGGGATCTAATACCTTCTCTGACCCCCTCAGGCACCAAGCACGCTAGTGTTACACAGACTAACAAGCTGGCAAAACACTCACACACATGAAATTAAAACTATAAAGCAACCTGGGCAGTGGCAGTGCAAGTCTGTGAGTTTGAGGACAATCTGGTCTACAAAGTGAGTTCTAGGCCAGCCAGGGCTACATAGTAGAACTCTGTCTCAAAACAAAACAAAATATATATAGTTTTTTCACACACACACACACACACACACACACACACACACACACACACAATGGTGGCGAATGCCAAGCCAATAAAAATTTTAAATTAAATTTAAAATGTACCTACATTGCATGTATCAGTAGTTCCTTTTTCAAAACAGACAAAAATAGTTTCTTTTTATTATTGCTGAGTATTATTCCATTGTATGGGTTTGTTGATCCATTCACCTGTTGATGGACAATTGGATTATTTCCAGCTTGGGTCTGTTACGAGTAAAGCTGTTGTGAATTGTATAGTATGTTCCCATTTCACCCTTTTTTTTCCACAGTGGATGGAATTCCTGGCAGTGGGCTCACCAGGTCCCATGTTTAACTATACAAACCGAAGAGCTGTCTGTCCAAACACAGGTTTCATTTATACTTATGTTTTTCCTCGAGAATCAGACGTGTTTCTTTGGTGTAAAATGTTATACTCACCTCAGGTTGCCCCAGTTCAAATTAAAAGATATACCAGTAAATGTCATTTTAGCTAGAGGGAAGGACAAAGCTTGGTCTGCCGGTGACCTTGCCTTCTGACTCCAGTGACTCTCTATAACTTTCCAGGACCAGTTTCAAGCTCGGTCCTTTGGATGGAGAACTGCTTCCAGGCAAGGCATGGCTGGCATTGGTTCTGTCTGCATCCTCCTGCACAGATGCTGGAGAAGACCTCAGAGTGCTCACAAGACCAAACCAAGTAGAGAATCATAAAGTGAGCCTGGGGTAATGACGGCCAGGACCAGGCAGAATACAGCGATTGTGACTGCTTGTATACATAGGTACACAGAGAGATGCAGATTTTTTGTTTTGAGACGGGCTTGTTCTATATCCAGGATGGCCTAGAACTTGCCATCCTCCTGTCTCAACATCCAGAGTACAGGAATTACCCTTATGTACTACCACCTGGATGTCTGTACCTTGAAGTTTCCAAACATTCAGACCAGCTTGTGGGAGGGCGGGGTTGAAAGATGTGTGAGTGTCCTGCCAACGTACATGTATGTGCACCACATATGTGCCTGATGCTGAGGAAGACAGGGGAAGGCACTGGATCCCTGGAGCTGGGTCTGCAGATGGTTCTGAGTTGACATGTGAATGCTGGAAACCAAACCCAGGTCCTCTGCAAGTTCTCTTAACCCGAGCCAGTTCTCCAGCCCACGCTAGATGTAATCACTGGCAGACTGCTTCCTTAGTCTGCATGAGGCCCTAGATCCAATCCCTAATAACAACTCTCTCTCCCTCTCTCTCTCTCTCTCTCTCTCTCACACACACACACACACACACAGACACACACGAACACAACACACACACATGAACACACACTTGCGAGCACATGCATAAGTATAAAAACATACATTTGAAAGTGGCAGGCAATGAGGTGACTCATTGGTAAAAGCGCTCACTGCACAAGTCTGACCACCTGAGTTTGGACCCTGGGACCCATGGAGGAAGAAGAGAACCAATTCCCAAAAGTTGTCCTCTGACTTCCACATATATGTGATGATGGTACATATGTAGGGGTATACATACACAATAATAATAAACAACGTTTTTAAAATTTGAGGGGCTGGAGAGATGGCTCAGTGGTTAAACCCATATATTGTTCTTCCAGGGGTCCCAAGTTCTGCTCCCAGCACAAATCACCGCTCCCACAGGGCACCCACAACCACTGTCACTTCAGCCCCAAGGGAGATCTGGCTTCTGCAGGCACTTGCACACATGTATGCACACAAGCACACACACACACACACACACGCACACACGCACACACATAAACATATACTTTTTGTTGTGGGTTTTTTGTTTGTTTTGTTTTTGTTTTTGTTTTCGTGACAGGGTTTCTCTGTGTAGCTTGGTTGTCCTGGAACTCGCTCTGTAGACCAGGCTGGCCTCGAACTCACAGAGATCCGCCTGCCTCTGCCTCCCGAGTGCTGGGATTAATCAAGCCCTTCTGCACTCCAGTCTCAGAGCACGGCCTCCAATTCCCAAGTTCTCTGGTCACTCGATGACCCCATGCTCGAGTCCCCAGAGAAGGGTTGCCTTCCCAAAGTGGGGTGAAAGGCTGGGACAGGTGGGGCCTCACGTGGGGCACTGAGGGAGAAGGGTTGGGGTTGTCAGCTGCCCATAAAGAAAGGCTCAGAAGTGCAGTGGTTTGGAAGGGTCTAGAAGAAGGTGACAAGACAGACAGATCAGGAAGGCTTCTCCTCTTCCTTAGCTGGTGGAGGCAGAGACTAGGGACACTAAGTGACCCCAGTACCCACTCCAGTGTGGAAAACCAGCACCAGAAGTAGACCCATGACCCTGAGGGCTATATTCTCCCCTCCTGAGTATACAATCCCCTAAAATAGACTACCCTTCTCAGCCTCCGGTTGCCCATGGCAGTAGACATAGGAGCCCATTCTGGCTAACGATGTTCAAGAAGAGTGGACACAGGTTAGTCCCAGACTCTCCTGAGACATCGTGCAGAACAGGGCTTAGGTGATGACTGAATGGCCTAGAAGTTCTCTACCCCTCTAAGCAAGGAAGACACTAGCTTCTTGGTTAACTAAGCCATTGGTTGGTATGTTTGCTGCTACAGCCAAACCAAATAGTAAAGAATTCCAGAGCCAGACAGCAGTGAGGGGGCACACCTTTGATCCCAGCACTCGGGAGGCAGAGGCTGGCAAATCTCTGTGAGTTTGAGGCCAGCCTAGTCTACAAGAGCTAGTTCCAGGACAGCCAGAGCAACAAACAGAAGGAAGGGAAGGTGGGAGGGAGGGAGGGAGGGAGGGAGGGAGGGAGGGAGGGAGGGAGGGAGGGAGGGAGGGAGGGAGGGAGGGAGGGAGGGAAGGAGGTTCAATGGATGAGTCCCAGAGCTAAAGGAGGTATCCAAGCAGGAGAGGGAGACGGTTCTAACTGTAAGAACTGCAGCACCCTAGAGTGTGGTGGTGGAACCGAGGCCAAGCATGAAGTTCCCTGGGGGGAGGGGGGAGTTAGGCTGTGGAAAAGGTTCAGGCATAGGAGCTGTGCAGGTTGGAAGGTGACGGTGACTGCAGAAGGAACGAGAACACCCATCCCTTCCCCACCCTTGTCCCTTCCCCACCTGGGTGCCAGCCCTCTGCGCAGACCGTACATTTTGCATGCTAATCTGACACTGAATGAGGTGCTTACTGGACTGAAGCCCAGGGGAACAGGGCGAGAAGCCGGCAGGGGACAGGGATATTCCCAGCACGCTGCCCTCTCTCTCCACCCTCTATCCAGCCAGTGGCTATTTCAGAGCATCTACCATGGCTCCTAGTGTCCTAGGTGCTGGGGGGTGACATGGAAGGACTCGCCCCAAATCCCATCAATAATAGCACTCACATACTTAGCTAAACAGACAAAATATCTGGTGACTGGTGCAGAGGAGCAAGGCGGGAGGGATGAGAAGTAGGAATTAAGTTCAAATACAGTAATGCCACTGAGAAGGCCTCTTGGCCAGGAATGATTCTACCCAGACGTTTGTGACATGTTTTGTTTTTAAAAATGCTGCCGCCAGGCAGTGGTGGCACATGCCTTTAATCCCAGCACTCGGGAGGCAGAGGCATGTGGATCTCAGTGAGTTTGAGGCCAGCCTGGTCTACAGAGTGAATTCCAGGACAGTCAAGGTTACACAGAGAAACCCTGTCCTGAAAAACCATATTTCTTAAAAAAGATTCTGCCCCGTATCGGCTACAGCTCTGCAGTGAACTTACTAGGTACAGACGAGTACAAACGCCTGCAAATGACCACGTGTGACTGATGCAGGGCTCTGGCTCCACAGCCCGATAGCCAGACTGAGGTGTCTGGGACACAGAGCTTCCCAGTGCAGTCCTTCTTCAAGCAGGGCCAAGAAGGGCCAGTGCCACGGGCTCTGGGTATCATCAGCAACACCTCCCAGGCTGGGCAGTGCTATCTGGGCAGGGGAGTGGGTCCTGGAGATTGTAGAGGCTCCTATGACATCAGGAGCTGGGGGACAGGGCAGGGCGAGCATGGGCTCTCCACCCTAGCCACCACTCTGGCACTTTCCCACTCCCTGTGGGCACAGAACGGGGTGGGGTTGGGTCTGGTGGGCTTTTTCCAGGCTGATGTAACAGGAGCAACAGGGCTGGGCTGGGACCATTCCGGGACAGTTAGGAGAGATGAGAGGTGACCCTGAGCCTCCATGGCTGAGGACAGAAGCAAGTGACAGAGGTCAACGGCACCCCACCTCACATCCTGTTTTCAGAAGGCGGGGTCCCAGCATGTGCTATTTTCTTGGATTTTAGCCAGGGTAGCACCCCCACACCCAGGCCTGTTTTTAAGGGACCCTGCCGGAGGGTGGAAATGTCGAAGGTCACACCCGTGCTGGAGTTCACCAAAAGTTTTTCCAGGCTGGGCTAGACCCCTGGCTAAGCAATGGCGAGAGAACACACCTCCCATTGGGGAACCCCGGGTTAGCAGACAGAAACTCGTGCAGGCCTTTGTGATTGACTGGGGGTCTTCCTCAGCCTCCTCCTGAGGGACAGCACACCCCGCACTAGATGTTTGAAGACACTCAGTGGAGAACCCTTGGTGAAGTTCTAACTGCTGCTGACCTTACAAAGAGCCACACTCCCCCCAGGAAATCTAGAAATTGCTGCAAAGGAGAGACCAGAGCTCTTGTTTAACCATGGAACCCAGCCATCTCCACACCTTCATGCTGTCCAGATGGAGTTCTTCTAGGCTCGGGGTTTAGGTTTCTGTAACGTAGTTGAGACCTGAAAAAGCTGGGCATGGTGGTTCATAACTAATGCCCTGGCACTTAGGAAGCTGAGGCAGGAGGATCAACACTTCCAGGGCAGCCTGGCCTACGCAGTAGGGTCCCGGCCAGCTTGAACTACACAGTGAGACTCTGTCTCAGAACAAAGTAAGACGGATCTTGGAGCTTAGCTGGCTCAGATGACAGACCAAGAGATCCTGACCCAAACAACCTAGATGGCTCACACAAGGTTCAGTGTGGTAGAGCCAGAGCCAAGAACCATAGATGTTTGCTAAAACACGTGTTATCTCTCTCTGCCTCACAAGCCCGCCTTCAAAAGGGGTCCGTCGGTTGTGTGGACCTAGACCTTAGTTTGGGGAGTCTGTAGGGGGGTTCCCAAGATGCCTCTGGCTCCCTCAAAAAAAGACGTGGCTCTGGTTAGCCTCAGTCCATCACTACTAGATGGACCATCCCATGGGTACAGGACGGGCGTGGGGGGTATGAAGGATGGAAGGCCCCAGCAATGGGTGTGGCCCTGGGTCTGTTCCCAGGGTGGAGCCAGGCAGCAGGTCACCCTGTCCCTTTAAGAGAAGGGGGAGAGCTAGCCCCTCTCAGCCATCCTGTCCTGTCATCCATCCCAGCCAAATCCGAAAAGGAAAATGAAAGAGGGACCAAGAGGAACAGGTCCCAGCTGTCTCCCAAGCTCCTGCGCTCAGCTCTAAGCACAGGCCCTGGGGTAAGTGGGGTCGGAGGACCTAGAGGCCACCAAGGGTCTACGGGGACTTGTGTTCTGTGTGTCAGGGGAGGCTCAGAGGGGACCTGACAACAGTTCGAGGGGGCTGTTCCCGTTCCCCTTGGCCCGAGGTAGGAAAGGGGGGCCAAGGGCGAGAGATTCCTAAGATAACAGGCTTCTGTGTCAGCCTCCAAAGGAGTTCTCCACCGTGAGGAAGAAAGGACACAGGACCAGAGGGGGCTCCCCCGGCCTGGCCCTCCCCTTGCTCCCCAGAGTCTCAAATGGAACCAGGACTCCAGCAGCCGCTCTCTAGAAATCATCCTTGCGCAGAGGCAGGCAAGGGCTGGCCCTGCAGAAGAGCCTAGAATCTGAGAGATCCCAGGGTCTAGCCAAGCAGGCCCGGGCGGAGGTGGGGAGGGATTCCTCCTCAGCACCCCCTAGGCCCAGAAGAAGGGATTCCATAGCTGAGGATGGACTCACCTACTACATCGCACTCAGACATTAACGCATTGAACCCCACAAAACCTCTGACCCCCTGGTCCCCTCCAAGGTTAGCGACTGTGGTGGGCGTGGAGGGCGGGGGTCCAGTTCATCCCAGCCTCTGACTACCCCTCTCCCTTGTCCCCAGCGTCATGGGAGAGTGGGCGTTCCTAGGCTCCCTGCTGGACGCGGTGCAGCTGCAGTCGCCGCTCGTGGGTCGCCTCTGGCTGGTGATCATGCTGATCTTCCGCATCCTGGTGCTGGCCACGGTGGGAGGTGCCGTGTTCGAGGACGAGCAGGAGGAGTTCGTGTGTAACACGCTGCAGCCCGGCTGTCGCCAAACCTGCTACGACCGCGCCTTCCCGGTGTCCCACTACCGCTTCTGGCTCTTCCACATCCTGCTGCTGTCGGCGCCGCCGGTGCTGTTCGTCATCTATTCCATGCACCAGGCCAGCAAGGAGGCGGGTGGCGCGCAGCCGGTCACGCCGTGCACGCGCGGGCGTCCCGAGGCCCCTTGCGCCCCGTGCTCCCTGCGTGCCCGCCGCGCGCGTCGCTGCTACCTGCTGAGCGTGGCTCTGCGCCTGCTCGCCGAGCTGGCCTTCCTGGGTGGCCAGACGCTGCTCTACGGCTTCAGCGTGGCCCCGCACTACGCGTGCGCCGGCCCGCCTTGCCCGCACACCGTCGACTGCTTCGTGAGCCGGCCCACCGAGAAGACGGTCTTCGTGGTCTTCTACTTCGCCGTCGGGCTGCTCTCGGCGCTGCTCAGCGTGGCCGAGCTGGGTCACCTGCTCTGGAAGGGTCGCCAGCGCGCAAAGCTGCTCCCGCCGCCGCCACCACCGGCCGCTCTGCCTTCGCGGCGAGCGGATCCCGATCCCTTCGGTCCGCCCGCCTACGCGCACCGCGCACCGGCCGGCGACAGCGAGGGCGGCAGCGGCCACAGCAAGGCGTCGCTGGCCACCGTGCGTCAGGACCTGGCCATCTAGCGGCGAGGTCCGAGGCCCAACCTTCAGCACCGGGGTCCTTGGAGGCAGAAGCGAGAAGTGGCTTCCTAAAGACGGCGTAGGACCCTGCCTGAGCTGAGGATGAGCAGAAGGACCCCCCCCAGCAGAAGATGGGGAACCACCGGGGTTCGGGGCGGGGTGGCGTCGCACTTCTTAGTGCTGTTTGCAGCAGCATGCTGGGGGCTGCTTTGAATCAGGGAGCCTGTTTCGTGATGTGATCCCTGCGGAAAGGGAGGACGCCAGGGGCCTTGAGAGGAAGCAGACAGGCCAAGGGCACTGGGTGACCTGATTGTTTTACCGGGGGCGAAATCAGCAGTGATGGCAGTGTTCCCAGGCTCCTTGCTTGGTCAGAGAAGTGTACTTCTCTGTGGGCTCTCTGTGCACACATACGTGCACTCCCAGATGGGTTGGTTGTTCGTGCACATTAAACCTCTGTGGACTGTGTGTGTGCATGCATGTGTGTGTACACCTGCTGAGGGTGCGCACTAGTATGCACCTCCCAAGTAACAGGAGGTACAGACCTGTATTCATGCATGTGTGCACACCCATGCACATGGATGTTGCTGTGGGCTCTGTGTGCAAGCATGTATGCATGCATCCTGTGTAAGCTTTGTGTACACACCTATACACACACAATCTGTGTGTGCATCAACTAACACTGTCATTCACTACCAGAACCCAATGCCAGTGGTGGCCATAATGCCTTCCTCCCTGCTGGCATAACCCAGCCACCTGTGAGGGAGCAGTGCCCCTCCCCCAGGAACGGAGGGGGAGGAGAGTCCTGTACAAGGGTCATCCTATAGGTTTGTGATACTGTCAATGCTGTGCACCCAGACAGCCAAGCTCCACAGTGAGGCAAACTGGGAGTGGGCTGGAAGATAGAACAGGCCGTGGTGAGGCAGGACGGTGGTGGCACATGCTTTAATCCCAGCACTCGAGAGGCAGGTGGATTTCTTTCTTTTTTTTTTTTTTTTTTTTTTTTTTTTGGTTTTACGAGACAGGGTTTCTCTGTATTGTTTTGGAGGCTGTTGGTCCAGCCTGGCCTCGAACTCACAGAGATTCGCCTGCCTCTGCCTCCTGAGTGCTGGGATTAAAGGCGTGCGCCACCACCGCCCTGCTAGGCAGGTGGATTTCTGAGTTCAAGGCCAGACTGGTCTATAGAGTGATTTCGAGGACAAACTCCAAAAGCTACAAAGAAACCCTGTCTCAAAGAAACAAAAAACAAAAACAAACAAACAAAACCAGGCAGTAGCGTGGTTTTTTTGGCTTACATCTTCTCTCTTCCCAGCCACCATTGTTCTGTAGTCTGTAAACATGGCTGAGGCCTTTCTGTCCATAGGGAAAGCTGCCCTAAGACAGAGATGTACCTGGATCCCCATCCCCTTGCTAGTAGCCTTTCTTCTGAAAAGAGTTGCACATGGCTACTTCACCCTTTCTGTCTGTTGCCCCCTCCTTCATTGCCTGTGTGGCCACCCGGAAAACACTAGGACTAAGTGATGAATCCTGACAGAGCAGGGTTGCTCTCCCCGGCACCTCAGGCTCCTTCAGATCTGTTGCCCAGGCCCTGCATTCAGCCGCAACACCCCACATTGCCCCCTCTGTCCTCCATGTACCCCTCTTCCTCCTGAGGGCTTCCCACCTAGCCTAAGTCCTTGGGGGACCCTGTCCCCAGGCTTCCTGCACCCTGGGCCCCCTTGGTTAGGCCTCCATGGCCATCTTGCCATTTGGCACACCAGGTTGAAGTCTCTATCCCTAACAAGCACCAAGCCCACTTCTTTTTTTTTTTTTTTTTTTTCTTCGAGACAGGGTTTCTCTGTGTTGCTTTGGAGCCTGTCCTGGAACTCGCTCTGTAGACCAGGCTGGCCTTGAACTCACAGAGATCTGCCTGCCTCTGCCTCCCGAGTGCTGGGATTAAAGGTGACACCTGACTACCAAGCCCATTTCTGATGCTAGTTTTAGGCATGCTGTCCGATGCAAACTCACTTTCTGAAGCCCCGCCCCCACAACTGCCTGATTTTGCCTTTGGTCCCACTTGAAGAAGACTTGAGCTGGAGTCAGGCACTCCATGTCCCAGCACTGTCTCCTGGGCATGACATATAGTAGGTATTTTGGGAGAGAAAATAAATTATCAGGGTCCACACTATAACAACGCTCATGTCTAGGATCCCAGTGGATATGTCTGGCTACAGCCTGGACCCCTCCACACAAGCACAGATGTGGATGACCAGCTGTTTTCCAAAGATAACGTCACTCAATACTGGTTCAAGTCCAGCACCATCCAATACGCTTATATGTGAGAGATATTGTAATGTTTTTGTTTGGTTTTAGGTTTTTGAGACAGGGTCTCTCAACATAGCCTGGGACTCACTATGTAGACCAGGCTGCCTCTAAATCACTCAGATCTGCCTGCTTCTGTTTCCTGAGTGCTGGGATTGAAGGCTTGTGCCGCTACGTCCAATTTACAATGTAATTTCAAATTTTCCTTTGGCCACATTAAAAAAGTGAAACAGCCAGATTGATGTAAGTGGTGTTTTCTTTAACTGCTTTTTCCTCAACAGTTTGTTTCAGCACATGGCCAATATTCAGAAGTATTATAGAAGTATTTCCCATTCTTTTGCTCACTCAAATCTTTGTGTTTGTGTAAGTGTGTGTTTTGTTTTTCCGAGACAGGGTTTTCCAGTGACTTTGGAGGCTGTCCTGGAACTAGCTCTTGTAGACGACTCTGGTCTGGAACTCACAGAGACCCGCCTGCCTCTGCCTCCCGAGTACTAGGATTAAAGGCGTGCGCCGCCACCGCCCAGCTGCTCACTCAAATCCTGTGTGTACTTTTCCACATAAAGTCCATGCCAGTTCAATCCAGCCGGTTCAGTACGCAGGGCTCAGTGACTGCCACGTGCAACACCGACCCAGATGTTGGGCCACAGCACCGACCCAGATGTTGGGCCACAGCACCGACCCAGATGTTGGGCTGCAGGTGGACAACCTCTGTGCTCTCAGAGCTTGCACTGTGGTGGGGAAGACATCAAAAAAAAAAAAAAAAAGATCAGAGGAGTGTGATGTGTGATGTCCCTGATGAGGTGACGTTTCAGGGGCCAGTATGAAGCTGTTTCCAAGAAAAGCACACAGGTGGCAAGTGCTGAGGCCACCAAGAGACTAGTGTGGCTGGAGTTGAGTGAGCGATGGCTGTGGCGGGTAACCAAAACCTAGCAACAGTTCTGCCTTCCTCAGCTGTTCGGCTCCATGACGGGCCCCGCCCTCCTGTGCCAGCTGCTGCCCCCCCCCCTGCTCAACTTCAGTTCTACAAGTCCTCAGTCACCCACGCACCTCACTACCCGTGAGCATCCACCGCCTGTGGCTGCCTTCTCCCCTGCAGAAGGTGTGCAGGGTCAGCTGTGCCTAGGCTCCCCCACAGCCTCCTCAGGCCCTGCTGGCTCCGTCTGAACACTTCTTGTCATCTTAAATGCCCCTTCAGGGTTGAATCCTGCTCCTGCTACCCCTGCCCAGGCCTCTGAAGCCCCACCCTCTCCATATTCCCTCTCAAACCAGACACGAGCTGTTGATAAATTCTGATCATGAAGCACCCTAACTACCCCCATGCCCCACCTAGTTCCCGGGGGGGGGGGAGCGCTCCCCCGTGAAGACTCACTGGTGACACACCTCTGACTTGGCTCATTGTCATCCTGAGTCCCTCTGCTTGTGGAAGATAGGCCGTGAAGGAGCTGGTCAGTAGGGGACATTTGGTGGAGCCCTTGGGAAGCGAGCAGAAAGCCCAGGCATGGTGTGGAATGGCTGTAATCCTAGCGCTTGCGGGGTGGAGGCAGGAAGACGGGAAAGGTCACCCTACAGTGAGTTGTTCGCGGAGGCACACAGCCGTAACCTCAGAATCTGAGAGGCTGATACAGGAGGTTCTCAAATTCCACGCTAGCCTGAGCTATACAGCAAGACCAACATAGAATATAGCTGCTAACCATTGTGAGTGCTCAGGACAAACTCCCACAGAAAAAAAATCATCCCACCCAAAATGTCACTGCTAGACCTAGGTTACATGAAGAGACCATGTCTTTAAATTTTTTTTAAGGGCTAGATATGGCATTGCACACCTTTAGTTCCAAAACTTGGACAGCACGGCAGGTGGAGCTCTGTGAGGAGAGCTACAGACATAGAATTTGAACCAGTCAGGGCTACGTGTGAAACCCTACTGTCTCAAAAACAGAAAGAAAAGAAAAAGGCAGGGCATCCGTGGCACACAATTTTTTTTTTTGGTTTTTTGAGACAGGGTTTCTCTGTAGCTTTGGAGGCTGTCCTGGAACTCACTTTGTAGACCAGGCTGGCCTCGAACTCACAGAGATCCGCCTGCCTCTGCCTCCCGAGTGCTGGGATTAAAGGCGTGTGCCACCAACGCCCCGTTTCGTGACACACAATTTTAATCCCAGAACTCAGTAGGCAGAGGCAGATGAATCTCTGTGAGTTCCAGGCCAGCCTGGTCTACATTGTGAATTCCAGGACACAGAGAAACCCTGTCTCAGAAAAAACAAAAACAAACAAACAAAAAAAAAACAAAAACAAAAAGGGAGAAGAAAGAAAAAAAATGTCAGTTGTGCTACAGCTTGAGAAACTGCTTCCCAGTGATGAACTTTGGATTAGTAGAGACCGCTCAAGCCCAACAATTCACCACCGGGAAGATACTGTCAAAAGTTCCTCATCAGTATAGGGGCCTCTTCTAGGTTGTCATAGTGATGACATCCTGTTAGCGTTTTTGTTATCAGGGACTATGAACCTCAAGTTACCTTCCCACCGTTTAAGAAAATAAGTCACGGGCTGGGGAGATGGTGTAGTGTGGTCAGGTATTTGGCACATGGGCACAGGAACCTGAGTTCAGATCTTCAGCACCCACCTATAACACGGGGCCCACTGGTGTGAGGCAGGGGGCTTCCTGTGGCTTGCTGGCCAGCCCGTCTAGCACATTTGTGAGTTTGAGGCTCGGTGAGAGACCCAGCCTAAAAGACGAGGCAGACTCAAGTTAAGCCAGACAAAATCTCCTCATGGGTTGGGGAGGGGGTCGCCAAGTCCCACCCCGTAGCTGAGGAGTTACTGGCAGTCGCTAGCTCCTTGGGAGTGCGCTTTCTTCAGGGATGCTCAGGCAGGGGGCCCTACACCCAGGCACACCCAGGAGCACAAAGTAGACTCAGTGAGGTTGGAGTTGGAGCGGGGAGTGGTGGGGGTTAAGGGAAGGAACTGAAGGAGCAGGAATGGGGGTGGATGTGATCATAATTCACTGTATGCAAGTACGTGCTGGGGACAGACAGCGTCCAGGGCCAACATATGCTGGACAAGTACTCTGCCCTTGTTAACGCAGCCCCCTTCCTGGGCTCCTCCTCTTAAGGTACTTACTCATGTACTGAGCTTGCCCTTCTCTCTGTTCCTGCTCTACAATGCCATGTGACAGCATCCTGGTTTGTTTTTTATTTTGATTTTAGGGCAAAGTTTTACTATGTAGCTCAGGCTAGCCTGGAACTGAACTTGTGGTCATTCTCCTACCTCTGACTCCCAAGTGCATATTGGTTCTTGGGAGCCCGTTTGTACAAGTATGTTAGAAAATTACTAGGGAAGCGGTACCGTCCAAGCTCCCCCCCCCCCCCCCCAGGTAAGTGAGCAGCTTCTGCCATCTAGTGGCTGAACTAGAAATGGCTAGGGCCTCCAGCGACAGAACCCTTTGGTTCTCTACTGCTAAGGGGGAGGAAGTGGGAACCCACCCCCAAGCACCATCATCTTGGGGTGTCTGATGCCTCTGGAGTCTCAGGAACCCAATAAAGAACCCTAAGTTAGGCAGGAATTCTGATGTGTGACACCCCTTCCCACCTGCCACCAAGCGACCCTGGGCAAGGACACTGACAGAAAGGAATGGAAGGAACAGAAAGCTCACCCCCCCAAGCTCCTGCTGCCTATCAGCACCTCAAAGTGGGCTCACACAGATTCCCCACTCTCCTGTAGTCAGGGCACCAGGAACCCAGCTCCAGGACTTCATGGTCATCAAGTTTGCAACCACTTGTCTGTCACTCGGTAGCTTCAGTGTCTAGGGACCCCAAGGCCAGCCCTGGCTTCCTTTTTCAGACTGTGGGAAGAACCATTTCTCCTCCTGCTCCCCCTTCCCAGTCTGAGTCCTTTGCCATGGAGGAGACTCTCCCCGGGCCCGGTCTGAGGGCATTGCCAGATTGGGGTTCTGAGCCCTGGACCCTGCCACAGGGCAGCTGAGACACAGGCCGTTGGCACTTAGCATTGTGCTGAGGCACTGAGGCCCAGAGCCTGTGGAAAGCCCCCCATCTCGAATCCCCTGCCCAGACAGGGAGAGGAGAGGGTCGAGGCAGAGGCAGAGGCACTGTAGAATAAATAGAACTTTATTCTTTCTCCAGTAGATCTCAGTGGAAACCCAGCAGTAACAGGTACACCAGTGGGCTCCGGGGTGAGACCCTAGCCAGGCAGGAGGGCAGGGTAAAGCCTGCTCCCCCAGCCCAGGGGTGTAGGGGGAGGGAAGGGACCCCCTGGAGTCCCGTCCTGCGGGGCAGGGAGGGGGCACAGGAGAGGGGTTGGGGATAGGTCAGGGAAATGAAGGAATTCAGGCCGTGTGTGTGTGTGTGTGTGTGTGTGTGTGTGTGTGTGTGTGTGTGTGGTGTGTCTGAGGGCCCCATGGGGTGCTGGTGGCTATGAGGCTGGGGCAGGGGTAACTTGGACCCCTTAGCCAACCCTTCACAGTGGGGCTGGGGCTTGATGAAGTGAGCTCTGACGGGCAGTGATGGGTAACAACCCCATCCATCCAAGGGGCCCTAGCTTTACCCTTCCCTACTTGTTGGTGTGCAGAGGCAGGAGCCAAAATCCAGGATCCCCTCCTCCCAGGGGTAGCTGCCCAAGGCGCCCACGCCCAGTGGCTGGACAGAGAAGGGAAGCTGCTTCCTGCACAAGGGAGGAGAGGCGGTGGCCTTGGAAAGTTAGTATTTCACAGTATTAGAGAAAACTGAGGAGGACAGGCTGGGGGGCGGGGAGCATCCACTGGGACAAGGGAGAGGGGAGCCCTTCAGAGCCCTCTGCCCATCCCCAGGACTCACCCCTTCAGCTCTAGATCCAGCTCCCCCAATACACAGCACAAATTCCTTCAGTACAAATGTGCTTAAAATGAAAATTCTTATTAAAAAAATTCAAAACAAAAAAATTAAAATAAAAACAAAACCAGCGAGAATTAATATCTGGGGGTTGGTATGCAGGATATGTACAGGGGGTCTCCCCCACCCTGGACACCCCCCCTGTCACCATCTGAAGCAGGGGGGAGGTTCCCCAACTGGGGAGCGATGGCTTGAGTTCAGAGGACAGGGAGCCAGGTCCCGGCATTTGCTGGTGATGAAGACGTGGCAAGGTGCATAGGGCTCAGGCCCAGATCCTCACATGGCTCAGTGCTTGGCCCGATGCCAGCTCAGGCTGCCGGGAGAGGGCAGTCCATCTTGGGTCCGGACCTCTGTCCACAGAGTCACTGCCTCCTCCCTCCTGTCCCCGCAGAGGGTTCCCAGTTCTATCTGGGAAGATGAGGCGGGGCAAGGCGGAGGGTCACGTAGCCAGTAGGAAGGCAGAGAAAGCCAGGGCCGGGGTGAAGGCTGTCCATGTGGAGGTCACGGGGACTGGGTGGCGGGGCTGCTTCTGTGGGAACTGGGGCTGAGGCTGGGGCTACAGCTCCCCGGAGGGGGCGCCAGGCCACCCCCATCTCTTGTTCCACCCCCCGACTGTCCGCTTAGAGTGTCCAAGCCCTCAGAGTTCTCCAGCATTTCCTGGATAAGTGGCGGCATGGAGCCAGGGATCTCCATCTTCAATGTGATCACTCGCTCGGCTCCTGTGGGGAGGGAGGAGGAGGTCAGACTCACCCAGGGTCACAGAGTGAGGGGACCAGTGCACCCATAAGGGCATCCACGTGCACTGCACTCAGGACTCAGTTACTTGACACAAGCCCGCCCTTTGGAGCCCGCACTGTGACAACTGGGTACAGCATTCTGAACACTTGCCAGGTTTGGCCCGGGGTTGTCCCAGTCCTCAAGTCATGGATTATGCAGCAGACGCTGCCAAACCCCATCACCATCCCCTTCCTCCCAGGAAACAGGTTCAAAGCTGGCAGAGCTGCCGAGTGGTCACTCACAGACTACACCCACATGATCTGTTACAGAGGAATGCCTTGAACTACCACGGCAAAGTGACAGCAAGAGCCACAGGCCAGACACAGATGGGGACAAGCCGGGTTCACATGAGGAAGACACATGCAGACACCAAGACCTGAGGAGGCTCACCCTTGGCGCTGATGCTCCGAAGATCCGTGATCTTCATCAGCATCTTGGGGAACATGTGGGGACGGCTGGGCCTCCGTTTCCTGACGTAGACCTTCAGCGCCTCCAGCAGCGGCTCCTGCAGCATGTCCACCTTGTCTGGCTGCTCCAGGTCCTGGCGGTCTGAGCACAAAACTGCCCCTGAGCAGGAGCCAGGAGCCCCCTCCATCCTCATACCCAGGCACAAGGCTGCATTCCCAGATATGACCACATGGGGGCGGGTCTGCCCAAGCCACGGAGGGCAGAAGGCTGCTCCCACACACCAGGCCACAAGGTAGGACAGAGAGGGTCTCTCAGCACAGAGGCTTTAAACTCTAAAAAGAAGCCGGGTGTGGGCTGCCCAAAGCTCTCCACGGCAGCTGTGTTGATGGAACCCCACTCCCTAGCCCTGACAGCTCTCCTCACACAAGGCAGGGAATTCCCAGCCGCTCTCCACTCCCAGCCGTCATTACTATGGCATGACTACAGCAGTGTTAACATGGCAGAAAGAGAGCAATAAAAGAGCCGTCGACCATTAACTGGGTCTCATCCTTCACCCTGTAGAAGAGTGTCTGTTGCCCGGAGAGAACAAGCTCTCTCCTTGCTCGTGTGCCCAGAGAGCACACCTGCCCCTCCGGGCCTCAGGACACCTCCTGAGAGCCGCCTGTACCTCACACACCTCCACAGATGAGGCAGATGGCACTGAGCAATCCAGTCTCCGCATCGTCCATCTCCAGGGGCAGCAGCTGGTTGGCGAAGGCAAAGACTAAGTCGGTGAGGGGGCCAAAGCCAGCGTTGTGCATCTGCGTCCGGTTGAGGGTCAGCCCGTCTGAGAAGGTCATGGTGTCTTGCTCAGGCGTGTAACGCGTGCAGATTCGCAGAATCTGGGTGCACAGGATGTACAGGTTCAGAGGCTGGAGGGCCCCCCCACCTCCTGGCACACCAGCTCCAGCATCCCCAGAGGCCCCCTGGCAGGCAGCCAGAGCGTGGCTGGCTGGCTGACAGAATTTTCTCCAATGATGGAAAGGCTCCGTCTGCACCATCCAGTGCAGTAGCCACCAGCCCCATGTGGCTACTGAGCAACTAGGGGGCTGAACTGAGTCTAACTGTAATTAAATTTAAACAGATACACGTGGCCATCGCCATTGCACTGGGTAGCAGATCTAGGCCATGTAGCCGCCTCCAAATAGAGAAATCTGGAAGGAAAGGAGTTTCCAGCCAGCAAGAAACAAGGCAGATACGTCCTCAGGACCTTTCCAGCCAGCAAGAAACAGGCAGGTCTGTCCCCAGGGCCACCTCATTCAGCCTCAACAGTCTGCTCCCGAAGGTGCCTCCCACATCTGTGCACTGGGGACAGGCACATGGCTCCTCCACAGTCCACCCAGGATGTATCTGAAGGAAAAGGTGGGCGGAACCCTTGGCAGGGATGATAGGGGAACCTCCTCCTAGCCTTGGCTTGCGCGGTTCTCACTAATTCTGGCATTCCACTCACAAGTCAGGCCACCAAGTACTCCAACTGCAGCGTGTGTCCCTGAAGCAGGCCTTTCTGCTTCCCGCTCCCAGCAAACAGCCCCTCTACCAAGTATTAGAGCTGGAGCCTCTCCAGGGCCCCAGGAGTCACACTGCTCAGCACAGGGAGGGGGCAGGACAGCTTTCACCCACTTCAGCCAGCATTATCAGCTGGCAACATCCACTAACTCGCCCTTGGCCTCCTCCACTGGGAGAGAGGAAGGAAGTGTGACCACCTCTGGGCTCTTGACACCCAGCTTAGAGGGGCCTAGGTAAATCTTTCCGTGGACTGAATGGACAGGTAGGGCATGGGCTGAGCCGATGCACGGAGGACACCTGAGCACTAGGAGGCAGTGGACAGGAAGACACCAGAGAGGAAGAGTGCGGCCCATGAGGGCATTTGGACTCTGGAAAAGGTTCAGGAAAGTGGCTGTTGGACCGAGAACAGATCCTACAAGGACAGGAACATGGCCCAAGGTCAGGGGCAGACTCTCACCAGGATATCCAGGCAGGCAGCCTTGAGGAGGGTGATCTGGTCAGCAATAGTGAGGGTGGTGAAGCCGGGAAGCTGTTTGGCGAACTCCACGGTCTTAATGATGCACTTGGTGGAGAGTTCACTGAACTTGTCCCAGAGGTCAATGTCCAGAGAGACACGTTGTTCTGAGCTGTTGTTCTGGGAGAGGCCAGGAGAGTGAGCCTCAGCTGTGGCACCCGTTCCTTCTTCAGCCTGTCCACCGCCCGCCCGCCCTCCACCCAGACTCTGCTTCCGGACAGCTGTTGGGAGAAAACGCAGGAAGGGCAGCAGCAGGGGTAGCGGCAGCAGGGGCAGCAGCGGCAGGGGCAGCAGCAGCAGGGGTAGCCCCGGGCATGCAGCAGGGGTAGCAGCAGCAGGAGTAGGCAGCAGCAGGGGTAGCCCCAGGCATGCAGCAGGGGTAGCAGCAGTAGGGGTAGCAGCAGGGGTAGCCCCGGGCATGCAGCAGGGGTAGCAGCAGTAGGGGTAGCCTCAGGCATGCAGCAGGGGCAGCAGCAGCAGGGGTAGCCCCGGGCATGCAGCGCCCTCACTGGCCAGCATACCGTAGTGTACTTGCCCAGCTGGCAGAGGGCAGGGAAGGTCTCCTGGTGCGCCTTGCGCACCTTCTCAATAAGCTCCCCGACCTCCGGCGTCAGCGTGTAGCTCTCTGAGCATTCAGGCTTGGCTGCTTCTTTCTTCTTTTTGTTTCGATCGTTTCGCACCGCTGTGGAGAACACGGGTGGGTTAGACAGTGACTACCGCAGCTCAGGGCCAGGCCCAGCCCATGCTGTCTCCCAACCAGATAGACAGACAGACAGACAGACAGACACACACACACACACACACACGCACGCACGCATGCACGCACACACAAAGCAATACGCCAAACTAGCAACGTGCCATACTAGCCCTCCATGTCCACCTGACCCATCCTAAACCCCTTTCCAGGCCCACGACTGCGGCTGTGGCCATGAGTGCACATAACGCCCTTGGCCAGTATGGAGCACCCTGCCACAGGTCTACCCCAGCCCACGCTCTAAGAACACATGCCCAGACTGGCAGTCATGCAAACAGTCCCTGCTTCTGTGCCTGCCAGGAACCTTAGTGTCCCAGCTCCCCTGGCAGCTCCCCTGGGGATCCCTGAGACTGCCTAAAAGCGGCTCCCTGGGTGAGCAGGGAATAGGGTTCCCCAAGCACAGACTGGGGGCCCCCCAGCGGAAGAATCTCTTGGCCCATTAGCTGGGGAGCTGACAAATCACCGGGGGCGCTGAGCCGCACACACCACTCAGTTTTAAAGAAGCGATGGGGTCGTTACCAGCCGATTACCCCAGACACACAATCACTCACAGGGCCTCGGTGGCGGCTGACGCGGGAGGAAGGAAGGGTGGGGGTGGGGGTCCAGGGAGGGGATGGGGGTGGGGGAGCTGGCATAATTTGGAGATCACTCATGTCGATTCTGCAAATTCAATAAAGTGCAGGGGAGAGAAGGGAGAGGGAGAGGCAGAGTGGGGGGATAATTTGGGAAGAGAAAATTGCAGCTGTGACAAGACGTTTATCATTCGGAAGCTTTAATTCTATTGAAATGGCAGCTGCTCAGCTCCAGGGCACAGAGCAGCCAGAGAGAGAGGGGAAGGAGGGAGAGAAAGGGGGGTTGTTGGTGAGAAGAGAGGGGGTCCCCACCCTCGTCCTGTCCTTCTGCAGTGAAAAGAAGGTGGACCAAAGGGAGAGGAAGTAACACCCTTTTAGCAAAAAGGTCTCAGTTCTGCTTGTCCCAAGTTGTCACAGACTCTACAGAGGACAGTCACCACTTCCTGAGAGCAGGACCAGCACTCCCAGCCTTTGAAGACAGGAGGCAGCAGGATATCCAGTCCTCTGTTCCTGGCGGGGGCTCTTGGTGGCTCTTGGTATATTAGTCAGAACCATCCTTCCCTGCACCCCTCCCCACAAAGGGCTGGAGGGGGTCCTGCAGCCCCCTCCCCCACCTCATCCCCCAAGGCTCAGGCTCCATGGCAACGGCCACGCAGACAAGGAGGCGTCTGTCAGCGTCATTTATCTCTGACATCATCAATCACTGGTCACCACGGCAACACCCATGATTCAACACAAGAGGGTCTCTCCCTGTCCAGCCCTCCCTCTGTTCCTTCCTCCATCAGGGCCTCAGCTGGGTCCAAACTGGAAACCCCTGTTCCTCCTGGATCTGAGAAGCCCCATTCTCTTCCAAAGTTCCAGGCTTATCCAGACAATGGCTTCAGGGGTCCTGTGGCAGTCTCCCATCATATATGTACAAACTTGACACCCTCTGGAGTTCAGGCCCCTCCCCTAAGACACACAAGGGACTGGGGTATGCTACTGAGCCACACCCCAAAGTCAAGCAAAGCCTAGGAGAAAGCTATCCTGGGGGTAGGCACCCATGCACAAGCATACAAGCACTCAGCCAGACACGCGAGCGGGATGGCTTTGTGCGTTCTGTGCTTAAACACTGAACAACGCAGGGACACAGAGTCCTCCAGTCTCACGGACAGGTTTGCGTAGTTATCTACAAAGCATCCTTAACTCTGCCTGCCTGCCTGCCTGCCTGCCACGGCACACATGTTCCCACATGTGCACACAGGCACACAGCCCTCCCACCCCTGGCCTTCAGAAGCACTGCAGGCCCCACCTTGGGCGGGGCTTGGCCCCCGGCCCTACGACACTCACACTCCTTGGACATGCCCACTTCGAAGCATTTCTGCAGCCGGCAATACTGGCAGCGGTTCCGGGTCACCTTGTTGATGATGCAGTTCTTGTCCCGGTGACACGTATACACCATGTTCTTTTGGATACTGCGTCGGAAGAAGCCCTGGGTCCAGAGGGAAAGGAGACAGGTTATCCACACCCGCAATGGGAGCAGCCCAGCTTCTGCTACCCGGAGCCTTTGCCATGGCCTACCTAAGAAGGCAGGAACAGTGGCGTTCCTGAAAGGACACTCTTCGAGAGGACCCAGGCCTGACTATCCCACAGGCTGGCCCGGGATCTCCCCAACCTCCACCTCAATACTTGACTCTTGTCTTTCAGAGAAAAGGACTCAGGGCTGAGTCTGGAGTAGGATAGACTAGGCTGGGGATGGGAGAAGAGGTGTCTGGGCTGCAACAGTCTGGGACTCAGGACACAGCAAGAAAAAAAAAGCAGGCGGAGCAGGTATGGTGGCGCACACCTTTCATCCTAGCATTAGGAGGCTGAAGCAGGTGGATCTCGGCGAGTTTGAGTCTAGCATGGTCTACACAGTGTGTTCCAGGACAGCCAGAGCTACATAATAGACCCCGTCTCAAAAAACCAAAAGAAGACAGTCGAGGAAGCCGAGGAGGGACTGTGCAGTCATGCACACTCATGAGGCCGAGAAAGGACCGTGTGCACGCAAGCCACACGTGTGAGCAAGACAAGCCATTCCCCGGCGAGACATACACACTGGACAATCACAGAAAAGCCAGGCTGTCCAGGGTTCTGCAACCCAGAAACAGAGTCATTAGACAGCAATAAGGCAAGCCAACCAAGACAGGATCAGCACATGCATATGGTCCTACACTGTCCTTGACCTTGATCCACTTGGGGGTAGCTACCCCACGCTGAGGTTCCAGGACCCAGAGTCGAAAGTACTGAAGACACAGAGATTCTAGGCTCTTATTTTTGAAGAAAGAAACCGAAGCACAAGTCCTGTTACTACGTAGGGACCAGAGTGACCAGGACCAGAGAGGCCAGGAAGGTCCAGCCACATGCGTGCCTAGAGACCAGTATGACTAAGGTGACAGGAAACCCAGCGGCCACTGGTGAGCCCACAGCCTGGACACCTGAAGGGAGCCAAGGCGGGGTGTCTGCTACTAGCTGTCTCCTGCAAGGATGTCATGGAAAAGCTTCAGGCAAGGCCACTGGGGGCAGGCCTCCTGGGTCCCCAGCCAAGAGCCAGGCAGCAGCCAGCTTACCATGGCAACCTGGGCAACAGTGGCAGGGCCAGTGTATACCCTGCCACCCAGAGGATAGAGACAAGGAGAGCCCGGCAGGAGGGGGCTTCTGGTTTGAGGGAACACTGCTCATTTATGGAGGAGGCCCTGCTGTACATCTCCTCCTCCTCCTCGTCCTCCTCCTCCTCCTCCACGGCTGCTGAAGAAGCAAAAAAGAGGCGGCCTCGGCAATACCCAAGACGCTCTCCACTCACCTTGCAGCCCTCACAGGCGCTGACCCCATAGTGGTAGCCCGATGACTTGTCCTGACAGACAAAGCAAGGCTTATAGATGCGGGGCAGAGGCGGTGGGGAGGGGGGGGCTGGGCACTATCTCTTCCGAACTGCTGCTCTGGGTCTCGATGGCTACAAGAGAAGACAGAGAGTTAGAGGCCCAGATCACTACCCTCGGCACCCTGTCCGCTCTGCGCAAAGTAATCCTGGCCTCGTCACTGAGGGCAAGATTCAAAGCCTGGTCGGTGACGGTCTCTGCAAACTTGATCCTCCACAGCCAGCCAGGGGAAGGAGGATGACAGTTAAATATCTACCAGACCTCATGGCTCCTATATCCCCACCTTCAATTCTAGATTTGTGTGTGAACACTCCACACACACACACACACACACACACACACACACACTCACACTCACACTCACACACAGCTATAACTGGAGGGTTGGAGGGTGAGGCGGTGAGCTTGATTTCAAAGCCCTAATAGAAATAGCACCCTAGCCAGGGCTCCCCCAAATTCAGGAGTCAAGGCTTAGCGAGGAGGGAGGGAAGGACAGGCAGGAAAGCAGAGGAAACTGGGGTCAACAGGATATTCAAAGCCGGCCACTCCCTGGCCCCTTCTGCTTCCGCTCTCTCCTCCACCCCCAGACAGCAGGCAGAACCCCTCCCCCACCCAAACAATCCCCTGGCTAAGGTGGGGTCCAAGGCAGCACACACGCAGGAAGAATCAGATGCAGACACAGAGCAGGTGGAACACCCCAAGATAGTCGGGGAGCTCCTGGAGACAGAGAAGAATCCCCCACAGTCCCTAGAAGTCCATCTCTTTGGATGCCCCGTGTCTGTCTGTAGGGAGGCAGTGTGACAAAAGGGGTCTGTTCCCATCAATGCTCTGTCTGTCCGGTCTAATACTACGTCCGGGTTACTACCCCCTCCGCTGTTATTCAGCTCCAAGAGGGCAGCCAGGAGGGGTGACCTAGCCCACAGGGGCAGTCCACCCAAGCAAAAGCTCTGTGCCTGGCTCTATGCCCGTCGCCCCAGACAGAACATGGCTAGTTGGGTGAGAGTTGGCTATGCCCAGAGCCTGGGCCACAGGAGATAAAGTATGACAGACATCTATAGCAGAGACTATCGCAGATTCCCAGAGGGCCCTCCAGCGTCCTCCTTTGTCACATCCATTTCTACAGAGTCGAGAATGGGTGAGACTCCACTTTGCCTAGCTCTATGCCTCCCCGGTGAGCGCATGGCGAGGTACACAGTTCCTGCGCCCAAGCATCTAACAGCTCGTGCTATGTCAGGTTGTGAATGACTCCTGTGGCTGCAAAGCCCAGGCAGAGGGGTAAGGACACTTGGGGACACGGGAGCCTGGCTGCGCACTATCTACCGCTCTCCCTCGTTACCTGCAAACACACCAGGGAACTATGCCAATGGCCTTGGCAGGGCTTTTCCTGGCTCCTATTTGGATCTGGCCATCAGCCTGGCCAACCAGCACTGTTGAAAGCCATGTCCCCTTCCCTAACCAGAGACCATCCTGCAGGGAAAGGACTTTCACCTGCACCCCGTGAAGGGTAAACTGACCTGCCCAATCTGCTCCTCGTGCCTACACAGAACTTCTCTGCCCTAGCCTTTCACCCCACTTCCTTCTCGGGAGGCCTGACAAGCAAATCAAACAGTCAGGGAGGCCTGAGAACAGCTGCTGGGGGGCGGGGTTGGGGGGCCTGGGTGAGGCCAGGAGGCAAAGGGGCGAGTGACAAAGGAGCCCTTTGTCGTGCTAACTTTTTCCAAGACGTAAAAAGCAGTAACAATAGACAATCCAGACTTGGGGGGGCATCAAGGCCAGGGGGGCCTGGCCTCCCAATCCTGGTCAGCATTCCAACAAGCACAGGAAGAAGGCACTGGCCTCCCCTCCCTTCTGCTAACCCACCCTTTGCCCTGGACCTGTCCCCCATTCCAACCCCCAAACTGAGCCAAATTGGAAGGGAGGACTGAAGATTTGGGGTTCAGGGCCAGGGGAGGGAGGGAGGCACAGGGAGAGAGAACCAGGATGAACACCAAAAGGCCAAGGGCAGACCCGAGCGGCAAAAGGCTCAGACAATCGAGTTAAGGCAAAGTCCAGAGAGCTGTGCATGGAGATGAAAGAGTTGTGCTTTTCAAAACTGTTTTTGGCAAGATGGTGGACATGACCCTAGGTGGGTTGGGGGCTGGGTAAAGCCTTTTCTCAAACCACCCCCAGTAACTGGCTGTCAGGTTACCTCCACCTGTCACTCAGGTTAACTCAACCTGGTTTCCAGCTCTATGTTTTAAGTTCAAATCCCAAGGCCCAGGTCCCCCACCTCCCCAAGCCTCCAGCCAGCAGCCTAGGGAGGCCAACGTCAAGACCAAGTCAGAAGAGTTACAGCCCAGTATGAGCAGGTGGGGCGGGGGGGGGGGGGACTACCCTGGCCTGGCCTCACTCCACCAGCCACCCTCCCTGGAGGCCCCAGCCCACAAATCTCTCCACTTCCTGCAGAAAGGCTGGGGCTGGAGAAGGACCAGACCTCAGCTCAAAGTTCCACCGAGCAGCCAAGGGCTGGAACCGACCCAGGAAGCCCGGCGTCCCCTCTCGCCGCCGCTGCCAGGGAGCCCCTCCCCCCTCCCCTCCTGGGCGGGCGCACACGGAGCGGGTCCCCACGCCCCAGAGCAGTTCGCAGGCTCGCGCAAGGGGCCAGTTTCCTGAAGGAGATCAGCAGGAAATCAGCTGGGCCCCTGGCCAGCGGCTCCCCTCCCAAACCAGCTGGCGCCCTCTTTGCAACTCCCTTCACAGACCCTAGGGAGAGATGGGGAGGGGAGTGGAACCCTCTGTTACTGCCTTTTCTCCTCATGGGGACTGGGTAAGGGTGGCTCTGGGTGCAGCATAGCCAGAAAGCTTAAAGCAAGGCTCGAACTTAGCGGTCGGTGGATGATAAGCATCTCTCCCATCCCCCCACCACCACCACTATGGGCATCCACGTGCTTCACATTCTTGGACGTCTGGAAGCGGGCGGAGGCGTGAGCTGTGGAGACTGGTGGGGGACAGATGGGGAGCCACATCCTGTGCACCCCCCTTGTCCTCTAATGCACTGAAATGGGGGTTATGGGAGGGACTCAAAGTCCCCAAGGCAGGTCTGCACCCACAGCCAACTGGCTCTCCTCCCTCCGTTGGTGCAGGCCCTGGGTAGTGTTTTGCAAGAGGTGACTCCAGGTCCTAGTCTCTACACACCGACAGGCTCTCCCCAAGGTGGTGGCACGGGCTCCACCAGGAAAGGTCCAGTGGCCACCCTGACTCTAGGTCCTTACCAAGTACCCCAAAGCAACTCAGCATGAGTGAAGGCTGGTGAACACGGACAGCGAGAAGCTCTCCTCCGGCCACTACCGTAATCCCACAGCAGGCTCTGTGTGTAGACGGGTCTCCACTTCCTAAGTCCAGTGGCTGGGAACGGAGGGGGCAGAGAGGCTCCCCAAATGTGCTGTTGCCTCAGTTCTCTGCCAGCCTCCCCCCTCACTTTATGGGCCAAGAAGAGCTCAGCTGTCCTAGAGGGCTTGGGAAGAGAGACCCCAGGGGCTGAGATCCTACCTTCCCCCAGTGCAATGGAGAGGGGAGCCTGGGGCTCAGTCCCATCATCCCCCCAGGGGTGGCTCCTCCTCACAGTGCTGGGATAATGGGAAGTGTCACGATGCTACTTCTCACCTCCTTCTTCCAAAGCCAAGGATCACCCACCCCTCCTAGTCTGAAACCCAGCAGCTGATTCTGCCTCGGAGGCAAAGGTCAGGGGGCAGGACAATAGGAAAGGCCCAAGGAAGAGGTGTCTGAAGGGCAGGGGTGGCTGTCATTAACTCAGGGCTCTCTTCTGATGCAAGAAGGGTTGTGGTGGGCAAATCCTTTTCTGCTTCAGCCTTCCCAAGTATGCTTAGGCCAAGTGGTCCTCAACCTTCTCAATTCCCAACCTTTACTACAGTTCCTCCTGCTGTGGTGACCCCCAACCATAAAACTGTTTTCTCTGCTACTTCATAAGTGTCATTTTGCTACTGTTAGGGATCATAAGTAGTATCTGATATGTGACCCCTGTGAAAGGGCCATTTGACCCTCCTCCGTGGGGTCATGACCCACAGGTTGAGAAAACCTGTGGCAGGCCTTAAGAGACCCAATCTTCTTGCTCCCTGGCACGCAGAAGGGTGGCAGCAGGAACGGGAAGGTAGGAGAGCCTCCTGGGAAGAACCGATCCCACAGCAGAGTGGGAGACGAAACCTGAGCCACCTAACAACACCCGGCACCAGTTCCCTACCGCTAATACACACTACCTCACAGCTGAGCATAAACATGCCCAGGTGTGCACCCTGGGCATGCACACAGGTCCTGGGTGTGAACAGAACCCTCCCTTATAGCAGAGCCCGAACCCAACTGAACCGGACTAGAGAGGGCGGCCAGGACATCAGGGTTCACATCACTCATCCCTCTTAACAGCACAAAGCCTGGCCCGATTTTCCTAGACAGGGTAACAAAAGGCCCCATGAGTGGTGGAGATGTATTCTCATTGCCAGAGACCCCCCACCCCCGATCTTAAAAAGCAAACACCCCCTAGAAAGCAACCGGGATGAAAATTAAGACGATTCTTCACACCAGCTTCTCCCCCTGTTGCCAGCATGAAAGTGCGCCCCACCGGTCAGGTATGTGGGATGTGGGGCCAGACCTGCCCCCAAGATGGACTAGTTGCCTCTCAAAGTGTAAAGGGTGGCCAGGACAGCAACTGTCAGCTGAAGTCCCTTTCTGCCACACCCACACCCAACTATCAACACCACAGACAGGGAGCAGTCCCCTACCACCCGCAACAGCGAGCAGAGGCTGGGGGCAGCAGGGGCTGCACGCGGGGCAGCAGGGGCTGCACGCGGGACAGCCAGCGGTCTCCCTAGGCTTTGGCAGGGGTGGGATCTGAGGAGGTAGCCCCTCCTCTTCGGAACAGACAAGCCCACAGCCAGGACCTTTACCCCACCCTCCAGCTGGCTGTGGATCCTAACCCTGAAGATGTAATTGGGGGGCCAGAGGTTGGAATTTCATGTCTCCGGGAGGAGGAATGCTCAAAGTTACTGAGCTCTACCATGGTAGCGCGCCAGGGTCACTGGGTGGAGGGCAACTGTCCAGCTAGGACAACCGAGTTACAGCGAAACAACGGAGAGAAAGTGAGGGGTAGAGAGGCCCCCACCGCCACCCCCACCCCAGCTCCTACGGTAGCACAGTGGAGGCCGGTACGTACAGTGGTTTGAGCCATTCCAAAGCGGAGTCCGGAGCGGGGTGGAGTAGGGACCCGGAGCAGGGAGCCCCTTCTCTGGGAGCAAACAGGCCCGGTTCTGGTTATAAAAGTCCACCACTAGGAAGGGGTTTGGGGCGGGGGCGAGTCCCCCGACTTCCACACTCTCGTACATCTTGCCCCACGAAGGCCAGAGGTCCAGGAGGTAAAGTCCTGTACGCGGCTCCCGTCACTCAGCCGGAGGTGCCATCCACGCAAAGAGGCTGGGGGGGCAAAGGGACAAGTCCCTTCGCCCCGACGGGCGGCCCCTCGGCGGGGCGCCCTGCCCAGAATTGCCCGCGCCTAAGTCTGCAGGTCGATCCGCCGGTCCCAGGTGAAAAGCGGGAAGTTGCGCGGGTTGGGAGGAGGTCCCTCGGCGCTCGCTCGAAGGGAACGCCCGGTGGCTCGAGAACTGGAGGCTCCGGTGTCCCAGGCAGAGTCCAGCGGTTCCCCAAGTCCGCTGGCCTGGGGCGGGATCGGGGCGGAGACGGGGGTCACCGAGCACTTCCTTCTGCCGGCCAGAGCTCCCGGGCTTCTTCGTCGCTTAGATTCCGGGTACCGGTGGGGGAACCCTGTGCGACCCCGCCTCCGCCGGCCCGGCGGCGGGCCGCTTGCTCCGTCTCCGGTGTGCGCGCCGCCCCCCCCCCAGCCCGCGCGCCCCCTCTCTAGGATCCCAGCCCCTCGCCTCCGCCCCGCCCTGGCCAGGCGCCGCCCCTGGCTTAACCCTTTCCCTGCGGGTCCGACTGCACAGAACAAGATGCAAGAAAGCGAGGGCTAGAAGGTAGCATGTGGACAGTGAATGGGGGAGCAGAGGCGGGAAATGCGCCGAGGACAGAGCCAGACTGGGTGTGGAGAGCGGTATGCACCAGGAGGCAAGACGGAAGAGTGGAGGGAATCCTCCCCATACCAGTTCCGGCTCCCAGCCCCCCTAGTACTTTTGGTCAATTCCTGAACGGGCGATGCTGCAGCGGTAAGGTGGGGGTGGTCCCGGTGTCCTCCCCCTAAAAACACACCCCCCCAACCCAGTCCTAGCTTCATTTGCCTAATGCAATGCGGCTGAACTCTCCCTGAACTCGCCTAGCGGCGCCTCACCTCCTGATGACCCACCCACCGCTGCCCGAGACATCACCCGCTCGCCAACCCGCTTTCCGGGCTCGCCCACCGGCCCCCTTCTCCGCCTGGCCCGACCCCAAACTCCGAATACGCGGGTTATGGGCACAGAGCCCAGTTACAGGTGGCCCAGCGTTAGAGCCATCAATGCAGCCTGCTGGGTGTCCCGAGTATGACATTGTGCAGCTTGGGTGCTGTGTCGGAATGAGACACCCAGCTTGTGTCACTGTCTGTGACATCATGTGAGACTCCGGCTGCCGGCTCGCCTGCCGGAATCCGACGCGGCAGAACTGAGCTATTAGCACAAACACAAGTAGGGAGCTCTCCTCCCACACGCTGCGTGCTTCCGGTGAGCAAAGCTCCGCCCAGGGTGTCTCCCAACCCGGGAACTGGGATGGGCCAGCCCAGGACAGATAAAAGGAAAGACTGGTGCCTTTCAGCCGACCACTTCCTCCCTAGGATGTGTGTTTCCGTGGAAGAAACGCCTAGGTCAGGTAGGTCCCTAGAAAGAAGGGATACCCAGGGAAGACTAGGGTATCCTGTTATCTTATTAAGAGAAGGCATAAGAATACACAGGTTAACCTAGAAGCCAGGTTTTGTCCAGAGGTGCTCATGTTTGCACAGCAAGCACCTTAACAAATGAGCTATTTCCCTGCCTACAGCCAGGTTCTTTAAATATGCTGCCATTTAATTCTTACAACTCCAAGAGCCTATATAGACATGTCTGGAGGTACAAGCCTATTATCCCAGCTACAGAGAGAGGAGAGCCACGAATTCAAGGCCAGCCTGGGCTACAAAGTCAATCAACATTCCGTAAAACAACACAGTGCAAAGGTGTGTCAAGTCTTAAAAAGTCAAAAAATAAAAGACCTTAGAGAGGGGGCGGAGCTGTAGCCAAAGTTGATACAGCAGGGTGGCATACGTGCCATAATTCCAACACGGCAGGCGGAAGCAAGAGAATCAGAATCGCCATAGCCCTAACCCTCCAATCCTAACCATAATCCCAGCACTCGGGAGGCAGAGGCAGGTGATTTCTGAGTTCGAAGCCAGCCTGGACTACAGAGGGAGTTCCAGGACAGCCAAGGCCAAGCAATAAGACCCTGTATCGAAAAACAAAAAGATGTTCTAGGGTCATCTTTGGCTTAGATAAATGAGACCCTGTCAGAAATAAAGAGAACACTGGAGGTGTAGGTGGGTGGCAGAATGTCTGCTTGGCATGCCCCAAACCCTAGGTCAGTCCCTAGTCCTGTTGTGGGAAGCTGGGAGGCTTTGTAAATGAGCAGAGGCCTCCAACACAAAAGGAAAGAGGGAACTCTTGTCAGCAGAGCTCATGTCCCCTCCAAACCAAGCCAACTCAAGATGAATTGTATCTGGGCACTGGTGATCATGCCTTAAAAGACCTTATGAAGTGACAGAAAATAGACAAACAATGACATCATCACAAATGTTTATATATACACGCTGTAAACCAATAAGTGATATTCTGACACAAACACAATGTGCTCTTGGGGACAATTAAGTTCAAGGATCAGGGAAGAACTCAAGGCAGAGACCAAAGAGAGTTGAAGTTCAGAGTCAAGCGAAGAGGGGTGGCGGCTGTGCGAAGGCCGCAGATGTTGGTGAGTCCATACTACCATCTGAAAAAGACCAGGAAGGATGGGTAATAGAATCCAGGAGAGGGCACGCAGAACCAAGTCAGAGAGGAGGCTAAGGCCAGCCCACACCAGATGGGCTTATCCACTTGTAGGCAACAGGAATGCTCAAAGTAAAGGAGAGACAAGCACTGTGGTGTAAAAAGACCTTGCCAGGCTATAAAGAATGAGTTACAAGATGGCAAGAGTATCTGGTCAGCCATGGTGGTGCTCACCTGTAATCCCAGCACTCAGGAGGCAGAGGCAGGTGGATCTCTGTGAGTTCTAGACCAGCCTGGTCTACAGAGTGAGTTCCAGAACAGTCTCCAAAGCTACGGAGAAACCCTGTCTAGAAAAAAAGGCACTATGACAATCCAAACAGCTGACAAGGTTGGCTTAGTCTAAGTAGCAGTGGTAATAAGACAGATGGTAGACTCAAGATATTTTCAAATAAGATCTCATTTATTGTATGTGTATGAAGGTCAGAGGACAGCTTTCAAGGGGTATGGTGGTACACACCTTTAATCCCAGCATTTAGGAGGTAGATACAGGCATATAGTGTAATCCAAAAGCAAGTGTGTGTGTGTGTGTGTGTGTGTGTGTGTGTGTGTGTGTGTGTGTGTGCTGAAGAAATGGCTTAGTAGTAAAAATTAATGACTGTTCTTCCAGAGAACCCTGGTTCAACTCCCAGCACCCAAATGGTGACTCACGATGATTCCAGTTCTAGGTGACCTAAAACCCTCTTCTGTCCTCTGTAGGAACCAAGCACACACATGGTAAACAGACATGCATGAATACAAAACACCTATACACATAAAGTAAAGTTCAACTTTTTAAGAGAAAGAGAGAGAGAACTTTTAGGAATTGGTTTTCTTTCACATGTGGGTCCCTAGGGACCAAACTCCAATTGTCAAGCTTGATGCTAAGTTCCTTTACCCACTCAGCTATCTCCCTGGCCCTCCCAGGAAATGTGAACAGTAGAATCCATGAGGGGGAGCTGGAAAAAGAGGAGGTGGTATCTGGTATACAGCTTTGGGGGTTCTGATGGGGAGGCAAGGCCTCCTATAGAACGGAGGCTGGCCTTTAACTCCACCCTCCTGTTTCAGCCTTCTAAATGCTGGAATTGCAGCCCCTCTGCCATACCCAGCTGTGCTGTGGACCCGCAACAAAAACAGCAATGTCCTGGAGGTGGGAGAGGCTACATGCTGCCGGGCATAAGGCTGTGGACTCCCAGGAGAGGGCAGGGGCTTGCAAATGCAGGGCTGGGGTTTGCAGCCAGTGTGAGGCGTTGGCATGGAAGCCCCCATATCTTTCCGCTCACTGATGTAGCTCCTGGCACCAGTGATGTGGTAGGCTCCCCTCACAGCTGCAAGGTGCTAAGGGATCTGACACCGTGCCTCACGATCAGACAGCGATCTCCCGAATAACTGGCACCAGGGAGGAGGAACTTCATGGTGGAGATGAATGCTGTAAGCCAGGGTATGAGCCACAGACATTCAAAGGAGGGAGGAGACTGCCATGAGGAAGGGGACATCTGAGGAGGATTCTGGGAAGAGGCCACATTCACGATCCCCAGCTTTAGAAAAAAAGTCCCTTGAAGGATGAACAGGATTTCCGAAGCTACACAGAAAAGCTGGGGTGAGATGTCTGCTCTGGCAGCCATGAGGTCGAGAAGCAGGTCAAGGAGGAACTCCGTGTCCCAGGGCAGTGAGAGGAGGGAGGGAAGGCTCTGGCCAGCAGCAGGGGCTGGGATACTGGGTGGCAGCTGCCTGCAGGCTGTGGCCTCATTGCTACTCAGTCTGTCTCCCATCCTCAGCTCCCCCAGGGCTTTGTGCTGAGCAAGCCCTTAGCAGGTGTGGGCTGAACCCTCACTACCACCACTTCCAGCCCCATCCTGTGCCAAGCAGGGCTCCCTCCTCTGCCCACCCTCATCTGGAAGGGACAACGAGCAGCAGAACATGAGGCCCGGTGCCAGACTAGACATCAGGTCCTAATACAGAGCAGCCATCCCCGAGAGAGACAATACCCAGCTCCACCCCTCCCCTTGTCCTCACTGATCTTCAAGGTACTTGAAGCTACTGGAGGCCATACCCAGCAAGCAGGTCACTGTGGCCTCACAGCAAGCAGCCTGCCGGAGGGCAGCTCAGAAGGGCAAAAAGATTCAGAGAAAGGTGGAGTGACCTGCCCAAGGTTGCACAGGAAAAGCCCAATAGGAAGACTTCTGTGTGTGAGCAAGGAGGGGAGCAGTATTAGCCTTTAGGAGGGCTGACATTTTCAGCAACTTGGAGTCCAGCTGTGCAGGGGAGGACCTGGATTACTAATGCCACCAGGGCTAAGGGACCACTCCTAGTCTATCCTGGCTATGGCAGAAAAAACACACGCATATGGATGCTACAGTCCCAAACACACACACATACACACACACACACACACACACACACACACACACACACACACACACACACACACACGCTACAATCCTAAACACACACATCCAAGGGCAGCCCTGGCTGCACTGGCACAGCCCCATGGCACACACCCCTTGGGCAGGAGGTTGACAAGAGGGGGATACAATGCCTAGAGGCCCTGACTGGCCTAAGAGGAAGACAGGCTTCCTTCCCTATGTTCCCTCCCTCAATCCATGCTGGGATCCTACCCTGAGAGAAACTACATTTATCCCTCCCTCCTGGGAGATGGATAAACAGTGAGGTACCCCACTTTCAGTGAAAACCCCAGCTGAAGGTCTTTGGGCTGACTGCATTTTGGGCCCCAAGAAAGGCCTAGCTAAGGGAACAGCTGAGCAGGGGATGAGGAGAACGACACGCACCCTCCTCCTTCCTAGGCCTGGGCTCTGGGAAGACAGGGAGGAGGAGGGGACCACATCCCCCTATCTAGACAAGTTCTCAGCCAACATGTGGAAGGAAAATCTGTAACCACCCTCTCAGGTTCCTGTCCCAACTTTTCTATTGATTGCTTCTAACTCCAACCCCCCCCCACCTCACAAATTGCAACAAAATATGTATAAGAACTATGGCTTTTACACTGTGTTCCTTAGAGTCTGTCAGGAGGTGGCTGCTGTTGAGTTCTTACTGAGCTGCAAGAGGGCAGAGTGGGGTTGGGCGGGGGTGTGAACAGATTGTATCCACAGCTTCCAGGGCAGGATGGAGACTTTTCCTTGGGCTTCTTATCTTTCTCTCCAGTCCCCAAATCCAAAACACAGGAGGCAGGCATGGGGGTGGGGAGGAGTGTCCTTCCCTGCGCCCCCTACTGGAAGAAGTCAGAGGCAGGGTCTCCAGCAACCAGGACAAGATTCAACAAGGGCATGGAGACCCCAATACTCTTCCCACGCCCCAGAATGTCCCCCACAATCTCCTTCTAAAGCTGCCTGTCTGGAGGGTTGGAAACAGGCCTGCTTTGCAGCCCAGGATAGTTCTCCTGCACTGTGACGTTCACCTTCTATCCTTTGTCAATGCAAGCTACCACTGCTGTATGTCAGTCCAGACCAAGACTTTTAGGTGCAGATAAAGTCCTGACCCACAGTAGGTGCCCTGCCGCTTCCTCGTCTCCTGGGTCACGTGCCAGGCAGCACACACCTGGATGTGCTAGACTAGCTTGGCCCTCTTAGGTATCTGGTAATGTCCCTGTGTTACAGACGGGGAGACATGCCAAGAGATCAACACATAAGTGACAGGATGGCCAAGTTTTTAACCTCCGAAGCCCAAGGAATTCCAAGGGTGCAAAAGACAACAAAGTCTACCACTTGTCCTCAGGCCGGGAAAATCCAAGAACATTAGAGACACTGCTCTTCTTTTCCCAAACACAAGCTGAAGGAAGGTAACACACACACACCCCAAGCCATTAAACCAGGACACCTCTGCCCTAAACCATGCCCCCCATACACAGTCTCAGAATACTCAGAATACAGGCTGACACTCCCCTCCCTAGCTCTGGATTTAATGCTCTTCAAACACTGAATTCTAGAACCCTCTCATCCTGTATACACAAGCCATTAATTCCCCTTCTCACCATACTCAGCTTTGACCCTTCCGCCCAAAGAACACACAACTCTGACCCTCCTTAAACTGCACACAAGTCTAAACCTCCACAGTAAACACACCAGGCCTTGGGGGTCGACCACAAAAGGCACAGGTGTCTAGTGCTATCTCTGGGGCCTCCACCCTGGTTCTCTAGGAGACTAGCAGGAGGTCAGGACAATGCCTAACCTCCCCACGCTGACCTAAAGAGTGCTTGGCCCACCCACGGGTCACCTTTTCTCTGAAGAGCTCATGCAAAACACCTAAGGTGCAATCTAGCAAGATGGCCAGGAAGGGGGAGGCCACCGCCAGCAGCCCTGTGATGTGGGGCTGGAGCAGGGAGCCTAGGTCACCAGAGCGTCATCACTGCTCCATGAAGAAATGAAGAAAAGCCACGGCTGCCCACCTCCAGGAACTGCCTGACCCCTGTCCTAGTCCCAAGGAGAGGCTAAAGGTGTAAAATTCTAGCTGCTTCCCTGGTCCTAGAAGGTCCTGGAAGGCGCTCAGAGGCTGGGGAGTAGCTAGGAAGAGATGTTGTTGTTTACCAGGGGAGGGGAGGGGTGGGAAACCCACAAGCCCACAGAGGAGGGGGCAGGAAGAGGGCATTGCCTAACCTGGGTGGAGAAAGCCAAAGAAGGCTGCCATTTGCCCGAAATATGGGCACCCCACCCTGGGAGTAGGTTACCAGGGTGGGGGCTCTCCCCACCCACCTCTAAGAAAGAGGAAGGAGTTTGCAACACTCAGGGGGAAGAAAGAAAATTTACTTTGTTTCTCACAGGGGTCAGATCCCAAATCCCCTTGCAGCCCTCCAGTGAGCCTGTCTGTCCAGACCCTTGTTGCTTGCCATGGCATGGAAAAGGACAAGCGGTTCACAGGTACCAGCTTGCAGACCCCCTAACTCCAGCCTGGAGGAAAGGAATTCTCCCAGCTCCTGGGATGGGTGACAATGTGAGCTCTATCTAGCTCCCTTCAGATGCGGGGAGCATTTTTGTTTGTTTTGTTTTTCAAGACAGGGTATCTCTGTATAGTCCTAACTAGCCTGGAATTTGCTCTGTAGACCAGGCTGGCCTTGAACTCAGAAATCCACCTGCCTCTGCCTCCAGAGGGTTGGGACTAAAGACATGCCCCACCACCACCAGGCTGCAGGGAGTATTTTTACATAGGCGCAACTGGCCCAATCCCCAGCAACACTGGTCTCCCCAACAGCAGACACTAGAAAACCAGAACAGAACAGGGCTCTCAGACGCTCCTGTGTAAGGTGGAGAGAAGAAAAGGTAGAAATAAAAGGCAAAGGCTTGAGGAGGTGCTAGCAGGGGGAAACTGAGGCAGTACCTGTCTGTTCACGAGTCCCACAGCATAAGGGATTGGAGACATAAAGGAACATGGGCATAGACTATCTGCTCCTGAAGGCTGGTGGGGCCTGGAAGGGAGGGGGCTGCGACAAAGCCAGAGGCAGCGGTCCAGGAAGCAGTGTGGCTGTGGGCAGAGGGCCAGTTGTGGGCAGCGAGGCGCCCAGCCAGAGCCTGCCCCAGGGACAAAGAGACTCCCTGGCTCCGGGGACAGAGTGCTGCCCCCACACCAAGAAGGGGGCACTGACCCAGCCCAGCCGGGCATACAGGGCAGTGGTGCCAGGCAGCTTGCCAATGGCTGTGGGAGGGGCAGTGGGTGCCAGGCAGGGTGCTTAGTTCCTGCCAACCAGGAGAGGTGGGACACATTTCCCAGGTCAGCAGCTGACCAGCCAGCCAGCCAGCTTCCACCCCCTCCTGCCCCAGACCAGGCCCAGCTCCCTCCTCCTAGGCCCTGGCCCGGAGCCCAGCTGGGCCCTGGGGGCCAGAGTTACTGTAAACCGCCTGGCAGGCCCCAAGCCTGGACTTTGCCAGCTGGCCGTAGCCACTGCCACCTCCCACTACCTGGCCTGGCCAGCTAGGGAAGGGTACTGAGACCCCCCCCCCCCCCAGCCAACGTGTGACCCTATGGCAGAGGGTGGAGGCAGAAAACACAGGCCCTGCCAAGCCTGCGCATGTGTCCAAGGCCAGAGTCCAGGCAGAAAGCCCCCGTGGAGTCCCTCCCTGTCCTTCTGGGGGGCGGGGGAGTTGGCAGGGGGAGTGTAAGGGCTCCAGCTGTGTTGAGCTGCCCTGGGCTGTCTCTTGAAGCCCTTCCCCTCAGAGTGCTGGAAGCGGGTGGGGTGGAGGTGGGGTTCACTCTCACTGTGTGGAGCTGTCATTTCCACCAAATGCTGAGAGGTTTGTTTACCCACCTCGGCCTCTACATCCATTCCTCCTCAGAGCTATTTATAAGGCTCTCAACAGCACAGCACCAGGGACACAAGGGACAAAGGGGGACAACAACGCAGGAAGGAACAAAATGGTTTCATCTCTCCTCTGCCGCCCCAATATCAAACAGCCACTGATTGGCTAACAGCAGTGGGACCACGTTCAAGCACCCCCATACACATGATGCCCCCCTAGTCTAGAAAAGACCTTATCCCTCGCTGTGACTGTGCCTCCAGCAGAACAGGTGTGTCTAGGAACCCAAATCCTGAGGCCTGCCACCCTCCACAGCCCTCCCCTCAAGCCTCCCCACCCAGACTTACTGGCTGGGGATGGCGTGCTGTATCCGCTAACTGGAAGCTGGTGCTGGAGACTGGTGAGAGCTCCTGGAGGGGAGAGTCCACCCAACATAGGGGGGAAGAAGAAGGCGTAGGGGGGCACCGGGTACCCATTGAGGTGCCCGCCCCCAGGTGTTGGGCAGGAGCTGCTATTGCTGGCCATGCCAAGCAATCACAGTCAGAATGGCAGGCAAACAGTCTGGCAGGTGACTGAGGTGGGCTTCATGCAGTCTCTCCTCCTCCGGGCATGGGGCCTGGGCCCAGAGGGGGTTTGGGTGGTCAGGCCACCCCCACCCCTCCTGTCCCTGGAGTTGTAGTCCAAAGTTAGTTACTTTCAGCCTTCCGGAGCCCCTCCCTAGCCAGGGGCCAGGTGGACTGGGGGATGTCCCAAGAGTCGGTCCTTTGGTTAAGCAGTTTTGTAGGATGGTCCAGAGCTGGTCTTCAGGGTGTCAAAAAGGATGGCCCTCTCAGAAGGGCCCCGGCTAGGCAGCTGGGGGGTGGCATGGCCTGCGGTGCTGCAGAAAGAGGAAAGACAGGTAAGTGGGCACTGAGCAAGCGCATGGGATTCCCCACGGCGGGCGCTCCCCAACCTGGGCAGCCAGAGGTTTTCCTGTGGCACCCAGCTGAGCAGACACCTGGCACCATGCCTGGCTGGCAAGGCCAGCCTAGGACCAGGGCCCAGACGCTGCTGGGGGTGGCAGGAGAGCACAGCCAGACGGGGAATATAGGGACAGGGCCCAAAGCACAGGAGGGGCCCTCACCCAGAATGTGTGGGAGAGGGTCCACAGTGCCACCCAAAAGATCAGTGCAGCTGAGGCAGGCAGCTGGCTCTCCTTCCCCCAGTGCAGGTTACCTGAGGTCAAGATACAGAGAACGTGTGCTGGCAGGGAGGGGGAGAAGCCGCTTCCCTAAAGCATTGGCACTTCTCAGAAAATGACTCCTGGGTGGGAGGGGGGCTCTCACACCACTTCCCCCCAAACCTAAGACCCAGCATCCCAGATCAGTACATCCCTCCTTGAGGAGGAGGCCCAATTTCATATATGCACTCAGGAAAATGGATCTCCAGGTCTCCTAGGCAACGCCTCCAATACCAAACCATACCGGTGGCCCCGGGAAGCCCTAAGTCAGGAGGGCAAGGCTTGCCCAGGATGGAAGTGCCTGCCCCCAGCATAAAGAGAGACAGAATCCAGACTTCCATACCTCCATCTGCAAAAGCGACACGCAGGAGATGAGGTGGTGAGCACAGGCCATGCGAGACCAGATGCTCCCAGATCACACAGACCCACACCCTATTTGAACAGCTGAGGCCAGAGGACATACACGAATCACACCTTGGGGTACAGACACAGCTGTGACCTACAGATTCTGTGACCACAGCCAGGTAGGCGGCAGCAGAACAGAAAAAAAAGAAGCAGAGCTAAGGATTCTTCAAATCCGTTTGTTGATTATACGCAAGTACATACACATGGATAGGGACATGTGTTGAAAATAAATATGCAGGGGCCGGGCGGTGGGGGTGCATGTCTTTAATCCCAGCTCTAGGGAGGCAGAGACAGGCCGATCTCTGTAAGTTCAAGACCAGCCTGGTCTACAAGAGCTAGTTTCCTGGAGGCTGTTGGTCCAGCCCAGCTATACATATATTTATATATCACATATCATACATATAATAGAAGAGACACAAAAAAATTGCAGCCAATCAAAACCAGGTCTTTCTTCCTTCTGGTCTACAGAGTGTGTGCCAGGATAGGCTCCAAAGCAACACAGAGAAACCCTGTCTCGAAAAACAAAAACAAAAAAAAGAAGTACTGGTTGAGAATATGCAGAAATGAGTCCACACACTGCTACTGGAAGTGTCAAACACTAACTGCTTTGTAGAACAGCTGAGCAGTTCCTCAAACACTTAAACATGGCACTAGCACACATAGCAAGTCCACTCTCAGTATCTACCCAAGGAACAAGAAATCCTGCCCAAAAAAGTTTGTGTGAACATGATCAGGGCAGGATCACAGATCAAAACTGAGCGGTGAAACCAACCTGAATGTCTAAAATGGTGGACACCCAAGACACTAGAGAACAAAGAACTATCGCACAAACATGGCCAAACCTTGAGAACAATACAGTTGCTGAAGAGTGTATGCTGTATGATTCGACTTCTAAGAATGTCCAGGAGGAGCAGATCTGCATGCATAGATTTGTGGTTACTAGGAACTAGGGTTGGGTGTGAGGGAAATGAGAAGTTGCTGCTAAGGGTATGGGGGTGGTGAAGACGCTTTAAAATCGGTGGCGGCGGCGGCTGCATGACTATAAACGTGAAAACTACGCGATTGTGTGTGCTCCTTGTCTTTCTGGCTTTTTAAAAAAGGTCTCACTCACTCTGGTTGGTACTGAACTTGCAATCTTTCTGTCCCAACCTCCAGAGGACTAAGATGATAGGTGTACACCACCCATGCTGGGCTTAAACTGTATACTTTCATGGGTACATTTTGTGGTGAGTTAATATCTCAGTAAAGCTCTTTAAAAGAAAAAAAAGAGGCCAGGCGTTGGTGGCGCACGCCTTTAATCCCAGCACTTGGGAGGCAGAGGCAGGCGGATCTCTGTAAGTTCGAGACCAGCCTGGACTACCAAGGGAGTTCCAGGACAGCCTCCAAAGCCACAGAGAAACCCTGTCTCGAAAAAAACCAAGAAAAAAAAAAAAAGAGCTACAGAGGCCTAAAGTAACAATTGTCCCTTTCCAACATTCTCACTTTGCCCTACTCCCCAAACTTAGGACATTCCAAGCTCTAAGCTCCAAGCTCCAGGCTTAAACCTGCAGACTGGGGCCCCATACATAACCAGCGTTTGGCTGGGGACCAGGATGAGAATGGGGAGGTTCTGGCCAAGGCCACTGTGGAAGAGCAGTCAGTCCACTGTCCCAGTCTGTATCTTCTGAGGACTCAAGACAGGGAGAAAGGAGGCAGGTAGCGGCCACAGAAGCAACAGCTGCCAGTTGTGTGGAATCTGCACTGTGTCAGTGGCCATGGTCTCCACCGTAATTTGTCACACCAACCACTGGGCCTCACTCCTGGATGAGGTGTCCCCTTCCCTTCACAGACTGATGACAGAGAAAAACGGGGCTCCACCTACAGGGCCAGCTGCCTCTCTGTCCCCCATCTCCTATGGGGTCCCATACAACAGGAACATGGGCTGCAAGGGCCAGGCCTAAGGAGGAGAGCTGGCTGGCCTATCAACAACGTGGACCCTCATACGGATACCCCCACGCTTGCAGAAACTCTCACATGCAAGTCTACAGAAACCATCAGTTCAGGCCTTGTGTGCATGGGCTCCTCTATGCACTCCCAGAAGACATGCAACCGCTGCCATCCAGCCTCCCAAGGTGCTCCTTTTGTTCCCAGCCTTGCTTACCAACAGGCCGGCTTCTCATGCTAGGAGATGCTCCAAGGCCATCCCTGTAGGCCAGCCCCAAACTGTGGCCCCCAACATCAACATGTACCAGGATTCCCCAGCCCTGAAGTGGTCATGTCTACATAGAGGGTTACCTCCCTATAGGTGAAGCCTAGAGAGGCAGCTGACCAGAGAGAGGCCATCAGAGCTATGGCTGAACCCTGAAAGCTACTCACTCCAAACCCAAGGCATCCTGGCCTTGGGGGTGGGTGACACCTGGCTCGGGCTTTTCGAGGACCAGACTTTCACATTCTAGAATCCAGCTTTGCCCACACAGAAGACTAGTGGTATCTACCTTAGAACAAATGCCTCAAGTCTCGCCCTGAAGAAGTTAAAACTGCATCAGGCTTCAAACCACCAGCCTATCCTGAAAACACACACCTTGGGGAGAGTCTGCAAGGCCTCAGAGCCTCTAGTATCCCAACCCAGCAGGGCCTCCACACTTCAATACAAAGTTGTTCAGCTCCCTGAGGGAAGAGGGAAGGCTCTCTGATGAGGGCGGGGACAAAGGTCACAGAAATGGGCCAAGGGCCAAGCTGACCAGGGAACAGGGATAGGCAAGGGCAAAGATGATGAGGCGGGGCTGCCACGGAGCTTTGGCAGCCATGACCCTCAAGAGACACCAATGAATGCCCTGGCCCTTTGTGCCCAGGCCAGAGACTCTGAACCAGCACCAAAGAGGGAAAACAAGCTGCCCACATCTAACCCCCACCCTCTGCCAGCAACCTCCACTGTTCACAGGCACCTACCCTGAGCTAGAAAACCACAGACCCGTACCTGCAATCCATTGAGCCAGCAGAAAAAGCAAGAGTGTGGTGTGCTGCCACCAGCCACGCACCCCTCCTTACCGAGCTCTTTAATCCCTAAAATGTATCCTGATCAGTTGTCGCCCTCAGACACACACACACACACACACACACACACCATGCACATCACTCCAGAGCTACACACTTTAGGGGGGGGGAAAAGGTGAGAGCTTCAACAGCCGTGAAGATGGGAAAGAAAAACCTAGAGGTCTGAGGAGTCCAATCTCAGCTCTGCCACTCTGGGTGACCTTAGGCGAGTGGCTTAACCTCTCTAAGCATGTTTATTTGCCTGTGAACTGTCTCCCTTGACAAACGAGGTCCTGGAAAGCACCTAGCACTGCCTGGTGCAGGGAAGGCACTTAAGTCCTCTCTCTCTCTTCTCTCTCTCTCTCTCTCTCCCTCCCTCCCTCCCTCCCTCCCTCCCTCCCTCCCTCCCTCCCTCCCTCTCTCTCTCTCTCTCTGTGTGTGTGTGTGTCCATCCTGATCTCTTTCCATCACCTGGGCTCCTTGCCTCCTGTCCCCTTGCCTTGTCCCAACCAGGGCCCCACATCTGTGAACAAGGCTAGCAGGGAACATTACCCATTTTTCTGGATCTGCTTCCTCCCAGACGGAGGGTAGGGTTGTGGGGAGAGGGCTATCTGGGGTGTGGGCAGAGGCCTGACCACAACCCTTTCCCAAATTCCCTTCTTGCATTTCGCAAACCAAAAAAGGGAAATCTTTGGATGTGGGGAGGGAAGAGAAATAGACCATTTCCTCCCGTGTCCTGGGGAGAGAGAACGCAGAGGCCCCCAAACCTAGCTGAGCCAACCTCCCTTCTTGATTCATCCCCTCCACTCTGCGCTCCCTCAAAAGGAGGGTTCTCCAGAGACCGACGTCAAGCAGTTCCCTCTGTTTTATTTGCAGTCTTTTTTTTTTTTTTTTTTTTTTTTTTTGATTTTTCGAGACAGGGTTTCTCTGTGGCTTTGGAGGCTGTCCTGGAACTCACTCTGTAAACCAGGCTGGCCTGGAACTCACAGAGATCCGCCTGCCTCTGCCTCCCGAGTGCTGAGATTAAAGGCGTGCGCCACCACCGCCCGGCTATTTGCAGTCTTTGAACAGGGTCTGCCACCCAAGCTGGCCTCAGACTAGCTAATGACCTTGAGTTTCTGATTCTCCGGCTGCCACTTCCAGAATCCTGGTGCTACAGCCATACACCACCATGACAGGTCTGCATGGTGCTGGGGACAGAACCCAGGGTTTCCTGCCCGCCAGGCAAGCACTTTACCAACCAAGTTACATCCCCAGCCCCAAGCAGTTCCCTTTGAAGGGGCTGAGTGAAGGGGCAAAGGCTGGAGAGCTTAAAACAAGGGGAGATGGGGGTTTCCTAAGCATTCTAGACAGTTAATGAATCATATGCAAATGAGACACAGAGCTCAAACTCAACTTGGGTGGGAGGGCCTCCAGCCCTGGCAGGACAGGGGAGCCATATACTCTCTGGACCCCCCAACCCTGCCTGGAGTTAGCTGAGCTGGCCAGGCAGGGGTGGGGCGGGACAGGACCGATTTCAAACCAGAACAGTGGGCTAGAACTATTTATAAGCTTTCCAGGAAAAATACTTGTACACACAAAGCCACAACCTCTCCCCTCCCCTCCCCCACAGCTTCATCTGCAGACCGGGTTGGGAAGTAGCTGTACCACCCTCTTTTCTCCAAAGGTCCTCCCAGTCATAGCTCTCTCTCTCCTCCTCACAGGCACGCTCAGCCTCACCACTCAGCCTCACTGAGGGAAAGACGGCGGAAGGCACGCTCTTTCCCACCAGTCCTACACACTGCCGGCCTGTGTCTCTACAGCCTGGCCGGCCTGCCCCAGAGTGTGAAGACAGGCCCTGAGCAGGGCCTCCCTCACTAGGGGTCAGGGAGGTAAGAATACAATCTTGCTGCTGGGTACCAACACTGCCCACATTAAGACACAGTGCCCCATCCCCGCAAGAATGGTCCCCATACATCTCCAATGTATACCCCACGAAACCAGAATTCCGTCCCATCTCCCAGGTGCCACATGTCACCTGGGAATGACTAGCAAGCATGGGGATCATTCAGGACAAGTTGGGTCCCAAGAGAAAGGAGTAAGGGCTCTTCCCGATACCTACAGGGACAATACCTCAGGGTTCCTGAGGGACATGTTCATTCAGGACTTCCCATGCCCAGGGTGGCTGAGGAGCCCATCCAGAAACAGGGCTGTGGCTGGGTCTTCCACGGGAGCAGAGAGTAGGTGAAAGGGCAGGGGGCAGCCCAGGCCTGCAGGAAGAGGAGGCCAGCCCATGGGGAAGGAAGAAAACAGGAAGAGGAAGAAATGAGCCTGCCTTGGCCCCAGCCAGACCACAGGAGTGCGTGGACGGTACAACAGCAACTCTGTCTATGGGGGCCCAAACAGGCACAAAGGGGACCCCCCAGCTTGGAAACCACCGGTGTGCATACCCAGCCTGGCATGGGGCTTTCCCACCCCACCTTGGCAGCTGCCCCCCCACCTCCTCTCCACCATGCAGGAAGTACAATTCACTCATAATTAGGGGAAGGTGTTGGGGGGGCACAGATAAGCAAGCAGAGGTGGGCTACATCCATCCCCACTCATCGCCTCAGCTCAGTCCCAACCCAGCCCGCTGCATTCTGGATCCTAGGGCACACTGCCAATAGAACTAGATGCTACCAGTCCCCTCCCAGCATCCCTCCTCAGGGACCCAAGCTGCAGGGAAGCCAGGAACACCCCCTCCTAGCTCAGGATATCCTTTTGGCTCTGACCCCAGACCAGGCCTGAGTCAGACTGGGCCCTGCCCCACAACCCCACACCCTAGGACCCCCCAGGAACTTCCTACTCCACAGGGAGCCCCTAAGTCCAGCAAGAATCAAGGGGAATCTCTTCCCTTCTCCATGCCTAGCCAAGCAGAGAAAGCCCACGTTGGGTGGAGAAATCTGGTCACTGAACTCTTGGGCCTTCCCTTCAAGAACAGCGCTTGCTGAAGCAGAGGGAAACAGATGCGGCTGTGTTGGGAGAGCCAGTTGGCTGCAGAGCCACTGCTGTCTCCCCACCCATCGGAGACCCGGTGGCCCACAGTCCTGGATATTCCACCTTGGGTCCCAAGAAGCCACAAACTCTCCAGGGAGGGAGGGAGGGAGGAAGGGTAGGAGAGAGGACGGTAGGGTCTGTGAAGTGATGTCTGGAGACGCAGAAGGACCCAGACTGAGGGGATGCAGCCACTAAATCAGTCTCACACAGTCACAGCCACAAGTCAGTCTTCCCAACACAGTCTGCGTAGGTGGCTGTGACTCCTTCCCACAGACAGAAGTCTGAGGGCCCTAAGGGACCTGAGTCGTCAGAGACCACACACACAGACTCAGCTTGAAAGGGCCCCCTAGTCAGGCCTCCCCAGCACCCCCTCCCAATTGTGGGCCTTGAGGGGAGGGGCAGATCCCTCCCCACAAAAACCAGGGGTAGTGCCTACGGCGGCCATCGCCATGGCAACCAACAACAAACATCCCAGGAACCACAGTGGGACAGGAAGTGATGAGCACGTGACAGGAAGACTTTTTTTCTCACTGTAAGGAGGGGGGGTGCTGACAGGAGAGTTTGCAGCCATTGGGGAATCAGCTGTCGTCCCCCAACATTCCCCTACCTGGAGTTGGAGAGAAGGTGGGACGGGGGATGGTTGTCCACCCCCCACCACTGTGTGCACGGTCAGTTCACGCCGGGCTCCAAGTGCCCTCCTCCACCTGCCACTCAAGGCTACCCCCCTTCATCCCCCTCATCTCCACTTCCTGCCGTGACTGGAGATCAGAGAACTCCATCCCACAGCTTCCCCTTCTCAAGTCTCGATTCCTGGGCTGAAGGTTTCGCTGTGAGGCGAGGGACAGAAGGGCCGGGGACCTGCAGTAGAGCCCCAGGGACAGATGCTCTGGAGGAGGGGCCGGGAGGGGCCACCCCACAGGTGTGGACTCAGGGCACACAGTGCGTAGGTCACCGTGACACACTGAGGCTGCCTGACCTTAGGCAATTTTGGAAGAGGGAGCCAGGGCCAGAGGACCTAACCAGCGCCCCGTGAACCCCACAGGGTCCTAGCCTGAGCCTCAAAGTTCGTTCTGGTTTCCCCATGGCCTCCAAGCAGGCAAATTCGAAATTTCTCAGCCTCTACCACCACTCCCCTGCCTTTTGTGCTGAGGAATCCCTGCTCCCTGTTCCAAGGTGCCCGCCCAGACGAGGGCACCTTGGCTGAGGTGAGGGGAATGGAACCTCCCTCCACTCCCCTCCCCTTCTCTGCAGATGTCCCAGCCTATATTTAGCTCAAACTGGGCGGCCAGCCAGCTCCAGACTCCCCACCGGCCGAGAGCTGAGCTCCCAGTTTTATGCAATTAAAACATTAAGAGAACCCCCCATCTGCTCCCCACCCATTCGCGCGCGCACACACACACACACTCACACACACACACACACACACACACACACACACACACACACACACACACACACACATGCCCTGTCAAGGCAGGAGAGCTCTAAGAACTTGAAGGAGGGCTGCCTAACTCTGCAGCAGCCAATGATGGGGTAGAAGGGTCCTCAGGCAGGATAGGAGCATCAAGGCGCAGATTAGGTTGACACTTACGGAGGTGGGGGATGGGTTTTCCCAGTTCCAACCAGAAGGGAAAGGCATATCTAGAAGAGGCTGGGGGCTGGCTGGAGAAATCCCACCTGTCATTTTGCAGCCCCTCACTGGCCAGCTCTGGTTACAAGGCAGGAGATGGCAACAGGTGCTGGCCAGGCTGGCAGCAGTTTAATCCCCCACCAGCTCCTGGGACTGAGTGTGGAGCCTGGAGGTCCAGCAGGGGGCCTTGGGGGCAAGATGCTAAGTGGGAGGAGGTATCTCAGGGCAAACTAGGGACCTCTGCAGGAGGCAGCCCCTATGAGATGGAGGGACCAGCGTAGCCAGGCAAAACCTACCACAGCACCTATTTCATCTTTCCAGTGATGCCAGGCTAGCAGGCGGACTAAAGCGTGGGAGGTCTGTCGTCTGCCTGCCTGCCTCTTCCTCCTCCTTACCAAATTCCTGGAACAGGCAAGGGAGGTTCCAGTTGCAGTGAGAGGAGAGCAGGCAGGCGGTCCCAGCTTTGGAGGGGGGGGGCAATGTGTGTGGAGGGGTGTGAGGACCAGAGAGGGAGGCAAGATCCAGACGAGAGCCAGACGAAGCAAGAGACACCCACACCCAAACCAGACGAGGGACACACACACCAACGCTGACACATTCTCACACTCTGGGCCAGGTCCTCGCATGCCGCCCACCCTGCAGGGACACCCAGACACCCTCAACTAACCCTGCCAATTCCCAGAACACCTCCTGGACACACACGGAGAACCAGAGCCTGCCCTGCCCCCACATCCCACAGAAACCCTGTGGGCTCCAGACAGCAGCGGGAGGGCGGAGAGGGAAACACAGGAGGAAAGACAGCAGGCGGGCGGCAGCTAAGATGTGTAGCCAAAGCCTTGCGAGCTGGGGGTATCACTGGCTACACTTCTTTCTCAAGACTCAGGAAGTCATGACAACCTTGGTCATCTCGCCAGAGGCTCTGCCAGCTTCCCACACTCCTAAAACCACCACCACCAGACAGGGGTGTGGGGTGCTGGGAGTGGATTACTGTGCTTATTTGTCAAGGGATAGGATTACCTTCCTTAGACATCCATCACTCTAGATCCTCAGCAGTGCTCCCCAGAAGACACCCACACACACACTGAGGGCTCAACTCATCTCCCCTCCAACTGAGAAGAAGTCCTTCCCTGCTCAGGGATCTGGGCATTTAGGTTTATATCATGGTTAGTCTGCCCCTTGTATCATACAGTTCTGAGGACCATCCAGTTAAAACCTCAGAACCTGAGCAGAGAGACGTGGTGAGAAAGATCCCAGAGGGCAGAGCCAGCCTCAGAGACCAAATGGCTAATGAAAGGACAGCCCATCAGGGTCTGCCGGTGTCCCCCAAAAGGACCCGAAGGCCACTCGGTGTTCTCAGCCCCACACTAAACAGGCTGGCAGGAACAACGTCATGGTGTGTGTGGGTGACTGTGCCCATCGGGGGAGGCACAGGGGTGATCAGGCTGCCTACAGCTAGCTTCCTGCCAGGCTGCCACATGGTTAGGAGTAGGAGGTGAACTAGAGAGGTAACCCAGGGTGGAGCAGGTGCATTTAGGGTCAGACTAAAGAGACAGATATTTAGGGTTGTGGCAGGACAAGGCTAATTCCCAGCCTAGCACCTTCACAGAACTGACTGCCACCAGACCTGAGAAACCCCTCCCGGGATGGCCTTCTGCACACACCACAGGCTCACACCCTCCAAGTGCCTGCAAATCCACCATTGTAGGCTCCCAAGGGCCTCCTTGAATCTGACCCCATTGACCTCCCTGCTGCATGGTCCAGACTCCCAGGCAGGACTGATGTGCCGGTTCCTCCCAGCATACCAACTTTCACAGCCAAACTCTATGACTCCACATCCTTCTTCTTCACAAGGAAGAACCACACATCTAACACCAAACACTCTTCTTGTCCCCCCCAGACTCATTTCCACCCCTCCTGGGGAAAGCCCCAAGGCTCCAGACTACCCCCACTCTAACCTGGGGCCTTCCCCAGCTATGTCTCCGCACAAAGTCCTGGAGAAGTTGGAGAGGTTTGGGGGTCTGAACCCTAATTTCCTAGTAGGACTTAGGAGTCCTTACTAAGTCCTCCACCAAAAGCATCTGCCTTGGGAAGCCTTCAGCGAGAGAAAGGAGATGGCACTCCTGAGTCCCCGTGCTGGCGGGGTGGGTCAAGAGCAGAACGGAGAGTTGGTATAAAGAGCAGGGGCAGAGGAAACAATTCTGTTGGAGAGCACACACATGTGCACAGTCAGCAGGCAGGAGGTAGCGATCTGGCTGCAAAATCGCCAGGTGGCACCAGGTACGAGCAGGGGTGCCCTTCCTTCCATGCCAACATGCTGGGCATCCTATCTAAGACAGGATGGGCAGTGAAAAACAAAAACAAAAAATAAAACCCCAAGAAACTTCTCAAGACTGAGTTGTTGCTTTGTGTGTGTGTGTGTGTGTGTTGTTTTTTAAATTATTTCCATCTGAGTTGGCCCCCACCCCCAGCCTAGCACACTGGAGGATCTGACCCCCTTTCCCACGAACAGTCTGACAGCAGGGCAGTGCCCAGGGAGGAAAAGGGGACACAGTTAAACTGATTTGCCAACCACCCCTCAACATACACACATCTGGTTAGCAGCTTCCAAGCCTCGTGGGTGGCACTAGATCCCAGACATCCTCAGTAAAGCAAGGTCGGCCGGTCTATTCTGTCCTTCCCTCAACCCAAAAGGCTTCCATAACCTCCACGAAACACAAGACACAGGCGCATCTCACCCAACTGCACCGGCTCCCGCACCCAATTCTGACGGCTCCCCCACACTCCAACCGAGACACCAGCTGAGCGGGCCCCGCCCCCCAGCCAGTTCCCTGTGGTGGGGGTGGGCCCCCTGGCTGATTCTCCCCAAACCACAGGGCGGCTCAGGTAACAGGAGAGAGAGTAGGAGGGGGCTAGTCCGTTGGGCATCCGATCTCTCCCCAAACAGGTTTCAAATCTTTTTGTTTGGTTTGGTTTTGAAAAGAAAAGGAGAGTTCCCAGCGGTGGATCCTCCGCGGCCCGGAGTGCCGGGGACACAGGCGGCAGACGGCCCGCAGAAGCCTCAAGGCTGCGCGCGAAGATGCGGCGCAGACGGGGCTCCCCAACCCCGGACACGCCAGCGGCAGGCTGGGAAGCCCAGGAAACCCCGGGTGCCCGTCGAAACCGCCCGCCACCCAGTCCCCGCCCGCAGCTCCCACCCAGAGCAGGCCACCGGGCCCGATACGTGAGAGAGCCGAGGGCTCCCCAGGATCCCAGGGGAGAGGTTACCTCGAAGCGAGGGCATGCAGCCCGTCTGGGTGTCTGTTTGAGCACGGCGTCTGCCCCAAGCCGGCGCCTCGACACTGCCCGGAGTCAGGGGTGTGAGGTCCTCGGAGAGGAGCCGTCCAGGGGGCCGCGGATCAGGGGCGCGGGGCGACGGCAGCGGCCATGGCGAGTCACGTGCGGAGGCTGAAACTTTACCCGGAGCCCCAGACTGGGGGGGCGGAGGGTATGGAGCTGGGGTGGGAGGGAGGCTCCCCCTCTCGAAGGTCCGCCCTTGCCAGCCACGGGCCAATCACTAGCCGGGGGCGGGTTCTCAGGCTCACACCCGTCCCTCTCTCCTTAATAGACCCAGGGAAGGGCGAGTTAAAGACTCCTTTAAGAGGAGACGCTTCCAGCCTACGGCTGGACCGTGGGAATCCTGGAGAATCCCTCCCTCAAAACGCCAAAAAGAGATTCAGAGAGAGAAGGTGTGTGTGTGTGTGTGTGTGTGTGTGTGTGTGTGTGTGTGTGTGTGTGTGTGTGTGTGAAGCTCAGAGAAAAGAATAAAAATAAGACTCGGCGGAGAAAGAACCTCAGTGTGGGGTATCCTACACACTCCCTTTCCCCAGCTACACGCCCACACTCGCAGGGACACACACATCACACACACCTACTAACCCTGGGAAGAGAGGAGGTGGTGTAATATGGAAGAGAACGCACTGACTCCTGCCCCGGCTGTCAAGTCTTTGTCTCTCCTAATCACAGTCCTCCGGGGCCAGCTGAAACTGAAAGCTATCTGACCTTGAGCAAGCCACTTCCCTTCTCTGGACCTTTATATTTCTCATCTGCAAAAACCGAAGTACAGAGAGTGGACTGTTCTCCACACGACTATCTTTCCCCAACACCTCTCCAGCTTGAGTGGGTTAGAGGAAACTTTCTAACAACGCAATTCCTCCTCCGAGCAGCTAGCTTTTATGTTATCATCATACCAAAAGATAGCTCTTGGGTCAGCCAGGACCCCCCCCACACACACACCTCCATTCGAGAAGGCTCCACTCAAGTGGCCAGGGCAGTTCATACATGTTACAGGAGGACAGGATCTGAATAATACTCTATCTGCAGATCTCAGATCTCAGTTCCCAACGGTCACAAGCCCCTTCCCAGCCATTTGGGAAGCTAAAGTCCCTGCGGCTACAGCAGTCCACAGGAGGAGGGTGGGTCCACTGTGGAGCGCCTCCCTCACCTTGTTCCTGGGCAGAGAAGTGGCAGTGCCCCCACAGGACATCCCACTGGAAAGGGAAGTGCCACACACCCAGGCCTCCACCCTAAGGAAGAGACGCTCAGTCTGACCAGGTGGCTCGATTTGCAGACTAGGAACAGGAGGTCCAAGGCCCACAATGAATTTTGTCCACGGTTGCATCGTTTGCTGAACCCAGAAAAGGATGTGGTGTCTGCTTGTCTCTCTCTGGCTTTGCTCTGCGGCCGAGGAAGGTAGCACAGGTCAGGTCGAACCGACGCAAGGGAAAACTAGGCAAAGCGGAGCTGTGCTTCCCCAGGCCCTTCCCGCCCGCTGGGCCAGAGCCGTCTCCCGCTCCTGTCTGGATTTCCGCCGGTGCTAACCACCCGCCCAGCCCCTCCCTCCCCTCCCTCCTGTTCTGTCCTCCCCAGTCTGTCCCATACAGATCCATCCACAAACATGCGCTCAGCAGGCAAGAATGCACCAATGGCTCCCAGATGTGGAGGCAGCCGCTTAACCCCTTACCCTCCACGCACCCCGCCCACATCCCCTTTGAGCCTTCCAGCCAGAGTCCCACCATCTTCAAGGGCCTCCACCCAAGTGAAGAACTAGGCTAAGAGGGGGCCTAGGGCCAGTTCACATCTAGCTCCCACAGGCTCCTCCCAGCCTAGATTCTCTGAGGCAGAAAGGGAAGGTTCATGGACAGGAAAATTCAAGTGTGCATGCATAGAGCTACACTGCCTCCCACATGGACAGCCTGCAGGCACACCTGCCAGCATATGAGTTCAGGTACACTCTTCTTGTACACACACCATGGCGCAAATCATAACCCACACACATTCATGGTGTGAATGTGTACACCTCCAAGACAGATATGCACACCCAGCTCAAAAAAGCACCGAGAGACATCTATGAATATATACAAGAGCATGAAGCGGAGAGTGGACCCTGCTTGTGAACAGATGTAGCTGTAGATCATGTGGAGATGACGGAGGAAACCCATACTTACACAAACCACTTCCTACAGGGGTCAGACACATACAAGAGTGGACACACAGCCTGCACACCTTTGGGAGGCTTCCTTCATGCCCAGTGAACTCAGTGCCACAGGTCCAAAGTGCAGCCCTACCCTCCTCCTACTGCAGAAATCAGAAGTCCCTAGGTGTGTGTGGTGGGGGGCAGGAGTCAGGAGTCCATGGCAGCAGCTGTGTTGGTCTCAAAACATGGTCCCCGCCTACCTCTGCCAGGGATGCTGTTTCAGGAGAGCAGAGTACTTAGAATACAGCAAGAGTCTAGGAAGTGACGAGCTGGGACTCTTCAGGAAACATTCTTAGGGCCTCTGCCCTCCCTGCACAGAGGAAACAGGCTGTGTGGCAGGGGAGACACTGGTTTTCCCAAGACAAGAGTCCCTCTTCAGACTAGTGGAGGCCACAGAGGGCTCAGGCAGGTAAGGAACTGTCAGTGACAGCTCCTAGTCACAGTTCCTAGGCATCAAAGGAGTTGCAGCCTGTGGGAACCCCTAAAGAACAGTTTTAAGCCAGGAGTGGTAGCACACACCTCTAACCTGTAACACCAGCACTTGGGATGTTCCAGCAGGCGCTGCTGGAGTTCAAGGTCATTGCGGCCAGCCATGGCTGCAGTGAGACCTTGTTTCAAAACAGACCAACCAAGGAATAGCGTTGTTAAGTTAGGCCTGGTGGTGTGTGTGTTTACATTACCCAGCATCCCAGCACCAGGGAGGTGGAAGCAGGAGAATCAGGAGTTTGAGGACAACCTAAAGAGGGACAGGAAGGACACTCCACACTCATGCAGGCAATAAGCCAAGTCTGTAGAGGGCCTGGGGAAAAATTGTCTCTCCAAGACCACCTGCAGATGGGTGAGGAAGGACAGATTCGTTGCTAGAGCCAGTCTCAACCGGTTCCTCCTCCCCAGCCTCCCAGCTTGTTTATCCAAAAGGTGTATTCCCCGAGGTTGTCTTGGATCTACTTCTTTTCAGTCCAACATGGGTCCTTTTCCCATAGTACAGAATAGGAAACTGAGGCTTAAAAAGGAATTGCCAACCAACTGTATGTGGTAGTTCATGCTTATAGTTCCAACCCTTGGGACACTGAGACAGGGGACGGCCATGAGCTCTAGGCAAGCCAGGGCTACTAGTAAGTTCCAGGCCAGCCCAAACAAAACAAAATGAATTGCTTTACCAAGGTCACGCAGTTTGTCAATGCAGATCCAGGATTCAAACTCATAGCCATCTGCTCCACGCTCCTGCCCGCCATCAAGTCTACATTCCCCATTTCCTTCGAATCAAACATATCCCACTCTATCCTGAAGCCTGCTACTCTTCCTTTACCTTCTTAACAGAGCATGTGGGGGAAGCATCATGCTTGCCTGGCCCTGCAGGTTTATGGGTAGGACAAGGAGATGAAAGAGACCAGAGACATCACTGGGGGTACACATATAACCACCGCCCTAGCCCTAGCATGATGCCCACCTACCAGGCGGGCATGGCCTGGTGACTCAGCCGCATCCGGGGAAGATGCCAGGGCAGTGACTCACCTACCGAGAAGAGCTGAGTCTGGTACTTTGCCAGCCCCGGGACAGAAGCGACTTAGTCACTACCAGGGCTGTGCTGCCCAGCAGGCATGGCCTAAGGATCAGAAACAGGGGCCGGCTATGTCTTCCCTGGCTACATACGCCCCCTGGTGAAGGCAGGCTTCACTCAGCATCCAGGACTGAGCTGTGGCTCTGCTGGCCCCTACCTCCTCGCTATGCCCAGCCCCACGGTGATACCAGCTCTGCTCTAGTGTCAACAAGGTTAGTGAGACCCTTGGGCAGGGTTGCCCCGCCCCCTTGCAGCCTGCCCCCCTGCCCATCACTCATCACCCACTCTCTGACTTACCCCACCTCCTCCTGCCACCCAGGTTGTACCCAGGCTTTGAGTCTCCTTTAAACATGTCCTGGCAGCACCCCTGCCCCCACAGGCCCTCTCAGCCTCCCTACCCCCACCCCCCAACCCCACCACACACACACACACACACACACACACACACACACACACACACACTCCTGCCAGCAGCTGCTGAAGTTGTTGAGCAGGAGGGAAGTCTTGAGGGTGGGGCCAGGGATTGAGTTACCAAAGCCAATGGGGTGGGCTGTCACCCAATCCCTTCGCTAGCTCATTCCCCCCATCTCCCTCACCCACCTGCCTCCCTCCCTACCTCTGGCTGGCAGCCCGCTGCCCTTTGAGCCCCTCCACCCCACTCCACCCAAACTAGGAAATAAATGTTCACGAGTATTTGTCATGCTAAGACCAGCCCTGTGTATGTGAGAGGGAGAACATGAGAGCGATGGAGACGGTGCCTGTGCTCAGCGCTGGAGATACAAGCGCTAGGTGTGTCTGTGTGTCTGTGTTGGGGCAGAAAGGGACAGAATAACCTGCAGGGTCCCAGTGGAGTTGGAGGGGTCCAAAGGGAGTCGACAGGCTGAACAGCCTCACTCCATTTGCAGTATTGATTTCTCACACTGCAGCCGGCTTGATGGGGGGCATGATAAATCAGGACCCCAGAGACAGGGAAACTGAGTGGAGGGGGAGGGGCTTCTGCACCATAATTTGTGACGCACTCAGAGCTGCCTGGTGAGGAGGTGGCCAGCCAGAAAAAATCGAGAGGCTGAGTGGCAGGAGGTAGGGTTAGAAAGTAGGTGTTAGATTTAGGCGCCATCTGCAACAACTCCCCCCCCCGTTGGCAACACTGATAGGGTCTGGAAAAACTCTATGGGGGGGATGTCATTTACCTCACAATCTAAAGAATGGCTTTCTCCGCACCTATACAACACGGAGCCCCTCAGTAAGAGGAATGCAGACAGAATCCCAAGAGGCAGCCTACCAAAATGTCTCCCCACACCAGCATGCTACCCCTTGACCTTACAGGACATCTGCTAATTACTCTGCTCTCCCTCTGGGGTGGAGGCAATAGCATGGGTCCTGGGCATGGCAGGAAGGGGCTCACTAAGAGTTCTGGAGGGTCTGAAGTCTGTATCCTTGTCCTCCATCTGTCCCCAACTCATCTTGCAACTGTGGACAAATCGCTGGCCCTCTCTAGCTCTCTAAATTGAAACAGCTGGACGGGATGTCCCTTCTGAAAGGTGGCTCCAAGTCCCACAGCTTGCCAGCCTGGGAATGTGTTGGAAGCTGTCCAGCCCCTCCATTCACACCAGTGGCCACAGGCCACCCAAACAAACCCCAACCCCTGCCTCCTTCCAGCCTGCACACAGGCTTTTTCCTCATGGTGGACTTATAAACAAACCAAGCTGGGCTTTACAGAGTCCCTGCAAAAACAAGCAGGGAGGGAAATAGCCCTCGCTCCCTCCCTCCCTCTCTCCCTCGTGTGTGCCCCTGGCCTGAGGTTCTCCTTGCTGCAGACGGGGAAGCAAGCTCAAGCTGTGTGTAGACACCAGAGAGAGTGGGGCAAGCCACCCGAGCACAGCTAGTGACTGCTTGAGAGTCCTAGGGTGAAACATATGCCCAGCTGGCTCCCCGCCGTGAGGGGAAGAGGCTTAGATCTGAGGGAAACTGGACAGAGAAACCTGAGGGGTCCCCGGAGCTCTCTGCCGGTCTGAGCTGGGTCAGGCCTCTCTCTATAAGGTTGTTCCCCTAGCCAACATAACTTCCTTGTTCTATCTGCTGCCCCTGGCCCTTCCTGGATTTTCTGCCTGCCTTTTACCCTCACCTTGGCCAGCCCCCCTGCCTGCCCCGTGCTTCTCTGCACGTCCCTCCTGCCAGGGGACAGACCAACTAAAAATAGTCCCCACAGCCTTTCTCGCCCACAGCTGCCCAGAGAGCAGGAAATGAGGGGGGCAGGGAGGCCTGTGCCCTGCCCTCACCCACCAACCCTCAGCTCAGAACGGTGTCCAGCACTCCAGGCTGGGGCTAGTGCCAACTTGGCCATCTCCGGGTCATCCCACACTCCTTCTTTGGGGGTGGGGAGGGGCCGCTCATAAGTGCCTACAATCACAGAGTTGCCCCAGCCCTGTGGGAGAAGAAAGGATGCAATTGGTCTAGAGGGAACCCTTCCCAATTTCTGACAAATCAATGCCAACCACATTGTGGGCACCCAGAGGGGAAGGCCTGGCTCTACCCACTGGTCTTTTGAGGGCAGAGGGAATTAGCATTGGTAAAGTTCCTCTGTTTCCTTTATCCTAGCCCAACTGGAGGAAAGAGAAACTAGTACCCCCGACCCAATTACACGCTAGTCTTTTGCTCCCCAATGTATACATGGCTCAATGTACATAGGGGTTTCAATAGGCACCCCCCAGACTCCATAGCCAAAAGGACAGCAGAAGATGTTGGATGCCCCTATGTAAAGCAAGAAGCCCGGAGACAAGACCAGGCCACGTCCACCAAGCTGGGCATGCACTGCTAAAGCAGAGGTCGTGAGGGAGAAACCTGCTCTCCCTGGTGCCACAGGCTACGGCACCTTGCTACCCATCCCATCTGGGATTTCTGGCACCCCAGCTCTAGGGGAAGGCCCTCCCCATACAGGACACTGCAGGAAGCCAGTTAGAGACTCTCTGGAGGCCAGCAAGCCAGCCCTGTTCTGTGAGGCAAGTGGGAAACCCAGGAGTCCTGGCTTCCAGCCCAGAGAGTGAGTGAGAAAAGTATCTCCAAGGAGAGGAAAGGAAACAGGCTTGATAGTAACATGCGCGCGCGCGCACACACACACACTCACACACTCTCTCACACACACACTCACACACATACACACTCACACACACTCACACACACATACACACTCACACACACTCACACACTCACACACACATACACACTCACACTCTCTCTCACACACACTCACTCACACACTCTCTCACACACTCACTCACTCACACACTCTCTCACACACACACTCACACACATACACACTCACACACACTCACACACACATACACACTCACACACACTCACACACTCACACACACATACACACTCACACTCTCTCTCACACACACTCACTCACACACTCTCTCACACACTCACTCACTCACACACTCTCTCACACACACTCACACACTCTCTCACACACACTCACACACACATACACACTCACACACTCACACACTCTCTCACACACACTCACACACTCTCTCACACACACACTCACACACATACACACTCACACACACTCACACACTCTCTCACACACACTCACACACTCTCTCACACACACATACACACTCACACACACTCACTCACACACTCTCTCTCACACACACTCACACTCTCTCTCACACACACACTCACACACACTCTCACACACACACACTCTCTCTCACACACACTCACACACTCTCTCACACACACACTCACACACTCTCTCACACACACTCACACACATACACACTCACACACACACTCACACACACACACATACACACTCACACACTCTCTCACACACACACACTCACACACACATACACACTCACACACACACTCACACACACATACACACTCTCTCACACACACAGCTGCTACCGCATATGACCCATAGGAAGGTTCTGGTCAGAATGGCTGGATTGGAGCAGTGAATACTATTATGAATAGGAAGGGAGAAGAAAGTGAAGTCGTAGGGACGGGGGCTACAGTCTAGCTCCCACCTGCAGTCCCAGGTGCCTGCATTTTAAGGCCAAATATCAACCATGGCCTTAGGCGGGGGACCCACCCTGACCTCCAATCCCTAGTCCCTAGTCATCCATTCCTGGCCTTCCTCTGCCCCCCTTCCCTGGGACCAAGCCAGCAGTCTGCAAGCCCAAGGTAGCTCCTCTCTCTCTCTCTCTCTCTCTCTCTCTCTCTCTCTCTCTCTCTCTCTCTCTCTCTCTCTCTCTCTCTCTCTCTCTCTCTCTCTCTCTCTCTCTCTCTCGGGAGCCAGGGCAGTGCCAGGGGCTTCCCTCCCGCCTGCTAGCCTGCTTCCAGTCACCACACATATCTCAACTGTCCAATCCGATTAGGGCTCCTGCCCAGTGAGCCGGACAAGGAGGCCACTGGGAGGGGAGAGACAGACAAGGACACAGACGGGATGGGGAAACGAAGGTGGAGAAGAGGCCCCAGGATGAAGCTGTGTGGCCTCTGAGGAAAAAAAGAGCTTGGTGCAAAGATCTGCGCCGTCTGGCAAGCACCCGGGTGCCGGGGAAAGCCACTGCTCTCAGGGAGTTCTGCATCCCCAGGCAACAGCCTTGCAAGGCTCCTCTGTCCCCTGGGCACTGGGGGAAGGAAACCGGAGGCACAGAGACTGACCCAGATTTAAGGAGGGTTCCTTCCCATCCTAGAACTCGAGTTTACATGGGGGCTTCGCCATCCTTTATCTCCTGGGATCTTTTATGGCAGGGTCACTGTCAGGTAAGCCTAGCCAGCTAAGGACAGAAGTTTTTACAAATGAAGAAACTGAGGTTTAGCCAGAAGGAAGACTATAAATGCATATGGTTAGGAGTCTCAAATTCAGGCCTTTGACTCCCCCCTCAGGGGGGCCTTGGGAAACATGAAGGAATATAGAGACATAGCTAGTTTCCACATAGGTGCATGTCACCACATCCTGGGAGCCAAGCTATAATGGGTCTGGGCCTCTTCTACCCCCACCCCCATTCAGCTACCCCCAGAGGCAAGAGACACACATGGCTACTAGTTATTCAGACAAACCACCTGCCCTTTGTATAAGCCCACCAAAACATAATGAGATGCCCCCCACTCCCACCCCCCTGTCCCCCTACTCTCCCCGTCCCCCTGCCCCCCCATCTTCAGCAAGCAGGGCTTGTCAGTCCACCACTGGAGGGGAAAACCAGCCAATGTAAGCAGCAGGTACCACCCAGCTCTCTCCCAAGCCCGAAGCCAGCAGGAGGGCAGAAGCTTGAGGACCTCCCAGTTCCAGAGTAACACCAGGAGCCTGAGGCTCTGTAAGCCAAGGCGTGCAGGGAGCTGGCATGGCTGATAGGCCCTCCAGCTCTGGTCCACACCCCCTTCCCCAGCCATCTGGACTGAGCCTGATCTGTCTTGGGCCTCACTGGGATCTCTTCCCCTGGATGCAAACACGGACCTTTATCCAAAATGTATAGGTCTTCCAACCACATGGTCTGTCTGCACACAGGCACTGGAGGGAGGGGGCTTCTGCACTAGATGCCCAGGCACCAGCAGGAATGAGAGTTCTAAGCCGAAAAGACTCTCTCTAGAGAACAAGGTCAGCAAACCTCCACCACCCTTCTACAAAGCCCTGGGGCACCCAAGTGTGTCACGCACCTGGAAGGAGACCCGGGCTCCCTACATAGTAAGAGGGAGAGGAGGCAAAGTCCTGAGCTCTAGGCTGGGAAGCCACGAAGAAGCACGGGAGAAACCCCTCAGGGAGAGTAGGGTCCCCTTCATGCCCCTCTCCACTTTTTCTGCCAGGCCATCACTTCCCAATTCTCCAGTCTAGGTGAGGTGGGGGTGGGGGACTGAAGAATACCGCAAAGGAGGGTGCAAGGGCGTGGGGCCTGAGCAGACCTTCCCCCGCTTTCCATTCTTAGCCAGAGAATAGAGAATGCCTAGGGGGGCGAATTGCAAGAGAGGCGCTCGCTCGGGGGGTCTGGGGCTCAGAGCTTTCCAACGCCCCAGGGTTCCCAGGTTCCCACCTCCCTGGACTAATGTGAGCAATGGGGGAGGAGGCATGGGGAAAGCCTGAACTGCCTAAGAGGGAAGCAGCCGGATCAGGACCAGGGAGACTCCCGCGAAAAGACGCCCAGGGAGAATTGGGAGGGGGTGTGCATGATCCTACCTGCTCAGGTGTGTGCCGGCAGGGGGGCGATGGGGTTCCCAGGAGAACCGGGGAAGCCCTCTCAGCTCGATTCAGGATTCCCCCCTGCTTCTGGGTTAGGCTGCTGCAAGAGGCACGGTTCCCGTTGGGTCCTAAAGCCCACTCTCCAGATCGTAGGCTCTCCCTGCCCTCTACTATCAGCCCCCCCCCCCTTCTTGGTTAGCCGTGCCGCACTGAGGACTGATGGAGGAAAACTAACCCACTGGAAGAAGGATGGGGATCTGAGTCATGGGTAGGGACCAGGAGCAGTACTGGATCTCAACACACAACACAAGGCACACAGACATTTCTTTCTTCTTTCTTCCTCTCCTGGGTGCATGGGTTTGGCCTTGGGTCCTGGGGATGAGGTTGAAGACCTTACTCTCTAACACTCCCATTGGGCTATTTAGCAATCAGCTATGGGAATGTGGGGTACGTCTGTCCTTTTAGACAGAAAGACACCCACTTCTGTCCTTTCAGACTATATCAGTGTAATCATCCCATTCCATTATCCCTAAGTGTCTAAGAGACCATCCCAGAAGAAAACCCTGGCCTTCAGCAAGAGGGCCAGATGTCTCAACGGCAGCTGGAGAGGAGACTGTGGGTTACTGTTGAGACAACAGGGCCTACTAGGGTGCACTGGGGAGCCTGTGGTGTACACTCATGCACAGGAGAGTCTGAGCAGGTGGGACAGGAGAGGAGGGGACATCATTGGACACATCCAGGACCAGAGATGGCAATTAGCAGGGGATGCATAAGACACAGAACCTAGAAGACAACCAGCGCCCTTGCTCAGCCCTCAACAAGATCTTGAGCCTTTATTACCATAATGAACACATTGAAGGGCATTTCCCCAAGTATTATTCTGGGGCAGAGGCATCTCTTAACACAGTAGATCAACTTCAAGATCACTGGCTGTATAGTATAGGATAACCAGCTTTCTCAAAGGCTATCCAGAAAGAAAAATCCAGGCATGTTGGGCTTGGTGGGCTGTGGAGAGGTGGCTGAGGTGTCCACAGAGTGTTGGACAGTGGAAATTTTGCAAGGAGTATTGCGTACCATTTCCAGCAGTAGAGGCTGGGTAAAGTGTCACGGGGTGAAGGGCCAGGAGAAGACCAGGGCATACTGAGGGAAGGGAGAGAGCGTTGGCCTCTTCCTAGAAGGGCAGAGGGCAACAGAAGAGCCTCCAACCTGACTGTCTTGCAGGCAAGGATAGAAGCCCCAGGGTGGAGTCTGCGGGGTGAGCTCAGGTCAAGTCGTTCACCCTAATGTGCCTCAGTTCTCTCCCAGCTGTTAAACAGGACTCGGGATTCTTCCCAGGCAGTTAATGAGTGTTTACCAAAGGGCTTGGAGATCCTCAGATCTCAGCTGGGCCACCACTACAGTTATAAAGCTCAGTAAGAGCTCAGTGTTATTTGGGGAGGGAACGAACAGGGGAAGAGGGAAGCAGGCCACTCTCCGACCAGGCGAGGATGAAACCGAGCTCCCAGAGGGAGAAGCGCAGGCCCAGCCGCCACAGGATATCCTTGTACCCGGGGATGGAGGTCGCCCTCCCCCTCCACCTAACCACCACCACCGGCACCACCACCGAGGGCTGGCCTTCAGCTAGCTGTAGGCAGAACCCAGCCGGGCAGCTGGCCTTCATTAACTCCAGCTTTTTCGCCCCCCACTGTGAACCCACAGCTTCTACAGGCCGAGGCTATAGGGGGCTGCCCTAGCCTGACCTTGCAGCTGACACTGGGGTGGGGGCATCACAGCAAAGGCCAAGTTACCAGCTGAAAAGAAAGTCAAGCGACTCCTTTTTTCCCACTGGGAGCAAGCCGAGAGGAGAGGAGTGTGGGGGTGAGAGGTGGAGGTGGGGGAATTCAGGCAAAACAACAGGCAGTGAAGTCAGCTGGATTCAGGCCCAGAAACCCCCACACCCCGAAGCCAAGTCTTACTCTAGCCTGGCTTTCAGCTAGAGTCTTGGCGAGGCCCCAAACTAGGGAAGGCCCTGGCTGCCCCTTTCCGCCTCCCTGCCCCCACCCTTATTAAATACACATTTTATCTCTCAGCATCTTCATTATCTTAACTGAAGGAGACAAGCAGTGGATGGCGGCGGCAGAGAGCGTCGGGGGGGGGGGTGTGGGGAGCAGGCGCACCCTTGTTACAAAGTGCTGATGTAGCTCTTTCAGGCAGTGTGGGAAACAGGGGAGGGATCAAAGCGAATGAGGCTGATTCAGAACTCAATTAGAAATTAAAAAAAAAAAAAAAACCAACACCAACACAGGAGCCCGCTCTCCTTTTGCCAGCCTCCAGCCTTTCCCCAGGCTCCGCGCGCCCAATTAGCTTCTAGTGGCAGTGTCTGGGCTGGCGGAGTTGGCCTAAGAGAACAGAGCAAACTTCTGCCCAGACACCTTCGCCTGTGGAGGGGAAGGCATTGGGAGGAAACTCAGATACTCACCCCACAGAGGTAGAAAGTAGAGGTGGGTTCTAACCCAGCCCCTCACCAGAGTCAGTTTTCTGGGCAATCTCTGGGGGCGTTAGGTAACTTCTGGATCAAACCACCTCTTCCTAGCCTGTAGGCAAGTCTCCAAGCCAAAGCCTCCCTGAAGCAACAAAGGTTGCCTGAGCCAGTTACTAGGACATCCAACTAGGTCTGCTCAACGCAAGCTGGGCAACTGCTATGCAGAGGCCTTTGCAGGGGCCCAGCCCACCCCAGCGCCTCAGCACCGAGCTTACCTCCAGCTGAGAGGTGTTCTCAAGGTGCGGGGAAAGGCAGTATCTTCCTTGTATTGTTCACTGAATTGTAGTTAATGAATAGCTAACCAGAGTTAAGTGCTGGAGACGGATACAAATGTAAATAGAATCTCACTGAGTGCAATCCCCTGCACCATAAACAACAACAAAACCCCACTTTGCCTCCCCCCCTCCTGTAGTCAAGATATTTTTGTGCATGTGTAGGCTAAAGGTCAACTGTAGGTGTCATTCCTCGGGAGCTGCCAGGCTTGTTTTTTCACTACAGAGGCTCTCACCTGAAGTAACCAAGTAGGTAAGCTGGCTAGCCAGCCAGCCCCAGGGATCTGCTGGTCTCAGCCTCTCCAGAGCTAGAATTGAAAGTACCAGTGTGTGAATGCACAGTGGGGTGTCCTGGAGATTGATCTTGGGGCCTTATGCTTGCAAAGTAAGCGCCTTGCTGATGCAGCGATCTCCACTACCCTAGTCGAGGCATTTTTACAAACATGGCTTAAGTTATTGTGCCTTTGTTTTCCACCCCCAGCACTGAGGACTGAACCCGAGACTTTGTGCATACCAGGCAAGCACTCTATCTCCGAGCTAGCACTTTTTACTTTATTATTCTGAGATAGTTTCATTAAATTCTCCAGGTTGCCCTCGAACTCACTCTGTAGTCCAGGCAAGCCTTGAACTCGTGATCCTCCTGCATAACTGGGACTGCAGGCCTGTAGCACCAGTTCATTGCTTATCTTTAGAGGGTACTTAACTAAAAGCAGGGAGGGCTGGGGAGCAGTTCAATGGTAAAGCGCCTTACTGGAGGGGGGGGGCAGGGAGCAAGGGGAAAGGAGGGGAGGAAAAGGGCTCTGCCAAGTTTTCTCATTTCTGGGTAACTAGCCTGGACCTCACACACTCTTGCAGTCAGCTAGCCACAGGCAAGTCTTCATTGAGCCAGAAATGTCAGTGGCAGTTTTGGGGTTGAAATTCATACCAACTTTATTGGGTCTATGTTCTTTCCATGGCAATACCCAACACTATGGAAGCTTAATCTGGTTCTTTAAAAAAAGGGACAGACCCGGATACACACACCCCACCATCCTCAAAAGGAAAAATGTAGGTCAGCATCTTTGCCACTACTCCATGTGGAGTGGCCTAAGATCCTGGCAAAAACTGGAACCACAGGCCCGTCCCATCCTACTTAAACTCCCACCATCTTCCCATTGCTCCCAGCTTCAGTGAGAAAAACCGGCCAAGGGCTCTCTTCCTTTCTGCCCGGCCGGCAGTCTGAATTACACTTAAGACTTTCCTGACAAACATATATCAGCCTCTGCCCCCACAAGGGCAGCGGAAGCCAAGCAGGGACTCTCGTCTGCTTCACGCATCATTGACAGAACCAACCCCGTTCCAATTGCTGAAGTCTTAAGAGTGGCAATGACCTAGAAATTGACAGTGAGGGAGGGCTGAAGGAAACCAACAAAACCGTACACAGAAAGCCTTATTTCCAATGGGGAGGGGGTGCGAGAGAAAGAGAAGAGGTAGAGGGGAAGGAACTTGGCCCCTTTGAATCTGCAAATGCGATCTTGGCTAGAAGCCAGAGAGGATACAGTGCAGTCCCACTGAGAGTCAAGCCATGTTCCCGACTCAAGCCCTACAGTTATAGGAAGGCGCCAAGCCTCAAATACAGCGAGGCGGGGAGGCTGCTCCTTTTTGGGCAGGATCCTACTGTGGACACAGAACAGACAGCAGCTGCCCAGTGTGGAAACAAACTGTAAAGCAGTCACGTCTCTTAAGGCTGCAGCATCCAATAAAATGTAATTTAAATCAAGCCTCACATCTGTTCTCAATCCCATCCAGTCTCTGCTTTCCATCAGTCTTCGGACAATCTTTACAATTATGCTTGTTAACCCTTACAGTCCCACAGTCTCCAAAGTTCTCGGCAGGAAACCGTCTTCTCCACTTGCACACTGCCCCAGAGGGAATGCACACTCTGGTAGCGTGTGACATCCAAACTCCTGTCTTCAGAGTCTTCCGCTACACACACCAGTGGGTGGTATGCATTTCAGAGCTCATTGCCCATCTATCCCATCCCACCTGCTGTAGCCAGATCATCTTACAAGGATACAGTGGGCAGAATGAATGAAACAGTGGCCAACAGATCTGCTGGGGGCATATCAGATTCCCAAACTCAAGGCCAGATCAGACAAGGAGGCAGCAGCCTCGCTCAGAGAAAAGCAAAGGCTCAGACCATTCATATGGCACTGTTTGCAGACAACCATTTGCTCAGGTCATAAAGGAACAGCAATCTCCTAGACCAGTCAAACTCCAGCATCTTCCTGCCCCCTCCCTCCAAGCCACCCTTGCTTTATCCCACACGTTCAAAGCAGTGTTATCATGGTGCCCTCTGGTGTCCCTGTCACAAATTGCCACTTAAAGCCACTGGAAATCAAACCCAGCAGTCTCAGTAACCATATGGATAAATTTATCTAAGGAGACTGGGAAAATGTATTCGGACAAAAATCCAAGCCTGACCTGAGGCATACTGAAACAACTTCATCTGAGGGAAGCCAAGACTATGGCACAGTATGAGAAGGTATTTCCAGTTTTTCTTTGCTTGTTTTTTTGAGACAGTGTTTCATTATGTAGCCCTGGATGTCTTAGAACTCCCTCTGTAGCCAGGTGTTGGTGGCGCACGCCTTTATTCCCAGCACTCGGGAGGCAGAAGCAGGCGGATCTCTGTGAGTTCGAGGCCAGCCTGGTCTACAAAGTGAGTTCCAGGACAGCCTCCAAAGCCACAGAGAAACCCTGTCTCGAAAAACAAAACAAACAAACAAAAAAAAGAACTCCCTCTGTAGACCAGACTGTTCTTTTTTTTTTTTAAAGACTTTTATTTATTTATTATGTATACAGTGTTCTGTCTGCATGTATGCCTGTATGCCAGAAGAGGGCACCAGATCTCATGACAGATGGCTGGGAGCCACCATGTGGTTTCTGGGAATTGAACTCAGGACCTCTGGATGAGCTCTTAACTTCTGAGCCATCTCTCCAGGCCCCGACCAGACTGTTCTTGAACTCAGAGCTTGGCCTGCCTCTGCTGTGATCAGAGAGGGCTGCCACCTCCGCCACCACACGTTAAGAGGGTTTTAACCTTTGAAAGCTCTGGCCCTCATGGAACATGACTGCTTACAGAGGCAACAAATGCAGGCCCATTGGAGGGCTCATAAGGTGCAGGTGCCTGCCGCCTGCCATGCCTGGTGACCTGCCTTCCGTCCCCGGGACCCACACAGCGGAAGGTAAGCAATGAGTAACTCTTGCAGTTGTCCTCAAACACAAACACTGGCACCCATGTGCCCACACGCAAATGGGCTAAAAAAAGAACAAAAGATAACAAATGCAGCCCAACAAATGAAACTTGAAAATAAATATATTCACAATCTGTAGTTACATTCTCCTTATCACCCCCATATTATGTGGGAGCACTGGAGAAACTCAGAGTCCTTAAAAAGTCCAATGCCGCAGCACCCGGCCAAAGAATGTATGTAGTATATTTCAAAGAGTCCTTTGACCAAAATGTCCTTCAAATTTCCATGGAGGCTTGTATATCTTTCTGGATTAATCCACTCCATCTTTAAACCTCAAAGTTCTTTATAAAATACATTGTTTGCATTTAGAAGTAAATATGTACAAATCCTTCAACACAAGTCTGTATATACTTGTAGGCACACTGGTTAGGAGCATAAGTGGGAAAAGTACTGAATATTACTTTAAAAGGGGCCATTGGTTTTGTTTTTAAAGTGTCTTATGTAGTCCAAGCCGGCCTCAAACTCACTATGTAGCAAAGAACGGCCTTGAACTCCTGATCCTTCTGCCTCTGTTTTCCAAGTGCTGGATCACACTCAGTTACTTGGTCATTTTTATGGGTAAAAACAGTAAGAGTCAAAGATATTAGTCAGTGCTAACATTCGTCAGCACTAAAATTTACTGGTGCCGAGTAAAAAAGGTCATGGCTTTCCAAATGACCCTACTAAAATGGAGACTCCCTGGTCTGCCAAACGCCAGCTGCATACTTGTAGGTGGGGTAAGAGAGGCATTCACGGCAGTCCAGCAGCGAGGATGTTACCAATGAAAGCTTTGCCTTGTAGGACGTGCTCTATTTCCTTTTCTTCAATCTTCAGAGACACCTGGAAAGAGAAAAGGATTTTCTGTGAGGAGGAACACATTCACTCATGCACACATATGCATGCCCCCACACATTACACTCCCTCCTTAGGCCGGTAAGTCAAACCCTGCTGTTCTCAATGGCCTCCCATCCGAAACCCTTGTTATCAGAAAAACAGACGGTTCACTAGTCATTTCTTTCTTTTTTTTTTTTTTTTTTTTTGGGACAGGGTTTCTCTGTAGCTTTGGAGGCTGTCCTGGAACTCACTTTGTAGACCAGGCTGGCCTCAAACTCACAGAGATCCGCCTGCCTCTGCCTCCCGAGTGCTGGGATGAAAGGTGTGCGCCACCAACGCCCGGCTTCACTAGTCATTTCTAATCTTTACTTTGGCAAAGAACACGCTCTCCAGAACAGGACAATTACAAGCAGGGACACAATAAGCTGTTACTTGTACCTTGGTCAAGCGGCTTTCCTTATTTTTCTTTAATCCTAAAATGCCTCTGGACTCCAGGAGTCCCGAAAGGGACAAACACTCAGACTGGTCCACAGCTGCCACCTGCTGTTTGCGACAGATGCTACTGTAGGCTTCGTATAACTGGGAGGAAATGAGAACAAGTGTCACTTAAAAGCTACATCTCATAACCCTCACAGCTTATCTTAAGCTACCTGAATATTCCATTCCCCCCTCCTTTCAATAAACCCTTGCACAGGCAATAGACCATCTGCACGCCCTCTTCCTACACTGTACGGTTAGCCTTTGATTTACTTTTATTTCCTGCGTCTTGTTGGCATGTATTTATATGTGGGCACTGCACTCATGCCTGATGCTCATGGAGAGCAGAAAGGCTGTCAGGTCCCCTGGAACTAAAGTCACAGATGGCTGTGAGCCACCACACCGGTGCTGGGAACGGAACCCGGGTCCTCTGCGAGTACAGCGGCAACTGCTCGACTGCCGGGTCATCTTACTTTAATGTAAAATGCAGGAACTGGGCTTTATGTGATTTCAGAGGGGAAAACAGAAATGAAGGGTTGCTTGCTGGATGGCGATCCTCCTTGCTCTGCCTCTTAGGTACTAGGATAACAGACACTGAACCACTATGTCTGGTTAACGTCTAACCCAGTGTCTTAATTTTTTTTTGGTGGAGGGAGGTGATGGTGAGGCAGGGTCTTCTATATATATCCCTTGGCTGTCCTGGAACTCACAAAATAGACTAGACTGACCTCAGAGAGATCCACCTGTTTAAAGAGACCTACCTTCATCTGCCTCCCAGGGCTTGGGGATTAAAGGTGTGCTCTACCATTGCCTGGCCTTAACTCATGTTTTTGAGTTAAGGCTACTATGTAGCCCTGGGTGGCCTAGAACTATGTAGATCAGGCTGGTTCAAACCTGCAAAGATCCACATGCCTCTGCCTCCCAAATGTAGTGATACTAACATTTATTCTTACTGAGAAAAACCCATTTTTAACTCCTATTGCCTGGAAAAGCCAGGTCTTTTAGAAAATACCTTCATTTTAGCTCCACCTGCTGAGACCCCCAGCTTACCTTCCCCAGAGTGACCTCTTTGATTTTCAGCCGCCTGGTCAAGAGCAGCAGAGAGCAAACCAAGATCTTCTGCTGGAGAGGGAGGGAATCTTGTGTCTTTTCTTGGCTCAGAGCTAGCCTGTTCCCATCAACTTCTGAAATGATTCGGGATATGTGAGCAAGGCCAACACGTTTGGGAACCGGTGCCTCGGAGGGTGACTGACCTGCAATGTAAACAAGCCAGGCTTTATTCGATCTCTAAAACCGTATGTGCAGAGACACACAACGCTAGTGTCAGCTGAAGGAAACCCAAGTGCCGTGACATCTGCAAGGCAGAGGCTCCACCTCTCAGGCAGAAGAGGAGAAAAAGGCAGTTTCAGGCAATGAGTGGCATGGAAAGCAGGCTGCCTTTTCTCTCGGGAGAATCATGATCTCTTTTGTTCTTCAGGGTACAGCTTAATGTTGAGAAGACAATGGACGGTGGTGGTGCACACCTTTAATCCCAGCACTTGGGAGGCAGAGGCAGAGGCAGGTGGATCTCTGAGCTCGAGACCAGCTTGGTCTACAAAGTGAGTTCCAGGACAGCCTCCAAAGCCACAGAGAAACCCTGTCTTGGAAAAACAAAAAAGAAAATAAAGCTGGGCGTTGGTGGCGCACGCCTTTAATCCCAGCACTTGGGAGGCAGAGGCAGGCGGATCTCTGTGAGTTCGAGGCCAGCCTGGTCTACAAGAGCTAGTTCCAGGACAGCCTCCAAAGCCACAGAGAAACCCTGTCTCGAAAAACCAAAAAAAAATAAAATAAAAAAAAAAAAAAAGAAAATAAAAAAGTTGAGAAGACAACTAATCTGCCTCCTGAATGAGCAAGAACCAGACAGACACCATCAAGCACAGCTAACTGCCTCAGAGGTTGGCCAGGGGTGAAGCATGGTGCAATAGCACTTGCCTAATGCAGAGCCCTGGTTTGATCCTCAGCACAAACCCTGCAGCAGAGATGACTACCCGATAGTTAGGAAGCAAAAGAAAGAGTTGGAAAATTTATCCAATATTTTGAGTCAAATGAATAGGTAAGTATAGACAGTAAAGTCAATCCCACTTTAAATCCCTGTGCTCCAGATGGCTTCCCCAAATGAACTTGCAAGTTTGTTTACTCATCCAAACTCATCTGCAAGACAACATTTGAAAAAAAACACTACTGGATAGCCTAGCAGACAGCACCCTCCTCAGAGCTGGAGTCTGGGAACTGTGGGGAATCCACACAGGACCGTGGTATCGCTGTTTGGAGAAGCAGGACTGCAATAGGGGCCGGGTTTGCTCTCTAACAAAGCGTGCCTGCAGTTACCCCTCAACAACCTACTTCTACTCCTTTACCACAAGCAGGAAGCTGCAAAGGGCTAATAGAGAAAGCAGAGCCCACACACCAAGTAGCAGAAGTTCCACGATGAAAGGAACTGGGAAGTCTTTTACTCCCTACACAAGGGCCAGTACCCTCTAAAACAATCCCAACACAACACCTATTCACTGTTACTGTTGTTTCATGGTTTAAGATAGTCTTTTGCTTTGTTTTTGAAGACAGGGTTTCTCTGCAGCTTTGGAGCCTGTCTTGGAACTGGCTCTGTAGACCAGGCTGGCCTTGAACTCACAGAGATCTATCTACCTGCCTCTGCCTCCCGAGCGCATGCACCACCACCACGGCTCGGCTAAGAGTCTTTCTATGCCACTTATGTTAGCTTGAGCTTTGTGTTGATCCTCCTGCTTTAACCCATAGAGAGCTGGGGTAACAGGTATGGCCCACCATGCTTGGCGTCTAGCTAATTTTTGTTTGCCTGTCTTCAGTGCTGGGGAACCTAGTTATTTCTATGTATTAGAAAGTTCCTTCACACAGAGAAACCTTGTCTTGAAAAACAAAAACAAAGAAGTTCCTCATATTTAGCTGAAGTCACTATAGTTTTCTATACAGCTAGGCCGTTGAGATTTGACCCCCAGAAAAGACAGGAATTAGGTTGGTCCCACAGTTTACACCTGGAACTTGAAGCTCTTTTAGCAGTGTGCTCTAGTGGTGCTCCCAGCACCACACCAAGCCCATGTGCTCTGCTAGGGGAAAGGAGCCAGTAAGGAAGAAATAACCCAAAAGATCCAAGTCCACATGTTGGTATATACGGTCACAGCCCAACTACTAAGTCTGGTTACTACTGAAACATTTTAAATTGTTTCTTTTAATAAACACTGACGAGTTCCAGGACAGCCAAAGCTGTTACACAGAAAAAGCCTGTCTTAAAAACCCAAAACTAGCCGGGCGTTGGTGGCGCACGCCTTTAATCCCAGCACTTGGGAGGCAGAGGCAGGCGGATCTCTGTGAGTTCGAGGCCAGCCTGGTCTACAAGAGCTAGTTCCAGGACAGCCTCCAAAGCCACAGAGAAACCCTGTCTCGAAAAACCAAAAAAAAAAAAAAAAAAAAAAAACAAAACTAACTAAGAATAAAATAAATACTGATGAAAATTTACCAGTGAAGGAAACAGGGTTGAGGAAAAGGGAAACTAAACCTCATTTGTGACAGCCCTCTGTTTCCTATAGCCACAGATCTTTTGGCCCTTGGAGACTGCCTTAGGACACCCTGAGATGAACTCACAATCTGTTCATTTCATTGTTACTTTCTTTCCTTTACTTGCCAGGCAATATTTTCTCCTACATAAAGACCTAAAGGGCACTCACTCAAGGTTAAGTACTCAGAGAGAAGTCAACTCAGCCTTGCTACCTTACTATTTGAGTCCCACCATTTATGAACACTCCAGGGAACTCATTTCCAGTAACATACATACTGATACTGGCAAACAAAACCGAAATAAACTAGATGAAACTACACCCTGTTCCCTCTGGTGTGTGTGTGTGTGTGTGTGTGTGTGTGTGTGTGTGTGTGTGTGTGTGTGTGTGTGTGTGTGTGTTTCACTTGTGTGTATAGGTGGATTTAACTGTGTCCATTTATCTTTCCCTTTCCTCGGGAAACTTAACTCTCCATCTATAAAGGAAGACAGGAAGCAGGCAAGCTACTCACCTTCAGACAGTGGTTTCAGTACTGTCTGGCTTTTGACATCCGCCTCCACAATTTCAATAGCTCGCCTATAAAAAAAAAAAATTCCCCCCTAAAATTTAGTTTCAGCCAAACCAAACACCACACTAAACCATCATGCCCCAAAGCAGGCACATTAACTAAAAACAAATTTTTTAAAAATTAAGATCCTTTCCAAGTTTGGTGCCCAGCACCCACACCAGGCAGTTCTCAACGCCCGCTCTATGCTTCCCTCCAGCTCCAGGGGGTTTGACACCCTCAGTGGCATACATACATGAAGCTAAAATGCAAATGAATCTTAGAAGACAGTCTGGTCTACACAGTGAGTGAGTTCCAGACCCAGTTACCCGAGGGAGACCCTGCCTGAAAAATAAAAATTAAGGTCCCTAGACAAACTGGGTTCTATTACAGCTTAAGGAAGACTTGACTGCTTTTAAAATGAAGACCAGATATTTGAGAAACAATACTACTTATCTTCCTCCAACAGATGTCAAGCAGGTTGTCTAAAATGTCAGTAACATTTTAGATGAGGAAAAAAGTCATGGGCAGAGCGATATGCAGCGTGGGGGCAGACTAAGGGGAACTTCCAGCACTCCCACACAGCAGACCCAAAAGGGGAGTCCTCAGATAGACACAGGACACACAAAGGCTAATCTTGCTGACTTACATAGCTGTCACTCATAGCTGTAGTTTTTACTCAAGTAGTTTGCTGACTAGGGGCTTTCACATTCCAGATCATACAATCTAGCAACAGGAAGAGCTTTCTCTCCCACTGCTCTGTCTAAAGTGTGTTGCCCTCGGGAAGCCATAAGGCAGACCTGGATCTTCTGCATGGCAATCGGAGGAAGTTGGACCAGCAGGCCAGCACAGCAAGGATCACTTTAATGGACCCAGTGCCCCTACTGGGAGGGAAGAACTTTCATCAGTCAGCACTGAGGCTTTCCCCAGCAGGAGGGGCAGGGGGATGGAAGAGAGAAAGAGGTCTAGGGTAGGACTTGGGGGACCACCAAGGAAGGGGTGCCCACAAAAGGAAAGGAAGAAGAAAGTCTAAAGGCAAAGATGGTTCAGGTCCATAAATAAACCTGCTTGAGCCCAGCGAATGGAAAAGCAAACTGGAGTCTTTTTAATACAAATGTAATTAACCAATCTATAATCACCACAGGGGGCGCCAGCAACATCTCATTTGTTTCCCCCTCTGTAGGTAATGGACTGATAATGTTTCAGACATTAACACGGTGGAAACCCAGAGCTCCCGCTGAGAAACAAGTCCTCTTTTCTCAGCATAAAAAGTAGCAGAGTGGGGCCTCTTAAGCCACATTCATTTGAGTTACATGAGACAATTGACAGCATTCCCCCTGCCCCTTTTTTAATAAAAACAGTCAACAGTGCCATAACTCACCTGCAAACATCCAGTGCTTTACGGATGTCTCCTGAAACAGCCGATACTTTGCGGGCACAGAACTGGATGGCAGCACTGTCCAGAACCTGTTCTCTTGACACCTTTAGACAAGACACAGAAGACATCTGAGTCAGGCTCAGGAACACAGGCCTGCCTGTAAGTAATCCTAGCTACCTGGAAGACCAATGCAGGAGGATCTAAACTCAAGCTAACACAGCGAGGCTGTCTCAAAGAAATATATAATAAATATAAGATAAATAAAGCTCGGTGTGGAGCACTTACTAACACGAGGCCTTGTGAATCCCAGTACCATCAATAAATAAGCAATAAAATAAAAAGACAATTTGAACTCTGAGAGTTTCTCTTAGAAATTTAGGTTCTAAATGGAAGTATTATCACAAATTAAATCTAACTCTGGGACTGGGAGTGTATGCTTAGGGGGATCTGAGCTTAACACTCAGAAGGCCTAAACCTTATTGGCCACTTTTTAGGCATAAGGGACATATTGCATATATTTAAGGATTTTACAGGGATGTGCTGTAGAGATTTCTGAACGGAATAAAAAAGCAACTGAAACTACAAATGCTTTCCCATAGGCCCTCTTTTTTTGGGGGAGGGGGGACGCGGGGTGGGCGAATGACACCATCTCTCTATGTAGCCCTAGCTGGCTTCCAACAGAGAACTGCCTACCTCTGATTTCCAAGTGCTGGGATTAAACGTGTACACCACTAGGCCAAGAGCATAAGCCCCATTTTAAAAAATGTATCCCATTTGTTTATTTTTGTTTGGAGTGGGGGTGGGGCAGAGCATGTGTGCCAAACCCGCGGAGGTCAGCTAACACCTTCCAGGAGCCAGGTCTCTCCTGTTACCATGTGGGTCTGAGATGGGACTCAGGTCATTAGGACTGGCAACCAATGCCTATAACTGCTGAGCCACCTCACTGGCCCAGGTCCTATACTTTAAAGACCATTAAGGAAGCATGAGTCCTCTAATTCCTACTTTTACTTCAACAGGGAAGCAGCCAATAAATGAAGCCACGTGTAGATATTCGCATAGGAATGCTCTTGCTCATTAGGGTCCACGGGAGCAATCAAATCAAAAGATATTAAACCTATTGTTAGCCTTCCATCACAGAGATTATCCCTGCAACTCACCTGATTGAGTCTATCCTGCAAGATTGCAGCTATCTGGTTTCTGGTATAAGGTGGGAAGTTCAAGAGCCGGGGCTTACAGTTTTCTCTAGCTTCAAGTCGTGGCAGAATTCTGTCTGTGAGATCTAGGGTATTAGCAATACCTGAGAAGATAAACAACAGCCACTATCAGCAGGCAAGTCGTCCTAAAAGGAAATTAAGTCCCTGAAAAATAAAATTCCCAGTCATAACCCACTTCTTCAGTTGTTGCTTCCATCCCACACTCAAAGGCAAGGTGGACCCACTAGGTAAGACACAGTGGTTACGCAGGAGCAGCGTAGTGAAGTGAGCTTTAACACATGGGAGAGTGAGACAGGGGGATCAGGGGCTTAAGGCCACCCAGAGCTACAGACCTCCAGGAAGCAAGGGCTAAGAAAACAGGATGGGCAGGCAGATTTCTGAATTCCAAGCCAGCCAGGGCTGCAGTGAGATCCTGCCTCAAACACAAATCTACTGAGCCAGGCGTCAAGAGGTGCACTTATCCTCCCAAAGAGCTGGGACCGCAGAAACACAATGTGGTATCTGGCTTCTCTGTCATTGCTATTCAGACCTCACAAAATCAATCTGCCTTACACTAAAATTACTGTCATAGTAATTTTCTTACTTTGGTAAGACAGAGGACCAGGGTTCAACTCCCAGTACCCACATGTCAGCTCACAACTGCCTGTAACTCCAGTTTTGGTAATCAGATGACCTCTCCTGGCTTCCATAGGTATCCGGCACACCAGTAGTGCACAGGCCTGCATGCAGGCAAAACACCCACACACATAAGGTAAAAATAAAACTGCAGGGAAATAACTTGCATAGCATCTGAAGGGATGGATCAGAGAGCAGAGCACTTGCCACGCAAGCGTGAGTGAGAAGCTGCGTCAGAGCCAGGAAGGCAGGGTGGCCCGCCTGCAAGCCCAGCCCTCAGGAAGCAGAGAAGAGATGGCAGGGTCAAGCTGGCTAGTTAGACTAATTGTATCAGCCGGCTTCAGGTTCGGCAAGAGACTGCCTCAGTAAATAAAAAATCAACAACACTGGCAGCTCTTCCAAAGGTCCTGAGTTCAATTCCCAGCAACCACATGGTGGCTCCCAGCCATCTCTAGTGGGATTTGGTGCCCTCTTCTGGTGTACAGGAACATACACAGATAGAACACCATATACATAAAGTAAAAAAACAACAACAAAAAAAAACAAAACAAAAAAACCATGACAAACCCCTGGCCTCTACACACACAAATGCACCCATAATATACACACATGAGTTGAACAGATTTTAAACAATTCACAAAATTTCAAATTCACCACATGAGACATTAACAACCAAGCACTAACCAATGAGCACCAATCGGGAATTGCTTAGCCACGGCCACTCAAACAGCGTATATAACACATCCTGCCCTTTGCTGTCCAGCTGATCCATCTCGTCCAACACCAACACGCTACATACAAAGAGGGACAATTAGTACCAGTCACATTTTCAGTCTTACAATGCTTTATCCAAGCTAACCTTAAGTTATATTTATAAAGCTGAGTGAGATCAGCCTGGAGACCATAGCTGGTCTTGCCACCGACCACTGTAGGACAGGCACCCTCCATCACTAACAAGTGTCATACAGTTTTTTCCTAAGAACTAGCTTTAAAACAGTTAAAATCTAAAAGAGAGAAGTCAGAAAGTGTAGGAGCTGTGACTCAGTGATAGAGCACTTACCTAACACACAGGGCCCTGGCTTTGAGCCTCAGCACCATCAACAAGTAAGTCAGAGCAAGATTTTCAAAATTAGAAAGTACATTATCAAAAAAAAAAAAAAAAAGCTGGGCAGTAGCCGGGCGTTGGTGGCCCACGCCTTTAATCCCAGAGGCAGAGGCAGGCGGATCTCTGTGAGTTCGAGGCCAGCCTGGTCTACAGAGTGAGTTCCAGGACATCCTCCAAAGCCACAGAGAAACCCTGACTCGAAAAAAAAAGTACATTATCTTTCTCTTCTTCAGTCGTATACACATATTTCTCAGAGCAAAGTTCCTTTCAGTGCACGTTCTTTTCCAGGGTAACAGCTTGAGGATTTTTACTGAGCAACACGTAGCCGAGAAATACTTACATCATGGGGCCCTTCTCTGCAGTCATATGCTTTTCCAATTTTCTCATCAAGTCCTTCCCAGCTGGTCTGCATATTTCCTCGTGGCCAATCTCCTGAGCAATAGCTGGGAACACAGCCTGGGCACTCCTCAAAGACATGCAATTCAGCATGACAGTTTTAAAGCCTTTCACTTCCTTCTAGGTATTAAAAAAAAGAGATGCAAACATGGAAGTTATGTTGGCTTCAGACAAAGATTTACTGAAAACTGATCCGGTCTTAGCTAATAGAATCTAAGAGTGAAGCTCTACTTTCTTTTGGAAAGATTTATACGATGAAAAAGAATTCTTACTTCTGGGAAGCATTCAATCACACAATGGTCTATCTATTCTTTCTTAACCCTTAGGAGTCAGATCATTTTAATAAGAGTGCCGTCACTCAGCCTACCTTGAGGTCCTGCAGAATCCGGCTCAAGCAGGCAGTTTTTCCGGTCCCAGGAGCTCCAGAGAGGTAGAGACTCCCAGCTTTTTTCCCACAGATGTGTTCCTTCAGGAAGGCCCTAATGACTTCCATCTCCTTTTCTCTGGCAGGCAGCCGATCTGGGACAGCTGTGTTCAGGACAAGCTTTGCTTGCTGATAGCAAGTGCCTGTGCCAGACACAAAGGGCAGTTAAGATCCAACAGAAGGTGACAAAAAGCCTCACGAGGTTTCATTCACAACCATCATCTCTGTTACAAATGGCACACCAACAGCTACCACGTGCGAACCTACCTTCTGGCCGGAGATGGCTCAGAGGTTAGGAGCACTGGCTGCTCTTTCAGGGATCCTGAGTTCAATTCCCAGCACCCACATGGTGGCTCACAGCCATCTGTAGTGAGATCTGGCGCCCCCTTCTGGTGTGCAGGCAGACATGCAGACAGTATACAGACAAAAGACCAAGAGCCCACCTTCCTGCTTGAACAGCCTTACACGCGCAGGCTCCTTCTCTGCTGGACATTTCTGCTCAGAGTCTGCTTTGCTCTCTTGACCTTCTTGAGCTGAGGAAAGTATCTGGTTTTGGGGAACTTGATCTTGTTCTTTTTGGCTCGAAGACTTAACTGTCAGTTCATCATCAAACACTAATCTGCATCCCTTCCGCGTATGTGAGCGAGGGGGGCCGTTTTCTTTCTTGCCCAACTTTGGTGGAGAACAGGGAGATAAATGAGGTGTGTTGCACAGATTGTCATCACCTGAAATGTTAAAACAGAACACGATCATTCGCCGCAATGCTGTCAATCACCCAGAACACTAAATGCAGAGCACAGCCCTTCACAATGGAGACAGTAAAAGGAAGTGTAAAGACTTTCCCACACTCAGAAAGAAACTTTCTTTCTTTTCTCTTTTCCATGACTTTAAGACTGGGTTTCTCTGTGTAGCCCTAGCTGTTCTTGTACTCAAGAGGGATCTGACTGCTTTTGCCTTCTGAGTGCTGGGATTAAAAGGCAAGGGGTGAATTTCTACCTTAGAACCACAAAAGACACTTCTCACAAAGGAGCAAACATGGCCACCAGGTGGCGCCATTGAATCTTATCATTTGGTAGAAACCAAATGAGTTCTAGTGCAGTGAGATTGTAAGGTTGTTTTAAAATGAGATTTATCACCAGCTGGTGGTGACGTACGACTTTAATCCCAGCACTCAAGAGAGCTGTTACACAGAAAAACCTTGTCTCAAAAACAAAACAAAAAACAGGAAAATTCCTACCAGCCCGCTACCACTGACATCTCAGGATGAGTAACTTTCCTCTGCAGGAAGCTGCTGTTTGCAGTCAGATGTTCGGCCCCACTATTAGTTTTCACTCATTGCTCAAATATCACCCCTCAATTGTAGCAGACTACAATCTTCAGATATGTCCAGAGCACCCCCAACAACATATGCCCGCCTACCACCATACTCAACGAGCATGTACCATTAACAATACTAAAGCTCTCAGACCGGGCCATGTATAGCTAAGTGGTATAGCACTTCCTAGCACAAACAAGGTCTTGTGTTCAATCCCCAACACCCAGTAGTGCCATCAACACACTCAAGCCAAGTATGGACGGGCGGTGGTGGCGCACATCTTTAATCCCAGCACTCATCTGACTTTGAGGTCAGCCTGGTGTACAGAGTTCCAGGATAGCCAAGGCAACAGAGAAATCCTGTCTTACAAACAAAAAGCCAAGTCTGGTAGTGGGAGAAAGCATCAAGTTTGAGGCAATCCTGGGCTACAAAGTGAGTTCCAGGCCAGCCCAAGCTAGAAAAGTTTTTTCTCCAAAAAACAAACAATGAAAATGCTATGTACTATTTTAAAACAAAAATATGAAGGCAAATTTCATAATACCACGTAACTTTAAGGTAATTTTAAAGGACAGAACTAACGAAGTGAAGATCAAACTTACTAGGTCTGTCAGAAAATGATCTGTTGGCGAATGGCTTAACTGTGCGTGCACTTAGCAGCCATTATGACTCCAGACAGAGCTTTGGTTTTAACTGCCAGGCATCTCACATCAAGAAAGGAGAGGCCTGCCTCCAAAGCCACAGAGAAATCCTGTCTTGAAAAACCAAAAAAAGAAAGAAAGGGAGAAAGAAAGAACGAACGAAAGAAAGGAGAGGCCTGAGGGCAGTTAGTCACAAAGATGTGCTTACAGAGTGGGAAGCTCACCCAAACGTTTCCTGGGACTGAGAGGCAGAAGTTTTGTGTCCACACGCGGAGCAGAAGGTACAGCCTGGACCCTTTTAAGCTGCACTTTACTGTCGCTGGAACTCGTTTTGTTTGGTGTCTTAGTCAGCTTCTTTTTTGGAAAACCGATGGTAGCTTGTGCCTGGGATCGGGTTTGAGGCATGATGACCACGTAACTGGGTGCAAATGAGAACCAGGAAGCCTGTGATTTATGAAAGCAACAAGAAAAACACACAGGGCTTATTTTTATTGGCGACCAACGCTCGCTTCACAAGTTATGTTAGGAGTATTTTTAACACCTAGTTCTGCTTTCTCTACAAATCTATGTAATAACAGGTAGCATCTATCTGCCTAGTACGTGTAACATACCGTTATGCACATATTACTTCAGTCTTACCATAACTCAGACGTAGAAACTATTATCCTGCTCTTAAAGCGACAGTTACATAGAAAAACACGGCTATTACCCCAGGCATCCTGAAACCGAAGTTTATCTGATTTCTATAATACTTCTAGCTTCTTCACTCCAGACACGCGAGACATATTTAGCACTAATTTAGTTCCAGACCACAACATTTAGGCTCCCTCAGAGCCAGGCAGTGCAGCTCTGTCCTCCTCTGCCCAGGTCTAGCCTGCTCTCCACATAGCTCTCAACCCCACCCTACGCCGTTTCCTCCTAGCAGTTCTCAGCTCCTTCCCACCATTCCAGGCTCGCACGCCTTGCAGGCGCACAACCCCCTCCCTGACCCAGGCTCAGACCTCAGGCGATCTCCGCTCTCCACAGGTCACGCTCGAACCAGCCCCGACTCTCTGAGCCCCGGACCAACTCTCAGGCCTCCGGGCGCAATGTGTTCCCTCACTCTTCGGGGCTCTGTGCCGCCTCAGCGCACGTTCCTGTGTTTCGATCACAACCGCAAGGACTCTCCCGCCACAAGACGCACAGCGGCAGTGAAGTCAGCTCGCGCCAAATCCGCACAGCCTCAGCGTTCCCGTCTCGCGCCAAAGTCCAGCCACGCTCCTGATTAGCTGTCACGAATCACCACGCCTTCGCCGGCGACGAGCCACAGCCAATTAGACAGCCCCAGGTCTCAGAGCCCCGCACGAAGCCACACCCTCTCGCCAGGGAGGGCGTTAGCATCTGAGACCTCCGCGGGAAAGGCGCGCTTGCGACTCATTAGGTAAGCACGCCACGCCGCAAGGCTTGGCGGGAAGTGTAGTTTTTGCCGCCACTTAAATCTGCTTCCGCATTTTCATTTCTACTGGGTTAGCTTTGTCTTCCCTCGCTGCCAAACGCATCCATTTTCCTGGAATATCTTTGCCTCCCTTCTCTGCCAAACGTACCTATTATTTTCTTGTTTTTGTTTTTTGGTTTTTTTTTTTTTAGACAGGTTTTCTCTGTGTAACCGCCCAGGCTGACCTGACTCTGAGTCTGGGAAACAGGGAGGTTCCCAAGAGATACCCCAGAGAAGTGGAATGAGGCAAGATCTCCTGAGCAGATTGGGAACATGGGGGGAGGGGAGTGCTGGGATTAAAGGGAGGGCCACCACCGCCTGGTGTACCTATTTCATTATTAGGGCTTGTTACACAAGGCTTACATTTGGGGGCGGTCCCGTAGGGCATGAAGCTAATGAATGCATAGGTTCACAGTTCTCGGTGGCAAAGGGCTGATGAACCAGGGCTTTTTTTGGTCAAGCTCTATACCTATATAAACAAACTAACGTCATCTCGGTATTTGTTGACTTGCACTTCAAACAAGACCAACACTAAATGTGCAGTTTTGGTTTGTTCCAAGTAACATACTCTGTGCCTTTTTAACACTAATCTAGCTATCCATCATAAGGAACAGAATTATGTCCCTTTAATTTGACTGTCTTTTATGGCCAAACACGGGTTTAGGGGCCAGGGAAGATAGTTATAGGAGCGGAGCGGCAAGCTGAGCATTTAATGAAAAGTATAAATTAGAGCAGTCATTTACAGGCCAGGTTCCAAGATTAATAACCCACCTCAGGTTCCTTTAAAGGTCAGAACCAAATTCTAGGCAACTGTAAATTTTATGTTTCTTTGTTTTGGTTTCGAGACAGGGTTTCTCTGTGTAGCCCTGGCTGTCCTGGAACTCCATGTGTAGACCAGGCTGGCCTCAAACCTGCAAATCCGCCTGCGTCTGCCTCCCAAGTGCTGGGGTTAAAGGGGTGTGCCACCACACCTCCCTGTAAAATTTATCTTTTATCCTCCCATGTCAAATAAAAGACATACAGCTAGGAACAGGAAAGCAACATCACAATCATTGGTTAACTCATAGTTAATTTCCAATGGTTACCACTGAGTCCCTAAGTGTGCAGGGGCTGAGTTATCACCTTAATTAGGCTTTACAAGCACCCTAGGAAGTTGATAGGGACCTAAAGCAGAGGAACTGAGTCCATTTGCTCCAGGTCATATAACTAGTGTGTGGGAGAGCTGGGATTTGCATTCTTATGACAGAAGACTAAGGTCTTGACTACTTAATCCTGGAGGATAAGATAGGTGGGTTCTAAACAGGACAAGATGGTGAGGAAGTACGTTTTGTTAAGGCTTTCTAGCAGCTATGAACCCCAAAATAGGACTGGAAAGATAGTTCAGAGGTTAAGAGCGCTGGCTGCTCTTCCAGAGGACCTGAGTTCAATTCCCAGCAAGCCAACTGTCAAGATCTGGTGCCCCCTTCTGGCCTGCATGTGTACTTGCTGCCATGACTGGCGAAATACCACACAAGGGAGGCTTTCAGAACAGAAGGTGTTTCTTACTAATTAGGACAAGGACCTAAAACCTACCCACACCATCTGAAATAGGAAGGTATTTGAGTAAGCTTGGAGATGACGGCCCATGACCTACTTCAGTTACAAGGGTTAATATGCACACTGGGGCCTAAGAGGACACTCGCTAGGTTTAAAAAAAAAAAAGCTCAAGAAAAGCCTGCAGTGTAGCAAATGACCTGTGTGCTTGCCAGGCCTAACCTGTGAAAGGTTATCTGTCTACTGGAGGCTTTTCCTCCAGTAACCTCACACACACCAGTTCCTGTACCTTCGTACTCACTGTTTCCTGGCCAACTCCTATGAAAGTCTTCCTGCACAGGTTCCTCCTGCTGACTACCATGCCTTTGAAGGCATGAACCATGTCTTAACTATCTTCGTATGCAGGGTTCTGCTATAAAGTACATGATAAACACTTGCCAAATGAAGGGGTGGAAAGGACATTCTGTCAGGCTTATATCCACTATTTGCATGATTGATTTTTCCTTTTTTTTTTTTTTTTTTTTTTTTTTTTAGTTTTACAAGACAGGGTTTCCCCGTGGCTTTGGAGGCTGTCCTGGAACTCACTATGTAGACAAACTCTCGGAGATCCACCTGCCTCTGCCTCCCGGGAGCTGGGATTAAAGGCGTGTGCCACCAACACCCGGCAGCATGAATGATTTTTAAAAATATTTTATTTATTTAGTATACAGCCTTATGCCTGCAGGCCAGCAGAGGGTACCAGATCTCATTCAAGGTGGTTGTGTGCCACCATGTGGTTGCCGGGAATTGAACTCAGGACCTCTGGAAGAACAGTCAGTGCTCTTAAGCGCTGAGCCATCCTTCCAGCCCCTGCATGAATGATTTTTACGGTTGGATAACATACATAGTCCTTTAAATCTCACAGCCATAAACCTAGTAGAATAAATGTAATTATGTGTAAAAACAGTTCAGACTGGGCATCAGTGGTGTCAAAGGTGAAAGAAACCCTTCTTACAATTATTCTCTTGAGTGGTCAGGATCCTGAGGATGACATTTTAATCCTCTTACGATCAACAGAGCATTGGGAAGCCAGAAAAAATCAGCTTCCTTCCTTTAGGTGCAGCTCAGAGTCTGGGCCAGGACACACTTAAGAAGCATGTATGTCCCCAGCACACATAGCTGGGCCTCAGTAACCACCGGTGAGCAGGAGTCACAGCACACTGGAAAGACCTGTCTGGCATCTTCTGAGTGTGTGTAAGGGGACACACACAGACCAGCAAACCTGTCCCAGTGAGAGAATTTATAGGGTTAGAAAGCTGAGGGCCATTTAAGCAAACTCCATTTGCAGGTTATTAAGTTAGGAAGAACAATAAAATCAATAGTTTATTAATCATATTAATAATAAAGATGGGTCAAATAATTAGGAACCCAGCCACTATGGTATTAATCCTCTCCCAACAGGTTTTTCTATCTAGATTATGTGAGCTAGATCTATACACCCACCCATTTTAAGTCAGTAGGGAGGGGATGCAAGTCCAGCTCAGGATTGACCGGTTCCTGTCAGCTGACCAGTGACAAAGAAGCCTGGTTGGATTTTAACCCCTAATGTAAGTAAAAGTTCAAGAAAACTAGCTAAGATCTCAGCTCAAAAAGCAGTGAAGACGTGGTGTTACAGAACCCTGATCCCAGCCCTCAGGGAGGCAGAGGCAGGCTGATCTCTGTGAGTTCAAGGCCAGCATAGTCTACAAATAAAGTTCCAGGACAGCCAGAGCTACACAGAGAAACCTTGTCTTGAAAAGAACAAAAACAAAAAAAAAAAAGAACAAAAACAACAATAAAAAACAAAAGACACACTTAGCAATGACTATTTCTAGACATGAAAATGATGGTGGCATACACCTTTGATCCCAGCACTGGGGAGGCAGAGGTAGTCTGATCTCTGAGTTCAAGGCCAGCCTGGTCTACAGAGTTCCATAGCAACCAGAGCCACAGAGAAACCCTGTCTCAAAAAACCAACCAACCAAGCTGGGTGTTGGTGGCCCACACCTTTAATCCCAGCACTTGGGAGGCAGAGGCAGGTGGATTTCTGTGAGTTCAAGGCCAGCCTGGTCTACAGATCGAGTTCCATGACAGCCTCCAAAACAATACAGAGAAACCCTGTCTCGAAAAACCAAAAAAACAAAAACAAAAAAACAAAACCCAAACAAACAAAAAGCAGTAAAGACAAACAGCACCCACATATAAATGGATTCATGAGATCCCAAAGGCCCAGTCCCCGCACTCTTTCTTGGCCTCAAACCACAGGTGCAGGGGGACAGACTCAGAGAGGTCCCAAGGGATGAAACACAAGGGCAGGGAGCCTCTAAGGCTCCTTGAGAGTCAGTGGTCAGCGAGGCCAAAACGGTGATTTTTAAGACACCCAGGCAGAGAAACCCCTCAGAGAGCTGCAGGTGCTCTGCCATGCCCATCCATCCACTCGTGTCCTTCCTTGGGGGAAGCTGAAATGCAACTGCCACTTTCCCAGAGGAGACAAGAGATTTCCTCCTCTCTCCTTGCCATCACTTGAGGCAGCATTACTCATAACAAAAATACACACAGTTTTCTTTTTTGTTTTTGTTTTTAAGGTTTAATTAAACTGCACAGCATCCAGAAGAAATGTACCAAGGAATTCAACCTGAGACCAGATTATACATTTTATGTAGGGGATGAGGGATGCAGGGATCCTTGCTATTGTGGAGAAGCACTGAAACCAGAATAAAAACTCCAAATAAATCACAAAATAAATTATTTTTTAAAGAAACTGACCCACATGCAGATGATGGACACACACACACACACACACACACACACACACACACACACACACACACACACGAACATAAGCGCACACACAGGCACACATCACTCTGGTCTTTTGTTCAGTGTTGACTGTAACTTCCAAGCTGGAAACCGTGGGAAAGGATGAAAACTAGACATGGAAAAAGAGGGTGTGCTAATAAGCCCCTCTGCCACCAGGGTTTCGTAAGATTTAAGACAATTGGAGAAGAAACCCACCGAGCTGTAAGAAACGAGAGCAGAGAGGAAACAGCAGTTATCAAGGAAGTTTTAATTACTTCACAGAGGGGGAGAAAGCACAGAGATCTGACACAAGCAAAGGCACAATGAACGTGGTGGAGTTGAGTGGAACCGAACCCTTCCTTCAGTTAAATGGTTGTTGTTGGGTTTTTTGTTTTTATTTCTGCATGTGATTTTGAAGGCAGGTATCATTTTATTTCATTTAATCTCAAGAAATGAGTCTTGAAGGCAGAATTATAGTAGCCTCCTCTCTTTCCCCTCATTCCCTAAATCTGACCACAGAGCTAGGGACTGAAGTCACAGGGAAAGGAGACGACAGCTGGAGTGTGAAGAACCTGATTGCAGCTGATTGTAGGTTTGGGTTTCCAGAAGGACAGACCGCACAGTACAGTGCTATCAGGGGTCTCTGACGCCCTACCCTCCACCCACCCCAGAGTCCCACAGACGGAAGGACCCTGGAGTCACATTTCTGCCACACTCCCATAAGCACTCAGCCTACAGATTGTTTCAAGTGATCAGGAGAATTAAAACATACCCCAACCCTGAGTTTCTCTGTAGCAAATCTATTTACAATTATTTTTTTTCTTCCTCCTCACCTCTCCCTGGAGGTAAATCTGGGTTTCAAGCTGGGAAGCCACTGGGTAAGGGGATCCCCCTAGTGCAATGCCAGTGACTAGTTTCCTTGCCTTTGCTGGGAAGGGGGACAGGACAGGGACGAATTCCTGGCGATGACAGCCTCACATCCATCAGCTGGGGTAGCCCTAGCTGCTCACACAATTGGCCCGGGCTGTGAAAATGGTAGGGCTCTGCAAACCCCCAGGAGGGAGAAAGCCATACCTGGAGTATCCGAAGTGCTTTGGTCCAGGTTTGGTGACTAGAGAAAGGGAAAGGGGCATGTAGCTCATTTCAAAGTCAGAGGCCACTGCCCAGCTTTGGGTAGGGCAGTAAGAAACAACTACTAGTGTTTCCTATTAGGGGAAAAGCCCACAAAACCCACAGGAAAGCTGTTGACAAAGCTTCTTGCTGCTTAGTTGGGCAATGTCTCTTCTCTTTCTTTGGGAGGGGACAAGGGAATTAAAGGGATTAGGCTACAGCCTCAACATGAGACCACCCAATCTTCCACTGAAGAGACAACATTCCCATAAGCAGATAAAAAAGCAGTTCCAAAGGGGAAATTTTTCAGTGCTCTTGCAGCCCGCCCACCTTAAACCTGTATTACAAGCTCTGTACAACATACAAAATAGACCAACAGTTATTGAGGATCACATTCCCTTCTACAGTAGCAAATATACATGGTAACAAATCTGTTATTAAAGCAGGACCAAATGATGCATAAGGCAAAGACATTTCAATTAGGTGCTGTGTCACCAACATGCTCTTAGTCAGATCTAAACCCAGGCCTTTGTTTGCTTGTTGTTGTACCAGGCAAAGACAATGAAAATATAATCACTACCCACATGACACAGTCCAAATTTGGAGAATATGAAGGACGCAGGTCATGTAGAAGAAGGTATCAGCCCCAGTGAAAAGCTGGGGTTTGGCTTTATTTGCTATATTATATATTCTGATGTTCTATGTTTCAGTAAGGGGAAATCTCTATACACTTTGATAACATTGTACAAAAGGCATCAACTCCCATTTCAAAAACAAATGGGAAGACTTCACAGTCAAAGTTCAGCAATTGGCATCTACCCTGGAACTCTTGCACTATCAGATCCTCTCCCTCTCTTAGTTCTGTTCACTTTAGGGTACTGGGGATACTCCTGGGAGGTGACTGCTACGGCATTTGAGAAGAACCGTAAGCAGTGAACAATTAGAAGTCTAGTGAAATCTAATCACTGCCTGTCCCAAGAGTCAAAGTGGTCCAGGAGATAGATGGCAAAGGGTAATACCCAATAAATAAATAAACCAAGGTAAGCCCACCTTCACCAGCACTGGAAGATTTGGGTATCACCTGGCATCACACACAGATCCTTAGTCTATGTTTCACTAGATTAGAAAGGTCCCTATGAACCGGATGTGGTAGTGTACAACATTAATCCCAGTACCTGGGAGGCAGAGGCCAGTCTGGTCTACAGATCAAGTACCAGGACAGCCTGGGCTATACAGAGAAACCCTGTCTTAGAAAATAATAATAGTCATAATAATAATAATAATAATAATAATAATAATAATAAAAAAGAAAAGAAAGGTCCCTATGACAGTTTGACCCTGTGACATATCTGAAGGTTTTTAACTAGCCTCCCCTATTAGATTCAAAGAATCACCAGGTCTCCCCATGGTCATGGAAGGTTTAAGCAGCCTTTGCCCATGGCTATGACTATAGGAAACCAACTTTTCCTGTGTGTGGAGTCCCTGGTGCCCCACATGCTGTTGGAGAAGAGACACTCACTGTTCAATGACCAACCTCAGTTAAAACATCCATTTTTCCTGTGCTGTTTACCTACTACCTGGAAGACAGAGAACAATGTATTGCTGGCTGCCAAGGAAGACCCGCTGATGGACTGAGGCAGACCTCCTTAAGTCTTTGTGCTTCTTGGTTTACAAGACTCTGAACGAGCCCCCAAAGGTCCCACATATTTCCGTGCCCTTTCTACTCTGTGGTCTTAGTCCCTGCAGTCTTGGGAAGGTAGGGTGGCAGAGAAAACAGGGAGAACCTGCTGTGTCAGAGGGGTATAAGCAGGCTGTGGAGACCTTTGTAGCCCCGAGCCAGGCCCTCTCCTGAAGTGCTTCCTCAGAGCACTCTCCAAGGCTGAAGGACTCTAAAGGCTGCTGACCACTTCAGGGTTAATCAGACAAAACTGAGGCTGACTTAAGATTGAGGTTAAGGTCCTCGCCTCCTCTTTTCATCTCTTATAGGAAGTTTCTGGAATTTGTGAACTGGGAATATGAATAATGCACCCAACAAAAAGTGACTCTTCCCTTGAAGGACCAAAAGGACATCCTTCAGCCTAGCACCCCAGGGAAGGGCAGGGGGGGTCCCAGGGAGTTCAGATGGCCCTGGCCCCTTAGCTGCAGAAGAGCTGACTAGCTCTGGAATGATCCTCAGTTTACTTCATCCCCTTCTTTTATTGTTTAGGTCAACTGATTAGTATTTAGTGTATGTACAACTCACCCCTTGGAATGGGTAGAAGAGAGATAAAACAAAACCAAAATGCTCTTAAGAATGAAGAAGCTCCATTTCTTTGTCCTTTCTATAACCTGACCTTTAAAACAGATCACTTCTCTACAAACTCCCTTCCTGCTTCACAAAAAGTACCCTTTCTTCAGCAGTCCTGACCATACCAACCTCCTAAACTATGGAATATAAGCACACACCAAACTCCCCTCTTGGTGAATAACAGCAGACAGGGGTCCATTCTCCACCCTGCCCAATGTGAGTCCATTCACCATAACAAGGCACCTTTCCCTGGAAGAAAGCAGGCGATATGGGAGCTTTCTCCTTTTCTGGCTAGCAGGGCTTGCTGGAAGAGGGCTGGATACAGGGCTTGAGACCCTATTGCCAACAGAAAAAATCCAATCATCAAGTCCAGAGATGAGATGCATAGATGGAGCTGGGCCGGGAGGATGCTTAGAGTCTATGGTTGGTCGCACTGGAGAAACACTGTAGGAGCTCTCATGCAGGTTCTAGGGGCTGGGGGACCATCTGAGAAGAGGAGGCCCATCTTTTTCCTGAGGAGCAGGACCAAGCCAGGCTTCACCTGAGAACAGGTGGCAGAGGTGGGGCTCCACGGGCAGCTGGGGAAACATGAACCATAGATATTCAGCTCACGTACCAGACCCTAAATAGCACCTCTGAAATGAGACAGGCTCTTAACATCAGGGACTAGGGCTGAAGGAGAGCTTGGCTGGGGGTACTTGCTGCCAGGCCTGTTGACTGGAGCTGAACCCCCAGGATCCACTTGGTGGAAGGAAGGTGAGAACTACCTCCTGCTGCCCTCTCCATGTGCAGAAGCCCATTCTGACCCCAGGAAATACACCAACTCTACGCTGCACACACTCATGGACACTGTCTTCACCCCCTCGCACCTCGGTTTGTCTTGCTGGGGTATACTCTTTGAAGATGCTTATATTCTTCCGGAGCGGGGAAGTCCTCTACTGGGTGGAAGGAGTACTTGGACTCAAAATCATCTGTGAAGAAAAGAGAAGAGTATTACATCATGCCTCCCACAGACTTCTTAGGACCCTCCCTATTTACTATTCTCCTGTGGGTTCTGCTGTATGGAGAGCCTGCTCTTCCCACCAAACCAAAGTTCCCAAGACAACAAAAGCGTCAACCTGGGTGCCTCTAATGTACAGTACATCTCCAAAGATCCTTTATTTGGGGGCTGGGGAGGTGGCATGGTCAACATGGTGCTTGTGCAAGTGTAAGGACCTGAGTCTGGATCCCCAGCACCCATGTAAAAGGCTGGGCATGGTGACAGGAGCCTGTAACCGAGGGCTGTGGAGGCAGGGATCAGAGGATCACTGGGACTTGCTGGTCTGCCAGCCAGACCAATTGTGGATCTCCAGATTCATTGAGACATCTTCTCTCAGAAAATATGGTAGAGAGAAATTAAGAAAGACACCTAACGTTGACCTCTGGTCTCCATAACCACCTGGATACATACATATGCACACATACATGTACACATGTGAACATATACATGCAGAGGAAAAAACTTCATTCTTTTAAATTATGTGGGTGTGTATATGTGTGTGAGTGTTTTGTTTACATGTACGCTTGTATATCACGTGCATGCAGCACCCACAGAGGCTATGGGAGGGTTTGTACAGCCCCATATTGGTGCTGGGAACTGAGTCCTCTGAAAATGGAGCCAATACTGAGCTACCTCTCCAGCCCCTTTCTGTGCTGGATAGTTTTTGTGAGGTTTTTTTGTTTTGTTTTTTCGAGACAGGGTTTCTCTGTAGTTTTGGGGGCTGTCCTGGAACTAGATCTTGTAGACCAGGCTGGCCTCTAACTCACAGAGATCCGCCTACCTCTGCCTCCTGAGTGCTGGGATTAAAGGCGTGTGCCATGGATAGTTTTATTTTAACTTGACACAAGGTAGAGTTATCTGAAAGGAGGAAACCTTTATCGATTGATAAAGTAACTCCATAAAATCCAGCTATAGGGCATTTTCTTAATTAGCAATTAATGGGGGATGGCTCAGCCCATTGTGGGTTGTGCCATCCTGCACTGTGGTCCTGGGTTCTATAAGAAAGCAGGCTGAGCAAGCCATGGGGAGAGAGCCAGTAAGTAATACTCCTCCATATGGCCTTTGCATCAGCTCCTATCTATAGGATCTTGTCCTGTTTGAGCTCCTGTGCTGACTTCCTTCAAGCAATATGAAAGTGTAAGACAAATAAACCCTTTCTTACCCAACTTGTTTTTCGGTCATGGTGTTTCATCACAGTAATAGAAACCCAAATTAAGACAACTTACTATTATTATTATTTTTAAGACAAGGTTTCTCTGTATAGCCCTGGGTATTGTAGAACTCACTCTGACCTAAAACTCAAAGATATCTGCCTGCCTCTGTTTCCCAAGTGCATGGATTAAAGGCGTGTGACACCACTGCCAGGCTATTGTTGGTTTTTTGTTTGTCTGTTTGAGACAGGGTCTCACTATAGCCTTCACTAACCTCGAACTCTGAGACCAGGATGGTCTCAGACAGAGAGAGATTTGCTTGTCTCTGTCTCCGGAGTTCTGGATCAATGTGTGTGTCCACAACCAGAACCAGTATCCACCCTTTTAAAGTTCCCAATGTAAGAGTCCCAGGCTGACTCTTTACATCTTTCCACCAAAATTCAGACACTATGGGAAAGGAACACATCTGTGTGTGCAAGCAGAAAGAAGTATTGCTTTGCTCCAGAAACAAGGTGGGTTTAAAAGACTGTTTCTATGGGAAACGAGTTGAACTAAATTTACAAGGTGGTAGCCATTAACCTCAAAGGGGGCATGCGTCTCTAGCTAGTGAGAGGTTTTTTTTTTTTTTTTTTTTTTTTGGGTTTTTCCATACAGGGTTTCTCTGTATTGTTTTGGAGGCTGTCCTGGCACTCGCTCTGTAGACCAGGCTGACCTCGAACTCGCAAAGATCCGCCTGCCTCTGCTCCCGAGTGCTGGGATTAAAGGAGTGTGCCACCACCCAGTGCTAGTGACAGTTTTAACCAGAAAATATTCTTTCAGCCTCGGTTACCTTACATTGTTCTACAACACAGTTCAGCCAGCGATGTCCTGCTCCAGTACTTCCTACGACCACTTCATAAGATTCAAAAGTCTCATGAGTATGTCATGATCACACTTCAAGAGTTCCTTTTTCTATTCAAAGTTTTCTCTCTTGTTTAGATAGGGTCTTGCTATGTATTTCAGACTGGTTTTGAATTTAAGATTCTCCTGCATCAGCTAAACCATGTGCTGGGGATACAGACACATGCCACCATACCCCACTAGATCCAAAGGTTTCTGCAATAAGAATGTATGTTCAAAGCAAAACCCCGGTGCATCTGTTAAGAACAGGTTGGAGCTGGGCGTTGGGGGCGCACGCCTTTAATCCCAGCACTTGGGAGGCAGAGGCTGGTGATCTCTATGTGTTCAAGGCCAGCCTGGTCTACAGAGTGAATTTTAGGACAGCCAGGGCTGCTACACAGTGAAATCTTTTCTTGAAACAAACGAATCACTGACTGCTTACCCAAGAAGGAACGAACAGTGGTGATGGAGTCTCTATGGCCATTCCTCAAAGGGGGTGGTGGAGGAGGGGGTGGCCCAGCTGGTGTCCTTGAGGGTGGAGGTGGGGGCTTTCCTCTGCTCGGTGGTTCTGACCCATGCATTCGGTAAGGTGGTGGCGGAGGGGGAGCGTCCCTGGCACCATTTCGGACCATGGGTGGTGGGGGTGGAGGAGCTGCAATTAAAATCCAAAGCAGTTAGGCTTGGGCTAGAGCTGCAAAGGAGAGAAGGGTTTGAGAGACACAAGCTAAGAAACCAGCCTGGGGGAAGCTAGTGAGGGAGCAAATGTGAGAAATGATACAGATGTACAGAAATGTTGTGATGAAACTCATTTTATACACTGACTATTAAAAAAAATTCATAGAATGCCAGGCAGTGGTGACAGACGCCTTTACAGCACTCAGGAGGTAGAGGCAGGTGGATCTCTGAGTTCAAGGCCATTCTGGTCTACAAAGAGTTCCAGCACAGCCAGAGCTACACAGAGAAACCTGTCTCGAAAAACAAAACAAAACAAACAAAATCCTAGAAAATAAGGAGAGAATCAGACTCTCCTGTGGAGACAGGTTAAAGTCCTTCCTACCTTTCCTACACAGAGCTGCTGCTGCTCTTCCCAGCCCCCATTTGCTTGTTTATTTAGTTTTTGTCTGTTGGGTGTGGTTTTTTGAGACAGGGTTTCTCTGTATTGTTTTGGAGGCTGTCCTGGAACTCGATCTGTAGACCAGGCTGGCCTCGAACTCACAGAGATCCACCTGCCTCTGCCTCCCAGGTGCTGGGATTAAAGGCATGCGCCACCAACGCCTGGCCCGGGTGTGGTTTTTTTTTCTTTCTTTCTTTCTTTTTTTTAAATGATACACATCTATTCATTTATTTGGTAACAAAACAGGGTTTCTCTGTGTAGCTCTGGCTATCCTGGAACTCATTCTGTAGACCAGCTAGTCCTGAACTTGCTGCTTCCTGCTCAGCCTCCATAGAAACAAATATGCATTATCATATAATATTGTCACAATGTGATTTAACAGAAATAAGCCCATGATAAAACAAGTTCATCAGAAAAAAACAAAAAACCCTCAAGACTCAGAGACATTTGCTCAATGTTACACAACAAATACAGCCACACTCAGGACTGCTGCTGTAGTTACTGAGAAGAGCAGCAGGTTGAGGCCTCTCCTTGGCTCATGTTGCTCATGGCTACTGGAGAGAATAAACTCATAACATGAAAAGCAGATAATCTGCAGATTCTTGAACTACTCATCTCAACCACGTATCAGTTTTGTTTCCTCTGCTTTTATTACAGAACGGGATTAGAACGATATGGGACTGTTCACATTAAGAGTCCTTTATGGTGGGCTGGAGCGATGGCTCAGTGGCAAAGAGCACTGGCTGCTCTTCCAAAGGAACTGGGTTCAATTCCCAGCACCCAATGTGGCAGTTCACACCTGTCTGTAATGCCAATCTAAGGAATCTGACACCCTCACACAGACATACATGCAGGCAAAACACCAACACACACACACACACACACACACAAAGATGTGACTTTAAAAAAGACTTTTAAAATCTCCAAGTTAAAAACTTTTATTTTTTAAGATTTACTTATGTGTATTCATGTTTGCCTGCATGTGTGTATGAACCATATTCGTGCCTAGTGCCAGCAGATATCAGAAAAGAGTGCTCTTCAGTTTCCCCTGGGACTGGGTACGGGGAACTGAACCTGGATCCTCTGAAGAGCGGCGAGCACTCAACCACTGAGCCATCTCTCTAGCTGTATCCCCACCTGTCCAATGCAATTTTTTTCTTTAAACCTGAACTTTGTAGAACCCTGAGATACCTTATGGCTGTAGGCAGGGAAATACCATGTCATCAGTGTTACCGGTTGTGGTCTGGGGTGCCCTGTGAAAGACTGCTGCTGAGTGTAAATCCACATGCAACATAACCAAGCAGCAGAGCATGGGGATGGGCTCTTTGCTTCTTTTTTTTTTTTTTTCTTTTTTGGTTTTTTACGAGACAGGGTTTCTCTGTATTGTTTTGGAGGCTATCGGTCCAGCCCGGCCTCGAACTCACTGAGATCCACCTGCCTCTGCCTCCCGAGTGCTGGGATTAAAGGCGTGCGCCACCAACGCCCAGCGCTCTTTGCTTCTTTATCTGTATTCATTTTCATTTATGCATGTGTGGGTGCCCGCACATCTGTATGTGTGCACAGGTGGCCATGGAGGCCACAACAGATCCCTTGGAACTGGAGTTATAGGAGGAGGTTGTGAGTTGCTGTGATATGGGTGCTGGAAGCTAAGCACAGGTCCTCAGGAAAAGCAACAAGTGCTCTGGCATGCATTCTATTTGCATACAGACACACTCAACTAGGCTTCACCAAGGCTCCTACATTGCTTTCTTAAATGTTCTTTTCTCATTTCAGCCACACACAGCCTCCCTATGATGCCCAGGCTGGACTCAAACTCCTGTGGCTCAAGCCAGCCTCCAACACAGCTGGCACCCATTCCTCAATTCTTGAACCTATCCCAACTTACTTCCTCTTCCGCCTACCATTTCTCCACCAATGCTGGACAGAAGGGTCCGATGCTCAGACAATGTCGGTTTTGTGTCCCACTGACCTTTCTGCAGCACTGCACACAGAGGACCACTTCCTTTATCTTGGAGTTTTTCTATCACTCTAACAAGCTCATGTGGTTTTTGTTTTGTTTTTTAAATTTTCATTATTTTATGTGCATGGGTATTTGTGCCTGATGCCCTTGGAGACCAGAAGAGAGCATCAGATCTCTTGATACTGACATTACAGACAGTTGTGAGTCAATGTGTGGGTGCTGGGAGACCAACCCGGGACCTCTGGAAGAGCAGTTAGTACTCTCAACCATCATCTCTCCAGCCACCAACCCGGGACCTCTGGAAGAGCAGTTAGTACTCTTAACCATCGAGCCATCATCTCTCCAGCCACCAAGCATGTGGTCCTCTTGGGCTGTTGTTGTTTACCTGCTTTTTGGTTTTTCGACACAGGGTTTCCCTAGCTGTCCTGGACTCACTTTGTAGACCAGGTTGGCCTCAAAGTCTCAGAGATCCACCTGCCTCTGCCTCCCAAGTGCTGAGATGAAAGGCGTGCCACACTATGCCTGGCTAGCATGTGTTTTTTGTTTGTTTTTAGTTAAAACTCATTTAGAACCAGGTATGCAAGTGCACACCTTTGATCCTGGCATTCCAGGTGCACAGGAAGATGGATCTCTATGAATTCAAGGCCAGTCTGGTCTACGTAGCAAGTTCCAGACCAGCCAAGGATATATCTAGAGACCTTGTCTCAAAAACCAAACGATCACTGGGTGTAGGATTAGTTCAGCTTCAAGTCTTCCCAAAGTCCTAACCATCCTCCCAGGGAGACCTAGCTTTCCCACTTTCACTCCTGTCACCCCCACCCCCCGACTCGTTCTAGTTCTTTACAATGACTTCCCTGCCGTCCTGTGTTAGGAGTATTCCTACTTCAGATCTTCACACTGTCACCATAGTCTTTTCTCACGCTAACCTCTCCCCCAATTCAAAACACCATCATCCTCTGCCTCCTGTATATTCGTCCCTGGCTGGTATTTCTTTAAACATACTGTATACCACTACTGATATATATGCACTAGGCTGTCCACAACAAGTTTTATATCTGTTCCCTAACAATTACTAATATATAAAAAAGGCACCCAATAAGCTGGGTGAATACATGAATTTGTATTCTAATCACTGAAGAGATAGATGCTCTTAGAAAAAAAAAAGCTAAACACTTACCTGCTCCCCTACTAGGAGGGTCTCGGGCTGGGGGAGGTGGCCTGTTACTCAACAAAAAGGGGGAGGCTGAGGTGGGTGGAGGAGGTGCAAGGCCTCTGACAGGCCCTGGTGTCTTCCTATGCAAAGAATTGTGTCTTTGTGGCAGCTCAGGGGCTGACTCATTAGTGGGGCTTGAGGGCCCATTAGGGACTCCAGGCGGCTGGCGGTAAGGCGGTGGGGGAGGAGCCAGAGATTGGCCACTTGGTCCCGATCTGATATTCACAGGAGAAGGTGGTGGTTTTACAGGAGGTGGAGCAGGATGTCCTTCTCGACTGGGGTGTAGCCTTTGTCCAGGTGTTGGAGGCAAGGGTTTCTCCCTGTTGTAGGCCTGGGCTTTGCTGTTGTGTAGAGGCAGAGGAGTAGGGGGCGCGTTAGCACGCCGCCCTGGAGGTGGTGGGGGAGGAGCAGAGGAGCTGTGTTTCATGCCTGTACCGCTAGTGGTATTGGGTCGAGAGAGGTCCGGTAAAGAGGGTCTCTGCATCCGGGGCAGTTCTGGGAGGGAGGCTCGGCTGCTGTCGCTATCATCTTGAGGACGCCCACTGGCTGTAGAAACTGGAGGCCTTGGAGCAGCAGCTCGAGAACTGGGGACTTGCAGGGCTGGCTTACCAGCTAAAGTCTCTACAAACACACCAGACAACACTGTGTTAACAGTTAAGTGTGTACTGGTCAGGTCTCTGCTCAACCCGGCCTCCTCAGTGCACCCTGCACAACAGCTGAGAAAGTCCGGGCAGTTCCTGGGTTTGTTTGCCTTCCTGTGGCCCTGGGATCAAGCATGCAAAGCACTTGCTCTACTACTGAGCTACATTGCCAGGCTTAGTTCTGAGTTTTCATCAGGTTTCTAGACTCAGGGCCTGTTGACATAAGCTGGACACATTTGAACTGAATTATGTTTATTTATTTTACTTTTTTTGGGGGGTGCCTACGTAGCCCTGGCTGTCCTGGAACTCCTTTGTAGAGGAGTGCGCTTGGGACTGAACTCAGGTCTTCACATACACTAGCAAGCCTTCAATTCACTGAGCTATAACCCAGCACTTAAAATCTTTTTTGTTTCTTTAAGGCAGGCTCTCATTCTTGTGGTTCAGTCTGGCTTCAAACTTGTGATTTTCCTGCCTCAGCCCTGCAAGTGGGTCAGCACTCACGAGCTACTACAGCACTTACATTTTCTTTGCCTAAGCTAAACACATTTTTATTTACCCTCAGCTTTGCAACTATTCTTGATTCTCCTTTCTCCCACCCTCAACCCCAGTTTCCAACCTAAGACAGCATACTTGAAGCAAGTGAAAAAAAGCAGACACGGTTGGGAGATACCTGAAGCATCCTTGGCTCCCACAGGCCGCAGCTTCGGCACTCCTCCTTGAAAGAGACCTCCCTTGGGCTGCAAAGCAGCAGCTCCAGGGCCATAGCCACCACCACTCCCTTTGGGCTCTGGAAGGCATAAGGAAGGTTTTCATTTCCCATGCTCTGAGCTGCTGACCAAGTCAAACCTGAGAAATGATTCCTCTCTAATTACAAGTTTGCTTTTGCCTTTCTATCAAGAAGCGGCAGCAACACTACCACCAAAACAAATCCAAGAACCTAGGCCTTGCAGCTGAACACCTTCGTGCAAAGATTATTACAAAAACCAAGCAAATTAAAGGGACAAAGGGCAGGAGGAGCCATTTTAATTTATTGAAATATATATGTTTGACAGCGTTCTCTGGGCTCTCTTCCCCATAAGGCTAGTGGCTCAGGGGGAGGAATGTGAACAAACTTTCCTGAGACCTACAAGAATGGGCACATACAGCAACAATAGAGCCATCCTTGATTTCAGACACTTCTAGGAATATGGTGGTCTCCTGAGAGAATAGCCAAACGTGTGCCCCGAAAAACACTACCAGCAGCAAGGGAGGAATTATAACCCTGGAAAGAGTTAGGGAGAACCTTTGTGACCTTCAACTCCACAGCGGGAAGGAAAGTCAAGATATCCAGGACACATTCAAGACACTATAAGAAACTGGATGGTCCAGAGGTCTTCTAATCCTGGACCCTGACTCTACCCTAGGACAAAAGCTTATACTCACTCTCAATGACAGGAGCACTCCGATCATTAATGTTGGTCACCTTCTTCAGTTTGGTCCCTTTGCAAATGTCTTGTAAGAGAGCCCCTCGGTTCCGCTGCTCATCTCTACTGAGTTTGGGCTGTTCTGTGTTTGCCTGGAGGAAGAAGGAAATGTGTAAGTCTACCCCAAAGAGTTCCTTTCATCACAAGCTTGGAATAAATGACTTAAGTCAAGGGATCCATAAGGTGCCTCAGCACACATTCAAATATATGTGCCAAGTGCACCACCATTCTTTGATGTCCCCGCTTCCTTCTATGAAGGACATAGAATGCCCTCCTAGTCGCAAGCTTCTGAGAGGAGGGCAAGACTAACCGTGAATTTGTGTCTTGGACATACTCACATGGCACCATCAGCAGCACAAGGTTTTACTGGGCACCTACTATGCCTCAGGCATTGTGCTAAGTATTACTTAGATTACCTCATTTAAAACCTGAAACACTCCTACAGAAAGGTATGATTATCATTATCCACATTTGAAAAGTGTGGATCAGATACTGAACAGTTTCTGATGGTCATGCAATTAGTAATTGGTCAAACAAGAATGCACACCCCAACGCTGACTCTGCAGAATCTTATCCCAGTGTAACCTGCTACCTTACTATTTCTTTGTCTTCTACAATGTTATACAGTAGACCTTGATAGTCCTACTCCAAAACTGAGGAAATAACATTCTAGAAAATTAAGGGCACATGACTAGCAGACACTGGAACATTTTTTTTGTGTGTTTGTTTTGTTTTTTGAGACAGGGTTTGTCTGTGGCTTTGGAGCCTGTCCTGGAACTCACTCTGTAGACCAGGCTGGTCTTGAAGTCAGAGATCCACCTGCCTCTGCTTCCTGAGTGCTGGGATTAAAGTTATGCTTGGAGTTGGAAAGATGGCTCAGTGGGCCGGGTGGTGGTGGCCCATGCCCTTAATCCCAGCACTCGAGAGGCAGAGGCAGGCGGATCTCTGTGAGTACTAGACCAGCCTGATCTACAAGAGCTAGTTCCAGGACAACCTCCAAAGCTACAGAAAAACCCTGTCTCGAAAAACGGAATAAAAAAAAAAAAAAAAAAAGATGGCTCAGTGGTGAAAAGTGGCCACTGCTCTTGCAGAGGAATCCCAGCACCCACATGCAGCTAACAACTGTCTATAATTCCAGTTCCGGGGGAATCCAAAGCCTCAGACGTCTGCAGGCAATTGCACTCATGTGCACATACCCAAACATAAACACATAATTAAAAAATTTAAAAGTCCTTTTAAAACAGACTTATTTAAGCTGGGCGTTGATGGCACATGCCTTTATTCCCAGCACTCAGGAGGCAGAGGCAGGTGGATCTCTGTGAGTTCGAGGCCAGCCTGGTCTACAGAGCGAGTTCCAGGACAGTCTCCAAGACAACACAGAGAAACCCTGTCTCAAAAAACCAAAAAAAAAAAAGACTTTATTTTTATTTAATGTATATGAGTGTTTTACCTTTATATACGTGCATTACTTGTATATCTGGCACTCAAGGAGGTAAAAACGGGTATCAGATCCCTTGAAACTAGGGTTTTAAGTGGTTAGGAGTCACCATGTAGTTGCTAGAAACTGAATCCAGGTCCTCTGCAAGAGCAGCAAAGTGTTGCTCTTAACTTCTGAGTCCTCTGCTTGTTTCTGCCTCTCCAGTGGTGGAATTAAAGGTATGCCCCACCACACCCTACTTTTTTTCTTTCTTGATAGAGTATAAAACATGACAGACTTGGTTTTAAAATGGTCTGGAGGGGCTGGAGAGATGGTTCAATGGTTAAGAGCACTGACTGCTCTCCCAGAGGATCTGGGTTCCATTCCCAGCACCCACATGGCAGCTCACAACTGTGTGTAACTCCAGTTCTAGGGGACCCCACACACATGGCAAAACACCAGTGCACATAAAATAAAAATAAATTAATAAAGTGAACTGGAGCTGGAAAAAGAGCACTTGCTGCAGTTCCAGAGGACCCGGGTTCAATCTTTGCCCCCACATGGCAGTTCATTGTCTACAATTCCAGTTCTAAGGGATCTGATAGTTCTTCTGGCCTCTGAGGAACAGGAACTCACAGGGTACACAGATACATGCAAGCAAAACACCCATACACATAAAATAAAACAGTAACAAAAAGTTAATGAACTGACTGGGAGTAGGAGAGGAAATGAAATAGCAGCAGGAAACTACCACCTCAAATCCTCAGCCCATCGCTCAAGGATATTAGAGAAATGAGACTAACCTATTTGTAGGACAGGTCACTTAGGTAGAAACACTAGCTCCATGTATCCAAATCTTCATTTGGAATGAAGCAGAACAGGGAACAAAACATGTCGGTATGGTCCTCTGAGGACCTCTCAGAAGTTCAAACTAACTGAGGCACAGGCTTCTGTGTTCTCTGTCTGCTTCACTGCCTGCAGTTAAGTCTGCCTCCTAAATATCTGCAAGAATCCAGGGTGCAGCTGGGCAGCTGCTCAGGCATACAATCAGAAGGCAGGCAGAAGGCAGAAAAAGAAGGATCACAGCCGGTGGTGGCGGCTCACGCCTTTTTAATCCCGGCACTCAGGAGGCAGAGGCAGGCGGATCTCTGTGAGTTCAAGACCAGCCTGATCTACAAGAGCTAGTTCTAGGACAGCCCCCAAAGCCACAGAGAAACCCTGTCTTGAAAAACCAAAAAAAAAAAAAAAAAAAAAAAAAAGGATCACACTGCAAGTTAGAGGTCAGTCTGATCTACATAGGAAGCTTCCAGCTAGTCACACAGCGAGACCCTGTCCTCAAAATGCTAAAGTTCAAATATATATTAAAACTATAGATGGCATTTAAAACAATTAGTGGGCATGGTTATCTCATATCTGTAATCCCAGCACTTGGGAGAATGAGGCAAGAGAACCTGAAGTTTAAGGCCAGCCTGGACCACAGAGCAAGATCCCGCTACAAACAAAAACAAACAAAACCACAAGAGGGGTGGGTGTTGGAGAGCTGGCTCAGTGGTTAAGAGCATTTGCTGCTCTTTCAGACGACCCAGGTTCAGTTCCCAGCACCACGTCTGGCCAGACAGCAGCTTCTAACTCTAGTTCTAGAGGATCTTGAAGCCCTCTCCTGCCTTCTGGGGTACCAGGCATGATGTGCTGTACATGCACACATGCAGGCATACATGTACGTAAATATAAGAGATTAAAAATGGAACTACAGAAATTTTAAAGGATTGAAAAGAAAAAAAAAACAGTATGAGAAGTCTACCAATTTACTTAAAGGTTTGAAGATAGCCTAGCAAGATTACCTACCTGATTAAAAGTGGGAGGTGGGGGAGGACCAGGAGGGGGTGGGGGAGGAGGAGGAATTGGCATCCTTGCCCGCTCCCAGTTGGCACTGTTCTCTCTCCGTCTTTATTTGTAGCTTTAGGTCATTCATACACCTGTAAACAAAACCAAAGTCAAAAGAACGGCTCTGTAATTAGAGGCTCAGCATGCCCAGGTGGTCTAGAGGATTGGACAAGGACCTGAGACCATGAGCACTCCATCCCCTACATAAACACTCTCTGTGAAGCACCAACCTACAGTCTCCTTTTGTACATTATTCTTTGTTTTGCAGAAGTGGGAATCAGACCCAGGGCCTCAAATGGGCTAAGCACAGGCTTCCCCACTGATCTCTGCTCCCAAACCAACTAAAGACAAACAACAAAAAAGTCTTCATATTTTAGAAGTTCTAGGTTCACAGCAGAAGTGAACAGGTACCAAACGTTTCCATGCTTGCATTGCGCCCTACTGTGTGACTGCTGGGTCATGCATGCATCTCGCCCACCCTACTGTGTGACTGCTGGGCCATGCTCTAAGGGTGTGTTTGACTCTTTAAGAAGCTGCCAAACTTCTTCAAAAGTGGCTCTACCCATCTTGGATTTGCCCCAGCAATGAAGAACTGCTGTTGCTCCCATCTCTGCTGCACTCCATGATGTCAGTTTGGAGTCTGGTGACTCTAACTTTGTTTAATTTGCATTTCCCACAGGACCTCATGCTGATTGTGTTCTCCTTGTCACTTGTGTATCTTCTTGGCTGAGATGTCTGTTTAGGTCTTTGGACTTTGGGGGCAATGGTACTAGAACTTGGTAGTATGGTAAGCTCACATTTTACCAAGGAACCATTCACAATTCTAGCCTTCCTTTTCTTTTTATTTTTTTCAATTAGACTTTTCATTCTATTGTTAGATTCAAGAACACTATCTCTAGTGAAACATTTTCTTCCAGCTTGTGGCCTGCTTTCTCATTCTCTTAATTTAATTTGCAGCATTTTAAGAATATAAAATCATTCTGCTTGTTAGGCATTCAAAAACAAGCTGTAGACCAGATTTGACTCATAGGCCAGAGTTCACCTGTACCTAGCAATAGTCACACCCATGGGACTTGATTAGAGAATAAATACCACATGAGAAATTGCCTACTGACTTGGTCCCACAACATCTAGCATTTGAAGCCTTGTGGCTATCTGCACATTGCAATTTGCTTCATGTCAGACATGAAATGAGGGAACTGACTGACAGAGGACACTAACCCAAACAAAGATATAACCAGAGCTCAAGAACAGGAAGTCCTCCAAAGCTTGGTTCCAAGAAAATCTCCTTTCTTGAGCTCTAAAAATGGAAGCCAAATCAGCACAGGCACCCTGAATGCAAACTCACAGACAGAAAGATATAAAGTAAAGGGCTGTAGAGATGGCTCAGCAGTTAGTTAAGAGCACTGACTGCCTTTGCAGCTTCCCCACTAGGCTGCTCACAACAGCCTGGAACTCCAGTTCCAGGGAATTCAATGCCCTCTTCTGGCCTCCACAGGCACCCACACACATGTGGTCCACAGATATACAGAACAAAAGTAAAAATAAATCTTAAAAAAAAAATGAATCGCCGGTTGTTGGTGGCACACACCTTTAACCCAGCACTCGGGAGGCAGAGGCAGGTGGATCTCTGTGAGTTTGAGACCAGCCTGGTCTACAGAGCTAGTTCCAGGACAGCCTCCAAAGCCACAGAGAAACCCTGTCTCAAAAAACAAAAACAAAAACAAAAACAAAACAAAACAGAATCAAAATAAGGTCAATTAGTCAATGTGCAGAGGAACAGCCTTTAAACAAAGCAACTAATGTGATCAGGGTGCAAGGAGATTCTCAGTAGCTCACAGTACAGATGGGAGACTATGTGTACCAAGTCAAGTTAGCATGGCAAGTCACAGGAAGGCCTAGTTTGAACTCCTTACAGGGACATCCATATCCACTGTGAGTAAGAACTAAGTTTAAATAGTCTTTCAATGTCCTGGAATGAAGAAAAGGAGATAGGAGGTATCCAAAGACCAGGAACAGCTGCAAGAGATTAGAACTGATCAGAAACTTGACTGGAAATCTCCAACCCCGACTCCTGCCTGTGTGATACCCAACAGAGCTATCTGCTTCCAAGAGAAAGATCTGAACAGTACCTGGATGGGTAGTTCTCATAGAGGATGACGTCTACACTCCTTCAAAACCAAGCCGTGGAGGTGGTGTGATGGCTCAAAGGTAAGGGCATTTGCCTCCACACTTAATGGTCTGAGTTTAATCCTTAGGGCCAACGAAGTTAAAAAAAAAAAAAAAAAAGGGCTACAACAAGTTGTCCTCCGACTTCCACACACATCCCAGCAGGGTGCTGAGGAGATAGCTCAGCTGGTAATGTGCTCCAACCTCAATCCCCAGAAACAACATTTAAAAAGCTATGTGTGCATTTAGTCAGTCAGTGGTGGCACACACTGGCAACATTCTTTTTTTTTTTTTTTTTTTTTTTTTTTGGTTTTTCGAGACAGGGTTTCTCTGTGGCTTTGGAGGCTGTCCTGGAACTCGCTTGGTAGTCCAGGCTGGTCTGGAACTCACAGAGATCCGCCTGCCTCTGCCTCCCGAGTGCACTGGCAACATTCTTAAGAAAGGACATTCAAGGCTGTCCTTCCACGAGTACAAAAACACTTATGCACGCACATGGACACATACACACATTAGTTAGCTCCCCTCCTAGGGAAAACCATGCCATTTCTGGTTTCAAAGTTGAGTGTGGCAGTCTCCTTTTACTAGAGATCTAACCCTCTAGTAATCTTTTTTTTTTTTAATCAAAATATGCTAGGAGGAGCAATTCGAGGTGCAAAGTCCAATACTTTCAGCCCAGCTACTTGAGAAGCTGAGGTAGGAAAATCACCTAAACCCAGGTAGTCAAGAACAACCTGGGCAAACAAGACCCCATCTCATTCAAAGCCTCCAAACGCTCAGTTACTCAAAGTATTAAATCCTTGTAAGTAGAAACCTTATAGCCAAGGGAATAAACTTAAAAGAAATTTACGAGGTCATCCTCCAAACCAATAGCCAACAGAATGCCAAAGAAGTCTGAATAAAGCAACAGTTTCCCACTCAGCCAATCAGGAGCACAGGCATTTTACTAATCCCACAGACACAACATAATCTCTAACCTTAAGGACCATGGACACTTGGGCACTACTTGGAAGCATTCTAGGGTTAAAAGTCGCCACATGGAATGTGCCTGCCTGTCTATCTGCCCTTTGATATAGCTCCTAAAAGACAATCAAAGTCTGATAGAGTCAGGTGTGCCTTTAAGCTCAGCACTTAGAGTCAGATGGATCTCTAAGTTTGAGACCAGCCTGCTCTGATTAGCAAATTCAGGCCAGACAGAGCTGTATAGTGAAACCATGTCTCAAAAACAAACCAACTACACACAAAAAACCAACAACAAAATAAACCAAAAGAAGAACAACAAAACAGGGAAATCAGGAGTTCCTTAGAAAATTCAGTTCAGTCAAATGTCTGGTAAAATAGATTTGTATCACATGCAGAGATTGAGTTAAAATTTCAACGTGAATCCTAGCACTCAAGAGGCAGAGGCAAGCAGATCTCTCAAGTCCAAGGCCAGACTGATTTACAGAACAAGTTCCAGGACAGCCAGGGCTACCCACAAAACCTGGTCTTGAAAAAAAAAAATCTCAGCCGGGCAGTGGTGGCGCACGCCTTTAATCCTAGCACTCAGGATTTGGTTTTACGAGACAGGGTTTCTCTGTATTGTTTTGGAGGCTGTCGGTCCAGCCCGGCCTTGAACTCACAGAGATCCGCCTACCTCTGCCTCCCGAGTGCTGGGATTAAAGGCGTGCGCCACCACCACCCGGCAACTATATATATATTTTTTTTTTAAATCACATAAATTTAACTGTGTAGCAAACCTGATTGGCCCAGAAAAGTTAAAATCAAATACGAATAAATATTAAACTAAAAGCCTTCAGTCATCTAAAACAATGTATGGGCAGTTTTGTTTTCCATTTGTTTCTTTGTTTAAAACAAAATTCTAGCCAGGAGTGTTGGTGCATACCTTTAATCTCAGCACTCAGAAACAGAGACACACTTCTCTGAGTTACAGGCCAGCCAGTGCTACCACAAGAAATGATAGGTGGATGGATGGGCGAGCAAAGTCTCAAATAGCTGGGGCTGACTCTGAACTCTATGTAGCCAAGGATGATCCTGAATTCTCTTTTTGTTTATTTGTTTTTGTTTTGTTTGAGTCAGCATTTCTCTGTAGTTTTGGAGCCTGGGACTCACTCTGTGGCCTCGAACTCACAGAAATCCACTTTCCATCTCACCAGAGACACTAGCACAGCCCTGAATTCTAACAGTAAATAATAGAATAGTTCAATTTTCATAATTAATATTTCCTTTCCATCCACACCTCCCAGCAACCAGGGTGCTTAGAGATATTGGCAAGAAAAATGGAGTCAGACAGCTAAAATGCATTACCATCAGCCTGCTTTAATACTAGGAAAGGTCAAGATTTAGGATACTGACTGATTTCACTCCTTTATTGAGTTACCTGGATACATTCCAGAGTACAGGGGAAGCACTCTGGGAAGAAAGGAGTTAATCAGATAAAAGACACAAATTCTAAAAATCCAGATGAAAAGACCAAAGCTAGACAGACTGAGGAAAAGCCCATGGAGTTTGCCCTGGAGATGTAAGAGGGCACCGATGTTTACAGAGAACTCTTCTAAAGCAGGGTTTCTGAGCTTACCTGTAATAAGTCACACTTAGGATATCTGTTTCAGAAACAAACTCAAGCCAGGTGGATCTAAGTAAAGGGTCAACCTGGTCTACAGAGTGAGTTCCAGGACAGCCAGGGCTCACAGAGACACCCTGTCTTGAACAACCAAATATATAAATATATTTACTATCGTGTGTGTGCATGCTGTGTCTGTGGGTGCAGGTGTGCCATGGTGTGCATGGTCAGTCAGGTGACAACTCTGTGATGTCAGTTCTCTTCGTTCCCTTTATGTGAGTTCTAGGGACTGAAATATCAGCAAGGGTTTTTTTGGGGTTTTGGGTTTGGTTTTGGTTTTTTTGTACGTGCCCCACCACTATGAAACTCACTATACACACCAGAATGACCTCAAACTCACAGAAATCCATCTGCCTCTGCTTCCTGAGTGCTGGGATTAAAGGCCTGAGTCAGCAAACCTAGCAATAAATACATTTCAAAAAATTATGAAAAGGCCTAAAGGGGCTGAAGAGATAGATGGCTCAGTGATTAAGAGTGCTTGTTTGTTCTTGCAGAGGACCCGAGTTCAACTTCCAGCACCCATATGGTGGTTCAAAACCATCCATAACTGGAGTTCCAGGGGATCTGATACCCTCTTCTGACCTCTAAGGGCATCAGACACCCATGTGGTACACAGACACATGTAAAAGCAAAACACCCATACACATAAATAAACCTAAAAAAAGGGAGGGAAGGGGAGTGGAAAGGAGGAGAAAGGAAGGCAAGGAGGGAGAGAGGGAAGGAGGGGAGTAAAATAAAAAGGGCTGAAGAGATAGCTCAAGAAAGAAAGATGGAAAGAGAATGGAAAGGAAGGGGACAGGTATAAACAAAACTACCTCATAAGAATAATAGCCCCAAATCCCAGCACTCAGGAGGCAGATCTCTGAGTTTGAGGCCAGCCTGGTCTACAGAGCGAGCTCCAGGACATCCAGGGCTACACAAGGAAAGTCAATGTTGAATCTGTTATCAAAGCAAATAAATAGAGTAGAAAATTTTACCCCCTGCCAAACACTGTAAGAGCCGGCAAAGTGGCTCAGCAGGTGAAAGGTGCTTGCCCCTCAAACCCACCAACCTAAACTGGTACCTGGAACCCAAGTAAAGGAGGAAGATAAAAACCTCTCCATAGGCCGGGCGGTGGTGGCACACGCCTTTAATCCTAGCACTCGGGAGGCAGAGGCAGGCGGATCTCTGTGAGTTCGAGGCTGGGCTGGACCGATAGCCTCCAAAACAATACAGAGAAACCCTGTCTCGAAAAACCAAAAAAAAAAAAAAACCTCTCCATAAAGACATCCTCTGACTCCTACACACACACCACAGCATATCACCTGCACATGCTCACCAAGATAAAGAAAGACTAAAAGGACATTAGCACTGTGTCTTGCTTGAAACTCTAATGGAACCAGGCTGTCCATGGTGACCTGGATCTGTGCCATAGTCTGGGTGTAACCACAGGGTGATCAGTGACCTCAGCACTTACTCTATCAAAGGTCAGATATATGAGCCACCTCCAGGACACCAAAAGAAATCATGACCAAACCCACTGTAGTGACACACAGCCATAGTCCAAACTATTCAGACTATTCAGGAGGCTGAAGCAGGAAATGGCTTGAGCCTAAAATTTGGAGCCAGCAAAGACACAGCAAGACTTATGTCTTATAATGTTTGTTTGCTTTTGTTTTTTGAGACAGGGTTTCTCTGTGTAGCCCTAGCTGTCCAGGGACTCACTCTGTAGAACATGCCGGCCTCAAACTCACAGAGATCTACATGCTCTACATGCTCCAGAGTGCTGGGATTAAATGTGTGTGCCACCACAGTCTAATGCCAATTGGATTTTGTTTAATACTAACATTACACTGAAAACAAGACCCAGAAGTCCAGGCCAGCCAAAACACAGGGGGAAAAAATCTATTACAAAAAGAAAGGCAAACACCCAGTCACTGATGGCAAAATAGGCCACTCTTGCTATGAACTAGCCATGCCTCTTATAACTAGCTTCCCATCTTTATCAGAGCATCCTGCATGCACACACCCCAAACATAAAGCAGAAAAGCACATACAGAGAAAGGAAGAAAACCTGATGACGGACTCTAAGAAGTCCTGAAAGACTTAAGCAGATGCTTCATAAAACGCTGGTCACACTTCACACACAGAGAAAGGTGCCATGCCTCATTTCAAACAGAATGTATTAAGTCCCAACTCACCACAGAATCTAATAACAGCTCCAGCACCATGACTTTCCTTGTTGAAGTCTCTTCTCTCACATTCTAATACCCTTGAGCCACCAGAAATGCAGATGCTTCACGCTGAAATGCTAGAAAAACTGGCACATTGTCATTCCTTGATCACCAGCGATAGGCTGCTAAATCAAGACTCTTCTTGAAGTTATGAAAGCAGGGCTAGCTGCTCCAATTACATAAGAAAAGTGCTCAATCAAACAGGACCATCTGGGCTTTGAATGCTGTGATTTCTGAACAAAAGTCAGCACACTTGCAGATACAAATGCTCTTCCACTGTTAGAACAGTCCCGGATAAGAACGCTTTCATACATCCCCAGGTCATGACAGCCATCCCCTCAGGGGACTCATTCACTTGCATGTCCAGCAAGACTTATGTGTCCTGTGCAGAAATACAACCCAGATGACCAGATGACAGAACACTATTCACAGCAGTTCATAGGAACATCTGTATTCTCTTCTTGGCCCCAGGAAGACTCCCAAAAGCTGTCAAAACTCCCTACAAGTACAGACCTTTTGTCTCCTCAGTAGCAAATTAAAAATCCCATCGTCCCCCACAATCTAAGGACCATACCCCAGTAATCTTAAAATCTAATCCAGCCAACCAGGCTTAATTTACAAAACCTGGGGAAAGTTGAGACTAAAGAAACAGGTTTCATTAAGGAAAATTCTGGTGGAAAACGAGATCCAACATTAGGATATGCAGACAATGTGTCAGCCCCCACAGAGGCAAACTAGCAGTGCAGAAGTCACCTGTAAGTTTCCTCATGTTGACTGTAGAATGTGGTCTTCAGTATCACAAGCATTAACTAGACAGAGAGTAACTGAAGTACTGCTTGATCTCCAGGAAAGCCCACATCCTCTTGCCTCTGACCTGTCCACTTCTCACGGGGCACTAGCTACGAGGGCCATCCTTCCTCAAGACATATTCCTTCCTTAGGACCTTCCCCTAAATCACCCTCCTCACCCTCCCCTGACTGCCCTCTGCTCAATCAACCTGGGCTCCCCAACAGCTGCCTGCACAAGAACAACAGTACCAGTTAATCATTTCTTTAATGGAGGTCTTTCCCACTAGACCCTAACTGTCACAAAGGCAAAAACTCAGCCAGTTTGTTCTATCTTAACATCCAGCACAGTGCCTGGCACACATTAGGGGAGAACATCTTTATTTTTCATGAGCTTCAGAATTATTTCAAAGGAAAACATTTTAAAAAGGGAGGAGGGGGAGACAGCTGGAGAGATGGCTCAGCGGTTAAAAGTACTGACTGCTCTTCCAAAGGGCCGGGGTCCAATTCCCAGCACCCACATGGTGGCTTACAACTATCTGTAGCTTTAGTTTAGGGGACCAGATATTCATACAGGCAAAACACCAATGTACATAAAAAAAAAAGCTGAGCATAGTGGTATATACTTAAGGGCAGCCTGGGCTACAGACCCTGCTTAGAGAAGACAGAGCAAGGGGCTAGAGAGATGGTTGAGATGGTTCCACTGTTCACTTGTTATCTTCCCACATGACCCACCAGCTGGCTCACAACCAACCACCTGTAACCCCAGCTCTATGGAATCTGACAACATCTTAGCTCCTCCACAGGCATGCGTGAGCAATCATGTACACACATGTAATTAATTTTTAATGAGATAAGGGTTGGGCTATATAGTTCAATTGGTAGAAAAAGGAGACCGAGCAAAAAACTCTAAAACCAACTTCAAAAGGTCAAAACATTGTGGCAATTTTTGTGGCATAATTTGTAAAAGAGGGAAAAGTTTGAATCTGTATCAGAATAGGGCAAATCTATTTATCACTAATGGGGAATAATGACCAAAATGCATTAAAAACAAAAGATACATGCTCAATTGGGCAGCACACATACTAAAATTGGACCGATACAGAGAAGATTAGTACGGCCCCGGCACAAGGATGACAAGCAAATTCGTGAAGTGTTCCATGTGTTAAAAACAAGAACAAAAACAAAAAGCAAAACATACAGGTAGTATTATCAGTGTGTGCTACACTGGTTTTACGGCAGCCTTGGGCTGCAGAGAAGGCTCAGCCATTGAGAGCACACAGTGTTCTTGCAAGAAAACCTGAATTTGATTCCCAGCACCCATGTCAGACAGTTCACAGCCCTGTAAAGATGGAACGGGTGAAGTGGGCTAAAGGCAAACCAAAGGGAAAGGATATTATATACCCTGGCCCTATGCCAATGCTGGGAATGGGACTCAGGACCTCCTTGCACTTGTTAGGCAATTGTCCTACCTCAGAGCTGCACACAGCTTTTGAGTCTTGCTGTACAGCTCAAGCTAACCTTGAACACATGCTAGCACACACTGGGCTGTGATGAAACACCCCTTTAATCCCAGTGCTCAGGAGGCAGAAGCAGGTAAATCTCTAAGTTCAAGACCAGTCTAGTCTACAGAGCAACTTCTGGGACAGTCAAGGCTAATACAGTGAAACCCTGCCTCAAAATAAATAAATAAATAGATAGATAAATAAATAAAAAGTTGTGTGTGTCTATTTGAGTGCATGCCCCCTATATTGGTACCCACAATATCCAGAAGGTGTGGCTGGATCCCCTGGATCTGGAGTAAGTCAGTTGTGAGCGACACTGGATAGTGTTAGAAACTTGAAACCTGGAAAGGGCTACAGAGTGAGACCTTAAGGGGGTCAGTGAAGTGACTAAGCAGTGTATGATCTTCAACGATGCAAGCCCAATGACCTGAGTTCAATACTTGGAGCCCACATAAATGTAGGAGAAAACTGAATCCATAAATTTGTCCTCTGACCTCCACAAAGAGTGGCATGCACACCCTTAGCCCTTCAACACACACACATACACACCATGCATACATACAATAATAATAAATAAATTTTTTTGTTTGTTTTTTCAAGACAGAGATTCTCTGTGTAGCAGTCCTGGCTGTCCTGTAACTAGCTTTGTAGACTAGGCTGGCCTCGAACTCACAGAGATCCATCTGCCTCTGCCTCCTGAGTGCTGTGATTAAAGGCGTGTGCCACCATCACCCAGCAATAAATAATACTCTAGACTAATAATGTGAAGAAAAGTCTGGATTCAAAGTCAAAAGGAAAATTCATTTTGGGGTTACCTCTAACACTACGGGGCTACTGCCATACAGTCAAGAAAATATCTTCATAGATCACCCCAAGATCAACAGAGAGAACATCATCTTCAACTACCTAACCTCCTGAAGAACAAACAGTCAGATAGCCTGAAAGTCAGGTAGCCAAGCCCTGGCTCAGTTATCTGATAACCTATGTGCCTACAAGCCAAAACTCCCAAGTTATTAAAATTGACTTAGATATTAACACACCTATCAACATTTTTTTCTCTCTCTTACAACATCATTAAGTTCTTTAGATTTCATCCCCTTTGGGTTCTAAGACGTGGTCTTACTCTATAGCCCAGGCTGGCCCCAAACTCACAGAGAGCCACCTGCCTCTGCCTCCCAAGTGCTGGGACTACAGGCATGAGTCACATCTGGCTTGTATTTCACATTTCTCAATGTCTTTGTTGTTGTTGTTTTTGTTTTTCAAGACAGAGTTTCTCTGTGTAGTCCTGGCTGTACTGGCTCAAACTGGCCTCCAACTCAGAGATTCGCCTGTCTCTGAGTTTTGGGATTGAAGGTGTGCAACGTCTTTAATATCTTGCCATAGATAATGCCAGTAAACACTTGCTGGGGCTGGAGGGGTAGCTCAGTGCTAGAGCACTTGCCTAGCACACATGAAGCCCTAGATTCAATGCCAACCACTGGTGAAAGAAAAAAAAAAAAAGGAAAGGAAAGGTTGACATGTTCCAAACTTTAGCCTATGAGGCTCTTCCAGCTCCAAGACTGGGGAGTGAGAACACAGGAAAGCTTGAGACACTGTCTTCCTCAATGCCCTGGCCTTGCCAAGTTAGGCAAATGCAATGATTCTGCATTTAACCACCAGATAAATGAGAATTAGATTTGAAATCGCCCAAACATTCAGTGAAGAGTGCTGCTCCCGAGATCCACAGTGGACTTCATGTTGACCCGGAACGCCCCATGCACTCTAATCCAAGGCATATATCCGAAAGAGACAGTCAATCAACCAGAGCTCTGGCAGCCTCTGCTTGGGAGCTGTGTGAAGAACAGTTAACAAGAGCTTACTTTGAGAAAGAGATCAACAATCACACTCTTAAAGAAAAGAAGTTATTTGGCAAAGGGATGCATGTTGCCAAAATGTTAGTCACAGCTTCAAGGTCCCAGTTTGTGTCTCTGCAACTATTCTTTGCTTTGACAGAGTCCATTCTCTGGCTCAAGAAACCCAGCTCGGCTTCTGTCACTCTCCGCTTTTGAAGCAGTCAAGAATCCTTTCATTTTGGTGGCATCAAGCTGTGACAAAGACAGGATGCCCACCAGAGAAGGGGGAGGGTGATCTGCCACTTTCCATTTAGGACTAGTTGAAGCAGAGCAACAGGAAAAAGTGACAGGATAGGAAAAACTGAAAATCACTGTGCTAAAGAAACAGGTCACTGCAGCAGCTCTGAGCTTCTGTAAGTTACACCAAAACCCTCTTAAGAATAAACCAAAAAAGTCAGTGCATAGTGGCGCTGACCTTCAATCCTACCTTGGGAGGCAGAGGCAGGCGGATCTCTGGGAGTTTGAGGTCACCCTGGTCTATAGAGCAAGTTCTAGGACAGCCAGGACTACACAAGGAAACTCTGTCTCAAGAAAACAAACAAACAAACAAACAAACGAACACCCAGTAGCACACTATTACACAGGTTTTTATCTCCAAATATGTGAACATACTTCACGCCTGCAGCTCTTCCTGGAATTGGTATGAAGAGTAAGGTTTGCTAGAACAGCCTGAACTAACAGCCCATGAACTTCAGAATTACTTGAGGGCAACAGGAAAAACACAAGTGTGCCAGGAAGCAGTTCAGAAGCTAAAGTCAAGCAAGAACATGTGATGGTATTCCCTGCAACAGAACAGGACCCCTTTTCTTAAACTCCACAGCTACACTCTTCCCAATACCCTCCCCCCTCCCCTGACTCTCCCCCCTTTCGTCCACATCACTGGTCAGCACCACCTCATGTAAACACCATTTCTGATATCAAGAGTGAGACAGAATTAAAACTGCCAAGTCTTTGGCGAATCCACATCAGACCTCAGAAATGCCAAGACTCTCAGAAACACTTATAGGCTGAACAAGTTCACTTACCAGCTAAGTGTTCAAGGTAGTACAGCCAAAGAAAGAGCTAAAACAGAATGCCAAAGAAGCCATGGCACCTAGCCCTGTCCACAGTATGGTCTCTACCCTCTGACAGCAAGGCCCACATACGGCTCACCTCTCTAAAATACTCAGGCACTTAGAAAGTAAAACACTGCACTCTCAAAGTCACTGACAGCTGAACTCATTCACTTCCGACTCTAAGGTCTGTATCTTCCTCTTGGTGATAACCGACCCAATAACACAAAAATCCTGACTATTAAAATATTAATATATAGGAAGATATCAGAAGACTAAGGATTATATATTAAAATGCATGGAGATGCTAGGCAGTGGTGGCACACATCTGTAATCCCAGCACTTAGGAGGCAAAGGCAGGTGCCTCTGTGAGTTCAAGGTCAGTCTGATCTACAGAGAAAGTTCCAGTACAGCCAAAGCAACACAAAGAAACCCCGTTCCTCCCCCCCAAAAAAACACTAAATAGCAGTATCTCGATTCTGTTTTTCTTTACAGTGACTTCAAAAACCAAATTGGTTAATACAAGCTTCTAGGGGAACAGATGAGTCAGACCTATATTACAGAGGGAGAGAATAAGAGTTTAATGATGTTACATGTAAATCTATACAGGAGCTAGAGGACTTCTTATTCCCTAAAATTCTCTTCTGATTCATAAAAAGATGAAAGAGTAGCCAAAAACACGTAACAAGTCAGAAGACAGAACTCTAAAGCAATAGTACTAGCATAAAAAAAGGAATGGGTCTAGGGAGAGATCAACCTAGTACTATTCAAGTCACTTTAAAAATATGAGTTCTGCCGGGCGTTGGTGGCCCACGCCTTTATTCCCAGCACTCGGGAGGCAGAGGCAGGAGGATCTCTGTGAGTTCAAGGCCAGCCTGCTCTACAGAGCAGCCTTCAAAACAATACAGAGGAGCCCTGTCTCGAAAAACCAAAAAAAAAAAAAAAAAAAAAAAAAAAAAAGAGTTCTGGTTGGGCGGTGATGGCACATGCCTTTAATACCAACATTCGGGAGTTCGAGGCCATCCTGGTCTACAGAGTGAGTTCCAGGACAACCAGAAAACCCTGTCTGGAAAACAACAACAAAGAATTAAAGGGTTCAGGTGCAGCATAGAGGTAGAGCCCTTGCCCAGCATACAGGTGGATCAGGATTCAATACCCAGCAAGGGGGTGGAAGGCAGATTCCAGTACCCACCATCTTCCTTCAGCTTCTCGTTCCAATACTATCCTTCCAGAAAATGCCTTCCTAATCATTCCTAATCAGTAACTCAACCGCACATGCAGCCTACGTTTAGCACCTTCAGATTTCCACAGTCCCTCATATCACACCGCTCCAAAAGGCGCCTCCAACTCCAAACGCATCTGAGACATCTCTCCGACTCCCTCTCACCCAACACTCTCAAGATTTCCTTCAATGTAAACAGCTTCCCTCCCAGCCATTCCTTTTCACCTAAATCAATTCCGAAATGTCACATCGGCCTGCTCAACTGAGAGCAGCATCCTGCTAATAATTACCTTTCCCAACAGGTCCTCCCTCCCTTCCCCATCTCCCCCTCTGCACACGGTTCCCCTCCTTCCTCACCCAGAGTTGCCGTCTTACTCACCTCACCCAACCCTTCAGGATCTCTAATTTCCTGTCTCTCAAAAACCTCCCTCCTGCCCATTTGCACAGTCCGCACCGGCGGCACACCACCGCCCTCCACTCGGATGGCCCACGCCCCCTCTCCAGGGTCTTCAGGCCCCGCCCCCAAGCCCCCTCTGGGCCTCGGCCCCTCCTCCGGCGTCCCCTCCCCCCAGGACCCCTCCCCGGCTCTCCCTCCCACTCAGGTCCGCGGGTCACTTCAGCTGCGGGCTCAGCCGCCCCGGCGTCTCTCCTACCTGGCCGGGGCTGCTCCGGGAGCGAATCCTCCGTCACCTGCGTCCTGCTTTAGTCCTGCTCCTTCGCCCCGCGGCAAGCTCTCTTTCTCGCCGCCGCCCCTTTTACCAACCCGGAAATGGATCTGCTCCCACCGTCCCCAGCGTCCGCGAACAAAATGGAGGCGGGGGAAAAAGGAGGAGGCAGCCGGGAGCCCAGAGACGCAGGGCGCATGCGCCTGGCGAAGCCTGCCCTCTGCCGGCGCACGTGGGGGCGGAGCGCCACCATCTTGAGAAGGTCGCAAGACGAGCTTCGCAGTTAAAAGCCGGGTCTGCATCTTGGGCTGCAGTTGGGACCGCCTGCGAGGTTCTCAATGATTAGTGATGCTAGGGTTCAGCCCACGAGATGCTTTTTTTTTTGGTCAAATTCGGTCTCAGCATCTAGATCTTTAAAATTGCGCAGATGATTTTAACTTTCGGTCATCGTAGAGAATGGCTGAGCTAACCACTGTTTCTTAAGTATAGGGTTTTTTCCCGTGTTTATTCCACTGCGCGCGCGAACACACATACTCACAGACGTGCGCATGCACATACCCACAAGCCCTTGTATGGTCTAGAGTTAAGGAAGAACACTGACTCCGCTACCCTTGCAGGGGCCCAGTAGACAAGCTCCGGTTGTCATAGCAACAGAGAGGCAAGCGGCTGCTTACAGGTCTTCGGTTAGGTCACCCTAACCACCGAACCCAAACACCCTTCATAGCAGAGGGATCCCCATCTCACCAGGCTGAGAGATGGTGTTGTGAACTCCTCTGGGTGTTTGGATGAGAGGGACAAATCCTCGTCCATTGCTGGCCTTAACTGCTAACTCTGTTGCAATTGACTAAGGATCTCTTCACACACACAAAAGCTTGTCACCACTCCAGGCAACCCCATTGCTTCCATATGTCTCACTGCTCCTCAGGTCAACCCAATGACCAGGGCTGAAACTCAAGTAAAAGAGCAGTATCGGGGCTTAATCCCCACTAAGTGGCTGTGCGCTACCTCAGAGTGTTTGTCCTTTCTAATAGAGTCCTTGAAGGTTCATTAGGTAACAAATGGTTAAGCATATGATAGATAAGTCATACGCTGTTATTATTTTTGTTTTCCCTCTGTTCTGCCTTAAGTACCGGGCCCCACCCACTAGTCGAGTAAATGTCACACTGAGTACCTGCTATGAGCCAATCACTAGACTAGATACCAGGAGATGTTTCCAGAGGTGACTAAGACAAAGCTGCTGCCTTCTGGGACCCCACCACGCTGATGTGCAGACTGGCATGTAAACAGCTGGCTGAGAGCCAAGTCAGCCTGTGATGAGTGTTGTGGTCACATGTGTGCAGGGATGTCATAGGAGTGATTAATTCTCGCTGAAGAATGGGAGATTTTATCAATGGTTTGAACTAGTCCTTGAACGATGAGTAGAATTATGCCTGATGTAGTGGTGCTCAGGAGGTAGAGGCAGGTGGATCTCTGTGAGTTCGAGGCCAGCCTGGTCTACAGAGCAAGATCCAGGACAGCCAGGGCTACACGGAGAAACCTTGCCTCAGAAAACCAAAAAGAAAAAAGAAGGATGAGTAGAATCCCATCACCAATCGGCAAAGGCAGACACACGTGCCAGGCAGGGTCTGTGGGCACAAAGGTGAGCGTGTACTGGTAGCTACTCCTGAGACTGGAAGTGGGGTGGCTGGGACCATGGGGCAGAGGACCTCGACTGTTTACCAGCCCTTCCTAGCTCTCTGCCTCGTGGTTTTACCTATCTCGTCCCCTGTGGCTCAACAGTATGTGGACCTACTCCTCAGCCCCCACCTCAAGGCCTTTGAGCAGGTCATCGTCGTCTTATCTTCATTGTTCAACGCCCCCTTCATTTGCCTCAATGCCCCCTCTCCAGAGGGTGTTCTCTGCCCAGGACAGCTAGAGTAAGCCCCTGCTCTCATTACACCACTCTGTGTCAAGAGCAGCCGCGAGGGGAACACAGGGACATCTCACTTGGGGACATGTCAATAATCTTTAGGAAGAAAGAAACCCAGAGGCTATGTCTCATTTTCTACATGAAGTCCGTAGGAATGGGCCAGGGTTGGAAGGAAAAGAGAACACTCCAGGAAAAAAAATTTTGTTCAAAGCAAAAAGAATTGTTTTTTTTTTTTCCTTTCTTGAGACAGAGTTTCTCTGTGTAGCAGCCCTGGCTGTCCTGGAGCTCACTCGGTGTGGCCACCACACCGAGCCAATTTGCTAATTTTTTATTTACTGTATATAGGGGCCACACCACAGGACACACGTGGAGGTCAAAGGACAATTTGCAAGGACTGATTCTCTCCCCCATCATGTGGATGCTTGGAACCAAACTCAAGTTGGATGGCAAGTGCCTGGACACCAAGCCATCTCTCCAGATTCTCCCTTCCACAAGAAATACTTAGATGTAGCTAGAGCTAGAACTTAGAGAGAAAGAAAGTAGGTTTTAAATGGTAATTGAGGGCCAGGAGGAGTGACCTCCCATTTGGGATGCAGAGGCAGGCCTGTCTCTTGTCACTTGCAAGTCAGCACTGGGTACTTGTGAGTTCTAGGCCAGCCAAGGATATACAAGGAGACCCCATCTCAGACAAGAAGACATGAAAGGAGGAGGCAATATGTGGAGCAGAAGAGTTCCAGAGGAGGTAGAAGGGGATAAAAGAGGGGAACAGGGGTGACTCTGGTCAGTGTATTATACAGATGTATGAAACTGTCAAAAAACAAATACTTTAAAAGAGAAACTGTGGGGCTGGGGAGATAGCTCAGGAGTTAAGAGCACTGGCTGCTCTTCCAAAGGTCCTGAGTTCAATTCCCAGTAACCACATGGTGGCTCACAACCATCTATAATGAGAACTGGTGTACTCTTCTGGCCTAAAGGCAGACATACAGACAGAACACTGATATAAAGTTTTTGGGTTTTTTTTTTTCAGTTTTTCGAGACAGTGTTTCTCTGTGTAGCTTTGGAGGCTGTCCTGGAACTCGCTCTGTAGACAAGGCTGGCCTTGAACTCACAGAGATCCACCTGCCTCTGCCTCCCCAGTTCTGGGATTAAGGCATGAGCCACCAATGCTATATATAAAGTTTTGATATTTAATCCTCACAGTTTTCTCAAGTAGGTAATAGTGTTCCCATTTCACAGGTAAGGAAATAAGAGACACAAAGCTTAACCATCTACTCAAGTCACCTACCTAACAAAGTAGCAGACATGTCTTCAGATTTTGTGCTGTCAGTGCTCACACCAGTGACTCTGTACTCCTTTTTGTGAATGAGTGGTTTTTATGTGTATGAGTGTTTTGCCTGCACATGTGTGCAATACAAGTCCTAGTACCCTTGGAATCAGAAGAAGGCATTGGATCCCATAGAACTGAAGTTGCAGATGTCTGTGAGCCACTATGTGGGTGCTAGGAATCAAACCTGTGTCCTCCATAAGGGCAATAAGTATTCAAAACTGCTGAGCCATCTCTCCAGACCCATAATTGTAGTTTTATTATTTATTTATGCATTTATTAATTTGTTTATTTATTTGGAGGCAAGGTCTCACCATGTAGCGCTGGCTGTCCTGGAACTCACTATATAGACCAGGCTGGACTCAAAGTCATAGAGATCTGCCTGCCTCTGCCTCCCAAGTGCCACGATTAAAGGTGTGTGCCATCACCACCCAGCTTAAGAGACCCTATTTTTTAAGTAATAATAATGACAATAGAGTTGGGGAGAAGACTGAATGTGTAAAGTGCTTGTTGCCTAAGCAGGAGGACCCAAGTTTGGATCTGCAGCACCGATGTAAAAGCTGTGTGATGTGCACTGCTAACCCCAAAGCTGGGGTGACAAACACAAGTGGGTCCCAGGGTAGCCAGCTAGTCTACCTAAATCAGTGAGCTTCAGGCTCTGTAAGAGACCCCATCTCAAAAATAAGATTGAAGATGGGCGTGCTGACCTATACTTTGTTGCCGGCACTACAGAGGCAGAAGCAGGCAGATCTCTGTGAGTTCCAGGCCAGCCAGAGCTACACTGTGAGACCCTGTCTCAAGTTGGGGGGAAAAGCTCTAAGCCGCTCCCACTCCTAGGCACCTTGAGAAAGTGTTCCCTGTGGTGACACCTGGTGGTTGCAGATGCCACTGCCCAAATTCCTTGCTGTCCCCTGCTTGCACTCCCAACAGATTCTGGTTAGGCTGGTCTTTTGACCACTCCAGATTATTTCTTTTCTTTTCCTTTTTTTACAGTTGCTCCCTTTCTCTTTTTTAATCTTTTTTAAATTTAAATTAGAAACAAGCTTGCTTCGCATGTCAATCCCAGCTCCCTCACCCTCCCTGCCACTCCAGATTCTTTTCATCATCTTCCCATCCCAGGAGACCCGATGCTTCTGTTCAAAAAGGTGGATTTGAGACCCAGGATGTCAACTTGGCCTCTCCTTGCCTCTGTTTTAAAAAAGAAAAATTGTCTCTAGCCAGAGGTTTATGCCTATAATTCCAACACTTAGGGAGTGGAAGCAGTTGGATCTGGAGTTCAAGGTCATCCTCAGCGTCATGGAGAGTTCCAGGTACAAATAAAAGTCTCCCAAGCTCTCAAATTTTCATCTAGAAAGTAGAGCTGACACAGCCAGCTCTGTGAGTTTTCTGGAAAGACTAAAGGAGAGAATATGAACAAACCCTACAATGTGAGTACTCAGGAGGCTGAGGCAGGGAGATTCACAGAGTTCAGGCTAGAAAAACAAACAAACAAACAAACAAACCTGAGCACAGGAAGTGGCAAATGGCATGCCCTGGAATGTCACCTTGTAAGGAATGACTGATGGTTCTGAGGGTGGCTGAACCCAGGATGAGACCAGGAGACTAACTAGGTCACCTCTCTGCCTGCCCTGGCTGGGAGCACAACCAAGGCAATGTCCTCTGTAGCAGGCAGAAACTGCTCAGCACCCACACTTCTGTCCCTGCTCGATGTCCTGAACTGGCCCTATGGACGGGGCAGCCCTCCATACTGAATGAAGCCCAATTCCTGAGTGACTCCCGGGGGCTCTTCTCTAGCTGTTCCATTCCGCTTTCTGGCTGTCTATGGTGGTACATACATGCAATCCAACACTCTTAGGCTGAGGCAGGAGGATGGAGAGTTTGAGACCAGCCTTGCTACACGAAAAGACCCTATCTCAAAAAAAAAAAAAAAAAAAAAGCAAAACAGAACCACAACAAGCAACCAACAAGAAGAAAGCAACCAACCGTGGTCCTGCTTTGGGCTCATCTCTTCAAAGGAATTTTTCTCTTATTTTCCTATTCCCACATCAACAGTGATTCTCCTCGGTTTAATTCCTAGAGCACTTATCACCTTGCACTGTGCCTTGCTCTTCTGGTTCCTATTACAACCAACTTAATTTATTCATCCAACAAATATGTATTGAGTGTCTGCTGTGTGCCAGCTACTGTTGCAGTTACGGCCAGTGAGCAAGATCCACTCCCAGGGATTATCCACTCTGGTGTGGGAGGTAACCACTAAGCAAACGCACAAAGAGCATGTGTGACGTCGCAAGTGAGGAGTGCCTTGAGCAAAACGTAGACTGGGAGAGCGGAGTATAGGGTGGGTTTTGTCCAGGTGAATAAGTTTGGCTTAGGGAATGGAAGAGGCAAAATCTCTTTGCCAACAATGATTGCTACAAGGACAAGAAAATGGTCAGGATGGCCAGAGTAGAGTGAAGAACAGATAGCGGAGCAAGAGATGTGGTCAGGGAGGGAGAGAGGGGGTTATATATTCAGAGAGAGGGTCTCACTCTGCAGCCCTGGCTAGCCTGGAACTTTCTGTGTAGAGCAGGCTGGCTTTGAACGTGGCAGAAATCAATCTGTCTCTATGTCCTGAGTGCTGGGATAAAGGTGCATAAAGCATACACATTTTACATGAACAACCCGATGGTGTGCACACACTTGGTGGGGGTTCACAATACGGACATCCCGATACTCCAGAAGGCCCCAGCATGGCACACAAATCCTCAATGCCCCCCGCCAAGCACCACACTTTTTACTTCCCTCCAGGCTGGCCTCGAACTCACAGAGATCCACCTGCCTCTGCCTCCCGAGTGCTGGGATTAAAGGAATGCAAAACATTTCTTGTTTGTGGATTTGTATTCTCCTGTGTTGTGGAGTATATGTGTGTGTGTGTGCACATGTGTATTTTTGTTTTGGGATGAGTGATTGTTCCATAGTTCAGGCTCGCCTTAATTTAGGGTCTCCCTGCCTCAACTGCCGAGAGTGCTGGAATTCTGCAGGTATGGCATCATGGCCAGCTCTTTGCACATGCCCATGAGGGCAGACACTGGAAAGACTCAGGTGTCTTCAGTTGCTTTCCACCTTCTTCCCTTGAGACAGTATCTCACTGAACCTGAAGTTCACTGGTTCAGATAGGCTGGCTGGGCAACAAGCTCCTGAGAACTGCCTGTGTCTGCTCCCCAACCCTGGCACTATAGGCATGTGGGTCCATGTGCAGCTTTCATTTGGATGTTGGGGATTCAAACTCACATGCTTGCATGGCAAGTGGTAGTACCTACTGAGTCGTCTCCTCAGCCCCACACACAGCTTGCTTGCTTTTCTAACTTTTTATATTTGTTGTTTTGAGATAAGATTCACTCTTTGACCTACACTAGAATAGTTCTCATTATGGGGCTCAGGCTGGCCTCACCCCTGTACAAATTCTCCTGTCTCCGTTCAAGTGCCCTGATAACAGGCATGAATCACCAAACCTGGCTGTCCTTTTCCTTAAGATTTCTAGCTGTGCGTGCTCGCCCTCAGATCCATTGGAATGAGCCACTCAATGTGGATGCTGGGAACTGAACTGGAGTCCTCTGCAGGAGCAGTATGTGTGGGTTGTCTTTTTGTTTGTTGTTTTGTTTTTGATTTTCTTTTTTTTTCCGGTATTTACAAGACAGGGTTTCTCTGTATTGTTTTGGAGGCTGTCGGTCCAGCCTGGCCTCGAACTCACAGAGATCCGCCTGACTCTGCCTCCCGAGTGCTGGGATTAAAGGCATACACCACCACCGCCCGGTGTGTTTTTGATATTTTTGAGACAAGGTTTCTCTGTGTAGCTTTGTAGACCAGGCTGGCCTTGAACTCAGAGGTCTGCCTGCCTCTGCCTCCTATGTGCTGGGATTAAGCCATGTACCACCATTGCCTAGCTGTGCGTTCTTTTTTATTTTTTATTTTCTTATTTTTTAGAACAAAGTCATCCACAAGGTGTGGCTGACTTTGTTCTTTTTTTAAGATTTACTTATTTATTACGAATACAACACCCTGCCTCCATGTACACATCAGAAGAGGACACCAGTTCTCATTACAGATGGTTGTGAGCCACCATGTGGTTGCTGGGAATTGAACTCATGACCTCCGGAAGAGCAGTCAGTGCTCTTAACCTCTGAGCCATCTCTCCAGCCCCCTTTTTTATTTTTTTAAATAATTTCTTTTAACTTTATTTTATGTGCACTGATGTGAGATCCCCTGGAGTTATAGACAGTTGTGAGCTGCCATGTGAGTGCTGGGAATTGAACTCAGGACCTCTGGAAGAGGAGCCAGTGCTCTTAGCCACTGAGCCACCTGGCCAGCCCCGCATTCTTTTTTAAAACAGGTTATTATCTTTATGGACATGGATGTTCTGTCTGCATGCACACCTGTGCATCATGCCTGTCTATGTACACACTTGGCACATGCAGAGGCATCGAATCCCCTAGAACTGAGTTACAGACAGCTGTGAGCTGCCACATGGCTTCTGAGAATCGAACCAGGGTCCTCTCCAGTGTTCTTAACTGCTGAGCCATCTCTCTAGCCCCGCCCTCTTTTTCCCGTTCTTTTCTTCTTCTACCCCACTCCCACCACTGAGGAACTGAACAAGTGTTCTGCCATCAAGCTATACCCCCAACCCCTCTGGAACATAATGTGTATCTGAAGCTAGCCCCAATTTGCATCAGTCTTCCTGACTTAGCCTCCCAAGTGCTGTTTAATTCATCGCCATGAAATTATTGTGATCACCTAAGTGTGGTCCATGGCTGTAATGTCAGAACTTGGGAGGCGGAGGTTATATGATTGAAGGTAAGGCTAGACAAAGCGACATTGAGTGTCTCAAGGTGGAAAAAAAAAAGAAAAACAACCATAAAACAAAACAGAAAAATTCCTTCCACTATTACTATCATATATGTCTTGTACTAATTTCTCGTGGGTGTACGCTCATGAGTGGAAATGCTAGGCCATGCACTATGTATTAGTTATGTAACCTATTTTTAGCAGATATTGTCAATTTTCCAAAGTGGTAGTACCAGTTTACATTCCCACCATCAGCGTATGAAAGTTCCAGTTTTACCCAGGCGTAGTGGTACACGCTTGTCATCCCAGCACTTGGGAGGCTGAAGGAAGAGGACTGATGAGAACTAGACTAGCCTGAGCTACATAAGGAGACCTAGTCAGGAAAACAAAAGTTCCCCATCCTCACTGGGACTGGTGCTGCTGGTCTTTTTCATCTTAGATATATGCAATGAAACTAAGGTTTTAGAAAGAATGTGTGGCCAGGCAGTGGTGGCACACACCTTTAATCCCGGCACTCAGGAGGCAGAGGCAGTCGGATCTCTGTGAGTTCAAGGCCAGCCTGATCTACAAAGAGAGTGCCAGGACAGCCTCCAAAGCTACAAAGAAACCCTAGCTCCAAAAACCAAAATACTAAGGTTTTAGAAAGAATGTGTGGCTCAGTGTAGAGTCTTGACTGGCAGCAAGTAGGGATGGGCTAGAAAAGATGCTAATAGACTAACAGGATAAGGTTAGTCTTGTCATCCAAGAAAGCCCTGAAGGTGGCATGCACTAGGGTACTCATGGGGTGATCAAGGAAACGAACAATCCAGACATGCTGGAACTGTCCCTGATGGAACTGGCTAAAAAAATGAGCGAGACTAGGAATGGCAGTGCACCCATTTAATCTTAGCATTGGGAGGCAGAGGCAGGTGGACCCTGTCTCAAAAACAAGCAAGTGAAAAGACGAGTGAGGGTAAGTGAAGAGAGACAGGTGGGGTGAGTTCCAGATGTTTATTTCAGGCAGAATAGCTGGACTCTATCCTGCCACCATCTCCCAAGCGTGGGGATTACAGGCATGCACTACCACACCCAGCTAAATACGAGACTTTATCAGTATGTTTGCTTATGTGTGTGTGCGTGCGGGTGTGCATATTTGCACAAGCCACAGTAGGTACATAGAGGCCAGGGGACAATTTGTGATGCTCTTTCTTTCCTTCTGCTTTTACATGGGTCCCAGGTGTCAAACGCAGGTCATCGTCAGGCTTACAGGGCAAGCACTCTGCTCCATCAGCCATCTCCCAGGCCCCTAAATTCTAGGTTTTTGCCTTGAAAAACTGGGTGGAAACACAATCAAAAGAGAAGAAAAGCTGGGCAAAGGAGAGGAATGCTTTCTGATATCAAGATTCAGGGAGAATTACACAAGCTAAGACCTCCCACGAGGCTATTTAAGTGTACAGTGTCTCCTGGAGTTCAGGCTACCACGAGAGTTAACACAGACCAGTCAGTGTGCCTCTATCCTGGCAAGACTGGTGACTGCCAGCTGCATGAACAGCTTGGGCTGCCTGCAGCAGACAGGCCAGGGTTAGGGTAGCAGGCCTGCCCAATCTAGCCCTGAAACTTGGACTTCGTGCTGGACCTGCTCGGCCTCCACCTCAGACCTTGCAGGGTTGGAAGTGTGATCACATATCAGCGTGCCCCGGAACAGATGAGAACACAAACATCTCCTGAGTTCCAGACACAGATCTTGTGAGGCTGGCACCTTCTCCTCCCACTCACATTTTCCAGGTCACTCTAGACAGCTAAGCTGAGGGGCCTTGTCCCCTGTTCCCTCTCCCAAGCTCAGTCCTTGCCCCAGTTTCAGAGAAACAGAGGAGAACAATGGATGTTGGTTCATAGACTTTAGTGTATTTCCTCTATCCAGCAGTTTCTTCAATGACAAGCGGGCCTGTACAATACACACAGTTCACTCCATTAAAGCTACAGGGTTGGGGAGTGGGGGCCCCTGAGAAGCAGTGGGGCAAGCATCACAGCCAGAGGCAAGCAACAGCCAAGGGGAGGGGGAGGCAGCGTTCTTAGAGGCTAAGGAACAAGACAAGGCTGATGAGGGGTTACTGAAGAGGGGCAGGAAGCCTGAGCTGCAGGAAGAGCAGCCAGCAGATGTGTGGAAGAAGCAGAGTGTGGGGAGGTGTGGCCACCATCACCATTATGGGGGGGTGGCATGGTCACCATCACCACTAGCAGCTCGGGGGAGTGGTATGGTATGTCTGTGGATATTTTGTCAGGAACTGCTGTATAAAAGGGGCTGTACAACATAACCTACAATATTTACATATGATACAAGGATCTTTCCCTCTTTGGGTTTTAAAAAATAAATGTACAATTCCAGAGCTTTGGGTAAAAATATATACACCCCCTGGAGCAAGAGCTGCAGCTGATTTCACTTCTGCCACAGCCACCGCTACCTCTTCAGAAGGGCCAGGAAGGAGGGTGAGGCTGTGCCAGGAAACCTCATCCAGTAGCTGCCAAGAACCCCTGCAACCCCTCAGCGCTGGAGCCCGAGAAGGGGGAAGAAGGGTGACAGAGAGGTAATAAAGGCCTTGCGGGAGCCCAGCTTTTATAGCTGCTGCCTTTTCTCCCCACTTAGGGAGGCGCTAGCTGCCCCAGGTACTGAGATCCACCTTTGACTCTCTAGAAAGACAGAGGGGGTATGAAGACACGTGGACAGATTGTGCAGTTGATGGCAGACACAGAGACAGAGGAAGGATGAGACACCCCCAAAAGCAGAGGTAGGGGGACAGGTGCCCCTAACACCACTGCATTCCACCCACTGTAAGGCAGAGGCAGGGTCCTGTAGGCAGCTTAAGCCTGTGTTTCCCTGAGCATCTTTTAGCCTCTCACTGGCACATACCCAGAGATCTTAGGGAAGCTTGAGTAGGGGATTTGCAGGGGCTGATGGGTAACTCTCCTGCCTTCTGATATGCCCTGCCTTCAGGAACAGGTTGGCCCACAGTTTTCACATGTAGGACAACAGGTGGAGTTGGGCAGGAAGTAGTGGAGACATAGTCAACAAGTGTAGCACCAAACAGAAGGGAATCCTCAAAAACAAACAAAAAAACCACTGTGATACTTTCCCTACATTATCAGATGCACTTTTGTTCTCTAAAAGGGGACATGTAAATCACACAGACAGACAGAGACAGGCAGGCAGGCAGGCACACACACACACACACACACACACACACACACACACACACACACTGTCTAGGGGGTGTGTGTATATCCAGGGATCTCAGCCCTGATCAGGAGGAAGTCAAACAGGTGGCAGGGCAGGCGGCTTCCAGTGCCTCCACACCACAGCTGCAATCAGGGAGGGGGCGCTTCCTTCCTTCTTGGGAAGCAGAGTCTAAAAACTCCATCTCTGGAACAGACCTCACTGGGAGAACATGGGGCTGCGCCTACTCTTGCTCAGAGAGGTCAGAAACCAGGAGTATGAAGGAGTAAGGTAAGAGGACCTCAGCAGGATGGACAGGCTTATGCATTCTGGTTAGTCAACCCAACTCCTCCTTGCAGGATAGGAAGCTGCTCCAGGGAAAAGATGTCCAGATGGGGTTGTGAAAAGTGCTCGAGTGCCAGGCGCCAAGGACCGAGGTGGGCACTGGGCCCCTTCACTCTCACTGACTATTAGCCTCCAACTTGTAGGAGAGCTCGAACAGGAGATTCTGGTTGTCAATGACCTGGAACTGGCGCACGTAGGCCTTGGTCTGCAGGTGATGCGGAGAGGCCTCCATGTCCAGGCCTGGGGTGTGGAGAGGGAGAGGTAGTCAGCTCTTAGCTTCCCTTCTCCCCCTACACGCATGCTGGACAGCGCAGGGCAGGGCAAAGGGTGTGAATGGGGACAGGTACTGGCAGGAAGCCCAAGGAAGGAACAGAGAAGTGACCAGTGTGACGAAACATAACTTGAGCATAGCGTTCTCCCAACCCTTCCTCTGCTACAGTGGGAAGCTCACTGAGTCTTGGGTACTTACAGAGGGGCCGGCTGCGGTATTTTCGGATTGTCCTCACTTTCTCAGCCACGGAATGCTGGGAAATGACAAGGAATTAGCCCTGACAAGGGCAGACAGCAGCTTCCCACTTCAATCTCAACGGAGTTAGCTCTACCATCTCCAGTGCTGGGCCTCTGAAGGGCCAAAGGATGGGTAAAAGCAAGATGGCAAGAGAGGGAGGCACAATTGCCCCCAAACTGCCTGGCAGCTCTGCCTCCTGTAGGTGGGTTGCCACAGTGACGCCACCAGGGAGACAGTCTGGAGTCTGTTAGGCAAGCTGGGCACCAGAGAGAAAGGCTGCTATTTTGGGGAAGTGACAGGGGCTGGCAGTACCACTCACCAACTTCTCAATGTTCACCAAACCATCCACAAGGGTCTTACTCCCCTCATGCAGGAAGGTCAGGTCTAGGGAACAGAGAGACAGCCAAGTGTGAGAACAGAATAGGCAGAGGGAACCCATCCCACCTTCCAAGACGCATGCAGTGTGGGGGGCGGGGCACTTCTCTGCAAGTAGACACAGCTGAATTGAGAGGGGACTCAAGTGCAGGCCTGGGGTGGGGAGGAAGGAGTGTAAACAGGAGACGCACAGCACGGCAGGACTGACCTTTGAGGATCAGGGGTACGAAGGGAATCACAGGAGGCTTCATTTTGGAGATGATCTCTCTGTAGCTCTTATGGTTCCGGCAGGGGTCCTAGCATTCCACAGAAGGAGCAGAAACAGATGGGCCCAGTGCACCCCCAAAGACGTCTCCTATTCTCTACTGGCTGAGGAAAGCCAACCCCACTCACCGTCAAGTTCTCAAATTTGCGGAACAGGTTCTTGAATTTCCCTGGCAGCTTCTGCAGAGAGTTCGAAGGAAGACAGAAGAAATGTCAGTGAGAGTGTGACTACTCTTCCTTACAGGGCTCCAGGCTTACACGTCTTGCAGGGGGAGGGGAAGCTAGCAGGCAAGGACAGAGAATCAGTCCTAAGGGTAAGTCAGGGAGTGTGGAACTGCCCGAGGAATGGACTATTCTGGACCAAGCGAGACCTCTGCCTACACAGGTGCCAGGCACAGGGAGCGCTGGCTGAGACTCAGCTGATAATCAGAGCAAGGGCACTTCAGCCGGGATTCTAGGTTTTTAACTCATTTGCAAAGACATGAGCAAAGCTGTATGTCCTGAGCAGCAGAGGCCAGAAGAGGGCACCTGCTTCCCATTGGCACAAAGACTGCCCACGGAGCAGCAGCTGCGGGACCAGGAGGATGCGCACAGACCCTGAGGCGGGGTGACTGCTCTGGCACTGTGGGTAGAGAAGGGAGAGGTCCTCTCACCTCCCAAGTGAGCCGCAGGCGGCTGACGGCAGCATTGTCCAGCCCCATGACCACAGCGTAGAAGGACAGTAGGTCCTGATTCTGCTTGCAGCTGTGTGGGAGGGAGGGGGGTCAGAGGGCATCGGGTAACTGCCACCTTCCCAGCCTCCACCAGCGGCACTCACATGGCGGCGATCTTGATGAACTTCTTGAGCAGCTGTACCCGCTTGCCAGGAGCCTCACAGAGCAGCACCTCAGTGGCCACCCAGTGGGTGACCTCGCTGCAGCGCTGCAGCAGCAACTCCAAGTTGGCCGTCTCGCGGCGACCACGCTCCCCATGGAACACGTAGTCCACAAACTCCAGCTGCAACCACCGTGGCAAAGGAAAGGCCAGGGCAGCCGAAATGTGGGTGGGAAGATGGCACAGAGCACGTGGAGAAGGAAGGACAGAGTGAGTGGGTATGAAAATAGAAAAATCGGGACAGGACAGCATACACCAGAGACAACTAACGTTAACACTGCTCTCCATCTAGTGAGCATGGAAGTACCATGTGCTTGCTAAAACCTGTTATTCCCCACCCCACCCCAGACACTTATCACTTACTGCCTTTTATCTTTATTTCTCTCTCTTTTTTTTTTTTTTTTTTTTTTTTGGTTTTTCGAGACAGGGTTTCTCTGTGGCTTTGGAGGCTGTCCTGGAACTCGCTCTGTAGACCAGGCTGGTCTCAAACTCACAGAGATCCGCCTGCCTCTGCCTCCCGAGTGCTGGGATTAAAGGCGTGAGCTACCAACGCCCGGCTATTTCTTTCTTTTTAAGATGAGAGATGGCTCAGTGGTTAAGGTCACATATTGATCTTGCAGAGGACCCGAGTTCAATTCCCACCACCCACATTAGGCAACTCACAACTGCCTGTTACTCCAGGGAATCTGATACCTCTATGACCTTATACACAGAAATACACAAGTGCTCATGCATAAATAATAATAATAAAGATCTTTTTGAAAATATTTTATTTGGGGGGCTGTAAATATTGCTCAGTGGTTAAAAATGTATACTGACCTTCCAGTATATCTAACTTTGGTTCCCAGCACCCAAAAAACGTGGCTCGCAACTGTCTGTAACTCTAGCTCCAGGGGAATCTGATGTCTCTGGCCTCTGTGGGCTCCTGTACTCACATATGTGCATGTACACACGTGCACACACAATAAAAATAAAATAAATCTTAAAACAAATTTGCCAGGCATGATAGTGCACACCTTTAATTCTAGCACTCCAGAGGCAGAGGTAGGCAGACCACTGTGAATTTGAGGCCAGCCTGATCTACATAGTGAGTTCCAGACCAGTCAGGGCTACATATTGAGACTGTTTCAAAAACAACAAAAAATTGCCGGGCGTTGGTGGCTCACGCCTTTAATCCCAGCACTCGGGAGGCAGAGGCAGGTGGATCTCTGTGAGTTGGAGGCCAGCCTGGTCTACAGAGCAAGTTCCAGGACAGCCTCCAAAGCCACAGAGAAACCCTGTCTCGAAAAACCAAAAAAAAAAACCAAAAGCCAAAAAACAACAACAAAAAATTAAGACTTTAATATTTATTTGTGTGTGTGTGTGTGTGTGTGTGTGCACATTCGTGCAAAGGCCAGAAGAGGGCATCAGAGCCCCTGAAGCGGGAGTTAGAGGTGGTTGTAAGCCACTGGCTATGGAGCTGGGAATCAACTCTGGCCCTCTGCAAGAACAGCAAGCACTCGTAACCTCTCAAGCCCTCATATTTTTTGTTTGTTTGTTTTAATCTATTTACTTTCATTTCATATGCATTGCTGTTTTGCTTGCAGGTAAGTCTGTGTGAGAGTGTCAAATCTTGGAGTTACAAACAGTTGTTAGCTGCCATGTGGGTGCTGGAGTTTGGAGCTGGGTCCTCTATAAGAGCAGTCAGTGCCCTTAACCACTGAGCCATCCCTCCAGCCCCCCTTGTTTTTTGTTTTGATACAGGGTTTTCTGTATCTCAGGCTGGCCTCCAACTCATCATGGAGACCAGGGTAATCTGGATCCTTCTGGCTCCACGTCCCAAGTGGTGAGACTACAGGCATCCTCCATCACACCTGATTTATTCAGTTGTGGGGGTCAAGCCCAGCGTTGTGCATGCTAGGCAGGTACCCTACCAACTGAGTTACAACCTCAGCTCGGCAGTAAACATTTTTATGAATCCTGATATGAATCCCAGTTCAGCATCTATGTAGACAGCACCTGAAACACTCTACTATGGAGGCTCTCTACCATTTCCCCAGATGAGGGGACAAAGGCCTACCACGGTCATGCCTGCACATTGCCCATGTGTGTGCTGCAAGTGAGCCTTCTAACTAGGACCGTCTGCTGCAACAGCAGACTCCCAGCACACCCCCCGCCACACCCCTTCCCGGCGCAAGCCTCAGTCCCACCTCATGCACACATCGGAACAGCTCCCAGTGGAAGGCAGTAAGATGGTTGGCAACATCTTCAGGCTCTACCCGGTGGATTTCTGTGTCTCCAGGGGAGACCTGGATCTCCTCAGGAAGGGGTACCTGGTGGCAGGAGGGGTCAGAAAAACTTGGCTCCCTGTGGTAGGGTGAGAGACTTGCTCTCAGCCCCCCTTAGCTCTTGTTACCAGCCAAGACAGGTGAAGGAATTCTTACTAAGGTCTCATAGCTGTCCCGGGTACAGGCAAATAGGTGGCTGTTGATGCCCAGCGTGGTGAAAACACAGTCCTCTGTTGGCTGGAGGAGGACCTTCTCTGCAGAGGAACAGGCTGTTCAGCTTGGACACCCACACCCTTCACATACCTGAGCCACCATCACCCTTCCCATCCAGAAACCGTAACACTATGCTGACACATCCTACACTAGTGCTTATACCACATTTATCTGAAATTTGTAAAATGCTTTCTTTTGCATTTATACACTCTACCCCATATGTAGCTCATCTCTCATTCCTTCATCTTTATGACATTGGACAGGCTGGAATACTTTTTCTTTTTAATATTTTAAAAATTGTATTTATTTATATTTTAGTATGAGTGCTCTGCCAGAAGAGGGCATCAGATCCTATTATACATGGTTGTGAGTCACCATGTGGTTGCTGGGAACTGAACTCAGCTAGTGCTCTTAACCACTGAGCCACCTCTCCAGCTTGGAATACTTTTCTTTATGGAAAATAAGGCTCAGATGAGCACGCTGGAGCATGCCTGAAGTCCTGGCACTTGAGAGGCAGAAGCAGGAAAGACTGTAAATTCCAAACCAGCCTGGGGCTTTACACACACACACACACACACACACACACACACACACACACACACACACACACACACCACACCACACGAGCTATGCTACATCACAGGCTCTCTGCCTCCCCACAGGATTACAGCCTACCCTATGTCCTCAGCCTGAAAAAAAACAAAACAAAACAAAACTCAGCATATACAAAGCCATCGAGAGGTGTATGTGAAGGATCAGAATACAGTCTCCAGGTGGGTATTAGATTGCACCCAGGACGGAATTCAATGATTCTGAACCAGTGTGTCCCAAATTTAAATGTGCATGGGGATCCCCTGGGTATGGGGGATGGCCTGGTCTAAATTCAGATTTTAATCCTGTAGGTTTGGGGTACGGTCTCCTAGGTGATGCACTCCTCAAGGTTGGACCCAGGATGATGAGTATCAAGGATCTAGAATTTAGTGTTTATCCCTGCCTCATGTGCGAGCTGACCCTCACCTCCAGAGGAGGCAACAGCTACCAGGATGAGAGCATCCTCACGCTCTGCAGGCTCTTCTGAGTACTGCAGCTTCTCTGTCACAGAGCCCAGAATGTCCTGCACCGATGCTGAGAGGCGGCTGCGAATGGTCACGTAAGAGTGGTCAGGCATGTAGACTCGGCAGAAGACTGCAAAAAGACAGGAAAGGACCAGGTGGTGGTGCACGCCTTTAATCCCAGCACTCGGGAGGCAGAGGCAGGCGGGTCTCTGTGAATTCCAGACCAGCCTGGTCTACAAGAGCTAGTTTCAGGACAGCCTCCAAAGCCACAGAGAAACCCTGTCTCGAAAAACCAAACCAAACCCAAACAAGACAAGACAGGGAAGGTACTGTGAAAGGGACCAAGAGACTCCATTGAAGATGCAGAAGGCCCAAGGACTCCCACCCACCTCCCTGAGCCCAGAAACTGTGCTCTCCCTGATGACCATACTCACTCTCATCTGAGCCCCGGAATGCCACTCGGGTCTGCAGACAGGAATCTATCCGGCGGAAGTGGCGGAAGAGTGGCTTAACCTGCTTGCTGGGTGGCTGGCTCTCCTCTGGAATCCTGGCATGAATACAGCCGGGCATCAGCAAGCCTGCCAGGCATATGGAGCACCAGGCAGGACCATTAAGCAGGGACAGGGCAATGACCAGCATAGGGCAATTGTCCAAGTGACGCAAATCAAATGCCATCTCTCTCAAGGGCTCTTCTCTGGTCTACCCACCCTCAAAGAAAGGTCATTCTCTTGTCTCAAATGCCACAAAACAATGGAACAATATTGCTTATGTTCACATCATCTTTTCTACCAGATTGACAGCTTTTGAGGAATAGGATTAGTTTTCACTGAGTGTTTTTCACCCTTTAGGTTGTAGCACATGTCTTGGCACATGGTGGGTAGTAGGACATCAGATGTCTGACCTTTACTGACAAGGACAGACATGCACACAGCTACTTATAACACCAGCCAGGAAGTGTTGGTGAGATGACAAAGGTACAGGAGAGTGATGTGGCGTGGGGGAGGAAGGAAACCCTTTCTGAAGGGGGAAATCTGAGATGTTTCCACAGAAGAGACGGCATTTGACCCAGGGCCTTGAAGGATCTCGGGAAGAAAAAGTAGGAATGCACAAGGGTTGCAGAGTAATGGGTGAAGAGGGATGCTCAAGAGGAGACGGGAAATATCAGCAGATGGCAGGAAGAGAGGGGTGCTGATGCTGTGCTAGGGTATTTAACTAGGGAACGTGGATGCTTAGGCAACAGGAGGGTGGGGGTATTGCTTATAAAAGTCTCAAAAGTATCTTTGGTGTCAGAGAGAGAAGGGAGAAAGATGCAAGGTCAGAAGCTGAGGTCCTGAACAGGTTGTGGCAACAGTCTAGGTGAGATAATGAACCTTGTAGCAGCAAAAATGGAGAGGAGAAAACCAAGATGTACTCCTGTCCTGAAGCTAGTGAGGTCAATTTGGGGAAATTTTGCCAACTGTTTGTTTGTTTAGGTAATAGTGGAGATTAGCCCCAGGACCTTACATATTAGACAAGCACCCCATGACTGAGCTATACCCCAAGTCCTTATTATTTTTTTTTATTTTGAGACAGGATCTCACTAAGTTGTCCAAGCTGGCCTTGAGTTGATATTCTTCTATTTCAGCCTCCTGAATACCTAGGATTACAGGGATGTGCCAACTTCCATAACTGATGCATGTTTCTAAAGATTTATCTGCATTTTTTTGTTTTTGCTTTTGTTTTTTTTTATTGTTTTTTTTTGTTTTTGTTTTTGTTTTTTTGGTTTTTCGAGACAGGGTTTCTCTGTGGCTTTGGAGGCTGTCCTGGAACTCACTCTGTAGACCAGGCTGGCCTCGAACTCACAGAGATCCTCCTGCCTCTGCTTCCTAAGTGCTGGGATTAAAGGCGTGCGGCACCAGTGCCTGACAAGATTTATCTGTATTTTTAGTGTGTATGGGTGTTTTGCCTGTATGTACCTTGTGTACCAAATGCAAGCACTACATCTGGAGTGCAGGAAAGGCACTAAACCTTCTGGAACTGGAGTTACAGAGGGCTGTTAGCAGCCATGTGGGCACTAGAAATCCAACCTGGGGTCTTTGGAAGATCAAATGCTCTTAACCATTAGGCTACACCTGCAGATTTTTTTTCAAGATAGGGTTTCTTTGCATAGCTTTGGCTTTCTGGAACTAGCTTTGTAGACCAGGCTGGCCTTGAACTCACAGAGATCCGCCTGCCTCTGCCTCCAGAGGTGTGTGTACAAGGGTACATAGAACAGGTGAGATATTTAAGGAAAGTAAAAGTAAAAGCTCTCTCTCTTGGAAGCCTGCCACGCTTCTGATCTTCCAAGCTTGTGTGTAAGTGCTTTCTCCTGCTAATAAAAATATTTGTTTCCACATTGCATTGATTCTCTCAACATGTATGTGTGTGTGTTCATTCATTCACAAAGATGCCACTATACTTGAGGTCAAATAAATTATTATCAAGAAGACAGTTTCAAGCTAAGCAGTGTGGCACAAACCCATGATCCCGCCACCTCTGAGGCACACTCAGAAGGTGGCTGCATGTTTCAAACACTCTATCTCAAAGATAAATAAATAAGAAGAAAAAGGAAAGAAAAGGTAGTTCTCTAGGCTCTTCTTGCTGTTTTGTGTTGCCTGTGCCCCAGCTGTGTTTAGGGGTATGTGACAAAGTGGTGGTGGAAATACTATGTAGTTGCCGCAGCAGATCTCTTCCCAGCTCCACCGTCAGTGACGCCTTGTCGATAGCTTGCAATCAACCACGGGTAAGAGAACTTACACTGTGAGAATCAGAGACATCAACCAGGGCTGTTTCTCATAGAGCACGGGTTGTGAAACATCTGCCAGGGCACTACCAGATTAATAGACAAATGGATGGGAAAATGGGCCAAAAACTAAAAAGAGACAGGAGCTGGGCCTGGCGGCACAGGCCTGCTTGGGAATCTGAGAGGAGGACTATCAGTAGAGGCCATCTTGCGCCACACAGTAAAGTAGAGGTTAGCTTGAGCGATATAGTAAGACATGCTGCTTAGCACCTCCCTGCCAAAGAGAGAGAGAGAGAGAGAGACAGAGAGAGAGACAGAGAGAGACAGAGAGACAGAGAGAGAGAGAGACAGAGAGACAGAGAGACAGAGAGAGAGAGAAAGAGACTGGGTTAGAGAGAGTGTTGCATGGTTCTGTGTTACTCTCCAGTAAGGGAAGGAGCTGAAAGAAGCCATGTTGAAGGGGCTGGAGAGATGACTGCGTGGTTTAGAGCACTGGCAGCTCTGCCAGAGGACCCCGTCTCTGTTCCCAGCACCCACATGGTGCCTCAGCTGTCTGTGACTCAGATTCCTGGGGACCCAATGCCCTCTTCTGACCTCAGCACACCCAATCATGCAGGTGATATGCAGATGTACATGCAGGCAAAAACAGAAAAACAAATAAATAAATATCTCAAAAAGCAAGCAAACAAGTAAGCAACTAATATGTTGGCACCACAAGACCAGAGGCAGCCCCTGAACAGAGGAACTCAGGGGACCCCTCCCCCCTCACTTTAGCTCCACCGTCTCCACCAGCTGGTGCAGCCTCAGAGTGTCCTCTCGGAGGTCTTGGTAAAGGGACTCATCCTTCATAATTAGTAGATACAGTTCCTAGGGAGAGGGTAACAGATGAGATAAAGGCAGATGCCCCATCCCAGGGACCACTCACTGCAAGGGCAAGAGGCAGGGCCTTTCGGGCCTCAAGCACTCAGGAATCACACAGATCAAAGCCCACTGGCATCTTTTGCTTCCAGATACCCAACTTGAGGAGTGTCAATCCTTCAAAGCGCCCCCTTCCAGAGCAGACAGCCAGCTCATGCATCTTTTCCTTCCCAGGCCCACCTTGATAATGTGGCCGGCCCCTTCTTCCTCTTGCAGTAGTCCTTGGTAGGTGTCCAAGAAATGGAGGAGCAGAGCTAGACAGGCTTGCTTCCGGCCCAGCCCCTCTGGACCCTCCACATTCCTTGACTGAACAAAGCTGACCCCTAAGTTAAGTAAAAGTTCTGGATAGCCAAGGAAGCTGGGAAAGGCAAATTGCCCCCAAATATTCTGGGCTTGGGTAGCAGAGAAAAGAAGGTTTTCAGGGACATGGAACCAAGACTTTTCTCATACCAGCCATGGTTTTGCTTAGAGTACAAAGAGTGAGAGCTTCAGTTGACCACATTCAGCTCTCGCCTGGTAAGAATATTGCCAGGACCCATATAATCTCTGACCAGACCACAAACCTGACTTTACCTTATGGTGAGAGCCTAGTGACATTCTACTCAAGGGCTTGACAAGTACAATTAAGCTTTTAATATAATTCAAAAAAGCCAGGCATGGTAGTACATTCATATAATCCCAGCATAAAGGAGGCAGAGGCAGGAGGACGACCATGGGAAAATGGCAGCCTGATCTACATTAGTAGTTCCAAACTGAGCCAAGTGGTGGTGGCACACGCCTTTAATCCCAGCACTTGGGAGGCAGAGGCAGGCGGATCTCTGTGAGTTTGAGGCCAGGCTGGTCTACAGAGTGAGTTCTGGGGCACCCAGGGATACATAGAGAAACCCTGTCTCAAAAAAACAAGACAGGGGTTGGAGAGATGGCTCAGAGGTTAAGAGCACTGGCTGCTCTTCCAGAGGTCCTGAGTTCAATTCCCAGCAACTACATCCTGGCTCACAAACATCTGTAATGAGATCTGGTGCCTTCTTCTGCTGTGCAGGCATACACGGAGGCAGAATGTTGTATTCATAATAAATAAATAAATAAAATCTTTGTTTTTAATCTAAACTACCCAGGACTACACAGTGAAACCTGTCTCTAAAACAAAACAAACAAAACTAAGTAAAGTGAATGCTGTATGCTGCCAAGAGCCCCTATGTTTAGAGCAAGATCTTTTTTGTTTTGTTTTGTTTTGTTTTTCTTTTTTTCGTTTCTTTTTTTTGGTTTTTCGAGACAGGGTTTCTCTGTGGCTTTGGAGGCTGTCCTGGAACTCGCTTGGTAGTCCAGGCTGGTCTCGAACTCACAGAGATCCGCCTGCCTCTGCCTCCTGAGTGCTGGGAATAAAGGCGTGTGCCACCAACGCCCAGCTTTGTTTTGTTTTTCGAGACAGGGTTTCTCTGTGTAGCTCTGCCTGTCCTGAAACTCGCTCTGTAGACCAGGCTGGCCTCGACCTCACAGAGATCCGCCTGCCTCTGCCTCTGGGATACGGATATTAAAGGTGTGTCACCATCGCCCCGCTTGCATAGGTCTCTCCAGCGCACTCTCGCACCTGCAGCAAGGCTGATCCTCACAGCAGCCCAGAGCAGAGCAACTGCCTGACTCCATTTTACTGACCGAAGCAAACTGAACGTGATGTGAAGTGATTTACCCAAGGTCATGCAGCTGGTGAGACAAAAAGCTGGCCGTGTCTTTTAAGGGAGAGTTCGGGTTGGGAAGTAGCTTGTGGGTAGGAATGACTCCCTCTTGGTCTGCCTTTTTATAAGCCCCGTAAAAGGATATTACTGGTGCAACTCTTGTAGAAACTTTTCTGTTGGCAGGAAGAGGGAATGGGTGAGGACAATGTCATCAAGCAGAATATCTGTGGAGATCAACGGGTGTCACAGATGTCAGGAGGGAGCTTCTAGGACCCGTCTAGAAAGTCTGCACCCTCCTTTCTTGCCTCTTTACTAAGGCTGGAGGCCCGGCCACCTGCCCTGTCATGCTCTGCACACGCGCACACACATGTGTGAAGGTTCTGGGCAGCAGCTGCGGGGGTGGGGCTGGCAGCTGCCAAGGCAGCTGGAGGGAAGGAGGGGTGCCTTTGGAAGCCATGCACACTTCTCTTCAGTGTGTGGGAAGTTGGTCAGATAATACACCATGCCTGAGATCTGCTAGGGAAAAAAGGAGTCCACGGAAGGGACCCTAAACAGAGAAGTGACAGAGGTAACAGTCAGAATAATGTAGGTGTCTGGGGATGTGTGTTCACCCTCCCCTCATCAGTCCTGACACCATAGCTTCGACAGGGCAGGTGGGGACCAGCCCCAGTAAAATTAGGAGAGGAGGCAGACTGCCACCTCTTGTTCTCAGGCTTTAAATAGAACCCCTGTGTCCTCTGGGTGGTGCCCAGAGGTGGAAGGGTTAATGATGAAGAAGGGAGGGGCTCCTCTCACCACCCTTTCCCTGTACACCCCTGTCTGGGCCTGGCTCAGCCAGTCAGCCAGGTACAAGGTCGCCCTGACTTGCAGCCAACCTTGGGGTGGGGCAGGGCTGCTTGGCACACACAGACAGGCAGGGCACAGGGTGGGAGCCAGGTGTCCTCACCAGGACAGGTTAGGGCCAGGCCCCCAGGCACAGCTCCGGGACAAAACCAAGGCCTCTGACAACAGTTGGTGATCATGCCCTGCTGCCAGTGCCAGCCATGAAGGTAGAGGTGGAAGACACAACACAAGGTTGTGGACTTCGACCTAAACGTTTCTCAGATGAGAAAACTGAGAGCCAGAGCTGGGAGGCTCTTGCCTCAAGCCAGATGAAGAACTTAGATCACGAGTCTTTGTTCTTTCCTCAGTATTAGAGGTGAGCAGTGTCAGGGTAGAATCTAGTGGCCACGAGGGGCTGCCCAGCCGTCTGAGGGGCCCTGGCTAGGTGTGGAGTGCCCTCGGTAAGTACGCAGCCTGGGAGTAAGCACGCAGCCTGGGAGGAGACCAAATGGCTTGAGAACGTGGCTTCTATTGGAAATATTGGAGTGGCAGGTTAAGCTAGTAGGTTTCTCAAACCAGTTTCTCTGGGATTCAGCCTGCCAAGCCAGATGATATGGGTGACCATTTGGGAGTCTTAACCCAGGGGACACTGAACAATCTGTGGCGCCATGCCCCCACAGAAGAGGGAAGTCAGCCTCTTTTTCCCTCTCTTCCCAGCCACCCTGCTGTGCTCTGAGAGTGACAAGTGCCCCAGGCCCTCACGCCGCCCAGCTCCGGGGATGGGGACCAGGCACAAGGAGGCCTGACATCCTTCCGAGCATCTTTACCTCCCTTGAATGTGAGTGCTGAAACCAGAGTAAAGGAAAAGGAATATGGGCAGAGTGGGGGAGATGCTGATACGGGGGCTACAGTTTGGCATCGGTTTCTTCCAAAGCAGGCTCAGGTCCAATGCACAGCCTCCCTGGGGAATGTGTCATAGAGACACAGGGTATGTGGTGTAGGCGGGAAGTTATGGTTAAGGGAGCTGTGTGTGTCTGATATTTTTCTAATTAAATCCAAAAGGTGTCAGTTCCCCAGGGGCAACTGCAGCCCGAGCCAAGAGATGGCCCCGACCTTCAGGAAAAGAAAATGGAGCAGAGGGGAGTGACACCTACTTATAAAGCCAGAGCTGAAGAGTGACATGTAACAGCCTCATCTTTAGGCTCTCAACAACTTTGGGCTCCCCAACCTAAGGCCCTCCAGGTTCAGTGGAGTGCCTACTTAGACCTAAAGACCCTGCTGTCTTCTATTTCAGTTCTAGGTGGTAACGTGGGGACTTCAGTCCCTCATAAGCCCTTTAGTAGGTGGGAAGGCTGAAATGGCATCATCATTTAGAGAATAAGCCTCCCAGGGTGTGGTTATTATTTTTTAAAGAAGCCTTATGCTGAGGCATGACATAGGCAGGGTGGGAGCCGCTGAGGCCCAGCTCCTTTTGGATACTGGTGCCTTTCCTTAGACACCTTCAAATTCACCCCCCAAGGAGGCCACTTTCCCTAAGGGCAGTCGGGCCCTGCCTATCCACACTGCCCCACCAAGCGAGCCAGCCTGTGCTCTGGGGGCTTCTTCACAGCCAGGGACTCTTGTCAGCGTTTTCAGGCCTCAGCTACGGTCTGGAGGGTGGTATAACCTCGGCTGGAAAGCTTCCATCTTAGAGTGTCAGCCCCTATTTTGGGGGCATGGGAGGAGAAGGGGTAGGCAGTATCAAGGGCCACAGGAGACTGGCTTAAACGTCCAAGGCAGAGGGAAGGTGGCTGAGGGAGAGGATGGTTGGCTTCTTCCCGGAGGATGAGGCTGTCAGGAGAAAGGTGGGTGGGCACTGCCATGTCCCTTCTCCTGTACTACTGCGGGGGTTCCCTCTCAGCTCTTACACCGGTGCTAAGGACAAGAAAAGAAACCAGGGCACCCTCTTGCTCCGGGAGGGATGAGCAGGCTTACCTGAGGCGCCGCTGTCCCTGGTAGTCCCTCCAGCCAGGCGCTCCAGAACCCGCTTCAGAAGATGCTCTGGCCGCTCGGGGGCGCCCAGGGGGGCCCAGGGAGGTGAAGCCAGGGGCTCGCCGGGGGATAGCTCATCTGAGGAGTACGAAGAAGGAGAGCGCAGGGGTACTCCGCACCCCAGCGGCCCTGGCCCTGGCACCTCTTCTAGCTGCAGCCAACAGGGCCCCCCGTTGCCCGGCTCCTCTGAGACCCCTAATGGCTCTCCCCCTTCTTCCTCACCGGGCGGCTCCAGCCCGGGCTCGACTGAGGGCTCTCGGAGGAAAGCTGGGAACAGCAGGCGAGACACGCTCTGACGCCGCTGCAGCGGTCGCGGTCCCCCGGCCGAACCGCCGCCTCCGCCAGGGCCCCCACTCCCTCCAGGCCCTCCGCAGCAACCCGGACCCCCGCCGGGACCTCCTGCCACCGCTCGACCCGCCAGCTGCGACGTCTGCTTCTTCAAGAATTTCTCCAGTGGCTTCATGCCCCCCCCCCGCCCCTCTCCTAGGGGCCGCCGGGGGACCCAGGTGTCCCAGGCGCGGGCGGGGGGGGGCGGGGACACGATGCTCAGAGCCGGAGGGGCAGAGCCGAGGGCCGTGCCAGGCGCCGGACTGCGAGCCAGAGGTGGCCGAGGCTCGCTGGCCAGAGTCCAGTGACCAGTGGCCGGGGGAGGTACCAGAGGAGAGAGAAGCTCACTCTCAGCGGCCCCGCATGCTGGCTGTGGCCGAAGGGCGGGCAGGCTGAGAGGCCGGTGTCCCCGGCTCAGCGCTCCGGGGCCGGGCTGAGGCGGCAGAGGCAGCGGGCGGAGCGCAAGGCTGAGGACGCGGCGGCGGCTGCGCTCCTGGCCCCGGGGAAGGTGGCAGAATTGAGACCGCGCCCCCTCATCCAGTCCCCGCCCCTACTCTGCCTAGTCCCGCCCCAACCCGGCCGCGCGAGGCTTGAACTTGGGCGCTGGTGCTGACCGCGAGGAAAATTCGGACTTGGTTTCTGACAATTGCAGAAACTAAGGGCAAAGGCGAGGGAGGGGTTTACCAATGGAGAGTACTCCTGGTTCTCGATTACCGGGTCTCTTACGATCGTTTCAAATAACCAGGGCAGATTTTTGACTTACATCTTGACGCGCCTACCTGTACACAGGTGAGGCTTAAAAGGCTGCTGAATTCATTGCATCTGTACCACAATTATGTGATCTTTATCCCCCACCCGTGAAAGGGGCTGGGACAGCGTCTGGGGTGAACTGGCATTGGCACTAGGGGCGGTACCCATATCCTTCTCTGATAGGGTATAGTAGGTGGTGCAGGGCCGCCCTGTAAGGCAGGTACCGGCAGGTAGGAAAGAGCCAGGCAAAGACCAGCAGGTCGTGGCAGGTCTAATTGGGGTGAAAAGAGATAGTAGGCAGCAAGAGACCAAGAACACAGGGGCATCTTAGCCCAGGTGGTAGCAAAAAGAAGCAAGACTGAAGAGATGGGTGGTAGGTTCCCAAACGGCTGTCATCAAGCACATTTCTCCCTGGGAGAGATGTTGCCTTCACTCCTGACGGCCATGCAAGTGCATTCTGTCACCAAGGGCACCCTGCACTTGGAGGATGAGGCTATAGAGACAGTGTGAATACATCCAGGCTAGGTATACATAGAGAGGGAGTGGCACCAGGTCCCTAGTGGGTTGGGGATCCTTGGACAATGCCCCAACCCTGTTTACTGAGCACTAGCCAGCCATGGATGAACAGGAATGCTAATAGCTGGGAGTGGTGGCACTGGCAGGGTGTGTACTACACTTGGGTTGCTGTCTGGGCATACCCAGTTCCATGTGTGCTAGAGCATGTGTTCACAGATATAAAGCTCTGCACACCCATCTGTGGATCTGGAGAGGGAACAAAAAAAAAATAGAAAAAAGCTCTGATTTTGGCTAAGAAGCTAGGTCTCATTGACTTTCTGGGCTCCCGTCATCGGACACTCAGTATCTCTTATGGTTGAAACTGGCTAGGAAGGCTTCTTAAAGCTCCCCAGGTAACCTTTTAGGAACCAAATAAGAGGAGGGGAGGGCTTCTCTTCTGCACATGCCACAGTTACCAGATTAAGCAGTTGCCTTGGTAACCTCCTCTTTGGGCAGGATTTTGGGATTGTCGGTTAGGAAGGGTGAAAAATTGGGAAGCGTAAAGACTGCAGGGGCTGGAAATAAAAGGGACTGAGAGAGACTTCTAGAAACTACTTGCTTTCCAGACCCTTCTGTTCAAGACCTTGAATCAGAAGGAGGCATTACATTGTGGTCCTTCCAGCTGGTGTCCACCCTGGCTATACCCTGGAACCAGAGGGGCTTCTCAGAACTGCTGATGCCTGGATCACAACATAGATCAATGATGAGGTAGATCCTGAGGCAGGCCCAATGTGTTAGCTTAGTTAGAAAGCTCCCCAGGTGATTAAAATAGCCAGTATTGAAAAACCACTGCTCTAGGTCAACCTTAGGAGGCACCTGATGGTCTGGCAATTGCAAATCCTTGCTATTTTGAGTTACCTACAGGGTAGGTCCATGAACTGACCCCTGCCCCCAGGGTGGTGATTTATAGGGCTTCTGCATTACCATGAGAGAAACAAAGAGAAAAGCAGGATGGTATACAATTTCTTAACTGAGGAAATGGGGGCCAACAAGCTTAGCTGGGCCTGCCCAACCCATGAGCTTCTAAAAAAGGTATTGGACAGGGCAGTAATGTATCTGCCCCTTAAGCTCCCATTATTTCTGCCCACAGAGAGGCAGGCTTGGAGGGCAGAGAAAACCTGAGGGCTCTGCTGAGCTTGAGTTTCTTCTTGCTGAGCTGGTTACCAGGGCAACAGAGAGAGCAATGGGATCTAACCAGAGGACTGGGGAAGAGGCAGAGGTGAGGAGGAAGCATCCTAACATTCTTTTTCCCCAAGGTTGGCTGGCATTCTTTGTATGACCCAGGAGATCAGGGATATAGTTACCCATCACCTGTGGGACAGAGGGAAGATGTCCCAATGACACCCACACCACCAGTGTAAAGCTTTGTGGAACTAAGAACAAATATTTCCAGCCACATAATACCCAAATACTCTTCCATACCAGGGTGGCCTTTGTATAAGTTGTAAATTTCCACCCAGAGAAAGTTAATTCAAAAGTGGTAATTACTCTGTGTGTTCCAGAGTCTCAAGTGAAAGGCAGCATGAACCAGTTAGTGGTCTGTTTGCCTCAGCATTACCAGTACTAAGACTGTGGGCCTCGGTATGTTAGTACCATCTCTACTCCCACCTCACCCAACACCTGGCTTGAATTCACTCTGTAAACCAAGCTGGCCTCGAACACACAGAGATCCACTTGCCTCCCAAGTACTGGGCTTACAGATAAGCACCATTATTCCCAGCTGTGGATAGTTATCTTTCTTGGAAAGTAAAGATAGCACTAAAAGCTATAGTGACCCACACTTTTAATCCCAGCGCTCCAGAGGCAGAGGCAGAGGCAGGTGGATCTCTGTGAGTTCCAGGCCAGTCAGGGTTACATGGTGAGACAGGGTCTCAAAAAATAAAAAATAAAAAAAATGAATACATAAATGAATTTTTAAAAACTGTCAGAAATTGTGTGTGGCTGTACACACCTGAAATCCTAGCACCTGGGAAGCGGAGACAGTAGGGTCAGAAACTGAAGAGTATTTTCAGCTACAAGGTGAGTTAAGAGGCCAGCCTGGACTACATGAGCCCCTGGTCTAAAAATAATAAACAACAAAAAAGAGGGATAGAATGAGAAACTGTTAGTGAACACATTCAAACTTGGGACCTCACAGAGGCTCCTTACCTTGCTGGCCTTCCATTTTACCAGGCTGAGCTGGCTCAAATTACGACTGTAGCTCCATAGTGAAATGAGTCTCTTTCTCCCCTCCCAAATCAATATACAAATAAAAACTGGAAACAGACTCAAGTCTATAGTCTATATTTTATTATCTCCAAGTCACAATGCTGATCACAAATATGCACCCTTTAAAACAGTAACAAAAACAACACACATGGTGAAATCTTTGCAACTAAACACAGTGGACCAACAGACAACTGTCACAGTGTCTTAAGGTCTGGGGATCTGGGCATGTTGCCCACAGGCTTGAGGAAACATCTTCAGGTTTAAGGCAAAGGGAAGCCTATAAAAGGCACAACCACCAGCTATCCCTGGAATAACCTCTTAGTTATTTTCCTCCTTGGGGTTTACCCCCACTCCCGACTCAAGAGTGGTTAGGCCAGTTGTAGGAAAAAAACAGTGACATTACTGGGGAGGGACAGCCACCACCTTATCCCTCAGGTTCTGGAGGAACCCTGGCAGGCATAGTGCAGCAGTAACGGACTTCCACAGAGGCACAGGGATGTGGTTTGGTGCCATGGAGAGGAATGATAAAAGGGAGAGCCTTTGCCCAGAAGGCGACTTGCTTCTGTAGGATTTAAGTCCAGGTAGTTACTTTCTATTTGCAAGTACTGGAGCAGAATTTGGGGAAAGTAAGGTAGTAACATCTAAAAATACTTGTAGCAGGGAAGGCATGGAGAAGAACTGCAAAAGACAAGGCAGACAGACTGCTGGATAGTATTTGTCTCTAGAGATGCATTGGTCCACAGCAACTGGGAAGGGGATGTAGTAGGGGGGATGTAAAGAAAAGAAGCAGGGCCCTCTAATTCCACTTACCTCAAAGACAGCCCCGAGGACTCGGCCATGCATTCCCCTAGTCGTGCAGAGGATCCCACTCCACCCTCCCTTCTCACAAAAGCATCCGTTTGTTCTCTCTCCACAGGAGAGATTCTGCCCCCGTGGAGGACTGAAGCCCATCAGAATAGAGGTATGAAGAAGGCTCAGATTTGTAAGACCTACACCTCCAACAAGGGCTCCTACTCACCCACTCTGACCTCTCCTCTAGAGTGGGACACTTCGGGCAGATAGCTTCCACAGAGCTAGAGAAGTTAAGAGACTAATAAAGACCAATCACAAGGAAAAGGCCAGCTATTTTTACACTTGGTTGATACAGTCTCAATTATGTGGGAGTTTGGGAGGAGTCAAAAGGGACTCCAGAGGGGATAGTAAACTAGAATGAACTTGTTTCATGTAAAGTCAGGGAACAGCAGGGAAAAGGAGAAAAAACTAAGAATATTAATTTAAGAAGGGTAAGTCAGGCTTTAAAAATGAACATTCAAACAAATAAGCAGGAAGGAACTTCCCTGGGAGCAGAAGACACTTGAATCTCCGGGGAGAAAGTAAACAACAGTGAGATGCAGGCTTCTGAATAGACTCTGAGGCCTGGGCTGTCCAGTCTCTGCTCCCCGGAGTCCAGGCAGCTCAAGTGAAGAGTGGAGATTTCTTCTCTCTCTAGCAGGCCTGTCCTCAGAGGAAGAGGGCATCTCATCCTCCAACTGTCGGCTGGCAGGGCCACCCCACATTTCTTTCCCCCGAGTTTTCACCTTTCCTGTTCTATTGAGAGTTAGAAAGAGAAGAACCGAGTGTCAGTGGACCTCTGGGTATTTATATAACCCTTCTCAGAAGGCCACATTTCTAAATAATGTGGTTTTTTTGGCGCCAAGGATCAAGTCCAAGACCTTGAACATGCTACACCCTCATCTTCTAAATAATGTGTTTTAATGACCACAAAACAAAACAGCAGCAATAAAAATATCCCAGAGTCAGGTGTGGCGGCCCACACCTGTAATCTGAGCAGTCAGGGGTGGAAAGCAGGAAGACGGAAAGTTTGAGGCCGGCTAGGGTTATATAGTGAGATCTTTTTTCTTAAACAAAAACACACTCCTCCAAAACCCTGAAACAGCCCTAAAGCCACTACCTTCTCAAATCTTTAGAATTGGCTTCTTTGGCTATAACAATCTAAATTCAATTTTTTCTTTCCTTAATCTAGTTTAGACTGGACTCATGTATTTTTCTTCTTCAGTTTCCCAAACGAAACTCTGAAGGTAGAGATGGGTTCTCTTTAATTCTTCCCAATGCATTCTAAAACAATTTCCCTGAGATATTTCATGCCTATAATGTAAGGCATTAATTCAGTGGTTTTATTAAGCACATAAGGGTGAGAATTAGTCACAGTACACTGGGTACTTACTTTCACATGATGTTACATTTAAAATATTTGCAAACTCAGTATTAACTGGAACCCCTGCTTACAACCTGAAATTAAAAAAAAAAAAATGGAATCTGTTATCATGTCATACAAAAAAGACTTCCATTAGTCAGCACACAGGGAGGTAGAGGCAGCTGGATCTCCGAGTTTCAGGCCAGCCCAGCCCAGTTTACAGATCAAGTTCCAGGCCAGCCAGGGATACATACACAAGAGAAACCCTGTCTCAAAACAAACAAGTTAAAAAAAAAAAAGTCCATAGAAGCACACCCTAAAAAGAAACCCCCAGAGAAAGAAAGCCCTCATGCTTCAAGTATGGGAGGGAGACTTACCTCAGGTGGAGGGGGCTTGATGGACACTGGCTGGGGAGTCCTCCGGGGTGGGGAGGGTTTCGGCTGCACCTGCTGCTGAGCAGGGTTATAGTAGGTCACGCCCCCATACACCTGTGATGGAGCCTAGGATCCCATAAGTCAGGAGAAAAAAAAGTTAAGAATTAACCCAAATTAAGAGAAACAGAAAACATTATCCAGCTGCAAAAATAAAGAACTTCAATTTTTAAAAGATATGCTTTGGGGGCTGGACGTTGGTGACTCATGCCTTTAATCCCAGCACTTGGGAGGCAGAGCCAGGAGGATCTCTAGGAGTTTGAAGCTAGTCTGGTCTACAGAGTGAGTTCCAGGATAGGCTCCAAAGCTCCAGAGAAACCCTGACTTTTTGGGGGAGTGGGAACGGACGACAGGTGTGGTGGAGCACTCTACACAGTGAGACTCTGTCTCAAAAAAACAAGAAAGAAAAAGAAAAAGAAAGCAGGCTGAGCAAGCTGTGAGGAACAAGCTAGAGAACAGCACTCCTCCACGGCCTTTGTTCCCCCGCCAAGTTTCCACCCAGACTTCCTTCAATGATGAACAGTGATGCAGAAGTGGAAGCCAAATAACCCTTTCCTCCCCAGGTTGCACTGGTCACGCTGCTGTTTTTGTTTCCCAGCAACAGTAACCCTAACTAAATTTAGACTGTGTCCATGTGAATGTATGTAGTGGCCTCAGAGGCCAGGAAGAAGTTATCAGATCCCCTGGAGCTGCAGTTACAGGCAGTTGTGAGCTGCCTGCCATGGGTACTGGGACTGAACCTGGGTACCCTGCAAGAGCAAGTGCCCTTAACCATCTTTCTAATGCCCAGCTTCGGCCCACTCTTTCCAATTCTTCATTAGCTGACAAATAGAAAGGCTGAGCTCAGTGACGGCATTCTAAATGCCAGATGGTATCAAGTGCCCTCAGGACAGGGAAAGGATAAGCTGTCCAGAAGACTACAATCCTTCATACAGCCAAATGACACATGGGGACATCTATGATATACTGTACGATAATAATCCTTAAAGAAAATGAAAACAAGCATGGTTTTCAAAAGCACCTAGGAGTCAGAGGTTGAGAACCAAATATATTCCCAGCCAGTGAGACCCTGCCTCAAAAAAGAAGAAAGAAAACAGAAAAAGAAAAGAAAAACTGAAATAAGAAACAAGGCCGCACTTGGTAGTGTATGCCTTTAATCACAGCACTCAGGAGGTACAGGCAGGTGGATCTCTGTGAATTTGAGGCCAGCCTGGTCTATATAGCAAGTTCCAAGCCAGTAAGGGCTACATGGTAAGACACCCTGTAGCAAACAAAAAACTACTCTGGAAATCAGAAGCAATGGTAGACATTACCTAACCTGCATTTCCAGCTCCTGACCACCAAGGGGCATCCTAGTGCCACACAGGAGACTCAGTGGCACTGAAACAATCGTATAAAATTCTTGTTAACAGTTTCCCCAAACACATTCTTGTGTAATGATCTAAAGGATACATACCTAGAAAAATTAAGCATCTTACCTGTGTGTTAGGATACAGATGAGGAGGTGGAGGAGGAGGTAATGCTCCTGGAGCATAAGGGTAACTGGGGTTACCAAAATTCATGACACCTGGAGCAGAAAAGTAAGTAGGAGCAAGCAACTGCTGGGGTGGTGGTTGTCCTGGAGACATGGACACTGGTGGTGGGTAGAGACCTGGATTGGGCAGAGGTGCTGGTGACTGATGGGGATGTAAACCTAGGCAAAGAAAGACAAACAAAAACTATAAAGGAGGATACCACCTTTATCATGGGATGGCTTAATAACTTGGACCACGGAGCACAACAGGTTAGACTACATACAGTCCTTAAGATGGACTTAAAAATGAGTTTGTTACATAAGCAGTCAGGGTGATCAGCATCACTGGATAGCACGATAGTGCTGAAAAAGATAAGGTCTTGTAGAGTCCCTAACACAGATCCTTGCACACTATAAGCATATGAGAGGAGTGCAAGCTTACCTGGGTGAGGAAGGTGCATTTCTGGTTGTACAATCATGCCCTGTGGAGGCAGTGGGGCAGGGCTGTCACCATGGGTATAGATTGGTCCCTGGAACTGCACTGTAAGATAATGTTGAGATTCTTATAAACTCCAACCTTCATATCACATCACCAACTCTTTCTGTCTTGTAGACCTCTGATGTTCTAAATCTTCTATATGAAGAAAATAGCAACTAGATAATGTGGGATAACCACTGTGAAGTCAAAAGGGAAATTAAAGAATACAAGAAGAGTGGGCACTTAACTCCCTTTATGCTGACAAGAAAGGTGTCCCAACAATAAAAAAGAACTCACATGGATCATAGTAATGCCCCTCCATGATACTGATATGTACAGGAGGAGCAGGAGGCTCTGGCACAGGTCTCTGCCGCTGGGACGAATAACGTTTAGCTCGACTACCCTGGACACCCTGAGATAAAGAGATTTGATTAGGACTCCAGAAGGGTAATTCTCATGTCAAATCCTACCTGCTGTAGGTTTGTAAAACCTGATACATGGCAGTACTTAATATGTATAAAATGGACTGAAAATTTGATGAAAAATACCAGAATTTAAACCTAAACCCTCTACATTTCTGAGGTTCAAATTAAAACAAAACAAATCCCATGAATAATCAGTGGAAAAACTGCTATCAAGAATTTACATTAGGGGGCTGGAGAGATAGCTCAGTGATTAATGTACTGGCCATTCTTCCAGAGGACCTGGGTTCAATTCCCAGCAACCACATGACAGCTCACATCTGTCTGTAACTCTAGTTCCAGAGCTTCTGACCCCTCATACATGCAGGCAAAAAAAACCAACCCCAAAACCAAATGTATACTGGTTGGCACGATAAGCCTGTAGCCTCAGAACTCGGGAATCAAAGCAGGAGGACTTAGTGTGAAGCCAACCTGAGCTTTATGATAAATTCAAGGCCAGGCTGTGTCAAAGGACAGGAAACCATCTCAATAAAAAGAGCTTGTTTTTGTTTTAACAGTGAACATGTGTGGTGGTCTCAATGAAAGTGATCCACATTTGAATACTTGGTCCCCAATTAGTGGAACTGTTTGGGAAAAACTAGGAGGTGTGGCCTTGTTGAAGAAGGCGTGTCAAAAGACTAGGCCATTCCAGGTGTGCTCTCTCTGCCTCCTACTTTTGGATCAAAATTTAAGCTCAGATGTTCCTGCTGCCATGGCTTTGATTTGCATCATGGCCTCTAACCCTCTAGAACTGGAAGCTCAATTAAATGTTTTCCTTTTTGGGGGGGGGGTTATATTCTTTTTTTTTTTTTAATGTTTTCTTTTATAAGCTGCCTTAGTCATGGTGTTCTGTCACAGTAACTAAGATTCAGGTATGGTAGCACAACCAATAAGTTGGGAAGTTGAGACAGATAGATCTAAGTCCAAGGCCAGCCTAGTCTACATAGGGAACTCCAGGTCAGCCAGAGCAAAACAGTGAGATTCTATCTCAATACTTTTTTTTTGACAGTACTGGAATCAAGGGCATCATGCATTCTCTACCACTGAGTATACAGCCCCAGTCCTCCTTCTTCCCATTTTTGTACCATTTCTTCCATCCGGTTAAACTGAGGTGGAGGTCCTGCTCCCATATGCATGTGGTTGGGCACACCTGTAATATACCAAAAAAGGTCACTGGTTGAATGCAGATGTATGTGAATAGGAGTCAAAGAAAACAACAAGTGCATCTGGGCAGTGGTGGTGCATGCTATTAATCCCAGAATTCTGGAGGCAGAGGCAGGTGGATCTCTGAGTTCAAGACCAGACTGGTCTACAGAGTGAGTTCCAGGAATGCCAGAGCAACACAGAGAAGCCTTGTCTTGAAAAACCAAAAAAAAAAAGTATAATATTTTTAGTTAAAAAATATTTTATAGACAATCTCCCAAAGATAGTATCAGTACAAAAAGTTATACTTTTATGTCCAGAGATCAACTAATTTTTGGTGCTCAAAAAACACCTGTACCAGCCCAGAAGCTCCTGAGCTGGAAGTGACATGAAAGCCTCTTTCCTGATAACCAGCTTTTGTGGTACCAGGAGGCATGATGCAAACTTCCAAAGGAAGGACACAGTCAACAATAGCCGCTAAGACGTCTATGCACACAATGATGGGCAGCAGGCATGGACAGCACAGGATGTAATAGCGGCACACAAAGCTTGGCAGTAAACACAGTTCTCTGATTGATGTAAGATCCACTAACAGCCTACTTGGGGAAAAAAAAACACTCATAAGAGAAAAATCATACCTGGTACTGGAAACCAAGGTAGTGAAATAATTGATCTGGGAGGAGAACCTACAACCACCATTTTACTAACAGCATAATCCCTAACTATATTCTAAATATTTATCCTTATACCCACAGATAAATTCATTCCTAACCACCCATTAAGGAAACTTCTCTTTGCAACAGATGAAACTACAACCAATCAAACTGCAGTTTTGGAGCTCAGTTCCAACAGTACATCTGTAAAACAAATGCCACACCTAAGAATCAGGGATGGGGTGGGGCACGAAGACAAGTGCCAAAGGAGCAGAGAGATTTTATTTCCTAGTATCATCAGAAGCTATATCCATAGGTTCTCACAAACATGAGCTGAACAAGGACTACACCACCGGACATGCCAAAGTGCATAGTGGCAAAACCTACCAGGTCATAACCCTATAATACAAGAACCTACAAGCAACTCAGGAATGCTGAGAGCAGGGCAAAGTCTTCTGCCAGGTGAGAGCACACCAACTGGTTATCTAGTAACAAACAGTCAGCCCTGAAAACATACAGACAAGTAAACATACAGACTGAACAGGGTGAATAATTATGTATTTAGGAATATAAATGTATATACTTATATGCTATATGCATGTAGCAGCAGTTAATAAAAAAGAGGCCATGACAGCACTCGGGAGGCAGAGGCAGGGGGATCTCTGTGAGTTCGAGACCAGCCCGGTCTACAGAGTGAGTTCCAGGACAGCCTCCAAAGCCACAGAGAAACCCTGTCTCGAAAAACCAAAAAAAAAAAAAAAAAAAAAGAGGCCATGAATTTCAAAGAGAATAAGGAAGAGGATATGGGAGGCTTTGGAAGGAGGGAAGGGAAAAATGATGTAATCATAATCTCAAAAACTAAAAGACACTGGGCAGTGGTGACACACGTCTTTAGTCCCAGCACTCGGGAGGCAGAGGCAGGAGGATCTCTTTGAGTTCGAGGCCAGACTGGTCTACAAAGCAAGGGCCAGGTGCTAGGACAAATCCAAAGGTACACAGAGAAGCTCTGTCTTGAGAAAAAAACAAAACAAAACAAACCACCACCAACAACAAAAAAACCTAAAAGAAACAATTAAAATATACCAAAGTAGAGTGCCAAAATTCCCAGTGCTCATGAAGATTTCCAATGTTTAAAGTTTGGCCTAGAGGGTTCTAGAGATGGCTCAGTGGTTAAGAGCACTGGCTGCTTTTGACCTGGGTTCAACTCCCAGCACCCACAAGGCAACTCAAAACCATCTATAATTCTATTCCCAAGGGATCTGGTGCCTTCTTCTAGCCTCTGTGGGCACTTACACACATGTTGTATAGAAATGCATGCAGACAGAACACCTACACACCAAAATAAATCTCAAACAAACAAACAAGGTTTGGGTTAGAATTCAAAAACTAAATGATACCTGCTAGCTACATGTGCTTCTGAGACAGGGTTTCTCTGTGTAACCCTACCTGGCCTGGAACTTACTCTGTAGACCAGGCTGGCCCTGAATTCAGATCCACCTACCTCTGCCTCCCAAGTGCTGGGATTAAAGGTGTGTGCAACCACTTCCAACTGCTATATGCGTTTTTAAAATCGATTAACTAAAAGTTCAATTCTTCCTTCTAGCCACATTTCAAATACCCAAAAGCACCAGCATTATATATAGCTTTAGTGTCTCTAGAAAAAAGCATACTAGAAAGGCTTTCCATATTTAAATTCAAATTCAAAGGTTTCTGCTTTTAAGCATTTAACCACTGGCTCACAGATAGTCTGAAGAGCTATCTTAAGTCACTTTCTGCACATGAAGAGAAAATGAATCTTGACAGAGGAGCTAAGTACTGATGGTTAAGTGCACCTATGAAGTGGGACAGGCTTGGGTAACAAAGAGAACTGCTCTGAGGACAGGCAGACAGACTGCAAATATACACTTTGCTCTGTTAAGGAGTTTTCTGTCAGACACCACATCCCTAAAAATGAAGTCCCAGTGACACAGTAAAATCTACTCCCCAGCCTGTAATGCCTACCTCGAAGCTCTCGTGGTTGCAGGAATGAAGGCTGTCCTGGACTCCAGTTTTGTTCTGCTATATTTAGCTGTGCTACATCTTGCTCCAGTCCACCTGTGGTAGAATCTACTGGAGCCTCCCAGTTTCCAGTCTTAGCAGCTGGAGGAGGAGTTGTTTCTGGGATTGTGGCTGCTGACGTGAGCCCTTCAGCTGGAGGAGGAACCTCCTCAGCAGCTTTGACTGCGTCCCCCACTTTTGTGCGGGTCCTTCTTGCCCGGGAATAGGACTTCTTCTCAATGGGCCTGTCAGGAGCTGGTGGTACAGTGTCAGCAATGGCAGCTGGTGCCTCTGAGGCTGCCTCTTCTTTCTCAGGACTACCAAGCAATGGAGCATCTGGTTCTGGAGATGGATCCCTCATAGGAGTCTGCTCCAGACGCCGTGACCGGTAATTAGCTTCATGTTTATGAGTCTCACCAGACCGGCCACCATGCTGCCCACCAACCTCCACGGGCCTAAAACTAGTACGACCTTCCTTGAAGCCCCCAGATCGTGAATAATTCCTGGATGCAGACATGCGGCCTGTACCTGCTGCATTCCTGTTAATAAATGACTTTGGTGGTAGGGTGCCCCCAGGACCCTGGTGGCGATGGGACTTGTTTGATCTATCACCAATCCAATTTGGATCTCTTTGTGGGGGACTTCCAAATCTGAAACAATAAAATTGTCAAGAAAAATGTAAGAAAAGAGACCTCCACGTATATACACGGAGAGTAAGGGAGAATAATTTCCATATCCTATATTTAGTCACTTAGAAGATTAGAAATGCATTTAGAAAAGCAAAAAAGTTTGAAAGATTAGTAATCTAGGCTCTTGAACTTCCTTACCGAGGCTTCCGGATTCTTCGGGGTTTGATGTCATCAGGATTGTGAGCAGATCGAATATCATAGCCATAAAGAGCAATGAGCTCCTGTCGGGACTTTGGAGCCTGTTCATCTTCACGGAACTTATCATGCTCCCAGCGACCCTCATCCTTCCATAGCTTTCGCTGACGTCCCTTGGGTCTAGACCAAAACAAGCAGAGGTGTGTTGTGTAATATTAGTTAAAGATGTGTTACATTTGCTTATGCTGTGGAACATTTGTTTAATGATGCAAAGATATGTTACATTCTTTTTATGTTGTTTAACTCTGTGAAGCTGTGTTACTTTGCTTGTCTAAAACATGATTGGTCTAATGAAGAGCTGAACAGTCAGGCAGGAAAAAGGACAGGTGAGACAGGCAGGCAGAGAGACTAAACAGGAGGGGAAATCTGGGAAGTGAGACCATCAGGGGCCAGCCACCTAGCTATATATCAAATCATGGAGTAAGAAGTAAAGAAAGGTATATAGAATAGAGAAAGATAAAAACTCAGAGGCAAAAGATAGTGGGGATAATTTAGGAAAAGCTGGCAAGAAACAAGCCAAGCTAAGGCTGGGCATTTGTAAGTAAGATTAAGCCTTCATGTGTGATTATTTGGGAGCTGGATGATGCCACCCCAAAGAGTAAAGAGTGAAAACAACCAACAATAGAGACGCCTTGAGACAATTAATACTTTAAAATTATCTCTCTACGAAAATGTTGCCTATAAAAACTGCCTATCTCAAGAAAGCCACAGGTTCAAGGTCATAGAGGTCTAATAATTTAGGATCTGGGGACAGACCGCCCTGAATCTGGATCCCAACTCCTTACCACCAACACTTACCAAACCTTTTCTTTCTTTTTTTTTTTTTAAAGATTTATTTATTATGTATATACTTTTCTGTCTGCATGTATGTCTGCAGGCCAGAAGGGGGTGCCAGATGTCATTACAGATGGTTGTGAGCCACCATGTGGTTGCTGGGAATTGAACTCAGGACCTTTGAAAGAACAGTCAGTGCTCTTAACCTCTGAGCCATCTCTCCAGCCCACCTTTTCTTTTTTTAAGACAGAGTCTCACTATGTAACTCTGGCTGGCCTGGAACTCACCTCTCTGAGATCTTCCTGCCTCTGCCTCCTGAGAGCTGGGACTGGAGATCACACTACCACACCTATCTCTTTTTGCTTTGTGAGACAGGGTCTCACTATGTAGCCCAAGCTAACCTCAGACTCCTGAGTGCTGGGACTACAAGTACATGAAACCATGCTTATTTTCCTCATCTGTACAGGAGGAGTAACCCTAACACTTCTCTTAAATGTTCTGAGTAGTAAAGGAAACAAGACAGGTGAAGAAGTCATCAAAGCACTCAGCACAAGGTAGCAGTAGTGGGAGTAGCGTAAGATGACTGTTACCGGACTTCCTCTTCCTGAGTCTGTCCTCGAAGATCGTGCTCAAAGAAGAGCCCTTTCCTCGGTATATATGCTGGATTTTTCCGATCTTCATCATCATCCAAATGCTTAGGGCCTTTTTTACCCACTTTGTTCTCTACAGGCTCTGTGCTCTCCTGGAAGATAAAGGACTCCTTACTCTTCCAAGGAGTGAGAGGCCCTATGCCAGCCCCCAAGTGGAGGACTACGCTATGCACTGACCTGTCCATCCCCACTTTGCCGCTCGCCAGTTACAGTGCCCTTGGTATCAGGCTTTTCTTCTCCCTTCTCTTTTGCTGAGGAATCTGCAGCGTCATTAGCTTCTGATTTCAGCTCCACCTTGGAGTTTTCCTCCTCACTGTATTCTCCTTCTTCACCCTGAAAAGGTATCCTTGTTAATTATGGAGATAAGATCTGATAGTTGCCGGGCGCTGGTGGCACACACCTTTAATCCCAACACTCGGGAGGCAGAAGCAGGTGGATCTTTGTGAGTTAGAAACCAGTCTCATCTACCGAGCGAGTTCCAGGACAGCCTCCAAAGCCACAGAGAAACCCTGTCTCAAAAATCCAAAGGGGAGGAAAAATCTGAATAGTGAATCTTTTTTTTTTTAATTTTATTTTCCAGTTTAAATTTAGATAAGAATCAAGGTTGCTTCACAAGTCAGTTCCAGGTCCCTCTCCCATTCCCTCCCTTCCTCCCGTGCCCTCCCCCCCAAATAGTGAATCTTTATTTTCCATTCTTTTGGGAAACAATTCCTGGCAACCTTTTACTACAGCGTTGGAATTAAAAACAAGCACTACAAGGAGAATGGCACATGTTTATAACCTAGCAGTTGTAAGGCAGAGACAAGATCAGGTGTTCAGGATCACTTTCAACTCATATGAAGTTTGAGGGCATCCTGTGCCCCATAAAAACAAAACACAAGGACTGGGGAGATAGTTCAGGTGATAAAATGCTTGCCACAAAAGCATGAGGACCTAAGTCTAGCACCCATGCACAAAGCCAGGCATGGTGGTACACACTTGCAATCCTAGAGCTCAAGAGACACAGACAAGTATTCTCGGGGTTAGCTAGTTAATTGATGAGTCTCTGGTCCTCATGAAAGACCAGAAATAAAGTAGATAGCTATAAGGAATGACACCTGAGGTTGTCCTCTGGCACGCACACACACCAAATAAAAATAAAACAAGCATTACAAGGGCTGGGGTTACTAACTCCGTGGTAGAGCATCTGCCTAGCATGGCAAGGCCCTGGGATCAATTTCTAGCATACACACCCCAAGCCAATATTTTTAACCAAACTTCTTGAGAACAGGGTACTATAAAATACATGTACATGTATATATGCACACACACATACAAGGGCAATACAAATAGTTTTTATAAATAGTCTTTATTAATAGTTCTGGGATACAGAGGTAAGGAAATTTTAACAATGGTAGTCTAAGGAAAGAAGCAAGGGGTTATAGATGGAAGACTAACTTTATAGTGCCTTTCTCTCCTTTTCCAGTCTTTTTGTGTATCCCTGGCTGGTCTAGAACTAGCACTGTAAACCAAGCTGGCTTAGAACTCACATAGGTCCACCTGCCTCTACTTCCCACGTACTAAGACTGAAGGCATATGCAGTGCCTGGCTCCTTTGTAAGTCTTAAACACACAGTGTTTAATAACAGCACTCTGGCTTAAGTTGAGAATTTTCTCATCTCAAAATGTTTTAGGAGACTAGCAAGATGGCTCAGTAACTATACTTGCTACCAAGCCTAAGGACTGGAGTTTGAGCTACAGAGCCCCACAGTACAAAGAAAAAAACCTAACCCCACTCCTCTAACTTCCATACGAATGTCATGGCATGTGTTCACATATGCACATACATGCATGCATACACACACACACACACACACACACACACACACACACACACACCATAAGCAATTGCTTTTAAAAAATGGATTAGAAGCACTTGGGAGGCAGAGGCAGGTGGATGTGAGTTCGAGGCCAGCCTGGTCTACAGAGAGAGTTCCAGGACAGCCTCCAAAACAATACAGAGAAACCCTGTCTCGAAAAACCAAAAAAAAAAAAAAAAGGGTTAGAGTAGAAATTTCCAACCTTTCTGATAATGAAAAGTGGCACACACCTATAACCCTAGCAACTCAGTAAGCTGAAGTGAGAAGACTGACAATTCAAGGCTAGCCTGGGTATCACTTTAATACTCTATCCCTCTCCCCAAGGTGGAAAAAAAAAACCTATGAGACCTTTTTAATCTAAGATCTCCAACTCTCAGGATATCTATAACCAGACTGAGAAAACACGAAGACAAAAGCTTTCCATGACTGGTGTGGAAGTCAAAAGACAATTTGGGAGTTCAGTTCTCTCCTTCTACATGTGAAGTCCAGAAACTAAACACAGGTTGACAGGCTTTCTGGCAAGTCTCTCATTCACTGAGTAATCTCAAGGGCCTCCAGGTCCCCTCTTGTGGTGCTAGGGATTGAATCCAGGGCCTGGGATATATTTATTATACCACTGAATTACAGTTCCAGCTTGTTTACAGTCCATGACTTACTTTTTCCCTCCTTACTGTGAATCAAACTCAGGGCCTCAAACAAGAAAGACAAGCACTAACCACTGAGTTATGTGCACTACAGGCCCAGGTCACATCAGTCTGTTGTTGTTTTAGAGACATGAGTCTCACTATGTAACCCAGGCCAGTTTGAAAGATGGTGGCGTGGAATACCTCTGCCTCCCAAGTGTTAGCATTAAAGGTGTGCACTCCCATGTCCAACTTCTAAGATTGTATTTTTTATGTTTATGATAGAGAACTGAATTTTCTACAGCATGAGATTCCCAGAGAAAACAAACACTACACACAATAACATCCTAACATTTAAGATCTGTCATAGAAATGGTAACAAATGCATGAGAACTCCCCCACTACCACCCTATATTTTTAGACAAGGTCTTGGAGACATAGTCTTACTAGCCTGGAATTTGCTATGTAGTCCAGGTTGGCCTCAAACCTGCCTCTCCCTCCTGGTGCTGGGATTAAATGTGTGAGCCACCACACCTTTTTAAAAAGTGAGGTCTCCAGGTTGGTGGTGGTGCACACCTTTAATCCTAGCACTGGGGAGGAAGAGGCAGGCAGTACCTCTGTGAGTTCAAGGACAGTCAAAACTATACAGAGAAACCCTGTCTGAGGGTGGGGTGGGAGTGGTATTATTAGGACAGGAAATGAAGGTTTTATGGGCTCACATAGAGAAAAGCAGTGGCTTTAAAGCATGGTCATACTCTTTCCCATCCTCTCCAAATCTGATGCTTAGGATACTAGATTACAGATGGAGGTTTAAAGACCTGCAAGAGGGCTGGAGAGATGGCTCAGAGGTTAAGAGCAATGACTGCTCTTCCAGAGGTCCTGAGTTCAATTCCCAGCAACCACATGGTGGCTCACAACCATCTACAATTCAATCTGGTGCCCTCTTCTGGAATGTAGGCAGAACACTGTATATGTAATAAATAAATAAATCTTTAAAAAAAAAAAGCTGCAAGAATGAAAAGAAAGTGTTGGGCAGTGGTTGCACATGACTTTAATCCCAGTACTCGGCAGGCAAAGGCAGGCAGATCTCTGGGAGTTCATGGCCAGACTGGCCTACAAATCGAGTTCCATGACAGACTTTGAAGCTACAAAGAAACCTTGTCTTGAAAATCGAGAAAAGAAATTGGTTTAGTCATTAATGATGTGTTAAACCTCTACTGCCTGTTAGATGTATGAACACTTGTCTCTTATTCCCCTATTGTCCCTAAATCAGACTGCCTTCTCACTTCAGGCATAGGCTGGCTCACCAGGATCCAGTCAAAGATACCATGTGAGAGTCCTGGATAGGCTAAAAGCTTTCAATGTTCTGCACCTTTTTCAAATAAAGCTAAGCTTGACTAATTGACCTAAACAAACAAGCCAATTAATCACTCTTCCCATTCTTTCCATTTCTGTTTACACTCCAAACTACTCATCATCTGGGTATTTTGTCTTCAAAGTGTTTTGAATGACAATTCAGAAAAGAGATGGAGAACTAAAGAAGCTTCACTACACCTGCTCTGTGACAATCCAGTCTTTATCTATAGCTTAACAAGCACCCTTGATTCTTTTCATCCTGTGCAATTATACTGTTTTCCCTCTATTGGGGGATGAGAGGATGGTAATCAGTCAGTACTTTCCTTAATCCTAGGTTATGGAGCAGACAAACAAGAACTTGCTTGGTGTTTATACATACTTCATTATGCTCCTCTACTCACATGCTGAATTTCAACCTTAAAAGAAATTAATTTTTGCTGGGTGTTGGTGGCTCACGGCTTTAATCCCAGCACTCAGGAGGCAGAGGCAGGTGGCTCTCTGAGAGTGTGAGGTCTGCCTGGTCTACAGTTGACTTCCAGGACAACCTCCAAAGCTACACAGAGAAACCCTGTCTCAAAAACAAAACAAATCAAAATTACTTTTATTCTATCTATGTATATATGTGTGCTCCTGAAAGTATGTTAAGCACACCATACACATGCACAAACCTGTGGCTGTCAGGAGACTTAAGATCTCCTGGAACTGGAGCTACAGGTGGTTATGAGCTGCCTTGTGGGTGATGGGAAGAGAACCAGGGGTTTCCCATCTTCACCTCCACCCTTCCTTCCTGCATTTCTTTCTTTTTTCCTTTCCTTTCTTTCTTCCGGCAGGGTCTAACTATATAGCTTAGACTGGCTTTGAACTAGTGAGTTATGCCCATTCCAAGAGCAGCATTTATAGGCATGCTACTATGTCCATCTAACTAATTTAAAAATAATATTAGCACTATTGAGGGCATTTTTTGTTTGTTTTTCAGGACAGGATTTCTCTGTGTAGCTTTGGAGCCTGTCCTGGCACTGCCTCTTGTAGACAAGGGTGGCCTTGAACTCACAGAGATCCACCTGCTTCTGCTTCCCAAGTGCTGGGACTAAAGGCATATAACACCACTACCCAGCAGGAATTGTGTTTCATATAACATTTTCTTTAGGCTGTGATAGAATGTCAACAAGAAAACTTGTATATTCCTTTGAGAAACTAATTTTACTGGTTGTAATGATACACAGCTTTGATCTCAGTTTAGGGAGGCAGAAGCAGGAATATATGTGAATCTGAGGCTAGCATGGTCTATACATAGTGAGTTCTAGGTCAACCAGGGCTACAAAAATGAAATCCAATATTGTACACAAATACAAAGAAACTAATTTTGTTAACTGGGCAAAACAGAACAACACAGTGCTGAGACTACAAATCAGACTCAAAGCCTATAGTCCTTGCATGTCCTACCCCCCCCAATAAATATCAAAAATGTGTATCCAAGTGTCTGCAGAGGCTAGAAAAATGTGTCAGATCCCACGGAGATAAGTTACAGGTGGCTGTGAGCTACCCAAAGTGGGCCTGGGAACTGAACTCAGGTTCTCTGGAAGAGCAGCACAGACACGAGGTCTAGCTCCATCTGCAACTATGTAAAAGGGTAAGTCAAGATGATGTGGAAATACACAGATTTATACAAATAGGTTAATAATTAAGATAGGGCTAGCCAATAAGAAGCCCTAGCCAGGCCGGGCGGTGGTGGCCCACGCCTTTAATCCCAGCACTCAAGAAGCAGAGGCAGGCGGATCTCTGTGAGTTCAAGAGACCAGCCTGGTCTACAAAGTGAGTTCCAGGACAGGCTCCAAAGACACAGAGAAACCCTGTCTTGAAAAACCAAAAAAAAAGAAAAGAAAAGAAGCCCTAGCCATCAGCCAACCATTTTATAATTAATATATGGTCTGTGTGCTTATTTGGGTATGAGAAGGGTAGAAGGGGGGACAACTTGGCAGGACAAGAAACTCCACCTACACAAGAGTTTCTGTGTAGCTTTGGAGCCTGTCCTGGAGCTAATCTGTAGACTGGGCTGACCCAGGACTCATGGAGATCCTCCTTCTTCTGTTTCCCAAGTGCCTGGTTATGATGCATGATCTTAATATGTTCCTGAATTTGGTTTGCAAGTATTTTGCTGAGAATTTCTGCATTTCCATTTATCTGAGAAAATGGTTTGTTGTTTTTGTTATGTTTTACCTGGCTTTAGTTCCAGGATGACATTGGTTCCATAGAATGAATTTGGCAGTATTCCTTCCCTTTCTATTTTGTGAATAAAAATTAAAAGGACTGGTAGGAGATCTTTGAAAGTTTGACAGAATTTGGCAGTGAATCTATTAGGTCCTAGGCTTTCCTTTGTTGGGAGATGTGCTGGTTAGTTTTTTGTCAACTTGGAATAATATCAGAGAAGGGAACCATAAGACTAAGCTGCAGCCAGGCCTGTAGAGCATATTAGTGACTGATATGGGGCTCAGTCCAATGTGGTTGGTGACATCCCTGGGCTGGTAAGCGTCTGTAAGAAAGCAGGCGGAGCAAGCCTTAAGGAGCAAGTCAGTAAGCAGCATCCCTCATGGTCTCTGCATCAGCTCCTGCCAGGCTTGAGTTCCTGCCTTGGCTTCCTATTGTGGAATATTCCTTTACACTGTGTGAAGATGTGTCACTATGATTGGTTTAATAAAGAGCGGAATGGCCATTAGCTAGGCAGGAAGAGGTTAGGCAGGACTTGTGGGGACAGAGAGCTCCGGGAATAAAGGAGAAGTCGCCAATAGACACAGGCATGCAGTAGGAGAAGTAAAAGCCATGAGTCACATGACAACAGATAGATGAACAGAAATGGGAAATTTAAGTCATAAGAGCTAGTTAAAAAAAGCCAAAACTAAGACTGGGCTTTAATAACTTAAGTCTCCATGTTTTTGTTTTGTTTTTGAGCTGGTGGCCCAAAGAATAATCTGGCTACAAAATATGTGAGCCACATAAACTCTTTCCTTCCATGTTGCTTTTTGTCATGGTGTTTTATCAGAGATCCACCAATACCTGCCTCCCAAGTGCTGGGATCAAAGGCATGCACCACCATGCCTGGCCCCAATGACAACATTAAAAAAAAGGTTTTTGGACCATTCTGGGAAAATGGAAGTAACACATTTTTTGGTTGTTTTATAATACTGGAGAGTGAACCCAGGGCCTTGTAAATACTAAACAGCCCACCACCGAGCTACAATTGCAACCATTTTCCAATTTTTGCCTTTTGAGACAGGGTCTCCGTGATTGTCCTGGAAATTGCTCTGTAGACTGGCCTAACACACAGATATCTGCCTGCTTCTGCCTCCCAAGTGCTAGTTTATAGCCATGAGACACCAACATCCAGCCCGTCTCAAATTTTTATTCTGAAGCCTGGTATGGAAGGATATGCTAAGGCAGAGGCAGGTGGATGTCTGTGAGTTCAGGGCAGGTTTGATCTACAAAGCAAATTTTAGACCAGCCAGCACATACAGATCCTGTCACAAATTAAAATAAAAGAATTCTGAGACAAGATCTTTCTATGTTGCCAGGCTGGCCTTTGTGATCTTCCTGCTTCACCCTCTCAAGTATAGGAGATTACAGATGAGTACCACTGTGCCTGGTTTCAGCAACACAGTTTATTTCTCTTCAAATCTGTACATGGAATGACAGCTTTTAAACAGCAAAACCCAAACCTTTAGACAATATTTACAACAATGTTACAAGGTCTGTATTAAACTTTCGATTCTAACCGTATGAACAAAAGCACCAATAGCCATAGCACTTGTGCTAAACACTAACTGGTGTTTAGCAGAGATGTAAATGGACCAAAGAGCAGGAAAACCCTGAAATAACCAACAGTCACTGACTGCGAGACCAGGAGGGGTTACCATGTAAATGGAAAAGCTTGGTACAATTTAAGGGTCAAACAAACCCAGTTGCCATTTGAATAGAACTCTCTCAAAGCTTTTAGAGGGGCTTACAGGCTGAACTGCCAGCAGCACTGAACTGCATTTCCTGCTGCAGTTGAGAGCCACACATAAGGAGATAAAAAGAACAGCATTCCTGGGCTGGGGAGATGGCTCAGGGGTTAAGAGCACTAAGTGCTCTTCCAGAGTCTTGAGCTCAATTCTCAGCAACCACTTGGTGGTTCACAACCATCTATAATGAGACCTGGTACCTTCTTCTGGCATGCAGACAGAACACTGCATACATAATAAATAAATAAATAGTTTTTTTTAGGGAACAGCATTCCTACAGACAATAAAGGCATGCCATGGGTATATCAAAGTACAATTGCACACGCCTTTAATCCCAGCTCTTGAAAGGCAGGTGGATCTCTGTGAATTCAAGACCAGCCTGGCCTACACACTGAGTTCCAGGACAGCCAGGGCTACACAAAGAAACCCTCGAATTATAACATACACACAATTTCAACTTCAAAATAAGCTAAAAATATGTCACGAAACTAGTATGGCAGCTCTGGAGATGTGTTTCTGCCTGTATTACACATGCCATCACACCCAACTTTTTACACAGGTTCCAGGGATCAAATTCAGGCATTCTTTATCAACTGAGCCATCACCCCAGCCCTTATTTGAATTTGTATTTTGCTGAATTTATTTCTATGCCACAACCTTTTGTTTCCTCAGACTTTTTTGAGTACTGTTATCTTTTAGAATAGGAATTTTGAAATAATGTTTACTGTTACATCTCCCTAATATAGTCTAAGACAGTCAAAATTCTAGGAGATTAACAGGATAAGGGCTGAGGTAGTAGCTCAGTGGTAGAACACTTTTCTGATTGCACCTACCTCTAGGCTCAAGCCCCAGATCACAAAACCTAACTTTTTTTTTTTTGGTTTTTCGAGACAGGGTTTCTCTGTATTATTTTGTAGGCTGTCTTGGAACTCACTCTGTAGATCAGGCTGGCCTTAAACTCACAGAGATCTGCCTGCCTCTGCCTCCCAGTGCTGGGATTAAAGGCGTGTGTCACCAACGCCCGGCCACAAAACCTAACTAATAAAACAAACATGTTTATAAAACAAACCCTTGACCCACAATCCAATTCTCCCCAAATAACTCCACCACAAAAACACAAAACTCAACGAATCTGTTCAACAACTCTAGGTCAGACAATTCTAAGATAAAGTTATTCTGACAGTATTTACAGTTATTTATCCAAACAAAACAAAAACCACAGACACCAAAAAAAGCCATATTTATAAAATAAGGGGTTGATTTTTTTCCCAAAACTACTCAGATTGGGGGGGTCCAAGTGGCCGTCTTCTCAAGCTAAACACTATAAAGTGAACTATCAAAGCATTTCAGCATCTCATTCTCTGCCTTAGAAACTTACTTTCTTTGAATGAGAATGAATCAACCAACATTATAACCCATAGCTTGAAGAGTCCTGTCTTCAAGTTGCTGTCATTAGCGTAACCAGATCTTCTCTAAAAGCCTTTTTTTGTCTTTGTTTTTTCCAAACAGGGTTTCTCTGTGTAGCACTGGCTGTCCTGAACCTGCTCTGTAGACCAGGCTGGCCTCTAACTCACAGAAATCTGCCTGCCTCTGCTGGAATTAAAGCATGTGCCACCAACTGCCCCACTTCTTTTATTTATTTATTTTGGTTTTTTTGAGGGTTTCTCTGTGGCTTTGGAGGCTGTCCTGGAACTCGCTCGGTAGACCAGGCTGGTCTCGAACTCACAGTGATCCGCCTGCCCGGCCTCCTCCACTTCTAACAGACTTTTAAAAGCATAAATGAAAAGCATACAAGCAGACACAGGTCAGGGGGTTTTTGTATAAAAAGACCTTTTCTGATTCACACCGTAAGGAAAAATAATCTGTCATACTCACTTCTGAATCTTCTGCACTTTCATAGTCAGAAAGGACAGCTGAAAGGAAAGCACAAACACGTGAAAGAAAACAATTAAAAACGATTAAACCTACATTCCCGACTGCTTGTCCTACGTCAGGCTGAATCTTCCCTCGATTTGGACAGCAAGTTTGAGGCACATACAATTATCCTCTCTATGTATTTACAGATGGAGGAGTTTGTGACCATGCTGACAAAAAAAAAAAAAAACTATGTTATTTGGCTGGTGACTCTCTAAATAACTGCAGTATACTCAATCTGTCATCTCCCCCAAAACAACTATGCTCAATGTCACTATGGTACAAAAAGCCACTCTTGGAGAAATCCACTGTTAGAAATATGTGGCGTCAGTTTATGTCCAAAAAACTCATCATGATAAGTAAAATCACTCACCATCGCCTTCCATGCCATCTTCACTCTCCTGAGAGAAAGATGACAGGGGTTAGAGCTGTAATTTCCAGATGTGGGGACCGCCCACCCCGCAAATAAACGTGAGGGAGAGCTGAAGAATCAACACAAATGGTTGACTAGGGATATGGAGAAAGGTAAATCTCTGTAAGCCACCATCAAGAAGGCGGATTCTCTACCCCTCCAGCCCCAGTTTCTGTATAAACATCCGCGTTGCACGCCCCGCGCTCAGAAACCACCCAGTCCTTCTGCCCTGGGGCTCAGGGTGGATGCAGATTCGCAGCGGGATAACCTTTCCCTCTAACAGGAGGCCCAGCATCTCGCACCACCTACACCCCGCCCCCTGCCGGGTCGCCGCCCGGCAAGCGCTCACTCACACACTCCGACTCCTCGGCGCTCTTGGCGCCCCCGCTCTCCACCCGCCGCAGATGAAGGCCCCCGCCGCGGCCGCCGCGCTGAGAAGGCAGCGAGCCACTACCGCCGCCTCCGGCGCTCCCGCTGCAGCTGCCGCCGCCCCGCGCCGGAGACCCGCTGTCAGAACCCGAAGCACCGGATTCTTCGTCCTCAGTGTCCTGAGAAGCGCGCTGCCGACGCCGGTCCGCCATCTTACGGAGAACGGCCACCGCTGGTCAGCACCTTACGCACCACGCCCGTCGCAGAGGCTGCCGGGAGGCTCGAGAGGAGTCCCAGCGTGCTTCACGTCCAGGGCGGGCCGCTCCTCTTTCCGTGGGGCGGGGCCTGCGCCCTGCGGCACGTTTTCGGGAGAGCGAGATTACGTATATGGTGATGTAAGGGGGCGTGGCTCAGTCCTTCATCCCCTCCCCTCCCCCCGGTGTGGGCATAGGGCGCGGGGATCGGTCGCCTGCAGTTTCTGTGGGTGCTTAGCTCGGCCATCTTGGGCTTTTCTTGGGGAGGACTTCGACCTGTTACTGCTCCACTGCGTCGTTGGAGCTATTGCATGATTTTCGTTTTCCATTTCTCGTTTCTCCCTGAATTTTAGAGCATTTTACTGTATACCTTAGCATGATAAAATCACGAATCCAGGTGAAAATGCCTTAGTCCTGCGTCAGATCTGCCAGCCCTTCACCTCGGTCTAAATTTAGGGGAAAGGAGAAACTGCAGTGGAGACCCAGAACTAAATAGTGCGGTGTTTTCTGTGGGTATTCAAAATTTCCTTTCTCGATGTGTCTTCCCAACCTAGTTAATCACATTTTACAAGGGCTGGATCGTCCTTGGCTACTTAGTAAGAGACCAGTTTTGGAATCGTCTCCAAAAAAAGAAAGCGATGTCTAGGGGTATTAGAAACCTAGTGTTTAAAATCCTGATGTGTTGTTATCCGACAGAAAATACTTTGGGCAATGCATTTGTCAGCAATGAAAAAAAAAATCAGTACTGCTACCTCAAAACAACAGTTTGTAAACTAAGTGTGCACATTGATAGTGTCCATCAAATCGTCATGAGGTGACCGGATTCTGAGCTGTTTTCATAAAGACCCCACTGCTTACCAGATTTACAGTGAGAGACTGGAATCATAACTGTTTGCAGGGGCTGTTTCTTTCAACTGCAGACAAGTGGCCAAATGTATCATGGAGTTCAGCTCCAAAACCAACTGTCTGAATTCAAAATGGAGGATGAATATTTTAATAAGTGTGAAAGGCATAAAAGTCTTATCCATCACAAGCTAGAATGGTGCACTAAGACTGCCGGGTTTAGTGTCTAAATAAGAAAAAGGTTAATCTGCCACTTTGTCCTTTAGTTGTTTGGTCTGAGTCCATTTTTTTTTGTTGTTGTTGTTTTGTTTTTTGAGACAGGGTTTCTCTGTATTGTTTTGGAGGATCTCCTGGAACTCACTTTGTAGACCAGGCTGGCCTCAAACTCAGAGATCAGCCTGCCTCTGCCTCCCGAGTGCTGGGATTAAAGGCGTGCACCACCAACATCCGGCCCGAGTTCTTTTTTTTTTTTCAGTCTACCACCTCAGGCTAGTCTTGTCACTTATGATCCACCAGCTTCAGTCTCCCCAGGTGCTAGGATTACAGGCGTGCACTACCGTACCCTGCTTGGTCCAGCTTTCTTTCTTTTTGAGACAGACTGACCTTGAAGCCAATAGCCTGGCTGAGTGCTTGAGATGACAGTCCTTCAGAGAACCAGCTGTAAGAACTGTGAATGTTCAGCATGGATAGATGGTCTGGGATACCAGACATCTTATTAGAGGAACTGTGAGGGAAGAGATTTTATGTTTTCTCATCACTCTAGTCACAGAATAAGAACCAAGGGGTTCAAGTTACAATGAGGGTTTTCAAACATACAGAAAAACATGTGTATAGAATACATAGTTTCAGATGATCTATCTGAACTTCATTTGTTTGGACTGTTATCCAGAGAAAATCATGTATCAGAGGCTAAGCAGATGACCTGTAGGTCTTGCCATAAGCTTTGGAATTTGCTCAGGACAAGGAATGAAACATATACTATATTCTGACACAACAGAGGTTTTGAGTCCCTTATTGATTATTTTCCAATATTTCATATATAAGCAGAATTAATATTTCACAGCAATTCTAATAAATTGAGGCAAAAGTTCAAAAATTAACAGCCACAATAGTTTATTTACAATTGAACTCTTTATAAGATATTTACAAGACAGCCGACTTTACACATCAGAAATGGTATCAAAAGTATGAATTACAGCACAGACAACGATATGAAACGGGCATAAAACAAAGCTGAGGTGGAGAGACAAGCAATTTCTCTTTTAATTTATTAACACTAGCTTAAACTTGGTTAAAGAAAGAAATAAGAACTATGTTTTAGGAGAACTGCAGGGCCTTTCTTTCTATTGAAGACCGAATTTCACAGTGTTGTATCCCATGTAGGGAAAAACAAAACTAATTTTCCCCACATTCTTAACACACTGTAATTTCGCTCCTGGAACTTTGTTTCAACCTCCTTCTCAACAAACCTCAACATACCCAAACCAAAGGAAATCTAGGAGAAGACATAAAAAATATCAGGTCCTCAGGGAAAAGAGAACCAAAGCAATAGAATCCACTTAAGTCCTGCCAGATAGCACCTCATGGATTCCTCTCAGTGAGCAAAAACAGGATCTGAGGACTCCTCTGTGAGAGGTTAGGTCTGCTAACCCATACCCAAAGTAGGAATCTGACAAATCATAGTAGCAAGAAGAAACTGAGAGGGATCAAGAAACAAAAGAAAGAGACAACTGAGTGAGGTTATTCCTTGTGGGAGGAGCACATTATAAAGAAAAATAATATAGGTCAGAGTAGGAGCAGTAACCAGTTTGCCTCGTTAGAAAAAACAGAAACACACAAGTCTGGCCCAGTTTTTCTAGCTACACCCTCACCCTGAAGGCGTGAGATGGAAGCCCCCGTAGAGTAAGTCCTCTTTTGCTCTACATCCTTGCTGCAGTGAAGTTTAAGCAGCTTCACTGCAGAGACCACACTCCTACACGGATGGAATTACAAGTGAAAACCATAGCCACACACAAACACACAAAAGAGAATTGAGAGCAGCAAGATCATCCAAGAATACTACACGTACTGCTGGAATAATTCCTTTCAAAGTCAAACCCAGGGAGCAGAGATAACATCTTGAAAAAAAAGCTTTAGCAGTGGGAGGCCCCTGAGGAACTTTTTTTCTCTTCCCACAATGGCAACCCCATTCTCTCATGCTAAGCTGATGGGCCAGCCACACACCCTACATACCTTGGCTTCTCCTCTAAAAGTGCTAATAATCCGGGGACAATTCTCTTCAAGGATAAAAGCCCCTACCTCCTAGGAGATTAGACCCCTACTTGTTTTAATACAATAGTCCTGAAGACTAATGAAAGGCAATTCCTATATATAAGACCAAAAGTCTTGGCTCTATTTTTCTTCCAGATAGTTAACAGGGATCTTACACTGAGACCATAGTGGCCTGGGAGTGCTGTCCTTTTTTTTTTTTTTTTTTTTCTTTTGGTAACAAAACAAGGGCAGGAGATGGGAACCAAGATGGTACATGTATAAATCTATTTTTACTAAACAAATAGAGGTTCATTAGGTACAACTGTTTCAAGATGTAGACATCTGCCAGAAAGGAAGCATTTCTTTCCATACCCAGCCCCCCTCACCCCATCCTCACCAAATTTTCTACCTCACCACCAAATGTTTGGCTAATAGGATGAACCCCACTAAGAAATACTTGAGAAGTGATGTGACACAAGGACTATAAAGATTCTGGCATGCCATCCCCAAAGACAGTTTAGCACTGTAACTAGTTGTAAACTTATATCCCCAATCTCTTTTTCTAAACATTTTCTTATGGGGGAGAAGAACTTCAGTTATCCACTAGTTAAGAAAGTGATCAGTCCCACACTTCTTTCCACGTCCTTTATCAAAGAATAGTTTTGAGAGAACCAACTTTTAGGCAATGCTCTAATTATTTCCTCTCTGAGGATGACCTGCTTCATCTGTTATTCCTGCTTGGGCCCTAAAGCTCATGGTAAGGTCTTTCTGTTTTATTTTAGTGTAAAATCTACTATACCCCAACTATTCAGAAGGTGCACCAGGGAAGCAGGAGGGTCAGGGCAGGCACAGCTCCTACAAGGCAGGGGTTCCTCCATCTTTGACATGGCTAATAAAGAGCCCTTGTACCCCTTTAATATAGGCAAATGAGTAGAAGTGGCTCCTGAAACTCCCAAATCTACCACCCTATAGGATGAGAAGAGCTCATTTCCCCAAAAAGGAAAAAAAAGTCCCAATAACTCTCCATAATTCACAATTAGCCCAATGTAAGAGGTGTCGTTTGTTTTGTGAAGAAAACAAAACTAGAATGAAGGGAGTATGGAAAGGCATTACCAGTGAATGATAACATACATGAGGACATAGGTCACATATACAGGTCTCTGCCATCCTCTTGGAATGGCATGCTACAACTATCTGAAGACAGGGTTCTTGCCAGCACAGCTACTTCCTACACGTCCGGTGAGGTGTTTGCTTCTTCTGGATCTCCAACCTGCAGCGGCTTCGCTCATCCAACCAGGGTAGCTCAAAGTTCCTGGCAAAAAAAAAAAAGAGGAGAGCAAAGTGGGAACCCTGCTTCAAAGTCTAGCAATAGTCAGCTGATCACAGAAGTGACAAAATCATCTACTTGTGACTTAAAAAGCATTCCTACTTCCTAGCTTGTCATCAAAGCCATGTGGTCCCCATTTTATCTAGGCTTCCATAGAATTTGAAAAGGAAGTACAAATTACCTGAAAAGGGAAAGAGAAAACTTTTATACTTACTGTGGAGTTAATTTTGGTAATGGTCGTCCAAATGCTACAACAGGCAAGAAGGGGGTAATCATCAAACTTTCAACTATGGAAGAAAATCATACAGGACTTTGTTAGCAAGAGGTGAGAAATGCCAACAATATTATCACCTCCTTAGCACAGCTTACTCATCAGGACTAGCTGTGCTGTGGAAGTTTTACCCGTTTTCCTTGAAAAGTGTTTATTTATAAATCTACTTGCCTTACATTATGTGTTTATGAATGTGTCTGTGTGTGAGTTTGTGCATGTGAGTACAGTGCCCTGAGTCAGAAGACAGCGCTGGGTCCCCTGCAACTGGAGTTACAAGCAGTTCTGAGCTGCCCAATGTGGGTACTGGAAACCAAACTGGTCTCTCCAAGAACAGAAGTGCTCTTAACCACTGAGCCATCTCTCCAGCCCCAAAGTCTACATTTTTAATAGATACAACTTACCGTCATCTGGCTCAGGGAAAAATGAGGTAACCTCAGGCTCAGATTCCTGAATTCCTTTCTTTTTATACATTCTGAGCTGTAGTCGCTGTAAAATTCTTTGTTCCCTGATCCTCTGAATATCCCATCTGGGAAAAACCAGACAAACAGAAACAAACCCAGCATTACTACTTACCTAAAAATCGTCCTACAAAAACAATCCGTTCTCCAAATGCTAGAAGATCCTATTTAACTCCTCTAGATGGGATAAAGGGAACTGACTGCCTGGATGAGGAAGGACTCTTTGGGCCTAGTCGTCTAGAGTATGTATTGCTGTTCAACACTAAGTAGTACTGAGGGAAGGCATCAAAGAAAGGGCCAACATGTTTGTTTGCCTATAAGGACAACTAAGATACTCAGCTAACTAGGACACTAGTACTACATGAATGCTAAGTGCCCTAAGACTCTCCCCAATCTAGAGGAGGGAGTCTCGGGTGTTCCTGGGATGGGGATCTTGACCTTACCTTTTCCTTCTCTTCTCATCTAGCTCCAGTTTTGCATGCCTCTTTGAAAACACACTGTCATCCAGGTTCTGGAAGAGCAACAGTAGGGGTAAGCTACTTATGACCATGTTGGAGTAACTCACAGTTTTTCAGGAATATAAATTTTTTCACTTTCTGAGTTCTTGTAAAAGAAGAGGACTCCTTCCTTACTCCTATCTTTTCCAAAATCCCAAATTTCAAATTTAATTCCTGTAACTTTTCAGGTAAGTCATTTCAAACACTGGTGAGAGGGCCAGAAACTCCTCCTACCTCTATACTTTGTAAGAGTCTGAATTCAAAATATCCATTTTTCAATAATCAAGTAAGCTTGGAACACAGAATTACACTGCTGTACTCAGTATGGAACCTACCTTAGTTTGGAACACTATCTCAATACTGATTTTGAAAAATGACTTAATTACTTTAGAGCCCACTTTTCTCATCCATACAATGACAAACACAGACCATCTGTGTTTTTCTGGTCTTTTGTTTGTTTGTTTTTCAAGACAGGGTCTTTCTGTGTATCCCTGGCTGTCCTGGAACTCACTCGGTAGATCACGCTGGTCTCAAACTCACAGAGATCCGCTTGCCTCTGCCTCTTATTGTGCTGGGATTAAAGGCGTGCGCCATCACTTCCTGGATTTCCTTTCTAGTCTTAAGACTTCTTTTTAATCCATCCACAGTTATAAGAAATATCAAAGCACTTGGGAGGCAGAGGCAGGCAGATCTCTGTGAGTTCGAGGCCATCCTGGTCTACAGAGCGAGTTCCAGGAGAGCCTCCAAAACAATACAGAGAAACCCTGTCTCGAAAAACCAAAAAGAAAAAAAAGAAAAAAAAGAAAAAAAGAAATATCAAAGTCCCCCATCCCCCTATGCCTTTTTTGAAGACAAGATTTCCCTATATTGCCTAGACAAGTCTCAACATCTTAAATTCAAGTAATTATCTTGCGTTAGTTCCTTAAGCAGCTGAGACTACTGGTGCCAACAAGGGCCAGTTGGGCACCCTATATTCTACTGTTTCCAATTCTCTTCCTTAACAGTTCTTAGTACTTACCTCCAAAATGTCTGAAGGATTTGGGTCCCTTAGAGGCTCTACTGAGTGGTCCCTCCAAGAAGGAACTGAAAAAAAAAGAAAAAGAAAAAGAAAAAGAGGAGGGGTGGAACCACCCTTAAATCCAAAGTCACACAACTGTCCAACTATTCACTAGGACAAGCGTCTATCCCCAGATAAGACAGTTACCAAGTGATAGGAATCCATTCTATGGCCTCACCAAAGCCATAGTCAAGTGTCCTCACTATGGTATATAAAAGAACCTAAAATGCCATTGCAGTCTGCCAAACTCAGGATCACAAAAAGCTCTAAGCCAATACCTGACAATTCATACAATGGATGCTACTGAAGTTCCTGAAAAGCAACTGAAATACGTTGTCATTTTGATGTCTACAGCAGTGTCAAACACCAAGGAATCTCACTCTTCCACATCCAACAGACGGAGAATGTAGCTCCCAACCAGCCACCATCCCACCAATCCCCACCCCAAGCCCAGCCAGCAATTCCTAATCTACTCACCAGCCAAGACTGAAGTTTCTCCTGCAACACTTGATGGCATCAGACACCCTAAATAATGCAGGAAAGAAGAATCATCTCAGTGTAAAAAGAAAAAAAGCCCATACCCAAAATGGAGGAGAGGAGCATCACTGATGTTCTCACTAGGAAGCCATTTTGTTTTTTGAGTTGTTCTTTTGAGAATTTCTCTCTGGGGAAGGGGAAGAGGGAACAACAGACAAAAGAAAAGAAAATAAGCCCACCACTTTTTTTTTTTACACTGAGACGACTTCTTTTCTTCATTATTTAGGGTGGTTTCCCTGCAACAGTTGATGGCCAAGGATATCAAACCTTAAACTCAGAACATGGCAGGTGAGTAAAAGTTGACCCTATTTTTCAAATAAATAGATCAGTGTTCTCAGAACTTACATATGTAGTCTTCTTAAACAGTTTCCTCCTCCCTCCACACAAACTACCTTGCTGGCCCAGCCTGAACAACATGCACAAAGACTTTGGCTTCCTTAGGATAAGTCATTGAGACTTCCTCTTGAGATAGGGGCATCATAAAATAAGGGTTCACACATTTATACATAACTCAGGTTCCTCAAGAGACTGGGATCTCCCAGTCACAGTCACTCATATTGTTATGCCCACAATCTCAAATGTGTTTGGAACTTGCTCTACTAGTAGACAGGGTTTTCAAAAACAGCCAGTCACATAGAAGAACTCCAGGATCAAGCCATTTCCTAATTCCGGGTGGAAAGTTGCTTCATGGTTTCTCCTAAATTGTCACACAGCATTGCTGTAGCAGCAAAAATTAACTATTAAGATGAACCTGTTCAACTGACTGAAACAACTAAGAGTATCTGAATCTAGAGAGGACTCTGGTCTGTCTCGTGTACTCAAGTGAGGCCTAATAAAGGTTAGATCATATATCTGTCTTCCCCACAACAGCCAAACAAAGCCTGGAGATTGATTGCTCACATCTTATTGGAATGGATTTCCATCCCCATCTCTGCTATAGTAAGGCACAGGATTAGAAACTTAGGTCTAAGACTCTACCTAAGAAAGGATTCCCACCATTACCCAAGAGCACCCACAATAACTGTCATAGACTAATATGACACAATTCAAGACACATCACAGACACTGGTTCATATAGAAGGTGGGGATCATCTCTGTGTGGAAGCCATTAAGAAAATAAACAGAAATAAAGACCAAGTTCCCATACCCCACCACCTCCCCAAGCAGCTCAGATATCCCAAGATAGTCCTTATTGTTTGAAAAATAGTTTGTAGACCATTTTATTTAAATATATGAACAACCAATGGGCTACTGCAATCCAAGTCAACTCTTCACATCTTAGAACCTTGTGAAGTGTAGTAAATAAGACTGTTGGCCTTTGGCAGATCCCTCCTGCCCCCAGACCAGGACATAGAGATACAGATAAATGTTTATATAGTTAGAGAGCGGAGGCCCAGGTGAAACTCCCCACCCCAAGCTGGCTCCCCAACCAAAAATTACCATTGGCCCCTGAGAACACCCAAAGACCACCCTCCCAGGTTTCACACAATATCAATGCAGGAACAGTCGTGCACGGCAAAGTGTAAGTTCTATGCATTTCACAGCACAGAAAACCCTTCTTTCGGAGGGCATGCAAGTTGCCGGAGATTACACCCCCAAGTCTGGTGCTCTTGTGATGAGCAACTTACTGGCAAATACATCTCCCAGTGTTGTAAGCAGACACATACATTGAGCACATTTTGCTGTAATTCCATCTATTTGCAATGCCTGCACAGTGTCTGTCTCTGGCTGTTAACTTACTCATTCTTGACAGAACTCTGCTTTATTGATTGCACTTTTTAAAAAATGCCAAAGGCATTTCACACTTGTTAGCTTGACCGCCACCACTAGGGTATAAGAGCAAGTGTTCTCTATGCCTTACTTGCTACAGTCTCCTCCTTCTTTGGAGAGGATTCCCGTAATGGTAACGGTGATGGGGGAGGCTGGTGCCAACGACACAAATACATTTCTGTGGTGGAAAGGTACGGCAAATCTTCCATCTCGCTTGAGAAGGCTTTCTCCTTGGGGTGGGTGCTGGGTCCCTTTTGGGGAGTGGAGAGTCTTGGTGGGGTATCCACTGAAGACCGGGGCTTTTCTGGGGTTTCTTGGCTCCTCAATTCACGTTTACAAACAGTTTCTGATAAGGAACCACATGGTTCCTCTTTAATAGGAGAGTGCTTAGGAGTTTTTGTTTTGACTTTTGAAAATTCAGGAGCCAGCTTTTTAACAGGAGTCTTTCTTTCTGTATTTCCAAATGGGGTTTTCCTATTAGGTAGGAAAGAAATGTTATAAAATTAATTGACTTTTGAATAAAATTTGATTAGAATATGTTTGAAGGCAAGAGCAGTATCCAGGTACCTAACATCTATTGTTCATTTGGAAGACAGGGGCTGCAAGTGTCATGCTTGAAAGTATATGGAACAGGTCTTTAGTAAATGAGCAAGCATCTATGATTAAGAATATCCTAATTAGCCGGGCGTTGGTGGTGCACACCTTTAATCCCAGCACTTGGGAGGCAGAGGCAGGCGGATCTCTGTGAGACCAGCCTGGACTACCAAGTGAGTTCCAGGACAGCCTCCAAAGCCACAGAGAAACCCTGTCTCGGGGAAAAAAAAAAAAAAAAAGAATATCCTAATTAGCCGGGCGTTGGTGGTGCACGCCTTTAATCCCAGCACTTGGGAGACAGAGGCAGGCGGATCTCTGTGAGTTCGAGGCCAGACTGGCCTACAGAGTGAGTTCCAGAACAGCCTCCAAATAATACAGAGAAACCCTGTCTCAAAAAACCAACCCCCCCCAAAAAGAAGAATATCCTAATTGAGCCAGGTAGTGATAGCACACGCCTTTGATCCCAGCACTAGGGAGGCAGAGGTAGGTGGGTCTATGAGTTTGAGGCCAGTCTGATCTACAGAGCAAGTTCCAGGACAGATAGGGCTACACAGAGAAACCCTCTCTTGAAGAAAACATACCTAATTATTCTACTCCCTACTAGATTAAAACAAAAACAAAAAAACACACATTTCAAAACAATTTCTCACCACAGAAACTTAAGGAGAGGGGTTATTTGTTTAAAACAGGGTCTCTATTGCCTGGGCTGGCCTTGAACTCACAACAATCCTCTTGCCTCAATAACCTAAGTGCTATGATTACAGGTGTGAGCCACTATGCCCCTAACTAGCATAACAGACTTCTCAATTCAGGATATAATTGTTAGAAAGCCAATCCATAAATCCCAATCCCTCACTCTCAGTCATTAGGAACTGTTTCTCATCTTGTTCAGATAGTTGGAATAAAGTTATCAGCACACCTCTTGTGTCCCTTTCCACTCCGTCCACATGAGAAAGGCTTAGAAGGCAGAGCCTGGGATGTCTCGCAAAGCTCCGGCTGGCGCTCCAGTTTAATTTTCTCAGACAACTCTGTTTCCTCTCTCTCTTCAGTTTCATAGCCCTGAAACAGCTTGTGCCTTTCTTTCTCGTTATCCCTCTTTACCAGCTGCATCCGTCTTTCCATACGTTCAATCCGAGCAAGGAGCTAGAAGAAAGTGACAAGATGCCAACTTACACACAAAAGTTAAACAGGAGCACTTAGCCCCATTTAGAAATCAGCAGTTTTCTGCATGTTGCCATGGACCCTACCCATTCAACTCAACTCTACTTTGAATTGGCAGACATGAATCTGCATAGCTTTCCTTAAACCCAATAAAGGCAAAAACACTTAATTGTAGGAGTTAGTCTGGATAGTAAGAGGGATGGATGGGGCAATTCTAAGCTCATTCTTCTGAAAGAAGATCCTCTCCACTGGGTGGGGCCAGTGTGCCCTTTAATGACAAGGTCTCTACTACAGCTAGCCATGTGGTTCCAAGTCATTTAGGAGTCTTAAAGTTAACCTTATATATGTGTGTGTGTGTTCTTCACTGCTGTATGTGGTGTTAGGGGTAGAACCAGGCCTCATGAATGTTGGCAAGCACTCTGAGCACCACTGAGCTACATTCTCAGCCCCGTGTTCTTTTAAAGTGTCCTAAGGTTATCCAAATTCTATATGCTCTATGTTCACTCCAAAACTCTAGATACAATGGAATGTTCAAACAGTACAGTATGAAGGAATCAGGCACACAGTGTCACTAGGGATAACAGTATCATATAAAAACGGGTGTGCATATTTGAGGAAGTACTTCTAAAACACTACAGTGTAAAGAATTATAATAGATTTCAGGAATATAATTCCCCCAAAATGACTTACTTTTCCTTCTTTGCATTTGAGACAACAAAAATGATTTATCTAAATAATTGTTAAAATTATCTTCATTCTATTTAAAGAGAACCACAAAAATCAAACAGAAAATGGAAGTCTGTTGTCATCAAAAACTTCCTATTAACTCAGTTTTGACAAAAAAGTGCCACTTACACCATACTATAAGAATTTTGCCTAGGTTAGACAGTGATACTAACCCTGACTTTATTACATCCATTGCATAGATTTCGGTAGAGGGCAAACAATGACTGGAATAAGAGAAACAGGCTTAAGCAATGCAAAGCCTGTAGTACATAAAAGAAGCAATGAAAGCCAAGTTTAGACTGATAATTTATCCTCAACTCACCCCACTTTTTCCTACCTCAAAAAGCCTACGGAGGGGGGCATTACCTCCTGAACTCAGCAGGAACCCCACAATCAGCAGTGCCCCCTTCAGCCATTCTCCCATTTCATCTTCTTTTTGATTCACAGCCTTAGCATTACTTAACCATGTTTTGTGGGTGACATATTCTTGGTTTCTTTTACTGATCTTTCTCTTCCCACGGAAGGAAGGATATGATGTGTTGTAATTACAGTACCATCACACCCCTAGACTGCAGTACAGTAGCTGAGCAGTGCCACCTCCATGTTGAGCAACTTCCACAAATCAATACTGAGGTGTTTCAATAAGACCTGCCCCAGCTCCCATTCCACCCTGCAGAATGTAATCCCCAACCAAACAGTCGGCGGATGGCGATTCACTTAGAAAACAAACAAAATGAACTGCCCTTCTGCTCCCTGCTCGCTTGTGGTGCACACAGCCCCAGAGGGAGAGCTGAGTGAGAAAGGGAGCTGCAGCCTCAACACGAAACCATGTTTAGTTTTAGGCAGCTAAAAGGTGTGTTAGCACAGCAACACCCACCACACCAGCTTCCCAGTGTGTGAGGGAGCGTGCTTAACATGGAGGTACCCAAGACTGCTGCAGCAGTGAAAACAAGCCTATGTAGGCATGCTCCTCTGAAGTGCAAACAAATAAACGACTTCTCTACTAACTCGAGATTCAAAACCGGGTCTGGGAGGGGAGAGGATCTATGAATACCCTGGATAAGCTCATGTCTCAAAATCTTAGTTTTTTCAACGGACTTGGTCAGTAGGGTTTTATAACTCAGATTCCTACCGAAAAGCTACCTGAAATCAAAGGCAGCGATTCTCATTTAGGAAAGCTAAAATAGGATTCCATATAAGCCATCTTTACCCTCTACCGGCTCTAACCTATGACAACCCTCCTGGCCAAAGATGCTGCAGCAGTGGTTGGAGCAACAGCTGTTATGTCCCTCTCTACAATGCGTTTCTATCGCAACAGCGCTTTAATTTAACCCCTTCTACACAGCCACATCTGCACCCCACCCTATCATTTTAACCCCTCATAAATCGGTCTTTTCCCACTCTAAACGTCTTTCCCACAAGTCTGGGGCTGTCATTTTAAATTAACCCTTTAGCAACCGAAACCTTCCTCCCGCCCCAGACACACACACATCCTGGAGGTTGCCCTTTAACCCTTCCCTCCGACCCAACGTGTCAGTGAGGCAGGCTCCTAACGACCCAGCATCTAAGGCTGGTGGCCAACTTCCTCTAACCCTAACCAAGCGGGGACCTCTGCCTCCTACAGCCCCCTTCCCCCGAGCATGCGCACAACTTGCTCCCCGTCCCTAAAGCAGATTAACTCCTCCCGTACCGTGTCTCTCTCGGACTTCAGCTCCTCGATCTCTTTTTCCTTGGCCTGCAACTGCTGCTGCTGCTGTTCGATGAGGTCCAATTGCAGCAGAAGGATCTGTTTGAGGCAGGCGGCCTGACTGGAGGCTCCCGAGCCGCCGCCAGCCCCGAGAGGGCTCTTCCTCATACTCTTCCATCTGCCCTCGCTGGCCGCCAGGGTCCCGGCAGTGGCGGTGGGCGCGAGGGGAGGCGGCCCGGGCAGAGGTAGTGGTGGGGGTCCCGCCGGGTCCGAGGCGGTGGCAGCTGGGGGAGCCGCCCCACCCTTGTCCCCAGCCCAGGGCGTAGGCTCTTTGGCCGCCGCCACGAGAGAGCCCGTCTGAATGGGCAGCACCGCCTGATACTTGGGCCGGGGGCTGCAGCCGGCGCCGGCTGCGACTGGCTCCCCGCCGATGCCGGCTTGTTTGGTAGCTGGGGGCGGACAGGGCAAGGGCACCGAACCGCCCCAGCTCTCTTCCTGCTGCCCGGGGGCCGCCCCGGCCGGGAGTAACAAGCCCCGGCCCTTGCCGCCGCAGCCGGCTGGAGAGGGCGCGGGACTCCCGCCCTGGGAGGAGGCCAGCGGGGGCCCCGGCTCCTTGAGCTTACGATGCCGGGGGAGGAAGTGGGCTTCGGCCGCCCCGGACTCGTCCTCCGGCCCGCCCAGCGCCGCAGCCCGCTCGTAGTCCAGTCGCTGCTCGGGGTTGCCGCCGGCAGGAGCCGCGGCCGCCTTGAACACTGCGGATCTCATGGTCATAGTGGTCCGGAGCGGCGCGGGGGACCGAGACGAAGGAGGGGGTGGGGAAGGGGCGAGGTGCGGGGGGTCGAGGACGGAGGAGGGGGAGGGGAGTTTGGCGGGCTCGCCTCAGCAGAGCGGCCACAGGCCTCCGCTAATGCGGCTTCTCCGAGGCCCGGGCGCCATCCCGCCGCCGAGCGGAGAAGTGGAGGCCGCGGCTGAGGCCCGCCGCCGACCCATGGGGGCCTCGCCGCCGCCTCTGCTGCCGCCACCGTCGCCTTCGCCGCAGAGGCAGGAGCTCGCACCCAGCCGCCCCCGAGCTCATCCCCGGAGCTCGCTTCGGCCCCCCCTGGCCCGGCCGGGCCCGCCTCGTCTCCCCACCCCGCACCCCCCCTTCCCCGCCCCGGCCCCCCGCCCCGGAGCTCGCCTCAGCCGCCCCGAGCCTCCATTTCCCCCCCGCTCCTCCTCGGGAGGGGGTGGGAGGGACGGGTCCGCCCAGAACCCTCCTACTCCGGGAGGGGGGGTCTGCCGCCTCCCCCGGGGGTCTCCGCGGCTACGGGTCCCCCTCCCCCACAGTCACCCCCGGCGCCTCAGCGTTTCCCTTTAAAAAAAACGGAGCCGCCGCAGCCGCCGCCGACCGGAGCGCGCATGCGCCGAGAGGGCAGCGGGCGGGAGCGAACCGGGAGCGGAGTGGAGGGAGGCGGGTAGCGCTATTGTGAAAGGGGCCGCCGCCACGAGGGGGAGGGGACCGGGGCGCGGGGGCCCACGAGGGGAGGACGGGGACGAGGGCGCGGACGCTGGAGCGGGCGAAGGTGGGCTGCAGAGGCAGGGGCGGGCTGGGGGGAGGAAGAAGGGAGAGGGCGGCCGCTGGTGGCTGGGGAATGCGGAGGATCCCCGGAAAAACGAAGCGCGAGAGAAGGGTTGGGAGGAAGGAAGGAGGGAGATGCGCCCGCCCCTCGCGGTCGCCTACCGACCGCTCCGCTGCGCCTGCTGCCTGCGTCGGGTGGCCCTTCCCCGGCAGCCTGGCATCGCGCCTGGCCCAAGCCGGAGCCCCACGCACCTTCCGGACCAGCCCCGACCCAGGCTCCCCTTGGAGCCTGCTGGTGTTTCATGGAGTGGAAGGTAAAGCTTCCACCCCGTAGGCTTCAAGGCGGTCCCACACGGGCTGGGAAAGAAATGAAGTTCTTTGTCTCTAAGGGATCCAGCACAGAAATGGAGGGACCTCTGGTTCCAGAAGCAGCAAAATCCATGATGTCTGCTGCCCAGGGAGTTCACCACAACCTTCTTAGGGTGAACCGCTGCCAACTACCAACAGTTCTTTCCCAACAGCCATGTCCCCAGACTTGAGCTCCGGCTAGCATCTTCTGGAAGAAGGTGCAGGAAATGCTATGAAGAGCTGAATGCTTTTATTAGGACTAAGCGTTTTTTAGGGCCCTCTGAGCACTGTTTCCATTTCTCCAGGTTCATAGTGTCTATGTGTGTGCCGTCATTCTCCAAGTAACTTTAGCCACCAAGCTCTAACAGGTCCCTATGGAAAATCTTGTAAATAGTTGTAAATTAATTATTTTTCTGTCTGAAGTGCACTTATGGAGGTAGCCTGGTGTAGTGGTGCTAGCCTTTAATCCCAGCACTTGTGAGATAGGAGAATTTCTGTGTGTTTGAGGCCAGCCTTTCTACATGGCGTGTTCCAGGACAGGCAGGGCTACATGGAGAGACCCCGTCTACAAAAATAAATAGTTCTGGAATAGAGAGGACGATTTAAAAGCTGCTTGTTAGAAACTTCCTCTGCTTTGGGGGCTCGAACCATGAAACACTGAAAAGCTTAAGGGAATGGTTGGAAAATCAGATTCCCAGCCCTCTTTCTTTCCATCAGCCTGGCCGTGGGTCTGCCTGAGGGATAAGAGGGAACTGGAGGGCAGGAGTTGAGACGTTTGTAGAACGGTCTTTCTCCACACCATGTCATTATTAATTGACATACACTGAAACCTTCCAGATTTGAAGCCTGTTGCACTCTTACTCCAAAACCATATCTCCAAGTGTCTAGTCTAGAATGTACCCAACTGGGTGTCTAATAGGCATTTCAACGTCAAGCTTTTGACTGCTACCTGAGTCCTGCTTCCCCATACCCAGTAAGTCAGCTCATTTTACTTTCAAAATACAAATCCAAAATGCCCCCTTCTGTGTCATCTCCACAACTTCCACTGTAATGCAAACTACAATCTGCTTTTTTATTTATTGTCTTTTTTTTTTTTTTTTTTTTTTTTGGTTTTTTGAGACAGGGTTTCTCTGTATTGTTTTGGAGCCTGTCCTGGAACTCGCTCGATAGACCAGGCTGGCATCGAACTCACAGAGATCTGCCTGCCTCTACCTCCAGAGTGCTGGGATTAAAGGCGTGCGCCACCAGCGCCTGGCTATTTATTGTCATTTTATGGAATGCTTGTTATTAGTTGTTCTCAGTCTAAAGCCTCACAGCTTGCTTGGAGTAAAAGCAGCCATTGTAATGGCCTGAAGATCTGGCCCTTCACACTGCTGTGGACTCCAGGCTCTTATGCTCTCCTCCACGACTCCTGCCATATTCACCGCATGTGTCTGTCTGCCCAGTCCCTGCATGTGCTGATGTCCCTGCATGTGCTGATGTCCCTGCATGTGCTGATGTCCCTGCATGTGCTGATCTCCCTGCATGTGCTGATCTCCCTGCATGTGCTGATCTCCCTGCATGTGTCACTTTATCACATATCATCCTCATGACCTCCTCACTTCCTTTGGCCCTTTGCTAAATGTCATCTTTTTTTAAGGTTTATTTATTTATTATGTATACAGTGTTTTGTCTGCATGTCTGTCTGGCACCAGATCTCATTACAGATGGTTGTGAGCCACCATGTGGTTGCTGGGAAATGAACTCAGGACCTGTGGAAGAACAGCCAGTGCTCTTAACCTCTGAGCCATCTCTCCAGCCCCCTAAATGTCATCTTTTAAGTGCTGACCTTTATTTTTTCTGCAAGATTTATCACCATCTAATACATAATTTGTCCTGCATTATCCTCAACAACTAATATGTGAATTTCATACGTTGTTCACTGCATGTATCTAGACCCATACCTGTTGCAAAGTAGGCTCTTAATTGTAAGTCGACTTGAAGACTGTTAGTTTGGGTGTGAGACGATCAGTAGTTAATCTAGGGTGCTAGTGGCATAGGGATATATAAACTATCAGTAGAGAGTGAGCAGAGCCCAGCTATTTGGGAAGACTTAGTACCATCGAAAGTTCAAGACTTCCCAGGGAACAGCGACAGGCGTGTGCTTTGGTTCAGTCGTAGAGTGCTTTTTCCTTACATAGCATCTACAAAGGTTCAGTCCTCAGTATCACATTAAAAAAAGATTGGTGAGATGGCTCAAAGGGTAAAGAAGTTGCCACCAAGCATGAGAACCAAAGTCAGGTCCCTGGAACTCAAATAATGGAAGGAGATAAATTGTCTTCTGACCTCCACTTTTACAGTGAGTGTACAAATGCCAAACATAAATAAAATAAGTGTAATATAAATTCATAAAAGGAGAAGCCAAGGGCTGGAGAGTTGGCTTAGGGGTTAAGAGCACTTGCTGTTCTTAGAGAGGATCCCAAGTTCAATTCCCAGCACCCACATGATGGCTTACAACCACCTGTAACTCAAGTGCAAGGGGCTTTGACTCCCTCTTCTGGAAGGCACACTTGTAGTGTGCTTACAAAAAAAACCATACATATGAGTTAAACATTTTTTTAAAAGTTTAAAAAGAGAGGGAAGCCAAGGCTGTGGCATGAAACTACAAGAAGCAATCATGGGGTTGGTGAGCTGGTTCAGCAGGCACAGGTGCTTGTCCTGCAAGCCTGGCCATCTAAGTTAAATTCCAGCACCTGTGTAAAGGTGGAAGGAGAGAAGCAACTCCACAAGATTATCCCAGCTTCCACAGAATGCTGCCACAAGCTCCCTTCCCCCACAGGCACACACATAATAAACCCAATCCAGCATCATTAGTATCACTTGATAACTTGGATATGCAAATTACAGGTCCCACCCTAGACCTAGCCATTCAGAAGTTCTGGTTTAGTTTTTTGGATTTTTTTTTCCCGGGGTTTTGAGGTTTTGGGTTTTTTGTTTTGTTTTGTTTTTGTTCTTTTTTTGTGTGTGTGTGTGTGAGACAGGGTCTTGAGTAAACCAAACTGGCCTCCAACTCCTGATTTTCATACTGCTACCTCTTGAGTGTGGGATTACAGGCAGGCACCATCATGCTAGGCTGAGGCTACTCACCTACTCTTGAAGTAGTGACTATTTTAGACTTGGCTGACCGTAAAGACTTTTGTTTTAAATCTTAAATTCTACTATTGTAGTGCAAAAGTAGCCCCAGTGGAATGATATGAATGTGGTCATTTTCCAGTATAACTTTATTATATGGTATTTGTAGTCCTCATAATTTTGTTTGGAGTTTTGAGATGAGGTTGTGTGTGTGTGTGTGTGTGTGTGTGTGTGTGTGTGTGTGTGTGTCCCAGGTAGCTTCTAATTACTGTGTAACTGACAAGGATCTTGAATTCATTTTCCTGCCTCTATCTCCTGAGTGCCAGATAGCATTTACCATTCACCACAGGGCAAGTATATTCAGTGCTGGAGGTCTTACCCCAGGGCTTCACAATTGCTAGGCAAGTTCTCTACCAACCTTACATCCCCAGCCCTATTTCTAATAATCTTAATTTACAGTCTCATTTTAAAATTTGCAACTATTACAAATTCTTGGTTTGTTCGTTTGTGATAGGGTCTCATTATGTAGCCCAGGTTGGCCTGGAGCTCAGAGTGACAGGCCTGCCTCTGCCTCCAGAGTGCTGGAAACAAATCTTAGTTTGTCAGGCAGACCAAAAGGTGTTGGGCCACCAGGCCTGAAAGTACATACCTGTAATCCTAACACCCGAGATGGAAACAGGAGGATTAAAAGTTAGAGGCCAGCTAAAGTATATAGCAAGAGCATATATATATATATATATATATGTTTGTTTTTAAAGTGCTGCATCTAGAATAAATTGTGGGGGGGGGAGAGCACTGTCTAGTACCAGTAGCCATTGGTGCAAGGTGTGTGGGAACAGTTTCTATTGGAGATTTAGCTCTTTTGTGTTTGCTAAAAAGTCCTAGACATCGAATCCAGGACTCCATGAATGCTAGGAAAGTGTTCTACTACAGAGCTATATGCCTAGCCTGATTTTGACTCATTGAGACAGTTTCACCAAATTGCCCAGTCTGACCTTAAACTGTGAACTTTCTTTCGATCCACTGCCCTAAAATATACTGTCTCTTGTGAGATGAACGATGCCAATAAATTAATCGATGGTAGTACATTTTAAATATCTTTACCAGCAGATAAATTACCAGCTGGTAATCCTATATCAGTCCCCAACTTTTTTTTCCTGGAAACTTTTCAGCCCTAAAATCCAAAGTCTACAATTTCACTGCATCAAACTAAATAAACATACTTTCTCCCTTAAGTGAAGACTGAACTCTTTGGATTGGCAGCCTGATTGTGCCTCAACTCAAAGGATAGACCACCAGAAACCTAGGAAGGTCTTTCTGGGTTTTGATTTTTGGATTATTTTTTCTTTTTCGTTTTTTTTTTTTTTTTTTAGGCTGGGTGTCATTCTGTAGCCCAGACCGACCTCCAACTCTTTCTGACCTTCCACTGCCTCCCAAAGTGCTGAGATTACTACTACAGGTGTGAGCCTCCAAGCCAGGCAAAGAATTACTTTCATTGGAATTCTTACCCAAGCTTCTGTGACTCCTGAACTTAATTAAACACACAAGGAAGTGAAGTTTCAAAGTGTAAAGGCCAGGAGAGGTATGGTGGGGCACACCTCTAATCCCAGCCCTGGAAGGAGGTATGGAGGCCAGAGGACTTTGAGGTCAGTCTGTTGTACATAAGGAATTCCATGCTAGCCTGGGCTACAATATGAGAGACACTGTTCTAAACAAACAAACAAAAAAAACTAAAAGCCGTGTCAGTTGCGAGGGAACCTAAGAGGAAGCAGTGCTTAATACCGATAAATCAAGTCCAAAACTATTTTATCTCTAGTGAGATAACCACTTTGCCCAGTAGCTGCAAGTCTGGGGAGAGTTAATAGCAAGTCTTTCACCATCCTACGCAGGTTTATGGCACTGCAGAATTCCATTCCTATTATCCCCCTTCTTTGAAGGGCATCGTGGTGTGAAAAGCATTCCGCAAGCCATTTTACTTGACCGGGTCTTGGTTTGGAAAATTGGAGTAGCTCATCTTGCCGGTCTCTTCCATTTTTGACAATGAGGCTGCTAACAGGGGGCAGCACTTGCTAGTAAGAAAGCCAAGGTTAGTCTTGGCTTCTCTCCAGGGAGAGGAGTCTCTAGAGCGGCTTGCCGAGACGCTCAGAAAGGTAAATAAAAATTGCAGTTGTATGGCTGACATTAGCTTAGTCCCACACAGCACCGCAGGGAGACCACGGTCGGGTTCGACACGTTTCCCTTCTGGAGGAAAAGGAAAAGTCTCCTTTCTCGATGGAGGTTAGGAAACCAACCAACCCGGAGCGAGAAGCTTCCGCAAAAAGTCTGCAGGGTTCCTGGAGCTTTCTGCCAGCAGCCCTGCCTGCGTTCCAGCGGGCCTGCGGGAGTCCCCGTCTCCCTGTGCTCTCCAAGGACTGGAGAAACCCACCTGTTTTTTCCAGTTTCCTTCATAATAAGATCACAATTCAAATTTGGGTGGGTTTTTGTTTGTTTGTTTCCTCTATAAACCAGCCCCCGCCAAAACTTTCAGAGCGTCCCTCCCACTCCACGTGGCCCTCCCTTCCCTGTCCCAGCAGCCCCTGCGAGAACCACCCCCAACACGTGGTCAATCGTTGTGTGTCTTTCCTCCCTGGTAGCTGGCATCCGCGGGCCACTGAACAAAGGTGCCCTCTTCAGGGTGACTTTGGGGCAGCAGCCTGGGCTAGGGGGCGTTACTGAGAGCTCACGTACTATACGGTAATGTGGATGCTTCAGCTGGAGGTGACTGTTTACCCCGTAGTTCTCTGGTTAAAGACTTGGGGTCCTGAGTGATGGAGCGGCAGGGCATCTGTGAATTTGAGGCCAATCTGGTCTATATAGCTAGTTCCAGACTAGCCAAACAAAACAGACAAAAATAACTTTAAGGGTTACACAGAAGACTCCTATATAGTGACACGTGTAATCTGGGCTCCTGAGGAGGCTGAACAGGGTAGCCGCATACAGGCTAGTCTGGGCTGTTTAGCCACACCCTGTTACAAAACTGGGAAAGGGTTGAGAATGTAGCTCAATGTTAACATAGCTGAATGGTAGGAGCTGGAGGCCCTAAATTCAATCCCCAGTGCACTCTTTTAGAAAAGGGACAAATCCAAGAGGGAGCTTCCTTCCATCAGTGGAAATTGTCTCGGTGTGAAGTTAGGTAAAGTCTGGTTACCTTTACTCCAACTCTACTTCCCCTCGATTTCTTGAGTTGATAAAGGCTGAGATAATCATGGGCGGACTGTTCCTAAATGGCCTTCCCCAACAACAGCTCAGTCAGACTGGTCAAGCTAACAGTTTCCAAAACTGTCTCCTCTTCAGCATTAGGTGCACCTGCTTTGAATGGAAAGGACCCCCGCTCCCCAGAGGATGGTGTTGGAAGACGGAGCAGTGGGCAAGCAGTGAAAATTAGCCCAGTGCCGAGCATGGTGACCCATGCTTTTAGTCCTAGCGCTCACAGCCAGATCGCTGTGAGTTTGAGGACAGCCTAGCCTACATAGCAAGTTTCAGGACAGCCAGGACTATATAGAGAACTTGTCTCCAAGAAATAAGAGGACAGGATTCTTGTGCCCATTCACCCTGTTTTGAGGTCTCTCTCTTCTCAACACTACAGATCTCAACTTATTTGGGGGAAAATACCTCGAGCAAAATACAACGGGGCAAAAATGTCTCATTTTCTGTTCCGGAAATAAAAGAGTTGGATGGACTTAGGGTTAGAGAACTGGGGAGGATTGCATTGTGGACAATGTTCACAAAAAGGTAGGGCTAAATGGTGTGGAAAAGAAAAGGTAAATTTATTAGGCTGGCATAGTGGTATGAGCCTGGAAGTCCCAGTACTGGAGAGGTTGAGGTAGGAGATTGGGCCAGAGGGAATGGAGAGATGGCTCAGTAGTCCAGAGCATTAATTCTTCCAGAGGAAGATCCCAGCACACATAGTGGCTAATAACCATCTGTAACTCCAGTTCCAGGGAATCCAAGGCCCTCTTCTGGCCTCCGCAGGTATCAGCAAACTGGCTCTCTCTCCAGCCCCAGTTTAAACAAACAAGCAAACAAAAATAAAATCGAAATGATTGTGGGGCTACTTGTGATTCCAAGGTCACAGAAGTCATAGCCCAAGACAAGCCTGGGAGCCCAAGGAAAGGGACCCTATTGTAGCCAAGAAACATGTAAACCGGACATGTTAAGGAATGAAGTGTAGAAATGTGGAAAAAATAGGAAGAGTCCTGAGACCCCCATCACACCCGACCACAATCCTCATGGTCTCACTATTAGCTCAGACCAGCCTTGAACGCCCAGTATTCCTGCCCTGACCTCTCAAGTGCTGGGATTATATGTATCTACTGTCAGGCTTGGCTTGGAGCATCTACTTTTAAGGGAAGGAGTCCCAAAGCGATCAAGTCAGAAGACTGAAAACTCTGACTGGGCCACTTGCTCTCCTATAACTCAGCATCTGTCAACGCTCTCGTTACCAGGTGCTATTTCCAGAGACCAGGGCTTAAGCTGAGGAAAAGGGAGGGGCAGAGACGTCTAGGCAAAGGGAGAGAAAGCGCCTCCCCCGCAGCCCAGATGCAGTTCCTGATTCTGACCACTCGGGGGCGCTCAAGCTCAACCAGAGTAAGGGAGAGAAACAAGCAAACTGAAGTAGCTTGTAGAGGACAATTTAGGGCGTCAAGGATGACCCTGAACGGAGGGTTGACACAAGGGTCCTCTGCTCAGCAGTCTGTAGACCCCTGGCACAGCCGCCGCTGGAAAGCATCCAATCTCCTCTCCACTAAAGGGGGCTCGTGGCACCGCAAACTAACGCTGACCTTCCACCTTCACCTTCCACACTAGGGTCACCTCTTCGCTGACTGTTTTCCTTCCGCTCCCACCTCCTCCTGTGGGAACCATCCCACAGCCGGTCTGAAGGCTGAGGAATGCTCTGCCTTGGCTAGGTGCCGAGCGGTGGACTTCCTGGGCTTTGGGGTGGGGCTTGGCAAGGGGAAGCCCTTTGGACACAGAGCCACCCAGTCTTGCACAGCCTGTCTCCCTTCCCCCACCCGTCTCCGCTAAGAGAAAGGCTCTGAAGTCACTCTTTGTGACCACAGTTTAATTTCCTTCCCCCACCCCAATAGGATTTCCTAGCCTGAGTAAAAACATCTACAATCTGGGGGCGGGTGATCACCCTGAGTGCTATGGCTCACAATAGGTAGGGAACACACCTATTTCAGGACCTGCCTCCCCCGCCTGGGAGGAGGGACTCAGTTGTCGGGGTCTCAAGCCATCAATTATTAATGGCAATTCATCCCCTCAAAAGTTCCTTCTCGGAACCTTGGTTCTAAAGTCTCTATATAGTTAAACCCAGGAGTGAGCCATTTTCTGAGTACCCGACCTTGACTCGGCCTGCATTTTCTCTGAAATAAATCAGCTGAAATCTGAACTCATTCATCCAGATCAAGACCAAGAAAATCTTTGCAGCTCGATGCAGCTGACTGGGATGCATTTAGCAAGAAAGAAGAGCCTGCAAAAACCACTTTCAGATCTCATGGTTAGAGGCCGGGTCTGACAGGGACCTTCTCTGTCCTACTGAGGGGCACACTGCTCAAGAGTGTGGGGGGAGAAGCTCCTGGCCACCAAGGCCAGTAGAAGGAATGAAAATTCAGTCTGGTGGCGCCCCTGCCTCACGGATCCCCAGTGCCACATTTGCTGCCAGCTGGCCCTGCCGTCATCATCTGTAGACCTGTGCCAGATTCCCAAGTTCCTATCTGGAAACTTCAGCCCCCACACCCCAGGCCTTGGGGAGAGCCAATGTAGGTCACTGCAGGCGAGCCTGCAGCACTGTCTGCTCCTTGGGCCCAGAGCCTTTCAGGCCCAGAGGAAGTCTTGCAGAGAAGCAAAAGAAAGCTCCGTGAGATTCAGACAAAAATGTATTGCTCAGAAAAGAAAGCAGGGAGAAGGAAGGAGGCAGTGGTCAGAGCCGAGTGGCAGGAGCTGGACAGAAAGCCAAAGGGGCCTGGGCACCTCCTGCTCCTGGCTTCCCCGCCTCGTGCTTTCTTGGCCTATGTAAGGAGGGAGACTCTGGTCCTCCAGTCTCCAGGCACAGTCTAGGCTCAGCTCTCATTCTCAGGAACCTCTGTGATTTACCTTCGAGACCCTCTCACCACAGCTTCTGGGTCTTGGGGTAGGCCAGGGCTATCCCCACCCTCTCCTATTGAAAACCTTTTCCTGTTCATTACCTGCTAAACTCATTTGACCCAGGGAACTTCCAAGCCTCTCATCCCTTTTCTCGGCTCTTCCTACTCTTGCTTGCCCTGGAGATCTAAGCAATATGAGCTTGGGCAAATGTATACTCATTCATTCAGTTTCACACAGAGGAATCAAGGATCTATGACCATGTGGGAACACCAGACCTTGAGCAGAGACCCACTTCCCCTTCTGCCTGGGAGTAGGCAGCTGTAAGACAATGTTTAGTAAAAACATGTTTACTAAAAACGATACAATAAGTTCCTGGCCACTTCCCCTTCTGCCTGGGAGTAGGCAGCTGTAAGACAATGTTTAGTAAAAACATGTTTACTAAAAATGATACAATAAGTTCCTGGGAAAGGCCTTCCCACGGAAACCGCCCTGACCTCGACCTTGTCCAGAGACTAACCGCACCTTCAAAACCCACACACATCCACCTCTGGGGTCAGAGCAGAACCAGCCAGGGGAGAGGAGAGAGCAGAAGCTTCTCTGGTGGGAGCTTTTCTTAGGAGGTTTTTCTTGAACCTTTTTGGAGCCTGTTTAAAGTTCTCTTTATATCATTGAACGAGTCTCTGTGTTTTCAATACCCGACACCCTCCGCACGTTCTCGGACACAGGCGCGCTGCAGACGTGACAATTGGAGGTCCCACTGAGATCGTGAAAGCGAGGTAAGTGGACGGGGTTAAGAAACTATGGGGAATAGTTCCAGGAAGCTAGAATCATTGCAGTATCAACTAAAAAAGTTACTTAAAGAACATGGGACTGCAGTCAAGTCTAAAACCCTAGAAGGCTTTCTAAAATCGATCGAACGAGCCAGTCCATGGTTCATTACTGGGGAAGCTTAAATATTCCAGATTGGGAGGAGGTTCGCCGTGATCTTCATAGACTTTTACGAAAAGAAGGATCTGAGTCCTTGCCCCCTACGACATTCTCCTTATGGAGATTAGTGAGGGGAGCACTTTTGACAGATAAGGTTCGTCACCGCCAGGTAGTTCAGGACACAAAAGAGGCTTTTTAGAGTTACAAGAGACTGAGACTCAAGCCTCCTTGAGTTCAGGGGCAGAGAGTGATGATGAAGAGACCGTGATTGAAACTAGAGGCTCCATTGTTAGTGAGGATGAGGAGGAGTCTCTTAGTAACAACAAAAAACGGGTAGACATCTCCGGGCGCGACCCAAAAGAAGGACTCCGGTCAGAATCGGTTATATCCTTCTCTATCAGACCTAGAAAATGGAAGTAGCTCAGACTCAGACTCGTCACAGTCTGAAAAGGAACGGTTACTTGCTGAGATCGCGGCCCTTAAAAAGAACTAAAAAGATTCTAATTAAGGAAAGACAGGACAGGGAGAGAAACCCTTCCCCATACTCTGAAAAAAGGGACTCCTCCTATGAGATAACCCAGTCCTTCTTGGACCTGGAGGGAAGACCCAGAGGAGGGGTCCAATGCTGCCCGGTGGTGGCCCCGGTAATGGAAGTTCCAGACCCGAACAATTCTCGACAGGTCATTCGGCGCCATGACCCTTTAAGTTTCAAAGATATAAAACAACTGAAAGAGGCAACTTTAAATTATGGAGCACAGGCTCCCTTTACACTTTCCTTAATGGAATCTTTTGCGTCTCTTAATTTGACACCTGGCGATTGGCAGCAGCTTTGCAGAGCAGCTCTGTCGGGGGGAGATTATTTGATTTGGAGAGGTGAGTTTCAGGAAAGATGCAGCCAGACAGCCCAAAGGAATGCACAGGCCGGACAGCCCCAGAGAAATGTGGAGATGCTTACTGGAAGTGGTCAATACGCCACCATTCAGCAGCAAATGCAATATGACATCGCAGTCTATGCCCAAGTGGCAGCAGCGGCCCAAGGGGCTTGGAAAGCATTGCCTTCCAAGGAAGGAGGAGATCATCTGTCCAAAGTCCTTCAAGGACCTTCCGAACCTTTTCAAGACTTCGTGAGACCGTCTCAGTCAGGTAGCAGAAAGAATATTTGGGGGCATTGGGCCTGCGATGCCAGTCATAAAGCAGATGGCATTTGAAAATGCAAATAAATATTGTAAGGAAGCCCTTCGCCCCTATCGCAATAAAAGTCTAAATGACTATATCCGGATCTGTAGGGACATTGATGGGAACTTCATCCAGGGCCAAGTGTTAGCTGCTGCTATTCGGCCCCAAGTGGGGAAAGAAAGACCTACTCTGGGAGGGAGAAAAACATGTTTTAGCTGCGGTAGGGAGGGACACTTCCGTAGAGAGTGCCCTCAAAATAGTACTACGGGTCTCAAGAGACCTGGTTTATGCCCCGTTGTCGAAGGGGATATCATTGGGCCAATAACTGCTACTCTAAAACTGACAGGGAGGGAAATTTCCTTTCTGTTAATAATAATCAGGGAAACGGGAGGAGGGCCCCGCCCCAGGGCCCCAAAACCAATGTGTACGGGGCAATGACCCCTGCTCTGGGCAGTGGCAGGACTCATTTTCTCCCCAGAGCAACCCCTTCATATCTCAGACCTCCTTAGAGCCACCTCGGGAGTGCAGGACTGGACCTCGCTCCCTCTGCCCGGGCAATCCTAACACCGGAAATGGGGATCCAGGCCCTCCCTACTGGGGTGCATGGGCCATTGCCCCCAGGCACGGTTGGACTACTCTTGGGACGGTCCAGTACTATTCTTCGAGGCATCCAGGTACACCCCGGTGTTATAGACCAGGATAGTGAGGGGAGATTAAAATAATGACATCAGTGGGCAGTGGGGTTGTTGCCATCCCTGCAGGAGAACAGATTGCTCAGATACTCCTTCTCCCTACAGCTCCTTGTGAGGCTAGAAAAATTAAAGAGAAAAGGGGCAACCAAGGTTTTGGAAGTACTGGCCCGGCAGCATTTTGGGTAGCCACTATGGAGAACCGCCCCCAGCTTGCATTAAAGATAGAAGGCAAGTCCTTTAGGGGCGTCTTAGATTCTGGGGCAGATTTCTCTGTCCTCTCAGATAAATTCTGGCCCCCCGCCTGGCCGAAAGAGGAAGGGACAGTGACCCTCCAGGGAATAGGACAGGCTGTGCCCCAAAAAAGCCTCAGAATCTTAAAGTGGCAAGACTCTGAAGGCCACACAGGGCTTTTCCAGCCATATGTTTTGCCTGGCCTCCCTATTAACCTCTGGGGACGGGACCTCATACAAGAAATGGGAGTGGTCCTCACCACCCAGGCACCCAAGTCCAAAAGCAGGGGCCCCCAGATGACACAAGGGAGGGGCTGGAGCCCGGGGAGGGAACTAGGTAAACTAGAACAGGGAGAGGTTTGCCCTGTGGCATCCCTCCCTTTGGAGACCAGGGCCCCAGGGGATAGGAAGGGTTTTGGTCATTTTTGAGGGAAACTGAAAGATCTAAAAGGCTGGCCAGTAAGGCTATGCGGATGTGTTAAAAAGGGGTACCAAGCTAGGGGTACCGGATTAAATCTCCAGGCCTTCGCCTGACACCAAGGTCAGGAAAGAAAGGGGAACCTGAAAGATCACCCTCAGTTGGAGGATAAATTAAAAGTGAGTAAATTAAAAATTGGTAACAGTTAATAAAGAAGGTACTGGTATTAAGTAAAAAAAAAAGAAAAAGACAAAGGTATATAAAATAAAAAATTTTGTTTACATTTAAGTTCTATTTTGTGAGTCATCTCTAAAAACTTTTGGCTAAAAGCCTGGCCTCTCCACCTTACATCTACAAAATTACAAGGAGTATGTACAGCTGTACCCCATGACTATAACTCAAATGGAGAAATAATAAAGAACATAAAAGGACTTTTAACCTTTTTAGTTCAAGGATTGGCTGGAGTTGTTCTTTTACATAGATTTCAATTAAGGAAGCTTCATTGCAACAGACTAATCATGACCTAGGGAAAAAGGATGACTGAAAGATGCATGTATGTTCTGAATGTATGGTGTGGCCACACCGGTATGTATGAAATGTGATTGCGAATGTGTGAGTGTGAACTGCTTATATGATTAAAAGGATACTTAAATCCCTTCAAAAATAGTTAAGAAGCTACCTAGATTGCGTTAAATATAGCCAAAAGGAACATCCAGCCAGTCTGTTAATGTTTTAACAGAAAAATTTAAGATACAAATGAGGCCTTGTCAGCTAGTGAGAGTTCTACAGGTTAGATTGGGAAAGACTGCTCACAGACTTCAAATAATTTTCGAAAGTTATTTAGTAAGCCCAATTTACCTAGATAGTTAACCAAGGAGGGTAGACAAATCCTTCTACTGTTATGGTCCAGCTTCAACAGTTCAAAAAGAAAACTTTTTTAGAAAATAAAAAAGGGGAATAATGCCCCCAGTCCCCACATGACTCATCAAATAATACACTCCTCATTTAAAAATTTTATAATGTGAATGCCAGTGAGCTTCAGACAGATTCTGGCATGATGGAACTTGAGCAACCATTGCTCAGGTCAAATGGAGACATCCATGCACTAGACAGTGGAGAAGACCCTAATTTGGGGTCGAGGGCATGTTTGTGTTTTCTTGTAGGAAAAGAATAAAGCTTCGGCAGCTGTCAGACCAATTAGTGAGATGCATGGAGCAGAGAAAAACTGGACCTGAGACCATGGGAGCCTACCTAAGCCAGTTTGAGTGAGATCTCCTAAATCAGTGTTCCTGACCCTTGATGTCATCGAATCTACAGCCCAAGAAAGAGAGAAAACAGTCGGTTCGAGATTTCCAATTTCTCAACAGACCTGCTGCATCAACCTTCTGGACCCATGAGTTTTCATCGTAAAGCCAACAGAGAAAAAAGGACCCATTTAAAGCATTTGGACATTGGTATGGACTATGATGAGTGGCAAAAGCCTCTTTTCAGTATTTGAACAGGACATGGTCACTTGAAATACCAGACTTGATGGTTCCTGTTTCTGGAATCACGACTAGGCCAGTGTATTTTTCTGGAGAAATGCAACTTGTCCTAATGTGACAACTATTGTTCATATTTTTCGTAATGCTACATGTGTAACATCAATGATTGTACCTAATGTATCTGTGCAAGTGCACTTTCTAAATGCTTTCCTGAGCAGATCTTGAAACGATTGGAAACTTTATCAAATTGTAAATGTAAATCACATGCGGGTTACCCTTGTAACAGATGAAGGCTCGTAGAATGTTATGGCCCAGATCTGGTGATGGGTATGGTGATGGAGAGGCGCTATGTCAATGGGGGTCCTGGAAATGGTGGCAGTGGCGGTAGGCATTCTGGCTTTATGCCAAGCTCAAACGTGCCTTGTTCCAGAGACAAGAGATCCGTAACCAAGTATTGCTTAGCTTAGCCCATGGCAATCCCGATAGCCATGAAGGTTGGTTACAGATGATTTAAGGTTGGGGTATCTCCGATGACGGGCAACCTGTGGGGAAGACCCCTCCCACCTAAAACAGGGGTTCAAGGTCCCCCAAAGACGGGAAAGGGAGGGTGACCCTACTTGACCTAAGCCAGGAGTGCCTCATTTGAAAATAAAAAGGGGTGAATTGTGGGAACACCAGACCTTGAGCAGAGACCCACTTCCCCTTCTGCCTGGGAGTAGGCAGCTGTAAGACAATGTTTAGTAAAAACATGTTTACTAAAAACGATACAATAAGTTCCTGGCCACTTCCCCTTCTGCCTGGGAGTAGGCAGCTGTAAGACAATGTTTAGTAAAAACATGTTTACTAAAAATGATACAATAAGTTCCTGGGAAAGGCCTTCCCACGGAAACCGCCCTGACCTCGACCTTGTCCAGAGACTAACCGCACCTTCAAAAACCCACACACATCCACCTCTGGGGTCAGAGCAGAACCAGCCAGGGGAGAGGAGAGAGCAGAAGCTTCTCTGGTGGGAGCTTTTCTTAGGAGGTTTTTCTTGAACCTTTTTGGAGCCTGTTTAAAGTTCTCTTTATATCATTGAACGAGTCTCTGTGTTTTCAATACCCGACACCCTCCGCACGTTCTCGGACACAGGCCGCGCTGCAGACGTGACATGACCATACCTAGCTCAGGATCCCCAGGCCTGGCAAAAGCAAGAGGGGAGGGGACAGAGAGATGGCTCAGCAGTTATGCGCACTGGCTGCTTTTCCAGAGGACCTGGCTTGTATCTCCATTATCCACAATCATCTGTGGCTCCAGTTTTAGGAGACCTATTGCTCTCTCGGCCTCTACAGACACCAGCCGTGCATAGTAAGTACACAATCGTACAGGCAAAACACTCATACACATAAAATAAAATAATAAAAATAATTAAGAGAGGGTGGTGGCACACATCTTTGAGTTCAAGCCCAATCTGGCCTATGGAGTGAGTTCCAGGAGTCCTCATCCAGAGCTACAGGGAAAAACCTTGTCTCAAAAAACAAAACAGATGAAACACAAAATAAAACAAAAATAAGCAAGGGAAACAATTCTACCTCTAGCCTCAAAAAAATTTAAATCACAGTCTTAGTGGCCTTTTCTTTGGGGGGGGCATTTATTTGTTTTTTGTTTGCTCTGGAGACAGACAAGGTCCCCACTGTGTAGAGTGGACTGGACCTAAATTCACAGAGACCCATCTGCCTTTACCTCTTGAGTGCAGGGAGTAAAGGTGTGCTACCACCACCAAGGCTGAGGCAGGTCCTATGTCTGCCACCTCATCTCGTTTTTTTTTTTTTTGCAGGGACTTGAAGCCAGAGCTGCATCTTGGACCCCTGATCAGTTGTTTCAACAGGAAACTTTTTCGGAACAAGGATGTGAGGGGAGGAAGGTGATGGAAGGGAGGACCTAGTCCTCTCTCTGCTTCATCCTGCCTCCTCCGAGTGCACAGCCTCCCCTTGGAGAACACAGCGGCTCACCATCCCGCCAGTGTGTGCCATTTGTCCTCATTACCAGAATCCTGGCACACAGGAGGCACCCGATAAAACGGTTTTGCACAGAGTCAAACTAAATCTGACTATGCTTGCTGGCTGAACTCTTGAGATGTTGCCCCACATTGAAGAAAGGTAAAAATATCCCCGGATCGGATCATGGCTGTATCTCCTGGAGAGAACTCAGACCTGGAGCTGTTTTCCTCACACAACGGATCCCCTGGAGGGCGTCCTAAACCAGATTCCCGAGGTGTCCCCAGCGTTTGAGTCAGTGAGCCTCCGGTGGGCCTAAGAATTTGCGTTTCTCTCGGGGTTCCAGGCTGATAATCTCCATGGCTGATCTGAGAATGCTCGCCTCAGTGAATCCCAGCCCCTGGCCTCAATATTCATCACGAAGACCTGGTTGGCCCCAGTTTTATATAGGAGGAGGGAAGCTAGGAGCGTCTTAGAGCGTCTCACTTTTACATAAACCCTCAGCCACGCAAGGTAAAGGCAATGTCAATCTAGGACTGATTATCTGTTCTCCTTTTTATTTAGTTCGTTGACTCCATCCTTATTGAAAGCCACTTCCCCCGAAACATGTTTTGCTACAGCGAGGGAGCACTAGGAATTTCCTGTGGCTAGGCAGCCCAGTGCCTGCAGGGGTGGAGGCAGCGCTGAGCAATCCAGTCCTTCCCTTGGCTCGGGCAGGGCCACGTGCCCCACCCCCTCGCTTGCACATGTCTCCGCCGCCGCCACCACCGCAGCAGCCGGGCTGTTTATGAGCGAGTTGTTGTGGTAGAAATGGAGCAGGCTGCACATGCCCGGGCCATGTGACCCGGGCGGCCCGCGTGAGCTTCAAGACGGCACAAACACACTCGGTCTGTCCTCCGGTGGCCGGGGAAGCAGGAGGGAAAGTAAGGGGAAGGAGTGAAAGGCCACTAGGCCACCTTGTCTCCTGCCCTGCATTATGCTCCTGTCCTTTTTGTCTCTCTCCCGAGCCATCAGCAAGGCAGCATGTTCACCTCCCGGGCGGCATTCACAGCCCCCAGAGCCCAGATCCACCACCATCAGCAAATAACAGAGTCTCCAGATCAAGAGCACAGCATCTCTCATCCCACCCTGCTTATGATGTGGGGTCCTGGCCTCCAAACTGAGACCTGCTTTAGCTGCAGCCTGGGCTCCCGAAATCAGCTTCTGGGCTCCCTCTTTCTAGGAAGTAGTAGTATGTCCCACATTCATGCAGCTAGTGTCCACTCCAAGATTAGAACAAAGAATTGGTAATCTGTGGGTCTGGGGTAAGAAGCTAAGAACATGTCTGCAGCGGGGGAGTCTATGGGGAAGGTGGACTGGAAGGGTAAATCCCTTTGGTAGTCTGTGGTTAGGTCTGAAGACCGACTCCTGTCCAGAACGAGCAACGGGGGGCAAAAGACAAGTTTAGCTTAGCTTTCATCCTCACTGAAGCGTGTCCCCTCCTCCCCCGCTCACAGGTGCTGTAACCCCAGAGCTCCTACTTCCAGCCCACGGCTCCTGCCCCAGCCCACTGGTGACCCTGTTTCTGCACCGCAGTGCCTCTTGCTGCGAGGCGAGGCTCTGCTGGAGTCAGGCGGACAGTAGGTTAGCAGGAACAAGCAAATGAAATGAGCACGACCCACATTTCCTCGCACACTAAAAACTTTGCAGATCCTGCATTGCAGAGCTGGCGCTTTTTATTTTATTTTATTTTTTAATCTCTCCTCTGGGCCCCTACACACGTCTGCATTTTTGCAACCAGCAGTTTTTTCTTCTTTTCCAAGGGTGCAACTACGCATTCTAATGAGCCAAAGCTCCTTCCTGCAGCATTGAAAATCTCATCAAATTGCCAGCTCCCCCCCTCCCGATTTAGAAGAGGGGGAAGGATCCTAAATTTGTGAAGTAGCATCTTCTCCCTCCTTCCCCTGCCTCCCTCCCCCATCACGCTGCAGACCTTCCAACCAACAGCTGCAACCAGTGGAGAAGGGCGGGAGGAGGGACTGAACGAGAGCCTTATTCCTTTCCACACAGCCTGAGCTGGAGGGGCGGGGGGTTGCTTTTTTTTTTTTCTTTTCTTTTTCTGGGCAGCCCACTGCACTCTCCTTTCCCTCCTCATCCCAGCCAGTGTTTACATAAGCCTCCCAGAAGCTACACAGGGCCCCCAATGCCAGCCCAGGCCCCAGTTCCTCCGTAGCCCATCCTTCTCACGAGGACCGTCATGAGTCTCTGGCCTCCCTAGACAGCTGCACTGAGATCTGCAAAGGCTGGAATAATAGGAGATGCTGGCTCAGGAGAGAGTTTGACATGCAGCTGAGAATGGAGATAAGGCAGGCTCAGAGGCACCCCACACTTCTCTGCATCTCAATCCACAGAGGCTCAACTCAAGGACAGTCAGTGGCCCGGCCGGTACAGGAGACTGGAAGGTGGTGTCACCAGTGGGCTGCAGCAGTGGTCTAGCAAAGAATGAACAGGAGACAACTGCATGACGTGTGTCCCCCTAGCTAGGAAGGTGGGCTCGTTACCAAATAAAGGATCACCTGGGGCTTGTCTTGTATTGCCAAGGACAGTACATGCCACCTCCATGATCCCTATTGACACAGATCCTGAGCTCATAGAAGGGGATTCTCCTTTGAGTTCTCAAAGCACTGAGGTGTCATTGATCTTGGATGGTGGCTTTAAAGGTACACAATTCTCAGGCAGATAAATAGGAATGCCAGATTGTCTTCTTTTTTTTTTTTTTTTTTTTTTTTTGAGGCAGGGTTTCTCATTGTTTTGGAGGTTGTCCTGGAACTAGCTCTGCAGACCAGGCTGGCTTCGAACTCACAGAAATCCGCCTGCCTCTGCCTCCCGAGTGCTGGGATTAAAGGTGTGCGCCATCAACGCCCAGCTCAGATTGTCCTTTCTTAGGTCATGTCACAATTTCTTTCTGTCCTTGATAGCCTTCCAGACTTTCAGCAAACCCAACTCATTGATTAATTATTTTGGTTAATTGAGACAGGGTCTCACGAACTCACTATGCAGACCAGGATGACCTGGAATTCACAGAGCTCTGCCTACCTCTACCTCCCAAACAAAGATCAAAGGTGTGAGCTACCACGCCTGGGTCAACCCAGTTTCAATAACCTCTTGAAGGAAGCACCAAGGGGCTCTGAGGTGCCCTGGCCTATCAGACCTTCCCCTATCCATCACCAGGTGTGGCCCCTATAATTAGGAGACTTGAGTGGAGACCAGAGCTCATATGTCTGCTTGAGTCCCTCACAGGTGATGTGGAAGTTTGTTTTGTTTGTTTTTATTGGCTGGTTGGGTTGGGCGGGTTTGGTTTTTGCATCCTATTCTGATCTGTTCCTACCTTGTACAACCAGACAATGGGACTGTAGGATGGAGAAAGAGTTTCAGGGAAGAGGAAATGCTGGTGTTAAAGGAGAGGTTCTGGGAAGCTGAGGTTCTTGTGTGGGAGGGAACAGAAGTTTCTCTTCTTGATGCTACACCTCCCTTCCCAGCAGCACCCTGGCTTGGGGAACAGGGGTCAGTATGCCCATGTGGCTGGGATGCATCCTTAGCAGTACCATTCTCTCTGGGAGGGCAAGTCTTGCTAGTTGAATTTCTTCTTCAGGCCTGGCACTGAAACCCCAGCACTGCCATGCTTATTGATAGTGACATATAGAGACTGTTCCAAGCTAGGGAGCTTTATGCTTCCAATAAACTCTACGAACTCTGTTATTCTTTGATGGTGTTTTGTAAATACAGCTTCAAGACAGCTCTCCTAGTCCCTTCTGGCATCCTGGCCATATTAATAAACATCTTAACTCTATCTTTTTTTTTTTTTTTGCTTGTTTTCTTGAGACAGGGTTTCTCTGTGGCTTTGGAGGCTGTCCTGGAACTAGCCCTGGTAGACCAGGCTGGTCTCGAACTCACAGAGATCCGCCTGCCTCTGCCTCCCGAGTGCTGGGATTAAAGGCGTGCGCCACCACTGCCCATTAATAAACGTCTTTAAGCTTCAGTTTCCTGATCTCCAAAATATAAAATGTGATCTACAGCCAGGCAGAGGTAGCCCACCACTTTAATTTAATCTCAGCACTTGGGAAGCAGAGGCAAGTGGATCTCTGAGTTTGAGGCCAGCCTGGTCTACAAAGCAAGTTCCATGACAGCCAGAGCTGTTACACAGAGAAACCCCATCTCCAAGGTGGGGGAGGCACAAAAAAAAAATAACCCCAAATGTGATCTACAGCACTGAAAACCAAAAGGAAATAATGTTTATTTATGTATTTGGGTTCTCCCCCCCCCAAGACAGGACAGGGTTTCTCTGTGTAGTTTTGGAGCCGGTCCTGGCAGTTGTTCAGTAGACCAGGCTGGCGGTGGCCTCAAACTCACATAGATCAGCCAGCTTCTGCCTCCTGAGTGCTGGAATCAAAGGTGTTGGACATCACTGCCCAGTAGAAAGAATCTTTATATGGTACTTCGCACAATGCCTGGCATACAGTTGGTACTTAATACAAAAAAAAATTTTGTGTGATTTCTGGGAAAGAATTGTAGTGGGGAAAAGGTGGCAAAATCTATTCATTGAAACCCGTCAGCCCTGGCTCCTGCCTCATCTTTCCTTTTCTACGGTCTTCATAGCAAATTAACTCAGACTTTGTCCCTCTTGTCTTGAGGTCCTCCCCAAATGGTGGGAGTTTTGGATGGGGTAGGGAAAACTAGCTGGCCTTTTAGAAACCAGGAAAATGATCCAGGAAGGTAGGGAATGAACCTCTTTTAGGTAAAGGTCTGGTTCTCTGATTCAGGGACATCTCTAGGTTTCTAATCCAGATTTGCATCACCTGGGCCAACAGGTTTTTACCCTGGATAATGGGTTCCAGATGAGAAAGGAGGGGGATGGGAAGGCACCTAACTGAAGCCTGACCTATTTTCATAGGGACCCACCCTCAGTCAGTCAGTCAGTCAGTCAGTCAAACAGTCTGCCCAAGATTTAGGCCACTCAAGATTTGCACAGGGTGTTGCCCTATTACCCAGAACAACCTACTGTCAAGGAGAATAGATCTTGGATCAAGCACTCACCCACTGCACATGCACACATGTAAAGGTGCTGTTTACATTGGTAATCATAACTCCAGTTCCCTATGAGCATGGCAAGGAGCTCTGACCAGAACTTAGAGTCTTAAGCTAAGGTTTAGGCCAAAGAGAGGCCATCCGTCTACTCTAGTCTCCCTTAGGTGAGATAACACATTCTTTTGGTGGCCCTGGTTCCTCGGTTCCTCTGCCCTTCTTCTAGAAGTCCCTGGTAGAGAAAAGAGCACAGTTTACATGTTAGAATTTTCTAGGACCAAGAAAAAGCCCTGACCTTTCTTGTTATTCCCTTGAATCCAACAAAAGAGACGGAGTGGGAAGTGGGCTCATATCCTCATCTCCACTGCAAGGATATCCAAAGTCATTTCTTTGACTTGGGTGTATGAGTAACAGCTGCAGCCCCAGAACTTGGGAGGCAGAAGCAGGACGGTTCAAATGCAAGGCCATCCCACAGAACTAGACCCTGTCTCAGAAAAAAAAAAAAAAAAAGGCGGCTCTTTGTCAGGGAGAAAAGGCAGAGGCCTGTGTGAAGTGCAGAGGAAACAGGGGTCAGAGACAGCACCCCTCCCTCCCTTCCTCCCAGCCTCTGCCTTCATACCTCATGCAGACTGCAAAACAGTTTTGCTTCTTGCCAAGAGCCAGATTAGGCTGAATGAATTTCAACTCTGGTTCCCTCTGCCTTGTCACTAGCTGCAAACACAGGAGAGTCTTGATCTCTGGACCTTCCTTCAAATGGAAACATGCTCAGCTCGAGGATGTGGGCAGGACCACCACAGCTGTGGACAGCCTTGGGGGCCCCAGAGCAGCTAAGGGGAGCATGCCACGTCAGAGGCAATGCTGGGGTGGGGTGGAGGGTCTAGATAGCACCATGGGGTTTGGGAATTTGAGCAGCCCTGACAGACACCTGGGTGGGGTCCCCTGGCTCTGACCCAGTCAGGAAGGTCACAAAGAGCAGGGAGCCGGGGACAGAGCAGCTTTGCCTCCCAGCTCTCCTTCTAAGCAGTCTAGTGGGAGGGGGGAGGGAGTAGAGGTTGAGTTCGAAACCAAGTTTTCCTGGAAAGCCTCTTTCCTCCTTTGTCCTAGCTCCTCCCAGTTCCTCCCATAGTGCTCTGCAGCAGCTTCCTTGCTTGGGGCCCAAGGGGCAGGGCGGACCAGAGAAAAGCCAGCTGGTTCTTGTCTGTCCCACTCTGGTGAGCTGTGAGGGAACAGAGACGAAGCTTAGCCTTCAGATGGTCAGTAGTCAAGCCTGCTGTGCAGTCGATATCATTGGCCTTAACTCTCAGCTTACTTTCCCCTTGGTGCCCTCACTCCAGTTTTGAGGCAAGAGCCTCTCATTGTTTAAGTTTCTAAACAAGTAGCCCAGGGCAAACCACCAGACTGCCTATATGCTTTTCTCTGCTTCCTAACCAGCTGCCCTACTTCCCAGAATCCCATTAACTTCTATCTCTGGAGCTGCCTAAAAGCAAGTGAAGAAAGAAAGCCTTCAGGTAAAAAAAGAAAGCTGCCAGGCAGTCCCAGCACTCAGGGGGCAGAGGCAGGTGGATCTTTGTTTGAGGCCAGCCTGGTCTATAGAGTGAGTTCCAGGACAGCCAGAGCTGTTAAACTGAGAAACCTTGTCTCAAATAAATAAATAAATAAATAAATAAATAAATAAATAAATAAATAAATAAATGAAGGGAGGAAGGAAAGAAAGAAAGAAGGAAGGAAACAGTGGCTAGACCATGGAGGTACATGCCTTTAATCTCAGAACTAGGGAGGCAGAGGCAGGCGCATCTCTGTGAGTTCGAGGCCAGCCTGGTCTACAGAGCAAGTTCCAGGACAGCCTCCAAAACAATACGAAGAAACCCTATCTCAAAAAACAAAAAACAAACGCAAAACCAAACAAACAAAAGGAAGCAGTAGATAGCAGTAGATGCTTAGCCTGGGGTCAGACCCTTCTTTCCTTCTTCAGTAAGAGGAGGGAAGATTCCTGCCCCCCATCCCCCCAATAGGCTCTGGCCAGCCTCAAATTCCCAGTCCTTCTGCCTCAGCCTCTCAAGTAGGGTGATTACAGGCGGGAGCTGCACACATTGCCAATGGGAGGAGGATTTAAGGGATCTTCATATCCTCAACTCCTGCCCCCATGAAGCACAGCAGGGAGCAGACCCCTTCACATTAGGTCCTCAAAGCACTTTCACCATGAAGTTTCCCTCTGTTGTCCTTTTTATTTCCCAGATAAAGGGAAATGACTCACCCCAAAGTCAGTTGAGTGGGCAGAGTGGTGTCGTATAAGCAAACAGGGAGTCCCTAGGGATATCCCCACTCTATCTGTGTCATTCCTTTCCCGCGGGTGTTCTTCGGGGCGGGCGGGAGGGGGGGCAAGTGAAAGGCGCTCACACTGTCTATCCAGCCTTGTCACCATAGCAAAAACCAGTTTAAATTCTTGACTCCAGGGAAATCTCCTTCCTCAGCTTGTTGTCCCGTGTCCCGTGCGCCCCATCCCCCTTACCAATAACCTCAGGGCGAGGTCAGTTCTGCAATCACGTGAAGGTCTCACGTTTGCTAGGTCTGCAAAAAGAGCCTTTTAGCTTTGATCTCCCATGGAGCTGTAAAGCTTGCCAGGCCCTCCCCAGGAATTCACATGCCCTTGCCATACAAGGCTTTCCAAACACGCCACCCTGACTCTTTAGAAAACTCCACCCTAGTCCACTTTCAGCTCCTCCCTGCTGCCAGCAAGCACTTTGGCAAAGCAGAAAAGGGGAATAGACGCACTCCGCCTACTTTGTCAGTAGACTACAAATCCCAACAATCTCGGCGGTGCGCAGACGCATAGAGCTCAACGTGCCGGCTGCTGGAAAAGTGTGTCACTGGGGCACGAGGCGCTCCCTGGAATCACATGGTACCTGCTTCAGTGCCGCGTGCGGCCCGGGAACCCTGGGCTGCTGGCGCCTGCGCAGAGTCCTCTGTCCCAGGGAAAGGCTCGGGCAAAAGGCGGTTGAGATTGGCAGAGTGAAATATTACTGCTGAGGCAACGTAGCAGGGCACACGTCTCTCTGTGCGTCTGGGTGCCTCGTTTCTCTATCACCTACTTACTTCCTGGTTGCAGCTTCTCTCCCTTTGGGACTTTTGCATCCGGAGCTCCAGATTTGCTACCCTGCAGTGTTGCGGAGCCTTCAGGAGTGGCATCCGGTGCACTGCAGAGACCCTACCCTGTTTGCTACCTTATAGCCAGATCTGCTGCAGGCTGATTCCTCACACACATTCTCTCTGCTCTTCCCATGCAAATCAGACCTCGGTTGCCTCAGCGTCCTACCCTTCTGCAGGGCTGCAGTCCGGCCACCCCAGAACCTTATTGCTTGGTGCCTGGAATCCTGATTTTCAGCCGCGGGGTCCACTTGTCTCCTTCAGCCATTGCCCAGGGGGCGAGAGAGATCACTGCAACCTCCAGTTTGTGTCAAGGTCCAGTTTGAATGACCGCTCTCAGCCTGTGAAGACATGACGACTCTGGACTCCAACAACAACACAGGTACTGAGATTCTTTATCATTATCCTTGCTCTGTCACTGTCTCCATTTCCATCCACGGCTTATGAGAGGAACTTTGTAAAGGATTGGGGATTCCCTCTGGCCGGTGTTTGCTACTGTGCTGAGAGCCATTAGGTAGGATTTCCAGAGCGGGTTACTCTGGCTGGTATTGTGCCTGAAGCATATCACCACTACCGCTCTGAATTCCCCTGTCCGCAGGAACTTGCATCTTGGGCAAATGAAATGGAGGGTGGATACTAGTGCTAAGTGGAAGAGTTTGGGGAGACTGAGCACTTTGAAGCGGTGTCTGGAAACGTCCCCATCTGTACACCGCCTGTCGCTTTTCTCTTTCAAGTTCTAGCATACTTCCAGGGAGTCTGGGAAGCTGTGGGACTGGAGGATCTGAAGGAATGGGTCAGACAGATCTTGTAGGGGAATCCTCAGTGGCAGTAGGGAACTCCACTTGAGGAGTCGGGTGCTTGGGGCTCATCTCCAGGCAGGGCACCCACAGCGCCTGAGCCTGGGGAGGGCTCACATGGCTGCAGAGCCGGGCCCACGTGCTGCATTTGTTTTCATTCAGTAGAAGCCGTGGCCACCATCCTATTGGTCCTTGCTTCCCGGCCTCGTTACATAATGAGCTCCGCCCCTCAAGTTGCCTGAGCAACGCGTGTTCCCGTCTCTCCTCCCTTCAGTTGTCCCGGCCCAGCTTGGTTTTAGGGTCCAGCCTTCCACCCAGGACGCCGCTGCCAGAGGGGCGGGGCGAGGGCGGGTTTCTGCTTGTGACAGAAGGGAAGAGGAGAAGGCGGTGCTTCGAGTTCCGGGGTTCCTCGTTGGGGAGCCACGTGCGAGGGGCACACGTGGAGCAGGGACGTGAGGCCAGCTGAGGGCCAGGCTCCGGCCCCGCCCTTCTCCACCTAGATCTGGGTGAAGCTGGGCTGACTCACCGCCCCCGCCTGCTTTCTTTTCCTCTCCAACTGCCTGGCCCTCTTACCCTCCGTGACCGAGACTTGACTAAGACGGGGCCACCCGTGTGACTTGTCTGGCCTCAGCTTTATGCGTCCCAACGAGACCTCGCACCAGCTCATACTTACTCCCTTTATTTTAATCGCACCAACATAATTTTACTGCTTTTAGACCCAGCTTTTTCCCACGTTCGTTCCCGAAGTCTTAACCGTTCCCCAGGTACCTCATTACCTGCCATGAATGTCTTCTCCGACAAAACATGAGTATCGGAGGATCAAAGCAGAAACCGTACTTCTTTTCATAATACTGTTTTGTTTGTTTTCTCACAGAAAGGGAAACAGACCAAAAGAGGAAGTGTTGTTTTCCTGTAGGTTGGAAAGCAAATTGGTAGTGATACAGATCTAGATGTAGAACTAGGGTCTTTTGAGCAGTGCCCCTCACTTCAAAGTTCGAAGACTTTTTGAGTGACTTTCTCATGCCCTCTTTCAGGATGGATAAACTAGGTCAAGTTCATTTAGGTCCGCGTAACTATCCCATCCCCCACCCCAACCGTGAAACTGCAGCCGCTTAGCCATTCTGCAACTGTTTTCCGGGCAGCTGGGTTCACCCTGACCAACCTTGAGCTATTTTAAGGTTGCCCTGCCTAGTTTAGTGTGTGTCAGTGGGTGAGTAAGACATGTGCTTCTGTAGACACGGTGGCATGGCATGTGTCAGCAAACACACGTGTCTGGGGATCCTCCCTTTTCCCACTCCACCCATGGCAGGCCAAGCAAAGCGCTTGGCAGAGGTGTGGCAGGCAAGTCACCCTTCTCTTCTGCAAACACCACAGGAGCAGAACTGCCTGGTTGGCGATGTAACCATAGGGACAAAGTCCCTGAGTGGCTATAGAGCCAAAGTCATCATCTGGCTGAGACCTGAAACGGGGAATGCCTAAATCCCCAGGCTGGGCAATTTATTCCTCTCTTCCATCCTCTGCAGCTCATTTCCCTGAGTCTTTCATTGTGACTCATCCCTTGCAGGCCAGGGGAGCCAGCTGAACAGAGTCCTTCCCTGTAGTACTTACAATAGGAGAAAACGTTGTTGGGTTTGAGGGGAAGGTGACTGTCTTACGGTTGTATGACCTCTTAATTCTTAGCTAGCCACCCTTCATGGGCCATCACTGAATAGGTCTTCTTAGTGTATAATTGGCAGCCGCGTTATTTGTGAATGGCTGTCAGCTGCCCATCCCATCCCCAGGTCTGCCCCTTATAACTTACTAGCTGCAGTTGATATTCCCTCAGAAAAATATCTGGGGCAGGGGTTCCTTCCCATGGATGAGATGCCCAGTGGGGTTATGCCTCACACCCAAAGCAGAAGTTGAATGTATTGTGCAAATAAATGGCTATGGGTGTTTCTTGTGATTAGGTTGACTATCACATGTAGTATGTGATGGAGAATTTCTTAGAGTGAGTAGGTTGACCATGCCACGTCTAGTGTGTGTGGGAGAATTGCTTATTACTTCAAGCTTGGGGTTCTACATGCATAACTCCTAAGAGGAACAGTATTTTGATGGTTGATCTCCTTCTCTTGCATTGTTGTATTAGGTGGTGTTATCACCTACATTGGCTCCAGTGGCTCCTCTCCCAGCCGGACCAGCCCCGAGTCCCTCTATAGTGACAGCTCCAATGGCAGCTTCCAGTCCCTGACTCAAGGTTGTCACACATACTTCCCACCATCCCCCACCGGCTCCCTCACCCAGGACCCTGCCCGCTCTTTTGGAAGTGTACCACCCAGCCTCAGTGATGATAGCTCCCCTTCTTCAGCGTCGTCGTCATCCTCCTCCTCCTCCTTCTATAACGGGAGCCCCCCAGGAAGTCTACAAGTGGCCATGGAGGACAGTAGCCGAGTGTCTCCCAGCAAAGGCACCAGCAACATTACCAGTGAGTAAATGCCCAGCTTATTCAGGGGAAAGGAAGCGAGCCGGGATTCAGGTGATAGTTGGTTTCCGTCTGACAGTTACCTTCAGGGTCTGCGCCCTGGCCTTTGGGATTTCTCTTACAGTTGTACTGGTTTCCATCCAGTCCAGTCCAGTCATCTGAGTGTTCCTAGACACAGGAGCCCCTCCTTAGCCCTTCCCTCCTAGAATCTTCAGCCTGGAAAGCCTCCACATGTCAGGCCACTCAGGTCTCTCTGCTTACCCTCTGCCTGTCTCCTCCCACAGAGCTGAACGGCATGGTGCTACTGTGTAAAGTGTGCGGGGATGTGGCCTCAGGCTTCCACTATGGCGTGCATGCCTGTGAGGGCTGCAAGGTGAGGCGGGCTGGGGTTGAGGACCCAGGCAGGTGATGCCTTCCCTCCATGATTCAGGGGCTCAGCTCAGATGAAGAGGTTCACTAGTCACCCTGCCTTCCAGGGCTTTTTCCGTCGGAGCATCCAACAGAATATCCAGTACAAACGGTGTCTGAAAAATGAGAACTGCTCCATCGTTCGTATCAATCGCAACCGGTGCCAGCAATGTCGCTTCAAGAAGTGTCTCTCCGTCGGCATGTCTAGAGATGGTAAGGCAGTAGTTTCCCCGTGTTTCCTCCTCGCCCCATTTCCTTCCATCCAGCTTCTACCTTAACCCTTCCCTTAGGGGGAAAAAGCCTTACATTTTGACATGTGGTACTGTGAATGTCGTTTGCATGGAGGATGCCCATGTGTTAACCCCTTGGACAAACACACTTGTGTGTGGGGCCCCGTCTGTCTACTATCATATCCTTTGAATGGGTGTGGCCTTGGTGGTTTTAGTTCTGACATGGAACCCCAGCTTTCAGGGTCTTAGCCTTTCAGGAGGAAGGAAGGAAGAGAGGCAGGCACGTGAGTATGTGAGAACTTCCTGACACGGCTCTCATCCTGTTGCAGCTGTGCGTTTCGGGCGCATCCCCAAGAGAGAGAAGCAACGGATGCTCGCTGAGATGCAGAGCGCCATGAACTTGGCCAACAACCAACTGAGCAGCCTGTGTCCTCTAGAGACCCCACCTTCCCCACATCCCACCTCAGGCTCCATAGGCGCCTCGACATCTCCTGCGCCAGCCCCCACTCCTTTGGTGGGCTTCTCTCAGTTCCCACAACAGCTGACACCACCTAGATCCCCAAGCCCCGAGCCCACCGTGGAGGATGTCATATCCCAGGTGGCTCGGGCCCATCGAGAAATCTTCACCTACGCCCATGACAAGTTAGGCACCTCACCTGGCAACTTCAATGCCAATCATGCATCAGGTAGCCCTTCAGCTACTACTCCGCACCGCTGGGAGAGTCAGGGATGCCCGCCTACCCCCAATGACAACAACATTTTGGCGGCCCAGCGTCATAATGAAGCACTGAATGGTCTATGCCAGGGCCCCTCCTCCTACCCCCCTACCTGGCCCTCTGGCTCTGCCCATCACAGCTGCCACCAACCCAACAGCAATGGGCATCGTCTGTGCCCCACCCACGTATACTCGGCCTCAGAGGGCGAGGCCCCTGCAAACAGTCTACGGCCAGGCAACACCAAGAATGTTCTGCTGGTGAGGGCATGGAGCCGATGTGAAGAAAGGGAGGGGGCTTGAAAGGCTGGGCCTAGAGGAAGGCAGGTGGTGCCAGCCGTCGGTGGGAACTGGCGGACGGTGAGAAACCCTCCGCTCAGGAAATGACATTCTACCCTGCAACCTGGGTTCTGCCAGGGAACCCTTAATCACCTAAATGCTATTTTAGGTGAGAGACCCATCCTCGGGTCATAGCTTTTAGCCCAGGCAGAACCTGGAAAGTAGTCCTAGTCCTGCTGGGGGAGCCCAGGGGAGCCCACCAGGCTGACTTGCTCCTCCTTAATCCCATCTTCCCCGTAGGCGTGTCCCATGAACATGTATCCCCATGGACGAAGTGGCCGGACTGTGCAGGAGATCTGGGAAGACTTCTCAATGAGCTTCACACCTGCTGTGCGTGAGGTGGTCGAGTTTGCCAAGCACATCCCCGGCTTCCGAGACCTTTCTCAGCACGACCAGGTGACCCTGTTGAAAGCTGGCACCTTTGAGGTGAGCAATACTTGATGTTCCCTGCTCTTAACTATGGGAAGGAGCCAGTGAGAATAGTTGGGTGACTAGGGTAGGGAGGGGTTGGTTCAGGGACTTTGGAACTGTGTTACTTTTCTGATGGCGGAGGTGGAACTGTCATCACCACCTCTGGGTATGTGGGACTTCCATCCTCTAAGCCAGTGTCTACTCCAAACTCACTGTATCAGAGTAACACCTAGCAGATGGATGGTATTTGGTTAAATGCACATTCCAGAACTGGTGTCACTTCTACCTGTCCCCCCCGACCATTCAGAGGCCATCCCCTTACTGGCAATCTAAGGCAACACCCTTGAAGTTTTGGGGAAACTGGAAGGAGTCATTTGGCAAATGCTCCTCCCACCTCACTCAGAATGCCTGTCCTTGCTTCAGGTGTTGATGGTGCGTTTTGCATCATTGTTCAACGTGAAGGACCAGACAGTGATGTTCCTGAGCCGCACAACCTACAGTCTGCAGGAGCTCGGCGCCATGGGCATGGGCGACCTGCTCAATGCCATGTTTGACTTCAGCGAGAAGCTCAACTCCCTGGCGCTTACCGAGGAGGAGCTGGGCCTTTTCACCGCTGTGGTGCTTGTCTCTGCAGGTAGGCCAAGCTCTCGCCTGACCCTGGAGGAGGCACACGCAGTTCAATTTAACATACCTTTTATGGAGTACCTACTCTATGCCAGGCCCTGCACTGGGCACTGGGGTACAGACATGATTCAGACACAGTCTAGCTTGGGAAACAGACTCATGCCCGACTAATTATAAAACAGTGAGATAAGTGTCACAGTATTAGCATGAACCAAGAAAGCACAGACAACTATTTCTGCCTGGGAGAGCTGGGGAAGGAGGTGACACTTGAGTAGGGCCTCAAAGGGACAAGATACTGCCAGGCATAGAGGGGGAAGGGCATCCCAGGCAGGGGGCACTACAGAGCAAATAGCAAGGGAGCTTGGCCATATGTGGCTTGCTCGGGGTGGGAGGGTGGACTTGAGGGGTGGGAGGCGGCCAGCCTGTGGCCTTGCTCCCAGCATTCGGGCATGCCCTGCTCTGGGGCAGAGGCCTGGGAGGAGGAGTAGCACCCTCCTTTTCCTCCCCCGTCACCCTCCAAGGGGCCTCAGGGAGAGGCTGCCTTGCCTGCCAGGTCCTCGCAGACCTCCGGGTCCTCGTCAGAGGAGGAGCTCAGGGAGCCTGCCTCACTGCTGTCCTCTTCCCCACAGACCGCTCGGGAATGGAGAATTCCGCTTCGGTGGAGCAGCTCCAGGAGACGCTGCTGCGGGCTCTTCGGGCTCTGGTGCTGAAGAACCGGCCCTCGGAGACTTCCCGCTTCACCAAGCTGCTGCTCAAGCTGCCGGACCTGCGGACCCTGAACAACATGCATTCCGAGAAGCTGCTGTCCTTCCGGGTGGACGCCCAGTGACCCGCCCGGCCGGCCTTCTGCCGCTGCCCCCTTGTACAGAATCGAACTCTGCACTTCTCTCTCCTTTACGAGACGAAAAGGAAAAGCAAACCAGAATCTTATTTATATTGTTATAAAATATTCCAAGATGAGCCTCTGGCCCCCTGAGCCTTCTTGTAAATAACTTCCCCCACCCCCATCACCATGCTCCCACCCCCCCTATTTAAACCACTCTTGCTCTCCCACCCTCCTCCGGCCCCCCGATTTGTTCTGTTCCTGTCTCAAATCCAATAGTTCACAGCTGAGTTGGCTTCTGTGATGTGTGCTCGTTTGGGGGGGGGGTGGAGGGGACTACTGCCAAGGCTGGGGGGCACCTCTCCATCTGGTCAGCGTGTGGGGTGGGTACTCTGCCAGCAGATGGGAGAATAAGGGGGAACAGCACACAAGTCTAAGGGGGGGTGCCCATGGGGGTTATTTTCATCATATATTTATTACATAAATATATAGTAAAATAGACGAGCAACAATTACCATAAAAATATCTTTCTTTAAAATCCTGACCCAAAACACAATGGGGTGAAAAATCGCACATTAACAGACATACTGATTGTCAACTGTGGGGCAGGAGTAGGAGCCCCTCAAGTCACCCCTACAGGTCCCACCCCTCTCTGGGGAAGGGACCTATCTCCTTCCCTGTTTTCTAGCCATAAACCCCCTCCCCCCACCCCAGCACCAGCTTCTCATACATTCAGTAGCGCCTCTGGGTAGTGTTCCCCCTCCACCCAGGAGTTCCTAGGGCAGGAAGTACGTTCCCCCAATGGACGGTGTCTGTCACACGCCCTGCCCTGCCCTCTCCCAGCCCTATAGACTCACTACCTGGGGAAGGGGTAGGGGCTCCTCCTCCCCCACCCTCCCCAAGTCTGAGCAGGGAGGAGGCTGGATGAGGTATGTGTGTTATAAGTGATGGGAGGGGAATACTGAGATGGAGAGGCAGTGGTAGGGGCAGGGTAGTGGTCATGGCTCTGGCACCCCCTTGTCCTGGCCTGGCCCCCCACCTTCTCCCAGCAACCTATCCTCCCATCAATACTGCACCTGCTGCCCCACCCGGCCTGCCCTAGTGCCCCGGGCCAACATTGGGGGAAGGCATGCTAAGCACCCATGCCGAGACCATCCCCCCATTAGCACCAATGGCCCCCAGGAGAGGGCCCTGTCCCCCACTTCCACAGCAGGGACTGGGACAGCTGCCTCTCTAGAGCAGGTGCGTGGCACTCCTGAGTCTCTCTGGCTCCTCCCCATAACATGTACTCACTCATACAATCACACATAGGAACACACACATACACTCCACATCACTGAGGGGGAGGGGAAGGGCTGAGGGGAAGGGGCTCACAGCTCATATGACTTGGGGGAGGGGAGATTCCCAAGTGCCTGTAAGAGGCCATGCCCATGGCTGAGAACGGGAATGGAAAGGGAGGAGGGGAGACAGCAGGCAGGTCAGGAACTCCACTGGGCCCCCAGGTACGGGAGGAAGGTATGAGAGGGTTTACCCATGGGACCGGAGGAATCCGGAAATCAGTACCCCAGGAGAGAGAAAGAGGATAGAGACGAAGATAGCACAGGTGGCCCAGGGGCCCCAAGGGGTGGGGCAGGCACATGCACAGGTGACAGGAGATGCTCCTCCAGGCCCTCTGCCCAGTTGGAACACCTGAACAGTGGCAGAGGACACTGCCCTGAGGACAGCGAAGCATTGCCTTCCTCGTGTGTGTGTGTGTGTGTGTGTGTGTGTGTGTGTGTGTGTGTGTGTGTGTGTAGGGGCTGTGGCAGGCTGAGGGTCAGAGTGGGGTGGCAGGTTCCCCACTGCTTAAGACATTTTTGCCCCAATAGTGCAAAGCGCAGGAAGCCCTGGCACCCCTCCCCCGCCCCCTGCCCCATTCCCCATGGCTTCCGGGGACATCTATGTCCACCCATCCGTCCCTGCCGACATGCAGCCCTGAGCCCAGGGCCACTGGTCTGCTCTTTCTCCCTCTCCTCCCGTCCCTCCCACTCATGGGAGGGCCACCTCCTCCATCTCTCTCTCTGCAGAGGAGTGGGCTGTAGCCAAAGGGAGGAGGAAGAGGAGGAGGAGGAGGGCAGCTCACCCAAGTGCAGACCAACAGAGCGCTCCTCACCAGACGGTGGGAGATGGCTCAAGCCAAAGTCCCTGAATTAGAAAAGAAGAGGGGAGAGGGTTCCCAGGAGCAGAGGGGTGGCTGGTCTAAAGAGCTTCAAAGAAAACAGGGGGAGTGCCTCCTCCCCTGGGCCCCTAAGTGCCACTGATAGAAACACCCACTGCATGCCAACCTGCCCTATGTCTGGGTTAGTGCATCAAGTGGGAGTAAGGAGGGCAAAGGGAGCCCAGAAAACAGACAGGAAACAGAGTCCCACAGGGGCGGAGGTTCTGGGAGACACACATGTCCACCCCCCCCCTTTGCAGCAGCATCTGGGTAAGCTAATACTGCAGGATATGAGAAGGGAAGGAGCCCGGGCCACAGTTCTTCCTGTGTGTGGGTGCCAAGGTGTAGGGGGAGGGAGACAGGAGGCCCCTGGGGCTGGGCACTTGAAAGGGGAGCTGTGTGGGCAACAGGGCAGGCTGGTGAGGGGCCAGCTGGCATCCAGCGTGAGAGGTAGATGGAACTCAGCGGGCACGAGTGGCAGAGCGAGGAAGTACTGGGGTGCGGTGCCAAAGGGGCACAGGGGTGGGGCAAGGCAAGGGGGTGCCAGGACCCTGTTGTGTCATCTCACAGCTCGAATCAGCAGCCCTACCCTTGCAGGTCTGCTGGGGGCATTTCTCTGGGGGTCAGAAGGGCAGCTCTCAAAGTGCATGGGGGTGGGAAGGGGGGATCCTTCCCCTTGGGCCAGCCTCAGCTAATAACTTAATATCATCTTTCTCTCTCTCTCTCTCTCCTCTCTCTCTCTCTCTCTAACACTCTCTTTTTTGTCTTTTTTTTTCTTTTCTGTCTAGTTTTTCTTCATTTATATTCTCCCCTCGATTGGTTTCCAAAGTGCAGTTAGGATGACTACCATTTTAGCCTCCAGGGGAGGAGCCAAGCCAAACTGTCCTTTGAACCCAGGACCCAGGTATTTGGGGAAGTAGAGACCTGTGGCCTGAAGGGAAATCTAGGCCAAGAAACTTGGCAGGGCTCTCCTGTGTGTATAGGGGTCAGTGAGGGCACCTGCCACTATTCCTCATTCCTCCTGACCCTACAATCAGGATGGCTTGTCCCTCTTATTTCTTCCTCCCTTCCCCTATTTTCTTAGAGGTTGGGGTCCCAGAAACTCTAGGATTTAGGCCCCAAGCCTCCCACACTGTCTTTCATAGCAAGTTCATTTGTTGCCCTGTCCGAGGGCTGGAGGTTCTGAGGGGGACTGGGCAGTGCGGGGTTATATGGGAGCTGCATCTATCCAAGGATGGGAGGAAGGAGAGAAGAGGTGGGGGGTTCTCCCTCAGCCCCAGCTCTGTCCCTTCTCTCCAGGCTCCTCCCCACCAGCTCCGCACACCCTCTGGCCGCCTGAGGCTTTAGACTTCCTGATCCTCAAAGACCTCGAGGAAGAGTGGGGGAAAGAGTTCGGTGGGGCACTCGACTTTCATGTGGAGGAAGCGGCTGGCGTGGCAGGCCCCGATCATGCGGAGGTCAGTCACCTTCATCAGCAGCTTGGGCCAGAAGTGTGGAATGTTGTGTTTGCGGTGGTTGACGTAGTGCTCGAACGCCAGCAGGTACGCCTCCTGACTCTTCTCAATCTTGTCCACACACAGCAGGCCGGAGCGGTCTGCAGGGAGGGAAGACAGGAGACATGAGTACCAAGCATCTGAGAAAAACGCAGGAGAAAACATTCAGGAGGGCATGAAGGGACACTGAGGCAGAGATGCCAGGAGAGATCAAGGCAGTGGTGGCGCACGCCTTTAATCCCAGCACTCAGGAGGCAGAGGCAGGTGGATCTAGTTCCAGGATAGCCAGAATTACAAAACCCTGTGTCAACCCCCTCACAAGTAAGAAAAAAAAAAGGGCACTGAGGGACATGGGTAGGAACAGCCACCCAGCAGGAACAGGTGACTGGGACTCAGGGAATTGAAGGGATCCATAAGGAGAGGCAGAGGAGGAACAGAGGCAGAGGGAAGGTTGGAAATCAAAAGCAATAAATAGTCTAGAGACCAAACATGAAGACAAAAAAAATTAAAAAGTAAAATAATAGCGCATGGACTAGGGGGCAGAGGGACTGAGTTACAGAGAGGGAGCCGGGGCGTGAGGGATGACACAGTGCTTATGCAGGGTCAATAAAGGGGGCAAGCAAAAAGCCCAAGGAGGAGATAAACTCTAGAGCTCCTGGGAGCTCCTGGGACCTCTCTGCCACGGTAAGATACCTGTCGACATTAGCAGCACAGCCTGCAGCAGAGCCACTTCCGTGTCATCCAGGTTAAAGGCAGAGAGTGACTTGCCCAGTTCGAAGATGGCGTCAGAGACTACACCCAAGCCGCCATTCTTGAGCTGCTCACGCTTAACCGCCATCTCCCCACTCAGCGTCAGGGTATCGCTCTCAGGGTCATAGCGGACAGCTGCCCGCAGGGACATGATCTCCATGCAGCACCCCTTCAGGAGGATGATCTGGTCTTCGCAAGGCAGCTGTGGAACAACGGGACCACAGGCCACCACTCAGTACATCCTCTCCAGGCCCCACAACCTCCCCATCCTCTTTGCTGGGCCACACCCACCTATGCACTACTGCACTCAAATCCCACAGTTATGCCTAAGAGTGAGGTCCTATCATTCTTCCAGTCCTCTTCAAAACACTGAAGTACAGGGCATTTAGGTAAGTTGGCCAAGGTCCCACAGCTAGTACAACAATCTATTTCTATTTCCAGTTAGTGCTATGCAGAATGAAGAGATGAGTCATGCTGCCTGGAGGTAAAATGGTCACTCTAGGAGAGACGAGAGAGAGAGAGAGAGAGAGAGAGAGAGAGAGAGAGAGAGAGAGAGAGAGAGAGAGAGAGAGAGAGAGAGAGAGGGAGGGAGGGAGGGAGGGAGGGAGGGAGGGAGGGATGGAGGAGAGAGAGGAGAGAGAGGAGAGAGAGGAGAGAGAGGAGAGAGAGGAGAGAGGGAGAGAGAGAGAGAGTGTGTGTGTGTATGTGTGTGTGTGTACACGTTAAATATCTGTTAGTCTACAAGGATCACTCCCTCTGTCCAGAAAACGTCAGAGGAATACCCAGTGAGGCTATGTGACCTCGGAAGTGATCCTAGGTTCCCTCTAACAAGTCTCTCCTTCTATTTGCTACTCACCTCGGAGAACATGGGCAGTTTTTTGGCAAAGTCCACCACACGGGTGATGGCCGGGGTGATGATCTTGGTAAACTCGCTGAAGGCCTCTAGGTCTACCTTGTCTCCATCTGGCATGGAGACAATGGGTGACTGGCCAATGTCATCCGGCTACAGGGAGAGACGAGGGTCAGCTGGGGGCTGTGGACCCCTTTCAACTGCGCACTGAGACCCCCTGCCCACCAGGGGGAGCTCCAAGGCAGCTTGGGGGAAAAGTCCCAGACATGACTGTGTTCCAACCTCAAGGCTTCAACTTTGAGGAAGAGAATAAATAGTCTGGGGCAAGTATTTCAAATTTGCTAATACTGAAAATAGTGAGAATAGCAGTTAATAAATTATAATAGAAACACAGCCATAATGACTGAAAACATGACACCAGGCCATAGGCTGGCCACCTGTTCTATACAGCTCATCTATATGGAAGACACAATCCCATGCACTTCACAGACAGAAGCCTAGCACAGTTAAGTAGTGCGACCAGAGTCACAACCAGTGCTTTACAAACACAGCTACTTGGCACTGTAGCTCTCTTACTCCCTTATGTATTTTCCATCCCTAGCACACTCTATCAGGGAGACAGGCCTCAGTGACCCACCGCCTTCCAATCTGGCCCTAAACTTGGCAGTCGGGCCTGCGAGGGCCCAATACAATGCCTGGAGCTCTGTAGGTGCCCCAAATACTGTTATGTTGACTCTATCCTCAGTCCCTGTGGGTTGGCTCTGCCTTGGAATTCAGGAAGATAAGGCCCCGTTCTCATGGCGCACCCCACTGGATGGAACAGACAGGCTCCGGAAAGCAAAGGCATGTATACAGGCGTAGAAAACTAGAACTGGGGGCCGGAGAGATGGCTCAGTGTTTAAGAGCACTGGCTGCTCTTCCAGAGGACCCGGGTTCAATTCCCAGCACCCACATAGCAGCTCATGACTGTCTGTTCCTCCTGTTCCGGGGGATCTGACACCCTCACACAGATATACATGCAGGCAAAACACCAATGTACAATAAAAATAAATTACAAAAAGAAAAAGAAAAGAAAACCAGAACTGCCAACAGGTACCGTGCACCAAGAAGGCTTCCGGGAAAGGCAAGCCTCTGCTCTCTCGGTGTGCATGCCTTCTTACCAGGAATTTTCGCCTCTGCTTCCAGTGGCTGCCCTGGGCGTTGGTGCTGCGGTGGGCCTCTGTGGCAACATGGATCAGGTCCCACTCTTCGGGAGTGGGCTCTGGCCGCTGCTGCAGCGATCGGATCATCTCTTCCTTCCGTCTCCGCTCCCGGTTCTGCTCAATCAGCTTGCGTTTGGCCACCCGCTTTGAATCATCTAGAACCACTGTTAATAGACAAAAGACACTTTGCATGGCAACCCCCCCACGATGCTCAGCAATTGCTTGTCCTAGTACAAAGGTCAGTGACTTCCCAAATCACGAGGCAATAGGGTGGCACAACAGGAACCATGTTTAATCACTGGGACCCAGTCAACTCTAAGTAGGCTGGCTTGAGAAATAACACGTTCTACTCAACCCACAGTTGAGGAAATAGCCCCTCTTCACTTAGATGTGCCTTCCCTGGGGTCCTCAGATGGCAAGAAGCATCAAGCCTACACAGGAATTGCACTTCCTTTGGGATGAGGGCATCTGAGAGGGGATTTTACAACCAGCCTGACCTGGATTGGCTATCACTCTGCCCTGAAGGTCGCCAGGAAGGGATCTGCTACCCTTGCACTCAGCCCCACCACAGCTGCCTGACTCCACCGCCCCATGGGTGCCTCTTACAGTCCATGGCCATGCCCACGGCGATGCACTTCTTAAAGCGGCACAGCTGGCACTGATTCCGGGTGATCTTGTCAATGACGCAACAGCTGTCATATTTGCAGGAATAGGTGGGATGGAGATTCTTCTGGATCGTTCGGCGGAAGAAGCCCTAGGGTGGGGGACGAAGCAGGTTTTCACCAATTACGACTCCCTTTCCTGAGCCAACCGCACAGTTCGCCGAGTAAGGGCGGGGCAAGGGAAGCAAGTGTCACCCGGCATCCACACATCACTGTAGGCCCGGACTGCTAGATCCTACCAGGCCAAAGGAGCTGAGAAACAGACACCCTTACCCTCAAGCTGCAGAGAGAGGAGGAATGTCTGTGGTGGCAAGACAGGGAGTGAGGTAGACAGCATTGGGCCTGGGCTGATGTGGGTGTTATGAGGCCCTGGAAGCCTACTTTAAATCATTTTCACGTTTTTATCATATATTTTCCAAGGCACAGTCTCATGTAGCCAAAGCTGGTCTCAAACTCACTATGTAGCTAAGTCTGACCTTGAACTTCTGACCTCTGGAGTGCTAGGATTTCAGGCATGCGCCACCACAGCTGGCTTATGTGGTGCTCGGATGGAACCCAGGGTTTGTGCACACTAAAGCAAGCACTCAACCAAAAGAGCTTCGTTGCCAGCCCTGGAAAGTCCAATTAATATCTGCCTAGCTTGCTTAATGACTCTAAAAGCATTCTCATGCACAATGTTTCACCTGTGTGTGTGTGTGTGTGTGTGCAGACAGGATTTATAAAATAGGAAGATCAATATTGAAGAAAATGCACTGAGTGGGAGCATTAATAGCTTGTAAATTTTTGTTTTTGCTTTTTGTTTTTTTTAGACAGGGTTTCTCTGTATTGCTTTGAACGCTGTCCTGGAACTTGCTCTGCAGACCAGGCTGGCCTCAAATTCAGAGATCCGCCTGCCTCTGCCTCCTGAGTGCTGGAATTAAAGGCATGTGCCACCACCATGGCCCAGGTTGTGAGAGGGTTTTATGTGGGCCAGGCTAGCTTCAAACTCACTATTTGGTTAAGGATGGCCTTGAAATACAACTTTTTTTTAAAGATTTATTTGTGGGCTGGAGAAATGACTTCATAGTTAAGAGCACTGGCTGCTCTTCCAGAGGTCCTGAGTTCAGTTCCCAGCAACCATATGGTGGCTCACAACCATCTGTAATGAGATCTGGTGCTCTCTTCTGGCAGGCAGACATGAAGGCAGAACACTGTATACATAATAAATAAAGCTTTTTTCAAAAAAATTATTTATTTTATATACATGAGTGATCTATCTGCATGTTTACCTTGGCACCAGCAGAGGGCATCAGATCCCATTATGGGTGGTTGTGAGCCACCATGTGGTTGCTGAGAATTGAAATCAAACCTCTGGAAGAGCACCCAGTGCTCTTAACCTCTGAGTCATCTCTCCAGTCTCTGATCTTGAACTTCTCTTTGCTTCCATCTTCTGCATATGGGACTATTGGCATGCACCACCATCCCTGGTTTCACCTACTTTTAAATGGTTTCTTTCTGGAAAGACCTGTATTTGCAGGAGGTGGTGGTCCTGAAAGAGCCATACAGGTTGAAACAGGTTGAATCTAATAGGCTTTTCCAATCTGTGACCTTTGACCGTCTGATAGAACCTTTAGTCATCTTTTCTTCTATGTCCCCATTATGATCCTTCAGCATGGGTTCTCAGCTTTTCAGGTACATTGGGATCACCTGGAACACTTGTTAAAAGCAGATTTCTGAGCTCCAGCACAATAAGGTTTGGACTAAGTAGGGGTGTATGCAGCCTGGGAATCTGCATCATAGCTAGTGCTGTATATGACCCAGGAATCGATCATACCTCCGAGTGTGTGTGTGCGTGTGTGCGTGTGTGTATGTGTGCGTGTGTGCGCGCACACATGCGTGTATATGTGCATGCACATATGTACACGTGGAGGCCAGAGGTCAACTCTATTGTCTTCTTCACTCATTCTCTGCCCTTTGGATCTCATTTCGTATTTGACACAGGGTCTCACTGTGGAACTTACTGACCGGCCAGACTGACCAGCCAGCAGGCCCCAAGGACCTTCCCGTTTCTGCCTCACAGTTTTGGATTACAGACAGATATGCTGCCATCCTTGGTTTTTTTTATACGGGAGTTGGGGATTTGAACTCACATCCTCATGATCAGGCAGCAAGTGCTTTCCCCTCAGAGCCATCTTGTCAAACCTCCATGATCCACATTTTGAAAGACACTGATTCTGGTTTGCAGATTGCTTCTTTGGTTGACCGCAAGCAGCATGAGGGTAGGACACATCCTGTATCCCTCATGCTTTTTGTTTTTTGACACAGGGTGTCAATGTGTAGCCCTGGCTGGCCTGGAATTCACTATGTAGCTCAGGTTGGCTTCAACTCATAGGCATCAGCTTGCCTGTGCCTCCAGGGTGCTGGGGTTAAAGGCGTGCACTACTATGCTGCCAATTCTTTTTTTCCCCCTTTGGTTTTTCAAGACAGGGTTTCTCTGTGGCTTTGGAGGCACTATCTACCTACCTACCTACCTACCTATCTATCTATCTATCTATCTATCTATCTATCTATCTATCTATCTCCATCCCAGGGTAGCCTTGAACTCATGATCTTCATGCCTCAGTTTCCCAAGTGCTGGAATTACAAGTGTGCAGTACCTTGTCCCTAGCACACTACAAGGATGAATGATGCCTGGCCTTTATTAAATGCTTGGATGTGCTTGGCACTGTTTTAAAGATTCTTTCACAGTTATAATTCTTACCTCTGCCATACTCCTTTTCCCACCCCTCTGTAGGTATTTTTTTTAAAGATTTATTTATTTATTACATATACAGTGTTCTGTCTACAAGCCAGAAGAGGGCACCAGATTGACTTGTAGATGGTTGTGAGCCACCATGTGGTTGCTGGGAATTGAACTCAGGACCTTTGGAAGAACAGTCAGTGCTCTTAACCTCTGAGCCATCTCTCCAGCCCCCCTCTGTAGGTATTTAAGGCAGTGCCAGGTGAATTATTTCATTTAATTTCCTTATTAACTCTATGATAAAGGTAGCGTAATTATCCCCATTTCATAAATGAAGAAACCGAGGCTCAAAGAGGTTAGGCAAATGGCATATGAGAGGATTATAATGAACAAATGAATGAATAAATGCATGAGGAGGAAAATGATGTGACAGGTAGGCTGAGGTTACATGTTGATAGATTGTCATGCCACATGTGGAGACTCAAAGGGGTTCGGGCGATGGGGACGGGGCAGGAGGTGGCTTGTTCATACCTTGCAGCCCTCACAAGTGATACAGCGGTAGTGATAACCGGTTGCTTTGTCCCCACACACGACACACTGCTCGTCTTTGTCCAGGTAACTAGGGATATACCCTGGGAAGGGGGAAAGGGTGGAGGCAGTGGGTATGGTGTGGAGCCCGCCCGGTACAGGAACTTCTGTATTGTACCCACCCCCATCTTTGCCCTCCTCATTCTTCTCTTAGCCCACCTCCCTGCAGCGTTCCTTATCTCGAGTAGACAGGAAAAGTCCTGGGGGCACATGGGGGGGGGGTAGGGGGTGGGGGTAGTCCATCCCTTTGCCTTCTAATATACGGAATCTTCGCTCTGACTGCCCAGTCAGTGCTCTCCCCACTCCTCCTTCCATGTATTTATTTATTCTTGACCTGGGTTTTACTATATTGCCCAGGCTGGTCTTGAACCCCTGGGTTCAGGCGATCGTCTGTCAGTATTCCCAAACAGCTTTAACTGCAGTTGGCCTGGCTAGGACTTTTTTTTTTTTTTTCAGTGTTACATCTAAGTGACAGAATAGCATAGGGAGTTGGGAAAAGAGACCCACCCTAGGAGAACAGACACCCTTAAGCTGGTAGAACCTTCAACGAGGAGGTTATAGGAGGGTGAGAGAGGCCCTTCCTGACCTAATTCCTCCTTAAAGGCCAAGATATGTTTTGAATCACCATTCTCACCCCCATACAAATCCAACCCATGTTCTGTAGGCTGTTCCCTCTAGAGACATAGGAGGTCCAGGCCCAGCCTTGGAGGAGCCGAGCGTGCTCTGCAGGGGCGGGGGTAGGGAGAGGGGCATGTGTCGCCAGGCTCACCTGACATGCTGGTTTTCAGGGAGCATTGGCCGTTCTTTCTTTTTCGCTTCCCATCTGGTGACCTGGCACTGCATGGGGCAAAGTGAGAAGAATCACGGAGTAGCCTTTGGACAGTCTCTTCTCATCTAAGAGGCTTCCAAAACCCGCCATGTCTGGCTCCCTCTGTCTTAAGTTCTTAGTCCACCTCCTATCCCTACATCAACTGACAAAGCTTAGAAGGGTCTAGCTATCTGGCAGCTGCATGGGAGAGATAAGGGGCTTAAATGGGGCCAAAATTATGCTTAGGGCCCCAACACATTCACAGAGAAAAGTATTGCTATGAGACTCCAAAATACACACGCATCTCACATGTAAGCAGTGTTCTAAAGTCCCACCTCCACATACACATTTCACCCACAATCTATAGGACATTCACATAGTGAAGACTTCAGCTTATGCCAAATATGATGGAATGCTCCTTGGAAATTTCTTAAAGCTATGTAACCTTTAGAGTGTGTATATATATATATACATATATGCAACATGACACCCACGCATGTGAATAACTATGCAGCCTTCAGTATAAACCCAAGTATGGTAATAAGCTTTAGGATCTACAAATTCATGCAATTTTCAGGGCATTCTCCAATGACTTCTAACAATGTGTCCATGTGTTATAGAAGCCCCTGGACTGGTGCCATCCTCTCTGCCATGCAAACATGTTGCTTAATGTCTAAGGTCATGCACACATGCTAACTAACCCATGCTGACCTTGTTCGCGGCCTCCATATAAGAAATCAGAAAACTGAGGTGTCATTAGTGCACTGTGACACCAAGCACTGGAACCAGCCAGGAACAGGTCCCTGAGCTGCTCCATGCAAGGTATTATTAGCAACTGTCAGCCACAGCACATATATGTTGCCAGATTTCCCACATACGTGTTACGTAACCTCAGCACACACGGGTTACATAAGCCTCTACGCATGCAAGTATTGTATAACCTTCCACACCCACCCTGTGTGTGACTTGTTGCAGGGCCCCTCCTCCTCCAGCCTGGTGCAGCTCCCAACACACTGACACAGTGACCTTGGCCAGGGTCACGGTCACAGACAGTCTTGTGCTTCACACACCCTGGGGATTACCCCTGTCTGGCTCCTACAAGGCTGGAAGGTCAGGCTTGCCTCCCGCCTTCTGTTCCGTTGTGTGAGTGCAGGCGAACTCAGGCCACCTGGGGCCCAGCCGAACAGGCTGCTTGGCTAGCACCCGACTCAGACCTCTGGGTGCAGTTCCACACACAGCCACAAGGTGGCACATAGCCATGGGGGAGGGGAGGGCTCAAGAAGTGGTGCCTCAGCTCTGAGGGACTGAGAACCTCATTCCTACCTTTTTACAAGACCTTGGAGCAGGCTCGCCCATAAACTTGGGCAGGGAAGTACAGGAGATGTAAGTGACAGTTACATGGTGACAGTGTGTCTCACAGGCTAAGCGTGCTACAGTAAGTTGGCTTTGGGAGGAGGGGCTTACCCAGTGCCCCACCTACACAACCACAAACTCCATCCACTATTTCTACCCCTCCAAAGAACCAGTCTTGAACACAAGGGCTTTGCCTGGCCAGGCTTCCGGCCTTCTGGCGCAGGATCTGATCTCCTAGACAACAGCTAGCTACAGTGCTCTTCAGAGCACCCCACCCCCACCATTTCCCTGGCCATAGGCACAGCTCCTGGGACACCATGCCAAATGGGACAGAGCTCTGTGCCACTTGGAGCAGACACGGAAGACAGGGACCCTCTGAACTGATCTAGGTTAGCGCAGATAAGAGGTAACTCCTCCCTAGTTGCGTGTGCAAGGTGATGCCTCATCCATGTGTAAGTCAAACCTTCATGTCATGCACGTCCACTTCCTGGGAGGGGCCCCACAGCAGGGCCCGCCTTTGACTGGGAACAAGGAAGAGTGTGTGTGGGGTTTCCAATACATTCCAAAAAGAAGTGTGGGATGTAACCAATAGTTATTGGTGCCTGCACCCGGAAATGCTATGTTATATGCACCGTGGCTTGTGGACAAGCATGCTTGCTTGTGGTCAGATAGTGAATGGACTGGTAGGAAGAGGAAGAAAATGGTAAGGCCATTGGGATCACACGTGCTCAAGTGAGGGCTACAAAGGTGAGGGGACAATGGGGCCATCTGAGACTGCCCAGCACTTTCAAGGAAGGGGCCATGCGTGTTGCCTGTAATGATTGTTTCCTATCTCTGCCTCCTTTTAAGTGAGCATCTGTCAAGCCAAGTGCCTATTCCTTGAGACATGTATGCATGCCCTCCATCCCTGGACAAAGGTAGGCAGCAGGCCTGCTGGCCTCATGTCCATCTTCAGAGGTATTTAAAAGAGACCCGCTCTCCTGAACTCAGAGACCTGTCCATGCCTGTTGCTCTGAGTAGCTACAACCAGGTTGCCAGACCCATTCATTACCTGTTCTCCTCTGGGTCCGACCCACACTCCACCTTGCTTGGCTTCTGTTCCATTCACTTCAATTCCATCCAGGATGCCCTCCAGCACGCCAAGAGACTGGGGTGGGCACACTGCCCCCCCCACGCCCACAGGCCACCCACCCCCCGCCACCCAGGCCCTAGGGCACAGCACCCATGGTACCCGCCTCAGTACTCAGCCTTTCACACCATGCCCTGCGCCCCAAAGGGGTGAGGGCGGGTGGTGGGAGGGGCCGGGGAGTGGCAGGTGGGAGAGATAGGGGCAAGCTGGGGTGAAGAATAGTACTGGGTTAGGGGATGGGAGGCTCCTCAGAGTCTTGTCCTGTCTGGAGATATCTGCGGAGAGAAGAGAGAGGCAGGGGTAAGAAGTTGCCACTGGGGTGGCTAAGTGAGCAAGAGTCAGGGGAAGTATTTAGTAACTGTCTGGGGCCTGTAGCAAAGCGGCAGTGGGCATGGAGAGAAGGTCCAGGACTAGGACCAGAATAACCTTTTATCACAGGTACCGCTGGAGAGCTACAACACAGGCCCCAGACACAGGGAGGGAATGAAGGGAAAGAATGAGGTCATCTACACAGCGGGGGACAAGTCTCAATACTCGCATTCAAACAAATGCCTGGCCTTTTATGAGCGCCTATTAAATATTAGCTATTGTTACCACCCTTTACCCAAGATTTCTTAGGATTTGTCAGTGTTACAGGGCAAGAGGGGATCAGAGACAAGTAGTTTGAAGCACAGGCATGGTGGGGGGTCCCCACAAAGGCAGGGTGGGGCAGAGGGATAGCATTAGGGATTATGAGTGTTCACACTAGTGCCTTTTGGGGGCCGAGCAATTCTGGGCAGTCCCAGGGTCTTGTGTATCCTCCCTCTGGTTTATGTCCCTAGTCCTCTCTTAAAGGAGACAGACAACAAATGCAAATGAGAGCTGGCTCTCTGCTTCCAGTGCATTAATGAAACCCCAACTCTTACCCCTTGAGGATTTTTCTTTTTCTTATTTATTTATTTATTTATTTATTTTTGAGACCATGTTTCACTATGTAGCTCTAGCTAGCCTGGAACTCACTATGTACACCAGGCTGTCCTAGAACTTACAGAAATCCATCTGCCTCTGCTTTGGGGATGCTGGGAGTAAGGGTGTACCCCACCACGCCTGGCTCCTTTAAGGGTTCTTAGATCTCTCACAGCAAGTCCCAAAGCCCAGTGTGCAGTTGAAGAATGAGAATTGGCTGCTTTAGCTGATTGGCTGCCATTAGGACGGGAAAAGGAAGGAAACCAGCACGTGTTGCTGTTGACTGCACAGATATGACGTGACTGCTGAAGGGGGCTCCAGAACCCTGCAGATGGAAGAGGCAGGAGGATCAGGAATCCAAAGTTAGCCGAGCGGTGGTGGCGCACGCCTTTAATCCCAGCACTCAGGAGGCAGGGGCAGGCGGATCTCTGTGAGTCGGAGGACTACAAAGTGAGTTTCAGGATAGACAGGGGTACACACAAAGAAACCCTGTCTCAGGAAAAAACAAAGTTCAAGGTTTTCTTCAGCTACATAGTGAGTTTGAGACCAGTCGGTACTAGGAGGTTGAGGCAGGAGGATTGTCACAAATCCAAGGCAAGTCTAGGCTATACAGTGAACATTATATCAAGAACAAAACAGCATAGCATTAAAAAAATAATAAAATGGACTTTCCAGGTTGGAGAAACCAAGTCTCGGAAAACTTGGTGAGTCCCTCAAGTTCATGCAGCTACGAAGCAGGTAGCTCACAACGTCCCAGCCTGCTCTAATGCTAGCCTTTTTCTGCTCCTTAGAGCCAGGACAGTGCTAGACCCGGCCCCACCTCCAGTCCCTCTGAGCTGCCCACTGTGATCCTGGCTGCAGGCCTGTGGTACCCTGTCTGCAAGCACATAGGCGGATGCAGGCATATGGGAGGGTGACAAAGGGTTAGCTCTCCACACATAGCTCCATCACGTGGCTGCTGCACCAGAGACCTTGCCTTGGGCCCCCTGCCCCACCCCCATGAGCTGATAAGGAGTCAGGGTGAGAGGAGGGGGCAGAGATTAAGCAGGGCATTGGCAGGGGCAGGGCAGCAGGACAGGGCAGCAGGAGGAACACAGAAAAGGGGCCCATTATGTCTGTGACACCCCCCAGGCCAGGACTGGGCACTGGGGGCTGGACAGGAGTCTGGGGGCGGGTGGATGAGTGGGGAGACGTAGCCCAGAGAGCCATCGAGAAAGTAGGTCAAGTTTTTCTTGGCTTGTGGAGAAATTCCTGTTATAAATTTATAATGGCGTAGCCAGCCCTAAGGGGTGGAGGTGGGGGAGTAGGAGAAGTGGGCGGGGATGCCCAGGGCTGGGCACTGGGGCCTACTGCTCTTAGCTAGAGCAGAGGGGCAAAGGCAAGGAGCAAGGTAGGGGGTGGACAATAGAGGCTAGTCTGTTCCCATTGCTGTCTGTGCCCAGCAAGGCAGCTTCATTTCATCTGTCTGTCTGTCTGTGTCTGAATCTCTCTTTCTCTTTCTTTCTCTCTCTCCCTGGGTCTGGGAGTCTCCCTCCCTGTCCCCCCCCTCCACCCCAACTGTGCCTCGGTGCTTGGCACACCCTGGCTGCGGTGTTGCCCCCGCCTGTCTCCTGCCCGCCTGGCACACTGCCACCACTTGTTTACAGAAGCTGGAAAAATCCACTCGCCAGCCGGAGGCCCAAGCGCCCCCAGGGAAGGGAGGAGGCAGACCCAGGAGTGGGCAAGCAGAGAGAGGGGCAGCCCTGGGGAGCAGGCCTTGGGGGCCGGCAAAGGAGGCCAGGGTGTGTAGGAATGGGTATTAGCAGCTGTGGGCAGGGCCTGGCCGGGAACCTCAGCAGGAACCAGTGGCATAGGAAGCTCCTGCCTCCGGCCAGAGCTCTGGAGGTGCCCTTCCCCCCCCCCAGCATCCCACCACTACCAGTTGCTACAAGGCAGACATGGGGCAGTGCCAATCTAAGCTACCCTGTTTATTTCCCCTCTCTCCTCCCTAGCCCAGCCTTAACTCCAAATGTGTCTGGACACTGCCAAGGGCTTGCACGTGCCCACAGAGGGAGGGGCAGGGTCCTTGTCTACCTCACTTCTGTGCTGAGCTGAATGTGCCTGGGTGCCAGGTGGTGCAGCCCCGGTTATGGTTATACCCTGGCAGTGGGAGAGGGTCAAGGTGCCATCCTCACTTCTTAGAGCATTCTTGCCTGGCACCTAGCAAGAGTCTAGAACCCCTGCAGCTATATATCTCCAAGGATATATATATATATATATATATATATATATATATATGGACCTCTAAGGCTACACGGAGCCCAGGTAGAGGCCCAGCGTGCAGGAAGGCACGAACCATGTGAGCTCAGGTTAGCTACAGGCAGGAAAAGGTTAGTGGGGACGGGGTATTATGTCAAGGATAAACCACCTTGAAAGGGCAGCCTCTTTCTACTCTTCCTGGAGTTCAGCTTAATATTCCCCAGCTCCTTCCTAGCACATCCTTTGAAAGGAGGTGGGGGGTGAGGTCAGACCCAAAGAGACAGAGTGGGTGGAGCTATAGGGTTCAGATACTCATTTTCATTTGGACAGCAGGACAGCAAGACCCACCTGTCCACTGGCCTGGCCACCCACTCCTTCTTTGTCAGATAAGAGCTGTTGGGTGGCAGCAAGGGCAAGTTGCCCATAGAGGGGGAAGCATTTCATTAAGCTTAAGTGATTCTGCAACGGGGGGAAAGGGACAAGAAGCCAATGCAGCATCCATGGGCACTATGCCAGGTTCCCACTGCCGTCTGTCCTGCTCTGCAGTCTGTGGATCCCTGGGATACGCCCAAAGGACTCCTCAGACTGCTAGCACAGGGACTCTGCCCCCAGCCATCCAGCAGTAAGTAGTATGCATGCCTCTGAGCATGGCTCTACCTTCCTGGGGCCCCTGAACTTTGTCCTTAACACTTTGAAGAAAGCTCAGCCATCCTTGTCAAACACACACACACACACACATGCACACGCACGCGCGCACACACGAGAGCACACACACACATGCATGTATGCACACTGTAGTGGGGAGCTGTAAAGGGGAGAAAAAGGAGGAAGAGGCAGGTGGTGGGAATACTGGGGAAGAGGGAAGAACAAAGAGGTGAGGCAGGGATGTGCGTGGAGCTAGGGGTGTCAAGTAGGGGAAAAGGAAGAAGGGAGCAGTGGGAAGGAGAACGAGGAAGGGGTGAGGTGGGAAGGGCAGATAAAGGGAAGAGAGGCAGATGAAAGAGAGAGACAAAGGGAGAAAGGAAAGTAACAAAGAAAGATGGGTGGGGGTGCTCTGCCCTGCCTAAGTCCCACCCCATGGAGGCTGGGGGAGGGGGAGCAGAAATGGTTTCCACGGTGACAGCTGGTTCTTGGTGGCCTGGCATGTGGGCTATTAATAGTGCTGTGGGTAGGTTCGCACCTCCCTCTCCCCTTCCCCTCTGCTTGCTACTAGGACGGGGGGTAAGAATCCCCCACCCCAACTCCCAGGCATCCTGCATAGATGTCCTGATTCCATACCACGGAATCATCCAGGGTAATGTGGAGAAGCCTGGGCAGCCACTGTAAGCCCAGCACACACGGGCATGCACAGGCAAACAGGCATCTGTGTGCAGACGTGCCCGCTGCCAACGTGGGCTCCCACAAGCAGCACCTACCTACCAGTGGCCAGGGGGCATCTATGGCCATTTGAGGACCTGTGGTGGCAGCACATACCCTATGTTTTGGGACAGATGGCTCCCTCGGACTGGGGTTTCTCCCTCCTTCCCATGACCCATACCTCGTTCTGTTCTCAGGTATGGATTGGGCAGGACTGCCCCACCCAATTCTCTGCTATCCCAGTGCCAGGAAAGAGTGAAGGCGGGAAGGCAGGGACTACTTGGCAGGTGTCATGTGGCAGAGAAGTACACACAGACATGGGCACAGTTTATAGGTGTGGGGGTGGGGACCAAGAGAGGTAGCACCTCTGGGTGGGATCTTGCTTGAACACTCTGGAACTTAAGAGCAGTGACCCGGAAGTCAGATTTCCTAGCTACTGTAGGCCTTAAAACTAGGGAATGGGAGATTAGGTGGGGGATGTGCACGGGTTGCTTAAACAAAGGATCCTCCCTGTCCGTCCCCCCCTTACCACCATCACAAAGACTATAACAGGAAATCCCCCCCCTGCAGGTCAAAGACAGAAAGACATAAACAGTGGCCCTGTCTTGGGCCAGATGCCCAGTATTAACATCAAAGACCGCGTTCCCATCCCACTCCCCCACAGCCTTACCCACCTGCTCCTTCTCTCTCCCCCTAGTCCAGGTTAATCCCATAAAGCATCAAGGGTGCTAGGGTTAGAGGTCACCTCCCTGGCCATGCCCAGCCTCCACACCTCCACACTTAGTGACGGATGGCTGTGCACCCATCCCTCACAGAATTTCAGGTCCCCTTTCCCAATTCCCTTCAGAAAAACCAGCAAGAAATCCAAGTCACCAAGAAGGCAGCAACGCCCCCCCCAAAAAAAACTGGGCATAGTGTATTCTCCCTACCCAACCCCCAGCCATCAGGGTAATTGGAGCTGGGAGCTGGGGCAGCTGAATGCTGGAGGCATGAGTGTCATGGGGCCAAGGCACTTGCAGCAGATGGCATCATGGGCATAAGGCTTGGGGGTACTCCCTCTGCAGTCCCCTCTTCTAAGACAGAAGAAGTTGCTTGTCAGCCACAGGAAGCATCACCTGGGAAGGGAAGGAATGCTGTAGGGGAAAGAAAGACAGGATGTTCTCCTAGGCACCCCAGAGAGGCAAGAGCTAACCCCCACCCAGTCAGAAGTGGCAGAGGCAGAGGGAGGGAGGCAGAGAGCAAGAGAGGAGACACAGAGGGAGACAGAGGGAGGGGAAGACTAGAAAAGGAAGGAAGGAAGGAAGGAATAGAAAAAGGAAGGAAGAGGGAATGGGATTAGAGTGTGTGTGTGTGTGTGTGTGTGTGTGCGCGCGCGCGAGAGAGAGAGAGAGAGAGAGAGAGAGAGAGAGAGAGAGAGAGAGAGAGAGAGAGAGAGAGAGAGAGAGAGAGCGCTGAACAAATGCAGCTGAGTCTCAGGCACACACATGGACACGTGCAGACTCACACATTCATCCCGCATGCGCACAACTACAGGGCTCCAGGACCCGTTCCAGGAGATATTCAGAGCCCTACCCAGCCCACACATGCACAAAACACTCTCACATGGATGCATGAACAACACACCCACTCCCTGATGTGTATGAAAATGCTGATAGTCACCAAAGCTTGTCCCCTCCTCCTCCCCAGGCCTGGTAAAAGAGAAAATGAAACAGGCAACCAGGGCTTTGGAGCCAGGAGTCGGTCTTTCCCTTGCAGGAGGAAGGGGAGAGAAGAGAAGTGGGGCTGCTTGGCCCACACCACCACTCTCCGCCACTGTTGAGTGGGTGTGGCTGTGCTTCGGGCCCTAACCTGTAAATCCTAACTCCCTCTCTTCGGGTCCAATGCCCACCTGCAAAGCAGCACGGCAGTGTTTCCGGGTACAATAATATCCATTTTTGTCTCCCCGTCTACCTGTGAACTTCTGACCCCTCTGAACAAACAGGAAGGAGGTCCCTACTGCTACCCCATCTCTTGCCTGTTAGGCAAAAGGACATGACACGTGTCCTACTGCACGAGAGTCACAGATGTCTCAGTGAGAGATGAAACTGTCTCTGGTTCCCGGTGGCACGTGCATCCTCAGCCTGGTATTTGCCAGGCTGGGGAGGAGAGAAGAATCCACAGCTAGCTTACCGTGCCAGGCGGCAATACAGATTGAACATAACATACTGCTTTATGTGTCTTGTCTTTTTTTTCCCCTTTTCTTTTCCTGCAGTGCTAGGGATCAAACTTAGCACCTCATGCATGCCAGGCAAGTGTTCTGCTGCCGAGCTATAGCCCTACGCCCAATATTATGTTCTTGACCCTTACCCTAAGTGGGTAATATATAATAAAAAGCCAGGCCCCAAGTTACACAACTGGTGAATGGCAAAAGCCCAGCCCCCAATTCCCAGCCAGTATTCTTTCCACACAGTACACCTGCCTCCCCTCACGGGGCTCCAAAGTTCCCTAAGCGCCGCTGCAGCCATGAGAACTGGAACTGAGACTGCCCTCACACCAAAGGTTCGGAGTCACTCCACTAACCAACAGGGCCCACTCAGTGTCCTTACTTCACCTTGAAGAGCAGGGGCTGAGCAAATGGGGCTGTGGAAAAACGGATCCCGATTCTTAAGAGCCACAGCCGACTAAGGGACACCAAGACAGACCCAGGATCTCCAGGTGCTACGTGCTGTTCCTTCCTCGGCATCTCAGTTCCCTCCCTGCCGCCACCTCTTCCTAATGGGCATCGTGTGCCAAGGGAATCTGGCATCTGCGAGCCAGGGCTCGGTCCTGGTAGGTAGCTGGAGAGACGGCACCCTAAGGTACCCTCCTTCCTGAGCTCCGAGGCTTGGAGAGTTCATGCATGTACTCTCTCTGTCTCTCTCATCGTCAACACTCAGACTTTGTCCCAAGAGAGATGTGATGACACCCAGGCATTGATGCATGTGCCTTTAGCTGAGATGCCAAGGGCTCCTTTTAAGTTAAAAGGTGAGGGTCAGGAGAGGAGGGGCAGAGAGGCCTGCTGAGAACTAAGGCCTAAGGAGGGCTCTTAGTTCTTGTTAGAAAAAAAAAAAAAAACCAACCTGTGAGCCAGAGATGGTATGTGAATGATGAGGAGGCTGGACATACATTGTTCTCCACGCACTTCCCTTCCCATTCCTGTAGTGTTCAGGACACCCAACTCTCTACTGCAGTTTTCAGAAATCCCAGGGTCTCCAGAACTGAACAAGGTGCATTTTGGGGAGTCTCGCTTTATGTCCAAGACTGGCTTCAAACTCCTGGGCTTCCTCCCTCAGGCTTTCCAGCCAGTGCTGGGAATCCAGGCTCCTGCCATTTACTAACATCTCACTATGAATTGGGCAATTTTTTTTTTTTCGAGACAGGGTTTCTCTGTGGCTTTGGAGGCTGTCCTGGAACTCACTTTGTAGACCAGGCTGGCCTCGAACTCACAGAGATCCATCTGCCTCTGCTTCCCGAGTGCTGGGATTAAAGGCGTCCACCACCAACACCTGGCAGAACCAGGCAATTTGTATATGAGTCTATCTGCTTGAGACAATGTCTCCCATAGCTCAGGCTGCTCTCCAACTCTCTGTGTAAAGGAGACTGGCCTTGATCCTCCTGCTTCAGCCTCCCAAGCATCTATTTTAACAACTATAAATGTCAAAAGTTAAAAGACATAGATATCATCATCTCTAGTTTATAGATAAGGCAAGAAGGAAGTTAAAAGTCTTCTCAAGGTTACACAACTAGCAGGAGACATTTAGGATTCAAACCTAGGCAGCTGAACTCCAAAGCAAACAACAAAATGCTGATTTTAACCATAACAACGTAACATCTGCAGTATGACCTGATAGAATAATGATACCTTGTTCTTTCATCTAGCTATGTATCCCTTGTGATAAATCTCAGTTTATCTTTCTGCTGAAGTCTATACATATTCTGTGATGGAATCATTACTAGTATGTTCTCATCCAAACAGGCCAAGGCTACAGGGAGCACAGCTGGACATGCAGGTGTCACTATTCTCCCCCAGGCTTCAGAGTCTCTTGTGCCAGTAACCCCTGTTCAAAGAGCCACCCTTTCTGTCCTCATGTATGGGTACACACAACCCTCCCAAAGTGGCACAGTCTAAACAGCTGTACCCTCAGAAGCTGGGCAAGGAAATCACAGCTGCTGGGACATCTCTGAGGTAGGTCTCAGCTGCCAGGGGTGTGAAGAAAGGCCATCCTGAGTCCTAATGAAGACCCAACTGGGTCCAGCCAACTCCTGTCGCTGCACGAGGTGAGGGGGGGGCATGGTTTTCCCGCCTGGGTCAGTTAGGGGAGGAGCCTCCTCACCAACTCTTTAAAGAGTTGTAGCCTGAGCCTAAAGTGCTCTCTCTGAACTGGTGTTCTCTGGCGGGGCCTGCCAGCTTGAGGGGTCAACAGGGGAGCCTACTCCCCTCCCTTTCCCCAGCCCCAGCCCCCAAAACATGCTGGCCAGCCGCAGCTGCAGCATTAAGGAAGGGCAGGATGTCCTGAGCAGCCAGCTGAGCACCCCCACCCCCCCAACCTCCTGCTGACCCCAGAGGCAGGCTGGGCGGGCCAGAGGGCCCGATTTTGAGCATTAACAACTGGAAAAGTATGAAGAACGTTGCTGCCAGCTCTGAGCAAAGAGGCCGTGGCAGAAACGGAGACAAGCACAGGGCGAGAGAGAGAGTTACAGACTGGCAGAGACGCAAGGAGAGAGTCAGACACCCCAAGACAGCAACAGAAAGACAGACAGAGTTAGAGAGAAATTCCAAGTCAAAAATACACCTCACTCATGCAGACACTCGCCAGCATATGGCCTCCCAAGGAAAGCTTCCAAGTTTGGACAAGAGGACCAGAGGTGAGAAAGGGGGCAGATTCACAGTGGGAGGCGGCACTCAGCTGGGGACAACGAAGGGTCCCCAGCCAAATAAACCCTAGCAGGGGCAGCCAGGTCCCCACGGCTTATAGGCTAGCGATGAGAGAGAGCCAGAGAGCCACTCCCAACTCTTCCCCAGACACCCCTCCCCCAGCAACCAGGACAATCCCAGCTGCTGGAAGTCACTGGACACTGCTGCAGGCCCATGACTCGGCCCTCTGGAACCCCCTTGTACCCACTTTGCTCTTGTTTCTCTGTCCCTCTAAAGGGGGGGGGGAGCCCATTGCTACACAGCGGCTGAGCCTAGAAGATAGAAAGAAGCCAGAGGGAATAGTCTGTGATTGTGTGCATTTAAGTGCATTCCTGCCCCAGCTACAATGTGTCTATCTGCAAGGGTTATCTGGGCACTGCCAGGTGGGACCTGAGACTGCACACCGGAGCCCTGAGCATGGCCCCTGCACCTGGGAGACTAGGTGTAAAAGAGTGCACCTGTGTCTGGAGTTCCCACAGTCAATCAATGAACAAGTGTTTACAGAGCACACATTTTGCTAGGCTCTGGGTGGGATCCAGGGCTCTTCTAGAGGTTCTCCCCTGTCTCAAGGAGCTTGCCATCTAGTAACTGGGTGCTATGACAACCAACAGTAACGAGACTATATTATCAAGAATGCATGCTTTGCACCATTAACAAGACTATATTATCAGGAATGCATCCTGTGCACAATTATGCAGAAACGTCTTTTTAAACAGATGAATTTGATTTTCTCGGTAGCAGAGGTTTTATTGTCTACAGAACCTCAGCTCCACAGACGAATCCAGGAAAATACTTGTTGCTAAGTTGTGTACACATGTGTTGATGTGTAGCTGTGTTTTTTGTTTGACTGAGTGACTGACTGTCACGGCAAGCACTGATGATTGCATGACTGGGCACATGTGAGCTCGTGTGTGCTTGTGAGTGACAGGGTCTTTTGTAATTGTGTGGCTGTGTGCAATTGCTGTGTGTGCACACATGCATGCATGTAATAGCGACAGTGACTCCTCCTTGCCCCTGTGTGTGACAGCATCTCCCTGTGACCCCGGGCGTGGGTATGTGCATGGGCTGTCTCTGCTCTTGGTCTCCCGTGGGTGTGTCCAACCCCTCTGAGCTCTACCAAGCAGCAGCAGTCTGCCTCCTCTCTTGTCTCCATGTGGGTGTGTCCAGCAGCTCCTGTCCTTGAATCTGCCTGGGTGTCCCTGGGTGTGCATGTGGCTGTCTGTGTGGGCATATCTGTGTCTGCATGTCACCTTTGCCTCCCCCTTCGTCTTGGACAATGGTCCCCTTCATCCCCTCCCCCTCCTGGGTCCAGAGCCAGCATTCAGGGGCAGGTTCTCATCTCCCTGGCTTTCCTTCTGTGTGCCCCCCACTCCCGGTCCCTTAAATGGGTGGCTCTCTCCATTGCCTTTGACATCTTCCCAAGCCTTCCTTTCACACTGGACGAGGGAGGGACCTAGACAGAAAAGGGGCACCAGAGACACGTTGCAAAGGGAGGGAAACAGGGGGAGCACACACACACACACACACACACACCACAAACACACACCACAAACACGGGTCCACTCCTTCCTCTCTTCCCCACCACAGGCCAGCAATTCTCCTAATCATCCAGGGACCATCAAGTACACCCCCACTACTACAGGCTCACATTCCCCCCACCCCACCCGCCGCGTTTTTGCAATTAGGAGTGTTGCAACCAGAAAGCCATGCTCAACTGGGAAGGCGGGGAGGGGAGGGGGATTTCACTCTCCCCCAGAGCCCATGCAAGCCCCCCCACCCAGCCGCACCCACATTGCCCTCCGTAGCTGGAGGCGGCTTTGCAAAGGCCATTCTCCCTCTTTGGCTAGGGGGGTTGGGGGGGGCACGACAAGCTTCAGGCACACCGTAAACAAACCGCGGCGCGGCGGGCGGAGGAGCCTCGGGAGGCAGCGGGGCCCAGCCCGGGAATGCGCAGCAGACCGGCCGGACAGAGGCCGGGCGGGCCCTCGAAGGGGAGGCCCAGACGCCATCTCCGCGGGCGAACCCCGGGGCCCACCGACCACTTAACAGCACCTCCCTTTCCCAGGGCGTTAGTAGCTAGCTCTCAGGCTGTGACAGGGTCACCCGGGCGCCCGGAAAGGCAGAGGTCGGCGACGGGAACCCCCTGGGCGCCCCCAGCCCGCCTACGAGCTGGCCAGAGACCCGCGGCTTTGCATAATCAATCGCGATGCATTTGCATATTAATGCCCCCTCGCTCCCTCCTCCTTACCTTGGCTTGGCGCGCTGAACCCAGTTGGGCAACGAAGCGGGGGTCTCAGCGCCCCGTGCCGGGGGCGTCCATGGGGGGCCGGTTGGGCCCGGGCCGCCCGCCTCCAGCGCCGGGGTGTGAGTGCGAGTGAGCGCGGGGGGGCCGGGGGCGAGTGTGGCGGCCCCGCGGCTCCTCCGGCAGAGGCGGCGGCCGCTCAGGCTCCTCCCTCCCCCGCCCCGCTCCGGCTGGGGCTCCGGCTCCGCGCGCTCGGCCGGCTCGCGGCTGCTCCCTGCAGGCCGCCTCGCAGCCGTCGGCCCCCGCCCCTCCGCCGGATCCGCGCCCCGGGACCCCGGTCGGCCACCCCACAGCCCCTCGATCGCTTTGGCCTCTACCAGGCTCAGACTCGCCCACTTCACTCCCTGAGGCTCCGTCGAGGAGCGATGCTCTGTGACACATTTTGAGAAAGATGTCATTTAAAAAGAAAAAAAAAAAAGCTTTTACTCGCTGGGAGAATTGGGGGTTTTCTGTTTTGCACCCTGGGGTAGAGGGGAAGTTTCGGGGAGCTCTCTGCACCTTATAAATCCGGGAGAAAGTCCAGATACCAAACGCTAGGGGTAGTTTGTTTCAGAGTTCGGGTCCCTTCTCTCCAAGCAACTCTCTGTGTGACCTTGAACAAATTACAGCTGCCAGGGTAAGAGCTCAAAATCTAAGTTTTGGACAGGTAACTTCTAATAAAATCCTCCTAACTTCAACCATCTTATTTTCTAACCCTTTTGGAGTCTCATTTTTCCTTATGCCTCCTTTCTCATTGCTAACATTAATGCTGGATTCACTTGCAAACGTTTCTGTTCTCCATAGAGGCTCTTTCTATTCAATGCCCACCAGCCATTTCCCAACAATATACAGCCCGTGCTAAGCTTGGGGACGGGGGTGGGCAAGACTCGCTGCTGTCCCTCACCCTCATCTCCCAGTTCCACTGAAGTAGGATCTCCTCACATGTTTGCACAAATTTCAAATAGTTCCAGGGCCAACCTAAGGAGCAGAGTGGCTACAAATAGATGGACTCGTTTTCTCAAAGGAGAGGTCTCCATGCCAGTTCCGGACCCCTGCGCGCGCACGCGCACGCACGTGCGCCAACCACACACACACACACACACACACACACACACACACACACACACACACACACACACACACACACACACCTCTGCATTCATGGACATAAAACCCTGTCAGTGACGCCTGAGCCCCTTTCATCTCGGGATCTACTACCGCCAGGCAGAAGTCTAATTACCCTAGCACCCCCCTCTGGCCCCGCCGGTTCCCCCGCTGTCATTAGCCCAGTTTTACCAGCGGGGGCCATAGCCTTCCCACGGCTCCCAGGGCGGAGCCCTGCCTCCCCAGCTTGCTCTTGGGGAGGAGCCAGTGAGTGTGTCAGGGGAGCTGCTCTTCTAACCGTTCAATTTATACTGGACAGAATTCTTTGTGAGTGGGATGCTGACCAACAGTCTATCCAAGTTGGGCTGCCCTGGCTCATCTTAGTCTCAACCACCTACACCCTGAGCCACGGAGCCGCTTCTCTTACAAAGGACTTTAAGGGTTTGCAATGCTTGTGGGGAAGGGAGGATGCCTCTCTTGGGGCTCCTGATACAAAAGGGAAGAGAAGGAAAACTGGGATGAGGGAGAGTAAAGTAGAAGGCAACAGTTACTGGTGATCTCTCTCTCTCTCTCTCTCTCACACACACACACACACACACACACACACACACACACTGGTGGAAAGAAGCCTGCACTGTACAGTGGCAGCTACAATGGAGAATTGGAGCTGCAGAGTCAGCATGCAGTAAGTGAGCCTGTTCAGTCCTGGCTCCCAATGGACAGTGGACATGCAACAGCTGCTGTTTGAGGCAGGAGGCTGCAGTGTGCAGTCAGTGCACTGAGGGCGGCTGTCTGCCAATGGAAGCCACCTCAACAATAATCAGGTTTGACTGAAACCCTGGGGAGCAAGGCAGTGTACAGGCTCAGGGGCCATGCTCAAGCCCTTATGGAAATAAGTCTCTTGAGACTGAGGTACCAGAGGAACCGAGAGATAATCCCGGGGTACGAGAAATACAATTACATTCTGCCTGAGTAGTTCAGCACTAATCTGGACCAGGACCAGGACTTCCAGAGTTCAGATGGGAAGGTGGTACTCTTGTCGCTATCCATGTTCTGGAAAATTTTTTGTTTGGTTATTTTCCTTGTTGGTCTGTTTAACAGGGTCTTACTACTAATTTACTATGTAGCCCTAACTGCCAAAATGTTTGGAACTGGTGAGCCTCCTGGCCCTCTCTCCCAAATGCTGAGTCCTGGGATTAAGTCGTGCTCCACCATGCTTAACGACTCAGTCATTCTCCATTACATCTGTCTTGATAAAGGCCCTAAAGATGGAGGGTGTCTCCTTAAATTCTCAATATCCCACTCCAAGTGAAATCCTAGGTGAGACCTAGCAAATGAAACACCTCCAAGCCCACCTCCAAGCAGCCCTGCCAGGGATAGAGCAGGGCACACTGGGCTTACCAGCAAAGGTTCACCACTCATTCCCACTTCCCCTGAGTTCCACATGGGCTGCCACCCAAGGGCAAGTGAAGGGCATGCTGCCTCCAGAGCTGGCACCTCTCCAGATGCCAGGACCCAGGCCAGGTCTGGGCTTATGGCCCCTGACCCAGAGTTACGTCATCCTTCTTACCACCTGCTCATCCTGCCCACCTGTTTCCTGAAGCTTCTAGCTCTTCTCAAATTCAGTTTATCCCCAGCTCCCGTTCATTCGGTCTCTCTTTGCCATGAACTACACCTCCCCCCATCAGACCGTTCTCTCCTATCCCCTTAACTCTGCTTCAAGGCACTCCCTCACCTATGGGGAAAGCCAGAAGGTGGGGCTTGAGTGAGATAGTTAAAGACCCTCCAAGGGGCTCTCTCTGCCAGCCCTCTCCCCTCCAGCTTGGATTTTGGTTGCCAAGGAAGCAGGAGGAACAGCCTGTTCTCTGGGCTCCAGTGGGAGCAGACATGCCCAAGCCCCGCCCTCTCTGCCTTTCTCCTCTCCCTCCCCTTCCTCCAAGGCTGTTGCTAGGAAGCACCCCAAGATTGCTTGAAGGTTCCACCCCCTATGAACCAGGATATATCTTTCTGCAGAGCTTCCTCCAAAAGCTTAGCAGTCAAAACCCACTCAGCATCCCTCACCTCTGCTAGGAAGATCGTTAGCAATTTGGGGAATGAGGGAACAGGCCCTTCTGCCAGCCAGCCCTGCAGCTAGCTAGTCCAGGCTTCAGTAATTGCCTTCCATATTTCATCTTTATTTGTTGTTTGGGGGTCAAACTCAGAGCCTGCAAAGCATAAGCACATACTTTACCACCGAGCTGCATTGTTGCATCTCATCTGGAACTTACAAAGTTTACTGAGTGAGTGATGTCAGGAAGTGGGAAGGTCCCCATCAGACCTTGGGTCTGCAAAACCCCATTGTTTGGGAGTTCAATGTACAGAAAACTGAGGAAATTCAAGTACCACCAGCTAAGAGAACCTAAACCCAAAAGCTTCTCCCCCTTAACATTCTCTAAATTAAGAAGTGTTGGAAGTGACTGGAGAGATGGCTCATGGTTAAAAACATTTATTGCTTTTGTAGAAGACCTGGGTTTGGTTCCCAGCATCCATATGGTGGCTTAGAATCATCCATAATTCCAGGGGATCTAACACCATCTTCTGAACCTCCGAGGGCACCAGACATACATGTGGTACACATACATACAGACATGCAGGCAAAATGCTCATAACACATAAAATAAAACTTAACAAAGAAAGCAAGAAGTAGAGACGGGTCAATGAATGGATTAAAGGGTCTTGCTGCCAAACCTCAGGCCCTGAGTTCAATCCCTGAGACTCACATAGTGGATGACGAGCCTGCCTGTCCTCTGCCCTCCCTATGTATATGTGTGGACATAGAGACACAGCAGTGTTTTGCTTTGTTTAAGAGAAAGGAGCCATTCATCTAATTCTAGCACACAAGAGGCAGAAGCAGGCAGGTCTCTGAGTTCAAGGCCAACCCGATCTCCATAGCAAATTCCAGGTCAACCTGGGCTACGTACAGCAACCCTATCTTCAAAAAACTAAATAATATATAAATAAGCAAATGCTTTCTCTGGGTTGTCTCTCGAGGTTTCTCCTACTTTTATTCATTCATTTGGCTTTCTTTCTTTCTTTTTGATTTTATTTTTGAGTCAGACTCTTGCTTGTAATCCCTCCTGACTGTCCTGAAACTCACTATCTAGATCAGGCTGACCTCAGACTCAGAGATCTGCTTGCCTCTGTCTCTTGAGTGTTGACTTCATTTTTTTAAGTTATTATATTTATACAGGTGTTTTTACTTGCATTCATGTCTGTGTACCATATTCATCCCTGGTGCCTGAAGAGGCCGGAAGAGAGCCCTGAATCCCCCAGGGCAGGAATTGCCTGTGGTTGTTAGCAATCATGCAGGTACTGGGAATCAAACTCAGATCCTCTGGACCAGCGGTGCTGTAGATGACTAGCCTCTGAGTCAAACAACTGCCATCTTGGGGTGTCCAGGCATCTCCCATTGCAACAAGATCACCTCAGCTGGGCTTGTTGTCTTACACCCCCGAGGGAGGGATGTGGAGGGTCACAGGACCTTTTCCTGAGCATCCAGCTGTTCCCTGCCATCTGTGGCATAAAGTGCTGCCTTGGCTGCAGGCAGCCTCCAGCAGGGGCTGGAGTACACACGTGTGGCTGGTGTCTTTAGCTCCATCGATTTAGCTATGGGGAAGCCCTCAAGCTTACTGGATAAAGGCTTTCAGGTGTGGCCTGCGGGGAAGAAGTACCACACCCCATAAGTAAACCCTCACCTGTGCTTTGTAAGGGAGTCCAGTAAACTCATTGGTTCCTTTCCAGAGTGAACCTTGGTAGAACTGTGCCTCAGTCTGTCACTGAGACCTTAGAAGAAGAGATAGACATTGATTACATCTCCTGGGAAGGAGGTTTAGCAATAAACAGCTAATGCTTTTAACCACTGAGCTGTCTCTCCAGCCCCTCATTTGACTTTAAAAAAAATATTTAATGTGTGCCAGGCATTGAATCCTCCAAATGTTCCCACCTTCTGGTTTCATTTTCCCAGAATCCCCTCATCCTGCCTTTGCCAACAGGAAAGAAAGAATGGAGGCGAGGCCAGTGTTTACCATCAGAGTGTAGGGCTTGCCACCCTGCAGCCCTCCCCCTCCAGTTAAGGCGAGGATGGCACAGTCTGCATGGAGGTCAAGAATATAAGGCACAGTGAGGAAAGAGCTCGGTTAGCAAACCACTAGCTTTGTAATCATGAGGCGCTTAGTCCCATCCCCAGAACGCACATGAAAAGCTGGGTGTCAAGGTGCACATCTTCAGTCCAGACCTCAGGAGCAGAGGCAAGCAGATTTCTGAGAGTTTGAAGTAAGCCTGCTCTACAAAGAGATCCCATTTCAAACACACACACACACACACACACACACACACACATTAAAACAACAAAGCTGGGTGTGGTTGCAAGAGCTTGTAATCCTAGTGCTGGGGAGACAAAGATGGGTCGATCCCTGGGGTTTCCTACCCTAACCTTTATGGTGAATTCCAAGTCAGTGAGAGACCCTAAGTGCAGATAAAGGAGCAGAGCCTGAGGAACGATACAGCCAGGCTTGTCCTCCGGACACACGCACACACAAGTAGAGAGCAGAGTGGCAGAGTGGTTTTAGGGGCCTGAAGGGATGTTTACTACCAAGGAAATGGCAGGCTGGCCTCCCTTCCCTCATCCTGGAGTTTCAGGATCATAACACCTCCTGTCTGTTGTCAGGAGTGTGGATCAGGGAGACATCTTACAGGGAATTGGGAAACTTACAGGGATTGGTTCAGACTCTACCCTTCTTTCTGGGTTTGTACAAAGGTACTCCTGTACACAATTGGGGAAGCCAAGGCCAGAGGATAAGGAGCTGGAGGCCAGCCAGAGTCAGGTGTCATAGTAAACTTCAACCCAACCTGGGACACATAGCAAATTTCTTTCTCAAAAAACAACAAAACCTAGGGTCTAGTGATACCGCTTTGTAGTTAAGAGCACTAGCTGCTCTTTCAGAGGACCCAGGTTCAGTTCCCAGCACCCACATGGTAGCCCACAACTGCCTGTAGCTCCAGTTCCATGGGCTCTGTCTCCCTCTTGTGGCCTCCATGGGCTCTGCACACATATAGTGCACAGACATACGAGCATGACTCTACACACATACAATAAAAATAAATCAATCCTTTTTCAAAAACAAAACACAACAAAAAAAAAACCCTGAGTAAATACCATTTTTTGCTTCTGAGTTAGCAAGAAGATAGAGTCAGAGTGTTGGAACCCAAGGGCTGTGGGGAAAGTATAATCACCTATAGGCTTCTTTGCGTTATCTCCCTTATATAAACAGAAAGCAGATGCTTTATTTTTATTGTTGCTATTTGTTGTTTTTTGGTTTTGTTTTGTTTTGTTTTTTGGGGGGGGTTGTTTTTTTGATACAGAGTTTCTCTGTGTAGCCATGGCTGTTCTGGAATTCACTGTGTAGAGCAGGTTGGCCTTGAACTCAGAGATTCACCTGTCTCTGCCCAAGTGCTGGGATTAAAAGTGAGTGCCACCACGCCTGGCTTAAATAATCTTTTAATTATTTTATTAGTGTTTTGCTAGCATGTGTGCTTTTGCGTCACTTGCATTCAGTGCCTTAGGAGGCCAGAAGAGGTTGTAGGATCTCCTGGAACTGGAGTTACAGATGGTTGTGAGCTGCCATGTGGGTGCTGGGAATTGAACCCAGGTCCTCTGGAAGAGCATCCAGTGCTCCTAACCACAGAGCTGTCTCTCCAGCCTTTGAACATAGAGGTTTTAATTTAGGAACTAGTTTGAAGGTATATAAATGGGCATGTAGGAAAGACGTTTTATTCTCACACAGCTGGTGATCATGGAGGAGGAGTCAGGCCAGCCCCCGTTCAGGGAGGGGCAAGACTTGGTTTCCCTCTGAGAAAAAGGGAATCTGAAATTATCTGGGCCTTGTATGCTTCTAAATGATTTTACTGTTTCTGGGTCTTTGGATCTGGGCTCTTGGTATTTTTTCTTATCCATTTTAAAAAATTAGTTTAGATAAGGAATGTCCACTCCCCCTTGGGCACAAAACTCTGTTAATTCCTTTTTCAAGCCTTTTTTAAAAATTGGGTTCTGCCTGCATGTGTGTATGTATGTGTGAGTCTACTGCTTATGGAAGTCATAGCCCTTGGAACATGTTTATGGATGATTGTGAGACAGTGTGGGTGCTGGAAACTGAATCCAGGTTCTTTACAAGAGCAACAAGTCAAATCCTGTCTCTTGTACTTTCTTTTTTTTTTTCTTTTTTTTTTTTTTTGGTTTTTCGAGGCAGGGTTTCTCTGTATTGCTTTGGAGGCTGTCCTGGAACTCGCTCTGTAGACCAGGCTGGCCGAACTCACAGAGATCCGCCTGCCTCTGCCTCCCGAGTGCTGGGATTAAAGGCGTGCGCCACCACCGCCCGGCTTCTCTTGTACTTTCTTACTCCAAGGCCAGGATGCTTTTTTCATTGGTTCTGAATGTTTCCATGTCATCCTGCTTGTTGGCTTCCATTTGCCCCTCTTCTCCAGCTAGACCTCTCTGTAAGCCAGACCAGCCAATATGGCAGAGACGTTGCTAAGTATGGAAGTACAGGCATATGCTTCTAGCATACTGAAGCAAGAGTATGAGTTTGACACTAACCTGGATGTACTCTGAGTTTCAGGCTAGCCTGAGACATACAGGGTTTCAAAAAAATTAAAAAGGGACGGGAGGGTGCGCAGTCAGGAAAGTGCCTGCCGTGTAAACATAAGGGCCGAGCTTTGGGTGCTCAGTACCGGGGTGCAGCAGCTCACTTCTATAATCCCAGTGCTGGGGTGCCGTGGTTGTGCAGACGGTGAATCCTTGGAGCTCACTGGCCAGCTATCTGGCTGAAATAATGAAGTGAGCTCCAGCCAGGCGTTGGTGGTGCACGCCTTTAATCCCAGCACCCGGGAGGCAGAGGCAGGCGGATCTCTGTGAGTTCGAGGCCAGCCTGGTCTACAGAGCGAGTTCCAGGACAGCCTCCAAAACAATACAGAGAAACCCTGCCTCGAAAAACCAAAAAAAAAAAAAAAAAGCGAGCTCCAGGTTCAGTCTGTCTCAAACAAAGTGGGTGGAGAACACGATTAGGAATGACACTGAAGTCACCTCTTGCTTCCACATGTGTGTATGTACCCACCTAACCACCCCCACCCCCTACACACACACACATGACCGCATACGCACACACACCATACACAAATAAGGTAATAAATGGTAAAGACCCTGAGGTTCAGAGCTAGGACTCGGAACCCAGCCTCTGAGGCACACAGCTAGAGACAGGGCGGTGGGAGAAGGTGGGGGGGGTGGATGGGGAGAACGGGACAGGAGACGGGACAGTTTCCAAGTCCTCCAAAGAGACTACAGCATCTTTTCTCTCATCCTCGGGGGCATCATCACGGAGTCTGCCCTGTGTGGTAGGTAATTCTGAGAGCCTCAGAGAGCTCCCAGGAAGAAAGAGGTGAGGTAGGGAAAAAGTAGAGAAGGCGATGATAGCCCTTGCCGCCTTGGGGAGAAGCCCTGCCCTTGCAACCTTGGGGGGGGAAGCCCTGCCAAGCCTGAAGAATGGGCTTCTGCTGAGGAGTGGGGGAGCAGCGAGGGCAGATGGCTCAGTACCAAAAGCTGCCTCTCATCATTACCAAGTGCGGAGGAGGAACACCCTCCCTCTCAGAATCTGCCAGGCTCTACGCCAGAGGGAAGGATTTGAGCTCAGACTCTAGTCGGCCTCAGGCCCAAGTAGCCCCACCCCCTCCCATATGGGCTGGACCCAGCACCCACTAATTCAATAAGGCACACTCACGGAGTTGACAGCCTCCCTCCAAGAGGGGCAGTTTGGGCTGTGAGGGGTAGGAAAAGAGCAGCCGTATCTGGCAACAATGTATGGCGGTGGTGGTAGGGCATTGGGCTGTGAAACAGAAAGGAGTAAGGGCTCACAATGGGCGAAAACAGAGTCAGAGAAGTCAGTCAGATGAGAGACTGGAGAGATGGAGGCCTGTGGCAGCCTCCAGTGCAGGTCTGTTTGGAGGGGAGCCTGAAGGCTATGAATCAGGAGTCTGAGCTCTCCCTCTTTCCTGCTTTGGAAGCTTTGGCTGCACATACTTGGCAGCTATTTTGTATAAATACTATTCTCCCTTGGGAAGGCACAAGGCGCAGACTAAGGAGAGGGTGCGGGGTGGGGGCGGGGACGGGAGAGAGGGAGGAAAGCCATGGGTGGTACCAGTCTTCGGAGCCTGTGATCTGGCCCTTCTCCAGCCATCCTCTGCCTGGTTTGCTGTGTTCCAGGTATTCAGGCTCCTGTCAGCCTCCTGCTAAATCCTACAAGGCTGTCTTTAGAGCCTTCATGGGTTGCTGATCCTGGTTTTCACTCAAAAGCTTGGGGTAGGGAATGTAGTTCAGCTGCAGAGTGCTTGCATAGCTGTACGATAAGGAGGATGGGACTAAGGAGAGTTGTTGGAGACTATAAATGGGTTTTGAAGCAACAGGCTGAGTTATCAGTCTCCTTGGGATCTGAGATTGGGTGCCAAGAAAGAGGGGTGATAGAACACTGGCCTGGGGCCTCCAAGTGTGTTTCATAGGGTGGCTTCACCCACAGACATACATCACATTTTGTTTTCCCAGGTCTTCTTTCTTTGTTTTTGTTTATCGAGACAGGGTTTCTCTGTGTAGCTTTGGATCCTATCCAGGCACTTGCTGTGTAGACCAGGCTGGCCTCGAACTCACAGAGATCTGCCTGCCTCTGCCTTCCGAGTGCCAGGATTAAAGGCGTGTGCTCCTGGCCTCAGTTTTTTCCTTACTTTCTTTCTTTCTTTTTTTTTTTTTGGTTTCTCGAGACAGGGTTTCTTTGTATTGTTTTGGAGGCTGTCCTGGAACTCGCTCTGTAGACCAGGCTGGCCTCGAACTCACAGAGATCCGCCTGCCTCTGCCTCCCAAGTGCTGGGATTAAAGGCGTGCGCCACCAACCCCCGGCTCCTTACTTTCTTACAGTATTCAGGATCAGGGGATTCTGAAAGCATTGCCAGATTTTGGAGTGAAACGGTGGTATGCATGCAACTAGCCACACTCCAGCGTCTCTTTTGGAACACAACTGTGACATGAGACCTCTAGTGGCAACAGGGGCTCTGGAGAACAAAAAAACAAAAACCCAACAGAAGCCAGGTTAGAACACACTGCGTATATAACTCATAATACCCATGTTGTGTCTTGTTACAGGGGAATAACCAGAGTACTAGAATGATTGAAAGTATAGATAGATGGCTACGACATTGAGAGACAGAGGGTTTCTTCCCTAGGCCCTGAGTCTCCTGGTACCAACGTACTTCAGCTCTCTGGATAATCTCAGAGAAAGCCCATCAGAACCCATTACACTTATGCTTTAGCTAGCTTGTCGACACAGCCAAGTCTTAAGGAACTACAATTCCCAGAAGGTACTGTGGCAAGACTTACCTCTCCTTACATTTCTATTGGTCGGTGTCTGTTAACGCGGGCCAATAGTAAATGAGTTCCTTTGTAGGTGCCAAGATGGCGCTGCCTACGATGTAGAACTCGATTATCCGGTAGGCTTAAATTTGGGGAGATGGTGAATGAAAGAAAAGGGAGAATTACAGCTTCAGGGCCGAGGAAGGTAGAGGAAATGGGGAATGAGTAGATCTAGGTTTGGAGTGTTAGTAGTGAGGGACACAGCTAGAGCGAGGGGCATAATTAGGCAGCCGGAGCGGGCTTAACCCCTTCCTGCTCTTAGGGCTTTGGACTGGCCCGTTTGATACGCCTCTGTCCCAATTCAAGGAACGATTGCTTGGAAGGGGAGAGCGTGACAGAATCTCTACCTTGCCCCCTCCATTTCTACTCTGTCTAGTTTTTCTGTCTCGCTCAAGTCTTTCCGAATTTCCCTTGTGTTTATCTCTCCCTTGTGATTTTCCTCAGAACCCCACCTCTCCTCTCGTACCACTTTTAAACTCCCACCGCGCCACCGGTCCCGCCTCCTTGGAGTGAAATCATGAAGGTGGTGAACCTGAAGCAAGCCATTTTACAAGCCTGGAAAGAGCGGTGGAGTGACTACCAATGGGCAATCAACATGAAGAAATTCTTCCCTAGAGGAGCCACCTGGGACATTCTCAACCTAGCAGGTGTCCAGCACAACGTGGAAGGACGGACGGGAGGGGTAAACCCCGGAAAGCTCTAACCACCGAGCCTTTCTCTAATTTCCCTTGCAGAAGCACTCCTGGAGCAGGCCATGATCGGACCTTCCCCCAACCCTCTCATCCTCTCCTACCTGAAGTATGCCATTAGTTCCCAGGTAAACGTTCCCATACCCTGGCTTTTTGGAGGTAAAACATCTGGAGAATGGTTTTCAGTTTATTTTCTTATAAAGCTAACACGTCATTTTTGCGATGAACATTACATTCATATGCTCTCTCCATATACATTTACAATTAAAACTTTTAAAATTTATGTAATATGGGGAGGAGGTGCCACGGAATGCAGGTGGAGGTCAGTTTCGTGGAGTGGGTTCTGTTATTCCCGCCTTCATGTAGATTGTCTGGGGATTTGAACTCACATCAGCAGGATTGCATGCCAAACACCTTTACCTGCGGTGCCTTCTTGCCAGCCCCTTGTTTCTCTTTTTGAGACAATGACTTATGTACCTGAGGATGGACTTAAATTCCTAGGGCCTGGACGTGCTAGCAAGGTCCCCACCACTGAGCGCTATAGCCTAACCCAGTATCTCAGACATTGGTAGGTCCTGGAGGTTTGGTCCTAGTACACAAGGAATGTAGGAAGTGATGCAGACTGCCGCTAATCATTGATAGGAGGGGTTTATGATGTTTAGGACACAGTATAGAAACAATGGAAGGAGGACATGGATGTGATACCTAGACCTTTCTGAGCAGTCAGGGAAGGTTTTCTAGAGGAAGAAATTCTTTATTAAAGATTTATACGCCAGGCAGTGGTGGTGCACGCCTTTAATCCCAGCATTTAGGAGGCAGAGGCAGGCGGATCTCTGTGAGTTCCAGGCCAGCCTGGTCTACAGAGCGAGTTCCAGGACAGCCTCCAAAGCCACAGAGAAACCCTGTCTCAAAAAACAAACAAAAAAAGATTTATTCATTTTATTGCTTAATGTGCATGGTGTTTTGCCTATATTATGTCTGTGCAACTATGTTCAGGCAGTGCCTGTAGAAGCCAGAGAAGGGCATTGGTGCTCCTGGGACTGGAGTTACAGACAGTTGTGAGTACCCTGTGGGTGTTGGGAATCAAACCCAGGTCCTCTGGAAAGGCAGTCAGTGCTGTCACCCTCTGGCTGTCTCTCCAGCCCCTAGGAAGTGATGTTTAAACAGAGCTCTTGGTGGTGTTGAGTTGGCGTTAGCCACACAGATTAATGAGAGTGAAAAGCAGAGAAGAGAAGTATACACAGGGTGGGAGGGAGAAATCACAAGACATTTGCTACTGAAAGTAAGGGCTGGAAATACAGTTCATTGGTAAAGCATTTGCCTCCCATGTACAAGGCTCTGGGTTTGATCCCTGGTGCCACAAAGGAGCTGAAGTTAATGTGATATTGCTGCAACAGAGCTGGACTCTACACAGAGATTCTGTGATGTGCATTGTACACATACTTGATATCATCGGGATTAAACAGAAATGTAAGGCACACTTGTCTAGAGCAGAGATGTGAACACATACTTGATATCATAGGGATTAAACAGAAATGTAAGGCATACTTCTAGAGCAGAGATGTGATTCAAGAAGGAGAGTACTTGCTAAGCATGGACAGGGTGCTGGAGTTCTTGTTTTGGATTTTTTTGGGGGGGAAGTCCAGGATTAATTTTATTAGCATATAAGGGAAAGCACAATGTAGATGAGGTTGACAATCCTGGCAGCTGCCAGGAGTAGGTGAAGAAAAAGTCATACCTTCTAAGTCATGCTTGGAAAAGAAATAGTTAAGCAATTAAGAAAGGAAAAAGCACTTTTTAGAATCATATTGGGCTAGTGAGATGAAGAATCAGGAGCTATTGGCTATGCAGTGTGTGGTCTTTTCTAGTCACCTCTGTTTTGATGATGCCAGGGGAAGGAAACACTTGCAGTTTTCTCTGTACACTGGCTTTCATGTGTTAATCTTGGTGTTTATTTTTGATTTTTGAGACAGGGTTTCTCCATGTAGCCCTGGCTGGCTTCAAACTCACTGTGTATACTAGGCTGACCTTGAACACATAGAAAATCGGACTGCTTCTGCCTCAAACTCTGAGATTAAAGGCATTCACCAAGGTCCTGGCACCATGTGCCTGCAAACCCAGCACTTTATAGGTAAAGGGAAGAATGTCAGAAGTTCAAGGTTATCTGTGAATACATAATGAGTTTGAGGTCACCCTCAGAGAGAGGTGTAAATTTTAAGATAACATTAAAAGACCAGATACGCCTTTAATCCAGCACTTGGGAGGCAGAGGCAGGCAGATCTCATTGAGTTCGAGGCCAGCCTGGTCTACAAAGTGAGTTCCAGGACTATTACAGAGAGAAACCCTATCTTGAAAAAACATTAAAAAAAAAAACTGCTAAATTTTCTGTCATGCTTCTGTATTCAGTCTTTGCAATAAGACTGTCTTAACATATAACAAAAATCTGACTTCACATGACATCAAAAATTTGATTTGAAAAAGAAGAATTTTTTTTCTAAGATAGGGTTTCTCTGTTTTTCCCTGGCTGTCTAGGAACTCAATGTGTAGACCAGGCTGGCCTCAAACTCAGAAATCTCCTTGTCTCTGTTAACCAAATGCTGGGGTTAAAGGCATGCCCCACCAATGACCAGCAAGGAAGAAATGTTTTTAAAGTAAGTTTAACTTTTATTTATTGGTGTTGTTTGTGTATAGATGTGAGTGTGAGAGTGTGTAACACTGCAGCTGTGGGCTGGAGACTTAGCTCAGGGGTCAAGAGCACTGGCTGTTCTTCCAGAGGACCCTGGTTCAATTCCCAGCACCCGCATGGCAACTCACAACTGTCTGTAACTTCAGTTCCAGGAGATCTGACACCTTCACACCAACGCACATAAAATAAAGTAAATATTAAAAAAAACAAAACAACACTGCAGCTGTGAGGTAGTCAGGAGGCAACCTCCAGGGGTTGATTGTTGTTTTCCTTTCACCATGAATTCTAGGGATGGAACTCAGAGACCGGCTGCCTCTGCTTCCCAAGTGCTGGGATTAAAGGCGTGTGCCATCACACCTGGGTTTATTCTTTGTTATTGTACTAAACTTTAGCAGGTACTGTGAGCCCTGTCACTGATGACTTTGGTCTTTCTTGCACTTTTCTTGTGCTGGGGATCAAGCCCAGGAGCTACTTGCACGAGGTGAGCGCTCTACCACCTGGGTGAACCCTGGTGACCCTTTTGTACTTTGAGCTGATCTCTCACCAGTGCACATTTGTTGGTTTGAGACAGTCTCCCTGTGTAGTCTAGGTGGACCTCACATTCCTAATTCTCATGTGCTGCATTACAGGTATGTACTGCAATTTTGGAGCATTGTATATGATTTTTGCAACATCATGAAATGGTCCTTTTGGAACTGTGTTACTGAGTTATACAGATAGTCTAGTTGTTGCTACATTTAACTATACTGTATCATTACACATCATTGAATCTCTGGGACACTCCACTGCACAGCTGTGACAAAATGTGAGCTAGAAGGCAAATTATACCTTAGTATTTTTTTTTTTTTTGGTTTTATGAGACAGGGTTTCTCTGTATTGTTTTGGAGGCTGTTGGTCCAGCCCGGCCTCGAACTCACAGAGATCCGCCTGCCTCTGCCTCCGGAGTGCTGGGATTAAAGGCGTGCACCACCACCACCCAGCATATCTTAGTATTTTTAAAAAAATTCTTTTACATTTAGTGGTGTGTGTGTGTGTGTGTGTGTGTGTGTGTGTGTGTGTGTGTACCATCATATACATATGGAAGTCAGAGGACAACTTTTAGGGGTTGATTATTTCCTTCCACCATGTGGGTCCTGGGTATCAAACTCGGGTCATCAGACTTGGCAGCAGGAACCTTTACCTGCTGAGTCAGTTTCTCAGCCTTATTTTAGCCTTAGGTGGGGCTTCAGATCCCTCTAAAAAGGTGTTGGGGACTCTAAGGACTCCGTGAATCATACCTTGAGATCTGCTGGATAGGACTTCAAGTAAAGTGGTGTGTTTCGTTTTTGGGTTGTCAAGTTTTTTGTTTGTTTGTTTTTGAGACAGGGTCTCTTTGGTTCAGTTCATGACAATCCTTCTGCCTCAGCCTCCCAAATTTGGGGGCTGTGACACTTGATCTAGGAAAGTGGTTTGGAGGAGTAGAGGTCAGATAATAAAGGGCCTGTGATACCGTGAGGAGTATGTGTTATCCCACAATGGCTAGTCATCAATTCGGAGTTTTAGTAGGGGAAATAGTGTGGTAAGATTTTTGTTGGCAGAGAGAGTGCCGAGTGGGCAAAGAAGTGTGAGGACTGGAGTGCCGGTCCATAGGACCTAAGTAGTGCTTGAGCAGGGCAGCCTGCCTGTCACTCCAGTGCCTGGAGGGAGGAGGGAGATGTCCTGAGCTAATAGTAGGCCAGCTAGTTGAACCTTGTCGGTGAGTTCTGTGTTCAGTAGAGAGACCCTGCAAAAAGGAATGAGGTGTTGAGCTGCCACAGACCTCAACCTCAGGCCTCCACATGTATGTGCCCATAAATGCATGGATATCAGCACACATAGAAACACACACATGTATATGCACACACACCAAACACACATGAGGAAAACTTTTGTATGTGTGTAAAATTAGGATAAGAAGCACAGATTTTGTGTATGTTCTTAGGGTGGGCTCTCAGGATGGAACCCAGGACCTTATTCATGTAAACAAGCAATCTACCATTGAGCCTCACCCCAGCCCTAAAATACCCAGATATTTAGTGATTATTTATTTATTTTTAAATTACTTCTTATTTAAATTAAAAACAATCTTATTTTGCATACCAATCCCAGTTCCCTCCCTGCCGTCCTTCCATTTCCCCCCACTAGCTCCCCATTAATTATTAACTTATTAGCAATTCTGTGTATTCATGTCAGCAACGTCCAAAATATAGCAGCAGGCAAGACATTTCCATTCTCCTGGAGACTTCCCCTTTACTTTTTGTTCTGTCTCCTGTCCCACAGCTACCAAATCACTTCTGTCATCAAATTTGCCAGGTCTGGATTCCATGAAATGTAACCCTTTGGTATGTGATGGTGTTAGGAATGTTGTTGAATGGGGGTAGGTTTCCTCAGCTGGGAATGCCATTGTTGGCACTTCTCTTTTCCCGCCAGCAGCTGCCCTGATAACACTGGGATTTACTGTAGTTTCCCCACATCCTGCTCTTTTAAACTGCTGTGTAGCGGGGCATTAGTGGCGCACGCCTTTAATCCCAGCACTTGGGAGGCAGAGGCAGGCGGATCTCTGTGAGTTCGAGGCCAGCCTGGTCTACAGAGCGAGTTCCAGGACAGCCTCCAAAACAATACAAAGAAACCCTGTCTCGAGAAACCAAAAAAAAAAAAAAGAAAGAAAGAAAGTAAGGAAAAAACTGAGGCCAGGAGCACACGCCTTTAATCCTGGCACTCGGAAGGCAGAGGCAGGCAGATCTCTGTGAGTTCGAGGCCAGCCTGGTCTACAAAGCGAGTTCCAGGAGAGCCTCCAAAACAATACAGAGAAACCCTGTCTCAAAAAAAACAAAACAAAAAAAACAACAAAAAACAAACAAACAAAAAAAAAAACTGCTGTGTAATGTTCCCTGTTTACTATAGCTTAAGTTGCTTATAATTTGTTTCTACCACAGTAATCATTGTGTCATGAAAATCCTTCTGCACATTTACCTGCATATGTGGAAAAATAACCTCTATGATAGAGACTTAAAAACTGTCATTTCTGGCTGGATGGTGGTGACACACACTTTTAGTCCCAGCACTTGGGAGGCGGAAACAGGCAGATTTTTAAGTTTGAGGAAGTTAGCTCCCTTAGTCTTTCTCATTTTTTATTAATTTTTATTTTTTAAGATTGATTTATTTGTTATGGATACAGTGTTCTGCCTGTATGTATCTGTGCAGGCCAGAAGAGGGCACCAGACGACATTACAGATGGTTATTAGCCACCATGTGGTTGCTGGGAATTGAACTCAGGACATCTGGAAGAGCAGCCAGTGCTCTTAACCTCTGAGCCATCTCTCTAGCCCTAGTATTTCTTTTTATAAATCATTTAGGTTTGTTTATTTTCTCAAGTAGATGAGCAGTTGTCTCAGCCACCTTTATTTATTTTTTATTTTTTTATTTTTTTTGGTTTTACGAGACAGGGTTTCTCTGTTTTGTTTTGGGGTCTGTCGGTCCAGCCCGGCCTCGAACTCGCAGAGATCCACCTGCCTCTGCCTCCCGAGTGCTGGGATTAAAGACATGCGCCACCACCGCCCGGCTTCAGCCACCCTTATTAAATAGGCCATCCTTTGTCATGGCTTCACTTATAGACAAAGCCTGATGTATTTATTCTTTTTTGCACAAGTGCTTTACTGTTTTGTTGTTTGTCTTATTTGTTATGCTGAGAACCAAACCCAAGGCCTTGTACATGTTAGGTAAGTGTTCTAATCCTGACCTATTGCCCAGCCTTAGCACTGCCTACTGTTTTGATTATTATGGTTTGTTCTGTTGTCTTTCTTTTGTTTGTTTGGTTTGGGTTTTTGTCCTGGAACTTTCTATAGACCAGGCTGACCTCAAACAGAGATCCTGCTTGCCTCTGCCTCTCAGGTGTGAGTGCTAAAATTCAAGGTATGTGTTACCACTTATCCTGACTATTCTGCCTAGGTGGATTTTAAATGCCTCATCCTCCTATCTGTACTTGGAGAGTGCTGGGATTACAGATATGCACCATCATGTCTGGCCATAATATAGACTATATAATACCTGGGTAAAACTCCTTTAGGTTTTTTTTTTTGTATGTTTTTTTTTTGTTTTTCTTTTTGTTTTTAGATGGGGTTGATGTGGCCCAGGCCTTGAACTTACTGTGTTGTCCCCTACTAAGTGCTGAGATTTCAGACAGGAGCCTCTTTGCTGAGTTTTATGAGCTGGGACTGAATATTCATTAGGTCAGCACTGTGCCATCCAAGCTATATCTCCAACCCTAGGATTCTCATTTTTCAGAAACTCATGACTTGAGGGTCTGGAGAAATGGCTCAGTGGTTAAGAGCACTGCCTGCTCTTCCAGAGGTCCCAGCAACCACATGGTGGCTTAAAACCACCTGCAATGAGATCTGGTGTCCTCTTCTGGCCTATAGGCATACATGTAGGAAGAACACTATACAAAATAAATAAATCTAAAAAAAAAAACCTCGTGACTTGACATTGGAGAGTGTTTCATCAGTCATAAAGAGTGCTTATAACTCTTCCAAAGAACCCACGTTTGGTTCCCAGCACCCTTGTCTAGTGACTCACTTCTTCTAGCTCCAGATCCAATGCTCTCTTCTGGCCTCCATGGGCCCCCATGCCACACATGGCGCGCGCGCGCGCGCGCGCACACACACACACACACACGCACGCACGCACACGCACACACACATGACAGAGACACACATAGACATACTAAGAAAAAACAGTCATTAAAAAAAGTTCCTGGCTATTTTCAGGCATGTCAACTTAGAAATTTTAGGTTCAAATTTGTGTGTTAACTCTATAAGAACCACTGTGGTTGCAGCTTGAAGGACAAGTGGAAGGGAAGAGAGGCAGGAAGCAGGGAGATTGTTTCCTCGGGTCGGTTTGTCTGTTCTTGTTGAGTAACCATTTCACTTTTGCAAGCCTCTTTATGCTCTGATGCCACTGTTCTGTTTCTACACCTTGAAAGCAGAGAGAGGCAGTATGTAAGAGAGGAGGCAGATTTGGCTTGTAAGATAGTTTTCCAGTCCCTGACTTAGGCCAGCCGTGTAATTCAGATGAGAGGTGATGTCAACATGAACTTAGGAAATAGCAGCATGTGTAAGAGTTTAAGAGCAGTTTAGGACAGTGGTTCTCAACCTCTGGGTCATGACCTCTTGGGGTTGAATATCAGATATGCTGCATATCAGATATTTACGATTCATAACAATGTCAACCTTACAGTTATGAAGTAAAAATGAAATAATTTATGGTTGGGGATCACCACAACATGAGGAAGTGTATTAAAGGATTGTAGCATTAGGAAGGTTGAGAACAGTTGGCGTAAGAGGTCATATTGAGAGGGTTTGCTGACTTAACTAGGCAAGGGGAGTGAGGGAAGAGGTCAAAGGTGAAGGAGAAAGAACCAGAATGGTGTGGTCCTTAGGGTTGGGATGTGAGGGCAGCAGATGATTCCACCCTTGTTGCATTCATGTTGCTAGTGTGGACTGTCCAAGGAGACAGAGGAGGTAGCCTTTATGCCTAGAACTCGGTGTGCATATGAGCTGTTGGTTTAGAAATGTGTAGTCATTTTCTTTTGTGACAGAATTCTGGAGGTGAGCCACCTAGGGGAAGGAGGGTTTGTTAGGTGACGACTGGCTGGCTTTGCTGTTTCTAGACAGTGACGTGGCTGAATCACATGCTAGAAGGATACACAGGGATAATGTTGCTCCCATCCCGGTAGCCAGGTAGCACAGAAAAGCCGAGAAAGAGCAGGTTGGGAATGAGACACAGCCTTTCAAGACCATGCCTCTCTTTCTCCAACTAGGCCCCACCTCTGGAAGTTTCCACTGCCTTCCAGTAGTGCCATCAGTTTGAGTCCATGTATCGATGAATCCAGTCAGCTCTTAGGGTTATCTACTAGCTGGAAGCCAACCCTTCCACACATGCATCTGTGGGGACCAATCCTAACACATCCTCAGACTCGGAGGGTAATGGAGGATGTTGTCATGGATGACATTGCTCAGGGAATGTGGGCAAGAGGAGAGAAGTGGTCCATGCCAAGTTCCTGAGCACCTAATCGTATGTCAAGAGCACATGTAAGAAACAGTCTGAAGAGAGTAGAGAAGAAACCATCAAGAGCATTTAAGATAGTAAGAGAAGGAAAGGTTGAAAGTCAAGGATGTGCTTGATGATGTCACCTGCTGCCAGGAAGCTGGGTTCCATCAAAAGTGAGAGCCCATGGGTTTAGCGGCAAGTTTGTTGATGGCTGTGATGAGAAGATTGGAGCAGGGTCAGGACGAGAGTGAGTGCAGCGTGAAGAGCAAACGGAGGGTGAGCGCGGAGGTGGGACTCACGCCTGTGGGGAGAAGAGAGGGAGGCTAAATGGAAATGCCGGCCCTGTGGGACGCTCTCTCTAACATAGAAGACTCTTGAGATGTATATAATAAATGCGGATGGGAAAGGCAGGAAGGAGAATGTGCATGAAAGACCTTCATGGCCTGTCAAGTGCTGAGCAGAATTAGTAATTTATTCTTCCCCCAGAGTTAAGAGGCTCTTTGGTCTGGTGCTGAGCCTGGAGAGGGCACTTAGGAGTGGTTGGGGGTGTTGAGTATGAAGAGGAGAAGAGGATTAGACAGCTGCAAGGTCAGCCACGTGTGCAGACCACAACTCCAGCCTCTAGCCTCGAGGTCTTGTTGGCAGAATTGTTTAAGACAGGACCGGCCTTAAGTCCTGCTGGGAGAACCAGGTCACCAGTGGTTTGTGCTTTCAGGTGTGTCTAAAGCAGCACTTAACGGATATATTTAGAGGAAAGGTACAGAATTTACCATCTGACGGCCATTCATTTTGACTAACAGCCTTGCTAAAGCATACATTACATAGCTGGGGGCTTCTCTCCTTGGTGTGGGGCCCAGGGTTTGTTTTTTTTAATTGAAACATCCAGCTCCCCCTACAGGTTGGCATCCAGCAAGATTCAATTCCTCTCCAAGCTCTCGCTATGGGGACATGGGTTATAAATAAACACTAGCCTGAACGGCTCGGTCATTCTGCCCAGGCAGGTTCCCAACTTTCTGATCACCGTCAGACACTTGCTTTGGCTTCACATATGTCCTGCTGTTGATGGTTCTGACTGCTAATTGTCTGTATTTTTTCCCTGTTCACCCATGAGTTCTGGTTTAAGATGTCTGCCCCAGTCTGTCCAGATGATGGAGGCACCGTATCTTGCCCACACTCTGCAAAAACACCGTTATTGTTATTTGCACTGCTGAGTATTGAACCCAGGGCCGTGGTGCTTGCGGGGCTACCATTCAACCACTGAGCTACACACCCTCCACCAGAACAAATGGTTTCTCTCAAACTGGTTCTCTATGGTGGTGACTGTATTTTACTAACAGAAATATGTTTTAAGGTAGAAAGTTTTCAGATTGCATTTCATTAATAGCATTCAGTTACCTGAAGCAGTGAAAACTTCCTGGGGACAAGGCCCAAAGCCTGGTGCTCGGGAAACAGTTACGAATTTAATACCATCTCTTTCCACAGGGAATTTACTGTCCAGGCAGAATTTCTAGACATGTATTTTGGAATTGCTAGTTAAATGAGATCTCATGATGAAATGTCTTTGGAGACTGTTGCTTGTGCATCTCTGGGAAGGGGCACACGTAGTATGCCAGGGTGCATGTGTGGAGGGCGGAGAGCAGGTTGCTGGGAGTCAGTTCTTTCAGCTTGTGGGTTGAACTCAGGTTTGGCAGCAAGAACCTTTACCCACTGAGTCATCTCTCATTGTTTATAAATACATTATGGCTTTGAGCAGTCTTGCAACGAGGATGTGTGTATTATGTGTTCTGTTTGTTTTTCAAGACAGGGTTTCTGTGTAGCCCTGGCTGTCCTGGAACTCACTCTGTAGCCCAGGCTGACTTGGTGTTGACTGTGTAACCCAGGCTAGCTCTGCCCTTTACAGCAGTCCTACTGAGTGCTGCTTTGCCCTTTACAGCAGTCCTACTGAGTGCTGCTTTGCCCTTTACAGCAGTCCTACTGAGTGCTGCTTTAACCTTTACAGCAGTCCTACTGAGTGCTGTTTTGCAGGTGTCTGCCATTTTATTTAACTTTTGTTAGTGTAGCTTTGGCAGCAGCTTTGGAAAGTGCTAATTTAAGAATCTGCTTTAGGCCGGGCGTTGGTGGCGCACACCTTTAATCCCAGCACTCGGGAGGCAGAGGCAGGCGGATCTCTGTTACTTCGAGGCCAGGCTGAACTGACAGCCTCTAAAACAACACAGAGAAACCCTGTCTGGTAAAACTAAAAAAAAAAAAAAAAAGAATCTGCTTTAATTTAGTCATTCTACAAACATTAGGATTGTGGCAATTGCCGAATAAAGTGATCCCGATTGAGTAAAGGCAGTAGCTTTCTCCTGTTCAGTGTTGAAGATATTTGTCACTCCTTCTTGCCCAGATAAGCCAGATAAGATCACACATACCCCTGTTTTTGTTGACTCAAGGTTTTGCTATGATGTTCAGATTGATCTCAAGCTTAGAGATTCGGTGGTTCTCAAGTCTTAACCTCCAAGTAGACTACGGGGCTGTCACTGTGGCCTTCAAGGCCACTGGTGTATGTTGTTTTTCTGGTGCAGGAGCTTGAACCCTGGGTCTTGCTCACCTAGGCAAGTACTCTGGGGCGCTTTTCTGCTCAGCTGCACCCTCAGCCTTGACAGAAGAAGCAGTGGGTCTACTTAGTACGGAGAACTAGTGCACATGCACACAGCTCTGTTTCAGACTGATTTAGGCTGGCACTGACCACTCAAGTGTGTCTTCAGTTCAGCGGAGTCACACTTGTCATCCCTTACACAAAAAGCTTCTGGAAATAAAGCAACACTGCCTTCACTCTCGGTAACTCTTCTGCCCACTAGTGGCAAGGAACAGCATAAGAAGACAAAACAGAGTACCTTTGAGTACTTGAAAGTCCTCTCAGTTGGCTTGTACGGATGCCATTTGCAGTGGGTCTGATAGAAGCAGGGACAAGGACAGCACACAGCATTATTGTGTGTCTTTTAATGAGCTGAGGAAGCCTCTTGAAGGGCGTGGAGATTCAGAGCTGTGGCAAGCTAAGCATCAGTGTTTGTCCCTCTCAAGCAGATGCCTTGTCTGACTCTCCTGTCTCTTCCTTCTAGATGGTTTCCTACTCCTCTGTGCTCACAGCTATCAGCAAGGTATGACCATGGCCACTGAGGAGCTGTGGGAGGGAACAGAGGTCCCATAGTGACAGACAAGGCCTACCACCTTGGCCGCTCTGGTCATATGTGCCTTGAGGCTTGACAGGCAGCACTGATGCCTCTGCTTAGCATTGTAGACTTTCCCTGGAGGGAGGAGTCCTGGGAACTAGGAACACATTTCCATGTGCAGAGGATGTCTGCAGCCCACAGCTGGAGGGAGGAGGAGTACCTGCTCACAGCTGTTGACAAGGCAATGTTGTAGCCTCCCCATTGTTCTTTCCCCAGTTTGATGACTTTTCCCGGGACCTGTGTGTCCAGGCTTTGCTGGACATCATGGACATGTTTTGTGACCGACTCAGGTAAGAGATGGGGGAGGAACCTCAGAACATTCCATCATTCTTTCAGTGCTGAGGAAAAGCCCATAGTGTAGGAAACAGACTGAGACCACCTGTGGGTTCCCATATTTCTCCCATCCACCTGCCCATCCCAGCTTCCCTAGCTATTCCCTTAAGAAGAAGTGCCACTTCTCCCTTTGGAAGAGCAGGTTTAAAATCTTGTCTAGTGAAAGCTGGCTGGACTAGGATCCTGCCAACTTTCCAACTCTGTCCCCTAGTAGGGGAGTGCCAGAGACTCTGGGCGAACATTAGTGTGGGTTGGATTTGTGGAATGGATACAAATTGTCATCCTTTCTGGGTAGTTGCCACGGCAAAGCAGAGGAGTGCATCGGGCTGTGCCGCGCGCTTCTTAGCGCCCTCCACTGGCTGCTGCGTTGTACAGCAGCTTCTGCAGAGCGGCTCCAGGAAGGACTGGAAGCTGGCACTCCAGCCACCGGGGAGAAGCAGCTTGCCTTGTGCCTGCAGTGCCTGGAAAAGACCCTCAGCAGCACCAAAAACCGAGCTCTGCTACATATCGCCAAACTAGAGGAGGCCTGTACGTCCCCTGACCCCCTGCCTGCTGCTGCTTCTGTGGCTGGTCCTTTGATTGAGAGGGGAGAGGCAGGGTGCCATCCCACTTCTTTCTAGAAGGAGCTGAAATCATCCCACTTCCTTTTTTCTCTCCCCATAAGCATTGCATACATCCCAGGGACTTGGGCAGGGTGGCACCCGAGCCAATCAACCAACAGGTATTTACTGAGCATTCTTGTGTGCCCAGCACTGTGCCAGGTGCTGGAGGTGGGGGAGGGGGGCTACCAAAGGAGCATGTGGCAGGGTCCCTGCCCTCAGCAAGCTTATACACTGGTGGGGAGTAAGACTCGAATACCATGCACCTGGAGGAGATTCAAGGACGAGAGAGACACATCGCCTGCTCTGGTCTGTCTCCATGTTGCTCGTCTAGAAGCAGATGTCTCAGGTGTGACCTGGAACATTCGGTTAAACTCAGTGCCTGCCTATCAGGACTGTGTGCTGTTATCTCTTAATTCCAGTTAAGTGTTGGAACCTTCCAGAGCCTGAGAACAGGCTGATGTATGGGAAGGAAATACTCCAGCAGTGGAGGCCTGAGGCCACAGTCTTGCTTGAGCCCCAGTGGCTATGGCCACCTGAGGGTCTCTCGTTTCCATTGAGATGGATGCTGCAGTGGGTGACGCCCATGTCTTCAGGTCTCAGTTGGAGGGCTTGTTAGGGGATTAGTCTCTATTTACTTCTCCAAATGGCTTCATCTGGGGCAAGTCCAGAAAGAGTGATCACTGTCAAAACGGACTGCACTCATAGTTTGTCTTCATTTTTTTTCTTGTTAGTGTTGGCAGTGCCTTGCCTTCTTGAGCACTTGATAAATGTTTGTTGGTAGAAAAGTGGATGAATACTTAATCTTTTTTTTTTTTTTTTTTTTTTTTTTTTGGTTTTTCGAGACAGGGTTTCTCTGTGGCTTTGGAGGCTGTCCTAGAACTAACTCTTGTAGACCAGGCTGGCCTCGAACTCACAGAGATCTGCCTGCCTCTGCCTCCCAAGTGCTGGGATTAAAGGCGTGTGCCACCAACGCCCGGCTGAATACTTAATCTTAATGGCTCTCAGGTCTTGGTTGTCTTTTTTATACCCTTGTGCTACATGGAAGTTAATTGGCTAGCTGGTGCCATCATTCATCATTTGACCATTGGAATTGCAACTAGGATAAGTGACTAGTAATTAAGCACTGAGTGTGTGCTATGGGCCATGAGTGCGGACATTTAAGAGAGAGGTCAATGGGCTAGACCAGTTGGACAAGCTGTTAAGAGAGCAGAAACTCAAGCTATTGTCAAGGTGTTTAGAGCTAGCTTCCCTAGAGCAGAAGTGTTTGCTGCTGTGAGACTGGCCTCCTGGGGTGGCCCATTCCAGAAGCTACTCATAGCCTCTGTCCCTGCCTGGCCACTGGACTCTTCACCCACCCTTACGCTTCTCTCCCATTGCTTGTTTGTCTCCAGTCAGCTGTGTTATGGTCCCTGGAAGCCAGGCCCTTGGTGTGGTTTCTAGGGTGCTCTGTCCCATGCTGCCTGTTCCCCTTACAGAAACAGTGCATGCTGCCCTCAGGACCCTGCCTCCACATCCTCTTCAGAGAAAGCCTTGCTGTGTGGTTTCATGGGCCCAGGGAGGGCCACAGTTGAGGAGTTGGGACCATACCCTACTTCTCCTTCCCAGCATGTTTCTGCCTTGTTTCTCATCCACCAGCCTCCTGGACCGCCATTGAGCATTGTCTTTTAAAGCTCGGGGAGATCCTGGCCAATCTCAGCAACCCCCAGCTCCGGAGCCAGGCTGAGCAGTGTGGCACACTTATCAGGAGGTTAGGTTTCTGGGGGAGATGGGAAGATGGGGTGTGAGGTCTGTTCTTCCACTGTCTCTCCGTTCCTAAGCCGCCCCGTGTGCATGTCTCCTCAGTATTCCTACCATGCTGTCCGTGCACTCAGAGCAGCTGCACAGGACTGGCTTCCCCACCATCCATGCACTGATCTTGCTTGAGGGCACCATGAACCTGACAGGGGAGATGCAGCCCCTGGTGGAGCAGCTGATGATGGTGAAGCGCATGCAGGTGGGTGTGGCCAAGCAAGGTGGGTGGTCATTTAGGGCAAGAGAGGAGCCTGGTACTTGAGAAGAATAGATTTCCTCTTGATTCCTTAGTGGAGTAGAGCTAGGATCTGGGCAACCCCTCACACCTCCTTCTTGGACTCTCCACAGCATATCCCCACCCCTCTTTTTGTCCTGGAAATCTGGAAAGCTTGCTTTGTGGGACTCATTGAGTCCCCCGAGGGTACTCAGGAGCTGAAGTGGACGGCTTTCACCTATCTCAAGGTACTTGAAGTGGCAGCATGCTGGACCTTTGCCCTGTGTCCCTCCTGGCATCCATTGCAGCCCGCTGGTCCAGCGCAAGCTCCACGCGGTCCCTTTCTCCGCGCCTCGGCTGGGTTAGCTGCTTGGGACCCTGCTGTTTGTCCAGCTCATCCTTAGCCAGATTAGGTTAGGGCAGCTAAGAGCCAGGGAAGCAGCCCTGATCCCCTCTAAGCTGCCACTTTTCCTTGTGAGGTGGCAGAGGTGGGAAGCCCCGTGTCCTGTAGGCCAAGAGGTGGCAAGTGCTTGGGTACCCATGGGCTACCAGGTGTTTATTCTCTGCAACTGTACTTCTTCAGTGCCCACAGCGGGGGAGGGGCATCTTCTGTGCTAAGTGAGAGAAAGGACATTCATCTTCCTCTTCTCCTCCCTCATGCCCTAGATTCCACAGGTTTTGGTGAAGTTGAAGAAGTATTTTCATGGGGAAAAGGTAAGTTAGAGAATGAGATAAGGGGCATGGGAGCAGATGAGGAAGAGCAAGTGTGGGTTTCTCTCTCTCCCTCCCTCTCTTTTTTTTCTTGATAATTCAAGACAGGGTTTCTCTGTGTAGCTCGGGTTGTCCTGGAACTCACTCTGTAACCCAGGCTGGCCTCGAACCCACAGAGATCCTCCTGTCTCTGCCTCTCGAGTGCTGGGACTAAAGGTGTGCGCCACCAACACCAGGCTGAGGATGGGTTTTTGGGCTGCAGCTGAGTGGTAGTGTATTGTGCCAGAGTAAGGCTGTGTGTGCCTATGAACACCCATGTTCATCCTTACACATGGCCTAAACTCTTGTGGCAGCTTAGGCTGACTCCCTCCACCCCAACAGGCAAGATCACCTACAGTGACTGCAGAGTGTGGCGCTTACCATCTCCCCACCTGGTTACTGGGGGCTAGTGGTGGTCACAGCCTGTTTTCTGTTTTACTGAGCAAGGTGTCCTTGTGAACCTGCAGTCAGGCTGTGGGGGCCTGGAGGACATAGAACCCAGGTGGGAATTTGTGACTCTTCGTAGGACTTCACTGAGGATGTCAACTCTGCGTTTGAGTTCCTGCTGAAGCTCACGCCCTTGTTGGACAAAGCGGACCAGCGCTGCAAGTATGAGCCCCCGGCCCACCAGGGGTTCCGCGTCCTTCCCTGCTTTCTGTATCAGATGAGCTACAGGGAGCTGTCTTCCTGCTGGACCGTTTTGGCAGGGGTGGGAGGCAGCAGGCTCATAGTTGCCAAGTACCCATAGCCCCTCTACCTGTGGGTAGAGTTTCCCCAGCCTGAAGGAGGGAAGAGATTGGACGGACGCCCCTTGTTTCCAGCTCTCTGCTTACCTCAGTCCTCTGGCTCTCCTCCACAGTTGTGACTGCACAAACTTCCTCCTTCAGGAGTGCAACAAGCAGGGGCTTCTGTCTGAAGCCAATTTTGCCAGTCTTGTGGGCAAGCGGTATGTTGTGAGCCCCCTTGGGCAACCTTTGGGCCCCTTGATCTCCCTTTCTCTTGCCAGACTGGTTTCTGGTGCCTTTCCCTTCCTCTTTGACGTCTGAGTAGCAAGTGACTGAGACCATCCTCAGGTCCAGGGAACAGGACCGGCAGAGCAGTTTCATAATCTGAGCTGCTGCTCTCTGGCTTGCCCTCATTTGCAAGCAAAGGATGAAAAGAAAGCCTTAATCCCCCTTTCATCTTACATGAGTTTTCAAGATGGGTGTAATGATAATGACAAATGGAAATGATTGTGATAGCGGTACACTTTCGGTCGTAAACTTCATCCCAACTGGAAAGATTCTTTGTGTTTTGTCATGCTAGTTAAACCAGTATATGTGAGAGAAACGCTGGATGACTGACTTACACTTTCAGCCCCAGCTTTTCCTGTGCGCTTCCATCTCCTGTCTGCTTTGTTTCTGCAACTGGATTAGAGAATTTCTTTCTTAAAAAAACAGTCTCACTGTGTATCTCTGGCTGGCTGGTCCACCGGCTTCAGCCACTTGAGTGGCTTAAGAGTAAAGGTTCAGCCGGGCGTTGGTGGCGCACGACTTTAATCCCAGCACTCGGGAGGCAGAGGCAGGTGGATCTCTGTGAGTTTGAGATCAGCCTGGTCTACAAGAATGAGTTTCAGGACAGCCTCCAAAGCCACAGAGAAACCCTGTCTCAACAAAACAACAGCAACAAACAAAAATAGGGGTCTGGAGAGATGGCTCAGAGGTTAAGAGCACTGGCTGCACTTCCAGAGATCCTGAGTTCAATTCCCAGCAACCAGGTGGTGTCTCACAACCATCTATAATGAGATCTGATGCCCTCTTCTGGCCTGCAGGCATATATGCCAGCAGAATACTGTATACACATAAATAAATAAATCTTAAAAAAGAGAGAGAGTCGCCGGGCGTTGGTGGCACACGCCTTTAATCCCAGCACTCGGGAGGCAGAGGCAGGCGGATCTCTGTGAGTTCGAGACCAGCCTGGTCTACCAAGCGAGTTCCAGGACAGCCTCCAAAGCCACAGAGAAACCCTGTCTCGAAAAACCAAAAAAAAAAAAAAAGAGAGAGTAAAGGTACAAGCCATTACACCAAGTGGATTAGAGAATGTATTGGTATTTTTCTTAGCCACGTATCGTAGTTCACACCTGTAATCTTAGCCTTGAGAGGCTGAAGCAGGAGGATTGATTACCTGGAGCTCGAGGCCAGCTTGGGTGACAGTTTGAGATCTGTCTCCAGAAAAATAAGAATCTTCTTTGTCTCTGTTTTCTTCTCGCGGTTGTGGCCATAGCACAACAGATCGGGACCCCCAGCTAAAATCATCAGAAAATGCCAACATCCAGCCTAACCCCGGGCTGATCCTCCGGGCAGAGCCCACCGTCACAAACATCCTCAAGGTAGGCGCATGCTGCTGTGGACGCGCTGTCTTTCTTGAGCTTTTCTCTACTGCTACATAAGCTGGGCCCACAGACCCTCTGCTCTCTGGCTTCTGTGCCAAGCTGTTTTGGGAGTGGAAAGGGAGGGAGGCCACTGAGAGCTGGTGTTACTTGCCCTTTCACTGTGTCCTAAGTACTATGGTTGGTGACTCTACAGACACCACCCGGTGAAGACACAGAAGGGAAGTTGCCAACCAGATCCTCACTCATCCCCACCCCCACCCACCACACCAGTGTAGTTGAGCACAGAGCCGGCAGAGTGAGGTGTGTTTTTCAGCAGTGGTCTTCCTGTTGGAGCCAGGAAATGACAGATTACATTTGAAGGTGCAATGTACCTGTCAGTGGACACATACAGAGAGAACATGTATGTGGCTGGGCTTTATCTGGGGGTCTTCATTGTCCTTCACTGACTTCCTGTCCTGTCCCCAGACGATGGATGCAGACCACTCCAAGTCCCCAGAGGGGTTGCTGGGGGTCCTGGGACACATGCTGTCTGGGAAGAGCCTGGACTTGCTGCTGGCTGCCGCTGCTGCCACTGGGAAACTTAAGTCCTTTGCCCGGAAATTCATCAAGTGAGGAGAGCTGTACACTGATGTGGAATGGGCGGGGTGCCTGGGTATCGATTTCCTCTGAGGTACACAGGCCAGGGCAGAGCATCCTAGCTAGAAACCATGGCAGAAAGAAGGTTCCCTTGACTCAGAGAGCTCTTTTCTCTTCAGCTGAAGATGAAATAAAGATGGTTGATAAGATAATAAGGCATCAGGCTGCAGAGATGGCTCAGTGGTTAAGAGCACTGGCTGCTCTTGTAGAGAACCTGGGTTCAGTTCCCAGAACCCCCATGACATCTCACAACTGTCTGTAACTCCGGTCTCGAGGGCATCCAATGCCCTCTTCTGGCCTCTGCAGGATCCTTTTTTTCTGAGATAGGGTTCCTCTGTGTAACAGCTTTGGCTGTCCTGGAACTCACTTTGTAGACCAGGCTGGCCTTGAACTCACAGATCTCTGCCTGCCTCTGCCTCCTGAGTGCTGGGATTAAGAGGTGTGTGCCACCAACACCTAGCTAATTAGGGGTTCTTAAATTCTGTTGCTTTGCAGGGGGTTATCTGGAACTTGACATGTAGAACATGGTTCCATTCTGGGCATCTTACAAATCTTTTGCAACAGGGTCTCACTGTGTAGCTCAAGCTGCCCTCAAACACTCCATGTTGTAGCCTCTTCAGTGCTGGGATTATAGATTTAAGCCACCATAAAACACTTTTATAGTTCAGGCTCTAGTGACCACCCTCTCTCTGAATGTTAGCACCTCCCCACCCCCCCACCCCCACTTCTGTCGCTCAGCTCTTGCCCGGGTTGATGCCGCCTGTTTCTGTTCCTCCTGCAGTCTGAATGAGTTCACGACCCATGGCAGCGGAGAGAGCAGTAAGTTTGTGTGCATCTGCAGATCCCCACTGCACTAAGGAGGGAGGGGAGGAAGAGGCTGCCTTTGCTTATCCTGGGGAGACAAGGTTTCCTCTCCAGAGAGAGGGTAACACTGCCAAGCCCACCCCATCTCTCCACCTGCACCATTTCAGAATGGTTTGGGCTCTGGAGATCTTGGTTTCCAAGGAAGGGATGATGTTCTAAGTAAGACCCAAGAAAAGGATTCTGAGCCTTAGAGCTTTGAAGCACCTCCTTGGCCCTGACCTTCCTTCAGGAAATTCTGACCTGGCATGCTTCCTCCATGCTTGCCTACTCTGCATGAGGCCTTCAGTCCCAGCGCCCCCTCCCCTGTACAGAGCTTGGGACTGGTGTCCTGGCCTGAGAGGTTGGCATTCCTGGTTTTCCCACAGCAAAAACAGCCTCTGTTCGTGCCTTGCTCTTCGACATCTCCTTCCTCATGCTGTGCCACGTGGCTCAGACCTATGGCTCAGAGGTGAGTGAGGAGAGAGCTTCTGCCATTAAGAGGCACCAACTGAGTGGGGCCCCATTGCTCCTCCATGCCAGCAGGTTCTGTTGGTCTGAAGTCGGGTGCCTCCTATGTCAGTGGGTCCCCAGCGTCCCAGGTCCTCTAGTGACACATTCACACTGACCACTAGGTGGCAGCACAGCTCCCTGTCTGCTTCCCCTGCACAGATTTATCCTTGGAAAGGGAACAGCAGTAGAGCAGGCAGCGGTGGCCCAGTCCCTGGCTCAGCTCTGACAGGTGCCATGCCCTCCTCTCTCTCAGCTGGTGTCTCTCTGTCTTATCCAGGTGATTCTCTCCGAGACAAGCTCAGGAGAGGAAGTCCCCTTCTTTGAGACCTGGATGCAGACCTGCATGCCTGAGGAGGGCAAGATTTTGAACCCTGACCACCCTTGCTTCCGGCCTGACTCCACCAAAGTAGAGTCCTTGGTGGCCTTACTCAACAACTCCTCAGAGATGAAGCTAGTGTTAGTGGCCTAGGTCCTGACCTTGGGGTGGTCGTGGGGGCATTCCAAGACCCCTCCCCACACCCTGTCTCCAGCTCCCTTGTAGTGATGCTCCTCCTATCCCTACCTCTCTGTAGACAGATGAAGTGGCATGAAGCCTGCCTGAGCATCTCAGCAGCCATTTTGGAGATCCTCAATGCCTGGGAGAATGGGGTGCTGGCCTTCGAGTCCATCCAGGTAGCTGCATTTCTATCTGAGCCTCCCTCTGCCTGAGACACAGGGCCAGTCACTGAGAGCTTGTTAGTTTGCATACAAGCAAATCCTAAAGCCTGAGATCATGCTTTGGTGCTAGTCTTAGAATCCTTGTCTTAGCTACTTCCTCCTTCTCAGTTATCTTAGAGAAAATCAAATTTGTGTTGCAGAGGTGTAGAATGTACCTTGAGGTTTTACTTGTGACCCCCAGAGACCATGGGAGTGATGGCCAGGGAGAGGCAGAGAGGCCCTAAGTCATTGTCTTCTGCGCCCCACAGAAGATCACTGATAATATCAAGGGAAAGGTATGCAGTCTGGCAGTGTGCGCTGTGGCTTGGCTGGTGGCCCACGTCCGGATGTTGGGGCTGGATGAGCGTGAGAAGTCGCTGCAGATGATCCGCCAGTTGGCAGGGCCACTGTACAGTGAGAACACCCTGCAGTTCTACAACGAGAGGTCAGTACGCTGCCCTGCCCTTCCCTCCCCTGCGGCTCTGTGGTGAGGAGTCAGCGCCTCCAGGGACAGGCATCCCATTCTGATGGTCTCAGCCTTTACCTTCCCAGGTAGCCGCTGGCGAAGCCACTTCCTCTCCCAGCTAGGTTCTGACCAGCGCGCCTTAGCGCTGAGGTGGTTGAGCATTCAGGGTAGCTGGTGTCGCTCCACCTCTTCCCTTTCCCTGCCACTCCCTCACACTCCCTCACGCATTCATTCAGCTGGCTCTGCAGATGTTTGTATGTGTCTCTGATTTAATCCTGCACCTCCCATGGCCCGGAAATATCGACCCCAAACAGCTTGACGTCTGTCCTCAAGGCTCCAAGTTCCAGAAAACTAGCTGAGGTAGAAGAGCAAAGGGATTAGCTGGCTGTGTCACTGTCGAGGAACTCTGAGCCATCTGTAGCTTTTATAGCTTCCCTTCCCCACCCCCAGCTGTCCTGGCCACCAATTCAAGTCCTGGCTCTTCAGGGACTTTTGGTAGGCTGAGTCCAGTCACTGCATTAATTCCACTGTCAAGTTGTTTGACTGTTTTTTTGTTTGTTTGTTTTGTTTTTTAAAGATATTTATCACACATACAGTGTTCTGCCTACATGCCAGAAGAGGGCACCCGATTGAATTGTAGATTCTTGTGAGCCACCATGTGGTCGCTGGGAATTGAACTCAGGACCATTGGAAGAGCAGTCAGTGCTCTTGATCTCTGAGCCATCTCTCCAGCCCTTGACTGTTGTGTTTTTTGTTTTTTGGCTTTTTGAGACAGCGTTTCTCTGTATTGTTTTGGAGACTATCCTGGAACTCTCTCTGTAGACCAGGCTGGCGTTGAACTCAAAGAGATCCACCTGCCTCTGCCTCCCAAGTGCTGGGATTAAAGGCATGCGCCACCAAAGCCTGGGGACTGTTAGTTTTTAATGTGGCAAGAAGCACGTAATAGAAAATTTACCATTTCAGCTGTGTTTATGTGTGCCGTTCAGTCTGCGGGATCTGTTGGGAAACAGACCTCCAGGTGTTTTTCATCTTGTGTATCTGATCCTTTTACCCAACAAACATTGTCCCCTTCTCTCAGTTCCTGGAAGCTACCATGCTATATCCTGTCCCTCTGAGTTTGGCTACGCTAGATAGCCAAAATATAATTCATATAACTGGAATTACGTAATATCTCCTTCTCATGACTTTACTCAGCATAATTTCCTCAAAAGTCATTCATATTCCAGCATGTGACAGGATTTCCTTCTTTCCTTCCCTTTTTTTTTTTCTTTGAATTTTTGAGACATGGTTTCTTTATGTAGCCCTGGCTGTCCTGGAACTCACTCTGTAGACCAGGTTGGCCTCAAATTCAGAGATCCACCTGCCTCTGCCTCCCACGTGCTGGATTAAAGGCGTGCGCCACCACTGCCCGGTGATACCCTTCTTTTGTAAGACTGTATGTGCCCTTCCTGGCTGCCATCCTGCCCTTGAGAGGCACTGGGGGAGCACAGCTCTGAGTGGGTGCTGAGGCCAGCTTACAAGGCAGATGCTTGAATGTTTTCTGAGCTGAAACCAAGTATGGGGAGGGTCTGTCAGAGCACACCTGTTCTCCCCTTGCTGTGGAAAATTTGCTTTGACATCACCCATCTCAAGTCCACGCGTGCGCTAGAGTGTGTGTGTGTGCATGCGTGCACATATGTACGTGTGTATATGCTTACACACATGTATACACATGTACTCATACATACATGTACGTGGGCACAGTGGAAATCAGAACTCCTCTGTGCAGGTGGCAGAGGAGCTCTGAAAGTAGCAGCCTTGTCCGTGTGCTCCAGGCGTCCCAGACCCCAGCTGCCTTTATAGCCCCAGATGTTCCTGAGAGGATTCCTGGCTGGGAACACTTTGCCCAGCTACCCAGGGCCGGGAAGAGTCCTGGGGGCTTTCTGGAAGTTACAGTTTACTTTGGGAGGAGGCCAAGGCTGGGCGGGGACACCCCCTCCCCCAAGTACTCAGCTCAGTGGGAAGTGATTGTATTTATTTATGACCCTGATTTGGCAGAGCTCAGGCCTGGGGGATGGGAAAGGCTGGAGGGGGAGAGGGAGAACAGAAAATCTGAATAGATTGGTGGGACCTGCAAGAGAAAACCTCTGCCCTGTGCCTTTCTAGGCTTCATGCTCGGCACGTAAGCTCTGTCAGTAGTAGGTAATATCATTGTGTCCTCCCTAGTGTACAGTGGGTCTAATTCCTCAGCCTCGTTTCCGTAACCTAATCCCAGGAGTAATGCCTTCATGTATTCTCCTTGCCCCCAGAGTGGTGATTATGAACTCAATCTTGGAACACATGTGTGCGGACGTGCTTCAGCAGACAGCCACACAGATCAAGTTTCCCTCCACGGGCGTGGACACTATGCCCTACTGGAACCTGCTTCCTCCCAAGCGCCCCATCAAGGAGGTATTGACAGACATCTTTGCCAAGGTGCTGGAGAGGGGCTGGGTGGACAGCCGCTCCATCCACATCCTTGACACCCTGCTGCACATGGGCGGCGTCTACTGGTTCTGCAACAACCTGATTAAGGTACCGGGGCCGGGGGTAGGCTGGGGCTGTGGGCGTCCTCAGCTGGGGTAGGCCAGGCTTCTTTGGGAGGTTGCTGGAAGCTGGGTGGCCTTGGGAGACAGAAGCGCTTTGGAGTTGGGCTTGACTATAGAGTGACTGGGGTGTGAGAGGCCTAGGGCCCAGGTGTGCAGGGCCTCAGCTCCTGCTTGCCCACTGCCCAGGAGCTGCTGAAGGAGACTCGCAAGGAGCACACACTGAGGGCGGTACAGCTTCTCTACTCCATCTTCTGTCTGGACATGCAGCAGGTGACCCTGGTCCTGCTGGGCCACATCCTGCCCGGTCTGCTCACTGACTCCTCCAAGTGGCACAGCCTTATGGACCCTCCTGGCACTGCACTAGCCAAGTAGGATTCTCTCCAGAACCTTCCTGGTTTTCGTCCCCCATCCACCCCAAGCGTGGACCACCCAGGTTGAGGCACCCCAGGAAGCCAGGCTGCAGTTGGAAGGCCTGCTGAGGGTGGGGGTGGGAAGGACGTACTCAGCAGGAGCACACATAGTCTCTTTTGGGACTCTCTTAATCATCCTTTTTTCTTGGAACCCTTCACCAGACTAGCTGTGTGGTGCGCCCTGAGTTCTTACTCCTCCCACAAGGGACAGGCGTCTTCCCGCCAGAAGAAGAGGCACAGGGAAGACATTGAGGTAGGCCACTGCTGTTTATTCAGCAGATGTTTTCTGATCACTTAGAGCAGAGAGTTGCCTTCCCAGGCAGAGGGTGGGGTTGAGGTCAGCTGCATGTGGGCCTGTTGATTGGTCAGGGTCTGGAGGAGTGGCTTGAGTGGCCCCTGAGTATCCTTGATGAGGGCCCTTTCTGCTCACTAGGGCAGAGGTTGGAGTGTGGGAAGGGCCACCGCAGGGGATGCTGGCCCAGGACTAGGAAGCTCACTCCTCTCCACTCAGCTCTCACCTCCAGCCCTCTCCAGCCCTTGAAGACTTGGGAGGTTGGGTGTGTGACAGTGACTCCTGCCCCCAGGACTATATCAGCCTCTTCCCCGTGGAAGACATGCAGCCTTCAAAGCTGATGCGACTCCTGAGCTCCAATGAGGATGACGCCAACATTCTGTCGAGTCCCAGTGAGCACTTGGGAGGTCACGGGCTTGCTAGGACAACTCATCCCTAAGGACCTGCCTTGGCTCCTCGCTGATGGCTGTCAGCCAGTGTGGTGTGGCAGAAGCTTACACCTCTGTCCCCAAGCGAATGCTCTGCTGCCGGCTGGTGGGGACAGGGTTGTTCCTCTCCATAGGACCTGAAGCTTTCCTCCAGGGCCCTCCCAGTCCCACAGTTATCTCTCTCTTGTCACCAGATGAAAGATGACAGGGCGCGCAGTGAGTTCACTATGTAGGCACAGCTTGCTCCATTGGCCTACTCTACCATCCTTCTAACCCAGAGACGCCCTATGGCCGAGAACATGTCCTGCCAGGCTGTGACCGGGGGCTGCCCTCCTGCCTTCCTACCCAGAGGGCAACCCATGTCATCTTTTCCTTCTGCCAAAAGATTTTTGTATGGCATCCAAGTTTCCTGTTTCCAGAGATTTCTCCTGAACCTAGAAGTTTCTGTGTAGCCTTATAAGGACCAGGCCACAGCCATAGCCGTGTGCAAAGGAAAGATGCTGGCGGACCACCTCTGACCTTAGCCAGGCCCTGAGCAAACAGATTGTACATCTGAAAAGTGGACTTTGAGTGGATCAGGCAGCGTCAGCCGCACAGAGGGCCAGGGTTGGCCTCTGGTGGTGCGCGGAGGCTCGTTCCCCTCGTCTGTTCTCCAGATTCAGACTCTTCTGTGCCCCGCATGTGCCAGACTCCCCTGATGGCAGGGGACAGGTAAGACTCCCCAGAGTCAGAGTTTACACAGCACCCTCTCTGTCACTCCACAGCTGACCGCTCCATGAACAGCTCCCTCTCAGCTTCCCAACTCCACACAGTCAACATGAGGGACCCTCTGAACCGAGTCCTGGGTGAGTCCTCCCAGCTGTGCCTGTCTGCTGCAGCCTGAGCTACAAGGGCCTCCTCGTCAGAGGCAGAGGGATCCTCTGGGCCCCTGACATCCTGTCCCCTCACCGCTGACTGCCCCTCTGCTCTGCCTCCCTGCCCCACCACTTGCCTGCTGTCCTTGGCCTTCCTGTGTGGGCTCTCTCACTGCTGCTTCCTTTCCCTCCTCAGTCCCCTTCTTCTTGGTCTGACCTGTTCTAGAGCTCTGCTGTCTTGTTCCCCTCTGCGCAGCCAACCTGTTCCTGCTCATTTCCTCCATCCTGGGCTCCCGCACGGCCGGCCCCCACACCCAGTTTGTGCAGTGGTTCATGGAGGAGTGTGTAGACTGTCTGGAGCAGGACAGCAGGGGCAGCATCCTGCAGTTCATGCCCTTTACCACCGTGAGTGGCCCAGGCGGGCGCTGGGGACCCTCAGGAAGGAGGGGTCTTCCTCCTGGGAGGTCACACTCAAGAGCTAACTGTGTTCATCTGTCTGTCAGGTATCGGAACTGGTGAAGGTGTCTGCCATGTCCAGCCCCAAGGTGGTGCTGGCCATCACAGACCTCAGGCTGCCCCTGGGTCGGCAAGTGGCTGCCAAAGCCATCGCTGCACTCTGAGGACGTTGGGGAGTCTGGACGGGGTCCCAACCCAGCATCCCAGCAGGGACAGTGAGGATGAGCCCAGGCTGCCCCATCCAGTGGTGCAAGGATGCTTCCCAAGTCTGAGGCCCTCACCCCCTCCTGCCCTCTGCTTACCGTGTCCAGCCACACCTCCCAGTTCCTTCTGTCATTTCCTGTCCATTCCACCAGTACCCAGAGACTGCGAGCGGTCCCGATGGTGGCCCCAGTTCTTGCAGTAGCTGAACTCCAAGGAGGGACTTTATAGGGCCACAGTGTGTATATAAGTTTATTTTTATAACTCAAGAGGGGGAGTCCCTCTTGCTTCATTTGTAAATAAAGATCCTTGTGGCTCCTGTGACTGTCGAGTGCTGTTGGTAGCTTTGCTGGCTGACTGGGGCCAGTATCTTTTCCCTGCAAGTCTCTTGTGCTGTGGCCAGGGAAGGGCACAGTCCTGTGGTGGGGAGGAGGTGGGGAAGGCCAGGCTCATTGTTCACTGGAAGCCGGAGGGCCTGGAGAAAGGCCCGGCACTGCTGTGCAGGGCAGGGTGTCTCGCTCTGTAGGCACACTCCACCCTCTGGCCCAGAGTTCACTGTGTGTCATGTCCAGAGACTGTTGGAGGGATGAGGGTAAGGACTCTGTTCTCCATACTCTACAGGCTCAGGGACAAGAGAAGCCAGTGGTGTGGAGGTTATGGAGGGATGTGGAGGACAGGACCTAGGTTGGCCTGGTTGGGCGGCTCTGAGCCACGGGAGCTGCAAGTGCTCTTCATGGCCACACCCACCCTTGCAGACATCTTCAGCTCAGGAGCCAAGCCAGGCAGGGAAGTGTTCCCAAGGATGATAGCGAGGAGATAGAGCTCATTAAGGGAAAGCCAGCCAAGGCAGAACTTGAGTTCTGACCCAGCTCTCTGCCTGTAAAAGGCATGGTGTCATCCTCCTGGGTGGATAGCTTTGTGGAGATCTCTTCACAGTGGTGAAGACCAGCCCTCTGCACATGCTCAGTGTCCCTAGCTGCAGCTCATCTGCCCCAGCCCCGTCATTTGCCCCCTCTCTCCCCCTGACTCATGCTCCATCTTCCCCAAGCTGTGGCTTCAAGGCAGGGACAGTGCATTTTCACTGCTGTGTCCCTGTCATGTAGCTCAGGGCATACAGAGTGGCACCCAGGTCGGTCAGGGTGAGCCAGAGCGTCTCCTCCCAGCACTGGCCTCTCCTGCCAATCACCAGCACCTGGCCAGGAATCAGCCAAACCCAAGAAGGAAGAAAGACATTTACTGGATTCAAAACACTTTATTATCCTCAGGCTTGGTTACAGCGAGCAAGTGCGGCCCACAGGGAGGGTAGACCCGTCTCTTTCTGTGCCGTAGCCATCCCCTCCCCCACAGGGTTCCTCCTGCCTTTCCCCTCTCACACTCCCAGCCCAGCAAGGCCCTCAGAAAGAATCCAGTAAATTCCAGGGCCAAACCTGGCTGCCTCTGCTTCAGGCCCTTCATTCCTATGGGGACAGGGAAACCTGGCTGACCAGAGCAAGGGATGCAAGAACCCAGTTTGGGAACACTGCTGTTTAAATATTAAACAGGGTTGTCTTGTCTCCCAAAAGGGAGACCTCCTGATGCTGCCGTGGCCCCTTACTCGGGGTGGTAGAGCTCACTGTGGCCCTTTGTACCACCACAGAGCTGGGTGCCTAGAGCAGCCTCAGGAATCAATACTTGGTATTTACCTATCTCCCTCCAGCCCTGGGGACAGGAGGACACAAGAGCTTGCCCTCACTGCTACAAGCAGGAGAACAAAACTCAAGAGTGGAGAGAAGGGCCTAGAAGCTTGGAGCTCCATTTTCTCTTCTCCGTCTTTAAATAGTAGGTTTAAATAAGCATAAATATTAAATAGAGATAAATAAACCGGATGCAAAGGGCTTTGCTCAGGCCTAGACCAGGTGGTTCAGTGCGCAATGGGCTGTCTCCAGGAAGGTCTGCAGGTGGGAAACGGTCAGGACACCTCCCGCCCGGCGCTGGAAGGCAGAGGTGAAGGTTGGCAGGGTGCTCTGGGTGGGCTGCACGGTGGGGGCCACCCCCAGGGTTTCCATCTGTGGGGAGGAGATGAAGTTGGGGATCATCCTTACTGTAGGTAAGGGAGTTGGTAAGCTGGCCTGTGGAGCTCGCTACCAACAGTAATTTCTCACCTCAAGGAAGCAGGGAGTAGATGTGGGGCTCCCCATACATACAACAGGCCTCTGAGATCCTCCAGGGTGCCCAGGCGCGCTGGTGTGACCCTACCCCCACCACTCTTACCCCGTTGCTGCTCCAGATGAAGCTCACCTGCTGCCAGATGGTGGTGGCAAAGTTGGCAACATCCAGCTGTAGCATGTCTAAGGTGGGGGCCACCTCGGGGGAGATGCCCGCTAGGGCCTGCAGGAGGCCTTGGTAGAGGAAGAGTCCACTGTGGAGCTGGCTCAGGCACTTTGTCTGGGGACAGCAGGAGGGTTGGGCAGTGTGCGAGAGGACACCCCTTCTCTCCAGGAGCCCTAATACCAGGACTCCTCATCCTCCCCCTGGTCCCCCTTCCCTCCAAATACTCACCGGCTGCAGGGCCTGGATGGAGCAGCGGCTGAGAGGCGCCTGCAGGATGCCCAGAGAGTGACCAAGCAGCACCAGCTCCTCCGGGTGGCACAGCTTGTAGGTAGCACACTGTAGACAGAAGGATGCTGAAGGGCACTGGCCTGGGCCACGCTGATTCTCCCTCCCAAGTCCCCTCATCGTCCACTGATGTCTCAGCTCCCAGTGACCCTGCTACTGTCCCAAACAGAGGGTCCCACTGCTGCTGCCTCTCATTTTTCCCATGTCCCTGTCCTCAGTGTTTTGTCGGGATTCCGGGGATGGAATCCAGGCCCTGTGCACACTAGGCAAACGTTGCCCCTACTCTTTCCCCCTAGCCTGCTCCCCTCCTGTTTGCCCTCCTGTGCCCTCCCTACAGGCCTTTCCTCACACCTGCCGCATTAATTAACTCACCAGCTGCTCCAGCAGCTCCGAGTTCCTGGTCTGGATCTTCCTCACTTGCTCCAAGGACTTCAGCAGGAAGCTCTGGGGCCAAGGCAGGGGTGGTGGCAGAGAGGTGACAGAGACCAGGGGGATGGCTTCTTGTCCTGTCCAGAGTGCGCTGTGCCACAGTAGCAGCTGTAGGGCTGGCAGCAGACGGACAGGGTTGAGACACTCGCCACTCCAGCCTCCCTCCTCTCCACGCCCAGGGCAGGTAACAGGGCCACTCACCCATCAGCTTCCTGCGGCTCTGGGCAGAAAGTTGAGCCATGGATTGATTCGGGGTGATCTGAGCTGCAGCTCTGGGTTCTGTCAGAGCCTTGCTCCCGGGGGCTTTTATACAGAACCCCATCAAGGCCTGGGAGGAAATTACCTGCGGCTGGGGCAACTCAGGCTTAGTAATAATTTCCCAGGATTTATGCAAATTTTCTTCTGTCGCCCAGGACAATGCAGGGGGTTGGGGAAAAGCTGTTTTGCGAAATTTTGTGAAATCGGGGAATCTCTGCTCCTTCCTGACGTCTCGTCCCCCCAAACTCTCTTCCTCCAGCCACACCCAGGCCTGAATTGCTCGAGGGTGTTTGATCTGAGTAGTCCAGTAAGGCTGAAGGCTACAGAGGGAACTCAGTCAGACATTGGGAAGGTTCAGGCCCCCAGGTGGCTCCTGTCTCTCCACCTTCTGCCAGACACACAGAGGTAGCCAGTACTCTAACTCTCTGCCCCTTCTCCTGTGATTCTTAAGATACCTTTACCTGGGGCAAACATTCTGAGAGAGGAGGAAAAGCCCATTGTTCTCATTTTGTACACATGAGCTCCCAGGCGGCTGGCTGCCTCCTTCAGTGCCAGGAGCCCTGGACAGTACCCTAGGGTATTGTTGTCGGTGCCCACTCCGCATTTGGATAAAAACAAAATGATCCAGCATTCAGGCTGTCCTGTCCCAGGCTGATTAGCTGGGAACTCCCCAATACCCCCCACAATGACTCATTCACTTAAACCCCTGGATCCCGGCAGAGAGGCCAGAGGAAACCGGATGTCTGTCTTGAATGAATCAAGACCCTTTGGGGCTCTTTACCCACCTGACCTTGCCTGTCTGTTTCCCCGCATTACTCTCCCGGCATAGTACCCTACCGTAGAGGGTCTAGGGGATCTGGAGTCGGGGACTGGGACATGCAGGGTCCCGGAAGATCGCTATACCATAGAATCAAGTGATCTGGCTTGAGTGGACACAGGCTGGGGCGAGAAAGGAGAAGATGCATCTCTAATCCTACAACTCTGTCCAGTGTTAACTCTGGAAGAGACCTTGAGCTTTCAACCCTGTGAACTGGGCCACGGAGAGAAATGCCTTGCCCAGTCATGAGTGATTGGAGGGGTCTGGAGAGATGGCTCAGAGGTTAAGAGTGATTGGAGGGACATCCCAGCCTCTGTTTCAGTCCCAACAGGGTGTTACTGGCTAAAGAGGAGGCGGGTCCACTTGTCTGACTGATCGACTCTCACTTTCTGAGCTAGTTCACGCCCACCTTCTGGGCCAAGGAACAGAGACATCTTTGGATGCTGAGGCATAGCTGACTGGGCGGGGCCATTCCTGGGGCTAGGGTGCCCTCTGGTGGCCACAGTCATGGACATCATCTGCTTGGGAAGACAGGGCAAGAGATTCCTACTCCTTTTTTTTTTTGGTTTTTCTGGTTTTTCGAGACAGGGTTTCTCTGTGTAGCTTTGGAGCCTGCCCTGGCACTTGCTCAGTGGTTCTCAATCTGTGTTTTGTGATCCCCAGGGGTTGCATGTCAGAAACTGCATAGCAGATATTCACAATTCATAACAGTGGCAAAATTACAGCTATGAATTTTTAAGTAGCAATGGAATAATTTTATGGTTGGGGGGAAGTCAACGCAACATGCAGAAATTACAACTGCTGCTAGTTGCTAACCAGAATTCAGTGGTTAAGACTCTGTCGCTGAAGATGCCACAGGTTCTGGTCACAAGACACAGAAATCAAGCTGGAACTGACCTGATGGCTTCCTCCCTGCTGCCTAGAGCCCACAATGCATGAAGGCGCTTCGCAGGCTGCTAAGAGAGCTGTCACCCCTGTCTCCCTCAGCTATGGTCTTCGCATGTTGTACTACCGACTGGCCAGGCAAAACGTGAACCTAAGGCCTCCAGGATGCAATTGTGGAGCAACCAAAGGCTTCCTGTTGGGTTTGAGGCTGGCTCTACAGGAGGGAGTCTTCTCTAGTGCTGGGATCATGGTCAATGTCTATGGCTGGGAAGTCATAGGACCCAGCAGGAAAGCTACCAATCTTGTTCTGCTGTCTAGACATGATGTGCTCATCCATCATTATGCACCATCACTGCCCGGTGTAGTTGCCCGCCAAACAATGATTTTTATGCCCATAGATCGTCAGTTTCGGTCAGAGAAGCTTCTTTTGGTAGGAGACATTGGTAGTGTATCTTAGCCGGTCAAAGTGCTGAGAATAAGTGACTGCCGGATGCTTGGCCATTAGTGAGACAACTGTGTCTCACTTGGCCATTAGTGAGACTACCCAAGGCCCAGGGGTCACTGGAAAGGACAGAAAGAATGCAGAGCTGGAGGAAAGGCTGTTACACAGCATTCTCCTGAAAATGACATGACCATAGCCACTGCACTGTTTTTTATTTGTTCTTTTATTATTTTTATTTTATGTGCATTGGTGTTTTGCCTGCATGTATGTCTGTATGAGGGTGTCAGATCCCCTGTAACTGGAGTTACAGATAGTTGTGAGCTGCCATGTGGGTATTAGGAATTGAACTCTGGTCCTCTGAAAGGCCAGCCAGTGCTCTTAACTTCTGAGTCATCTCTCTAGCCCTTGTTTTAGTTTTCAAGACAGTTTCTCTTTTCTCTGTGTAAGAATCCTGGCTGTCCTGGAACTCGCTCTGTAGACCAGGCTGACCTCAAACTCACAGAGATCTGCCTGCCTTTGCCTCCTGAGCATTGGGATTAAAGGCGTGGATCGCCACCTGACTGCTTACAACTGTTGTAATGGTTACCTGCATGAGTCTGGGCCTGGCATCCTATCAGAGAAGGGGCTCATTGCACCCCCAGGGGATTTATCAGCAGTTTATGGTCACTGGGGGGAGGAAGAGATTGTTTTCTTCAGTAGCCTTGGCAAGGTGCCCATGCCTGTAATAAGTTTTCTGAGTTATCCTAAGAATCCTAAGGAGCCTGGTGGTGGTGGTGCACTCCTTTAGGCAGGTGGATCGGAGTTTGAGGCCAGCCAGGTCTACATACAGAGCAAGTTCCAGGCTGTACAGAGAAACCCTGTCTCCAACAAAACAAAACAACCCCCTCAAAGCAAAAAACCCCAAAACCAAAACTAAAGAAATTCACTGATCACCAAAAAATGACGGGAGAATAGAAAGGGGACAGGGAGGATGAGCAGGAAGGAAATAAGGGGCAAATGTGGTCAAAATATATTATATGTACTCTGCAAGTGTCACAGTGAAGGCTATTGTTATGTATGGTTAATGTATGCTAATAAAAACAAGGAAGTTCATGATCAACCTCAGCTATTAACAAGTTTGAGGCTAGCCTGCGCTTTATGGTGTGTGTGTTTAAAATTCTTCCATATTTCATGTGAGTGATTTGCTATCATGTACGTGTGTGTACCCCAGTGACAGCTTGGGTCCCCTAAGACTGGAGTTGGGGATGGTTATGAATTAGGTTCTTTGCAGGAGCAACAAGTTCTTAACCAGTGAGCCATCTCTCCAGCCCCCTTGTCTATGATCCTAGATGTGCATTTTTGCGTTTTTGATATTACACATAATCTGAGCCTGTATGTATAGCAAGCTCAGCAGCCTGGGCCTTTCTTACCTGCTTAGCGTCTGGCTGTAGTTAATGTTTTTTTGTTTGTTTGTTTTTGAAACAGGGTTTCTCTGTAACACTGGCTGTCCTGGAACTCTCTCTGTAGACCAGTCTGGCCTTGAACTCAGATATCTACCTGCCTCTGCCTCCTGAGTGCTGGGAGTAAAGGCATGCGCCATCACTGCCCGGTGTAGTTTACGTCTTCTGGTAATGCCCAGTATCACAGCTCATGGTTACCACCTGATCCAGAGTAAACCCTCTCCTGGTTTGGTGAGTTTAGGATTTTGAGTTTGTCATTGTTACAGTTGGTCCATTTGCCAAAATTTTCTGGCTCTTCCATTTTTTTCCATCAACCTCCTTGCTAGTTGGAAGTTTAAGACCAGCCTGTTCTGTGTAGCCAGCTCCTGGCCCAACAAAACTACATTGTCTCAGAAAGCAAAACTATAGAATATTTAAAACAGCAATGAACAATTTGAACACAGGGATAAGATCATCTACAAAGATGGAGTGGAGAGCTGGAGGGACTTCCATCTCATGTAAGCAACTTCATGTGTTTTATGATACCGAGGTGGCATTAGCTTGAAGAATGTAACAATGCTGGGTCACTGTGACCAGGGCTGGCATCAGAAACCAAAGCAAAGACCAAAACATATTGAGTGAATTGTTTCTGGTGAGGTGTGTCAGTGTGCATTCCCCAACAAACAGTAAGTAGCCCAAATGTCACACTGGGCACTTGGGTGGCTACTGAGGCAAGAAGCCCTGCCCTAAAGGAGCTGACAGACAGCTAGCAAGACAAAGCTTTGCTACCATCCACCCCGCCACAAAAAACGTGACTAAGTGACTGAGCAGGTGGAGAGGTGATGGAAAACCAGGGCAGAGCTCAGCAGGGACAAAGATGCATGTGCAGTGATCCAGGAACACAGGCCTAACGGCACTGACCCAGTGACAGCACTGCCGTCAGCCCTGGACACTTGACAAGACTAGGTCCCTAGCCGTGAGCAGCTGGAGTTGGCTGGGGAGCCGAGGCGCCCCTTCCTGGCCCCCAATTCTGTTTTCACTAGCAGCGAGCGAGTGCCACTGGGCAAACTGTTCCCACCCTGCCAGGTTCCGCCCTCTTGTTCACACCATGGCCACTCGTCTTACTTCTTTTTGAGATACAGTCTCACATGGCCCAGTTTGCTCTTGAGCCTGACCCAGGGCTGGGCTACAGGTGTGTACCATCATGTGTGGTTCGTGCACAGCTGGGACTAAACCCAGATTCTATGCAGGATGGGCAAGTAGTCTGCCAAATGACTCCATCTCTATTGCCTGGAGTCTCTTGGAAGCTTGTGCTCCTGATTTGAAGAGTCAGGAGGCCATAGTCTAGTCTTTTCTTTGATGACAGCCTAGGACACTCATCAATCTGCCCAACATTTGAGAGCCCCAAACCGGGGCCTCCTGACCTCAGTTCACCTCACCGTGATGACCTTCCCTGCAGATCTGCTGGCTCCTGATCACACTGGGGTTTGAGAAAGAGAAAGCACCTGAGCCTGTCAACACTGTGAGCCAACGAGTACAAGGAGCTTTGGAGAACTTTTTATTGTTTAAAAATCATAATTGAAGCTTCAAAAACATACAACCCAACATGTCCCAACTCCAGGCCCTAGTCCACACCCTAATCCACGGTTCTGTCTGTCCCCTCCTGCTGCCTACACCATTAGGCAGGACCCTGCCTCCAGGAGACTGCCACCCATTCTCCTGCCCACAGCGTATTGTCACCAGCTACAGAGAGGCATGGTAGCAAGAGGCGGATAGCTAGCTCCCAGCATCTCTGACCCCTGCACATACGCAGTCTGTGAGCTGTGTGGGAAAGGAGGCCAGGTTCCCGGGCAGGGCACCTCTGAGGGAAAAGACAAAAGCCAGTCTCACTCAGCCCACCCCTCCCCAGGCCCTGGCTCAAGGAAAGCTGTCATCATCATCTTCTGCCATCTCCTTGGCAAATTCCAAGTCCTGCTGCTCTCGCTCGCGCCGCTCCTGCAGAGAGAGGGGCTGCCGGCTTCACCCAAGGAAGGGGCTGGCCCTGCCCCCTAGAACCTTCCCTGCTTCCCTTTGAAAAGGTCCACCCTTCATTGTTGCTCACCTCTGCAGACTCCAGGTCCTTGTTGTAGGATTTGGGAGGAAAGCGCATGGCCTGAAAACAGCAGGTGGAGAAAGAGAAGCAGGATCACTGGCATGCCCTCTGCCTGCCCAGACACCAAGGTCTGAACACAACGGGCCATGGCCACCCTCCTGTGTGGGTGGGAAGTGACCATCCATCCACCCATCCATCCATCCATCCATCCATCCATCCATCCATCCATCCATCCATCCACCCACCCACCCACCCACCCACCCACCCACCCACCCACCCACCCATCCATCCATCCATCCATCCATCTGTAAAGGCAAGGTCTCTCTACATAGCTCTGGCTGGCCTGGAATTTACTATGTAGACCAGGCTGGCCTCAAACTCACAGAGATCCGCCTGCCTCTACCTTCAGAGTGCTGGGATTAAAGGCGTGCGCCATCATAGTAGTTTGGAATTGAATTCTTACACTACCAGAGTTAAGATGAGGACAGAAAGGGCTACATCACAAAGGCCTCTTTAATCTCAGAGGGCCTTGCACATCTGCTCAGTATACTTTGCCAGATTTTAAGGAAAGCAGCAAATAACTTGGTTCCTGGGTAAAGAGGAAGAAGACTCAGCCAGAACAGCACCAAACTCAGCATCTAGGCACAGAACTAAAAGCCACCTCATGGTTTATACAGGTGAGTCCGGCTAACTGCCCCACAGTGTGGAGTGACTCAGTCCCAGCAATCTCTAAGCAGGCTGGCCAGGCAGAGATGGGCTCAGAGAGGTGATTCCTCAACCTTTGGGATGCCTGCCTGCTCTTCCTGGTAACATCCCTTACATGCTACAAGGGAAGGCACTACAGTCCTGCTGGCAAGGGACATGGAGCCTTGGCAGAACCCTCTGTCCCCATGGCCCTGCTGCATGGGCTAGGATCCGGCTACTAATCGAACGAACCAGGCTTCCCTGAGGGTTCTGGGGTAGGCAGGGTCATAAATGCCAACTAGCAGGCTGGAGAGATGGCTGAGAGGTTAAGAGCACTGGCTGTTCTTCCAGAGGTCCTGAGTTCAATTCCCAGCACCCACATGGTGGCTCTCAACCATCTGTAATGAGGTCTGGTGCCCTCTCCTGGAGTGCAGGTGTACATGAAGGCAGAACACTATACATATTAAATAATTTAAAAAGGCCCTTTGCCTATTAAAAAAAACTGCCAGCTAGCCCAGTCAGTAGCCCAGGGCGCCTCACCTTGACAGACATGTTGTGGATGTCCAGGCAGAAGGAGATCCGCTGGTGGAAGGCTAGCTGGGGCTCCCGGGTCGAGTAGATATCAATCATCTCTTTGGATTGAACATAGCCTTTCTCGTGATTGATGCTGGCCTCGATCACTCCGTCCCGGATGGCCTGTGGGCTCCCAAAGGGAGGGAAGGTCACCTCCTGCCAGTTGTGCTGTTCTGGTCCTCTGTCCTAACACTCACGCCCAGATTCATTCTTTCCGGCCACCTCCTGCTTTGCCATAGTTACTGGCACTTTCCCTCCTACTCCTGCCCCGTCACAGGCAGGAAGGTCACAGCCTTGGCCACTGTGGCTCCCAAGTCAGTCCCACCTTGGCGACAATGAACTCTGCATCTTCTGGGCTATCCAGCTGCAGCTTCTGGGCAATGTCCGCCAGGGAGATACGGGAATAGGAGAGGCTGATCATGCGCACACCTGTGTGAGGAGTGAATGGCAGGTAGGCACGGACAGGTCACCACCCCCACCCACCAGGCTGCCCGTCCTGGGAAGACAGCCCGTCTGCACGCTGTACAGACCCAGATGCACACCTGTCTTAATCACATTGTGCCGCAGCCGGATAATTAGGGTGTAGGTCCCGTCTGTTTGAAACTTCTCCCCAAACTGATCCAGGACTTGGTTGAACTTGGCAAGATTTCCTGTCCTAACAGCTGTGAGGACAGGAGTGGCTCAGTTGGTGTAAATGGGTAGACACACCAGGCCCCAAGGGAGGGCTCTGGGACATCAGCCTTACCTTGGGTGAGAAGGAAGTAGGGCATGAGAGAGCGTTTGAGGGAGGGCTGACGGAACTGCAGGCGGTCTGGGATCTCCCCCAACAGGAGCTCCACCACAATCAGAAGCTTGTGCACCTGCGCAGGGTGTGACAGGGAGCACAGTGGGCAGGGAGCGCATACACGGGAAAATGAATGGGGCTCTGATCTCGTCACATAGCGAGGAAGAGGGCAGAATTGCAGTGCACACAGTCAAGCAGGTAGACACAGACACAGTAAACAAATCTACGAGGGAGGGACGCAGAGACGGCTCAGCCTTTGAGCATGTTAGACGCTTTGGCAGAGGACAGGAGTCTGGTCCCCAGCACCCACATGGAAGCTCATAACTGCCTGTAACACCAGCTCCAGGGCATGTGACACCTTCTTTGATTTCTGTGGGAACCCACAAACACCTGATGCACATTGACAGGCACCCCACACATATTTGAGACCAATCTGGTCTGCAGAGAGAGTTCTAGGACAGCCAGGGCTATGTAGGACTTACTGATGGGGCTCCACCAGCATGTGGCACACTGTTTTATTACCTGTACTTGTAGTGATTTTTGCTGTTTGAGGCAGGGTCTTACACTATGTAGTTCAGACTGGCTTCGAACATGTCACCTTCCTGTGTTAGCCTCCTACCTACCTGCCACCACACATGCCTTTTAGTGATTTTTAAAAGGAATTTAGGTCGGGAGGTGGCGGCGCACGCCTTTTAATTCTAGCGCTCAGGATGCAGAGGCAGGAGGATCTGAGTTCGAGACCAGCCTGGTCTACAAGAGTGAGTTCCAGGCCGGGCGTTGGTGGCGCACGCCTTTAATCCCAGCACTTGGGAGGCAGAGACAGGCGGATCTTTGTGAGTTCGAGACCAGCCTGGTCTACAAGAGCTAGTTCCAAGACAGCCTCCAAAGCCACAGAGAAACCCTGCCTCAAGCCCCTCCCCCCAAAAGAAACTTTAGTATGTGACTTTTAGTGTAAGCAATCTTCCAGGCTACTCAAGTGTCCCATGTGTCTAGAAATTCCTTTGTGTGAAAATTCTAATATTCCCAAAACCAATTCAAATTTCTTTAAAACCAAGTTGGTACAGTCTGAGTCGAACACCATGCTCTCCAGCACACTGACCCAACACTTCGTATGCTCACCCACTGGCAAGGGAACAGTGGAGGCTGGTGCCATGCCGAGGCAGGAACATAGGCCTATGGCTGGAAGAACTGGGCCCATAGCCGGGCTCTGGTACTTTACACACGCCTGTGGCCCTTGGAGGCAACACTCTCCCTCTCTTTGAAACTCCACTGCTGAGAGATGCCCTCTTCATCCCTTCTTGTCATTCAGGGTGCTGCACACCAAAGCTGACCCAGAGACCTTTTGTGTCTGAAGGCTCTGAAGTGGCCAAGGTTTATGTGCACAGGAGCCCCTCGGCTGTGAATGATGAGACTGTCTGGACTTCCCAGCCACAGACAACACTCATCCACACAGGCACTTAAAGCCTGGGCTTATCAACACAAGCCAGGCCATGCCTAGGACAGCTGCTTGGAGCCTGGGGACATCATCTGAGCAGAAGCGGGCAGAGGAGCTGAAGTGTCACTGACGGCTGGGACACTCAGAGATGGGCAGCAGCAGCGGTAGGATGAGGAAGCTCGGGCTCTAGCACAGGGAAGCAGACCTAAAGGGTATCCGATGAGCAAGAGGGGCAGGGACAAGCGACTTGGCTTACCGTCTGCTTGAAGCCAACAGCTGTGTGCTGTGGGGCCTTGCGCAGAGCATTGGTCATCGTTCTCCGGGCTTCAGAGTACTCCAGCTGGATAGCTTTGATTCGGCCTAGAGGTACGGGAGAGGAGACTGCGTCAAAAGAGTGGTGTCAGCCAGGTGGTAAGGGTGCACACCTTTAATCCCAGCACTCAGGAGGCAGAGGCAGGTGGATCTCTGTGAGTTCCAGGCCAGCCTGGTCTAAAGAGCAAGTTTGAGGACAGCCAGGGCTACACAGAGAAACCCTGTCTCAAAACAAACAAACAAACAAGCGGTGGCATTCACCACAACCACCACTACCCCTCTTTGGGCAATATTCTGTCTTTAGAATATTCCAATACACTTTGCCTGATGATTTATAGAGTATCCCACGTGTGGGCCCAGATTGTGCTAATCAGCCCAAACTTGGTCCCTCCTTGCCTATCTGGGATGAGTGCTGTCTGCGTCAAATGGGCCAACCCTGAAAAGTCTACATCACAGATCCTGAGCCACACCCTGCTTGTGGGGGAGCGGGGACACCCCTGCTTACCTGTGTAGTAGAGGTACCTGGCCCATTCATTGTTGTTAGCCTGTTCGGGGAAGACAGACTTGGACACTAGTTTCTCAGCCTGGTCATACAAGCTGTAATGTAGGTAATTCCGAAGCAAGAGGTTCAATAGGGTAGCCTGTCCGTCTGCATCATGCCGGAGGGTGGCCGTCCGGAGCCGGGCATGCAAGAAACTTTGGGAAGGAAAGCAAGAAGATGTCAAACTCTCAAACCATGTCAGGTTTAACCCCACATCTTTAACCCCAGCACTTGGGAGGCAGAGACAAATGGGCTTCTATGAGTTCGAGGCCAGCCTGGTCTACAGAGCGAGTTCCAGGACAGCCTCCAAAACAATACAGAGAAACCCTGTCTCGAAAAACAAACAAAAAAACCTCTAATGGGTTTCTTTTTTTTTCTGGTTTTTCGAGACAGGATTTCTCTGTGGCTTTGGAGGCTGTCCTGGAACTCGCTTGGTAGTCCAGGCTGGCCTGGAACTCACAAAGATCCACCTGCCTCTGCCTCCCGAGTGCTGGGATTAAAGGCGTGCGCCCAACGCCCGGCCTTTAATGGTTTTCAAAACCACTAAAAAACTGTGTGGGTGAGTGTGCGGCAATAGCACAGATAGGCAGGTCAGAGGACAACTTTAGGGAACTGGTTTTATCTTTGTATTATGTGGATCTCAGGGATGGGTCTCAGGTTGCTGGACTGTTACACACTGAACCATTTTGTAAGACCATTTTAAGCAGCCTGGTCACCCCAGGACATGGTACAGGAAAGGATAGACTTGAAGGTGGGGAGAGGGTTCTGGGCAAAGGAGAGCTCAAAGGTTCTGAAGTATGTCTGCTTTGCCTGGAAGAACAGGAAGTTAGCGTACTGGAGGAGAGGTGAGCCAACAAAGAAGAAAGTTGGCCACTTCAGTTCTCAAACTACTGTGAGGGCTCTGGCTTTTCAAAAGGACCAGAGGTGGGGGTGGGGTGAGTGTAACGGGTTTTGAACAGAAAGTCAAAATATTTCTAGCATGTCCTTTCAACCCTAACTCATCCACCCACAATCCTCCCTAGCTCTGAGGTGACAAAAAAACCCCAGGGGGCAGTCTGCGAAAGCCCAGAGGTTTTATCTCCATTGCTCAGGGAGGGTGACCACAGCTCAAGGCATGTGAGCTATTACCCATCACCTGCTGGGCATCTGTGGTGGCTTGAACAAGAATGTCCCCACAGGCCCATACACTTGAATGCTTAGTCACCAAGGAGTGGCACTATTTGAAAGACTTAGAAGGGTTAGGAGGTGTGGCCTTGTCAGAGGAAATGTGTCACTGAGGTTTCAAAAGTCCAAACATCTAAGCAGAGGCATCTAAGTGAGGCAGAGGCAGGAGGATCTCTGCATTTGAGGCCAGCCTGGTCTACAGAATGAGCTCCAGGACAGCCAGGGGCTACACAGAAAACCCCGTCTTGAAAATCTCAAGGGGAAAAAAAGTTCAAGGCCGCCCCCTACCCTCGCTCAGCTCTTCCAGAGTCACACATGCGGCCATGACAATGGACTAAACCTTTTGAGTTGCTTTAGTCATGGTGTCTCTTCGGAGCAATAGAACAGTGACTGAGACAGAACCTCACACCCACTAGTTCCTCATTCTCTCCAGGCCCACAACTTTGTAGTAGTGATGACCATGGTTCTGATCCCACGGAGACCTTGGCTCCTCATACCTGCGCACTACATCCAGCTTGTCCAGGAACTCATAGACCCGGGCGTGATAATAGTAACACTTTGCAGCTACGAGGTCCAGGGCTCGGCGGTTCTGGGTACTGATCTTCTGCATTAAGTCGTCAGAGATTTTCTGGGCCTGGCAGGGGGTTGGGGGGCAAAAGAACCACATGTTAATTCCTCCAAACATCAAAGAGGAAGTATGAGCCAGCAATTCCGCTCCTAAGTGTACATCCAAAAGAACTGTAAACAGCTACCCACAAAACCCTATAGACTAATGCTACATCATTCAAAATCATCCAAGGATTCCTTGGGGTCTGAAGAACACATAAAGAACCAAGTGTGGTGCTACATGCCTGTAATCCTAGAACTTGGGAGGGAGGAAGAGCCAGTTTGAGGCAAGGATGGGCTAGAGAAAAAACACTAAACAAACAAAGCAACAATAAACAAAGTAAGGTAGGGGGCTGGAGAGATGGCTCAGAGGTTAAGAGCACTGGCTGCTCTTCCAGAGGTCCTGAGTTCAATTCCCAGCAACCACATGGTGGCTCTCAACCATCTATAATGGGGTCTGATGCCCTCTTCTGGTATACATGCAGGCAGAACACTGTATAAATAATAAAGAAATAAATCTTTAAAAAAAAAAACAAAGTAAGGTATATGCATTAGAGTATTAACCAGTCACAAAAATGTGATTCCACTAGGACAGCAGCAAGTCTCAGGCCAGCTTGGATTATAGAGTGAAACACTGCACCAAAACAAAGTAAAAATGACAGGCTAGGGGTATGGCTCCCTGGCTCAGTGCTCGCCCAGCAAAAGCACAAACGACATCCTAGCTTCCATCTTCATTTAGAAGAACGTAGAATGATGTGTTCATTGATCCATGCTATGCCATGACCCTCTGCATAATCTTTAAACTCTGTACTAAGTGCAAGAAGCACATCTTCCTTAGACAGAAAGCACATTGGTGGTTTGTGGGAAGAGAGAGGGTGGCAAGTGTTTGTGCTGGAGTAAGGAACATGCCCTTGGTGTTAGCACTGATGGCTGTATAGCCCTCTCTGTATACAGGAAAACCACCCAACTGTATACAAACGGGGACGAATTTTATCTAAAAACAAAAACAAACAAACGAGCAAAAACCAAGCAAGCAGAACCCCGATGTGAAAAAGAACAAAGCAGAACACGCAGAGTAGCACCCGTCACTTCTGCATGTCCGTGTAGACACAGCCGTCAACAAGACGGCCCAATCTGGCAAGTGACAGAACTGTAGTGCAGGTTGAATAGCCAATGCCCCTTACTGGAAGCACTGCAGGCCAGACATGAGTTTATTTCCTTTTATCTGATGTGTATGACTGATTTGCCTTAATGTATATTAGGAGCATCACATGCCTGCCTGGTGCCCAAGCCAGAAGATGTTGAACCCCTGGAGCTGGAGTCACAGATGCTTGTGAGGTGCCGTGTGGGTGCTGGGAATCAAACCTGGGCCCTCTTCAACAGTAGCCAGTGCTCTTGAACACCTGAGTCATCTCTCCAGCCTCACAGAGTTGGCTTTTCCTTTCTTTTCTTTTGGTTTTTCGAGACAGGGTTTCTCTGTGTAGCTTTGGAAGCCTATCCTGGCACTCGCTCTGTAGACCAGGCTGGCCTCGAACTCACAGAGATCCGCCTGCCTCTGCCTCCCGAGCACTGGGATTAAAGGCGTGCGCCACCACTACTCGGCCCCAGAGCTGGCTTTTTTAAAATATAATTTTGGAAATTTGCATGTGCATATGTCTTCTATCAATCCTTCTGCCTCAGCCTCCTGGGTGCTGAAGTAAGACATGCACCATTCATGGTTAGCTGCCATTTCTTTTTCTTTTCTTTCTAGGTTTTCAAGACAGGGTTTCCCTGTGGAGCCCTGGCTGTCCTGGAACTCACTATGTAGATCAGGCTAGTCTTGAACTCAGATATTCTCCTGCCTCTGCCTCCTGAGTATTAGGATTGAAAGCATGTGCCACCACCACCTGGCCACTGCTACTATTTCTGTTTTATTTTCTTTCTTTTTTTGATTTTTCAAGATAGGATTTCTCTGTGTGGAACAGTCCTGGCTGTCCTGAAACTCCGTTTGTAGATCAGGCTGACCTTGAACTCACTGAAATCCACCTGCTGATGGGGGATGTCCTTCTGAATGTTATGAATATGCTGCTCTTATTGGTTGATGAATAAAGTTGTTTTGGCCAATGGGCAGGCAGGACATATAGGTGAGACTCAGACTAGGAGAATTCTGGGAAGAGGGACTGAAAGAGTGAGTTGCAAGGAACTACCATGTAGCCACCAGGAACGTAGGACACCTGGGCATTCTCCTGCCAAGACCATGTAGAGATACGTAGATTAATAGAAATGGGTTAATAATTAAGAGAGAGCTAGCCAATAAGAAGCCTGAGCAATAGATCAAACAGTTTATAATTAATATAAGCCTCTGTGTATTTATTTGGAACTAAACACCTATGGACCAGGTGGGACAGAAACTTCCATCTGCAACCTGCCTCTGCCTCCCAAGTGTAGCGATTAAAGGCATGCACCACAACTGCCCAGCTACTATTTCTTAAAGATCTTGAATGTTTACTCTGTGCAAATGTGAGACAGGGTTTCACTCTGCAGCCCATGCTGGCCTCGAACTCCTATTGTGTCTCAGTCTCTGAGCAATGGGACTGTAGGTGTGCACTGCCGTGCCTGGCTTGGGGAGGTAGGCGGGGAGACAAGACAGTTCACAGCGATCCCCTCTACTTCTTCACTGGAGATAATTTCCCCCAGAGGCCCGGGGCTCACTAATTATTCCCACCACATCCTGGGTACCTCTTTGTAGCGTTTGCTGTTCATTAGGAAGATCACCATGAGCAGCTGGAGATAGGCTTCTACTTCAGGTAGAAGGGGCGCTGATGCAGCCTTTCCTGTGCGTGGACGGAACTGTAGATCGGCTTCTGTGTCCATGGGCTAGGAGAGGACAGAGCTACCATGGAAAAGTGCAGCCAAACCAATCAACAAGAGTTTACTGGGTACTCTCTCTGTGTTTCAACGCACACTTACTGAGTACCTACTATGACAAAGAATTTGGCAGGTGCTGAGCATACAAAATTAAAGACAGTTCTTTTCTTGGAGTGTCGAGGAGGTTGACAACAGAATAAAGATTTCTGTAATCTCGCAAAAGGCTTGACTTCAGAATGAAGCCACCACACCTGAGATCACTGCAAATCCTATCAGATACCCTTGAAGCCAGCCCAACTCACTTCTTCTAGGAAGGGTAGCAGGAAGTCTCGAGTGGCATTATTGGAGGTGAAGAAGCCATGCACGGCCTTATACAGAACATAGTGGTTGAGGCGGCGTGACGTGGACGGCAGCATCCGCAGCGCCCGCAGCACAAACCGAGGCTCCTTGCCTGAAACAGCCTTCTCCAGCTGTTTCACATGCTCTTTGATGTCTACAGAGGGCCAGAGAAGAAAAAGAAGTTAATTCCAATTCTTCCTGTTCCCCACCACTCTGGGGGAGCAGTTCCAAGGAGCACCTACAAAGGGGGCAGTATGTAGATTTCCTCCTTTTGACCCAATGGAGTTAAGCAATATTAATGGATGCAGCGCACCACTTTTCAGACATAACTGGGAAACAAGGAAAAATAGGGCTTGGGCAGGGGATAGGGTAGAGGATAGCAGAAAGGCATAGAAAACAGTTGAGAAACAAAGTCTGGTTAAAAGAAACTACTGGGGGCTGGAGAGATGGCTCTTCCAAAGGACCCAGGTTCAATTCCCAGCACCCACATGGCACCTCCCAACTGTCTGTAACTCCAGTTCCAGGGGATTGGACACCCTCACACAGACATACATACAGGCAAAGAATCAATGCACATAAAAATAAATGGGGGGGAGGACTACTGGCTCTAACTTCAAAACAAAAGTGGACACTGGACATAAGCAGAGGATGGCAAACCAATAAAAGACATGAAGACTGTATTTTGGTAGTATCCAAATACCTAAAAGTGGAAACATTTACAGTAACGGGAAAAGAACATTTATAATATAAATCAGATTTTCAGGACAACATAAAAAGCTTTAGAAACGGGGCTGAAGAGATGGTTCAGTGTTAAGAGTACTGTCGTCTCTTTCAGAGGACCTAGATTCTATTCCCAGCACCCACATGGCAGCTCACATCCATCTATAACTATAGTTCCAGGGGTCAGATGTCCTCTTCTGGTCTTTGTGGACACTGCACACATGCAAACACACAGGTAAAACACTCATACACACAAACACAAATTTAAATGTAGACATGTTTACCATTTTTGACTAGATTTATAAATTCTGGGAAGCCACATTTAAATAGTTACAATAGAAGATTAAAAATTTAGGATTAGAGATGATGATTGCAAAACTACTTAAAAGAACAAGGAACATGAAAAACTTTAAATATGCAGTGAATACAAACGATAATGAAATGCTCATGCACACACATACTCAGGCGCAACTGGCTACTTTTATTTCAAGTGAAAAGACCTTTCTGTACATAGATCCTGTTGAAAACTTTTAGAGTAGGAGTTGTTGCAGTCCATATACACACCTCAAAAGTACCACTCAGGGCATAATAACTTGGTTTATCTCCATGTTTTGAAGTAGTTTCTCATGTAGTTATAGTTAAGGGGGAGGGGGCCGGGCGTTGGTGGCCCACGCCTTTAATCCCAGCACTCCGGGAGGAGGAGGCAGGCGGATCTCTGTGAGTTCGAGGCCAGCCTGGTCTACCGAGCGAGTTCTAGGACAGCCTCCAAAACTATACAGAGAAACCCTGTCTTGAAAAAACAAAAAAACAAAACAAAAAAAAAAAACACGGGGGGGGGAGGGGGAGAGAGGGAGGGAGAAATTCCCAGTACTTGGAAAACTGCACAGAATCACAATGAGAAGTCTCACCCCACCCACTTCATACAAGGATAGGATGGACTAAGCGGGAAAAGTAAAACAGCGACTTAAGGGGGTCAAAAGGAACTGACATCTGGAAGCAAAAAGTTGAAGATGGTGGTGGCTTATAGGAATCGAGGCCACAGCTAAGCATTATAGACAAACAAAACAACAAAAAGAGAAACGCTCGAACTCTTAAGGAACGAGGGAGTACGGACCTCAAGAGAGAGGAAAAGAGCAACGGGAGAGTTTAGTTACTTCAGTTACAGAAGTAAGGAAGCAGCACAGGGCAGAAATGGTTCTCCTAGGGAGTTCGCTGAAGATGGAGCTACAGAACCCTTTAGAAACTCTTAACTAAGGGGCCAGTGTAATGTTAGACTCAAATACAAACGCTGGTTTCTATAGATCAATAATCTTTCGGAGGCGCTAGAATCGGTTGGATAGGGTGTACTGGAGTAGATCAGTGGGAAGGACTGAGGAAAAGGCTCGGTGAGACCAAGATGCAACCCCACATGAGAAGAGGGAGTGTGAGGAGAGCAATCCGCAGCCTGGAGAACAGGTTCAGCAGTCGCCGGCTGGGGTCGAGAGCGTCAGGGTGGCAGGGCGGGCACTTCCGACCCCAGCCCCATTGACCGAACACACGGAACCGAGGAAGGTGGAGGCTGCGCGGAGGTCCCGGGTAGAAGTCGCATCACCGTGGCCGCTGTCACCCGTGATCGCGGCACGTCCCAGACGCGGGCTCCCGTACCTTCCAAGGTGACAGTGTCCAGCTCTCGTTGGGAGTGCTCGGTCGCGGCTGCTTTGCCGTCTCCTTCCCCCGTTGAGCCGCTCCCCGCTGCTGCCTCCTCTTTCATCTCCACATCCTGGGGGGCCGGCGGCGGCGGTTCTTGTTCCCCTCCCGGTGGCGGCTTTGCCTTGTCGGCGCCTCGGCGCCGCGCCGAGCCCTCCTGCTTCATGGCGCCCGGGGTCGCGGCCTAGTCCGGGGACCGAGGCAGGGGCCTCGCCTACACCCTCACACCAGAGACCAGGCACAGAGACGGGCCTGCACACCAGCGCGGGCTCGCGTCGGGCCGCACGATGACCGAGCAGCTGCAAACTCCTTCCCGGCGCTGGGGCTTCTGGGAAATGCCAGGCCCGGCGAGCGGATGACCGAGTCTAGGGAGGGGAAAGAAATCAACAGCCGAGGTGCACGATGAAGGCGGACCTTCTAGGAAGGGGGAGGAGTGAGCAAGAAATTGTGGCGCTTAAGAGAGGCGATTTTATCTTCCTCTCGAGGGCATTTTTCTGGATGTCCGCGAGAGGTCCGCTTAGGCTCCAATCTGGGCTACCACAGACTCCAATACGTAAGTGGGCAGGGCCTATCTGAGCGCAGATCCAGGTGACATCACAAGTTGCCGGGCTTTTTTTTTTTCCTTGTCCGCCTGGCAAGCTCTCCCGGTTTGCTCAGGTCAGGTCCTCAATGAAATCTGTCTGGCTCGCGCTCTCAACGCCCGCCGGGTGCTTCCATCACCGGGAAGAAAAGGAGCCTGTATACTTGTAGCTAGGTTGTTAGGTTGAACTGAGCTCAACCCCTGTGGCATCGGAACTTCCTTGTTAAATTTTGTTTTGTTTTTCGAGACAGGGTTTCTTTGTAACTTTGGAGCCTGGCTCTGTAGACTACGCTGGCCTCGAACGCACAGAGGTCCTCCTGCCTCTGCTTCTCGAGTGCTGGAATTAAAGGTGTGCATCACTACGGCCCGGTTCTTGTCAAGTTTTTGCATAGTGTTGAATATAAGGCACATCACCTCTGCAGCCTGGGAGTGTGTTGGGGTTGGGTGTATTTGTGTAGAATTAGTCAAATTTAATAGTTGTGTATGGCTCAGGGCCAGTACGTAGAGGATCATTGCAAAACCCAGCTCAAGAATGTAATGTAGGGCCAGATGTGCTGGTAAACACTTTTAATCTCAGCACTAGGTAGGCTGATCTCTGACTTTGAGGTCAGCCTGGTCTACACAGCAAGTTCCAGGATAGCCAGAACTACATAATAAGACTCTCAAATAATAATAATAATAGTAATAGTAATAATAATGTGGTTGGCGAGATGACTCAGGGGATAAAGGCACTTGCCACCAAGTGTGAAGACATGAATTTGATACCTGGGTCCCATGGTAGAAGGAGAGAAAAGAGTCCCACAAGTTGTTTTCTGAACTCCTCAAACATGCTGTGGCATGCTCCCATTAAAAAATGTCTTTAAAAAAATAGGGAGGGAGGGAAGGAGTAGGAGAAGGAGCAGAGAGAGAGAGAGACAGCGAGAGCGAGCCTGTAATGTACCAGTCAGGTACTATGCTCCACTCCAGTAATTCCCAGCACTTAGAAGGCTGAGAAAATTGTCATTACATGGAGGTTAGCCTGGGTTACAGAGTTCCAGAAAAGTGTGAATGTTTGCTGCCTTCTCAAAAACTCAAAGCAACCGGAGAGCAAGGTGAGTTAGTAGATAAAGGTGTTGCCATAAGCCTGAGGACTCAGGAATTCCATTCCTGGAAACAGGAAAAGGTGGAAGGAGGGAACTGACTGACTGCACAAAGTTGTCATCTTTTCTAATGAAAACAGAAAGGGTGGTATCATAGGGACCTTGAGAAAGAAGTTGGCACTCCACATGTTCTGCCTTGGGATGCAGTGCTGTGGGGATGGAGGAAGAGGGTGGAGTCTCTGCCAAGGGGCTCTCGGGAGCAGTTTGTGGAGGCCTTTATACATCCAGATGCCTGTGAATGGGGGCGGAATGATGGCCTCCTTGGGACACACAAATGGAAGAAAACTGGACCAGAAAGCCTTCCCATTCCTTTCCCACAGGACTCCTTCAGCACTGGTTTTGAAGATACAGGGGTCAGTTTCTCAAAGCACCAAACAACTCCAGCATGGAAACCTGATCTCTGTAAACAGAGCTGGGCCTGGCTCAGCACATGCTCTAACAAGGGTTTAGAAGACACAGATGTCTATTTCCTATTTTATATTTCTAAATCCTTAGGACATATATATATATATATATATATTTGAGACAGACTCAACTATGTAGCCCTGGTTGGCCAGTAACTCATAGGGGTTCACCCTTTGCCTCCAGAGTATTGGGATAAAAGGCAACTAGATTGTTATCTACCCTACCACACCTGGCAGCTGCATATCTTTCTTTAAACTTGTATTTATTTAGTTAGTTGGGGCCACTCTCTTCACAGTGTATGTGAGGAAGTCAGAGGACAACTTTCTGAAGTCCATTCTCTCTGCCCACCATGTGGGGCCTGGCAATTGAAGCCAGGCCATGAGGCTTCGCAGCAAGTGCTACTGAGCCACCTTGCTGGTGTCCCTACTTATCTCTTGTGTCATTTTTATGTTTATTCTATTGGGACAAAAAGTTCTCTGTTTGCCTGTCACTTGCCAAACAGGAATGTGTGCTCCAGTTTTAGGTCACACACCTGGACCTGTTGTCCCAAACTGTCTTCTCACCTTCCCTCCTCAGGGCTGGGGAACAGGGAACAGGGCTTTCTAATGAGATAGGGATAAACTTATTAAGGACCCTTGTGACATCCTGCACTGCAGGTGAGTGGGACAGACCAGCTTTGTTGTTCATCCTTCCGATCAAAGAAGTTATTTTTCTGGATAGTTGAGATGCCAGCTCGCCTCTCTATTAAGTTTACATCACAAGGAAAGGATGACCAAGTCAGCAGAGAAGAACGCAGCAGAACCTGAGGGCTTCCGAAGATGCCAAGAATGGAGGAGGACAGTTACACACGAAGCTTTTGGCAGCTTTGGTCATGAGTTCTTGCTGTGTGGAGGAACTGGCTTGGAAGAGGAGGGCGGTAAGAAGTGGGAGATACTGACTTCAGGGGGGCCTGAAACCTTGGAGATACATTGTACTCCTAAATGCTTTAAAGGAGATTGATGTGGAGGTGGGTGGGCGGGTGGTACAGGGTGATGCAGATGACTCAGAGGTTAACAGCACTGGCTGCTCTTGCAGAGAACCTGAGTCTGAGAGCCCAGCACCCACACGGTGGCTCACAGCTATCTGTACTCCATTTTCCTCCAGGGATCCAAACTTCTCTTCTGATCTCTAAGAGCACCAGGCATGCAAGAGGTACACATATATACATGTAGGCAAAATACCCATCCATGTGAGGGAAGAGGAGATGGAGATACTGGTGGATTGGTGAGATGGTTTTCCTCACTGCCAAGCTTGGTGATTGACATCAGTCCCTTGATCCTACATGATGGTAGGAGAAAACCAACTCTCCAAAGTTGTTTTCTGACTCATAAAAGCATGGCACGGCACACATGCACCTTCTCCACCCCCAAAACATAAGTGTAAATAAATAAGACTGATGACAGGTGTCCAAACCCTCTTTAGGCAGAGCGTGATGTGAACCCAGAAATTTGATGAGATTAAGATATACAGGCCAAGCCATGTGTACTATTTCCTCCCACACCCATCCTGAAGTGAGGGCTGAAGAAAGATAGAAAGAAAGAAAGGAAGAATCATTTTAAGCAGTGGCTCTCAACCTTCCTAACACTTTGATGCTTCAATATAGTGGTTCCTCATGTTATGGTGACCCCCCGAACCATAAAATTATTTTTAGTTACTACTTCATAACGCTAATTTTTCTACCATTATGAATCATAATGTAGATCTCTATGTTTTCCGACCGTCTTAGGAGACTTCTGTGAAAGGGTCGATTGACCCTCAAAGGGCCCCCCCCCCACGGTTTTTTGAGACAGGGTTTCTCTGTGTAGCTTTGGAGCCTGTCCTGGAACTCTCTGTAGACCAGACTGGCCTCAAACTTACAGAGATCCACCTACCTCTGGTCCACCTATCTCTGCCTCCTGAGCACTGAAATTAAAGGTGTGCACCACCAACCCCTAACTCCTCTTCCTCTTTTTTAATTAAAAAAATTTTTTAACACAGGGTCTCACTATGATCACCTGCAGTTTTTACTTAACCCACTTGAAAGTTTTTGTTTTGTTTGGGGCTTATATCATACACTTCTAGACCTTTCCCTCTCCCAAGCCCTCAAGCAGGACTAGAGAACTTGGGCTCTCGGGTAAACTCCTGCTGTTTTGATGAGCTTCTCAATGCAGAGCGGACATTGTGTGTTCTAACCCGCTGGGTTCGTGAAGCATCTTCTTGCCAACCTGAGGACAGTTCGAGCAAAATCATACACATACGGATAATGTCTGTTTCTTTACCGGCACAGAGTAATGATTCCCTTTACAGAAAAAAACAACAATATAGCTTGTCGTAGGATCTACATCATTTTTTTTCATTCATTCCAGTAAGGATAGCTTTTTTTTTTTTTTTGAGGCAGAAGTAGGAAGGATTCCACTAAGAAATTGATGTTTGTTTGCTTGTTTGTTTTTCTTATTGAAATGGCTTAAATTTGCAAAGAGTTTGATTAAAAGATTCTGTATCTTTAGGCTTTAAGTAAGTATCGGGAGATGGACTTAGCAAGAAAGGCCATTAGCAAGCCTTGCTCAGTAGCTGAAGGAAGGAGAGACCAGCGTAGAGGGCACAGAGGCGCGGGAGAGTGTCAGGATCCCACATGTACTGGGGGCCTGATCTCTGGACTTCCAGGCCGCTCAGCCCCACTAGGGCTTCTGTGAGGGTCAGTTCCTCCTCCCCGAGGGAGGAGAGCAGGTCAGGCCTTAGGGGGAAAACACCCTCTTTATCTTGCAGGAAGTTCTGTTCCATGGTGCTTTCAACCTGCAAGGGATCAAAGTGACATGAAAAGGAGGAACCAGAACCCCTCCCCCGAAGGCAGGCTGATTACCCTAAACATCTAGGGCTCCTAGAATAAGGCAGGGACCCCTGTGAGTTGGCTTGTTCCCTCTGGTTCTAGCTGCCCCCTCCCTGGCATCTGTTGCTATTTCTCACCAGCTTCAGTTGCACTGGGAGGAGCTTTTTCTCCAAGGATTTTACTAGAAGCTTCTGTTGGGCTTCACTTAGCACTGGAGGGAAAAACAGAGGAAGAAAAATGTGTTGTTGGTACAGAGGGAACCACAGACTCCAAATAGTGAAGTTACAGAATTCCTGCACCCTCTAATCAATGAATCCATCCATCTACCTGCCCATCTGTTCATTTGTCAGTCCATCCATCCATCCATTCACCCATCCATTCATCCATCCATTCACCCATCCATCCATCCACCCACCCATCTACCCATCCATTCACCCATCCATCCATCCATCCATTCACCCATCCATCCATCCATCCACCCATCCATTCACCCACCCACCCACCCATCCATCCATCCATCCATCCATCCATCCATCCATCCATCCATCCATCCATCCACCCACAGTTGAACGCCTGCTCTGTAACACACACCTTTGCTGGTCATTAAATAAAAAGTTGTGATCCTTGACATACACTTTTAATCTAAGCATCTGGGAGGCAGGGGTATACGGATCTCTGCAAGTCTGAGGCCAGATTGTTCTATGTAGTGAGTTCCAGACCAGCCAGGGCTGTATAGTGAGATTTTCTTTAAAAACAAACAAACAAACAAAAAAAAACACAGCAAATCCAAATTCTAATCTTTCACTGCAGTTTTGTGGAGAAGACAAAAAGCCGTGGTTTTTGTTTGTTTTTGAGGCAGGATCTGTAATGCAAGGTGGCCTCAGACCCGCAGTGATCCTCCTGCCTCAGCCACCTGAGTCGTGGGATGGTAGGCATGAGCCACCACAGTGGTGACAACCCAGGGTGTTAAGGGCGTCATAGTTGAGAGGTTTCCTTTGGGTTTGGCATTTGACAGAAAGTTTCTTTTTTCCCACCTCCACTTTATTTATTTATTGATAACAGTGTAGCTCTGACCGACATGGAACTCACTGTGTAGATCAGTTTGGCCTTGAACTCAGAGATCCACCTGCCTCCGTCTCCCACGTACTGGAATTAAAGGTGTGCACCACCATGTCTGGCTTCCCCCCCACATTGTGTGTGTGTGTGTGTGTGTGTGTGTGCTCGAATGCCCATGTGCATGAATGCATTCACGCACACTCATTTGCATGCCATGATGTGTGTGTGGAGAGCAGAGGACAGATGCAGGAATTGCATTCAGGTTGTCAGGCTTGGCAGCAGGAGCCCTTACTGAGCCAGTCATATGATTGGTTACTCTCTGAAGTTAAAGCTAACAAGCAGGCAGCAATATGGGAGTGATGAACTTAGCTCCATGCGGAAGGTTTCAATGTGTAGTTAAATAAATAAATAAATAAATAACCGTCTGAATCCCTAGGAATGAAACCAATGGTGGTGATTATTTTTTCTCCCTCCAGTACCAGGATCTGAACTCAGGGCCCCTTAGCATTGTGTATGCTAAGCAAGTGCCGTCATGCTGAACTACAAACCCAGCTGGAACCAAATTTTTAAAAACGTATGCATAAACTACTGCAGTATAAACCATCTGGCATCCACTCAATCATTCATTTGGGAAGCCATTCACACGATTTATTCTTTTTTTTTTTTTTTTTTTTTGGTTTTTCGAGACAGGGTTTCTCTGTGGCTTTGGAGCCTGTCTGGAACTCACTCTGTACTCTGTAGACCAGGCTGGTCTGGAACTCACAGAGATCTGGCTGCCTCTGCCTCCCAAGTGCTGGGACCAAAGGCGTGCGCCACCACCGCCCGGCCACACGATTTCTTCTTATAACGGAGAAAACTGCCTAACTCATGTCTCACCCACCTGTTAGAGCCCCAAGGAAATAGAGGACTGCGCCCATGGCATCCTTTGACAGCAGGACATCTTTGGGGAGTGCTTCCAGGGTCACTTCATGTCCCTTGTCTAGAGCCCCTTCAAGCTGTGAGGAAAAATGGATGACTAACTTCTCAGGTCAACGTCTAACCCAGCACCCGGCATGGCACATAACAGTCTCGGGATTCAGGCTGACTCTCTCCCACTTCCTATTTCTTTTTTGTGTAGTCAGGTTCTTGGTCCCCGAGTTTTGAGCGCTGGAAGGTTCAAGTTGTTATCCAGCAGAGGGCGCCATGGCCTGTTGCTAACCTCTAACCATTGAAGGGCGCACACGACTTCCAAGAACTCTACCGACGCTCTTTCCAGGGGGCCTGGGTACACTTAACCAGCCTTGGAAAAGTATCTGCTATGGATTCCATAACCTCCGGCCTCTCTGCCATTGTCAGTTCCCCGTCCCCACCCGCAATGGTCCGCCACCACCCAGACACTCCTGTGTCCCCAGTGGGACCTCACCGTCTGTTCCAGGTCTTGGAGCTCCTTTTTCTTTCCTAGGAGATTGCTGACGGAGCTGAGCAGGGAGTTCTGCCCCACTTGACTCAACTTCTCCACTTCTCGAGTCTCTCTCTGAACCTCTTCTTTTAATGTCTTGAAGTCTTCGTGCATCTCCCCTAGGGGCACAGTCGATGCTGCAGACAGCCCTTCACCTGGCCCCTCCCACCCCGTTCGTGCTCTCTGTAGGCTCTGTCACACCTTCCTCAGGACCCAGTGCCCTGCTTCCGGCTTGAATATGGCGTTTCCTCTTTACCAAGGTGTGTTATGAAGTTATGCTAAAGCCTCTGCATGAAGCATGCAGTCAACTAACAGGACAGCTAACCACACCTCCCTGCCCTCCCCCCCACCCCCCACTCCCCCTCCCCCCAGCTTCATCCCTCATCAGGGCACAGTTGACTTCTGTTTTCAACCCCTCCAGCCAAGCATTTAGGGGAAACCTATTCCCCCTTCTCTTAAGTTGGTGGAGACGATACCTTTGACTACTTAGTGACAGGTCGGCTGGGACTGCTTCAGAGAGCAGAGAGGGTCCGTATCCAGGGCAGGCAGTGAGCTGCACCCTGACATCCTAAAACCTCACCCAGTCTGTGTTAGAGAGCGGCTTCCTGGGAGTGGCTCTCTCTCATCCCAGGACCTGGCTTTTTTCCTCTTCCTTCCACCCTAATGCTTCTCTCCCTACCTGTGTAGCCAAGTCTTGAAAGCTTTCCCCAAACTCCTTACCAACATCAGATGCCTGGATAACTGAGAAAATAAGAAGTAAACAGACAGATAAGAGCACAGTCCTTCATAATGGCAGCCATCCCTAGGCAACTAGGCTCTGGAGATGATGAGAAAGCACCGCCCCTTGGAGCTTCCAGCCATCTTCAGAATCTCCTTGCTCCATGCCTGGGTGGCCGTCATGGAGCAGAAGAACTGATACAATGTGAAACAGCACTCAGACAGGATGGAGTCACCCAGCAACTGAGTGACTCAGCAAGCACCTGCTGTCCCAGTTACTGGACAGCACATACGCGTGGGACAGGTTGCAGCTACTGAGGCCCTTGACAACAAAGGTCTGAGGCAGCCAACTCCTGTACATCTTGTCCACAGTTCTACCCCTTCCACGGCTTTTTCCTAACTTCCTGTCGGAAGTTCTGCCATAGTTGAGGCACTGCTGTTTGCTGGGACCCATCCCACTATCTCCCCTGTCAGCTCCACGGAGAAGGGAGGAAGATGAGAGATTTGGACTTGAGTCAAGAAAGATGGGAAAAGATAGGGACACTTACATATGAACTTCTCTTCTCCAGGCTTTTCTGAAAACACAGAGCACATCTGTCAGAACAAACTCTTTGCTACTTTTCTCTAAAGCCACTGTCAAGACTTTGGAACACACCCTGTCTCCAAATCTCTGTTTCTGATTGTGCCTCTGGCCTCTGTTTCTTTGTCTCTTTTTTTTTTTTTTTTTTGGTTTTTCGAGACAGGGTTTCTCTGTGGCTTTGGAGGCTGTCCTGGAATTAGCTCTTGTAGACCAGGCTGGCCTCGAACTCACAGAGATCCACCTGCCTCTGCCTCCCAAGTGCTGGGATTAAAGGCGTGCGCCACCAACGCCCGGCTTCTTTGTCTCTTTAGGGCAGTATTTATATTCAATGTCTCTGTCTGAGGGCCCAAAAAATAAGAGCAGATGCTCTTGCGGGGAGGTATAGGAGCTGCTGCTGTTAGAGGGTGGGAGATTTTAGCAGATAACATCGAGGCAAACCTGTAAACAGGGCACCTACCTCCTGGAGGGAAGGTTTGCATGCTGTCATTGCAGATGTGTGGAATGTCTGTAATAGACAAGAAAAGACACCCAAGAGGTCCCACTGGCTGCCACACCCCTCCTTCTTCAGCCTCAAGCCCAAGGGTTCTGCTTAGGGCTAGATTCTACCCCTCAAATGCCCTGTCTAATTCTCTACCCCACCCTTACTACTGGGACTTGTAAGTTCTTGCCTGTGATAGCATTTTTCTCCCCTGAAAACCCAGTACTGGTGTCAGGATCTGTCTCCTCCCTGGGCCTCCTGGGGTCAGAGGCTGTGCTGGTTTGGCCTTTGTGTCACTCCCCACAGCTTCCCCAGTGCCCAGAGACACCTGAAAGTCAGAGTTCCTTCCCCTCCTTCCCTAGAGCAGCCTTTGCTGTCTCCAGCGATGGGCAATACAGTATGCTGCCTCCTCTCCCACCCCCTCACATCACTGCAAGAGAGGACCAAGATGCCCCTGCGCGGATGCAGGCAACCTTTATCTGGAGGGGGGGAACATGCTGGTCGCTGCTCACCCCACTCATCTTTGCCATTGACCATCAGCTGTCTCACTCGGAAGGCCAGGACACAGCCCTTGGGGATGGTTACAGCCTCTTTGTGGTTCACAGATCCCTAGGATTACAGAGTGAGGGTCCGTGAGTCCTCTGAGATCCCAAGTAGGCGACGTTGAGAGCAGGGGCAGCAGTGGAGCCGGGTCTGAGAGCCTTGAGGAGACCAGCGGTTGGAAAGCCTCCAGCTGGACCTCCAGCTGTCTTCCTCTGTGGTCTGGACTTGAAGCCTTCCCACTTGTTTCTAGTGCTCGCCCTCCACCACGCTGCGTCTGCTGCTGGTCTGGACAGGAGAAGGGCACTGGGCAGACCTGCTCCATCACCTGCCTGTGCAGCATCCTGTCTACCCCCCAGCTTCCTTCTGCCCCGGTTCCTGCCTCCTCTACACCAACTGCCCCATCCTTAGCTCATTCAGGACGTCTTCCATGACTAACTCCTGCCCTGGCTCCCAATCCCAGACCATCGCTCACGAATACACTCACTCGATGTTTATATAGATAGAAGCGATACTCTTACTTCTACTGAGTTTTCCAAGCCTACATCCTCCGCGCTTTAACTGTGTGTCCCATCTATAAGTAAGGACTTTTTCTGAAAGCAAGAAGCTGCCCACACCTGGGGGGGTGGAGTCCCACCAGGTAGCCCAGACTGACCTAGAACCTGTGACCCTTCTGGCCTCTGCCCTCAGAGTGCTGGGATTACTAGTACCACCAAACCAAGCCAGAGCTCTGCTCTTCAGCTTTGGGCTGGGGGGAAGGGGGATGAGGACACGCTCCGAAGCACTTGGTCTGCTCCACATTGTCTGTGGTATATGGAACAGGGACCTTAGTGCTTGGTACCACTAAACAGAGCAGGGGGTGTGTGGCCAACTTGGCTTTGGATATTTTTTTTCAGGTCCTCTGTCCTGAGTAGGCACCGTTCAGGCACAGTTAATGGAGCCCCCCCCTCCCGTGTGTGTGTGTGTGTGTGTGTGTGTGTGTGTGTGTGTGTGTGTGTGTGTGTAGCAAACCTGCAGTCCCAGCGGGGCAAAGAACGGGAGGGAGAAGCAGCCCTCTGCCTTGCCAGCTCTCTCCAGAGTGACCTCCTGCACGGTTTCCACCACCTCCATCACCACGTACAGATTCTCCCCGAGATCCCGCATCTCCTTCAGGAACGGGTGATCTGCTGCCAGTTTCCTGAGGCAGGAGAAGCATAGGGACATCACTCAGCATCTCCTCACCAGGGCCTGTGTCGGTGCTTTATGTTTGTATTATTTTATTTTTCAGACGGGGTCTCACTATACAGCCTTGGCTGGTCCAGAGCTCTCTCTATGGAATGTAGACCAGGCTGGCCTTGAACTCACAGATATTTACCTGCCTTTGACTGGGACTAAAGGCATGTGTCACTGTGCCCCGCAGTGTCTACTTTTTAATCTGTCAATCATAGCATCTAGACAGTAGGGTGCCAGGGAAGAATGAGGGCTCAGATTAGACCACAGTGCAAACTCAGACCTCGGGCTTCCTGGCAGGGCAGCTGCTTTGAGCCTGTGTTGCCTCATCTATAAAACAGACATGACGCCAACTACCTCCCAAGGTGCAAGATAAACTGGGCAAACAGCCGGAGGCTCAGCACCTGGCCTGGCGTGAGGCCTCATGGCCACTTCCTCCTCTCCTCCTACTGCCCAGGAGCAGGTTCCCCTTTTGGCTCTGTTCCTGTGTCTGCTTTTGTATGTTTTGGTTGTGTGTGTGTGTGTGTATGTGTACATGTTGGGGGGGGGCAGAAGAAAGCATCAGATCCCATGGCGCTGGAGTCACAGGTACTTGTGAGCTGCCCAGTGTGAGTCCTTAGAACTGAACTTGGGTCCTCTGCAAAAGCAGCAAGTGCTCTTAGCCGCTGAGCCATCTCTGCAGTCCCGAGATTCTGTTGTATGCCTCCTCTCTCTAAGTCTTCTCCCTCTTCCTCGTCTCCCCATCGGACGCCTGCCATCTTGACCTGTGTCTTGCTGAATGCTACATGTCCATCTTTATCCTGACCCCTCTCTGAGCTTCCAGCCCCTTTCCCAGCTACCCCTTGACCATTGTCAGCTGGAACTCGAGCTGAGCCACAGAAGAAGTTGGCAACTGTCCCTGCAGAACTGCCTCTCTCCTGTCTTCCTGGTTGTCACCTGTTTATCACCGATAATGTCTTGTAATGCCACAACCTAAGACAAGACTCAGAGTCATCTTTAACAAAACTGTCACCATCGCTGTGCACCTAGCTGCTGAGTTTAATCCATTCCATCGGGCTGGAGAGATGGCTCAGAGGTTAAGAGCACTCGTTGCTCTTCCAGAGGTCCTGAGTTCAATTCCCAGCAACCATATAGTGGCTCACAACCATCTGTAATGAGACCTGGTGACCTCTTCTGACCTGCAGGCACACATGCAGGCAGAACACTGTATACATAATAAATAAATAAATCTTTATAAAAAAATCCATTCCATTGTCCTTTGCAGTAACCAACCCTTGCACCCATTCCTCCCTAAAACATTCCGGCCACACTGCTGAGCTCGTGTCCTCAGCGTATACCTCTGATGGACAGCGGGACAGTGTCTTTCCTGAGGTTTCTGCTCCTATCTAATGCACTTCTCCCATCTTGTCAGGTTGGTCATGAGATACAGGGTCTCCCTGGTGTCTACTTGTTGGGCTCCTTGACCTAGGTTCTGGCTCCTACCTGCTCTAGGTCTACCCTACAACTTTCTCTCGTTTGCATCTGTTATTCCGTGGCCCCTGTTGGTTTTGAGATATCTCACCTGCACGCCTTTGCAACACCCTTCTTTCTCTGCATTTATGCTCATCATTCAAAGCCTAAACCCACGACCACCACTTGGTGAGGACTGGCCTTACTTCCCCAGTCAGGAGCCCCTCTCCCCACAGTAGGTCTAACTGAGTGCTTCCCATGCACTTACCAACTCTTGTATTGGGTAATTGCTCTCGTTTTGTTTTTGTTTTTGTTTTTAGAGACAGGGTTTCTCTATGTAGCCCTGACTATCCTGGAGCTCACTCTGTAGACCAGACTGGCCTTGAACTCAGAGATTCGCCTGCCTCTGCCCCCGAGTGCTGGGATTAAAAGTGGTAATTACCCACCACTCCCGGGCTGGATAATCACACAGTAGTTTTCACCCTTCTACACTATAAGGTTCTTGGGCATAGGCATTCTAGGTACACCAGCACATAATAGGATGTTTTACTCTAAGTGAGAACGCTGCAGATGTTTACTGGGTGACTTGTCAAACATCTAAGTCTTTCCTTCTGGCCCCTCCAGGCCTCAGCTGCTTCTTTCAACCACTACTTAATTATTTAAAAGCCAGGTCCCCGGTCAAGCTAGACACGTGCCAGAGCCTTGTATGAACATCCTTTCTGCCATACCCCTGTCTGCTGGGGCAGCGTTCCCTAGGTGTGTGGATGGAGCCGGTCTAAAGCTTGCTTTATGGGAGAGAGCTCAGGACAGTCTCCATAAGAAACAGTTACTACTGACCACTGCCTTTTCCACTACGTTTCACAATCTTAGGGTTGAAGGAACCTTAGAAACTATCACCCATTCCCATCATTCTATAGCAAAAACAAAACAAAACAAAACAAAAAAAAAACAACCCCCCAAAAACCCCAAAATGAAAAAACCCAAACAAGTTAATTGGGGAAGTGACTTTTCTAAGGTCTCTCTCTCTCTCTCTCTCTCCCTCTCTCTCCCTCTCTCCCTCTCTCCCTCTCTCTCTCTTACTTCTCTCTCTCTCTCTCTCGCCCTCTCTCTCCCTCTCTCCCTCCCTCTCTCTCTCTCTCTCTCTCTCTCTCTCTTACTTCTCTCTCTCCCTCTCTCCCTCTCTCCCTCTCTCTCCCTCTCTCCCTCTCTCCCTCTCTCTCTCTCTCTCTCTCTCTCTCCCTCTCTCTCCCTCTCTCCCTCTCTCCCTCTCTCTCCCTCTCTCTCTCTCTCACACACACACAGATGACACGGGAGGTGACTGGGGGACGTGAAGAATGTCTAGGAAACGACTTGGTTGCACCCACAGTTGCACAGGATCCCCACGCACCTGCTACACCTCACCATTGAGCTACACCCCCACCTCCCATGAGAACCGTCCTCAGTGTGGAGACCACACCGGGAAAGGTCAGGGCGAGGGTTTACCCTCCACTTGTGGTCCAGAGCATCTTCTATGCACTGCCCAACCCCCTGCCATCACCCCGTCAGCCCCACCCTCTCTCACCTCTCCTTGTGCAAGCTCTCCAGAGCCTTGGGAGCCACACTGAGTGTCTGGACCTCCAGTGTGCTGCTCCGTGACAGGCCTGCGGTCCCCTTCACCTTCACTGTCTTTGGCACATCCACGTCTCCCTCGACTCGGGCATCCAGCATGTTCTTAAAGCTAAAGTTCCCACTATCTGTAGGATCTGCAGGAGGGAAATAGACAGGAGCTGAGCTGAGACGCATCCATCCCCAGTGAGAACTTTGGCCTCGGTGACACCTCAGGCAAGAGAGGCCTTCAGAGTCTTCCTCGTGGTCCAGGCGGCTGGCCCTAGTCGTTCGGGAACCCTTAGAGCCCAGGTCTATGGAGAGGCTGACCTGAGGGAGAGCTGCCGGGCTCCAGCACATCCAGGAGTGTGTAGTCGGTGCGCACATAGCGGGCCCCCCAGAAGAGCGTGCTCTTCCTCTTCCTCAGCACCAGGCAGAAGGGATGGAAACGTTTGAAGTCGATGAGGCTGTCTAGGGGTGTCAGATCCCCTGGAGGGTTCAGCTGTCTAGCCAGGGCCCGAGTGACATTCTCAAACATTGTCATTGTCTCTGTGGACAAACGGATGCAGAATGTCAAGATGGCTGCCGAGGCTACCCAGACTCAGGAGGGACTTTGTAAAGAGGGGTCACTGTAGGTCACCAGGCCTCACTCCTAGGGCTGGGGGAGACCTTAGAGAGGCCTGGGTTTCTGAATGTTGGACCTGGAAGGAACTCAAGGAATCCTTTTTTGGTGATGAAGGATCCTGGACTCCAGAATTCACACGGCTGTCGAGAGATGAAAGAACTCCCCTTTGTCAAGGACTCTTTTCTTATTACATGCTCATTTCTTCAGTCACAGAGCCCAGTTGGCATGTCAGCCTCGCTTCCTCTCACCCTAGGGGGACAGCTGTATCCAGGACCTGGGGACACTAGAGGGAGGGAGCAACCCCCTCTGGGGCCAATGGCCTGTGCAGTCAGAGCTGGCACCTTCCCAGTTGCCTTTTCCTTGGCCAGGTTACATTTGCTCCCTCACACCTGCCTTCTAGCAACTCGGCTGCAATTGGACAGCTTCCCCAGGCTCTGTCTCAGCCGCTCCTTTCCCCTTGTTATTTCTGCTTACAGTGTGTCCCTTTTCCAGTGAGGAAGAATTCCTACTCATCCTGGAAGACTCAGTCCAGGTCAGCCGTCCAGCCCTTTACTCCTTCGGGCGGGTTGGTGACTCTGCCTGTATTCCCAAGGCACCTTGTAGATCCACTTCCGAAACTCCTGCTAATTCATCTTGTCACCATCTGTTCACCTGCCCATCTCGCCTACTGAGGTTTCCCAGAGGGGCAGGAAGTGGGGCTTAGTCACCTCTGCAGCATCAGCACCAGGGAAGAGTGAGTATGACCCTGGGAGACAAGCTGGGGTGAGGTCCAAGGACCTGAAGTTCACCATCTCAGGTCTCGTCTTTGAAGTCCAGGTTCGTCACCTGGGCAACCAGCAGACACATCCAGGTCATCCCGATGGGTGGATGTGGACCTATCAGCTATCTCCATGGGCCTCCCTCCCCTTCCCTCCCCACCCCTTCCTCCCCCTCTTTCCCTCCTTCCCCCTTCCTCCCTCTGTTCTCTCTCTGAGATAGTTTCTCTGTGTAGCCCTGGCTCTCCTGGAACTCTCTGTAGACCAGGTTGACCTCAAAATCACAGCTATCTGCCTGCCTCTGCCTCCCAAGTGCTAGGATCAAAGGTGTGTGCCTCCAGAACCTGACTGGACCTCACCTATTTGTGGTACTTGACGGAGGTAGGGAGGCAGGAGGTACAGACACAGATGTGTGGGGCCATCCTGCCGTCTCCAATGTGCTTTTCAGCCCTCATTCCCAGAAGGCCTTGGATGACACAGGATAACCTCCAGGGACCAAATGAGCAGCCCTCGGCCATGCTGTCCACCAGAGAAGCATTTGAAGGGCCGCCTCCCTCGCCCCTCTCTGAAGCCGACCGTATGATACCTACTTCCAGTGATATCCAGGGGGAGTTTTACAGCCACAGTAAAAGATAAGAAATCCCACACATTTTTGGTTCCAACCTTTCCCCTAGACACACAGAATGTCCCCCTGCCTCCCCTGCCGTCATTGATCTTACCAGGGAGGGAGAGATGCTGGGTCCTATCCGGCAGCTGGGTGTGGAGGGAGGGCCCAGAGCTCGCTGTGTCTGTAGGTTGACAGAATGGCTGTCCCTCACCAGGAAGGCTGCTTTATGCCTCTGTGGAGGCGGGGTGCGACTTCCTCAGACCCTGACTGTCTCAACGGCCCCACCCCTTTTTGTTCCACTTCCAGAACAGCATCAACCTGTTCCTTGTGCCCCGCCTCAGGCCCTGGGCCCTGGCCTCCTAAGAGATGAGGGGTGGATAGGGAGCTGCCAGGCAGGTGCCAGAGTAGGAGTGGATAACCAGGATCGAGAGAGGGAGGGGCAACTGCAAGTGGGCTTGTGGGTGCTTTGGCGGGGTGGGGAGTGGGGGGCACAGGAGGCAGTGGGAGTTGGTTGTGTGTGTGAATGCTCACCCGTAAGTGTGCTTGTTTGTGTGTATGGGTGAGCAGGGGTGGATCTCTGCTCTGCTGTCATCATGGTCCACCGGGAAGCAGGTGTGGTTCATCTGAGGCCTGTGGATGTGATAAACGGTAAGAAATCTGTGTTCAGGACAGCAGAGCCACTGAGGACCTATCCTGCATCTTCCTGCTGCTCCCACTGCTCTCCACTGGTGCTGACTACACAGGCACAGCTTGGCGCCAGAACACACATGTCTGAGGAGGCAGGGGTGGACTTAGGGGCTGGTAGGGATGAGGAGACAATCTCATACTCCACAAAACTTCTTAAAAACTGTCTTACTCAGCAGGGCGGTGGTGGCACACTCCTTAATCCCAGCACTCGGGAGGCAGAGGCAGGCGGATCTCTGTGAGTTCGAGACCAGCCTGGACTACAGAGTGAGTTCCAGGACAGCCTCCAAAGCCACAGAGAAACCTTGTCTCGAAAAGAAAAACAAAAAACAAACAAAACACCCCCCTTCATTACTCTCCTTCCTCAAACCCCCTTCAACAGGCGGGTGTTCTCACAGCACTCTTCCCTGTGTCACAGCACAGAAACGCTTTGCCCCGCCTCTCTGGTCCCACCCCGCATCCTTTTGCCTGCCTCCCTCCCAATCCACTCCATGCCTGCAGCCATCAGCCACTAAGACAGCTGTAGCCATTGCTTGTTGCCAGCCGCCCCTCACCCTCAGGAGAGGAAGGCTTGGGGGCTTGGGTGTGTGGGATGGCTGTCTGGTTTCTGTCATGTGAGTACACACATATGTAGACATGTGGTTATGTGTTACGCTAACCTATCCTCCCGACCCCCCAGGTTTCTGCCTCTGCCTCTGTCTCTTTGAGTCACTTCACTGTAAGGAGTCTGAACTGTCATCTATAGTCCGGGGGCCGGGCAGACGCCTGTCCCTCAATCAGCCCCGGGAAACCCAACTGGCCACTACCTGGGCCAGACATTTGCGAGGTACTTCCTAGAGTCTGCCCTCCTCCAGCGGCTGATGGCTAAGGTTTCTTGTCTCGTTCATCTCTAAAAGATCTACAAAGCAACAGCTGAGTAAAGTCACACCCGTGTCTGTTCCCCCTGAGGACCCAGAGCCCCTGTAAAGTCACACCCGTGTCTGCTCTCCCTGAGGACCCAGAGCCCCCCCCCCCTCCCCCCCGCCCTAGTCCAGTTCTTTCCTCTGGGCTCTGTCTCGCTTCTTCCATTCCCCTGCCTCTTCCTTCATGAGGTCTCTCCAGCCTGACGTCACTCTTCTGGTTCTACTCCTCCGCGTCTCCGCCTTGTTGCCCCATTCCCCAGACTGACTAATGGTATTTTCAGCACTGGGCTTAGAGGGCTCAAGGGAGGAAGGAGCAGGAGACAAAAGAATGTTCAGGTGTGTCCCAGGGCTGCTACCCTTCGCATGCAGGGTTCCCTGGCCTCTTTACATGCCTGATCTCCTCCTGGAGTTTGTTTATTTGTTATCAAAGACAGCAGGTGTGTGTGTGTGTGTGTGTGTGTGTGCACGCGCGCACTGTATGTTGTGTGCTGTGTGTGTGTGTGTGTTACGGATAGTCCTGCATGTCAAGATATGAAGGTCGGAGGACAACTTGTGGAGCCAAGTAGTTTATTCTACCTTCATGTCGAGTCCAGGAATCTCACTCGGGTCATTCAGCTTGCTTAGCAAGTGCCCTTACCTTTGGAGCCATTTCTCCACCGGCCCTGGAGCTGGAGTTACCATGGGTAACGTGAGTTCTGAGAATCAGATTCAAGTCCTCTGCAAAGAGCAGTACCCATTCCTAACCACTGGACCATCTCTCCAGATCTTGTAAGAATTCCTGAGGTCAGCCGGGCGTTGGTGGTACACACCTTTAATCCTGGCACTGGGGAGGCAGAGGCAGGCGGATCTCTGTGAGTTCAAGGCCAGCCTGGTCTACAGAGCGAGTTCCAGGACAGCCTCCAAAACAATACAGAGAAACCCTGTCTCAAAAAAAAAAACAAAAAACAAAAAAAAGAATTCTTGAGGCCAGACCAGAGATCTGTGAGAGGAAGAAGGAGAGCGAGGATAAAACAAACAAACGAACAAACAAACCCAGAAGAATTGGCTTAACCCCAAACCGGAAAGAAACTGTTGCATTCTTGGTGCTGAAGTTGGTGGAAGGTTTTGATCTTTATCTCCCTCTGGTGGTCAATTCATGTAAGTGCTAGCAGACACAACCCTGATCCTGACTATGTTGATACATAAGTATGTATGCATGTATATATGCATGCGTGTGTATATATATGTGTGTGTGTATGTATGCATGTGTGTATGCATATATGTATGTATGTATGTGTTGCTGGTAAATGGGAAAAGGAGGAAGTCCCCCAGTTGCATGCTCTTTGGGAGATTTGTCTCTTTCTGTTGCAGAGTTCTCTGTGGACAGACACAGACATAGCACAGGGCTTTATTTCCTTGCTTGTTTTTCTTTTCATTGCTGCCAACTTTTCCCTTTGGCAGGGGCCAAAGAGTAAAGAAAGAAAAGCAGACGGTTTAGAGTCATTGATCCTGTCAAGAACAGGGAAATCTGGTGTCTGCAAGTCAGGGAATGGAGGAGGTTCTGAAATGCTTTTGCAGGGATGGATGGAGCATGCTATGGGTGCTGGGTGTCTAGAGCAGCTGAGGACAGTGACTCCTCACACAACACATCCCCAGACTTTCTCAAGTCAAGGAGGTAAAGAGGATGGAGATGACGACATGATGGAAAGAGGGAAAATCTGGGGCAGGGGGAAGCTGCCCCGGGAGTGGTATGTTTATATCTCACACTGGAGGCCAAGAGTTTTGGGGTGCAGATTCTCCCCTTTCTTTTTCTTTTTTCTTTTTTTTTGGTTTTTATGAGACAGCGTTTCTCTGTATTGTTTTGGAAGCTGTCGGTCAGCCAGGCCTCGAACTCAGAGATCCGCCTGCCTCTGCCTCCCGAGTGCTGGGATTAAAGGTGTGCGGCACCACCGCCTGGCTCTCCCCTTTTCTTGCTTCTGCACCTGTACTCCTCTTCCTTTTCTCACCCCCTGCCTGTCTCCCTTCTCCACTTCCCCCAATATAAAGTGCAGGTGGCCTCAAACTCCCTACTCCCCTGCCTCAGCCACCTGAGCGCTGGGATTATGGTTGTGTGTCACCACGCTGACTTGCTGTTTTTCATCTTTTCCTTTCCTCTCCTCCTTTTCTGCCTCTTCTCTGTCGTGTTTGCATAGAGACTACCACTAGCATCAGCACCAACTCTGAGAAATTTCTTCTGTTGGTTGCCCCCCCAGGACCTCTACTCTTTCCAGTCCCCTGATGATTCAGCAGTGACAGGTATCAGGGTATCTTGCCCACCTTGTGGCTGGTGGAGATTGCTAGACCTGCCTGCTGGGACATAGCTTCCTCATTCTCAATGAAGAGTGTGGGCCCCAGGTAAGGAAAGCTTGGAACCAAAGTCCCTCCCTCCGACTCATCCCAAGGCTCCAATTTACTTTCTATAACCATAGTTACAGCAGGACAGAACATCTAGAGAGTGGATTGGATTTTGTTGGCCAGTGCCCAAAACATGGAGGAAATATTAGGGACAGCAAGTCTGTGACAAGGCTCTTGGCTTTGGGCACAGAGAAGCTTGTCTGCTTGTGTGTTTTGTTTTGTTAGACAGTGTCTCATGTAGCCTAGTCTGACCTCAAACTGTCCATGTAGTTGAGGCTGACCTTGAACTACTGATCCTTCTGCCTCAGCCTGAGTTCTGGGACTGTAGACATTTGCCACCATGACCAGGGTTTAGTTACCAAATCCTCATCCAGATGCTGTTGAGCATCTAGACATGAAGCTACAAAACCCTGCCTCTACCTGGAAGACATTCTTGTCCAGGATGCTCTCCATATGCACTGGAGAGAAAACAAAACAAGTGACCAAAAACCCCACATAAAATGCTTTGCACTTGGAGAGCCATCGATTTCAGAGGTGACCCGCAGCAAACAAAGTAAAAGTCAGCTCCATCTTTTTGCTTGATGATCCTCCAGCCTTTGAGTCTCAGCAGAAATGGACAAGGAGCCTTCCGGCTGGCCTGAAGTACCCCATGCTCTCTGGGTGTCAGGATTCAGCCACAACAGCTAGATGAGCGCAAACTCAATTTTGTCCTCCTTGTAATCACAGGCCTATCCTATAACCCAGGTGCCACACTAGTCCGTCTGTTTGTCAGGTCTGTCTCCAGGGTTGTGGCCAGCAGCTATTACTGCTCTCAGTCCTGCAGAGGTAAAGGAAAGAGAGGGTGTGCTCTGCCTTCAGGAAGTGGGGACTGTCAGATAGTTCTGGAGCTGGAGTTAAGGTGTGTGTGTGTAGTGGGACTGGGAGTCAACTGACCCCACACCAGGAGAAGGTGACAGGAAATTCCTGGAAGGGAATGTTTCTCTCTGTGTGTTGGAAGGAAAGGTAGATGGGTTTGTATATTTTTCTTTTTCTTGGAGAAGTAGACAACAAAGTCATACTCTGCTTCACCTTCCCTGTGGCTTGGTACCAGGAGTGGCTTCATGGGCATACAACCTGTGTACTGGCCACAGGCACTATACCTGGTCTAACGCTGTACTGAGACATCTTAATCCATCATGAATAATGATAAAAAACCACGTTTATTTATTTCATAAATCTGCTTTTCACTTTTTGGTGTGGGGGGGGTGGGGGTGGGGGTGGGGTGTTTTGAGACAGGGTTTCTCTGTGGCTTTGGAGGCTGTCCTGGAACTAGCTCTTGTAGACAAGGCTGGTCTCGGAACTCACAGAGATCTGCCTGCCTCTTCCTCCTAAGTGCTGGGATTAAAGGTGTGTATGACAATGTCTGATGCTAAAACCTATTTTTTTTTTAGCTTTACTTATTTTATGTTTATGGGTGCTTTATCTTCAGTATACGTGTATGTGCTCACATGTATATGTATGATGCCCACAGAGGCCGGAAAAAAGTGTCAAATCCCTTGGAACTGGAATTATGGGTGGTTGTGAGCTACCATGCGGGTGTTGGCAGCTGAACCCAGGTCCTCTACAAGAACAAATGCTCTTAACCACCAAGCCATCTCGTTGCCCTTGTATAATAATTCTTGATTTTTTAAAAAGGTTTTTCTTTTTCTGTGTGTGCGTGGTGTGCCCACATGCATGTGTGTTCACGTGTCTGTTTGCATGTACTTGTGAAGTCTTGAGGTTGATATTGGGAGTATTTGATGATTGGTCTCTGTCTTATTCATCGAGGCAAGTCTCTTAGTTAAACTCAGAGCCCATCCATACTAGTCGAGCTAGTCAGCTTGCTCCAGGGAGACCCTGTCCCACCTTCTAATGCTGTAATTACAAGTAAGCCACCCAACATTTACATACATTCTGGGGGTCCAAACTCTAGTCTCCATGCTTCTTCCTCTTCCTCCTCCTCTTCCTCCTCTCCCTTCTCTTCCTCCTCCTCCTCCTCCCCCTCCTCCTCCTCCTCCTCCCCCTCCTCCTCCTCCTCCTTTTCTTCCTCCTCCTTCTCCTCCCCCTCCTCCTTTTCTAAGGAGACAGGATTTCTCTGTGTAGCCCTGGCTGTCCTGGTACTCACTCTGTAGACCAGGCTGGCCTGGAACTCGCAGAGATCTGCCTCTGCCTCCCAAATGCTGGGACTAAAGGTGTGTGCCACCAATGCCCGGCCTCCGTGCTTTCTTGCAGCAGCTAAACAGATGGTTAAATTACAGAGCCCTCTACTCCCAGGAACAGAAGAAGTCTGGACTGTCTGTCTCCCTTTATTTCTTAGACACCCCTGGGAAGGAAATCATGGTCAGGGCAGGGTCTGGCGTGGAGAGTCCCCGTGGCCTCATCTCTCCTCCCTGTCCAGTGTCTCCACACCTTTGTCCAATCTGAGCTTCAACTGCTCTGGCTTTTTTTTTTTTTAAAGCTTCTTGTGGTTGGTGGGTTCAAGCCGGGACCCTCTTTTCCTCTTAGCTGCGCCCCTGGCTCGACCCTCCTCTCTCCCAACGATCCATCCCATTCCGTGGACAGGAAGGGTGTATGTTCCACTAGAGCAGGAGGTTGGGTTCCAGTCTTGTTCTCACTTCCTGTGGACTTCCCTTCAGGCCTAGGCTTCAGTGTTCTGGGCTTGCTCTCTACCTAGCCCCTTTGGGGATAATGAGGCTTTGGAGAACCGTCTTGTCTGGGGAATGGCTTAGCTTGATCAGGTTCAGAACTCCCCAGATGAGAAGACTTTCTTTTCTTGGTCTGAGTTTCCTGGGGCTTTCTGAGGAAGGAGCAGGTGAAGCTGGGTGGGGGAGGCTCTGGGGGGGGAGGCTCGGGGGTCTCTTCTCAATTTCTACTCCTCTCCACTGACAGCCGGCTCCAGGAAGTTGCCTGTTCACGACAGGTGGGGTCTGCCTCCAGGTATCTGGAATTTTGCGTTAGAGACTGGGCAATTGGGCTCCAGTACATCCAAGTGGAAGAGGTTAGTTTGACATACGGTGTCCCTTGGGAAAGGTTAGCTTTCTCCTTTCTGCTGAGCTTAAGTGTGTAACATCCGTGAGGCTACCCGCCTGCTTCACAGGGCTTGTGGCATCTTAGGACTTGTTCTATCCTCCCTGATTCCTGGCGGAGCTGAGGGTAGGGCTGAAGCCAGGCCACCTTGTCTCTGACTTCCTCATGCTTCCAGTTCCATCCTTATTAGTTAATTAATTAATAATTGATTAATTAGTTCTCCTACTGTTGGACTCGAATTCAGGGGCCAAAGCAGGAAGAGAGATGGGTGAGCACATAGCCGAGTGGGAGCACCCCACAGAGAGGCAGGGAGCACCCCACAGAGAGGCAGGGAGCACCCCACAGAGAGGTGGGAGGTTGGTGGTTAGGGCTCCACATTCTGCTCCTCCATGCCAGACCACACGTGTTCAGTAAAATGAACAATGAGAAAGAGATCAAGGATGTTTATAAAAGTTTTGTTTTTTAATTGAGTTGCTCAATGATGTTCTGGGGTCTCTGCTCTGCCCCCAAATTATTGTCACCCATCCCTAGTTCAGTCTCTAAAGGGACCCTCTTTTCTCCAAGGGAAACAGTGCAGGAAAACTGTCTGAGGATAAAGGGGAGGGGAGAGGGGCAGGGAAATTCTGGGGAAGGAAGCAGGGGCCATGATTCACAAGGAGAAGCACCTGGGGTTGAGAGAGCGGTAAGGAGTGAGGTGGAGGAGGGGAGGCAGCGGGAGCGGAGAGGAAGAGCCCAGAGGCCCAGGTACAGTGAGGCTGTGCCCTTGCCTTTGTTCTTATGCCTCACCCTTCTCCACACGCACTCCCACTCCCAGGGTTGTTACCACATGCTTCCAGTTTCCTCATGTCAACCTCTCTTTTGTACACCCCCTCTCTCCTTCCCAAAGCCCTCATTCTCTGTGTGTGTGTATACATGTTCGTGTGTGTGTGTGTGTGTGTGTGTGTGTGTGTGTGTGGTGTATATACATGTTCGTGTGTGTGTGGTGTATATACATGTTTGTGTGTGTGGTGTATATACATGTTCGCGTGTGTGTGGTGTATATACATGTTCGCGTGTGTGTGGTGTATATACATGTTCGTGTGTGTGTGGTGTATATACATGTTCGTGTGTGTGGTGTATATACATGTTCGTGTGTGTGTGTGTGTGTGTGTGTGTGTGTGTGTGTGGTGTATATACATGTTTGTGTGTGTGGTGTATATACATGTTCGCGTGTGTGTGGTGTATATACATGTTCGCGTGTGTGTGGTGTATATACATGTTCGTGTGTGTGTGGTGTATATACATGTTCGTGTGTGTGGTGTATATACATGTTCGTGTGTGTGTGTGTGTGTGTGTGTGTGTGTGTGTGTGTGGTGTATATACATGTTCATGTGTGTGTGGGCAACTGAAGATTAGAGGTTGATGCTGTGGAATGCCTTCTTCAATTGCTCCCCCCCTTATTTCTGGCCATTGTACAGAGACTTAACTGAACCTGTAGCTTACTGATTGGCTAGGCTGGCCAGCCAATGAGCTCCAGGGATCTGTTTGTCTCTCTCCCACCCTCCCGTCCCTCCCCCCTCCACACCTGCACTGGGGTTATAGATACCCACCCTGGGTCCAGTTTTTTTGTTTGTTTGTTTTTGTTTTTTTGAGACAAATTTCTTTGTGTAGCTTTGTATACCAGGCTGGCCTCAAACTCACAGAGATCCCCCTGCCTCTGCCTCCCAAGTGCTGGGATTAAAGGTGTGCGCCACCAATGCCTGGCTTTGTGTCCAGCTTTTAAGTGGGCACTAGAGATGTGAGCTCAGGTCCTCATGCAGGACAGACACTTTACTGACTGAACCATCTCCCTAGCCCCTTAAAGCCGGCACTCGGCGTCATTATCCACATCTGTACGGCGAGGCCCAGGCCCAGACCCTTCCCTATGCTCCTAAACTACTGGCTTTGCCTCTGAGTTGCTGCCGACTGGGATGGTTGTTCATCCACTCCCACTCCCACACCCACGCTGTGGATTCAGGAACTTTGGATTCTCTGAGTCTGGCACAGCCTAGGCATAGAAGGAGGCACCCCCAAATCCAGGCATAGAAGGAGGTACCCCAAATCCAGGCATAGAAGGAGGTACCCCCAAATCCAGGCTCCAAAGATAGTGTCCTGGAGAAGAAAGGGCAAGAGAGCAAGACAACGGGAGAGAAAGCAAGAGAACAAGAGTGACTCAGACAAGGTGTTGAGGGAGGCAGGAAGAGGGCAGATGGGGCAGGGGATGTGGTAGGAGTAGAGGAACGATAGCGCACAGGGCCCAGAGCGCAGCGCTTCAGACCACTGTGCTGAGGGTGGAGGAGTCCTCTGAGCGCACGCGCTGCACAGGAGCCCGCTTAAGGGGCCGCCGGGTCTCGTCCCGGTTCTGCCACACATAGTGGATCAGATAAGCCGCTACCAGCATCAGCCAGCCTCCCATGGTAACTAGCAGGGCCACATCAGTGCTCCTTCGGGTCCCACCTCGTCCTGTCCCACACAGCTCTTCCTCCCTAGTCAGCAGAAGGAACTCCTGTCCCACGAGATCTGGGCGGGCTCCTGGACCACACACGATGCCTGTCCCGGAGCCTGGAGCTAACCTCACCTGTCTGAGCACTTCCTGCAGGGCACAGTCGCAGCGCCACGGGTTGGCAGACAGGTTCACTTGGATCTGCAGCCCCATGAAGGCTGCCACAGGTACAGATGCTAGCTGGTTGGCAGAGAGGTCAAGGAGGCGCAGAGTGCCCTCCAAGCCCTGGAAAGCAGCCCCTGAGAGGTGAACAAGGACATTATGAGACAGGTCTAATTCTTCCAGGACAGGCAAGTGCTGGAAGGCACCGGCTGGCACTGACGCCAGCTGGTTGGCATCCAGGTAGAGCTTTCGGGTGTTATTGGGGATGCCGCTGGGCACCGCACTCAGGCCAGCCTGGCTGCAGCGGAATGTCTGTTCGCCAGCTTCTTCGGCTATGTAGCATCGCTGGGGCGGTGTGTGAGGGTTGGACACGGAACCCCCTGTGCCTATCACCAGCAGGAGGGGCAAGAGGCGAGGAACTAGTAGGAGCATGGTCACAGATAAACATAATCCTTGAGTGGAGGAGAATCTGGGCAGTCGAAGACCCTAGGAGGGAAGAGCAAAGTTAGGATACTATGTCCCATTGAGCGCTCTCCTGATCGAGTCCCTTGGTGGTGTCTCTTTGGGCCAGAACCTCTCCTTTGGGGTCTTCCCCAACCCTAGGTCTGTCTGTCTGTCTTCAGCAGGATTCTAGGGGCAAGAATCCCTTAGGTTGACATTTTTAGGTTCTATTGTTTCTAGGAGGTTAATCTATGTGGTCCCTTTGTCCCTTTGCCTTGTTGAGATGGGCCTGGGAGGTCCCAGACTATTGCCTCTGTTTTTATAGTAATTTTACTTCTTGAAATAGTTTTGTCCTTCACGTACCTGTGTGACTGCGGGGGAGGTCAGGTAGACACCAGGGGGTCTGGTTGGCACTAATGTAAAGACAAGAGTGACAGGTTAGTGACAGGACTCCAGGGTGTTCAGCTAGACCATTTAAGTAGGTGACAGGTACTTTCTGACCTTCTATGCTCACCAACCCCTTTCAGGAACCGTCTACCCCTCTCCTTCCCCAGCTCTGTGCTATTGGCCCTGCTCCTCTTCCTCTCCCCTCCCCTCCTGCCTCTCACCTGGTTGGTGGCAAGAGGACTCTCCTGGGCTATTACCTTTCTCCCCGGAAGTAGTCCACCCGCCGGTGGGCTCTGGAGACCCACTTCCTCCTTCGGAAGTCCTGTTTGCTTGCTGCAGCTGCGACCTGGGGCCCGAGTGTATAGAGTTTCCTGGCATGTGACTCTCTGCCCCAGGTGTCAGATACCTGAGCCATGGCCTGGCCAGGCAATGCCAAGGGAGAGCAGATCCCAGACCCTGATGAACTGTGTGTGGGAGCAGACCTGGATTCCATTCCTTGCCCCCACAACTTAGTGGTTGCTTTCTTCTATCTGCTGCTGAAAACTGCCTTCCAGAACCTCCTTTACTTGTCCAGAGCCTGGCTGGCCAAAAGGACGTCTGCTTGGCTGCCCTGGGGGCGCCACTCTGCAATTACACCTCAGCAACTTGCAACACAAGCCTTCTCCCACTGTTCCGTGTTCTCTGTAGGCCGCGTGGGGCCTTTTGTTAGCAAAGAGCCCTCAGTCTTCCTCAGAAACATCTTAGAGGATGCACCGGGATCTTCACAGGGGCAAACCCCTTGACCACCAGGGGGCGCTGTGGTTCAGTTTCGGTTTGCTGTTGTAGGAGGTTACACTAGGCTCTTGAAGGCTCCTGAAGCCTGATATGGTGGCTTTTTGAGTCCTCCATGACTGTGACTCAAAGATGGCTAGGATAACTTATTTATTCTTCAAGGCCTCTTCATCCTAAGGCCTTTTGCAGGCCCCACCACTCCACTCCATCCCTTCTCCTGATGTCCACTGGGTGGTGGGAAGGAGGGATTTGAGGCCACAGTGTTTTGGTGTGCCTCTGAGCCCTTGCGTCCAAACAAAGCAGAGTGTGGAGAGGCCCCAGGAGGTGGAGTGGACAGGAGGGAGCTTGTGGCGGTGAAATGCAAATGCTGCTGTTTTCATTGCTGTCTCCCAGGACAGTCTGGCTTCATGATTACAACACCAAGACAGGTTGTCCTGCTCCGCCTCACCTTCCAAGCTCTGCAGAGGCAGGGGTGACCGGAAGCCATGTGGAGCAGCAGCTCTCAACTTGGGGGTCACAACCCCTTTCACAGGGTCACCTTAGATCACTGGGAAACACATATTTACATTATGATTCGTGCCAGTGGCGAAACTAAGCATTAGGTTGCAGCATTAGGAGGGTTGAGAGCCACTGATGCAGATGAACCACCCAATGCCTTAGCCCACGGCCAGCCGACCACGTCGCGGCCACCTCACAGCCTGGCCACCTGTGGTAGCGTCTTCCCCACACCATCTCCAGCTTGGTGCAGGATTTAGTGCTTCCAGTGATGGCTGGGAGCTCAAAAGAAGGCACCATGCAGGGGAACCCCCGCAGATCACAGGCAGGTAAATGGAGGCCCAGCACATGACTGGACTCGTATTATGTCAGTGACCAGACAAAGACCACAGCCTTCTCCAACTTCTCCAACCACTTCCTATTCCCACTGGCTTCTCTCTCCCCTCCATGCCACACGTAAGTACCTGGTGCTTCTTTGACCGTCAGAGAGCTTGTGTGGAACTCTCTGGTTCACTCCCACTACAGGGGGAAGAAAACAGGGGTGGGGGTGTCACAGGGGAGCAGGGAGACGCGAGAGGTACTGTACCTAAGGTGGCTGATGTCAGATTATTATTATTATTATTATTATTATTGTGTGTGTGTGTTTTTTTTCTCAAGACAGGGTTTCTCTATGTAGCCCTGGCTGTCCTGGAACTCACTCTGTGGACCAGGCTGGCTTTGAACTCAGAGATCTGCCTGCTTCTGCCTGCAGAGTGCTGGGATTAAAGGCGAGCACCACCATGCCCAGTCAATTATTATTATTGAGACAGCGTCTCACTATGCAGCTCAGGCTGGCCATAAACTCACCATGGCTGGTCTTGAACTGACACTTCACTTCTCCTCCCTTAGCCTCCCAAGGTTGTATGAATTTGTTTGATCAGGGCCAGACACACAGCTGTAGAGTCTAGTGCAAAATGAAACGTGAGGCCTTTTGTTTAAAAACATAAGAATTTCAAGGTAGTAATAGTTTAAAACCCATTCCCGAGGTTTCTCCAGGCATTGACATGGACTTTCATAGAGCTATGGACATTACATGTCATGAGACTATCCTTGTGGCTTTCCTTGGAGCAAGCAGTTTTAGAAGTGTGGTGGGGTTAGGACCAGATAGCAGGATACCAGCTGTCATCACCTCTGGGGATGTATTCACCTCTGACTCATTCTTGTGATGTCAGCAGGGGCACTTCTCAGGGTCACATCTGTCTGAAGAGTCAGATAAAATGTTTGTTGTTTGTTTGTTTGCATTTGTTCTGTGTGGGTTGCTTTTGAATTAAGGCTAGACACTCTGCCACTGGATGCATGGGAGTGCCTTTGCAAACCTCCTGGTCCTGCCGTTCTCTCACTCCAGCAGGAGTCAAAGCCCAAGGGCTGAGCCTGGCTGTTTCTGGAGAGTTATCTTCTTGGACTAGGGTGTCTGCCACGCCAGAGTGAGACTGGGCTGTTCCACATGGCAGTTAGAAGAGCAGCTGGCAGTCTGCCCATAGGGGAGGCCACCTGGAACTGTGGTTGTGCTCATTAAAGGAAGGCCAAGCACAGAGCTCAGGAAATGAGAGATCAGAGGGGAGAAGAAACTGCAGTTAAGACAGTGTTCACTACCGTGTGTAGACTACTAGAGATTAGAGGAGAAAGCATGCTCTGCCATTTTAGAAGATTTACTTGTTTTTTTAAAAGTGTGTGTGTGTGGGATGTGGGGTGTGTGCGTGCGTGCGTGCGTGCGTGCGTGCGTGCGTGCGTGTGTGTGTGTGTGTGTGTGTGTGTGTTGAGAAATATATGCACAAGAGTGCAGGCGCTGGAGGAGGCCAGAAGAGAATATGGGTGTTGGGAACTGAATTCAGGGTCTCTTTAAGAGCAACAGGTGCTCTTAACCACTGAGCTGTCTCTGCAACTTCCCCCACTTTTGGTTCCCTCATGCAGTTAGGGCTTCCGGTCAGCCTGATGCTCATGTGTGAGTTGAAGAGGGTGCAGAACAGATCCTGTTCCTAAGGCACTGTGTCTACAGCAGTGGTTCTCAAAACAGTCTACGTGTTGGTCTCTCAGTGGTGGCTCACACCTTTAATCCCAGCACTCAGGAGACAGAAGCAGGTGAATCTCTGTGAGTTCAAGGCCAGCCTGGTCCACAGAGCTAGTTCTAGGACAGCCAAGGCTGTTACACAGTGAAACTGTCTCAAAAAAAAATTAATTCCAGGAATTAATCTGGAGCAAGTACATTAAAATCTTCATGCATTGACTCTAGGCACTAGTATGTCTCCAACTTTGCCCAGGGTTTTCTAATGTGAGCCTGTGCTGAGACTATAAGACACAGACATGTTGACACAAATCTTCTCCATACATTAATCTAATGTCTGCCTTGACGAACGTGTTTAAGGAACTTGAAACACAGACAGGATATGTAGTAGAACCTGGTGGCCTTCATCCAGCCCTCACTCCCTTTGATAGTCACACAGATTTGGGGAAGTACCCAGATCCGCAGTCTCTGTTGATGGAGCCTGATTGGTCCTTCAGATACCCCAAACCGTGTGGCTCATTTTCCTCACCTCCTTGGCAGCTCGTCCAGATTCCAGCCAGTGACTTCTCAGGGGCTGGCTAAAGTATTTTCTGGGACAGTCTTTGATTTGTTCGTGAGAGAGGATGGGGCCAGGTCCTTCATGTCTCTGTGTTTTGAACAGGGAGGGACAGTCTAGCCATCTTGTCACCAGGGGACAATGCAACAGAGAGGAACAACTTCCAGTGAGGTGTTGGCCTGGCCATGGCCAAGTCACTCAGTTATCAGCAGCCTCGTAGGGGGTGCAGGGATCTTTGTGCTCACAGACAAGCACTAGGGAACCTGGTTGATCACAAAGTGTTTTTCCTTCAAGGGATGCAAAACCTGCTATTCATCCAGAAGGTCATAGAGGACATGCTTTCTAGCCTGGTGACCTTTGCATTCTGTGTGGCTAGACACTTTTCCAGTACTGGACCCTCCCTTAGAGTCTTATCATAAATTTGTTCTTCTCAGGCAATCTATAGAACCCCTCTTTATGGACTTCACAAGGAGTTTCAGTGTAGACGCGTCTGATCTGCATTTAGCTTACTTTGCTCCTCAGGGAGATGATTTATGTGTGCTTCATTGTGCACAGAGCATTGAGTTAATTATGACTAGAATAGTTTCCACCACATTGTGTGATGCTTAAAAATGCCTAAAATAAACCATTTGGAGTCAGAAACCCAAAGTTTGAAACAACACTGTACTGGCTACTGAGTTGTGTTAAGCTGACTGCCTCCTTGCCTCCGGTGGCTGTCTCTCTGCTGCTGGTCAGACACACCCCTCCCGTGTACCTCCTTTCACTACCTGGGAAGACAAGCCCCTCCTTTAGTTTAGCTAGACAATAGGATACTGGTAGCCTTGAAAACAACTGGATAAAGAAAATACAATAAGATATAGTATTACTATTATTTAAACTTTTTTCCTTTTTTATCTTTTTTATTTTAAATTAGGAACAATCTTATTTTATGTATCACTCACAGTTCTCTCTCCCTCCCATCCTCCCATGCCTCCCACCGACCCCCATCCCATCCCTCTTCTGCTCCATAGAAAGGCCGAGGCCTTCCGTGGGGGATCATCAAAGTCTGTCCCATCATTTGGGGGCAGGGCCAAGGCCCTCCCCCGTGTGTCTAGGCTGAGAGAGTATCCCTCTATAGGGAATGGGTCCCCAAAGTCAATTTGTGCACTATGGATAAATACTGTTCCACTACCCGAGGCCCTATAGACTGTCCAGGTCTCCTAACTGACACCGACGTTCAGGGAGCCTGGTTCTGTCCTATGCTGGCTTCTGTCCATGAGCTCCCCCTTGTTCAGGTCAGCTGTTTCTTTGGTCTTGACCCCTTTGCTCATCACTCCTCCCTCTCTGCAACTGGGTTCCAGGAATTCAGCTCAGTGCTTAGCTGTGTGTGTCTGCTTCTGCTTCCATTAGCTATTGGATGAAGGCTATAGGATGGCATATAAGGTGGTCATCATTCTCATTATAGGGAAAGGGTATTTAGGATAGCCTCTTCACTATTGCTTAAAATCTTCATTGGGGTCATCCTTGTAGATCTCTGGACATTTCCTTAGTGCCAGATTTATCTTCAAACCTATAATGGCTCCCTCTATTATGGTATCTCTTTTCTTGCTCTCCTCTATTCTTCCCCTGACTCAGTCTTCCTGGTCCATCATGTCTTCCTCCCCCCTCCTCTTCTCCCCTCCTCTTTCTCCTAACTCCACCCACCCCGCTCTCAATTTGGTCAGGAGATCTTGTTCCTTTCCCCTTCTCCAGGGGAACATGTATGTCTCTCTTAGGGTCCTCCTTGTTTCCTAGCTTCTCTGGAGGTGTGGGTTGCAGGCTGGTAACCCTTTGCTCTATGTCTAAAGATTATATATATATTATATATTATATATAATTATATACATATGGCAAAAACCATATATATGGAGGTTTTTTCCATAAAGAAGAGTAAAATTATGCCATTTTCAGGAAAATAGATTTAACTGCAGATCATCATGTTGAGCATTAAGACTCAGAAAAGTAATTTTTAAATGTTTTCTCTCATGTGTAAGATTTGTATACACATATACACACCCTTTGGTAGCTTTCAAGTTACATCTCAAAAGGTTGCTATAAAACCTTCTCTCAGCCGGGCGTTGGTGGTGGCGCACGCCTTTAGTCCCAGCCCTCGGGAGGCACAGGCAGGCGGATCTCTGTGAGTTCGAGGCCAGCCTGGTCTACAGAGCGAGTGCCAGGACAGCCTCCAAAGCCACAGAGAAACCCTGTCTCGAAAAACCAAAAAAAAAAAAAAAAAAACTTCTCTCTCCTCTCTCTCTCTCTCTCCCTCTCCCTCCTTCCCTCCCTCTCTCTCTCTCTCTCTCTCTCTCTCTCTCTCCCTCTCCCTCCCTCTCTCTCTCTCCCTCCCTCCCTCTGTCTCTCCTCTCTCCCCCTCCTTCCCTCCCTCCCTCTCTCCCTCTCTCCCTCTCTCTCCCTCCACCCTCCCTTCCTCCCTCCCCCCTCTCTCTCAGCAGATGAGATAAATGAGATGACTCCTGAGAGACTTAGCTGAAACTGTAATCTACTAAGGTGGCAGCAGGAGCGACTGGGGCTGCACAGGGTCTGGCACTTCTCCTTGCCCTGTAAATGGGGTTTCAGGTGAGACTCCCGGGAAGTTGCAGGGTTTCAGTGGGGAATCGAGCATGGTCTTCAGTGCTTGTCACCTGTGCTGGGATTCCTGCTGCACTGTTGTGAGAAGTGTAGGCATCTGGCTTGAGGGGAACCTTTTCCTTTTTGTGTCCCTAAGATTTTCCTCATCTCTCTTTCTTTTTTCTTCAAGTCAGAGTTTCATTGTGTTGTGTAGCCCTGGCTGTCCTGGATCTCCCTCCATATAGACCAGGTTGGCCTTGAACCCACAGAGATCCACCTGCCTCTGCCTCCCGAGCACTGGAATTACAGGTGTGTCACCACCACCCAGCAATTTTCCTCATCTTTCTATCTTGTCTCAATGTGGTTCTCCTAGGAGTAGGCACTCTCCTGTCCTGAGGTGTCTGAGGAACCCAGAGGATGGAGCAATGGGCATCACCTGGGCCCAGGGGAAGGCCTCACAGTGAAGGTAACAGGTGAGTGACAGTTTTAGGGATGACTAGGGATCTGTGAGATGGAAAAGACAATGGAGAGCGATTAGAGACTGAGGCACTATCAAGATGGTGCAGTGTGTTCTGGGAATGACGGCCCAACTGAGTTCTGGAATTCGTGAGCAGCAACTTCACTTGTCAGCTCTGTCCTGTGCAGGAAAGGCAAATAAATGAGTTAAAACTTGGAGCAAGCAGTCTGAGCCAGGAAGTGGAGCCGCAAGTCTGCACACATAAAGCCCTTTGCCCTGGAAATAGAGAGAGCACTCAGTAACATTTGTGGAGATCTTTCCTACAAGAGGGGCTGGCTTCTGGCAGGGGAGGAATGGTCTGGGAGGGGAGGCCACCCAGAATTTCAGGCTAGGTGAGGCCTCCTAGGAGCAGGAACTCAGTTGGGAGGGCACCAGTCGTGAAGCTACTAGATTTTATATCCCCAGTCCTCTGGATCTGCAAGACTCTGTGTTCTCAACTGCTTTCATTTCTGAGAAAGAACGTCCATGGATCACATGGAGGAAGGTATCTTTCTGCCCTTGACTCCCAGAGGGAGGGGTTCTGGTTCCCAGGCAATGACTGGGGGCCCAGAGGACCAGCCAAGTAGTCTTTGCCCTCTGCGGCCCATGTCAGCCAACCTTCCAGGCTCCATTCTCCCAAGTCCTGGGGTGCCCTACACCCAAACAAAAGCACAAACATAAGTGCACCTAGCTCTTTCCTTCCTTGCATTTCTGAAGGAAGTAGAGAGTGAGGTGGGGAGAGTCAGAGGAAGGGGTGACATTTGTGGCCCAGTGCCCCAGGTGACAGGACAGGGCATAGGGCTCTCTACTTCCCAATGGCCTTCTTCCCAGCATCCGCTGTGGCTTTCTTTCAAACAATGTGCTTCCTGTCTGCATGTAGGTGACCAGCTTAGTCACCTGTGTGTGTGTCACAGGCAGGGCCCCCTCAGCCCTGAGTGAGCAGCCTGCACAGGGCAGGGAGAGCTTGTGATGTTTAAAAAACACATTTCATAAAATATTTAAAAGTAGTATCACATTACATAGAGGTTGAAAGTAGAGAATGAAAAGATGGCCATAGTATGTCCATCCTAGTAGAAGATCTCTTTTCTCTTGTTACATTCCATAACCTAGAAAAGGCCTGGACACCACTACAATCTGGAAAAGACTAATGGCAGACCTGCATGGAGCACTTAGCTATGGGCCAGGGACAGTCCCAAGTTCTCTACATTTGTTGACCCTATTGATCCTAAAATCAGTGAATGAGGTGGCCTGAATATTGCCTTCCCTGGTAACCCAAGCAGAGGTTCTGGGACTTGCTTAAGGTCACAGAGCTGGTAGCCAAAGGAGCAGAGAGCTGAGCCTGATGCCAGATCACCATGCTAGTTTTCACGAATTCATATTCAGATTTAGAAAATTCTTTTACTATGGGCAATTTTAAACACCAAAATAGAGAAAATAATCTGAGGAACCTCATGTCCCTATCACCCAGTTTTAATAATTATCACTGTACTCAGTTTTAATAACTGTCATTTTGCTGTTTATTTTCCAATGTTTCCAGTCCATACCTTTTTTTTTAAGTAAATTCAGGTATTGTGTCATTCAATCCACAAATAGTTTAGAATATATCTATCTCTTTAAAATTTTGTTTTTTTGATACAGGGTCTCTCCACTTAGTCTTGGCTGTCCTTGAATTCACTATTTAGACCAGGCTGGCCTCAAACTCACAGAGATCCGCCTGCCTCTGCCCACCAAGTGCTGAGAATAAAGGAATGTGCCACCTCACCTGGCTTTTCCCTCTCATTTGTGAGTGTGTGTGATATACAAATAATACATTGCACACATATTTATATATAAATGCATATAGATATATAGGTATTACATATCTCTGAATAATAAGGTAGAGTTAAAACGTATATTATTATTGTGTGTGTATGTGTTTGCATGTGTAAATGCCAAGCACATTCTCAGAGGTCAGAGGACAACTTTGGGGAGCTGGTTGGGGGCTTTTTTTTTTTTGGTTTTTCGAGACAGGGTTTCCCTGTGGCTTTGGAGGCTGTCCTGGAACTCGCTCTGTAGACCAGGCTGGCCTCGAACTCACAGAGATCCGCCTGCCTGTGCCTCCCGAGGGCTGGGACTAAAGGCGTGCGCCACCACCGCCCGGCTGGTTGGGGGCTTTTACCCACTGAGCTGTTTTGCTAGCCCTAGATTTTTTGGCCTAGCTCTTTTGTCTCAGCTAGAGCTTGCTATGTAGCCCAGGCTCTCCTAGGACTCACTGTATTCCTCAGAGCTTTGCTATGTAGCCCAGGCTCTCCTAGGACTCACTGTATTCCTCAGAGCTTTGCTATGTAGCCCAGGCTCTCCTAGGACTCACTGTATTCCTCAGAGCTTTGCTATGTAGCCCAGGCTCTCCTAGGACTCACTGTATTCCTCAGAGCTTTGCTATGTAGCCCAGGCTCTCCTAGGACTCACTGTATTCCTCAGGCTGACTTATAATCTGTGAGCTTCCTGTCCCTGCTTTCCAGACTGCATGACTGGCACTCACTACCAGGTCCACGTTTCCCTTGATCTAGATGTTGCTGATGATACACCTGAGAAATGCTTAGTCTCTATCCTTATCTCTTCATACAACCTGGCAACTGTTTTCTCATGCTGACACATAGTTTCTACAACCATAAATGGTTTCACAGTTTTCTATTCAGTGTGGATAGAATGTTCACTCTTTTGTTGGGCATTTAGGTTGCTCTCCGGGTTTTACTACTGTAGACGTTGCTGGACATTGTCATGTACATGGGTTCATTTTCTTAGCGTGTGATATGGAAAGTACAATCATGCCTTTGAGGCATGAACTATTTCTTTCCTTGGCACACAGTGCTAATTCTTTGTCCAAGGGATTGCATGTTCCCTGGTACCAGCTGAGAGTGCTGCCACTCTGCCTGAAGAGTGGCCAGGCTATCACAGCTAAAGGATGCCTGCTGAAGACTTGGTAATTATGAGGCCAGAGAATTAGAGATGATGGTGACCGGGACTCCAGCTAACTCAAGTGGAATGTGATCCACAACTTACCACAAGGCAGAAAGAGTTGGAAAACAACTTGATAACAGGAGTTATTAATAGGCCATGACATGTCCAGTGACCTTGCCAATAGACTACATTAGTCACAGTGCCTTGATGAGATGTAGACCCTGTCTGATCTTCACAGACATGTGAGAAAACTGGCAAAGATTCAGAGAGCTCAAGCAACTTGATGGACAATGGAAGAATCCCAGAAAGGAATCAGGAAGGTTCACTTGGGAAAAAAATGAACCATTGTTTTGACTCTAATGCTGAGCAGGTCTCTGTGAGACTTTTTCAGCAGCTAGGATCATTTCTTAGATACCAGGATCTAAAGGGCCTCTGGCTCTGGAATTACTTGAGAAGCTGCCTAATTCTGCTTTGCAAAGGTCAAATGTACACTCACTACTTGCTCCCAGGTCTCCAACTCCAGCCTTGAGACAACTATTTCCTGGCAGCGCCCTGAGGATGGGTGGGTCTAAGGAAAACGCTCCCCTGGTTGTCTGGGTACGCCTTCTCCTTCTGTCCTTGTGCATTCGGTTCATCATGCATTTACAGCCGGCCGGTTGACATCTATTAACATCTGATCCTGTCATTCCAGCCGTGCCAGGACTTAAGGTCACGGGACTAAGAGAGAAGATGGGCGGGGAAGTGAAACAACCGAAAGGAGGCCGTCTTGTTGACGTAGACAATGGGCGTGGCCCAGACGAGCTTAAGACCTATTTAGCTCAGTTCCTACAATGCGTAATAGGTGCTTTCTGTTACATTCTTTTGAAACATCAAAACACCCTTGGAGGTAGGTTTTCACAGCTGTGGAATTGAGATTAATACGAGTCATTTGCCCAGGATTACACTACCAATAAAGGCATACCTGCACTATATGTATCTAGCAGTAAAATCTGTGCCCTTCTCTTTAGAGCTTCAAGACATGAAAATTGTAGACCGGAGACACATTACCTAAATCCACACACGCTAACCTGAGACACAAACTCAAAGCTTCTTACTGTTTGTAAGGACTCTTCCTATGACACACATCCCAGATGAAATCTGATGCGGGGAGATCCAGGATGCGGCCAGAGCCACGCCAGCAAGGATTAAGTGTAGCGACCAGGTGTACCAATGATGCCCACAGCCTCCCGTCTCTACCCTACAGACATGTACTCCAACCAAGGTTCTGATAATGTGATCCGGAGTGGAGATAGGTGGGTGGGTGGGGCTCCTTCAGGACAAAGGACTGTGCTTCTCGGCTTCTCGAGTCAGTCGGCGACGTTTAGTGGAAAAAACTCTGTACTTACGGTCAGACTATCTCAGCAGGGTCTCATTGCAAGTTACTTAAAACTCTGAGTCTCTCGGTCTGAAAAACGAGAGCTTGGGCAAACCACTTGTGCATCTCTAGAAGGGCGCAGATGCAAAATCTGGGATTGTTACGCACCAAAGAGACTCCACCTGATCTCACTATTGCGTCAGGGCGAGACGTTCCGCCGAGCGTGCGGCAGCTCAGAAGCTCGCGGTGAGCTGGGAGAAGTAGCCCAGGGAAAAGCCTACAACTCCCAGGAGGCTCCGGGCGGGCTGGTGAAGAGGCAGGATAGAAACTACACTTCCCAAGAGGCACAACGTGTTTAGGCGCGTGGCAGTGACGTCACGGGGACCGGCTCAGGGAGCTGATTCGATCAGAGCTGCCAGCGGGGTGGCTACCGCCGCTGGTTTGTTACAGCTGTTGGAGTGGCCGCGGCCCGGGTTCTCGGGCTCCTCTCCCGGGCCCTCGACCTCCGGCCCCGCGCGGTGAGTCCTTACGGGCGGCCTAGGAGTGGTGAAGCCCGAAGGCTGCAGAGGTAGGAGAGGCGAGAGAGAAGGTTGCTGCTGAGGAGGCGTCGGCGCAGGAGGAGACCTGAACTGAGTGGCTGGGGGTGGAGAGAGTGAGTGCATCAGGCGAGGAGTGCCGAGGAGAGTGGGAGCAGGAGGCCGGGCGTGGGGTGTCCGGGAGGAGCGCTTCAGCTCGGGGTGGGAGGTGGGGAACGGCTGGACTTGAGGGATAAAGGTTTGGCTGCCTCCCGGGCTGAGTGAATGCTTGGAGATGGGGGTTGGGCCCGAACCCGGCCACGCTCCTAGTGCGAGGTACCAACCAGGCTGCGGGGCAGAGCGGGAGACCCAGTGGAAGGAGTTTCCTCGCTCCTGGTTAGTGGGGGTTCGCTTCCTTTCTACCCCCACTCTACTGAGTTCAGGAGTCTGGACCAGCGAGCACAACCATGGTCCTGCAGTTGAGGGTGGGCCGAGTGGAAGAGACAGACGTATTGTGTGCTGCATGAATTCCCTGTTGGGATCCCTTGGGAATAGGTTTGCTGTGTAAAGGGCCAGCCTTAAGCCGGGGAAGGAATGGAAAGTGCTTACACACTGGCTGGGCCTGGACGGGAAAGGGAAAAGACCTATAGCAAAAAAGTGGTTAACAGAACAGAGTTGCTTCGGGCTCTGATTTGAGGCAGGTTATGAAACAACAGCAGGATCTGGTGCTGGCAATCACCTGCCAGCTGTGGCAGCAGAAGTTTTCAGTCTGGCTGCTCCAGATCTTTCTGCCTCTGCCAGTCTATTTCTTCACTTATGGGAGAAAGGTCAATTGTTTATTAATGTGACATGTCCACATAGCCACAGGAAAGTCTCAGAAGTACTTTCTGGCTCCCAGTCTTTAGGGGGGTGTGTGGTGGGAGACGCCGCAAGGGGGTCTCCTGGTTTCAAGGGCATCTGGCATTCAGGCTTCAGGAAGACGATTCCTACGGGGTCTGCTAGGCTTTGTGAAATGCCCTGTTGAGCGAGAAAGGGGTGGTGGGTCTTGAAATCCTGGGAATCAGACTGACTTTTGGCACGCCTGAATAGAGTGAGGGAGTTCTTTCTGTCTGTTGCTTTGGGGAAGGGACAGAAGTTTCTGGTGAAACAGCTCTTTTCCTCCCTTGATGATCTTCCAGAGATTTCACATTCAGTCCCTGCCCCTCACGTGGACGCTGTTGCATAGTCCCAGGGGCTGTGGTAGGGTGACAGCAGCCTAAGGTCTGGGGGAGGTAAACAACTGGTTTTCTAGTTCCTTGGGGATCCGTTGGGACCAATTATCCATCTTAATGGGCCAGGGGTTTGGTCCCAGGAGTATGATCTCCCTCCACCAGGATGCACCCTCAGCCAACTCATGGATCTGTTTGTTGGGGAACTGCTGTGGGTTCTATTTCCCGAGGTATCTGAGAAGAGGAAACTCACTTCCATTATACTTAAGTAAGGAACTCTCAGAGACTTGGCTGGAATCCTGGCTAGGTGAGATAGCATCTGAGTCTGGGGGTGAAGCGGTTGTAGCGGGGTGAGGGAGCTGGCCTGGACTTCCAGACTGTCTCTATCTGCCGTTCCTTTCTGGACATCTTGAAGATGGAGTTGTTAAGCATAGTAATGACCTTGGGGTCTTTATCAGGCAGGACCCTAAGCCAGGTAGGTAAACCCAACCTGCCGATGCCTTCTGTATCCACTTCTGCTGGCTAGTAGTGGGCCCTCAGAAAGCTCCAAGAAAGGGACAGAAACACCCCCCCAACCCCCCACCCCCGCCACTGTGGGTTGCTGCTCCCATTGTTTTCTGGGATGGAGGGCAGCCCTTATGGTTCCTTGTGCTGTAGAGCTTCTACCTGGGACTGGACAAGCAAAAGCTGTTGTTAACTCACACCCACAAACAGATGCTAGGAAGGGAGGGGAGGCCAGGCGGGGCCGAGGAGGGAGGAGGGAGGCGGGAGGCCACAGGTAGTTTTGTATCCTTGGGAGGAGTAGGCTGATATGGGTACCACATCCCACCTGTGGGAACTATAGATATTGGCTGTGTGCTCTGTTCTGTTCTCTTCTCTCTCTGGTGGGGTTAAGGGCTCTGCTGGTTTGGCGACCTAATGGTGACACCCCCAAGAGTTTTAGCCTGAGCAGATGCCAGATGGCTAAAATGCCCCATTTTGTGTCGAAATGTTTGTGGGTCTGAGCAAAGGCCGTCCCTGGCCTGCTGTTTTCTTTCCCTTCCGTCTTCTCCCTGCCCTGTCAGTCCTCCTGGGCCTGGGCTTGAGGAAATCCAGGGTTAGAGAAGTAGGAACAGTAGCCCCAAAGTACCTCATCCTCTGTTGTCTGTGCCCACAGCCCCTCCCTGCTTTTGCTCCTTTGGGAGGGGCTTAGAGTAGGGGATGTCTCCTGTCAGCTCTCCAGTGAGAGCCAGCAGAGGTTATTCTGGGTGAGAGTTCTGAGAGAGCAGGCCTCTCTCCTCACCCCAGGAGGAAGAGGGCCTCAGGGTACCATGAGGGGTGAGTTTGGGGACTGGACATTGATTGCTATCGTCTGGACTCGACACCTCTTGGTGACTTGTCCTCCTAGACTTTGTCAGCAGGTAGTCCCAGTGGATGATATGTATGACCGCCTGGCGTTAATCCCAGCCCAGCAACAGGAAACGGCCAGCCTTCTGTTCATGTGGGCTTGAGAACGTGGCGTGGGACTGTGGTGTGGAGCTCTCAGGGAAGGAAAAGCCTCCTCTGTGGGGCTCAGGGTGTGAGGGGGCAGGGAAAGTGGTGTGACCTGTCTCACCTGTGTTGCTTGTTTGCAGAGCAGCAGCCAAGAGGGGTGGCAGGATGAATGTGGGCACGGCACACAGTGAGGTGAACCCCAACACGCGGGTGATGAACAGCCGCGGCATCTGGCTCTCGTACGTGCTGGCCATCGGGCTCCTGCACGTCGTACTGCTCAGCATCCCCTTTGTGAGCGTCCCTGTCGTCTGGACCCTCACCAACCTTATCCACAACTTGGTGAGAGCCTGCTTACTGCCCGTCTCTGACCAGATGGGCTGCTGTGTTCCAGAGCCATGGGAGGAGCTTGTCCTGGGACAGACAGCAGGTTCTGACAACATCTGCCTCCTGAGCCCAGGCCCAGCTCTGATCTCTCGGCCCTGCTCCCCCTTGTGGGCTGTAGCATACCTACAGGAATCAAATTTGCACATTGCCCATGCCTCCTGGATGGGCTGGCTGCTGGTTACGTTTGGAGCACCCTACCTGAGAGCTGAGAGCTGAGGCCTTGCTGAGGTTGCCCCCAGCTCCCAGGAATCTAGTGTAGAAATGTTCCTTTCCCAAGTTAGGATCTCAAACCATGTTCTCCTGACCCTCTGTGCTCCCTAAAACCTGCTTCCTTACACCCTGCTTTTGAGCAGACAGGGTAGTCCTTTGGCTTGCTCCTCTTAGCTGACACAGAGACCCCAGTTGGGCTACTGTGTATGCCCATTGTGTAGTTAACTCCTCCCCTTATGCGGTCCCCACATCCTCCCACCACGTGGGCTCCTGGGTGTTCTTTTGTCTATTGGGACTGCCTGCCTGAGCGGCTACAGCGGAGGAAGGTGGCAGTCACCTGGAGCTGCTTCTGTGTGGGACAGGAGGGGAAGCCAGGCTGGGAGCCGACTTGCCTTTTGTGTTTTCTGATGACGGTCCCTCCTTTCAGGGCATGTACATCTTCCTGCACACGGTGAAAGGGACACCCTTCGAGACTCCAGACCAGGGTAAAGCGAGGTTGCTGACCCACTGGGAGCAGATGGACTATGGAGTCCAGTTCACAGCCTCTAGGAAGTTCTTGACCATCACCCCTATTGTGCTGTAAGTGCTTTGGCTGTGGGAGACACCAGCAGGCGTGGTAAAGCCATTGGGCTCAGCTGGGCTCAAACTCCCCCTAGCCCTGACCCTTGGTGTAGAGATGAGCAGAGGGAAGGAAGGGACATATCCTGGGTCTCTCTGTGCATGAGACAGGCATAGGCCTTGGGTAAGCTGGGGGTAGGTCAGGAGACTTGTCGCTCTGCTTCTTATCTGGGACCCTTACTTTCCTATCTCCTTGTCTCCCCCCTCCCAGGTACTTCCTCACCAGCTTCTACACCAAGTATGACCAAGTCCATTTCATACTCAACACTGTGTCCTTGATGAGTGTGCTCATCCCCAAGCTGCCCCAGCTCCATGGAGTCCGGATTTTTGGAATCAATAAGTACTGAGGTTGTAGCCCCTTCCTCAGCCAGGTTGGCAGGGGAAGGGTAGAAGGCCTTTGCTGTGATGCTGAAGACAGGAGCCTTTGGACACTCACTGCCAGAGATGGGGGTGTGCCCTGGGCCTGGCTTCCCCCTCGCTTCCCCAGTAGCCGACTTGGAGTAGCTTGTAGTGGGGTTAGGGTAGGGCTCTTGGGCTCTAACCCATTCTGAAGTTTTTGATCTTTTCCTTTTGCCTTTTGAATAGAGATGCCATGGGGGTGGTCATGAAAGGGGCTGGGCTTTCCGGCTGACTATGGACCTCAGAAGTGGGGACAGGAAGCCAGGAAAACCCCTGTTGGCTTGTTTACCCTCAGGCAGCCATAGCACTTTAGCCCCCGAGAAGGGGCAGAGGGACGGTACGGCTTCTGCATTGTTTCCCCCTCAGTCTTCGAGTGTGTGGGGTGAGACTCACTTTTATATGTATTGGAAACACGCGTGCTGCACTGTCTCCACCCTCTAGATAGAGCAGTCAGGCTTTGTTGACTTCCTTGCAACCCACCCTGGGTGAGCTATGGGGTAGGAGGAAGATTAGGAAAGGAAGATGGGGTTGGGGGACACCTGGTGTACAGGTGGGGCCAGGATCCTGCCACCCTGGTCCTGGGGAGAGGGGAGCTCTGAGCAGGGGTGGGCGGGGTCTTAGGATGGTCAGGATAGCAGCAGCTGATGTGAATCAGTGTAAAAAAGAGGATCTAGGGAGGAGAAGCCAGACCCAGCCTCCTTTGGGATGTGGGCTGGAAGGAGAGCTGGTCTGGAGGGCTAATTTACCCGCAGAATGATGGTGGTGGGGAAGGGCGGCCTCTGTGGGTTTGAAGTCCTGGCTTGGTGTGAGGGCGTGCACAGGCTGGAATAGACCGGTGAGCCCTCAGAAGCACAGGCCCAGCCGGACACTTCCTTAGCTGTGTATGAGGAAGCTTCCATGGGTAACTCTTCCTCAGCCCTTCAACTCAATTCTCATGTAGCTTGTGCCGGGGCAGTGCCTCTCATGTGGCATGTGTGTGAGGGGCCAAGAGGCCACCTCCACATGAGGTGGGGGCTCCACAGTGCTGTAGGATCCCTGCCCAAACAGGGCACTAGTAGGGACAGCTGCAGGCACTGTCTCCTCAGAGAGGGGGCTCACAGAGCCTGAGACTAAGCTGAAGAGGGGCTGTCTTCTCCCCTCGCTGGTTCGACTGGGGCATGTTCCTTTGGAAAGGTGTGGGTGCCTGAACCCTCTCCAGGGGATGGAGGGAACTCACCCTGTTTCCCTCCCCATGTATCATAGGGGGCTTTCACCTTCTGGTCTTTCTAAGCAAAGTGTGAATAGGATTTTTACTCCCTTTGTACAGTATTCTGAAAAATGCAAATAAAATGCAACATGGTCTGTTAACCACATGTCTGGATCTGCTTCCTTGTCAGTCCTGGGGAAGGTGTGGGCAGGGCTCCTGCCTAGGCAGTGGTGGGGACTCTGGGGAGGCCCAGGAGAAAAGCCAAAGTGGATGTGGGGAGCTGTGAAGGCCCTGGTAGGTGGAGCAGAGTCCCACTCTCTGCCTTGCCCTGCTGTCCCTCTGCTGGGCTCTGAGCCCCTGACTTCATAGGCCTGGCTGGGGGAAGTGGGAGTGGGGTTTGGTGGCCAGGAAGGTCAGTCCAGACATGGCTTATAAATGGGGGTGGGGTTATTACTGGTGCTCTGGCATTGCCCATTCTGGCTTCTCACCTCAGTCATTCCTAGTCAGTTCTGTTAGGGAGGGGCTGCCTTTCGTCCTGGCCACTGCTATGTTGAGCAGGAGGGGAGGGGTCCCAGGGCTTCTTGCCAGCACAGCCAGGAGAGGGAGGAACCCTTATCTCCTGAGGACACTGGCCTCTCAGGCTGTTCTGTGTAGTATTATCTGCTGCTCCCTGGCCAGGTACAAAGTTCAGGCAGGCAGAGGAAGGAGCTCCCTTCCCAGCAGCCTGGCTCTGGCCCTGGCCCAGCATCATGGCGTTCTTGGAGTGAGGGAAAGTATGATCTTTATGTGCTGTCTAGCTGTACTGTCCCCTCTTCAGATAGGGGCTGCGATGTTGGGAACAGTGCTGCACTGGGCTCAGTCCTGGGAGTGGGGCCCAGCCACTTGCTTCCTCGGCCCTTAAGCCAGTCGGGGATGTGCCAGGTACCTGAACAATGACCTTTGTTCAGATGCCAGCTCTGCTACTTAGAGCTGTGTGACAGGGTTTCTCTGTGGCTTTGGAGGCTGTTCTGGAACTAGCTCTTGTAGACTAGGCTGATCTCGAACTCAAAGAGATCTGCCTGCCTCTGCCTCCCAAGTGCATGGATTAAAGGCATGCGCCACCACCGTCTTGCTAGAGCTGTGTGGTCTTACCTAGTTGATTCTGAGTTCAGTCTTCTGTTGATGAGGCGAGTGCCTCTCTGGACTGTTGTGGCACGGGCATGGTTCCTGGGGTATAGCCAGCAGTTGAATAGCTGTATTACAGTCATTACCATTGCACTTCCGTCAGAAGACAGGCTGGGTTCACTCTAGCAGTTACCCCTGAGGGAGGATGGTGGTGAGACCAGCAGGCTCCTAGGAGGAGAATGTGGGTGAAGAAGATGGATGGTATCCAGATAAGGAGGGTCTAAGGAGGGGGCACATGGAAATGTGTCATAATGGGGGAGGCTGAGTGTAGTAGCATCTCGTCTTGCCAGTCAATTCGTGTTAGTGGCCACACCCCTTTGGGTGTGGCTTCATGTGTGGACGTGGCCCGGAAGGTGGAGAAGCAGGGGACTGGCACTTCCTCTTGGGTCACAGAGAGCTTTGGAAGGGCAGAGACAGTCTTCTGGAGCAGGAACACCGCGGTGGTTCTTTGCTATGTAAGTTGTTCCCCAATAAGTCACCCATTTATCATTTATCTTGGGTCTGGTGAACTCATTACTACTCTGCCTTCAGCTGAGTATGTACTGGACCAGCCTGGTCCTGTAGCTGTTTACTGCAGTTATTTTTGGGTCTTCATTGCGGCCTGCCTGCCATACCAGGTATTTGCTAGCTGGCCCTGAGCTCATTTTTGTTTCCCTGGTAAAGCCATGGCTATTACCTCTCTTAGTTAGAACCCACTCATTCCATTCAGCTCACTGGATTGTGCAATCCATTGCACCTTTCTCTGGCGCAAGCTCACCTAGCTTATGTATCAGAATTTCTCACTCACTTGAGTATAAAGGGCATGATCTCTCCTGACCCTGCCGTTCCACGTGGGCCATAATTTGCCTTATGTGACGGCCGGAGAGGTGGCGTACCTAGCCTTAGCCAGCTTTCCGGGAAGTACTCCTGTTGGGGCTTTCAGGTGCCTCTCAGCATGCTTCCAGCCGGGAGCTGTGCAGAGATCTGACACTATCCAGACTCTGTTTGAGGAAAGAAGCTGAAGGTGGTGCATTGGAGATGGGCTGTGGTCCTGGGCATGACCTGCACACCTAGAATCCCCAGGACAGAAGCGAGCTGAGAGCAGACTACTCTGACAAGACTGGGGAAAGAGAAACCGGGCCGTGGGGGGTTAGGTGCCCAGGCCAGGCATTAGGGACTTAGGAGGTCACAGGAGGTAGGATACAGTGGGTGCTGGTGGTGGTGAAACCTGAGAAAGGATTGGTAGGAGACCCAGGGATCCCAGCCAGAGCCAAGGGAAGTAATAGCCATTAGGACTGGTGTTCCATTGGGAATCCTCGGCAACTTTGCTCTGAGAAATGCAGAACCTGGGTTTCACTTTCCCTGTGTCAGGCAATCCCTCACCCCATTTGCCTCAGTGGGTTCTATGAAGGGCTGAGGGAGATTTAGGAATCTGTGGTGGTCACACTGTATCACAATTGCCTCACTTTCAATACAGGGACGATTAGCTATCCCAGTTCCCAGCGGGGACTTAGTCAGGGACTGGAGAGATGGCTCACTGACTACCTCCCAAAAGATCTGGGTTCAGTTCCCAACATCCACATGGTGGCGCACAACCATCTGTAACTCCAGTTCCAGGAGATCAGACACCTTCTGACTTCCATGGATGCCAGGCATACATGTACACACATGTCCATGCAGGCAAAACACTCATACACATCAAATAATCAATCTAAAAAAGAAAACAAGTCTTAAGTCAGGTGTGGTGACCCCACCTATAATCCCAGCGCTCAGGAGGTGGAAGCAGGAATTCCGAGTTCCAGCAGGTTTGAGGTTAGCCTAACCTAGACAGGACGTCTTAAAGCAAAACAACAAAACCCCCTTCTGAACCAATACATCTCTCACAGCTATTTTAGGCTTAATGTCTGTATTCGAAAGAGTCACGAGATCTCTGGTCCAGGAGTTGGATCCCGGAGGGGATATGATTCCTGTCAAAAGTATGGTTGATGCTGGTGCATTCCAATGTGGCTATTTGGTAAGAGGACGGAAGAGGTTCTGGGGATGGTGCTACCACAAGACAGACCTCACCCTGGAGGACATACTGGACAAAGAGCAAGACAAAGGACTGTTGGTTAGGCTGCTTACGAGTTTCATAGGTCAGTATGTGGCGGGTAAGAAATGGCCAGCCTGAGGCCTTGTCTGCTTCTCATGCTCAGCTCCTTGTTGCTCTCAGCTGCGTGGTTTGTACATTTGACTGGCACACCTCCATTAAGAAACACACTGAGGGGTTGGTGAGCAAGAAGAGGAAAGTAGAGATTTCTGTTTTGTTTGGGTTTTCAAGACAGGGTTTCTCTGTGTAACTCTGTCTGTCCTAGAACTCACTCTGCAGAGCAAACTGGCCTTGAATGTAGAGATCCACCTGCTTCTGCCTCCTGAGTGCTGGGATTAAGGGCATGCACCACCAACCTGGTGAGATTTCTTTATATTGGAAGTCATTCATTCCTTTCCTGTGTCTCTCTACAATTCCAATTATGGAGCTCTGTGTGTTTCTATTTTCGTCATTAAGCTGATGGGTAAGTGGAGGGAGATGGTGTAGATTGTTAAGGAAGAATGCAGACTTCACAGCTAAGGTTGCCTACAGCCCACACTGCTACTGAACAGCGGGCCATCTCCAGACACGACACTTTTTGTCTGTGTAAGTTTCAGTGTCTTTACCTGTCACCTCTAGAGGACTAAGAGTAAATGGCAGTGCCAGGCACAGGAGGTGCACACAGATCTCCCTCCAGAAGCTCTGCTGCTGGACATGGATCTTTTGTGGGCATGGGCTGAAACAGGAGTTGGTAAGCTGAAATTTCTAAGGCGTCAGTTCTCAACCCATGGTGGGTTATAAGGGCCCTTTCACAGGGGCTGCATGTCAGATATCCTGCATATCAGATATTACGTTATGATTTGTAACTAAAAAAATACACTTATGAGTAGCAAAGAAAGTAGTTTTGTGGTTGGGGGTCACCACAACATGAGGAAATGTAGGAAAGGGCTGAGGCATTAGGAAGGTTGAGAACCACTGCTCTAAGGACTTTTGTTTTTGGTTTTATTTTTCAAGACAGTTTCTCTGTATTGCTTTGGAGGCTGTCCCAGAACTCGCTTTGTAGACCAGGCTGGCCTCGAACTCACAGAGATCCTCCTGCCTCTGCCTCCCGAGTGCTGGGATTAAAGGCATGTGTCACCACCACCCATCTCATTTTTCTTTTTTCTTTTTTCTAGCAAAGTACATATCAAACTTACAATGCTTGAGAAATGAACAGGCCCTGAGACATTAGTGCCCCATGGGTTGATTCTAAGCAGTTTCTTGTTATGTTTTTTTTCAATTTCAAATGTATTTCCCTTTGGAAATCCAGCTGGGACCCTCACCGGGCAGCAGGAGCTGTCCCTCCTCTGCAGGTTTGTATTGGGAGGTCTAAGAGGAAGGTATTCCTGTGTTCCCCTCTGTGCCCCCAGACCTTCAGCAGCAGCAGAATCAACTTTCCTACACTGGGCGGCTGGAGTCCTGCAGATGGGCAGCTTCCCAAGGCTGCCTCACTCTACCCTGTACCACTCATGTGGACACCAGGAACTAAACTGCTCGCTTTTTATTTCCTACTTATTTTTTCCCTTGCCTAATCAGAATCTCAATAGGACTAGTTTACATCTATTGATCCCTGCCATGTTTGCCAGGTACCGTCTTTCTTTTTCTTTTCTTCTTTTTTATAAAGTAGTGACAAGGAAGCAAGGCACTATCTTGTCCTTGGTCTGAACGACTTGGTGTACCCAAGCTTTGGAAGGGCTTACTGTTAATATTCTCTCTAGAGAGAGGCTAAATGACTTAAAAGGGTACCTGGTAAGAAGGTGGCAGAGCAGGGATGGTGGCCTGTGATGTTGGGGATGGCAGCCTTTCTTGGAGAGCCTTGTGGCAAGTTTCACAAAGGAAGGAGCAGTGCCAGCAAGGGCTTTCTGGAGAAGGGTCTTTTAGGTCGGCATCAATGTGATACTTATTTTTGTCCTTCCAGGTGATGAAAAGACTAAATTCCAAGTCCATGGTAAAAAAGGTTCAAAGCTGTCAGCAAATTTCCCTGAAGAAGTACTTGCAGTCAAAGGCCTACGGTCCAGCAATTGGAAAGCCACCGTAATACATAGGAAGATAATCCAGAAATATTTGGATTTGCTTGTCAACAGGTGAGGCTGGGGCTGAATAGATGGTTCAGTGGCTTAGAGCGTTTGCTACCCATGCAAAGGAACTAGTATTGCTTCCCAGCACCCACAGGTGGCTCGCAACCATCTGTACCTCCAGTTCAGGGGACCTGACACCCTCTCCTGACTTCTGTCTCTTGCACGTATGTGATGCACACACACACACTCAGGCACTTACATATAGATAACTATTTTTCAAGATGTAGCTGGTCAGGCAGTAGGGGGGGAGGGACAAGGGGAGCACTGTGGGCATGGAGGCCTCTCGGGGTTCCTGTGGCTGGTTTACCCTCAGGGGCATGGAGGCCTCTCTGGAGCACTGTGGTTAGTTTACCCTCAGACCCATGCCTGCTGGCATTGACCTTCTGTATCTGCCCAAGCAGCCTCCTCGTTCCCTCACAGCTGCCATCTTCTAGATGACCAATTGCTATGTGCCAGCTCCTAAAGAAACCCAGAACAAAAGACTGACTGTGGCACCTGTTAGCCATACCATAACGGATGCTGGTCCCCAGGCTCACTCAGTGAGTACAGGAGCAGATGCTGGTCCCCAGGCTCGCTCAGAGAGTACAGGGGCAGATGCTGGTCTGCAGGCTCACTCAGTGAGTACAGGAGCGGATGCTCACTCAGTGAGTACAGGGGCGGATGCTCACTCAGTGAGTACAGGGGCAGATGCTGGTCCCCAGGCTCACTCAGAGAGTACAGGAGCGGATGCTCACTCAGTGAGTACAGGGGCGGATGCTGGCCCCCAGGCTCACTCAGTGAGTACAGGAGCAGATGCTGGTCCCCAGGCTCACTCAGTGAGTACAGGGGCGGATGCTGGTCCCCAGGCTCACTCAGTGAGTACAGGGGCGGATGCTCACTCAGTGAGTACAGGAGCGGATGCTGGTCCCCAGGCTCACTCAGTGAGTACAGGGGCGGATGCTCACTCAGTGAGTACAGGGGCAGATGCTGGTCTGCAGGCTCACTCAGTGAGTACAGGGGCGGATGCTGGTCCCCAGGCTCACTCAGTGAGTACAGGGGCGGATGCTGGTCCCCAGGCTCACTCAGAGAGTACAGGGGCGGATGCTGGTCCCCAGGCTCACTCAGAGAGTACAGGAGCGGATGCTGGTCCCCAGGCTCACTCAGTGAGTACAGGGGCGGATGCTGGTCCCCAGGCTCACTCAGAGAGTACAGGGGCGGATGCTGGTCCCCAGGCTCACTCAGAGAGTACAGGGGCGGATGCTGGTCCCCAGGCTCACTCAGAGAGTACAGGAGCGGATGCTCACTCAGTGAGTACAGGGGCAGATGCTGGTCTGCAGGCTCACTCAGTGAGTACAGGAGCGGATGCTCACTCAGTGAGTACAGGGGCGGATGCTGGTCCCCAGGCTCACTCAGTGAGTACAGGGGCAGATGCTGGTCTGCAGGCTCACTCAGAGAGTACAGGAGCGGATGCTGGTCCCCAGGCTCACTCAGTGAGTACAGGAGCGGATGCTCACTCAGAGAGTACAGGGGCGGATGCTGGTCCCCAGGCTCACTCAGTGAGTACAGGGGCAGATGCTGGTCCCCAGGCTCACTCAGTGAGTACAGGAGCAGATGCTGGTCCCCAGGCTCACTCAGAGAGTACAGGGGCGGATGCTGGTCCCCAGTCTCACTCAGAGAGTACAGGGGCGGATGCTGGTCCCCAGGCTCACTCAGAGAGTACAGGGGCGGATGCTGGTCCCCAGGCTCACTCAGTGAGTACAGGGGCGGATGCTGGTCCCCAGGCTCACTCAGAGAGTACAGGGGCGGATGCTGGTCCCCAGGCTCACTCAGTGAGTACAGGGGCGGATGCTGGTCCCCAGGCTCACTCAGAGAGTACAGGGGTGGATGCTGGTCCCCAGGCTCACTCAGACAGTACAGGGGCGGATGCTGGTCCCCAGGCTCACTCAGAAAGTACAGGGGGCTCTTCTCAGATCTTCACATCCGCCCCCTACCCTGAACTTCTCCAGTCCCTGGACTTTGCTTCTCTTCCCCCAGCTCCTCATTCTTAAATAACCCCTCCCATTTTGACCATATGCTCTGTTGGTCAGCTTCTCCTCTCTCTCCTGTCTCTCTTTCCCTTCCTCTCTCCCCTGACTCTTCCCAATCTCATTGCCTATGGGTTGTATAAATACGATTTTCTCTTCCTGCTCTGGACACTTCTGGATCCCTCTGGCTCTGCCCTCTCTCACATCCACAAAGAAAACCTCCAACTATGACTTGGAGCGGTCATGTCCTCATTTCGCTCTCTGTGGTTTGGCCCAACCCAGCGTTCTGTACTTGTTTTCCTCTGCCTTGTAAGCCCATGATTTCCATGCCATCTTCCCCACTGGGTTAGGAGCAACTTGTGACAACTTAAGGCTGTACTGGCCTCACTGTTGACTCACACAGTAGGTAGTCTGAAGTGAGGTGCAAACTGGAAGTCCAGCACTCAGGGGAAGGCACCCACTGCTTTTGAGGGCTACTTTCTCCCTCCTCTCCTCTCCCCTCCCCTTCTTTCTTTCAGTTTTTCAAGACAGAATTTCTCTGTGTAGCCCTGGCTGTCTTGGAACTCGCTCTATAGACCAGACTGGCCTCAAAGTCAGGTCCACCTGCCTCAGCCTCCTGAGCGCTGGGATTAAAGGTGTGCACCACCACAACCCCCTGCCTGAGGGACTTTTGTCTGTAAGTAGCAGAAGCTTTATCAGGCTATTTTGTGAGTCACAAATGATTTTCTTATGGAATCAGGGATATCCTATCAGCTAAGGTCAGGCAAAGAAGCCATGTGAGATCTGGGACACCAGCGCAAGGAGCTGGCGTCAGGCCCTTCTCAGAGCGGCGGCGCCAGCCCTGCCGGACACGTCCTTCAGTGTCATGGGAAAGACGTGATTCATAGACCGGGGCTTGAGCCACAGCCCTGGACTGTTTGCAGTTTTAAAATTTTATTTTTATAATTTTGCAGATTTATTTATTTTATGTATATAAGTGTTCTATTTGCGCATATGACCTTATGCCAGAAGAAGGCATCAGAACCCACTATAGATGGCTGTGAGCCACCATGTAGTTGTTGGGAATTGAACTCAGGACCTCTGGAAGAGCAGCCAGTGTTCTTAACCACTGAGTTATCTATTTAGACAAAAACAAAAACAAAAAAACAAAACAACAACAACAACAAAAAACCCCAGAACCAAAACCAAAATCAAAAAATTGTTTCAGAACAGTATCTCAACTATTGTAGCTCTGATGGGCCTGGAACTCGGAAGGTAGGCCAGGCTGGCATTAGTAACAATCCATCTTAAGGGTCCATCACAACGGGGAAATTTGGTAGCAAGCAGCGGACATGGTGGCAGGGAGCAGGAGCTGAAGCAGAGAGTGACCTGGTGGTGGCAGGAGGTTTGAAACCTTGAAGCATGTCCTTAGTAGTGCACTTTCAGTAAGGCCATCCCTCCTAAACCTTCCCAAAGGGCACCACCAACTGGGAACCAAGATTATGGGGAGCATCTCATTCAAACCCCCCCACACACCTCCCCCAAGCCAGCAGAAGTAGTAAAAGAAGTAGTAAAGAAAGATGCAATTCTGCCTATAACACGGGGGGGAGACGCCTCCCGCCGTCCATGATGGGCAGGGACACACTGTGAATGCTAGTGAGTTCTTTCCCATTGTGCATCCTGCCCCCACCTCTCGGTGGGTAGACTGAACTGTGAACGGTGCCATGTGCAATGATCCTTGGGTTTGCAGCCTTACAGCATTTACTCTCCAAAGGAAGTAGTTGATGGACAGGGAGAGGCCACTGAGAGGCCCTGAACTCTGATCCTTTCCACTCCCTCTAGGAGGCTGAAGCAGGAACTACCCAGTTCATTCAAAACAATTAGTTTAAAAGAAAATGTGTATCTGGTGACAGAAACTCTAGAGACGGAACAGGAGCAAACCCTAGAAGCAGAAGAGCAATATAAAATTTGGAGCTCATTACTTAAGGGCATTAACCATGAAAACAAGGTTAGTATACTGGGGGATGGGGTGTGGACCAGCCAGCCTCGTGCCATCACTGAAAGTCTAGAGGTTGCCAGCCAAGATGCAGCCTTCTTTGCTCCTCTGTTAGGCCTCTTGGAGCAGTGCTGGCTGGCCTCTGTGCCTTTTGGCACAAGGAAGAGAGTGTTACCTTGTGGAGGAGTTCCTTCACAGGTTGTCTAATGATGCCCCTTTTCCCTTTCCTTTCTTTTTTTTTTTTTTTTGGGGAGGGGAGGTTCAAGACAAGTTTCTCTGTGGCTTTGGAGGCTGTCCTGGAACAAGCTCTTGTAGACCAGGTTGGTCTCAAACTCACAGAGATCCACCTGCCTCTGCCTCCTGAGTGCTGGGGTTAAAGGTGTGTGCCACTACCGCCAGGCTCTTTCTTTTCTTAATGTTATTTGTTGGTCTTTTGGGACGAGGCTTCCCTGTGTAGCCCTAGCTGTCCTGGCACTCACTCTGTAGATCAAGCTGGCCTGCAACCCACAGAGGTCTGCCTGCCTCTGCGAGGACTGTGTGCACATTCCTAATTACATGGGTATCCTATTAATGTCTGTCTCCCTTGCTAGTAGGCAGGAGGAGCTAGAGACAAAGACGTCTTCAGTAGACACTTGCTAAACGAACAGTGGAAACAGCATGGGTTTGGTGTTAGACATGGGTTTGAATTTCAGCTCTGCCATTGGTTTCAGCTGTAGGATGGCTCTGTTACTTGCTTTAGTGTTGGTCCTTCCACCTGTAAGTGGAGAATAAAAATGTCCGCCTCATAGGAGTGTTTGGGAGATCAGACAAGATAGCACTGATAACCATCAACATGAGCTCTTTCTCCCTAGAGCCAAAACCAAATCACCATCCCTGCCAACATCATCCTGGCCTATCGAAAGAAGCAGCTCATCTTCAAAAATAATGAAATATGTAAGCAAGATGCTGTGGACACAGGAAATGGAGCCCTGATCACATGAGTGGGTGGATGTGGATTGAGACAAGCTCTGTATCAGCCTGGGATGGGTGGCTGTTGAGGCCAGAGGTGGGAGAGGAAGAAGGGAGGCTGGAGGCCTGAGAAGGCCTGAGGGCCATATGGGCTCTGGCCAGACCAACCCAGTATGCACTCACCAGGACAGCAGTCTGCCCTACAGAATTGCAATCTCAGTTTCCTAACAGATTAGCAATAGTTTTTCTTTCCTTCCCTTGGTTGGGAGCAGAGTGTGGGGACTGGGAGAATATGGATACAGAAACGATTTTCTTATTCTTTCTCCCTCCTCTCCCTGATCTCCCCTCTTGGTTTAGCTATTGCCTTCTGGGCTGAAGAAAAAAGATCTTTTCAAGGAGGTGAGTGAGCCCCTGGGCCACCTGTTCATCATTTCAGAACATGCAAGGACATTATCAGACAGAAGACAATGCATGGCTGAGTATGTAGTGGGTGTGTTCACATGTGATAGCCACAGAAGGAGGTGTGTTTGTGGAGGAGCAGCCTGGATGCACTGTTAGCCGAGGGCCCCCAGGCTCCTCCCAGGGCCCTGATTGGCCTCTGGCCAATGCTCATGTCACCATGGGTTGTGATGTAAGGATGACCCAGAGAGCACAGCTGAGCCTCTGGCCAGGCTGCTCATGTCAGTGCAGGCTGGGATGAGGGGCTGCACTGGAGTAGTCTCAAGTCTGGTGCTCACAGTCTCCCAAGTCAGGATTTTTCTGACTAGGCTGGAAGGTCCATGACTCCGTATGTGCTTCCTCTGGAACATTTGGGGTATTCCCTATATCCCAAGCAGGACAGTCCTATTGCCAAAGAGGTCTTGGGAAGGGATGGAGGGCATGTTGTACCATCTCTGGGTGTTGGCTGCCGCTTGTGTTATCCAGGCACAGCCTTGCGGCTGCCTATCTCTGAGGATGTGGGATGTGGGAAGGAGCTTGCAAATATAACTTATGCACAGTAAGGGTGTACCCTTACTGTGGCTCCCTGACATGGGCAGTGACGGCTCACAGTCTAGGAATAAAAATGTCCTTCACTGGGAAACAAATGCCACAGGGCTTAGATATGACCTGAAGACTCTGGAGACCTTCCTCCCTCTGCAAGAGAACTTATTAGCTATGCATGGGGACTAACCTATCTCTAGGCCCACATACAATGTGGAATTCCGGGTAGTGGTGGTGCACACCTTTAATCCCAGCACTTGAGGGGCAGAGGCAGGTGGATCTCTGTGAGTTGAGGCCAGCCTGGTCTACAGAGTGAATTCCAGGACAGCCAAAGTTACACAGGGAAACTGTCTACAAAAAAAAAAAAAGAAGAAAACAAAACAAAAAACCCAACGTGGCAGAATTCATCTGTCCTCAGGTCCATGTGGTGTGACGCTCGGTGGGGTCAGCAGAATGGTACAGTGTGGTGTCGTAGTTAGGGTTACTCTTGCTGGGATAAAACACCATGACCAAAGCAACCTGGAGAGAAAATGATTCGGCTTTTACTTCCTTATCACTGTTCACCATCAAAGGAAGTCAGGGCAGGAACTCACACAGGGCAGGAACCTGGAGGCATAGCTTTCTCTTTTCTTCCCTCGTATTTTCTTTCTTTCTCTCCACCCCCTCTTGGTCATGTCTCTCAGGCTGGCCTTGAACCCTTAATCCTCCTGTCTCCTAGTGTTGGGATTACAGATGTGCACCACTCTACCTGGCTTTGAGGACTACATTTTTGAATATAAAAATTAAACCACCTAGCTTATTTCTGGATTAGCAAACTGGGACTAAATGGGGGTGAACTAGGGGAATAGAAGCCAAGTAAATGGGTGATGGTAGGTATGTCAGGGAGAGGGGCTTCATTTTAACAGAACAGATTAGTTTAGAAGAAGGCAAAACACAGGGTTGAGGTAAAAACAACAGCAACAACAAAAGCAGATTAAAATAAGATCTGGCCAGGCATGCTGGCACTCTGCCTGCTCCAGTTCTTGAAGCAAGAGGATCAGAAAAAAGGGCCATCCTTGGCTACATAGGGAGTTCAAGTCTGGGCTACATGAAACTATTTCAGTGGTTGAGGGGGTGGAGGTGGAGAGTATAGTGGACTTTACAAATGAAGCCTGTGGGCAGAGTGAGTCAGCTTCATAGTTTCTGCCTTTCTAGGAATGACTGTAAGAAGACTGCAAGCTGTTGCAAGTTTGCAGGAGCAGGTGCAGGACACAGCGAGATGCCTCCAGGGACTGAATGAGAAGGACCGGAAGACTATGCTGGATTCTATCAGAAACTCATGTGCCAGCAAGGAAGGGGGGCTGGCGGGTCTAGAGCAGAGAGTGAGTGATCCCAAGGGAGAACTGGGGTGGACACGGAGGGCTGTGGCGGGCAGATGTCAGGGTGGGAACCAACTGCCAGAGGACTGTGCCTAGCTTCCCCGTCTCCCGCCCTAGGTTTATGAGGTCTTGATCTCTGATGCGACACAGACCGAGGGCCCAGAAGGTCCTCTCCTATGCAGCCTTCATGATAGTGCTGGCCGCTTGGTAAAAGAACGTGCAGAAGCCTTTCTGGAACTCTTGGATGCCTTGATAGGTGAGGAGGGTCTGGCTGTCTGCTGGGATGGAGGGCATGCTCATCCAGGAGCTTCTGGGGAATAAGTCTCAGGGAGCATGCATTGCCCAAATTTATACTCTGTGAGGGGCAGCCCTTGGAATTTAAGGAACTTTCTTTTAAGAGACTTTCCCAGGCCAGATATTGAGGGGCAATCACCCCATTCCCTCTGGTATAGTCTGTGGTGCTCCATATTCTAAGAGGGGAGCAGGAAACATTCGGGATATTCCCCCCTGGCGTTCCAGGAGCTCTCTGAAACCCTCTGGTGCATATGGTCAGGGGCTCTCTGAAACCCTCTGGTGCATATGGTCAGGGGCTCTCTGAAACCCTCTGGTGCATATGGTCAGCCACCAAAACTCTCTACTGAAGCCACCATGTCCTTATCTTTTTCTACTAACTGCCTTCTTTTTCTGCTTCCAGAGCTGCCTGAGCAAGGCAAGTATGTGACTGAAGCAATAGACAATGGGACTCTGTCTTCGCTGAGGGACCAGGTGAGACGCACCAGATGGAGAGAGCTCAGGACATCATAGTGGAAACTAATGCCTATGGTCTGAGTGCTCTGTTGCTTGCCTATGGGCAAAAGAGGGGTAGAAAATGACTGGTCTCAGATGGCATCTGGTACCCCTTGAGTGCCTGCTGCAATGTAGAAGTGTGAGGTTCCTCAACTCTGCAGGAAGAATGTCATGATGGGTCCCTGTGTCTGTCACAGGCTCAGAGTGAAGTGCTGTGGCCAACTGTTGGCAATTGTGGTTGTTTTTTGTTTTGAGATGTGTGTGTGTGTGTGTGTGTGTGTGTGTGTGTGTGTGTGTGTGTGTGTGTATTCCTAGCTTTTAATCTGGTGAGTCTCCTTTCAGGTGGAGTCGATCCTCCAGGAGAACTGGGGCGAGCGGATTAGCCAGGATGTGACCTATGACCCTGAGGCTCGAATCTTCTGTGCCCTTTATATTGCTTCCTCTCTCCTGCTGCAGCTGATCCCTAGTAATAAGTCCACTTGTGTCTGTTCCTAACCCAAAGTTGGCTTGGATTCTATGTGTGGTCTCTGATTAAAAGTGGCAGATTGGGAATAGGAATGTCTTCTCACTTTATCCTTTCTTCCTTTTGCGTGACTGGTTTCAAACCCAAGGCTCCACTACCACCAGACAAGTGCTGTGCCAATGAGTCACACCCAGTCCTCTTCTTTCTCCAGCAAGCTCACTAGATGACATAAAGGAAACAGACTAGGAGTGTGGCACACCCCTGCATCCCAGCACTCCTGCTCAGTGTGGCACACCCCTGCATCCCAGCACTCCTGCTCAGTGTGGCACACCCCTGCATCCCAGCACTCCTGCTCGAGTTAAGGATCAGGAGTACAAGTCACTGTACAAGTCAGGGTTCTCTAGAGGAACAGAACTGATACAATGGCTTACAGGCTGTGGTCCAGCTAGTCCAACAATGGCTGTCTGAGAATCCGGTAGTCATTCAGTTCTTGGGGCTGGGCATCTCATTTGGACTTCAGTATATGCTGGAACCTCAGAGTAGGCTGTCATGCCAGTGGAGGGATGGGCCTGCAGGCAAGAGCAAGCTTCCTCCTTCCATGTCCTTTATAAATGCAGACTGCCAGCAGAAGGTGGGGCCCAGATTAAAGGTGGATTTCATCACCTCAAAAGATCTGGATTAGAAATGGGTCTTCTCACTTCAAATGATTTAATTAAGAAAAAAAATCCCTCACAGGTGTGTCCTGCCATTTGAATTTTAGTTAATTCCAGATTAACTAAATTGACAACCAAGAACAGCCATCACCGTCATTCTCTGCAATTTTGAGATTGTTTAAGGCCAGCCTGGGCTACCTGAGACCACATCTCAAAAGCACAAATCAACTCACAAAGCAACAGGAAAAAGAAAGAAACTGGTTACAGTAAAGAGGTTTTAACACTTTTGGAATCCGGAAAGCATGCAGGCTGGGTGGTGAGAGTCAGAGGGTGGAGAGGAGTGGGCAGGAGAGTTGCTTTCTCAGGACAAGCATTATAGGAGAGCTGCAGAAGTTAAACCGAGGCTCACCCAACCAGCTGGGCTAATGAAATGAATAGTTTTTTTTTTTTTATTTTCCCCAAGACAGTTCTGGCCTCGAACTCATATAGATCCCCCTGCCCCTGCCTTCAGGTGTTGGGATTAAAGGCCTGTGCCACCACCACCTGGTCATGAATGCAGTTCTTAAAAGAAGAAACACAACGATTGAGAAGTGTTCAACAGCCTTAACTAACAGGGAAATGCAGGTTAAAACTCTTCATCAGTCCCTCTCGCCTCAGGTAGAACGGCTAGCATCAGAAAACAAATGACAAGAAATGCTGGTGGCAGTGTGAAGAAGAAAAAAAAGCTACATTTTGTAGCCACTGGGGAAGGCACTATGGAGGGTTGTCAAAAAACTACAATGTTTCAGAACCGTATGACCCAGCCACATCATCTTTGAGTATATACCTGAAGGATTCTAAGTCAACATATTACATAGATACTTGCACATCAGGGCTTACTGCTTCACTCTTCATAGTACCTAGGAAATGGAATGAGCCTAGATGTCCATCAGTGTGTGAATGGGTAAAGAAAACTTGGTACATATATACTAGGGGGTTTTGTGCAGCTGTAAACAAAAATGAGATACAAGCCGGGCGTTGGTGGCGCACGCCTTTAATCCCAGCACTCGGGAGGCAGAGGCAGGCGGATCTCTGAGTTCGAGACCAGCCTGGACTACCAAGCGAGTTCCAGAACAGCCTCCAAAGCCACAGGGAAACCCTGTCTCGAAAAACCAAAAACAAAAAACAAAAAAGAAAAATGAGATACAAAAAACATAAATAAAGAAATAGGCTGGGCATAGAGGCACATACCTTTAATTCCAGCAGGGAGACAGAGGCAGGAGGATCTCTAAGTTCAAGGCCAGCCTGGTCTACATAGCAAGCTCTGGGATAGCCAGGACTACATAGATTCTGCTAAAAAAATAAAGCTAAATATACAATGCACTTACACACATGAGCATACACACTCAGACTCTCACCCATGCAAACACACACTCACACACACACATACTCACATGTACACACTCACGCATACATACTTACACATTCACACATCCCGCACACTCATGCACACACAAAGAACCTGAAACTGGAAGATGTGCTCGTCCTGTCTCCCTTCAAGGTGACTATTGGACTCAGATTTAGGGTTCCTGGTTTGGGGGAGTCTCCCCAACAGGGAGGGCACATACTTTTTTTTCATTGATAAACTACATAGGTTTAATCGTTCCACAATTAGCATATATTAATACTTTTTTACATATATATGTGGTCAAAGCAGATATAAAATAAAATGAAAAGATCCCAATAAAAATATAAAAATGAACAATCATTCTCATTGTTAATATGAGTTGATAAAAGCTACTGTTTATATAATGAAATATTCCATGACCTGTAGAGGTAACCATTTATTGCATACCCTTAATCATCAACAAGATCTACTATTTATTGTAGCTACGATTTATTGTAATACCCTGTAGTATTCCAGGTACTATTCTCAACTTTTCTCACAGACAATTTTACTTCCTTATTTCAGTGATCCTGTGAGAGAAGTATTACATTGTGTCCACTCTGCAAAGAGTTGGGGGTCACTGTAGTGGGCCCTGGAGGGCACATACTTTTAAGTAACTTACAAGCCAAGAGAGAATCCTAGTATAAACTATACATTAGAAGTTTTTTTTCTTAAAAAATATTTTATTTATTTATTATTAAATATATGGTGTTCTGCCTACTTGCCAGAAGAGGGCACCAGATCTCGTTACAGATGGTTGTGAGCCACCATGTGGTTGCTGGGAATTGAACTCAGGACCTCTGAAAGAGCAGCCAGTGCTCTTAACCTCCGAGCCATCTCTCCAGCCCCAAGAGGTTTTTTTTTTTCTTAATGGTACTAATATATACATATAAAACTAAGACCATGTTTTAAAACAGAAAAATATGAATTGCCCTAATTATTTATTTTAGAATAAAAAAAAAAGGACTACAGCCTGGAGAGGTGGGTCAGTAATTAAAGCACTTGCCACGCAAGCAAGCAATAAGACTGGGATCCGGATCCCAGAAGCCAAATGCATGCCATTTCAGGTGTGATGACCGCCTGGATTGCAGCCTTGGAAGGGGAACCTGGAGAAAGCTGGCTACTGAGACCAGCCATACCAGTTGGGTCTAGGTTTGACTGAGAGGCCCTGCCTCAAAAAAGGTGGTGAAGAATGAAGGTTCTGAGTAATAGCACAATCTAACAAGTGTAGGCACGGACGATGCAGGTCAGTTTCCCTCATTAACTTAGAGGAAAAAGCAGAAAAAACAAACAAAGCAATAAAAAGGATATATCTTTACTAATCTGGGGTTTCAACCTGGTTTAACATTGCAGATTTTAGTTCATTCTCAACTTCAACTGGGCATGGTGGCTCATTCCTGTAATCCCAGGAGTCAGGTTGCAGGCTGGAGGATTTCAGCAAATATCAGGCCAGCCGGGGCTACACACAGAGACTCCATCTCAAAACAAACAAAATAAACCAAAGAAAGAAATTTAAGAGGGAAAATGATATGATCATCTTAATAGAAATGGAAAAGCACTCTGTAAGATTCAGTATGTACTCATTTCCTAGAAAATCAGGAACACACACACAGGCATTTCTTTAATCTGATCAGAGTCCATGAAAACTCACAGAACGCAAAGGCGCACAGAGGGAATGTTTACGTGTTCTCTCTGGGCCTAGAGAGACGGGCATGCCCACTCCCACCATCTCCACCTCGCACTGCCCAGATCCAGCAAGAGCAGGACAGCAAGAAAAAGAGGCCTAGTAGGTAACACTTGTGAAAGGAGGAGGCAGAGGAGGAGAACACCAGATTGCTTCAAGATGATCAAATATATGGATCAAACTGCAGATTTACAGATAAATTATGAAAATAACAGTATGTTGATATATCAATATTTACTAGACAGATCACCAATAAATGCAAAATAAAATTTGTACAATATGAAATACTTAGGAAAGTATCAGACAATGGGTATAAAAGGTCTCCACTCCCTTGTTAATATGAGAGATCTTAGAAGAAGAGATTAGATGAAAGATAAATGATGAAGAATTAAAAGACATAATATTGTAAGAATGCTGATTTTTAACCCTGTCTCGTAAAACCAAAAAAAAAAAAAGAATGCTGATTTTTCTCACAGTAATTTACAGATCAGTAAAATCTCAATGATTGTCTGTCTGATTTCATAATACAAAGGATTAAAACCAGCCATGATATTTAAAAAGAATACTGATTTATTTATTTTTATTTTTGTGTATGTGTGTGTGTGTGCCTGTATGAGCTCAGGTGTACCATGTATGTGCAGTACCTATGGAGGCCAGAAGGGGGTGTTGCATTCCTTGGTACTGGTGTTACAGGAGGTTGTGGGATGCCTGATATGGGTTCTTCCAGCTGAACCCAGGTCTCCTGTGAATTGAACCCAAGTCTCCTTCAAGAGCAGTAAGTGCTCTTAACAGCTGAGTCACCTCTCCAACCCCAGCCATGATATTCTTAAAAAAGAACAAGGTAGGAAACCTTGTTCCCCTAGATTAAGCCTGACTATAAAACGTGTAACGTTTCAGTGTGACGTTGGGGCTGCTGTAGACAAAAACAAAAATAGATGAGATGCCTCAGAAATGGATCCCATGTGTACAAGGACATCTGATACATGAGGGAATAATGACTGAAGATTAGTGGACAATGGGCCAACCACAGAGGTAATGACCGAAAGTCCATCCCTTCACACAGTGCTAGCTCCAGAGCACTTTGAATCAACCTGTAAAAGGCAAAACTGTAAGTACAGTAACATAAGAACTGCAGTTTCATCACAACATATCACGAGTGGGGTAGAGGCAGCACAGAGCCCCTACAGAGACTGCCATCTAGGACATCTAGGATGTGAATGAAGGCCAGCACAGGCCAGCAACAAATGAGCCACTAGAAAAACACATGAGGGATTTCAACAGCATTATTTTTTATAGTTTGTACATAAAATGTCCCATATGTTCGTGTGTTTGGAAGCCTCATCTTCAGTTGGAAGCACTGGTTTGGAGGCTGCAGAAGTGCTGGGATGGAGGGCCTAGGTCCTGATAAAGGCCACATGGGGTAGGGCCGTGGGGTGACAGCTTAACCCTGTTTCCAGTCTGTGCTTCCTGATCCCACAAAACGTGCACGAGCCACTCAGCAAATGTCTGCTGCCCTGTGCTGGGGCTACTCCAGCTGCTCCACCTTCCCTACTACAGTGGACCGACAGCCCCTAAGCCAGGAGCCAACGAGAACTTCCACGTAACACAAGCTACTGCAACCAACTTCCATAACAGCTGATTACACATGGAAGAGCTGTCTTTATTTTGGTGGTAGGTAGCTTGATGTTTACTGGATGTGCTGGCTAGCTTTATGACAACTTGACAAGCTAGAGTCATCAGAGAGGATGGAGTCTCAACTGAGAAAATAGCTCCATAGGATCAGGCTGTTGGCAAGACTGTAGAGCATTTCCTTATTGATATGGGAGGGCCCAGCCCATTGTGGGTGCCACCCCTGGCTTGTTAATTCTGGGTTCTATAAGAAAGCAGGCTGAGCAAGCCATTGGGAGCAACCCAGTAAACAGCACTCCTCCTCAGCCTCTGCATCACTGCTGCCCCCAGCTTTTGATGCTGAACTGTTAGATGAAACTGTGAGTGAAATAAACCCTTTCCTCCCTAAGGTGCTTTTGGTAATGATGATTCATCACAGAAATACTAACCTGGGAGAGGGGTCTCTGCAGGTGTCCTGAAGAGGTGAGATTGAAAACTTAGTTCAGATTATAACACTTCAGGGAGGGGGTTGGAGAGATGGCTCTGAGGTTATAGAGTTTATATGGCCTGGACAACAGATAGTGCAGACCACCAGACTGTTAATCACTTGCAATGCTCTGGAACTGGAGTTACGGATGTTTGTGAGCTACCATGTGGGTTCTGGGAATTGAACCTGGGTCCTCTGCAAGAGCAGCTGAGTTGTCTCAGCCTGAAATTATGTTCTTTAGGTTTGTATTCTTCAAAGTTTGTATGATAAGTAATTTTCTTTTATATCAATGGTATTTTGCATATGGTCAGAAAATTTTACTAAAGTGTATTATTTGAATTAAGTAAATGCACTAATGTTTTTAGTGGTTTCAAGCAACAGCAACCACAAGGCAGAAAGGCAAAACTCCCACAATTAAAGCTTACACTTTTTAACACTGCACACAGTCAGATGGGTATTAGAGCAGACAAATGGGATCTCAATGTTCCTCTACCAGTGTACAAAGTACAAAACATTATGTAACAGTGACATTTGGTAGATAACAGTTATGTGACATTAGACTTGTAAGCCCTACAAAGGGACCCTTACAGACTCAAGATGAAAGAGGGCTGGGACTTTCCCAACACTATACTGTGAGGATGATGTTATGTTATCTGTTTTTATTGAATAATGTGAAGATGTAACTTTGTTGCCATTTCAGGACCTTTTTATGCTAATGAAAAGAGAAGATGACAGTCACTGAACTTAATTACTGACTGTTTTACTATGCAACATGCCCTTCATATTTTGCTGTATTATATTTAAATAGGTTATTTTTGATTAGGGTGTTGTGGGTGAGAGAATCTGAGTCAGTAAACAACCAGAAAACAGTTTCAAAGCTCAAAATAAACAGTGAGCAAGGGAACCAAAAGTTTACTTCTGGATGCAGACCTCAGTTGCTAATTTAATTCATTACAACTCTCAAAGCAGGGGGATTCAGGCCTGGCATGGAGACACACACACTTAGGAGACAGAGGAAAGAGGTTTAGGGAATCAAAGTTATCCTTAGTTACAAGTCGGAAGCTAGCTTGTGCTATGTGAGACCATGTCTCAAAAGATAAAATAACATCACGAAAAACAAAGATTGTAACATGAAAAACAAAAGACCCAGAGACAGATACTGAGGTTCAAGCTTCAAGCTGAAGATCAGAGAAGCAGCAAAACAGTCAGCCACTAGCTGTTGCCTCTACCTCAGACTGAAAGGGGTGACTCCTGTCTCCATGAATCCTCAGAGGCAAAAGCTCTGAATTCCTGTCTCCTGCTGCTTCTATTCCTTTATCCACCCAGCCATATCCTCCTATCTCCACCTCTCTAGTGCTGGACTCAAAGGTGTGGGCTCTGTTACTCTTCACTCTTGTGTAGGTCAGGGTGGCCTTGAACTCAGAGACATCCATCTGACTGTCTCCTGAGTCCTGGATTAAAGGCGTGTGCCACCACTGCCTAGCTTCTATAACTAACTAATGTGGCTGGCTTTGCTTTCTGACACTTCAAGAAATCTTTAAAAGTCATAAATGATATATCACCACAAAAGATTATTAAGGAGATGTATGAGTAGGTAAAGGGTTTGCTAGTCAAGTAAGAGTATCCTAGTCTGGTGGCCAGAACCCATTTAAGAAAGCTGGGTGATGACAGCTGGGGAGACAGCGGAGTGGTTAGGAGCATTTGTTACTATTGTAGAGGGTTGCAGTTTGGTTCCTAGAACCTATGCTGACCAACTCACAACTGCCTGTCAGTCACTTCCAGAGGAGACAAAGAGCATCCTCTTACAGCTTCTGGAGCATCCATACTGACATGTGCAAGCACACACAGATAAAAAGAAAACCAAGTAAACAAATATCTATAAATATATAGCTGGGTGTGGTGGCATGTGCTTGTAATCCCAGTGCCAGAGAAATGGAGACAAGAGGATCCCTAGCCAGCCAGTCTAGTTGAATTGACAAGTCCCAGGTCCTAGTGAGAAGATGTGGTTCAAACACAACACAATACAACAAAACAAAACAAAAGGACCCAAGGTAGGTAGTAGAAAGAACAGTATGTGAGGCTTGCTTCTGGTATCTGAAAGCATGCATACATACGTGTACCAGAAGGCACATGAACACCCCCTCACAACACTTACATACATGCACACACAAACTCCAACAAAGAAGACTCTAAGCCAGCATGAGGATGTTTATTATTTAATAGGAATTACAGGCTGGCCTGCAGCTCACTGTATAGCTCAGGTTGGCCTCAGCCTCACTGCAATCTTCCTGCTTGTTCCTTTCAAGTGCTGGGATGATAGGTAATGGGGGATGTCCTTCTGTATATATGTTTCTATTATTTGTTGATGAATAAAACACTGTTTGGACAATAGAGACAGGAAGATAGGCGGGACTAGGAGACAATAATTCTGGGAAAGGTAGGCAAAGGGAGCCTGACATAAAGAGACACCATGTAGCAGAGGAAGGAGTAACAGCTATGAACCCTTCTCTGGTAAGCCAAGACCACGTGGAAATACTTAGATGAATAGAAATGGGTAAATAAGACAGAGCTAGCCAATAGGAAGCCCTAGCCACTGGCCAACAGTTTTTTAATATAGCATCTGTGTGTTTATTTGGGATTAGGGTGATAAAATCAACAATGGAAGGGGGACATGGAAGAAAGTGATGGGTGGGCAGTACTACTCTAAGTAAACGCAAGAGCACAAGGGAAATGGGTGTGGTGGCTGTAATTTTGTAATCCTATCAACCAGAAGGCTGAGGCAGGAAGACTACAGTGACTCCAAGGCCAGTCTGGGCTAAAAAGAAAGAAAGAAAGGGAAGGAGGGAAAGAAGGAGGGAGGAATGGAGGGATTCTACACATGAGGAATGAATGTAGTTTGTTTGGGAGGCAGCAAAAAAGAATCTGGTAAGAGGAAAAGGCTCAAACTGAGATTTTAGATTTTTAGAGTTCTCTCCCTCTCCCTCCCTTCCTCATTTAATTGGGGTGGCTTACAGTTTCATAGCCTTAGTCCATTATTGTTATGGTGGGATGTGGAGGTATGCAGACAGACGTGGTGGTGGAGGAGGAGGAAACAGGAAATAGACAACAGGAAGTAGACTGTGACACTGGGTATAGCTTGAGCATAGGAGACCTCAAAGCCTCAAAGCCCCCCCCACAGTAACACATTTCCTCCAACAAAGTCACACCTCCTAATAATGCCACTCTCTTTAGGAGTCATTTTCCTTCAAACCACCACACCTAGTGCATATGAGGCCTTGGATTCCATCCCTAGCATTGCCAAACAAATGCATACTAACCCAAACCAAACCAAACAAACAACAAACAACAATGAATCAAAACAAGCCGAAATTCTTCCAAAACCCATAATGCTAGTGTGTTTTGGGAAAGATAAAGTGTTCAGAGAAAAATTTATACACAATGACTAGGAAGGGTTTAGTCAAATACACAAATCTGATCCAACATTTGAAAATTCTGTTGGGAGAAGGTTTGAAACAAGAGTATCATGCTGTATGCAGCACAGGTCACCATGGAATGCACGTGTAGTCTTTAACTTATGGTAATCCTTCTGAATTAATGTAATTCATCACATTAACAGGCTAAAGGAATATCATATGACCATATTAATTAGTGCAGAATTATTAATAGTGGAGAACACTATTCCTATTAGACTGTGACTGGTACCCACGAGTCAAGATGGCACAGTACTGACTAAAGGACAGACAATGGACAGTGAAGCAGAGATTTATTAAAATGAAAAATTATGCTCTGTGAGCCAAGTGTGAAAGAACGAAACAACATATTCCAGAAGGAGCAAAAGTTTTTGTAAAAGCATCTAAAACTCTGCACACAGAATATACAAAGAAATTCTAGAACTCAACAGGAAGACAGAGAATTCAATTAAGAAATGGCAAAAAAAAATCAGACACCAAAGAATGACCAACAATCACAAACAGATAGCAAGTGACCATAGGAAAAGACACCAGGAGGCTTGACAGAATTTGGGAATTAAAACAAAAAAAGAAATATCCTGTCTCCATGTTAGAGTAGTCATTCCCTACCCCCATTAGAGTAGTCATTCCCTACCCCCAGACTGACAGTAGCAAATGCTGGTGAAAAGGAACATGACCATGAAATGGTAAACGACTTTGGTTGGCAGTATGCTTGTCTCTTACAAAACTGGACATGTCATACCATCTTACCAGCAACCACATTTCTAAGTATTAACTCAACTGAGCTGAAAACTATGTCCACACAAAAATTTGCACACAGATGTTCATGGCAGCTGTATTTATGTTATGGAAGAAATTACGTAGCAATAAAAATGAGCTATCAGGTCATAAGAAGACATAAAGGAACCTAAAATACATGGTACCGAGTGAAAAGAAGCCAATTTGAAGAGGCAATGCAATGTATAATCCCAACTACATGACACTTAGGAAAAGGTAAAACTATAAAGACAATAAGATGGGCCAGGCCGTGGTGGCACACGCCTTTAATCCTAGCACTCGGGAGTCAGAGGCAGGCGGATCTCTGTGAGTTTGAGGTCAGCCTGGTCTGCAAAGTGAGTTCCAGACAGCCAGGGTTGTTACACAGAGAAATCATGTCCCAAAAAACAAACCACACCAAAAATAAAACAAAAAAAGAAGATGCTGAGGAGGAGTTGCCAAGGACTCAGGATGGAGGGAGGGAGCAGAGAGGATCAAATGAAGCATGGTGGATTTTTAGTGTGGTAAAATAATTTTATATTAAACCAAATGGTAAACACATCACTATGCCTTTGCCCAAACCTGTAACATGAAGAATGAAACCTTAATGTGAACCATGTATTACAGTCACGCGTACATGGAGGGATATGTGGAGCTGTATATCACTTGTTTTATTTTCTGTAAACCTAAGCCTATGCCAAACATGATTCTATTAATTGTTAAAAAATAAAATCAAAGGGACTAGAGTCACTTGTTTAGTTCTAATTTCAAAAGTCCTGTGGGTGCTGGAGAAATGGCTCAGTGGTTAAGAGTATTGACCATCCTTCCAGAGCACCTGGGTTTGATTCCCAGCACCCACATGAGTATTCACAACCTTCTGTACTTCAGTTCTAGGGGATCTAATGCCTTATTGTCTCTGAAGGTACCAAGAACATATGTGGTACATGGATATATATGCTGGCAAAACAACTATACACATAAAATAAGTCTATTTTATTTTGTTTTCAAAACAGTGTTTCTCTGTGTAGCCCTGGCCATTCTGGAACCCAAGCTATAGACCTGGCTGGCCTCGAACTCACAGATCTGCCTGCCTGTGGCTCCTGAATGCTGGGATTAAAGGCACGCTCCACTACTGCTTGGCACTACAAAACAAGATTAAAAAGTATATTATGTATGTCTTGATAAAAGTCATTTCAAACAAATTAATATATGGAAAATAGAAATTTTTTATTATACCATACTTTGCTACTCTTTTTGATCTTAATATAGTATCGGGTACAAAGCATGTTTTAGTTTCTAGATAATAGAACATATTTCATTTAAAGCATCCACTAACACTTAACTTCCCCCTGGTACACTGGAGGTACTGAAGGAAATTCCTTCTTCGAAAAGCCATGTCAACTCTTTTCTGTTGCTGTTTCTAAAATGCACAACCCCAGATTTTTGCTCTTACTGATCTTACTTTCTGGAGGCATCTATGACGCTCTCAGATGTGAACAAATCTTTGTCCCCACCTTCAGGGGCAAGTAACCATGCTTTCATCTCTGGTCTTGAAGTTTATGGGCAAGATTTAGCTCCGTATGTATGGACAGAAACACAGATCTGACAGGTGACATCGACATCAGGACTGAATGTTCCAGGACTGCAGACCACTGCAAAGGAAAATGCAGGCCATCCATCAGTGAGTATAGTTCAGAGATACCTCATATCAGCAATACAAAAGCATCTTCAATATTACACCTTTTCTACAAAGGATACATACACCTGTGTAGCCAATTAAGTTGTGAAGATTACCTCAAACTTTGTAATGTGATAATCTTAAAAACATGGAGTGTTGTGGAATATTACTTTAACTATGGAAAGTATGTGCTGCGCCCGCTGTGTAGCCTGTGTCCGAGAATGTGCGGAGGGTGCCGGGGATTGACAACACAGAGACTCGTTCAACAGTGTAAAGAAAACTTTAAGCAGGCCCCCAAAAGGCTCAAGAAAACTTCCCAAGAAAGGCCTCCCTCCAGAAAAGCTTCTGCTCTCTCCTTATCCCTGGCTGGTTCTGCTCTGACACCAGAAACTGACTTGGGCGTGTCAGAAGAGGCGGGTTAGTCTTTGGAAAAGGTAGAGGTCAGGGCAGTTCCCATGGGCCAGCCCTTTTCAGGAACTTATTGCCCCGGACATTGTATTGTTTTTAGTAAACATGATTTTAGTAAACATTGTCTTACAGCTGCCTACTCCCAGGCTGATGGGGAAGTGGGTCTCTGCTCAAGGTCTGGGGTCCCCACAAGTATGTTACATTTATTTATGCTACAATTGTTTAACAATGTAAAGATGTGTTGCTTTGCCTGCCTAAGGCACCGAACTGGTCTAATAAAAAGCTGAATGACCACCGGGCGGTGGTGGCACATGCCTTTAATCCCAGCACTGGGGAGGCAGAGGCAGGCGGATCTCTGTGAGTTCGAGGCCGGGCTGGTCTGACAGCCTCCAAAACAATACAGAGAAACCCTGTCTCATGAAAAAAAAGAAAGAAAGAAAGAAAAAAGCTGAATGACCAATAGTTAAGCAGTAGAGTGATAGGCGGGGCTGGTAGGCAAAGAATATGTAGGAGGAATCTAGGCTAAGGAGAGAATGAAGAGAGAGCCCAGGGCCAGTCAGAAAGAAAGGTAAAAAGTGCTGAAGCAAAACATAGATGAAGAGAAAAAAGCTAGTGGGAGAAGCCTAAACTAAGGTTGGGCATTCATAACTAGTAATAAATCTCCGTGTCATGATGTAGGGGCCAGTGTCCATGAAAGCCTGCCACAGGGGAGAGTTAGAATACCGCATTTTCCCTTCTATTAGTATTTGCAGGACTTCTTGGTGCTTCATTTATAAGTGCCTGTCTGCAGTTTCTACAGTTCTATGTCAGAACACTATGGAAATGCTTTGTAATATAAGAGACAACAGTTCAAAGAATATACATTAGGATGACTGTATTTAGAAATTTGGGCTTTCAAGTTTTTTTACTTCTCTTTTCTATGAAAGGATCAATGAAAAGAACCCTAGGTGAGTTATTCATCCTTTCACTGGAATATACAGACATTTAGGTACTTATATTTTATAATTACCGCAACAGGTAGCACAATTGCTGTGGAGACCTTCATTTTTCCCAAAGCCTGGTCGACAGTTATCTATACGCACTACTTGAAAACTGTGGTCCACAAAATGCATAGCTGGTACAGTTTCATTAAAGTGATGGTACAAAATGTATGCTTGGCTCCGAAAAAATTCTTCTATCCGATCTCTTGCCTAAGATTTAGAAATACCAGAGAAAATTACAATGATTAATTTAAAAACCGAACTCCTTCTCATGAATCACAGGGCATAAAATGTAGCAAAAATAGTTCTTGCTCATGAATTAGATGAAATCTTGAAAAATCTATGTTAAAACCTAAAATTAGTCTAGTTTTGACTTTACTAATTATTGTTAATTTATAACAAAGTGGTTAAGGAAAGCAGTTATAAAAACTTGCTCTAGGATGGCTCAGTTGGTCAAGCACTTTCCTTGCCTGCAATTCCAGTGTAGGGAAGGTAGAGGATTCCTGGAGCATGCTGGAAAGACAGTCTAGCCTAATCAGGAAGAGACCCTATCTCAAATCAAATTAGGAGATAGTTTTCCTGAGATTGACACCTGAAGTGGTACTGTAGCACACACACACACACACACACACACACACACACACACACACACACACACACACACACACACTAACACCTGCTTTGATTTGTTTATAACATCTTTTTCACACATAGATTAAACATGATCTCTAACTTTCTATGATCATAAAAAAAACAAGTCAAAGTGCTGGAGAGATGGCTCAGCAGTTAAGAGCACAGTCTTCAAGAGGATCTAAATTCAATCCCCAGCACCCAAATTACAGCTCACAACTGCCTATAACTCCAGTTCCAGATGATCCTGTGCCCTTTTTTGGCCTCCTCAGGCAATAGGTATACATATGGCACAAGGCATAGATGTAGGCAAAAACCAAAATACATTAAACACATAAATAAAATTTTTAAAAGGGCAAAGTAAAATGGAAATCAAAGATTTAATCAGCATTACAAGCTAATTATATGAATCTGGCTTTGGGACAAACTATAATAATAACTAAGTCTAAATGAGTACTTATTACATCACATTACAGGCATAGACTTGGAACAAGACAGGAGAGTGAAAACACTTTTTTTGGTGCTGCTGTCTTTCCAAGACAAAGTTTCTCTGTGTAGCTCTGGCTGTCCTGGAACTCAACTCTGTAGACTTTGCTGGCCTCAAACTCAGAGATCTACCCATCTCTGCCTCCTGAGTGCTAGGAATAAAGGCATGTGTCACCAGGCCTGAATTAAGGCCCTTTTTCTGACTATTCTCTCAGCTTCTGGAGCCAGCAGTGGGGTGAACAACTATAAATGTGACTGTAAGCACCACAGATTTAACCTATGGGAACTTGATTGTGAGGTTTTCCTTCAGGCTGATGCTTAACCATTTAGAAAATGAAGATCAGGGATCCACCATTCTGGTGTAAATAAAATACATAATATGAGCCTGGGGAGCTATCTGATATTCTAGAGGTACTGTCTTGGTTAGGGTTTTAAATGCTGTGAAGAGACACTATGACCACAACAACTCTTATAAAGGAAAACATTCAATTGCTATGGCTTGTAACCAGAGATCTAACTACGAACCTGTGGTGCTGACCACGCCCATTTGGGTGAGGTCACAGGTGAGTAGGGAAGGGAGGATTTAGGCAAGCTCTCCTGTTGCTGTCTGGGAAACAGCCTGGGAGGATTCTTGGAGCTGGAAGCTGTGGTAGCCACCAGCCTCTTGTGTAAGTGTTATCTCTCCGAATAAACCTCCTTTAACATGTGCTGGGTCTAGTGAATCTTGATCCCCACAGTACATCTGGTGTCAGGAGTGAGATTATTTGTCTAGTGGGCAAATTCACTGACCTACAGCGGCCACACCGTGGTTAGGCTGTTTATGCTGGAGGTGTAGGAGGTGTAGGTATTTGCCTGGCACTGCCATAATTTAGCAGTGCCCAGCATGAGTGCTAGCTCCCACAGCTCCCATCTCCCAGCCAACTCTTCAGCTCCTAGTCAAGCCGCTCTGCCAAGCAGCAAGTGCCCAGCGTGGATCAGTGGTAGTGAATCTTGATTCCCACATGACAATGGCACACTTACAGTTTTAGAGGTTCAATCCATTACCATATTGGTGGGATATGGTGTTGGAGAAGTAGCTGAGAATCCTACCTATTGCAGGCAACAGGAAGTAGACTGTGACACTGAGATTAGCTTGAGCACAGGAGACCTTAAAGCCCACTCCCACAGTGACATACTTCCTCCAACAAGGCCACACCTCCTAACAGTGCCACTCTCTTTGGGGGTCATTTTCTTTCACACCACCACAGCTACTATTATGAGAAATACATACTGACATAGCAGCAATCTCTGTTTAAAAGATGGAAGCAGGCTGGTGAGATGGCTCAGTGGTAAATGTGCCTGCCAAGAAACCAGATGTCTTGATCTGATTCCTAGGACCAACACAGATGATAGAGAGAACCAATTTCTGCCAGTTATCTTCTGACCTTCACATGTGTGCTACAGGTGTGTAACACACAAACAAACAATTTTTTTGAGATAGGGTTTCTTTTGTGTAGCCCTAGCTGTCCTGGATTAGCTCTGTAGACACAGAACTCGTCTCTGAACTCACAGAAATCTGCCTGCCTCTGCTTCCCAAGTGCTGGGATTAAAGTATGCATCAGCACTGCCAGGTCACAAACATTATTTTAAAAATTTAGAATAAATTATTCTTAAAAAAACTAGTGTAGTATTGTGTTTCATATATGTGTGTGTATATATATATATACATATATTCACTCTCTCTGTATATATATATATATATTGTGTGTGTGTATGTGTTGTGTACACATGTGCTCAGGTGTAGGTATACATATGTGGGTGCATGCATACCATGGCATGTGGAAGTCAGAGGACAACCTGAAGTGGATTCTTGAAAAATTGTTTTTCTTTTGAGATAGGTTTTCATGTAGCTCAGGCTGGCACTGAACTCACTGTGTATCTGAAGATGACCTGAAACTCCTATTAATAAGACAAAGTGTTTACCAAGAGCTTTCTAGGTTACTCAGTGCTTTCCCTCAGGATGAGAGCTCACCTTGAGGATGTTATGATTAGTGGCGTCTTCACAGTCTAAAGAGTCGTTGCACACACTTTTCCAGCCTGGTGCAAAAGGATTCACTGGAGAGGAAAACATGACAGGTACACACAAGCTTCTAAAAAGTGTCGAACACTTCAGCAAAGTCCCATATGCTTTAGTTGATATGCAGGCATATGTATGTTTAACCCAGCTATGTAAAGTTAGGCATACAGTTTGAATAACCCATGCAATGTGACTTTACTCCATCTGGGGGCTAATGAAAGTAACTACAAGACTTGAAAATGGAAACAGACTGGGTTTGGTTACTCCCTCTTAAGTCCTCAAAAAAAACCAAAAACCAAAAAACAATAAAACATCATTCCTAAAATTGCATAGTTAAAGATTATGCTAATAAAATGATACTGACTTTAAATGATAAATATATTTTAAAGTAAATGACTAGTCTGCTGACTTTGTTTTTTGTTTTTTGAGACAGGGTTTCTCTATATTATTGTGGAGGCTGTCCTGGAACTAGCTCTGTAGACCAGGGTGGCCTCAAACTCACAGAGATCCGCCTGCCTCTGCCTCCCGAGTGCTGGGAATAAAGGCGTGCATCACCAACGCCCGGCTCATCTGCTGACTTTTAAACCACAACCAGTCAACAGTATACATTAGTGCTTATCGAATACTTCAAACCTGTTATTTATGAGACCTCTCATATTTACATGGCAATTAATTTTATCATGGTTTTCTACTAAAGTCATAAAGTTAATGTTGTAAAATTGTTTCACCTTGAAAGGCTATGAATAGCTCATACACGAAGTCACGGTCTGGAATTTTAACAGAATGGCACTTATATGACGGTTCTATGACATGGCACAACAAATCAGAGATTAAATTATCCAAGATTTTCTTCAGCACTCTAAAGAGCAGGTCATTATATCTTCCTATACAAGACTTTGTGGTGAAACGCACAGCCATGTGATAAGAATAGTCAGGTTCCCTATAGGCTTTGGAAAAAGGTGAGAATAAAAACAATTGTGCCTTGCATTAATTTCTGCTATTCAAAAATTTCAAAAATGCAATATTAAAGATCATTAATCTTGAAAATCAAGTTTAGAAATTTTACTTATCTACTGCAATACTTCATAAGTCTTTACAAAATACATAAAACTAATAATTTTAATGGAAAAAGTCATTGTCATTTGGTATCTGTCTACTTAGTAGAAATGGCTTCTGTGGAGTCACAGCATGGATAAGTTAATAGTATCAAGAAAACATTGGAGCTGGAGACATAGCTCAGTAGTTAAGAGCTGTGGTGCCCAGTACCTGTATCAGGTGGCTCATACCTGCCTACAATTCCATCTCCGGGTCACCAAATGTCTTTTTCTGGACTCTGCTGGTCCCTGCACTCATATGCACATGCCCACACACATACACATGCCCACACACATACATATACACATATTAAATCTTAAAATGTAAGAATGTTTTGGGGAGACTAGAGAGATGGCTCATGTGCTTGTATAATTATTATAATTATATAAATATATTGTTACCAAAGATCATAAAGTCATATCTTTTCTTTATTGTTGTTTCTTCTTGGGTTTCTGCTTTGATAGTCTTAAAGGAAAGAGTACATGTGTAAAGTCCAGATAATGACTCCAAAAAATCTTTCACCACCAGTTTTCCTGTGTTTGTCATGTTTACTCGGCTATTCCCTAGTCAGAAAGAGAAAATTACTTGGTTACTTAACAGGTGACTTAAACATTATTCAGTAAAATCAGAGCTATAAACACATGTCAAAAAATCAAAATAATAGACTATTTCAACTTCAAGAACTCAATAAAATTCTTTTTAAGACAGGGTCTCACTGTATAGCCCTGGCTGTCCTGGAACTCAGAGATCTGCCTGCCTCTGCCTTCTGAGTGCTGGAATTAAAGGAGTGTAGCACTATGCTCACTAGCCCAGAAAAAATCCTAATTGTCATATTCCTCTATGGAAAAGCTATGTAAGCCGGGTAATCTTTTTTTTTCTTTTGAAGATTTAATTATTTTGCATACAGTGGCTATCAGATTGCATTACGGATGACTGTGAGTCACCATGTGATTGCTGGGAATTGAACTCAGGACCTCTTGAAGAGTAACAAGTGATCTTAACTTCTGAGTCATCTCGCCAGCCAAGCTGGGTATTCTTGTAAAATCTATGTTAATTTATTTCATGGTTCTAGCTTTGACTGATTTATGTCAGCAATTCAGCAAATTATATATATATTTATGCATATGTATATATGTATTTACATAAGACACAAATTAATAATGCTGATACCCCAAGATATTCTTCTAACATGAAAAATTTCACAGTGAATATCTCATATTACTGGTGTTTCATGAGTAAACTTTTAGTACTTATGAAAATTTTTGAATAGCTTTGGAAGGTAGGTACAGAAAAAAACTGCCTGAGGATAGTAGGACAGTTGGAGGGTGCTTGAGAGGAGACTCTGGATTCAATTCCAAATACTAGGGAAAAAATAACAAAGAAGTAACTCTTTGGTTAGCTCAGGCTATCTTTTTTTTTTTTTGGTTTTTTACGAGACAGGGTTTCTCTGTTTTGGAGGCTGTCGGTCTAGCCTGGCCTCGAACTCACAGAGATCCGCCTGCCTCTGCCTCCCGAGTGCTGGGATTAAAGGCGTGTGCCACTAACACCCAGCAGCTCAGGCTATCTTTGAACTTGTAATCCTCCAGTCTCAACCTCCTGAGTGTTTAACTCACAGGCCTGTGCCGTCCTTTAGATCTGCTTTAGTTTTTGCATAGGAAGAACTTAAGGCAGAAAGCCAAGAAAAATTACAATTTGTTGAAATGCTGAGCAAAGTTAATTAGAGTTAAAATACATTTATTGGGGATGGAGAGATTGCCCAGTGTTTAAGAGCACTGGTTGTATTTGCAGAGGGCCTGGGTTCTATTTCTAGCACCCAAATGATGGTACACAACCATTAGTAACTCTAGTTCCATGGGATTCAATACCCTCTTCTGATCTTCGAGGACATCAGGCATGCATGCATGCAGTGTACATACATGCATGAAGCCAAAAAAAGTAAAATACATATAAACATAAAATAAATTTAATGTTTAAATTTGTTCCTTTCAACAATGACAGCACTTTAAAAAACAATGTTCACATCATTAAACTATATTAAAATAATTTACCTGTTAATGCATTTTCATTAGGCCCAATCCATAAGTAGGTGGGGTCCACTGTTTCTTTATTAGCACGATTAATATCCATACAAATAAGGACAGGGCTATTCTGATGTAACTTTACGTATATTTTCACTGTGACAAAATAAATTTTCATGTAACTACATTATACCACAAAATGGAGAAACACACTCTTGTTGATTTGTCCCAATGATACCAATTAGTTCCTTTTGGATTTCAGTAAGTAAAAAGTGGTTGTATCACGTTGGATGCTAGTTGTCACTTAGAATGAAGACATTTTTGCTACTCACAGTAACCCTTTAAACTGCACCTTGTCAGCAGTCATTATATATATAATTATATAATTATATATATATATTATATATAATGTGAGTTCATTAAAATGTAAGTTCCTCACAATGTACACATTCATAAACAGCTCCAATAACTGTTTGAAGGGATCGTGGGATTAATGTCCAGAGGATGTTAGCTTGACTGAAAAGCTATTTCAAAACTGAAAACTTGTATTTCACCTACACTCCCTGTTGGCCCATGTGGAGCTTACCAGGGTGTTCTGTAGAGGTCTATGCTGACTCAATTGGAAGACAGCGACTGTACGTGATCTCACAAGATATTTAAGGTCCAGTCATTGCAAGGGTCTGAGTCTATAAAATTTGGTGGTGTAGTTGTGGCGTTGGGAAGGGAAAGGCCTTAAATGCGGAGATTTTCTAAAAGCAATACAGTGAAGTGGCTCAAAGTTATCTCAGAATAGTTGTGTCACTAGCAAAGTTAAGCTACAGTGAGTAACATTGGAGCTGGGGCTTGGTGAATGAGTAGAGCTGATTAATAAAAGGAGAGAAGACCCTTCCGGAGGGACGTCCACCCCGCTAAGTGGCTTCACTCATTACAAAGCAGAAGTATTTGGAAGACAGTACTAGATCTGCGATGACTACTGGGACATAAGACTAGCGTTGCTTTGAGGACACGATGATGCAAACTTTCCGAACTGCAGAGTATAGAGCAGACTGGCTCGCTTCCTTCTCCCTCCAGGGAAGACCTAAGCAGGTGCACGGCATCCCCAGCTCTGGGGACAGGCCTTGCGTGGGAAGAGGCACTTATTACCTGGGTGTCCTTCCGTGCCGTAAACAAAGCCTTTCTTACTGAATAAGGAAGAACGTTGCGATCCAACTGCGGAGGGAAGAAAACCTCTGACTTATTAGTGTTTGGAGGACCCAGGGTTCAGCAGGGAGCAGGGCAAGGGGTGGCGCAGGAGAGGTGGGACAGGGAACCTCAGGCAGAGGGGAGGAGCCTGCGGGCCAAGCCCCACCTCCTACGACAGACCAGAGCACCGCGGAGAGTAGGACCCACGCGCGCGTCATGGCTCAGGCACTAGCAGCGGCAGCTGGGCTCCCTCCTACCTCAGGCCAGGCCCAACGCCTCCCCATCGCTCCTCTACAGAGCGAAGCAAACCGCCGAGGGCATTTCCCCTACCGGTCCGTGGCTACCACGGGGGCGGCTGCGCCCGAGAGCGCCTGCGAGTTCCGGCTTGGCACGAGGGGCGGGGCGAGCGCGCGGAAGGCGAGCCCCGCCTCCTGGCGCATGCGCAGTTGCAGAGCGCGGCACCCGCCGAGTCTTTCGCACCTCGCGTCGGGTGCCGCGTTCCCGCGCCCCAGCTCTAGTTGGCCTTTTCGTGTGAAGAGAGAGTAAAGGAAACGAGCTCAAAACTTCCAGGGACTTCCTCAGACTAGGGCTTAAAGGAACTGACGTGAGAACACAGAGGGTCCCTAGGACCGTGGTGGCGCCTAGCTGCCCGAAAATGCCATCGTTTGGTGATCTGAGGAAGGGAGAAGTTTGTGAGAATTTCCTAAAAGCGAGGGCCCAGCTCGGGCGGGAACTCCCTAGTCTGACTTAAAGCTAGCGTGACCGGATCTGTCAAAGCGTCACACATTGCTTCTGTCACACAAAACCAAGATCTCGAAGAGCCTTCAGTGCACCAAAAGGGTGCTCCCTGAACGTCCCACGTGGAGCAAAGTCGAAACTTTATTTTTCAGCTTAGGGTGTGAGATGATGTAGAGGGACACCCCCTTATGCAAATTTATTCGGAAGTAACTTTGCTTTAGAAAATGGGCCCCATCGAAAGGCAAGAGCGTATGATCTTTTCCTCAGCTGATGTGAGATAAGTCAATACCAGGGAGGTCTAAAACAGCTTTTCAAAGTTCTTTCCCCAACCCCATGCGGGTACCAAACCCAGGACCTTCACTGAGCTGAGTCGTCAACCATATCGTGCGTGGTCCCACCTTGACTACTATTTAGGGGACCTGAAAGACCCCGTGTGTTGTTTATTTCTTAGCAGTAGGGCACCATCCTCAGTAGTGGTTTTGAGTAGGTTGGCAGGTAGAGAGCCCAAGGTTCAGATAGGGTGCAGAATGGTTATTTGGGGTGAGATCAGGGTTTTCAGTTTTATTTCCTTTGAGCCGAGTCAGTATTTGGACTGTTTCAGATGGTCCAGGAGCAACCTTTGTCAGGAATTTCATTTTTAGTCACTGTTAATTTTATCTGTATAGCACACACATGAAAAATGTGATTCAATGAGTCAGATCCACCCATCGTCAGTTACTATGTCTAGACTCCCGGTTTGGTCTCAACTGTTAAAACTGTGTATGGGTGTTTTGCTGCATGTCTGTCTGTCTGTCTGTCTGTCTGTCTGTCTGTCTGTCTGTCTGTGTGCTACAGGCATGCAGTGCTCCCTGAGGCCAGAAGAGGATGTTGGATCTGGAACTGGAGTTAGAGATGGTAGTGAGCCAGCGTTTGGATGCTGGGAATCAAGCATGGCTCCTCTAGAAGAGCAGGCAGTGCTCTTCACTGCTGAGACACCTCTCATTTCAGCTTTAACCAAAACATTGTCCAAATGTACAATGTGTTATTAACTTTCCACTTATTGCAACTGATTCTTACAAACTTTATGTGTTAAATTTCGACTCTTAGAATAGTGGGTCATGAGAGATAGCTCAGTGGTTAAGAGTTTATCTGCTTTTCCAGAAGACCCTAGTTCTAGTACCCAGTTGAGCAGCTTACAACAGCCTATAACTCCAGCTCCAGGGGATCCAATGACCTCTTCTGGACTCCATGGACACTTACATATACCATTACATACCCCCATTCCTCCCATAAATACATAATTTAAAAAGAAAACCTCTAAAATAGAATAGTGGTCTGTGTATGGAAAGTACCCATGTACTCTTTTAAAGTAAATTTTGTACTTTGTAAGTTTTATTTGTTTATTTTTGAGACAGGGTCTCTTTGTGTATCCTTGGCTGACCTCATTGAGATCTGCCTGCTTCTGCCTTCTGAGTGCTGAAATTAAAGGTGTGTAGTATCATGCTCAGCAAGCCTAGAAAAAAAAAAGACGTGTTATATTACTCTATGGGAAAGCTACATGAGGTGGGTACACTTATGAAATCTATGTTGATTTTCTTTATTCTTTTTTTATTAAAGTTTTTTTAAAAAAATTCTTATTATGTATGCATATAGTGTTCTATGCTTGGACACCAGAAGAGGGCACCAGATCTCATTACGGATGGTTGTGAGCTACCATGTAGTTGCTGGGAATTGAACTCAGGTCCTCTGGAAGAGCAGGCAGTGCTCTTAACCTCTGAGCCATCTCTCCAGCCCTGATTTTCTTTATTCTTGACATCTAGTTTTCACTGATTTATGTCAGTAATTCAGGAAATGAGAGAGGCATATTTTTATACAAGACAAATCTATAATGCTTATATCCAAAGTTACTATTCTAACATGAAAAATTACATATTCATACTTGGGACAGATGTATACTTGAGAAATCCTTTTTAGTTGTTGGTTGTTTTTTTTTTTTGAGATAAGGTTTCTCTGTGTAACAACCATGACTTTCCAGAAACTTGCTTTGTAGACTAGGCTGTACTTAAACTCACAGAGATCCACCTGCCTCTACCTCCTAAGTACTGGGATTAAAGGTGTGCACCTCTATGCCTGGCATGATCCAGTGTTATTAATTAAAGTTTGTGCTTGATTCATATTTTCTTTTTTATTATTTATTTTATTTATTATTAAGTATACAGTATTCTGCCTGCATGCCAGAAGAGGGCACCAGATCTTGTTACAGATGGTTGTGAGCCACTATGTGGGTGCTGGGAATTGAACTCAGGACCTCTGGAAGAGCAGCCAGTGCTCTTAACCTCTGAGCCATCTCTCCAGACCCCGATTCATATTTTCTTAGTTTTCACCTTAGTTCATCTAGACCAGAGTCACATTCAGGCTTCCATATTACATTTAATTGTTGTCTCCTCAGGTTCCTCTGGGTTGTTGACAGTTTCTCAGACTTTTCCTGTTTTCCTTCTTCTCTTCTCTTCTCTTTCTTTCTTTTGTTGTTGTTGTTGCTGCTGCTGCTGTTGACTTTGACAGTTAACAACTGCTTTCATGACCCTGACTTAGCCTTAGTGGTGAGTGTTCTGTAGAAAGCCTCTCTGTTGGACTTTGCTTGATGTTTCTTCTCATTATTTTATAGTATTATGGATTTTGTGAGGATGGCAGCTGTAAATGACATTATAGTGGTGCATACTATATCATGCTTTATCACTTTTGATGTTAAATGTGTTCAACTGACTGAAGGAGTTTTTGTCAGGTTTCTCCACTATAAGTTTACCCGCTCCCTCTTCATATTTTACTGTTTGGAAGGATGTCACTGTGTGTTCCCTACACGTCATGCTCCACCTACTTGAGGGTGGAGTAGTTACATAAATGATTGTATGCATCTGCTTTTTATTTATCCCTCTAAGTATCTGTAGTCTGGAATAAGCATTTACACTCCATAACAGCATACTGTTACATATAAAGAACATTGTAACATAAAATGTTAACAATGTAACACAAAAGTTTCTAACTTTTAAACAACCAATTAGTTATTCATCCTTATCATCCCTGTGAAAGTTTACAGTTCCTCTTCTGCTTCTTTTGATGTGCTATTTTTGCTTTTAGAAACTAACAAACAACAAATTTCCCCTTTCAGTACTAAAATTAAACATTAGTGTTTAGAGTATTTCTCTGAACTCCGTGTTTTCCTGCAGAGCTCTAACTCATTTGTCTGTGGAGATGCTGCTGTGGTTCTGTGATTGTAAAGCCAGTTTGAGCCACTCATATGTTATATATACATATGCACATAAACATAGTAATATTTTATGCAGACTGCCTGCACCAAGGCACCAGTTAACATGAACTTAGGCTCATAAAATATCAGTGAGCTTAGCTAACTCATAATTATGATTTTTTCAGATACAGGTGATTGATGTACATGTTCTCAGCTTTAAATCTCCTGTGTGTGTGTGTGTGTGTGTGTGTGTGTGTGTGTGTGTGTGTGGTCTTTTTCAGGCAGGGTCTCCCTACAGTGCAGCCCTGGCTATCTGGAACTCACTCTGTAGACTGGGCTGGCTTCAAACTCACAGAGTTCTGAGTGCTGGGATTAAAGGTGTTTGCCACCACACTGTGCTTCAAACATATTGTATGATTAACAGTATAATCTAGCAAGAATGACAGTGGGAAGTGGAATCATTCCTTCTACATCACTGGGCATCCTTAGAAATGCCCATCTGAGAACTGCCTCATGAGACTTCAGAGTGATGGTGACGAAACACTCTGCTTTGAAAAACTGTTCTGTTGTCCCTTCGCCCCCCACCCCCAGTCAAGTGTTTTTTATAAAGTGTAGATGATGGGAAAGGATGTTGATTGGTATGTCTCCGTGAACCAACACCTTCCTCTGATTTGCTTCATCTACCCCACGTAGCTCTACTCTTCCCTTGTCTGACACATCATATGTGTATTTTTGTAAAGTGTCCTATTTAGGAGAAAGAAGATTCGTAGGAAATGAACACACATATGTAGAGTCGTCTTTTGAGCAGTGGTAAAATCAACCAGTTCTCAGAAAGGACAGCCAAATGAGAGAATTGTTCCCTCAAGTTAAAAAGTTGGAGTGATGTAAATGCCAAGGTACTTTTGAATTATCTATATAAATCTGGGCCAAGGACTTTTAAAGTTTGTTTTCTGAGAAAATGGCTCATATTATAGTCCCGGCTGGCCTGGACTTGATGGCAATCCTCCTGCCTCAGCCTCCCAAGTGCTGGAATTACAGTGGTGACTATGCCAACAGGAATGAAAAATCCAAGGGTGGGGAAAGCCTCCATAAATAACTCAGTGAAGTGAATTCTCACTGACAGTTTTCATGACTCTCATCCCCAAATCTAGATAAGTTTCAGAGCTGTCCGCGTCAGGCGAATCTGGAAGTTGGGCTTGAGCACACCCTTCTCCCTGCGACAGCGCCCTCATCCTCGGTGTGTCTGAACTAAACGTCCGGAGACCATCACTGAGGCACTGTTTCCACAAGATCAGGGTTCCTCAGGCTTGACATTCAAAAGTGGGTTGAGGGTGCGGAACCCGCGGCGTTCCGAGCGTGCTTTAAAGCGGCCGCCAGCCAGCGCCGCTGTAACCCCGCGCACCGGCTGCTGGCCGGCTCCCGAACTGCATCTGCGCCGACGCGTCCGAGCGATCCCGGGGCCTCCCCGCGCCGGCAATCTCCCGCCAGCCGCGCGGGTCCCCACGGCAGGAGCACGTGGAGCGGCCGTGGAGCCTGAGCGGCAGCTGTAGCCCGAGCGGCCCGCGGCGACATGGAAGGTGAGCTCCGCGCGGCTGCGCTGGGGTCTTTGAGTAACCGGAGCGGTGCGCGCAGCGGCACCGCTTCCTTCTGAATCTCGGTTTTGCTTCTATTTATTTCTTTTTGTTAATTTAAATGCGTGTCGCTTCTCAGACACCCCCTCCCCCAACTTGGGAAAGTGTTAAATTCTCTTCAGTTTTATTTCTTAGGGGTTGTGAGACGTCGGGTGTATATGGGTCGCCTGAAATCTTCAAAGGAAGAGCATTCTTGGGGCGACCCTGAATTTGGCACCAAGACTGAGATGTACTCATCTTTTTACTTGGTCCACGGCCTCAGTGTCCATAGGAATTGTGTTCATCTGCGTTACTTGTGGCTACTTATCTGCAATGGGGCTTTTCTGTGAATTCTGTCTTAGAGGTAAAGGGCTCATTTTAAAGTGATTGGCACTTGTAGCTTGGAACTCAATCTTCTATATGAACTTTTTAAAAGTCCCAAGACAAAAATAATATTCACGTTAAAGATTTCATGTGAATTCATTTCAGAAGTATAGTTTTGCTTCTCGGAAGCCCCGCTGTATGAACTTCCCTAAGATAAGTGCAATTTCACATTTTCAACAAGTGTTTGTAAAACTCTGAAGATGGAAGATGTGGCTCAACTTCGGGGGGGGAGGAGAGGCAGCGTTTAGACAATCAGAAGTTGAGCAGCACATTCATTAAAAAAAAAAGAGATGCTGACACTTAACTAATTAAACTGTTGATCTGACAAATATTGTGAATATTTTCTTTATGATGGTTGAAATTTTTCTTTTAAAATAGGAGCCTTGATCTTTGGCATCTTGGTTTAGTTCTAGGGTATGCGAAGCTATGAAATATGATTGAATAGTTTGGGACACAGTTACATACAGTAAAGCTTTTGTTTCACAATGTGATAGAGTGCAACACAGCCCTCAATTCTCAGTTTGTGCATGAGTACGCTAGCTATGCCTTCTTCTTCCTTCTTTCTTCTTCTTCTTCTTCTTCTTCTTCTTCTTCTTCTTCTTCTTCTTCTTCTTCTTCTTCTTCTCCTTGCTTCTACTCATGTAAACATATTTTTCCTCTTAATAAAATGGCAAAAGATAATGCAGTCAATAGACACTTCTAAATCTCCACTGTTGGATAATGCTTCAAACATTTTTTCTTTCTTTCTTTCTTTCTTTCTTTCTTTCTTTCTTTCTTTCTTTCTTTCTTTCTTTCTTTCTTTCTTTCTTTTGAGACAGGTTTCTCCGTATTGTTTTGGAGGCTGTCCTGGAACTTACTCTGTAGACCAGGCTGGCCTCAAACTCACAGAGATCCGCCTGCCTCTGCCTCCCGAGTGCTGGGAATAAAGTGCTGGGAATGAAGTGTAACTTTTTCACATGTAAGTTTCCTCATCCAAGAACAGAGAAAAAAACTTGGTATTGTGTATACTATGGGAAATTTTATTTTTAAAACAAGTTGTCATGCCTTATTATTACAAATAATCTCTTTTCCTGAAGCTACTAGTCAGTTCTCCAACAAGCTTTTCCTAGTCCTAACCATGTCATTCATTAGGAATAATGTAAATTCACAACTGGAGTATTTCTGTGCCAATGTTATTTTCTCATTAATTATTCAAGATGAAATACAGACACTAAGCTAAATAATGTCTTTTAGGACATGTGTGTCCTATCAGGCTTTGTAATAAGACTGATGAAAACTTCCTGAAGAAGAAAGTAATGAAAACTTGTATAATTCAACATTTATAAGCTGTACGCGGGAAAATCATAGGTTAGTGATTTAAACAAGTTACAAGTTTGAATGACTAGATTAAAAGTAATGGATAATTGAGATAGATGTCATATAGTATATTTAATACAGGGGTTCTATGTATAGCTTTGTAGACCAGGCTGGCCTTGAACTCACAGAGATCTGCCTGCCTCTGCCTCCCTAGTGCTAGGATTCAAGGCTTGTGCCACTACCGCCCAGCAGAGCTTGGCCATTTTATCTTTAGATCCTTGAGAATAGAATAGTTGATGTAGTAAAATAGTAAAAATTTTAGTAAATGATATCTACTAATTAGACTTATCTGGCTAACTTTGATTGTTTGTTGAGACAATGCAGGGTTAGTCTTGAACTCACCATATAGCCTCGGCTGGCCTCCAGCTCTTGACAGTCCTCCTGTTTTGCTTTAGCCTCCAGAGTGATGAGATTACAGAACATGCAGCACCACATTCCCTCATGGTTTTGAGATTTAAAATAAAAAAACTTGGTGCTATTTTGATATTTGGTGTTACAGAGATTTGACCTACATCATCCTCTCTTACTAATGTAAGAAGTAAAATGCCTTATGAAATACCTTTGTTTCTGCCTAATTTGGTGGTCAAAGTAATATACTACAGTTATTGTGAAATGCAAGACTACACTGTCATTCCTTCAGTAGATAAAGTCATTTTTCATTCATTTATCTTTGCATTCATCAATGCATATTTTTGGGAAGTTTTCTCTGTGTGAAGATATCAGATGAAATAAGCCTTTGAAATAGAAATCTTGAGTTGTATCACCTATTCATAAAAAAGAAATTTGCCATGTAAATATGAAGAGTTAGTCTAACAAATCAACAGTTATAACATTTATTTCCTCACAGTCAGTGACTGATATTTCCCACCCCAAGGTTAGTATCACCAATGTTGCATGTCTATTAGTGACTAATACTGCAATAACATCTCTTTCATCTGGAGTGTTTAAGAGAATAGGTGATTCACAGGGGTGACTTTCAGAAGTAGTGGTGGATTTCTCACTTAATATAAAGTCTTCACTTTAATCATATGGAAGGATTTTTGTAAGTGTGTTTTTTAGATTTATTTATTTTATGTGTATGTGTTTTTTTTTTTGTTTGGTTTTTTTTTTTTCGAGACAGGGTTTCTCTGTGGCTTTGGAGGCTGTCCTGGAACTCGCTCTGTAGACCAGGCTGGCCTCGAACTCACAGAGATCCGCCTGCCTCTGCCTCCGGAGTGCTGGGACTAAAGGCGTGCGCCACCAACGCCCGGTGTGTATGTGTGTTTTGTCTGCATGTGTGTACATGCACCACATGCATGCCTGGTGCCCATGGTGCTCATGGAGGTCAGAAGAGGGTATTGGGTGACCCAGAACTAGAGTTACAGGCGGTTGGGCACCACCAAAGGGGTGCTTGGAACAGAGCCAGGGTCCTCTGAGAGAGCAGCTTGTGTTCTTAACTCCAGTTCCAAGTGTGTGTGTGCTTTATACGGCTCCCTGCTTTATAAACATGGTGCATAACAGAAAGCTATTCCAGTGCCCCTGAGCATCCCATAGACTACCGGGCTTTTGTGCTATATTGAGCTCTTATGGGAGATTTTGAACTGCTCAGAACCGAATGCTCCTGTACTAAATAGACCACTATTATGCAATTTTCTTACTGCTGGCTTGTGCCACTTAGTTCAGTCCATGGATTTTGTGGTAGCCATTCTTTGGGTCCTTTTCCATGTTCCAGTTGGTAGAGGTTAAAGAAACTTAGCTCCAAGGTGGTGTTTCCTTGCTCTGTATTTTGAGTGTATAGAGATTAAAATATCGAAGTTTAAAGCGACCACAGGCATGGAAATGTCATGGGCTTCTGGTAGAGAACAATTTTTAAAGTTCTGTTTGCACTTTCCATAATCTAACCCTGCATCTCACACTTCCACGTCTTTCCTTACGCCTCGCCCCCACCCTCACCGACAGGTCTCTCCTGGTGTAAGCACCATTGCCATGAAAACTCTGCTGATAACCTCCTTCTCCCTACTGCCATCTGGTTCTCATCCCTCTCCAGTACCTTGCTTCCCTCCTCCACTTGTGCCAAAGCCCTCTCCTTTCTGTAGACACTTCTACTATGGTGTATGAAAATTATGGATTGCTTTATCTTTCCTGTGGGCTTTAAGGTTTTTTTTTGTTGTTGTTGAAGGAGGGTCTCACTGTGTGACATAAGCTAGCCTCAAATACATGATCCTCCTGCTTCAGCCTCTTGAGTTCTGGGATTTCGGGTGACTACCACACACAGTGAGACTATTTTTACTTACTTGTTTATTTTTGTGCATGTGTATGTGTTGTATGCATGTGTGTGAATCTGCATGCGCATGTATGTGGAGGTGTCTTCCTCTGTGACTCTCCACATTATTATTATTATTATTGTTAATTTTGTCCTTTGAGACAGGGTTTCTCTGTGTAGCCTTGGCTGTCCTGGAACTCACTCTGTAGATCAGTCTGGCCTTGAGCTCACAGAGATCCACCTGCCTCTGCCTCACGAGTGCTGGGATTAAAGGCATGTGTTACCATTGCCTAGCTTTCCACTTTATTTTTGAAACAGGGTCTCTCACTGGGCCTGAAGCTCACTAATTCAGCAGTGGCTGGTTGGAAAGCCTTGGGGATCTTCTTGTCTCTGCTTCCACACTGCTGGGATTACCGGGACCTATCGCCCCACATGACTTTTATGTGGGTGTTGGGGATCCAAACTCAGGTCCTCTTGCCTTCTTGCCATCCCTTCATGTTTTGCTTTTATATGCCCACTGCCTGGTTGTAGAAGGCTATCAGAATTTGTTGCGTTCAATGAAGAAAACAGTACTGAAAGTGGTTTTTATGATGCCTATGTAAAGTTTTTATTACATTTATTTGTGTGGGGTAGGAGGCACATACATGTCCTGCACACGAGTGGAGGTCAGAAGACAACTTGTGGGAGTCAACATTGTCCTTCCACTATGTGGCAGTGAGTTCTGTGGCAATTATAGCTGTCTGATAATGAGCCCCTGGTCCCCAGAGCTACATAACTTCCTTTGTTACACACAACTTCCTAACTCCATCTTGGTACTGTGGGTGTTATGCTCTAGCAGTCAGGCTTTGAGAAGTACATGGACCAATAGTTTGCAAGAATCATTTGTCTAAATCAGTTATGTGCAGTTGAGTCAAGGGAGCCAGGAGAGAGAAACTATTCATAGTCAGAGGAAAGTAACATTTCTCAAGCTTGCCTCACTCAAAACCCCTTCACCTGAGAAACTGCTGTGTGTATAGATAATTGTATAAAATAAGTGTACAAATCAGATACAGGATGATCATAAACCAGAAATAAAATTTAAAATTTATTAAGACAATGTTAAAATTTCCACATTAGTGAAATGGTTGTGATTATTTATTTTTTATAAAAGAATTAACTCTTGGTCAAGTATTTAATATGGCAGGACAGAATATTGTCAACGTTTTTCAGACTTGATTGATATTTTTATTTTAGAGTCATCAGTACTGAGAATACTACCTCATATAAACATGTAGAACAAAATGGCCAATGTTTATTTAGGGCCATTTCAGAATTTATTGTCTAATCCCAAGTAAAAATTCACTTAATGGTTTAATTCAGCAACTCAAACAACACTTTTGCAAATTATTTTTATTTTTCGTTATATTGAGTGTGTGTGTATGTGAGTGCAGTGCTTGTGGGGGCCAGACAAGGGCATGAGAGCCACTGGAGCTGCGCCTACAGGAGGCTATAAGTCACCTGATGTGGGTGCTGGAAACCAATGAGCTGTGTTCTCTGTAAGAACAGCAAGTGCTCTTAACTGCTGAGCCACCGAACCCTTAAAGAGCAATTGAAAAAACCAAACAAACCCAACATGCCTTCTAATCCAATCCAATCCAGAGACATACTGATTTATCACATGCTGAGGGATGATGGTAGGCAAATATTAAAAGTCTTTATTTCCCATAATTAAACTACTATAATCCCATAAAAAGAGAAAATTGTTTATATTAAAACAAGCCGGGTGTTGGTGGCACACACCCTTAATTCCACCCCTCCGGAGGGCAGGTGGATCTCTGTGAGTTTGAGGCCAGCCTGGTCTACTGAGTGAGTTCCAGGACAGCCAGACCATCACAAAGAAACCCTGTCTCAAAACAAAAGCAAACAAACTAAACTGACTTAATTTGTGGTCATTACACATTCAAAACAGTTTTGATGTTGCTGAGGTCCTAGGGACCCCCACAATGAGTTATGTGACCCACAGTTTAAAAGCCTTCATGTGGAGTGGCTCTTGTTTTGTGAATCTTCACTTCAGGGCAGAGGTGTTTGGGGCTGTCCTAACAAACACCCCTGCATGCTACAATTTATTTTATTTTATGTGTGTGGGTGTTTTGCTTGCATGCATGTCTGCACCAATGTGTGACTGGTGCTTGAAGAGGCCAGAAGAGAGCATTGGAAGGATGCCTTGGAGCTGAAGTTATGCTAGTGATGGGATTGAACCCAGGTGCTCTGGAAGAACAGCCAGGATTCTTGACCTCTTAGTCATCTCTACCGTCCTTTTCTTTTCTCCTTCGTTCGTTCCTTTCTTTTAGATAGGATCTCATGTACTGTCTATGTAACTGTCTGTGTAACTGAAGATGGCCTTGAACATCTGATCTTACTGCCTCTACCCCCCCCCAGGGTTACAAGTATGCATCACCATGCAAGGTTTATTGGGTTCTGGGATGGAACCTAGAGCTTCATGCATACTAGGCAGGCAACTCTTCCAATTAGCTCCATCTTCAGACTGTTTGCTATTATTAAAATAAAATTTCTCTGAATAAATGAGAATGCATCTGTGAATAGATGAGAGGATTAGGATAACACTTGTAACATTTTCATACATTCTAGAAATGAAGTTAGGAAACTGACAAGCAAGAATGAAATATAAAAATCAACCCTTGAGGCTGGAGAGATGGCTCATTGGTTAAGAATGCTTTTCATTCTTGAGGTGACTGGAGTTAGATTCCCAGCACCCAGGTTGGGTGACTTCACAACCACCTGTAGCTGCAGCTCCAGGGGATCTAACATCCCCTTTTGGCCTCCAATGTTGCAAGTATGTGCTCTCGAGTGCACGTGCAGACATACAAATAAAAAGAAAACAAATCTTTCTTTTTTTTTTTTTTTAAAAAAGTCAACCCCTGCATTTAAAAATGTAACCAGTTGCTTTGACTCTGTAAGTTATAATACATATAAAACATAAGACATGATAATTTGCATGTGTTATGATTTATAGATGTGATGATGTAAGTGGGATAAATCTTACTTCTTGAATTTAAATTAGTGGGGTTAGGCAACCAGAATATACAATAAATCACACAGCTTCTGAGCACACCAAGCCACAGTATGGCATGCACAGCTCCTCACAGTATGGCTTGCACAGCTCCTCACAGTATGGCTTGCACAGCTCCTCACAGTATGGCTTGCACAGCTCCTCACAGTATGGCTTGCACAGCTCCTTACAGTATGGCATGCACAGCTCCTTACAGTATGGCTTGCACAGCTCCTTACAGTATGGCTTGCACAGCTCCTTACAGTATGGCTTGCACAGCTCCTTACAGTATGGCTTGCACAGCTCCTTACAGTATGGCTTGCACAGCTCCTTACAGTATGGCTTGCACAGCTCCTTGAAGGGCGTTTGTGTTTCTCAAAGGGCTCCACAAATAGCTGTTGTAGATATCAGTGACCAAATACGCTCCTGGTGGCCTCTAAATCAAACAGCTAAAAATTAACATGGGGTGGGCATGTAAGGACAATTGCAGGACAAATAATAATTCTCTCTCTCTCTCTCTCTCTCTCTCTCTCTCTCTCTCTCTCTCTCTCTCTCTCTCTCTCTCTCTCTCTGTGTTTGTTTTGCCTTGAGACAAAGTCTAATGTCCTTCCAGGCTGGCTTCAAACTTTCTGTGTGGCTGGTTGGCCTTAAACCCCCCATCCTCTGCTTCTGCTCCCAAACCCTTGGGATACAGGGTGTGCTGCCATACATGGTCTTAGATTTTATTATTACTTCTTAGACGTCTTTTTATTATTTTTAAGTGTGTGTGTGTGTGTGTGTGTGTGTGTGTGTGATAATGTGCGTGCAGATCCCCTCAGAGGACAGAGGTTTCAGATCCCCCGGAATTACAGATGCACGTGCTGGGTCAGAGTCAGGTCCTCTGGAAGAGCAGCAAATGCACTTAATTGTGAACCATGTCCCCAGCCTGTAGATTTCATTTTTGACAAGAGTATCATTCTGTAGTCCAGGCTTGCCCCAGCTCCCAAGTGTTGGGATCACAGGCATGTACTTGAGGACCTATGGACTGTATTACCACTATTATAACCACTCTCAGTGTCACAGCTCAACAAGAATTATCATTAGACGCAAAAATGAGGCATAGCTTGTATTTAGCAATGGTATGCTTTTTTGTTTGTTTGTTTTGGATTTTCAAGGCAGGGTTTTCTCTGTGTATCCATGGCTATCCTGGAACTTGCTCTGTAGACCAGGCTGGCCTTGAACTCACAGAGCTTTGCCTGTCTCTGCCTCCCGAGTGCTGGGATTAAATGCGTGTGCCATCACTGCCTGACAATGGGACACCTTTTAATAAAGAAGCTGATGAGGCCCAGATGTGAGTGTGTTGTTCAAATAAGGGAGGAAAGGAGCAGGTAAACATTGTTAGGCCTACTTTCTCTCTGCCAAAGGTCAACACCTGTAGTGTCTGGCCCCCAGAAATTGTAGCTCCATTTCGAAAAGAACTGATTCAGAATTTTTTTTGGTTTTTCGAGACAGTGTTTCTCTTTATTGTTTTATAGGCTGTTCTGGAACTCACTCTGGCTGGCCTCGAACTCACAGAGATCCGCCTGCTTCTGCCTACCTAGTGCTGGGATGAAAGGCATGTGCCACCAACGCCCAGCCCGATTCAGACTGTTATGTGCCCCTCCACCCACCCCCACTGGTAACCTTGTATCTAGACTTACTACTGTTAATGTATTTTGAGGATTGCTGCCACAATGACCTATCCACATTAGAAAGCTACAAACTCTTGACAAGGTAGCTTTAGTACGCTTTTCCAGTGATGTTTTCTGTCTTGTAATATTGCCATTCTGTACCAATAGTGTTCCCAGTACACCCATTTTCTTTCCCAACTGCCCATTCTTCTAATGCTTGTCTTTCAGTTCAGCGAGTCCAAAATTGAACTCATCCCCCACTCTCTCACACCCAGACCAGCTTTCGCTGGCTTCCCAGCATTGCTAATAACACCACAGTCATGCCAGTGGGGTTCCTTGTTCATCCACAAGGGTTCCTCCTGGATGCTCTCTGTGAATAAGCTGCTGCTTATTCCAGGATTCTCTTCCTTAGTTCAAAGTCTAATTACTTGTAGACTATCACTCCATTTTATGTTTAAATATAAAGCGCTTTTGCAGTTTGAGCGCAGTCAGGTTTGTCTAGGATTGTAACTACCATTTTCATTGGGAGAGGATGCTTTATTTGCTCAGCTCTCAACAAATGCTTTACCATTATCAGTGCACCTGTATCCTTCTGATGGAAGTGTCCCTTTTCCAAAGCAATCTACAGATGCATTGGTTGCCTTACTACACTGATTTCTAGGATAAATGTTGGTGCATTTACATTTTGAAATACAGATTATGTATTTTGTTATTAATTTATTTTATGTTATAGTTGGGCTCATTTTTTAAAAGAAAATTTATTTGTCGGGAGGCCATATTTAACCACGACAATCAAAAAGAAATTAAAAATATTTTTTCTAAAGGAGGGCACTAGGTCTTGGTAGGAATGATAGACCCCTCTTCTCCCCCAAAAAACTTTCAGATAAATAGGAGTTTATTACATCATGAGAGACCATCCGGCCACAGTGTAAACAATATCATAATATATATGCAATTAGCTTAATAATAGACACAGAAACTTGGCAGTGGTGGCACACACCTTCAATACCAGCACTCGGGAGGCAGAGGCAGGCAGATCTCTGTGAGTTCGAGGCCAGCCTGGTCTACAAAGTGAGTTCCAGGACAGCCTCCAAAGCTACAGAGAAACCCTGTCTCGAAAAACCAAAAAAAAAAAAAAAAAAAAAAAAAAAAGAAGAAGAAGAAGAAGAAGAAGGACTAACAGCTGGACAGTGGTGACGCACATCTTTGATCCCAGCACTCAGGAGGCAGAGGCAGGCAGATTTCTGTGAGTTTGAGGCCAGCCTGGTTTATAGCGTGAGTTCCAGGGCAGCTAGGGCTATACAGTGAAATCTATCTAAAAAAAAAAAGCCAAACAAACAAAAAGGGGGAGTAATAATGGAATAAATTAGAATTATGCTAAGGGCCATGTAGGAAATGAAATGAATGAGTTATATGGAAAGCAATGCCAGGGGGCAGGGCATGGGAGGAAGAAGCCTAGCTAGGCTGTGACTTTGGTCATCTTCAGCGCGTCAATAGTGTTTAAAGGCAGGAGAATGAACAGGATCACATGAAGAAAGAGTCCTGAGAGGGTGGGGCTCTAGGAAAAGCCCAGAGAAAGAGCTCATGTGGCCAGTGGTGGAGGTAAAACGGCAAAGAGAAAGCAGGGTGAAGAGAGGAAGCCAGGGGGACTTTGCTGGTTGAAAACGTGGGAAATGCGACGACTAACTACTATAATGAATACGTGAAGTAAGGTACATATGTAAAGGGGAGGCTTATTTAACTCAGGTTTACGTGTTTGGACTCCAAGATTAGGCAGCACCACTGGTTTAGCCACGGTTGAAGGAAGTGAATGGTATTGCATTGTGATGGGCTGTGTGTAGGATGAAGAGGGCATATCTCAAACCCTGTAAGCAGAGATGGAAAAGGGACGAAACTTGGTTCTCTTATGTAGCCTTCTCCTAATTGCTGGCCCCTCAATAATGTTTTAAATGGGTATACAATAACACACACACACACACACACACACATGCACACATGCACGCACACACACACACACACACACACACACACACAACCTTTTAGGTCAAAGTATGAACCATTTATCTCACTCCAAAATGTTTTCCTGTGCCCACTTATAGTCAGCCTCTCCTCTTATGCTCAGTTAAACATTAGCCACTTCTCTGCCATGTACGTTAGGTTTGCTTGTATGAATAGACTCGTGCAGGACATGGAGTCTTTGCTCCTCCTTTCTTTTTCTCAATATGTTTTTGAAATCTATATGTGTTATGTTTATAGTACCTCAACAGCTTTTATCACTGAATACAAAATAAAAGCATACAATGTCTTAGGGTTTTATATATTGCTGTGAAGAGGCATCATGACCAGGGCAACTGTTTTTTTTTTTTTGTTGTTGTTGTTGTTGTTGTTTTTTGTTTTTGTTTTTTTTTTGAGACAGGGTTTCTCTGTAGCATTGGAGGCTGTCCTGGAACTCTCTGTAGACCAGGCTGGCCTCTAACTCACAGAGATCTACCTGTCTCTGCTGGGATTAAAGGTGTGCACCACCATCGCCAGGCCGACGGCAACTCTTATAAAGGAAAGCATTTAATTGGGGGCTAGCTTACTGTTCAGAGTTTTAGTCTGTTATCAGCACAGTGAGAAGTGTGACAACACACAGGCAGACATGGTGCTGGAGAGGAGCTGAGGATGCTACATCTGCATCCACAGGCAATAGGAAGAGACTGTGACACTGGCCCTGGCTTGAGCATCTGAAACCTCAACTCCTCCTTCTTTTCCCCATGACACACTTCCTCCAACAAGGCCATAATTACTCCAAAAGGCTACACTTACTCCAAGACCACGTCTCCAATAATTACACTCCATTTGAGCCTATGTGGGCCATTTTTATTCAAACTACCACAGATAACAATTTATAATTCATCTTCTGTTGATAGATATTTGATTATTTCTAGTGTTTGATCATGGACATTAATTTATTCATTCATATTATATATACATATATATTCTTTAAAACTATAAACTCATGCCTCTTAAATATATATGTAGACCTAGCATTTCTGGGTAATAAGGTGGGTGTTTAGCTTTGACACATGCCTCCAGATGTTTCCAAAGATCTTGGAACAATTCACTCTCACACTGCCAATGCCTCAGAGTCCCACTGGTACCGCATCTTGTAGACACTTGGTATAGTCAGTCAACTTTTAAAACTTTAGACATTCTGGTGTATGTATTAGCAGCTCCTTGTGGTTTTCATTTGCATTTCCCCTATGAGTTAGGGTTATTAGTTGGGCATTTTCTGTTTATTGGTCATTCAGATATCTTCTTTCCTGAAATGGATTTTTTCTGGCTTTTAATCTATTTTATATTACATTTATTTCTTTATTCACTTATTTATTATTATGTATGGGGAGAGGGAATGCATGCCACAGGATTTGTGTGAAGGACAGAGGACAACTTTCAGAGTCAGTTCTCTCCTTCCGCTGTGTGTGTCCCAGGGATCCAGCTCTGGTCCTTAGACTTGGTGCCTTTATGCACCGAGCCATCTCACTGGCCCTCTGGATCTGTAATTCAATGAGACTGTGAGCTTTTTTTTTTAAGATAAGGTCTTATATACCTTAGACTGACTTTAAATTGCTTGTGTAGCTGACAACAGCCTTGAATGTTTCTTGAATGTTTGATCCTTCTTCCTCCGCCTCCAAATGCTTGACTTATAGGCCTGTGCTGCTACACCCAATTTATGGGTGCTAAAGACGGAACCTATGGCTTTGTGAGGGGGAGGCAAGCACTCTACCAAGTGATCTATATCTCTAGCCCTAGTTTGTAAGCATTTTTTAATATTTGGAAGTGTGTAATTTGTTAGAGGTCGATAGCAAATATTTTCTTCTCTTCTGTAACTAACTTAGTCCCTTATCTGCTAAGTAGAATCCCTATTTCATTTAGTTTTTATAGCTATTTGTTTAATGGCATATAACAAAACAAACTTAAGGTGTTTAAAAAGCCACAATTTTTATATCATAACTTGCAACATAGTTCATATCTCATAACTCTTTTTTTATTAGCTAGTCTTACGATGTATGTAGCCCTGGATGGCCTGGAACTCTCCATGTAGGCTAGGCTGTTTTCTAATTTATAGAGGTCAATCTGTCTTTGTTTCCAAGTGCTGGGATTACAGGCGTCCATCACCACATCCAGCCTACAGGAAAAGTTTGAGCCTGCAAGAACCTTAGAAAAAGTTCTGGTGGAGTCTGGTGGAGTCTGGTGGAGGCTAAAGATATGTCTATTATTTCCTGTACAAATATTTAATGTAAAGTAGTAGTGTGAAATGGAGTATTGTCTTAAAGACAGGGTAGCTTTGTGTTAAGGGTTTTTTTTTTGAGAATAGATCTTATTATGTCTCCTAGGCCGACCTTGAACTGGCAATGTAGTTCTTCTGACTATTCCTCTCAAATACTAGGATTATAGACATGTGCCACCATGCCTAGCCAGTACACTTTAAAGTATGCTCTTACAATGACACCAGGCATTTTACAGTTATAAAATAGAATTCTCAGTTTGAATACTGGGCTCAGCCATTTAAGCATAAAAATTTCCCTTTAAGTGGCATTGACATGAAATGTCCATTAGTCCATTTTTTCATATACACTCCTTGGTGACATGTGGCATCCAAGGAAATTAGTAAGAGCTATAGTGAAATAGAAATACATACATTCTTATGGATTACAACTTTAGGGTGACTAACTTTTCAAGGAAAGCTGGACTAGACATTAGGTTTGTTGTCTTAATGGTAACTGTCAGCAATTCTTCTGTGGCCCGTAGTGTAATCTAGGGGAAAACTGAATGCTTTATATGAAAGGGTAGGGTAGGAAGAACAGCTACACTGGCTGTATCTCATTTGTTTTTCTTAAACATGAAGACTGGATATTTCTTATTCTTTTACCTTAGTCCCAGGAATCAGGAGAGAAGAATTTCATGATGGGAAGGATTACTCTAGCTTTAAGGCGGCCCTTTTTCTTTTTCCCTGTGTCTCAGGCTGCAATTCTGCACAGCTAGTCACCTGAGGCGTTTGAAGATTAACAGGACCTGAAAATCTTTGCTCACATGGCTTTGAAGTTTGTAACCCACAGGGGGAGCCTTTAAGGGCATGGATTAAGGTCCCCAAAACAACAGTGGCACCCACTGTGTTGACTAGGCTGGCCTCGAACTCAGAGACCCACAGGTCCTCTGGAGGCAGGGATTAGAGATGAGCTCCACCATGCCTAGCTACCGTGTCTGAATCTTGTCTGTAAAATGGGGACAGTTGAAAATGCCATTGCACCCATGCCTCAACAGTGCTATACAATAAAAAGAAATCTCACTGCCCGACTGGGCTCAATGTTTGATGCCACCTTTCTTGTAGGATCAGGTGCCAACAAAAATGGTTTCATGTTGCCGGGTGGTGGCGCACACCTTTAATCCCAGTGCTTGGGAGGCAGAGACAGGTTAATCTCTCAATTCAAGGCCAGCCTGGTCTACAAAGTGAGTTCCCAGACAGCCAGAGTTTCATAGGGAAATTGTCTTGAAAAACAAACAAACAAACAAAAGGTTTCATAAGAAAATACTCACTGTGGCATCTGAGCAATGACTTACCCTGTATATCCCCCCAAACTGAACCAGGACCTGAAGTGGGCATTTCAAGAAATCTGTCTAGATGTGTTTAAGGAAGAACACTAAAAACAAACAGCTATGAAAACCTCAATATTGTTGGTTCACCTTTATGTCTGATAGTATTAAACCCAGGTCCTCTGCAAGAGCAGTCTGTGCACTTTATCGTTGAGTCATCTCTCCAGGACTCTCAAGTGTTCTTAGTTGAGTGATAATTATTTAATACTATCAGACATAAAGGTGAATTTTATAACCATCCGAGTTAACTATGCTCACAAAATTTTGTTGCAAATGTGGGTTTTGGGTTTAGGTTATAGTAACTTGGGTAAAGAGTTGAATGCTCAGATATAAGTTTTGATATCTCAGCCAGACTCCTGTCATTCCTAGGTTTAAATTTTATTTTTAATCTGTCACCTTCATTTTGTAGCTCATAAAATACAGAAACTGTTATCTTAAAAATTCTTCAAGTCAAGTGGTGGTGGCACACGAGTGTAATCCCAGCACTTGGGAGGCAGAGGCAGGCAGATCTCTGCTAGTTCAAGGACAGACTCCAAAGTCACAGAGAAACCCTGTCTTGAAAAAATTTTTTTTCAAACATGAAAATTTTGGTGTCATCTTTGACAGTGAAAAGGAAATTGTCATCTTTTGGACTGGGTATATAGCTTGGCAGTGAGTATTTACCTAGTGTGTGTGAGACATTAGATAAAATCCCCAATATTGCAAAGATGAAATAAAATGGGGGAAATGTTATGAAATTGTCGTGTCTCGGAATGGGACGATGGCCTGTCTTCAGGACTCAGAAGGAAACCTTGAAATTGCTAATGCAGCCATGAATCACTAACAAGAGTAAACTGCTATGGGAAGCAACAAAAGAAACATCCTTCAATGCTACTACCTAGTGTATTCATCAACTGCCCCAGTAATAGACTGGTACTGACCTTTGTAAGATTTGCTATTTAAGCGAAAACACCATTCAGGACTGGAGAGATGGCTCAGTGACTGAGTTCATACAGCTCTGCCAGAGGGCCAGAGTTTGGTTCCCAGCACCCGCATAGAATGACTCACAACCTCCTATAACTGCAACCCACATAGAATGGCTCACAACCTTCATACCTCCACCTCCAGGGAAGCCAACACCCTATTCTAGACTCTTTGGCCACCTATGCTTGCTTACACCTCTGAGCGTGTACACTCTTGATTGCATGCCTGTTTGCACACACGCATGCTCACTCTTGAGTTCTTGAGTATGCACGTGTGCGCGCGCATGTGCACACACACACAGACCTTTTCTCGTTAACTTTCCGTCCAAACATTTTAAAGCAGTATTGCCTGCCTACACATTTAAAACACCACAGTAGGTCCCATCAAATGGAAACTTTTCATGGGGCTTTATTTTAAAAAATGTAGAGAAATTACAAAATGATTATTAAAGTTTTTTGCTGAATTTCAAAATACCTAAAACGTTTCTGACCTTCAGTTGAGAATTCCTTTGTCACCTACTGTATTTTAATGTACTGCATGGTCTTTTGGGACCTTTAAATTTATGGAGGGAATGTACATCAGCGTATTGTCTCTGTACTTATTTGCTTCTTTACTTTTCGTGTGTGTGTGTGTGTGTGTGTGTTTGTGTGTGCGTAAGTCAGAGACAACTTGCAGGGGTTAACGTTCACTCCTGTGTCTCAGGGCTTGAACTTAGGTTGTGAGGCTTGGTAACAAGTACCTTTACCTTCTGCACCCCTCCTGTGGGGAAAACATCTCTGTAGCCTGGTTTAGGCTGTTCAATGTCTCTTTGAAGTTACTAATGCTAAGATAGTTGAAGATCTCCCATTTCTCTTTGGAGCTATACTCAGTTGCCCCTGGTGCTGTTTATAGTGCACACGCTGCATTTGAAAAAGTGTTGAAACCAATTTAAATGTCATTGTCAGAAAGTTTAAAAGGTTCTGGGACCAGGACTCTGCCTTTAGACCACCAAACCCAAAGCAGCTTTGTTGTATGTAACTAAAAGATGTTGCCACAAGACGGTTGCTCACTGAGCTTTGAACTGGCTTTTCCTTCTTTGTTTCCTTTAAGAATCCTCTCAGTGTGCAGTTGAAACTTTCACAGCTAGCTTTTTTTTCAATTAAAGAAAAAAACAACATCAAACTCACAGAAAAGTTGCAGTATAGTGCAAAAAAAACCAAACCAAACCAAACAAACAAACAAGCAAAAAACAACGAAAAAAACCCTTTTTTTTCTGGAAAATTTGAGCATAAGTTTCTGACTTGATCCGTATCACTTTGAACACTTTAAAGTTTGTACCCTGTCTCCGGTATAACCACAATACAGCCATCGAAACCAGGAAATGTGAACATTGATAAATTACTACCAATTAATCCTCTGCCCCATCAGTGTTCTGATTGTGTCTGTAACACTTTCCCACAAGAGGATTCACTCCGGAGCACACGGTGTTCCTTGTCACATCTCTTGTGCTCCAGAACAGTTCCGCAAGCTGTCAAGACGTTGACGCTTTGGGGAGCATGAGCCAGTTCCTTCGTAAACCCTCCTTCACGTTAGGTTGATTCCCTTACGGCATGATTCATGCTCTGTAGTTTGACAGGAGTACCACAATGGTCAGCCTGTGCTCTGGTCATTATTGGGGTGCACACACAGACGATGATCAAATGTGACTTCAGTTATGCTCCTGTTGACGAGGCTTTGCCATGTACATGCTCTGGTCATTATTGGGGTGCACACACAGATGATGATCAAATGTGACTTCAGTTATACTCCTGTCGACGAGGCTTTGCCATGCATATCTAGCCTCTCACCTTTATAAGTCGTAAGTATTGAAAAAAGAACTGGGGGGGGGGAGGTTGGAGAGATGGCTCACCTGTTGCTCTTCCAGAGGACCTGAATTCAGTTCCCAGAACACTTCAGGTGGCTTCTATCCACCTATAACTCTAGTTCTGAGAATTAGACACCCTCTTCTGGCCCCCTTTGACCTCCCCACACACAGGGAGCCCACTAACACAGATACATACGCATGAATAAAACTTAGTCATAAGTTCTTTGAAACAATACAAGTTTATCATCAGATTTACTTGTTTAACTTTTTAAAAGATGTATTTATGTTATTTTACATGTATGTATGTTTTGCCTGCATAAATATATGTGCACAACTTGCATGCCTGAGCCTCAGGAGGTCAGAAGAAGGCATTGGGCCTAATTGAACTGGAGTTACAGATGGTTGTGAGTGCTTGGAACTGAAAATGGGCTGTCTACAGGAACAAGTGCTCTCAGCCACGGAACGATCTCTCCAGCCCCTTTGTCAGATTTTCAACAGGTTACAATCCAATACTGTTTATTTCAATGCTTACTCAAGCCGATTTACCAAGTGAAAAATCTTTAATGATGACTTCTGTGTCTGAAAATATTCTCCTTGTTGTCTTTGGGCACCAAAAAAAAAGTTCCCAGCCCACCTTGCTTGTTATCAGCTATTTCTCTGAGCAGCCTGGTTCCTTCAAAGGGACAATGATGTTTGGAAGTTTCTATCTGGAGGCTGGGAGCTGTTTGTGCTTCGGTTCCCAGATGATATTGGCCAAGGAGGCCCATACTTATTTATAGGTCCTTATGGGAGTTCTGTATCTCTTTAGATACAGCAGGAGCCAAGGGCTCATGCCTATGCCTTCAGTCCCGACACACCTGGTTTGCATATTCTGTACCAATGCATTCCTTTAGAGGATAGACCCAGGGCCTTGTATATGTGAGGCAAGCCCTTTACCACTGAGTTTATCCCTGTCATGGATGATTTCTGTTAAATATTGCCGAGACCTATTGAAAGGGTTTTAAAGGTTCAAGGGAAACAGGTTTTTGTTTGTTTGTTTGTTTGCATTTGGTCACCAAATCAAAGGTTATCTTGCTGTATTTAACTAGAAGATGTTCATTCTATGAGACAGTTGCTTATGAAGCCTTTGGACTAGCTGTGTGCCCCGAGGGCCCCCCCAATCTTCAGTGTGCAGGTGAACGGTTCCCAGCTGAGAATGACCGAGAACTCTTGATCCCCCCTGCCTCTGCCTCATGCCAAACTACCATGTTTTTTTAATCTTTCAAATTCATGTGCTTCTTATGCCTTAGATTTTGTTGCTAGCATCTAATGGCTGATATTGAACTTTCTCAATTAGGATAGAATGTAAAAAGAGTGATTGTAGTTTTCAAACCAAAAACTGGAGCAAGCTTGATTACTGTCTATATTATAGACTATGAAACCAGTATTTTTGTGTAAATTATTACCATGAACACAAAAGCAGATTTAAAATTTCCAGCTGTAGGGGAAATACTGAACAATTATACTCAGAGGAAACAAATTACAGATTGTGGATAAAATGTAATATTAAAAAACCTACCACCTTTCCAGGCAGTGGTGGCACATGCCTTTAATCCCAGTACTGGGGAGGCAGAGGCAAGGGGGATCTGTGTGAGTTTGAGGGCAGTTCCAGGACAGCCAGGGCTACACAGAGAAACCCTGTCTTGAAAAACAAAAGCAAACCAAAAGAAAACCTACCACCTGAAAGGCATTAGAAACAACCGGTTTTATGGTGTTTGTTTTGTTTTGCCTTAAAAGAAGGCTCCATTTTAAACATTAGAATTACTAAAGTTTGAATACAAAATCTACAGTCTTACTTAGTTAAAACAAACAAGGACAACAGCAAAACAAACAAACAAACAAAACCACAAGCAACCAGAAATAGTGGTGGGAATCCTGGGATGGAGAAAGCCAGAAGGGAAATATGAATACTCTGGTTGATTCTTGAAATAAGGAGTGTGTGTGTGTGTGTGTGTGTGTTTATATTTACCTGATCTGAAGTTTAAATATGAGACTTGTGTTTCTTCGGAGTGACCAATTAATGCAGGTACCCTTGGAACGATAAAAATTCTATGGTGCCTTTGGTCATTCTGGTTGCTGTTTATCACAGGACAGACAGAACATGAGCTTTAACCCAAATAAGTCAACTTTGTAAAGTGAAAAACAACCACAATTAACCGCCCCCAATTCCTATATGTTTCTGAGAAATGTAAGAGAATTTAGAATTTCTGCATTATGAATTACTGTTCATAATGTCCAGAATACAACACAAAGAAGCAAGGAAATTTGATACTTCCTTCAGAGAAAGGAAAGCCAGTGATAATTGACCCCAAATGATATAGATATTGGAACTAGAGCAAGAATCTAGTACAGCTGTAAATATGCTCCAAGATGTAAAAGAAAATACACACACAGTGAATTAACAAGTGGGAAATGTTAACAAAGAAGCTATAACAAAAACGAAAATTCTAGAATTAAAAGTTTCAATATCTAAAACTCAAGGAACTTTTTGGATGGGTTCTACAGCAAATTAAGATGATGAAAGAGTTAGCAAATGGGATGAGATGGTGAGTGTCTGAAATCCCAGCACCAGGATGGTGGAGGTGGGAGGATGGTGAAGTCAAGGCTGGCCTAAACTACATAACAAGTTTCAGGCCAACTTGGGCTACAGAGTCACAGCCTCCCCTCCCCACAGACACACAGACACACAGATGCACAAACAGAGACACACAGACACAGACACACACACAGACACACAGACACACACACACACACACACTCGCTGTGAATGTTAGAGGTAAAGACACTAGTTTGAGAAAGACCAGTCTCTGGGGAGGTGTGAGAACTTGGAAAAGGTCTAACACTCGTGTAACTGGTCATAGAAGAAAAACAGAACGAGCAGAAAAGGTATATGGAGAGTTACCAGCTGAGAATGTTTCAACTTTGTAGAGGAGTTCATGTGGGAAAATGCAAATAAAAATCACATTGCTGAAAGCCAAGGTAAAGAGGAAACAATCGTGAAAACTCTGAAAAAAGAACACACGATAAACAGAGCAAGAATACACCTCTGATTTCTCATCAGAAACTAGGATCTAGAATTCAGTGCGATACTTAAGGGACAGAAGAAAACAACACTGTCAACCGAAGATTCTTTTGTTTTTGTTTTTGGTCCAAGCTGGTCTGGAACTCACTATATAGCCCAAGATTCAAACTCATGCCAATCCTCTTGTTTTGTCCTCCAAAGCACTGAGATAACGGGTGTGTCCCTGTGCCTGGCTCAATCCAGAAATATATATTTGAGACAGAGTCTCACTATGTTGGCTTGACTGACCTGGAACTCCTTATATAGGCCACATCAGCCTTGAATTCAGGGATTTTCATATTGCTGCCTCCCAAGTGCTGGGATTAATGGTGACATCCTCATAATCATAATTCTGTGTCTAATATGATTTCTTTTAAAAATGTTTTAATTGCTTTTATTTTATGTGTATAGATGTTTTGCCTACATTTATGTCCCTGTTCCACCTGTATTCCTGGTTCATAGGAAGGCCAGGAGAGGTTGTTGAATGTCCTAGAACTGGAGTTACAGATGGTTGTGAGCGGCTGTGTGGGAGCTGGGAATTGAACCCAGGTCCTCTGGAGGAGCAGCCAGTGCTCTTTACTGCTGAGCCCTCTCTCCAACCTCCTAATAAAATATCTTATAAGCTTCAAAGAAAAGTAAAGACACAGTAAAATAAATGAAAGAGAAATTGTCCCCATATAGTTACATAAATGTTAGCTGAAGTTCTTTAGGCTATAGGCAGTTGACATCAGACAAGAACCAGACATTCATGAAAAAAAAAAGAAAAGAAAAGCACCAGAAACGCTAAAGCCAAAGTAAAATTTCCTCTTAACTTCTGTAAAATAAAACATGACTATCCACAGTAAAAATTAAGAATGCTGTCTCCTTGACTTTGTGATATATTTAGATGTAACACATGACAACTAGTGTAAAGGTTGCAGAGTGGAAAAAAAAAACGCTGTGTATTGGTGTAATCGTAATGGAGCAGACTGTGGAAAACTGACGGCGTGTAGTGTGGCCTCAAGATAGGCAGAAACAAACAGATAAATAACAGTACTTGGAGAATTTAAGAATCTTCTTTCAGCAACTGGACAGCTAACAAGATGGAAGTAAATCCATGGAAGATGTGGGTGACACTGTTACTTTGATCTCATTGACTTTAGATGGAAATCTGTGGGTTGTCTCAATTAAAAAAATTGCAATGATAAGCTCAATGGTGCTGCAAGCATGTATTCAACACTGGAGAAACTGAGGCAGGAGACTCGAGTCTGAAACCATCTTGGACTATATGGCGAGACTCTGTCTCAAAAAACAAAACCAGCCAAAATTCTGGCAAAGTTAAAATATGGGTGAGGATTGGGGCAACAGGAAGAATGCATATTTTGCTGATAGCACAACCACTTTTGAACAAGTTCTGGCAGTTTCTGTTAAAACTAAACATATACCTACTCCACGACCCAGTAATTCAACACCTGGATATTTACTTAAGATATGAACTCATGGCCACTGAAAGGTTTTTTACAAGGATCGTCATACCTCAGTCTACTCATGTGAAAAACAAACACATCCCAGCTGAGGGACAGTCTCTAAAATACCTGCTTGTATTATGAAACCATCAAGGTCACCCAAACAAGGAAAGCCTGAGACACTAACCTACCAAGAAGAGCCTAAGGGGACATGATGACTAAACTAATGCAGGCATTGGATGGAAGTGAAAGATATCTGAAAATTAATATAATAAATAGATATCTGAACATGAGTTATAATAGCTATCCTGCACTAACAATAAGGTGTTAATAGAAGAGGCTCAATATGGAATGTGTGGGAGCCCTCTGTACTCACCTTCATAATTTTCGTATAAATTTAAGACTATCTTAAAATTTAAGCTTATTATTTAAAATGTTTAAAGGTCTGATTTATATTATGTGTATGAGTGTTTTATCTGTATGTGCGTGTGTTTACACCACACACGTGCCTATTGCCCTCAGAGTTCAGAAGAGGGCATCATATTCCCTGGGATTAGAGTTACGGTCAATTTGTGAGTGCTGGAGTTTGAACCCGGGTCCTCTGCAAGAGCAGTGCGTGCTCTTAACTGCTGAGAGATCTCTCCAGCCTCAAGTCTACTCTTTGCAGAAAACAGCATAGTAGTTTTGTTTAAAGTACACACTTTTAATCCCAGGAGGTAGAAGCAGATGGCTCTCTATGAGTTCAAGCTTAGACTGGTCTATGTAGTGGGTTCCAAGTCAGTCAGAGCTACATAGTAAGGCTCAAACAAACAACAATGAAACTAGAAACAGTTTAAATATTTCTCAAGAGTAGATGAGTAATAGGCTTATATAGTGGGATATTACTTAATTAAAATAATGAACTACTTAGAAGCACCACTGAATGCATGGATCCCAAAAGATTATGTTAAAAGAAACCTTGGACAAAAGACTCTGCATCATATGATTGTAATGTTTCATCTTCACAAAGTTCTAGAATAGGCTAAAGTGGCTACAATGAAAACAGTGTCTAGAGTGTGTGAGTCAGGACTGCCTAGGAAGAGGCTCCAGGGAAAACCCATCTGGGATGGTGGAAACACTCTATCTCTTATCCCTCTCTTCTCTCTCTCTTCCCTCCCCTCTCCTCTTCTCCCATTTCTCATCTTCCTTCCCATCCCTTCCCCATGGAGTCTCATTACATAGCCCAGGCTGGCTTCAAACCCTCAGACTCATGAGTCCTGGGATTTATGGACATGAACACCTGCATCTGGATATTGATAGGAATTTGCATTGCTCAGGCATATATGCTTTTGAAAAATTATTAAAAGACAAATTTGAAATAAAAGCATTTCCCTGCATATAAATTTTACCTTAAAATCTAATATAGAATTTTGGTATTGCTTATGATGTTAAAGGGATGAAATATACTGATATCTCTAACTTTTTTGGAAACTTATCTGAATTGATGAGTGAATAGAAAAACTAATGGGAGAGTGGTGTGTGATTAAATAAAACTAGTATCTAGTTGTAACAAGTCTTTTTCTGTCCTGCTAGCTCCTAAATAATGACATGGAGACTTATTAACCGTGAAAACTCTGCTTTAGCTTAGGCTTGCTTCTAACTAGCTCTTATGACTTGAATTAACCCACTTCTATTAAACTATGTGCTGTCACATGTCACATGGCTCGGGCTTTACTTCTCCTCCTTCTTGTCCTGCTTCCTCTCCCTCTCCACCGGCATCTCTCCCTACACCTAGATTCATCTCCTCGTCTTCTCTCTCTGCCCAGAAGTCCAACCTAACCTCTTCCTGCCTAGCTTTTGGCCATTCAGCTCTTTATTAAACCAGTCAGAAGGTGCCTCAGCAAAGACACATCTTCACAGTGTACAAAAAGATTGTTCCACAACATCTAGTATCACAAAATTGTAGAATTCAGTTGGCGATTCTACAATTTCTTTTTATAAACCTTTTATTTTTAACCATGTATATATGCGTGTGTGTATATATACATGTGAGTTCTGATACCCTCAGAGGCCAGAAGAGGGTGTTGAATCCCCCAGAGCTGTAGTTAGAGTGGGCTATGAGCCACCTGATGTGGGTGCTGGAAACTGAACTGAGGTCCTCTGCAAGAGCAGTGTGTGCCCTTAATCACTGAACCATTCTCTAGCCCCATTGTTAGTTCTGCAGCCCTTTCCAGGCTAGATCTTGTTATGTAGGCCGTACTGGGCTCGCACTCACAGCATCAAATATAGGAACAGATTAAAGGTGTGTGCCATCATGCCCCGAGTAACCCGCTTTTTCTCATTTTCTTGGTATAAGTGGGTCTCTGAAGAATGAAAGGTCTGAGTGACAATGCTGCCTGGATAACTCCTTCCATTCTCCCTCCAGTCCCATTAGGGGGAGCATGGAGGAAACGTAGCTCTGCCCAGAAAGAAGAATTCTCCTGCTAGGCTTTACGGAGTCAGTGTCCTCATTTAACTCAGAACACTCAGATCCTGTTGAAATGTGTCCTGTGTAGCTCATATCTATACCCTTTCTTTTTAGATACACAACAAAATGTGGAGCTGAAAGGAGCTGAGGAGCAGCCTCTGCCCACAGGTAATGCCGGGACTTTGCCATAGAAGCACACTTTTAACCAAAAGCACCAAAGAAAGAGGAGTGCTCTTATCTGGTTACTGTAGAAATGCAATGGGAAATCAATACAGTTCATTTTGCTGGTAAAATACCTCCTCCACTAACATCATAAAAATATGACAGGGGGTGAGGATAACTCAGTGATATAACTCACAAGGACCTGAATTTGGACCCCCAACACTACATAAAAGCCAAGGGTGGCAGCATGTACCTGTAACCCCAGCACTGATGGACAGAGACAGGTCAATGAGAGACCCTGTCTCAAAAAAAGTGGTGACAATAAAGGAAGGCACCTGAAATGACCTCTGGCCTCCATACGTGTAGGCATACACACACACACACACACACACACACACACACACACACACACACACACACACACACGTTCTTTAGCACCAGAGTCAAATTACATTCCCGCTAATGTTGATCATTGGATTTTTGTTTACTTGATTTTTTTTTAACTAAGCGATTTTGGTAAAGATAATAACTTGAATTTTCATGGTTTAAGCTTCACTTTGGATCAGTTGTCAGCAACCATTTCTGAAAAAGGGCCAGAAATCTATCATATAATCTCTTCCCCAGATCCTTTGTTGTTGTTTTTAATAACCCTTGAAAATTTTGAAACTATCCTTACACCTGGACCTGTACAGAGCAGGTATGATCAGGCCAAAGTTTGCTGACTCCTGCTCTAGCTTCATCAGGGGGAATTTGACTGACTTCAGGCCAGCATAGACTATATAGTGATTTTGAAGCTACCCTGGGCTACAGAGAGAGATCTCGTTTTTTTTGTTTTGTTTTGTTTCGAGACAGGGTTTCTCTGTAGCTTTGGAGCCTGTCCTAGAACTCACTCTGTAGACCAGGCTGGCCTTGAATTCACAGAGATCCACCTGTGTCTGCCTCCTGAATGCTCGGACTAAAGGCGTGTGCTACCACCACTGCCTGGCTGAGATCCCCATTTTTAAAGCACCAAGAAATGAAATGAAGGAAGGAACTGGGTTCCATTACATTTTGCATAGAATCACACTTACTATATAAACAGAAAGAGAAAATAGGTTCGGTATGCAGAAGTTTCTAGGTTTCCTTTTAGGAAAGCATTTCTCTTGTAGTAGGTTACATGAATGTGTTCAGGCTGAATGAATACATTAATACTTGTTGGGCATGAACAGCGATGTTGTGAGCTACGCAAATGAACAAAGAACAGCTGTGTAGATGGAGCATGAGCTGGTTATAGGGCAGGTGAGCGCAGAACTCACAAGAATTGTAGCCGGCAGAAGGATGCATGAGTATCATCCACAGTTCTAAGCTTTGAGAGTTTCCACATCCACTCCCCGGGATGAGGGAAGTGGGTACTGTTTATCAGTACTGGATGTTGAGCCTGCACATTAGTGGGGCACACTGGCTGTCACAGATGTGCTGTGGGACTCGATGCAGAGTTATACAAATCCCTTCAAGTGGACTTCGTCCTTAAAACTCCCTTTGTCTTTCAGGAAGCCCGGAAGCCTTGAGTGACTACAGTTTAAGCAAACCTCATGAGGCAGAAAATGTGGACAGTACAGAAGCCCCAACCAATGAAGACGAAGATGCAGGAGGTAAACCATGCTGTGCAGCAAAAGCTTCATGGTTCCAGATATAGTTAAGGTTGAGTGTGAAGAGGACCTTGACAGAGGAAATGTGTATCTGTGGGTTTAGTGAAAATCAACTCAGATTACTTCATTTAATATATATCTGTGTTTAATAGTTTGTTGCAAGATGAAACTAATATTGGGGTGGGGGAGATGACTCAGGAGTTAAGTAGCCCTAGGTTGCTTTTCCAAAACCCATGTCAGTGGCTCTGTCACCAGTTTCTCCAGGTGACCTTCTGGCCTCCATGGGCACTTGCACACACATATACACATACAGTCACAACACACAAACACACACACACGTTTATTACACCAATATGTTGAAATTTTAAGATGCACATTCATTGTTCATACTATATTAACTTTACTTTAAGACTAGTTATTTTCCAGGTTTGGTGGAACATGTCTATGATTGTATCTCTTGTGTAGCTGAGTCAGTAGGATCATGAATTTAGGGCCATTCTGAACTACATAGCCAAAGCAAAATATTCAGGCCCTGTCTCAAACAACAGAAAATGAAAGATGTTTGTTTTATCGTTTTCCATTATAAAAATAGCACACTTTCATAGTTTGGAGCATTTTTTCAACAGTCAGTTCTCTAAAAAAAATAACTAGGCAGCTAAGAATTCAATTCCTTTTAAACATTTTACTCATTATTACTATTGGGGGCAGAGGTGTGTGTGAAGGAAGACGGCCTGTAGGAGTCTTTTCTATTACTATTGGGGGCAGAGGTGTGTGTGAAGGAAGACAGCCTGTAGGAGTCCTTTCCCCACCATCAGATTCAGGGTACCAGGCTTGGTCTCAGCCACCTTTATCTTTTGAGCCAGCTTACTGGCCCCTATTTCTTTTACCTTCTTTTTTTTCTTTGAATGTCCTGGAACTTTCTCTGTAGAGCAGGCTGACCTCCAACTCAGAGATCCACCTGCCTCTGCCTCCAAGTACTGGGATTAAAGGCACACACCAGCACTGCTGGGCTACTTCCTGCAATCTTGATGCCCTGGCATTAGGGGTCTTACAGACCCAGGGAGAGACTGCCCTTCTCAGGGTTAGGCAATTCTGAGAGAGTATAATGGTCTTGACTGGGAGGTATATCAGCTGTTTTATCTGGAATGTTCCCCTTGGCATTTATAAGGTGAGTTACATAGACTGCTTCAAGTTAAGCAGGCTCCTATCCAATGTTCCAGGCTGGTGGTTACCTCAAGATAACCAGTGATTGTTCCATAGTGAGCTGTGGGTCCTGTATCAGTTAACACCTGTCTGACCACTGTGCAACATCTGGAAAGTAAAGTTCTAGAGGGTTTTGCTCAGGGTAGAGTGTGTGTATTTATCACATGCAAGGTCCTGGGTTCGATCCCCAGTCCTAGAAAGAAAAAAAAGAGTCAAAATACTTCTCCTAAATAAACCCATAATCCATTCTACTAAAGGTTCTTCAGCAAGATGATGGCATTGAATTACAAAATAAGGCCACTCGGTTCACATTCTACCCCTGGTTTCACTTCTGGGTCTTGTTCTCCCAGACCTGGACTGCTTCTTGATATCCCAAGTGCGTGTGCATGCTTGCATTTGCGTGGGAAGGCTGTGTGTGCAGAAGAACATGGTGAATGGAGGCTGAGGCCAACACTGAGTGTGGTTATTGATTGCGCCCCACCTTCTATGTTGAGGCGTGTTCTCCCACTGAACTCAGAGCTTGCAAATTTGCTAGTCAGGCTTGTCAGTCTTCTGGAGAGATCCCTGTCTCTGCCCCCTGATACGAGGATTACAGCTGGGCTCCCATTTCCACCTGCCATTTTCATGGGTGCTGGGGGTTTGAACTTAGGGTCCTATTGCTTGTGCAGCAGATGCTTTGGTCACTGCTCCTTGTCCCCCAGCCCCTGTCCAGATACATCCTAGATGGTGTTTTGTTCCCATGTAATTTTTTTCCCTTTAAGGACAGCTTGGAACCTAATATCCAAAACTCAGGCCAGATGCAATCTGAGCTTGGTCTAGCTTCAAGACCTGGTCCAGTACATTCTTCCATCTACATTTTAACCATTGCAATAGCAGCCAAAAGGCTATAACATCGTACTCCTTGTCTTCCTAGTTTGCATTTCCTGGGGCATCCTGTGAATCAGCTCCTTGGGAGTTGGGCCCATTGGTAGATTTACCTTTAGACGCTCACCAGGACACCACTGCTGTGGCTCCCTACCATGGTAACAACATGGCCACTGAGGAACCAAAGTTCCCATATTCGATGCTTCCCTTTCGGTTTTTTTTTTCTCTTTACAAGTTATGCGCTTCTAGGAGCTTCTGGGGTGTCAGACAGACAAACTGGCAACCAAAGACCACTCTGGTGTTAATTCCCAGAGTTTGGACAAACACCATGGGTTAAGTTTTCCATCTTGTAAGGCTACCCCTACTTCAGACATCAGCCACAATACAGAGACCTGAACAGCCTGGACAGATGCACAGACATCACCTTACTTACTGCTAATGGCTTATTATAAAGTATTTGACTCAGAAGCAGTCAAATGGAAGAGAGCACAGGACAAGGCATAGGAGGAAGCTTTCTCCAGGCGTGCCTCCTGCCCAGGGCCTTCCAGTGTGCCCAGCCCGGAAGCTCTCATCCCCAGAGCAGACGTTCTCAAGCTCACTGTCCAAGATCTTATTTGGATCTGCAGTTCTTCATGGACTTTCCCAGAGGCCAGTAGGTGAGGTTGAAAGTTCTCACTGGTTCCTCTGTAGTCTGAGGTACCTTGGGTCCCAACCTAAGTCCCCTCATTAGCATAAATTCATGAATATTGAAAGGGTTTGTTGTGAACCACAACATACAGTTATCACTAAGAAAACACAGGAGTTTCAGGAGTTGTGTGCCTAGAAGAAAGAACAGGAACCAAAGGTCAAATACAGCTTTGCACTGTACTACAGTCTAGAAGGTTCATGGAAGTAGAAATCAAGAAGAAATTTTTTCAAAAAAAAAAAAGACAAGAAAAGCACTCTTAGGCTTTGTGTGTGAACATTGAAACTTAGCACTATATGCTTGTTTAAAATCTCACATGTTATGACAATAATTAAGATGACAAATCTCACCACTGTTGCTTTATAAACATCACTCAGATCTCATCTAAAAATATCTTTAGAGGTTTTCCCAATAACATTTTAACACAATGTTGCATTTTATTCTGTGATGACACCCATCACAGATAACTCTCAACTTTTATTTGTTAATTGTCTTTCCCCTTCCACCTTTTATTGACTGGCATTTAGGACACCTTTTTCGCTACTAGGTACCTCACCCATAGCCGATGTGCAATCAACGTTTGTTGTATGACTAAATGAACGTCCCGGGTTAATTCTGCCTCCGTATGTCTGCGTATTTTTCCGAAGAAAAGGATTTTCTTCTCAGGTTTTTTTTCTGTTGCCTGAGTGTTCAAGAACAGAACTTGAGTTCTTCGTCTAATAATTCTGAGATTCAAATCACAGTCTTAGCTCATATTCCTGATCTGCCGAGCTATACATTAATTTGTGCCAGTTTTTAACCACAGAGTCAGAAAACACTGCCGTGCAGGATGTGGTCATAAGTGCTGAGGGAAGGCACATGGTGTCTCTGATTCGGCAACTTCTCGACGGTGACATCCATCGAGTCACGTTCAGGAGGAGATACAGCAGTGGCGGCTGTGCCCACATTTCTAGGTTAGGGCTCTTGAGTTCTGGTGGTCATCACATTGTTTGTGTTTGGGTAACAGCAATCTCTCTCTATACAGCAACTAGCCTGGGAATTGATAGTCATGTTAGAATTTCCTTTGGGTTTAGACAAAGCTGAGTTAATACTCCAATATAAGCACGAAAACGTAATATCATGCAACAATAAAAATTTAAACCATAACACACACCTGTAATCCCAGTACTTGCAAGGCAGAGGCAGGAGGATCTTTGTGACTTTGAAGCTAGCCTGGGATAATAGAGAGTTCCAGGCCAGCCTGGGCTACACAGAGATTTCCAGGCTAGCCTGGGATAATAGAGAGACTTTGTCTCAAACATAAAAAAAAACAAAATAACCCACCCAAATGCTGTAAAGTTCTCTTAGAAAGAAGTTAATAGAACTGGGATGTGGTGGCGCACGCCTTTAGTCCCAACACTTGGGAGGCAGAGGCAGGCAGATCTCAGTGAGTTCGAGGCCAGCCTGGTCTACAAAGTGAGTTCCAGGACAGCTGTTATACAGAGAAACTCTGTCTCGAATCCCCCATACCCCCCCAGAAAAGAAAGAAAGACAAGAAAGAAAAAAGTTACTAGGATAACATCAATGTTGAAAGATTATTCCATTTGTTCATGATTAACTTTCAAACTGACTAATAGACGATTAATGTCAATACTGTGAGTAATTTGCTTTTGAAAAAAGGTGGTTACCAGGGCACACTGCTTTAAAAAAGAAGATAATGGGTACATTCAAATTATACATGCCGAATTTCTGAAATGGAAAGAGAACATTACCTGGGAATGGTGACACAGGCCTGCAGTTCTGTAATTTAAGAGGTGCAGGCAGGAAGATCAAGGCTAGCCTAGATAGTTTTTCTCAAATTCACTGTCTTCAGCAGTAGCAGCATCAGTGTGGTCTTAAAACTGAGGTTTTTGGAATATGTTTAATTAGTAATTGTTTATATGCCTAATTTATATGTAACTACTTTGCATATATGACGAAGTTTAACCCATTGCATCATAAACTTAAAAAAAAAAAGAGGCCTATGTGCTGTAGGAATGGCTCAGTGGTTAAGATCACTGGCTGCTCTTCCAGAGGACCCAGGTTCCATTTCCAGCACCCACATGGTGACTCACAACTGTCTGTAACTCTTGTTCCAGAGATCCATGGCCACCTTTGGCCTCCAAGGGCACCAGGCATGCAGGTGATACACAGATGTACATTTGGGCAAAACACTCATACTCAGACACGATTTTTTAAAAAGAAGCCTAGTTGCCAAATTTACATTTTTTTGAGATAATGTCTCACTGTGTACTCCTGGGTGCCCTAAAATTCACTGTGTAGACCAGACTGGCCTTGACGCACACAGATCCACCCACCTCTGCCTCCTGAGTGCTGGAATGAAAGGTGTACGCACCACTGCGCCCAGCAGTTCATGTCCCTGTGAGATAGTGTGTCCCAACCAAAGTGAACAGAACAAAGAATGAGAAGGTTCAGGCTTGTTTCTGCAGCACAGTCATTGCTAAATAAGAATAATTGTTATTTATCTCTTCTTGATATCTAGTTGCAACTGTCATCAGACTAATCTTGAGCAGTAGAAACAGCCCTGTCCAGCATCCCATGAATGTATCTTAGCCAGATCTCTCAACACAAAAGACATAGGGGTCTTCCTTTTGGATCTGAAATGCTAGTAAGATATGGTGATGAGACAGGGTCATGGTGGATGTACTTAGTTAAGATGAGGTCACACTGGGTAAGTGTGGCCCTGACTCCAATTGCTGGCAAGGTCACAGTGGGTTGGTGTGGCCTTAACTCCAATGGCTGTTGAGGTCACAGTGTGTTAGTGTGACCCTCCAATAGGTGGGTTAATGTAACCCTACCTCCAATGGCTGTTGAGGTCACAGTGGATTAGTGTGACCCTAACTCCAGTAGCTGGAGTCTTTGTAAGAGGAGAGGAAGTCACATGGAGAAGAAAGTCATGTGACAGTAAGTAGAGATTCGAGTTGTGTTGCTACAAGCAAGGAATACCAAGGATTGCCAGAGCCTTTGGAGGGACCATGCTCCTTCCAACACCTTCAGATCTCTGAAGGAGTAGATTTCTGCTGCAATTTGGAATGAAAGCCCTGGGAAGAGGACTCAGAAACATAAATGGGCGAGTGGGGCAGGGTGAATGCTGGTGTGACAGGTGCTGACACCACCTTTACAGTTTGCATAGGTAGCTGCTCCAGAAAAAATGACTACTGTGCATACAAAGAACTGTATTAGTCAGCTTTCCATTGCTGTAACAAAAATACTGAGAAAAACAAAAGTATCTGGGTGGTGGTGGCACATGCCTTTAGCCCCAGTACTCAAGAGGCAGAGGCAGGTGGATCTCTATGAGTTTGAGGCCAGCCTGGTCTAGAGAGTGATTTCCAGGACAGACAACACTTTGTATATGTATTATGGCCCCCAGTTGAGTGTTTTTTTTTTCGAGACAGGGTTTCTCTGTGGCTTTGGAGGCTGTCCTGGAACTCGCTCAGTAGACCAGGCTGGTCTCGAACTCACAGAGATCCGCCTGCCTCTGCCTCCTGAGTGCTGGGATTAAAGGCATGCGCCACCAATGCCCGGCCCAGTTGAGTGTTTTTAAGGGATTCCTGGGTGTGCAAATGAACTGGTCTCTGCTTCTTGTGCCTTCTCGCAGGCTCTTTTGCTTTGTCCTATTCCAATGTTGATTTCTGTTTTCTCTTGTTAGATCATTTTACTACCCCTCGAAAGCCTGTTTGTGCTCTAATGAGAGAGGGGAAAGGAGTGGATCTGGATGAGAAGGGAGGAACTGGGAAGAGTAGAGGGAGGAGAAACTGTAATCAGGACATGCTATGTGTGACCTTTAAAAGTCTATTTTCAATAGAAGGGAAAAAGGAGAAAAGGAAAGGAAAACTAGAGAGCGGGAAGGTAGCAGAAGTGGGAGGGCCAAGAGGTCAGGGCCAGTCTTGACAACCAAATGATTTCCAAGCATTCTGGCCTGCACAGGACCCTGTCTCTAAAAACAAAAGCGAATGATAAGTGCAAGTTCTGGGGTCTCAGCCCCCGCTGCTTTGTCCCATCACTTTGAGCCCATGGCAACATAATCATGGTGGAGCCTGCAGTAGAACAAAGCTGTTCATTTTACCGCAGTCAAGAACCAAAAAGAGAGAGGGGACCCCAGAAAACCCTTCAAGGACTCCCCAGTGACCTACTTCCTCCAACTAGGCCAGTAATGCTGACAGGTTAGCAACTAAGCATTAGCTCCAGGTCTTTGGGGGACATTGTGGTTCCTAATCATAACAATGACTGATAGAGACTGTAAAAAAAAAAAACGAGGGGCCAGAAGACAAGAAATGCAGGACATTTCTAACTTAGTCTCCCTAAATTTCCAAAGATGGAAAAATAATTCTATTGCTAAATGCACCTAGAATCACAGCCTCCTAATATGCACACTCATGGCAGATGCCTTCCGTTCCTGAGCGGGAAGTGATGGAGTTGAGAACCCAGCTTCAGATGAGAAAGAACTGGGGCTCTGTCTTGTGTTTTCCTCACTAGCACCACATTCTTTCTGCAGACTCCCCAACCCCTCAAGGTCTCATCTCTACACCCTCCCACCCCGGGCATGACCATGTCAAACGCGATCCCGTTCTAACCCCAGTCTCCAGAGACTTTAGTTTGTGGGAGTCAGTTTTTTCCTTTCACTGATGGGATCCTGAGGATTGAACTCAGGTCGCCAGGCTTGGCAGCAAGCCCCCTTGCCTTCTGAGCCATCTTTCTGGCCCTCAGTGTGTATATTTAGGTCTTGCCTGGTTCCAAGAGAAAACTTGCATTTGATACTTGGTTGGCAGGCCTTAAATGGTCTCTATGGTGACACCTTGAGCAGACTAGTTTAAAATAAAGATGGGAACCTAGAAAGTTTGTTAGGAAAACACACACCCACTCTCTCTCTCTCTCTCTCTCTCTCTCTCTCTCTCTCTCTCTCTCTCTCTCTCTCTCTCTCTCTTCTTCCTTAGAAAACAGCTCCAAGCCTCCGTTAGTTTTCCATAGCATAGTTTCTTGTTTGGGATGGGGGTGGGAGATATTGGAACCGGAATCTCATTGTAGTTCAGGTCAGCCTATAACTTACAATGTAACAAGTTGGCCTTGTACTTGTGGCAATCCTCCTGTCTCAGGCTCCTGAGTGCTGAGATAACAGGCCTATGTCATACACATCTGATATCCATGCCATAGTCCTGGTCCTTTTTGATACCTACAATCGTCTGGTACTTATAACAAACATTAACACAAGTGACTGGTGCTGCCAAAGGCAGAAAAAACCAAGCTACGTTTTGCAGCTCATGGGTGCTAATTATGCTGCGTGTAGATGTGTGGGAGGGGTGGCTGGAGCCGCTGGAGAGACCCAGTTAGCCTCGCCTCTGTCTGCCATGGTTTAGCTCAGCGCACTCAAAGTGCTTCGAGAGGAAGTGCCATGTTTTATCAAAATATTACATCTCTTGCGCCCAGAGCAAGGCCCGCCGCTCATGGGATGCAGGAGTTATCTCACAACATCAGCAGTGCGCCATCACCGAGGCTCTCTTTCTGTACGTGTTGTGATCGCCGAGAGCCACAGCCCCCACTGTCGACTTGGGGCTGTGTCAGTGCTGAGACCAAGATGTCTTTCCTTGTGTCTTCTCAACAACAACAAAAAAAGCATCGCTGGGTTTTCTTTCTTTTTTAGGCAACCCACGAAGTATGGTGAGGTTAAAGCAATGTGTAGGCATGCATTTAGTGTTTGCAGGAGAATAGACCGTTGAAATGGTTAAAATAGAAGTCAGCCCACTGTTCCTAGTGGCTCACTGGAGATTGCTGCCTCTGTTCACAGGGGTCTCTGAGGTGAGGTGGTGCCGGCGTCTTTTCCTGGCTGGGCCAATGGGCACACGAAACACCCATGGGCTGCTCCTGCCAAGTGAATTCTGGGCTCAGACGAAGTTTGGCATTAGCTAGGGCAACGGGGCATGATGGCTCCTGGTGCAGTTGGATACCACATGAAGATCCCCTACTGAGGGCCACAGGGAATCCCAGTGGTGTGCCGAGCCAGCATGTAAGTGACTTGTGCAATTTTCAGGAATTTTGTGAGCTGGCAGGCTTCACTTGGTAGCGTGAAACCAGCTGTGGTGCAGTATTGATAGCACTGAAATGAGGAAGATTTCCCCCACCCCATGTTAACTATTAAGTATTTACCGGCTTACCGCCACACTAGGGACTGAACAGACTCCTGCCTGGCACACAATGCCATTTGTGTGTTAGGGGAAGGGAGATGTTAGTTCCAATTATTATAAAGGAGAATGATGTGAGAGACTAAATCTCTCTATATCTAGGAAGTAGGATGCAGAACTTATAAAACAGAGACCTTAGGAAACAGCTTCACATTACTGTGAAGTTGATGAACATAGACGGTGTGGGCATATGCTGTCACAGAAGACACAAAGCACGAGCAGAGACGTTCAGCTTCAACACAGTTGCCATGACATTAAACTTAAAAATCTCTGGAGACTCCCACAGCAACTGCTCCCCACCCACTTCCATGGGATGAGAGCCAGTGGCCACCATGTTACAGTTCCCTTTTGATTACAGTCTGAAGGCAGGGGCCTACTGCAGTTTATCATACCCTAAAGGACCATTGTCACCATCTTCCTCCTCCTCCTCCTCCTCCTCCTCCTCCTCCTCCTTTCTTCTTCTTTTAAATCAAGTTTCTAGGCTGGCCTAGAACCCATTATGTTACCCATGCTGGCCTCATATTCACAGTGATCTTCCTGCCTCAGTCTCCCAAGTGCTGGGGTTATAGGCACATGCCATTAACCTATTTATATGCTTTAATACCAGAGTTGTAGACAGATAGTAAATGTCCATGCTTGTTATTTTTGTTTCTGTCTTTCCATCCATCCATCCATCCATCCATCCATCCATCCATCCCCCATCCACCCACCCACCCATCTGTTTATTCACCCCTGCATTGTCCACAAATGCTCAGTAGACATTTGTTGTTTGATCAAGTGAAGAGCATGTAAGGACATCTTGGCCATGTGTTTTTGGGGGGGGGCTATGACCCTTAGCCTTTAACAGCTGAGCCGTTTCTCCAGTCTCACAACATAATCTTTGTTTGCAACGATCTTCAACTCTCAGGTGGGTAAGGATGATTTTAAGAGAACTGAGTTCTAGGTCCTTGACTTCAGTATGTTCTTTCCCTGGTCTAACCCAATCCTACAGTGGCCCAAGTGGGTGTGAGTCTCCTTTCCCAACAAGCCTACTAACTCCAACTCATGAAAGAAATCCTCATCTTTTACCATCACTAAGGTAACTACTTTTAGGATGACAAAAAGTCAGTTAGATAAAACTGACAAAATTTGACAAAATTTCTCCCCTTCTCAGAGGCGTTGCATGAACAAGCCTACAGTCCTAACCTTCAGGAGGCAAAGGCCAGGGACTGTGAGTGTGAGGCTAGCCTTGGCTACATAGCGAGTTTTGGCCTGAAGAACAGAAAGACCAATTTCTTAGTAGATCCCCAAGTGTTTTCATTTGTATTCTTGATAATTACTAAATAAGAACTATAGCTATATTATTTAACCAATCTTATGCATAATTCAATTCAGAAAAGCATCAAGCATACCTACAGTCCTTATTCCACTATTTATAATCTGCTGCAGCAGAAGGATCACTGTAAATTGAGGTCAGCCTGGGCTACATAGTGAGTTCCAGGACAGCCAAAATTAAATAAAGAGACCTTGCCTCAAAAATAATAAAAAATAAAAATACAAAATTCAGTCTACATTTTTTAGATGTGGTAGCACCTCATTGTAACCAAAAATTGAAAAATTATTTTCTTCTGTAAGTTTAATGAGCAAACAGATAACAAGATGTTTATAGTGTATGGGCACAGAACAATAGAGGATTACAGTATCATTTGGATAAGGTTTTATGGGGAAAGCAAACTGGAAATAAAAGTTCATGGGGAAATCCTATAATTTTTTTAAAAGCTTATGCTTGTTAATTTATGGCAGGATAAATCACATGACTGATACTGGTATCCATTAGATACTTTTTTTTTAAGAGACAGGGTTTCTCTGTATTGTTTTTGGAGGCTGTCGGTCCAGCCTGGCCTCGAACTCACAGAGATCTGCCTGCCTCTGCCTCCCGAGTGCTGGGATTAAAGGCGTGCGCCACCACCGCCCGGCCATTAGACAATTTTTTACATCTATTAATTAATTTACTATGTGTGGTCAGAAGGTAACTTGTTGAAGCTGATTCTCTTTTCACCATGTGGGTTCCAAGGACTGAACTCTGGTCATCAACCTTGGTGGCGAACACCTTTACCCACTGGGTCATCTCAGCCTGGATACGTTTAAAAAGACGTAGTAACAGTTCCAGGTGTATTCCATCTGGAGCTGATGGGCACATACACCCTAGGATAGCTATGATGTGGCTCAACAAGGAATCCTAAATTTACTTGAAACACTGAGACTTGCGGGGCAGTGGTGGCGCATGCCTTTAATTCCAGCACTCGGGAGGCAGAGGCAGGTGGATCTCTGCGAGTTCGAGGCCGGGCTGGACCAACAGCCTCCAAAACAATACAGAGAATCCCTGTCTCATGAAAAACAAACAAAAAAACACACTGAGACATTTTGCAATATTTTTGTAACTCAATTGTGTGATTCTCAAATGTGAACTTTGTAGGTGATGAAATTGCATCAAAATACTAAAAAATTAGACATACCCAGAACTATCAATATTTATCACAAAGAAATATTTGTGATTTTGTTTAAGAGTAAACTATGCCAGGCAGTGGTGGCACACACCTTTGATCCCAGCACTCAGGAGGCAGAAACAGGTGGATCTCTGAGTTCAAGGCCAGTCTGGTGACTGAGTGAGTTCCAAGATAGCCAGGACTGTGACACAAAGAAACCCTGTCTTGAAAAAAGTGAACTATGATGAAAACTTATCAATATCAATTAGTACCCTTTTAATGTCTCAATGTATAAGGGAGAAGCATAATATTTCCAATTTCCTTTAAAGACACTCATGAAAAGGTTTGGATGCCAAGCCACTGTTTGTACAAAGCATAACATAGAGGCACCTTTCACTTGAGCCTGAGCTGATTTAAAGGTCTAGTGCAGAAATTCACAGCCTTATGTCTCAGGGTTTGAGAAAAATCTTTTGGTAGCATGTTATGTTTATTGTTCATAGACACACATACATTTTAAGAGATCCACAGCAAAGAAAAATAAACAAGATCTAACCAAAGTAGGGTTCATTCTTTGAAATATTATTTATTTTATGTGTGTGTGTGTGTGTGTGTGTGTGTGTGTGTGTGTGTGTGTATGAAGGTGCCCATGAATGCCAGAAGGGGGTGTCAGATCCCCTGGAACTAGGACTAGAGGCAACCGTGGGCCCCTGATGTGGGTGCTGGGAATTTAACCCCAGTTCTCTGGAAGAGCAGCAAGTGTCCTTAATTACTGAGCCATCTCTCCAGAGCTCTTGACTTCAGTGTTTTTTGTTTTAATGATATTTTCATGTTGTAGTTCCAACACATACACACACACACATACACACACACAAATCTTGTTTTCTGCTCAGATAGAGAATGACAGATGGACCCCCCCTTCCTTTTCTCCCCTCAGTGCTTGGGCTTGAACCTCCTTGCTCAGGTCTGACAAGCATTCTACCCTCAAGTGACTTCCCCAGCCTGGCCCTTTTTCTTCTACAGTCCTAGAAACTATGCCAGGACAATCAATTCTACCTCTTACTGATCAAGACTGCTCGTTTTTCTTGATTTTCGTGGAGGAATGTTTTGGGTGTGTTAGCCATATGAAAATGATGGGTAGAAATTTGGAAAACAATGTTTAAAAACGTCATGCTCCCCTGACTGGTATGTGATCTTTCTAGCATCCAACCAGAGACCTGACAACAGGCTGACAGAGCACTCCAGCTCCAAGTTGGCAAAACTACATTTAAAAGTGATTGACTAACGCCCAGGGCTTTGGGTTTTCAATTGTCTCACACACGGCAGAATGAACAAAGATGTCAGAGGCAGGCCTGAAGGAGGACCCTGGTAATCCAGCCCTTGGTGTATAACCTTCAAACACCAATAAACAAGATTAACTGGGTTTAACATGTGACCTTTCTCGTTTTGACTGGTAAGCACAGATGTTTTCTCATTTAGCTGCCTAGTTGGAAGCTACCCTCGCTGACTGCACTTGGAGCTAGATTTGAGGCTGCAGGGATGGCAGTCTTGAAAACTATACACTTCAGCGATTGATGCTGTCTAAACAGTAACATATGGAGACCTACGGTTTAATAATTAAAAATAATGTGTGACCTTACCCATATTAAATTTGTTAATTATGTCAACCAAAGAAGTAAAAACGGGATCATGATAGATATTTCGCTATTTTCGTCGGTCTGGTGGCATTAAAGACAGTGACAAGATTTGTTAGAGCCAGCCCTTCTGCACCTGCGCCTGCAGAAGCAGAAATCCCAGCCAAGCCTTTGTTACCCTTTGGTATTCCTCAAGGAAGTGCAGAGCAGCCCTGGAGAAAAATAGAAAAGGCTTTCATTACCTTCTCCTAAGTCAGTATAGGCCTGTGGCCATACATCCCACCCACCGAGCTGCGGAGACAACTGCGTGGTCAGAACCATCTCCGGCACTCAGTTTTTTGTTTTGTTTTGTTTTTGAGATTTCTTTGTACAAGAGTCCTGGCTCTTCTGGAGCTAGCTCTGTAGACCAGGCTGGCCTGGAACTCCCTGAGATCCTCCTGCTTCTGCCTCCCAAGTGCTGGGATGAAAGGCGTGCACCACCACTGCCTGGCACCTCTGGCATTCTTGTGTGACCTGCTCCTTAGCTGGCCAGCTTGCTGTTCAGGTCCTCCAGGCTGTACTAGCCTTCTTTCTGCCCCTTCTTTTGTCTTCTGAAAACACTAACCCCACATGCCTGGATGTGGGTGTGAAGACTTGCTCATATGTGTTTATCCTTCTGCTGCCTCGGGAGCCAGGGTGTACCCATTAGTTAACAACCATAGTCTAGCAAAGCACACTAATTGTTACCGAAGCAGAGGGCAAGCAAGACCGAGAAGCTATGTGCCTGTGGACTGCGGCACAAGTTAGAAAGAGGTTAGGCAGCAGTTTGGAATTGACAACAATGTAACTAAGCAGAGAAGTGTCCTGTATACTCTTAGAATAGATTGTGTTCGTCTATTTTCCTATTGCCAATGAAGGAGTGTGTGTTGTGGTTTTTATACAGGTATACGCTTCATTGAAAAGGACTAGAAATCAGTTATAGAGAAACAAAAGGAGTTAAGGATAGTGTTTTAAGGATTTGTCATATGGGTCTGATTATAGCTCAGAACAAAACAAAACCAAAAGCTCTTGTCATGAGCTTCTCATAGGGAATGAGAAGCCAAACTCTCACCTTCGAAACAATCATTATCAAGGCAGCAGGCTATCATTTCAGTTTTCTTTATCAATTAGTTATCTTTATCCATCCATCTTTGAATTTCTTTGTTTTAATACATTTATTTATTGTTGTTGTTCTTTATTTATTTATTATTGTGGGGGGCATGCCACACCCCATGGAGGTCAGAGGACAACTTTATTAAGTGGGTTCCCTACTTCTACCTTTACCCAGGCTCTGGGGCTGGAATTCAGGTTACCCAGTGTGTATCACAAACACCTTTACTGGAGGAGCTGTCTTATTGGCCCAAGGTTAGTTTTTAGGCAGTCTTAGTTATGACTTCTCTTCCTTTGTGTGTTCCGTGGTGAGCCTAGGGTTAGATGAGCAGCACCCTGTTTTAGCCGCCTGTCGCCCTCCAAGTCTCCCTTGTACCTGTTTGCTGTCAGTTGTTGTCCTCACCCGCAGCCCCCAGAAGTCACTAATCTGAACTTCATCTCTACGGCATCTCCATCTCTGGACCTTTCATACAAACGGAATAATAGAAATATAAGGCAAAGTATAGTCTTTCACTTCTGCCAAAATAATGTTTTGGAAGTTCATCTGTGTTGTCTGTATCACTGGTTTGCTTCTTTTTGTTTGTTTGTTTGTTTGTTTGTTTGTTTGTTTTTTGAGACAGGGTTTCCCTGTATAACAGTTTTGGCTGTCCTAGAACTCACTTTGTAGATCAGGTTGGGCTCAAGCTCACTGAAATCCACCTGCCTCTGCCTCCCAAGTGCTGGGACTAAAGTCGTGCATCACCACGGCCCAGCTTTCTCTCTCTCTCTCTCTCTTTTTTTTTTACCTGCTTCTTTGTATATCTGAGTAGGTCCATTGTTAATAGAAAACATTTTTGTTCAGTTCACAAACTGATGAACATGATGTTGTTGTGTGCTTTTAATATAAGTCTTATGTAGACATATGTTTTCGTTTTAAGTACATGTTTAGGAGTGGAATTCCTGGGTTGTTTGATATATCTATGTTTCATTTTATAAGGAGTTTCCTAGATTGGTTACCAATTGATGTGTAAGAAATTACCACAAACCTGGGCAATTTGAAGACAATACAAATAGTTGTCTCAGAAATACAGATGTAGCATCTCTGGGTCCTCTGCCTCATAGTTCCTCCCAAGATTCCAATGGAGACAATGACCTGGGCAGTCATCTCCTCTGAAGACTTGGCAAAGGAAGAGACAGCCAGAACTCACCAGTGGCAGTGGTCAGGAGTCGATCTCAACACTTGTGAGACCAAAGGCCTCATTTTGATTTTGGAGGTTGGTCAGGCACTGGCTTCAACTCCTTACCAATTGAGCTATCCTACAACTCATGTACCAGAGAAGCACACAGCATGAGGAAAACGTGGGACCACACCCATGCCACCATCTTTAACTTAATCACAGAAGTGACACCTCCAACCACTTTTGCCAACTTCGCTCTTTGGAAACAAACCATCCAGGTCCAGCCCACATTTAAGGGGAGAATAGACTACAAGAGAGATACTAAGAAGGAGTGACTGCTGGGAGCCATTGGGGAGACTGCTTGCCGCAATGCTAAATGGTTTTCCAAACGGGTACACCATTTTATATCCCCCCCCCATCCATACTATGTCTTTTCACTTAATCTTTTCAGCAGGTGTGAAGAAACATCGTGTCATTTTAACCTGCATTTCTCTGACTGGTGATGACTGTCATCTTTGGCCCATTGTCTATTTGTATTACCTCTTTAGTGAAATGCCAATGCCAACATCCCATGTGCTTTTCAAAAATTGATTTTGGCAATGCTAAGAACTGAGTCTGGGGTCTTGTGTACACTAGGCCATCACTGTACCACTTAAGCTGCATTCTTATCCATTTGTCATTTGTCTTATAACTCAATTATGAGACACTTCTGTTTATGAATCAGGATTTTAGTATCTAAGAAATCTTTGCCTAAATCAAGGTCATGAATATACCACAAGTTAACAATTACGCTTGGGCTGTGCAGTATCTTGATTAATTTCATGACTATAAAACCCCTGTGAGACATAGATATTATCTTTGCCCAAATGAGAAAATTCATAGAAGTCAAATTCTCATTAAAGTCATGAGCTGGTTAATTCAAGGCACTCGATCATATTTTCAGTTGGAGAAAGGGAGTTAGATTCTGTAGTATCCGTTTCCTGCAGCTGTCAGTACCTGTCCTAGTCTTTGAATAGGATTGGTCAGCGCCATCTCTGCTCATGGTCACTAGGGACTTCCACGTGAAGTGGACTCGTTCTGTCGGACGGCATTCCCTCCACAGTCTCTGGTTGAGATGGGGCGTAACTTTGCTTGCAGCCTTCCAGTGTGTGACTGGGCAGCTGTTAAGCAGTTGCACTCCCCCTCGAGGATGAGCACGTTCCCTGGTGTGCATTAATGATGCGCGTTCACCTAGAAGCCAGCAGTCTCTCCCGGTTACTTGTACTCTCGTCCCATTATCTGAATGTCAAAAAGGGAAGGGGGAACAGAAGCGAGGGCTGGAAGTTCAAACAATGTGTTACAGATGGCCAACTTTATATTATTTTTACATGTTTTATTTTAATTTAATGTTAAAAAGAAAAGAAATCTCTGAAATTTTCACCTTTGTTCCCCGCCCCCGATTCTGAGAATTCTTCATATGCTTTGGATCTGATTGCTGTACCTTTACTTAGAAACAATTTATTGTTTCCACTCTCTGCTAATGTGCTAGCTTTAGGCAAAACTACAATCTGTGCAATTTTTACAAACACTATCAGCCCTGATTTTGTACTTCAGGCAAAGAACAGAGCGATCGCTCACCCTTCCCTCCTCACCTCCTCTGCTGCTTTCCCTTGCTTGGTGAGCAGTCACAGGCCCCCGCCACGCCTAGCACCCGGGGTCGAAGGTGCAAGGAGAGCAATGTTGCAGCTATTGGGAGCTGAGTATGGAGGTCACACCTGTAACCCCAGTGCTCAGGAGGCTGAGAGTTCCAGGGCAGCCTGAGCTATGAGGATAGACCCTGTCGAGGGTCAGGGGTGGAGGGCAGCATAGTTCAACGGGTAAAATGTTTGTCCCGAATACCAAAACTCTTAAGTTTAGTCCCCCAGCACTGCACCGATAGGACGCAGTGTCACATTCCTATAATCCCAGCACCATGGGAGGATTTGAAGTTCAAGGTTATCCTGGCTGCATAGTAGTCCAAAGCTGGTCTGGATAAAACCTTTTCAAAAAAGCGGGGTGGGGCGGGGGGCGAGGGGGAGACAGGGAAGAAAACTATTTATACAGGCATCAAGCAATAATACTATGCAGAGGGGAAAGAGGAAGATTTTAGGATGGGTAGGCTTGGAGGAAGGGGGGAGCTAGTCCTCTAGTCTGTTGAGTGTCAATCAAGTATGGAAACCAGGAAGTGATTAACCATGTCTCTAGGCTCAGCAGGGAGGTGCTAGCTGCAGGCTTGGCACTCCGCAGCAGGAACAAGTTGAGGCAGAAGAGAATATACAATAAAAAAGGAAAGATTTTGAAAAACATCTCTTTCTTCCTTGGCCTGGCTGTTATCAGTGAATTGGTTCACAGGCTACCTGAGGTATTCATTTGTCACTTCCTAGAATAACTGAGTTCTGCAGGTTCTGAGGCAGCCTTGAAACTATTCCTAGTCTGTAAAGGAATAAATACGTATCTGTCCCACCACACACTACATAAACCAGGAGCTACATGTGTTGTGGCCGTGGAAGACATTTGGTTTGCCTGTAACCCTGAGTTTGATATTGTGATAACCAGAAGGTTTTTAGCCAATTTAGTTACATTTGCATAACAACTTTTGAATTTTTCTAAGAATTATATTTTAACATGCTTTAAACTTTTAAAAATGATCTGTGTGTGTGTGTGTAGATGTTCTCTTTCTGTGTGTATATAGATGTTCATATATGTCTGTATGTTTGTGTGAGGGTTCGACATATATGTGTCTATGTCAGATGTCTCCCTCTACTGCTCCCCACCTATTTTATTGAGATAGGGTCACTCACTGGGTCCTGATGCAAACTAATTTAGCAAGACTGGCTGGCCTGTGAGCTCCGGGGATTCTCCTCCCTCTGGTGCCCTGGTATTAGGACCATAGGTGCTACCAGTGCACATGGCTTTTTACATGGATGGCAGAGATCCCAACTTAGCCCTCAGGCCCATGCACTTTTCCAACAGAGCCCTCTCCATAGCCTCTAAGTGAATGCTTTAAAAATGATGATGATGGTGGTGGTGATGATGATGATAATAAAAAGATGGAAGCCAAGCATAGCAGTGCACTTCTGTAATTCTGGTACCAGGAAGATGGAGGCAGGAGGACCAGGAGTTCAAAGTTAGTCTGAGCTATATGATACCCTGTCCAAAAAAAAAGCCAGTCATCATAGCACACAATTTAATCCTAGTACTTCAATCCAGGAGACAGAGGCAGGTGGATCTCTGTGAGTTTGAGGCTAACCTGATCTACATAGTGAGTTTCAGGACAGCCAGAGCTACAGAGTGAGATCCTGTCTAAAAGAAGGGTTGGGGAGCATTCCCTGGAAATGGAGTTATGAATGGTTAAGAGCCACCATGTGGGTGCTAGGGATTGAACCTGGGTCCTCTACAAGAGCAACAAGTGCTCTAAACCACTGAGCCATCTTTCCAGCCTGTATTTTCATGCATAGCAGTGACTGCTCAGAATTACAAATGCCAAATAATATAAATAACAATAAGTAAAAGTAATCTTTCTAGATTTATTAATTTTATTTGTATAAATGTTTTGCCTGTATGTATTTATATGCACCACATTAGTGTCTGGTGCTCTCAGAGGCCAGAAGAGGGTGTCGGGTCCCCTGGAACTGGAGTTGCAGAAGGTTGTGAGCCACCATGTGGGTGCTGCAAATCGAGCCCAGGTCCTCTGAAGCAACAAGTGCCCTTAACTGCTAAGTCAGATGAAGATGGTCTTTTTGCTGGGCAGAAATAAAGGGATGCCTTAGATTTACAATGCTTAGCGGTTGAGAGGGACTCTTCATGAACTGTGTTCTTCAATGCTTTCGTTATTTCAGTGAAGAATTGCACCTGGTGCCATGGCTTTTAAAGAGCTAAGCTGAGCCAGGCCACTGAACTCCTCCCCCTGCTGGGCACAGTGTGTTCCTAATGTTGGAAGTAGCCAATCTCCTCCCTTAACAGGGAAGCCAGGAAATGTGCTGAAGCCACTAAACAAAACCTCTGTTAATATTATGTGTTGATGGTCAGATAATACGGCAAAGATTGATGTCATTGGCAAAATTGAAGGGGGGTCTTCTGTAACGGTTAAATTGGGGGTGCACTAATCCTCTTTCATTTGAAGTGATGTGATTTACCCTTATGCATGTAGACTCTTTACAGAGAAATTTAAAAGGTCAACCCAGAGCTTGTTTTAATGAGAACCTAAACCAATCAAATACCACCCAAACCTGCTCGCTCTTATTTCCACACTACTGAGATAGTAGAATCTTATCTCTTTGTAGATTGATTCACTTTTTCCGGTTTTTCTTGATCTTAAGATGGCCACTTTAAAATTAATAACTCTCCATCATTCTGTCTTTAAAGGCAAGAAAAGAGAAATCGTAACAGATCCTGCCAATTACTGACCAGAGGTTTCATTTACATTGAGACTTTACAGTTTTAGTAGTTAAATACCCAAACCTCCTCCTTGTTCTTTAGTTCTCAAAATATCAGAGGATTTTCTCTCAAATTCCTTTATACATAAAATTGTGAACTATAAAATGGAAATGACCCATCATTTCAGTGTCTTCATTTCTGGTACAAAGAGGCCGTTGCAGGAAAGATGTGCAGACATTAACTTTATAAGGGATCTGTTCTGGTTGTCGGTGTGTACAGGCTGAGCAAGAGCAGTAGACTGTAGACAAGACACCTACGGAACCTGCATCTCCCATTTTGCTCTCTCCTACTTCAAGCTTCTAAATCCTATTAACAGCTGTCAAAACCTGGTAAACTATTTAGGTGCTTTCACAATTTGTTTAATTGGATAGTTAGAAAATGGCATGCTAGCAAATATCCCCCCCCCCCTTTCTTTTAGCCTGGCTGAACATCTGTAGCATTAGGGCCTCATTATCTCTGAATTGGCATAGCAAATCAGTGGCATCATTAAAATGCCACATTAAGATGACTAAGTGTCTTTGTTATCCAGTTGACTTCTGCGTGTGCGGAGGATTTCATGATTATGACCCTCCATCCTTGTAAAACACTTGAACAACATCACCCTTTTTTGTCCTCCCCATCTAGCAGCCTCTGTGTTTTGCCCCTTCTGGCCGCATCCCTGGCAAACTTGAGGCCAGTCGCTTCACCCCGTCCTTCTTGGAGTGAGATGCTGAGATCTCAGGGTCCAGTGTGGAAATTCAGGGCCTCCTTTCAACACTCGCTCACCCCTTCCAACAGCACACCACTCAAGGAGCCCAAGTTGCCCGTTTTGGGTCTTTGATAGGGTCTGCTCTCCAGCCGAGCATTTTATGGGCCTGTAAAAACAAACGGAGGCACAGTTGGCTGAGACTGCTATTGCCCCTGAAGGATTTCGATGCTGGATCCTTTCCAGGACCCATTGTTTTTGCAGTGTCTCAGGTGAAACCAAAAAATGTCTACTCTGGACTACAAGCCTTTCATGTGATAACCATCACCCCAGGAAGTGAAATCATGTGCATCAGCCCCAGCGAACCAAACCTTTGTTCTTTTCAGCCTACAAAATTCTCTCCGGGGGGTGTATGCGTTAGTGTGTGCCATCTTCCCCAGCTGCCTCCACAACCAGACAGAGATGGGAACAATGGTCCCCCAGAGCAGCTCCTTCAGAAAGTTTAGTTTAATCTAATTTCCTATGGGTTCAATTCAATTTAGACATCTTTCCCTCCCTCTGGGAATGTACAGCAATTACTTTTATCAGCAATTTGTGGTTTGCTGTGTTCTTTTCTCCACAAGTTCAATTATACAAAATTTACTTAGGAAGCCTTTAATATTTTTTATTATGGAATAGATCATACATACAAAAAGGCAGATTATAATTAAATTTACAGTTTAAAGAGTAATAATCAAATGAGCATCTAGAGACCCACCTCCTAACTTAAGAAATAAAATCTTACTGGTACCTAAGGAGCTTCCGGGTGCTGTTTGAACAATCGATTCAAATTGTGTGTCCAGGACGCCTGATCTAATTATAATAAGGTTAGAATTTACAAAACCAAGTGGGAGATCATTCACATTACAATCAATTCCTTCGCTTTACAAAGACTTAAGACTTCAGCTGGAAATGTAACTCAGTGGGTAAAGTGTCTCCTGCCTAGCTTGTACCAAGCTCTGGGTTCCATCCCCAGCAACCCCAGGGTTGGCTCTCCAGAACCCACATGTGCATCAGGTGTAGCAGGCGTGCCTTTAAACCTAACTCATACAATGGAGGCCCTTCTCCCAAATTAGTAGATCAAGGTGATGCTTCCAAAATATCTAGGTTTTATTTTATCTTAGTGGGAAACAGGAGATGAGGGGCACACAGACTACAGTGCTGGAGGTCAGGGGACAACTTTCAGGAGTCAGTTCTCTCCCTCCACTGCGGTTCCAGGAATCAAACTCAGGTCATCAAGTTTGCATACAAGTGCCTTTACCCACTGAGACATCTCACTGGCTTCAAAGTTTCTGTTTTAAAACCATGAAATCCCTGGTCTTTGGGGGTCTCTTTGTTTTGTCATTGTTTTTCCTGTGTTTGTTTTGCTATGGTTTTGATTTAGGGTGTTACTACATAATCCCAGTTGGCCCTGATCTTACCATCCCCCACCTCCACCTTTAGAACACAGGCATTACTGACCATGCCTGGCTGGTTTGGTGGTTGATATTATTTGGTTTTGGGTGTTTTTTAAGGGGAATTTGGGAACTGGAGAGATGGTTCAGTAGTTAAGAGAATGGGCTGCTCTTCCAGAGGACCTAGGTTTGATTCCCAGCACCCACATAACAGCTCACAACTGTTTGTAGCTCCAGTTCCAGGAGAACTGGCCTTTACAGGCACAAGGCACACAAGCAATACACAGACACTCATGCAGACGAAACACCCATATACATGAAGTAAAGTCATTTGTCTTTTATTTTGTTGTTCTTGTTTTTGAGATAGGGTCCCTCTATAGCCCTGTTTGTCATAGAGCTCACTCTGTAGACCAGGCTGGCCTCAAACTCACAGAGATCCATCTGCATCTGCCTCCTGAGTGCTGGGATTAAAGGCATGTGCCACGAAACCCAGTTATAAAATAAAATAATATTTAAAAGGAGCCAGGCAGTGGTGGTGCACATGCCTTTAATCTCAGCACTCAGGAGGCAGAGGCAGGTGGATCTCTAAGTTTGAGTCAGTCTTCTCTACAAAGAATGTTCCAGAAGAGTCATAGCTGTTACACAGAGAAACCCTGTCTTGAAAAACCAATTAATTAATTAATTGATAGAAAGGAATGCATTTTTCTATTTGGTTTTGTTGTTGTTGCTGCTGTTTTTGATATGGGGTCTCATTGCCCACAATATTCTTAGGCCCATGAGCTCCTGTGGTCCTTCCACCTCAGCCTCCTGAGAAGCTGGGACAACAGACATGTACCATAGAGCCCAGAACCTCATCTCTCTCTCCCTCTCCCTCCCTCCCTCTCTCTCTCTCTCTCTCTCTCTCTCTCTCTCTCTCTCTCTCTCTCTCTCTCTCTTAGTATGTATGTATGTGCAGAGATGTTCATGTGAGTCCTGTTGCCCACAGAAGCCAGAGGGAGTATCAGACACCCTGTGGTTGGAGTTACAGGTGGTTGTGAGTTGACCAGTGTTGGTACTGGAAACGGAATTGAGGTCTTCAGCAAGAGTAATGTGTGCTTTGATCCATGCCACTGTTCTCTGGTTTAGCCTATGTCTGCTCTTAGTAGACATTAGCTAAGTGATGTCATAGAGAGGACTGAGTTACACACACACACACACACACACACACACACACACACACATGCAGAGGGGGGTGGGGAGGGACACAAACAGAGAGAGAGACACACACAGAAGGGAAGAGAGAGAGAGAGAGAGAGAGAGAGAGAGAGAGAGAGAGAGAGAGAGAGAGAGAGAGAGTCTGTGTGTGGCTTCTGTCCTCAGCTTGACTGTAGGGAAAAAGAAAGAATTTATAAATATCCTAGACAGAATGGGCTATTTTCCTGAGGGAATTTGGGAAGATGTAGTGGGGAAATGACATATTAATTTGGCTTCAGAAGATGTGTAGGATTGGGGCTTGTGGCAAAGATGGGGAAAGATCATCTAGTCAATGGAAATAATATGAACAAAGCAAGGACTCGTAGATGTTCAGTTGGATGAAAATGTCTGCGTAGTAAAAGCCAGCATCCTAAGCATAAGCTTGACCCAAATACAGAAAGCCCTTTTAGGGTTGTTCCTGCACTTGGACTTTATTTCGTTGTCAATGGAGAATATTCAAGGGTTTTTGTAGGGCCATGACACGACCAGAGCTATAGTCTTAGGACAAACAAAAATATGCAAGATGAGCTGGAAAGGGGAACAGCATGAAGCCTACAGATTACAGGAGAGGAGATGGGGCCTTGAGTAATGGGCATGGGAAACGCTGAGTGGAGGTTAGGTAAGGACTCAACTGATGGCGAGGGGAGGTTAGGTAAGGACTCAACTGATGAGTCCTTGAATGTGGGGCCCAAACAAGAAAAGGAAAAGATGATCGTGAGACTTGTATCTTGAGTAACTGGGAAGAAATACTTTGGCTTTAGAAAGTTTAGCAAGAAGATTGAAGAGAAGGTACATGTGGAGCTGTATACATCTGGGGACTCATCATAGAAGGCGTTGGTTCGAGCCTTTACAAATGGATGAAACTGCCATAAAGAAGTATTCAGAAGGGGAGAAAACAGAGGGTGAGCAACAGTAATTAAGAGGTAAATGTGGGGAAAGGAACAATCAGAAAAGAGATACAGTTTAATTGAAGACTTAGGAGCACAGAAGGACGAGGAACGGTGTCTGGTATCCAGGAGTTCCCAAGAGTGACACACAGGAGCACACTGGATTGATGGATGAGTAGATTGGTTCAGGGGACAGAGTCAACCGGGTGCGGAGGCAGAAGCCAGAGTACAGGGAATTTGGAGGAGCTAGAAGCAGTACGAGTTACTCTGACTAGAAAGTCACTAGGGAGAGGATTCAATGAGGTTCCCCATGATACGGGGCCCATGTAGACCACAAAGAACACGTGAAAAGGAGCTTGCCCTCCAGAATCTGAAGTCTGAAGGACTAACTCTGGGGAGTTTCCGTACCAGTGTCCAGAGTTGAAGACCTGAGGAAGAGAGCGCACTTCTTAGGAATGAATCACTTCTGTGTCAAAGATTATGCGTTTGATAGCAGCGTGCTTGATACTATCTCCTGGGCTGTTCGTAGAGTACTTCCTTTGTTTGACTCCAACAAATCTTCCTCCCGAAGGATGGAATAGATCTCTTCATTAGCAGAGTCCCTTGACTTTTCGGCTTTAGGTTCAGCGGCCCATGTTTGGAGGCTGGGGCTGAGCCCAGTAGTCTCTCAGAATCCTATTCGCGCCTTTGTCTCTCCTTTATTTGAGTTTGCCTTTCCATGATAAACCATAAGGTTGCTGAACCCCAGTAACCATGCGGAAAGGTTACCCAGGTCATTTATCTAGAACTGGTGAACAGACAACCATACCAGAGCTTTTTGGTGCAGCAGTCAAGTACACTTCTCCAATGCCCCAGTCAGTCAAGTACACTTCCCCAATGCCCTACCCTCGTGAGTCTTAAGTTTTCTTTACCCACCCCATCTTCAATGCTGCCTTCCTTGCTCTACAGCTGAGGACTCAAATGCCAAGCTCTGTTAGTAAGCTAGGCTGGGAAGGCACTGAGTCAGGCCTCCACAGCCAAAATCGTGGTGAAAGAAGCAGCTGTCCTTGGTCCCCTATTTGCAGAAAGACCCCACACTCGGGTTCTACGACTTTCTAATGTCCCTGAGTGTATAGTGGCTTGAGTGTAGTCAAGTTCACATTCCCTCTCTCTCTCTCTCTCTCTCTCTCTCTCTCTCTCTCTCTCTCTCTCTCTCTTCCTTATTTCTCTTTTTTGTTTATCTTTTCAAGGCAGGGTTTCTCTGTGTAGCCTTAGCTCTCTTGGAACTCACTCTGTAGACCAGGGTGGCCTCAGACTCAGAGATCCATCTGCCCCTGCCTCCCAAAAGCTGGGATTAAAGGCGTGCACCACCGCTGCCAAGCACATTCATGTTTTCTAACCCAAATGAAATGCATTCTTTTCTGCTGGCCCTTTCAATCTGCTGCGTTTGGTTCTCAGTAGAAGAAGTTTTCCGTTGAGGTTCTTTTAAACGCCTACATGCAAACTGAAGTGCACTCAAGCTTTGGTGGGATGTCACCCACAGCTGGGATGACAGAGAAGAAGGCACCAGTTCCAGGTCACTCTCCTTTTAAAAATGAAAAACAACAAAGCCAAAAGCAACATTCAAGGAAGCAGATTCCATATGAAAACAGGAGAGATCCATCCAGGTGGAGAGAGAGAGAGAGAGAGAGAGAGAGAAGAGAGAGAGAGAGAGAGAGAGAGTTCACCTCTTCTCCTATAGGACACGGAAATCAATTCCTAGCTAACCAAGATGCACAGTGTGGCAAACATGGCCTGTGTTGGGCTTATTCTGCAACCGTGCACTGCTGTAGTCAGGAGGCTGTGAACCATGGTCTGTGGCGAGCAGTGGAACAGTGGCAGCCGTGGCCCTGCCAGCAGTGGTTAGACTTTGTCTTGCTCTATTAAGCAAACACAGTTAATACAGATGAAAGGTAACCTTGAGAGAAGTGAAGATTGAAACCGGGGTGAAGGGAGCAGCTGCTCTTACACTTCCTCTTGTGGCAGTGGGATCAACACGTCTGATGTGTTTTGGAAGGGATGTAGTTTTTAAAAATATCATTTTTTTTCAGAGTGTTTTGGGTTTTTACATCCACCCCAGTGAAGGAAGGGTGTGGAATAGAGTTTTTAAACAGCGACCTAGCCTTTTTTCAACTAAAAAAAGTTGAGTGTATGGGGTCAAATCCAACTAACTAATGGTTTAAATTTAGCTTTCTTGTTTAG